>NC_134370.1:59109166-60495000 GCF_035582795.1 Mycteria americana | reverse complement strand
ATATTCTGGAAAGAAAAGGACAACCCATTTGCATGGTTATCTGAAACAGAACTCTTTGCAATTAGCAAAAGATAGCAGAAAGTCAGCTGGCACAAGATCTAAGGACTTATTTCCCATTCATTTAACTAAATATCAGAAACTCTTCAAGGACACCAATCTATTCAGTCTTAACCTTCCAGCATTCTTGTCCTTTCCTTTTACAAATCTAAGCAGCCAAGTGAGAAGATAATTCATGCATCATGTTTCTCTTCTACCCAAGGTTTCCATTTTTCTTAACTAAAACTTACAGCTTGTGAGGACTTTTTTTCCTTTAGTCTTCGTCTGAATAATTTTGGAGTGTTCTGCATCCTAGATGCATGCAAACAGCAAGACATTTTGAATATTTTTGCAAATGTTTCCTTTCACTGAATTCAAGACAACAGGCTGAATGGGTAGAAATTTCTGCAAGAGTCTGTAAACACTCACACAGGATTGGCAGATGTAGCTGTGCACCTAGTTCAGAGATGGCAGCTCCCAGCTTAGAAAAATCATAGGAACTTTTTAATAAGATGTGCTCTAAGGAGGGAAAAAAGACAAATCTTGCTTGGTTTGCAGTGCTTAGTCTTCCACATGTACTATTTTCGCCCTCTGATTTAAGGAAGACACATTACTGATTTAGATGACTGCTTACATGAGGAACAGAGTAAAACAAATAGTTTAGAAACTCCTAATAGACTTACATCTATTTGCATGTAGGTAACTATGGAAAGTACTGGTGAGTAACAAATACATTACAGAAATGAAAATAAATTTTACAAAGCAGAGTCAAAACAATTAAGGAGCTAAATTCAGTGCATAGTTTATTTGCAACAAACTAGCTAACCAGCTCTAACTGCAATTACATCTGATAAATCAGAAAGAAACAAATTAAATTAGGAGTTCCTAATCCTGTGACAGAAAGTTCAATAGGGCAGTAAGTTTTAAAAATTGAGACCAATTGCAATGAATATGACTATATTTTATTTAAATAAATAAACTATTTTCTCTGTATAAAAGTTGGAAAGGCTTAAGTTTATTAAAACATAAGCCACAAACATTATATCATATAAGAAAAGTGGTGTCAAAGAACAAAGTCCAGATGAAATTTTGAATCTGCTGCATAGAAAATAATCCACGTGCACTTAGCTGAGTCAGGAGGGAAAGGAAGCAGACACAGCTACTTATTTCTACTGAGAGTTCTTTGCTTTTCTGCATGCTCCACAATTTTTTCTTCTACATACAGTCCCTTTCGCTTTCTTACTGCATTCATGTACTTGCGGGCCTGGTTCTCTGAGTCTGCCTTTTCTCCAAAGTGCAAATATTCTTCCTCAGTGGTTGGTACCCAGAAGGGGTCACTCGAAATGATCTATAAAAAGAAAAAAAAAGGTAAAGTAATACAAAGGTTTGTTAGTACATTTCAGGTAATCTCTGAAGTAGAGCAATATGAAAGTAGAGCAGATAGGAGTTTTCTAGAAAGCCTGCAATTAGCTGTTTAAGCAGAAAACAAGAGTTAAGATACACTATGTAGCATTTGCCATAAGAAGCCCACAATAGGTTTTCAAACTCAGTTGCATTCACCTGCATACAAACTTGGTTTTTTTAAAGCAAATTTAACTGCCAGTCAGCAAACAATGCCAAATAATGTTCAGAAAATTCTCACTTTTCAAGAAGGGATTCCTTATTTAGAATATATCTCACTGTGATTTTATCAGAATTTATAAGAACTGAAGGTTTCTGCTCATTTTCGTGCCCTTTGTTCTTTAATCCCTATGAGTTGGACAGATGGTTTAAAAGTCCTTGTTTCTGGTGCTAACATATTCAGTAGAGCGGTTCTTGCAGCTTAATATCTCAGGAGCTGTCCTCTAGAAGAGATTTCTGATCTAACTTGATCAGAAAATAACTGGATGTATCTTTATCCCCAGTTCATTCTATATATCCTGCACTTCTCAGACTACCATAGAGAGTATGACAAAAGTGTAGTTATCTTACAAAGTATTTAAAACCTTTCACCATTTCATCCTGCACAGCAAAGCTACAACATTTTTAATTCCCCAAAAAAGTCTAAAAAGACTATGTAGATTTCACACAAATTCTAGGCTTAATGCTTAACTAGCTAGCCAAAGATAACAAATGATTCCATTACTGTTAGTGACTCTCATATTACTTTAAGAAGTTTTAGGTTTCTAAGTAAATGTTTTAAGATGTAAAGAAAAAGGAGGACCCCCTTTCAATTCTAAGCTCCTAAGAATCCATCTCAGTTCTACTCATATGTTAAAACTGTTGCAGGAACCAGAAATTACTCCTAAGTCATTAAGAGTGATCAACAAGTCTTAAGCTCATATAACATGTATGTGTAATCAAATCTATGAAATGCTCCCTAGTGAACTGATGTCTGGGTGACCAACCAAAATTGTATAGGTTTACAGTCCTGAGATTTAACTTTCCTTCCCATTAGTGGACAACTAACCATAAAACAGAGTAAAAAATACTGTAGTTAATGAGCATGAAGGAACTTAGTGAAAAATAACAAGATCACCTTCCAAGAATGCTAAACGTGAGCATTAGGAAGGGATAAAATTGACCATATTATGTTACTCAGGTTCTATTGCAAATTTCAAAAATACTTATTTCATTTAAATGATTGTCGATTTCCTCACAAGATGCAGTTACAAGTAATATATTTTTACTGAAAAACCAAAGGTTATACTGTATCCATTTCTTAAACAAAATCCTCATGGAAAAAGAAGTGCAGACTAGTATTAGTTACTCTAAGAATCATGATAGTTATGACAATAATTGAGGACATCACTCTATAGTAATTTCTGAAATATATAATATTAGCACTAACATTAATAACTGACAAGGAGGGAACAAACTTCCCTAAACTACCAATTTTTAGCTTAGTGTTATAAACCTTTTCTAGTGTTATAAACTTTTTCTTCTGACAAATACTTTTAATTGCCATATGATATTTCAAACCAAGCAAAATTTCTTAAAGCTTATTTAAGTTAAAAAAAAAATAATAATTGCAAGAACAGGAATTAAAAAATGATGGCTTAAGATGGGCAATTTTCCCCAGAAACGTCAACAATTGTAAAGTCCTAATTTAATACCTCATGTTAAACAACACCTAACACAATCAAACAAATTACACTTTATGGGGACTTAGGAAAATTACTACGGCAGAAGATGGCTATTTTGTATTAGGTAACATTGTAGGTTCAATCCTGCAAAATAGTATGTTAAGCCCCTAAACCAACAAAAATAGTTCTACTTTGTTACAGTTAAGTCTATACATAGTCCTGGTAAATTAAGTGGAGTATTACTCGTGCTGAAAGTGACATCCAATCTCAATTATTTAGGTGGGAAATGACTATGCATAGGGTTGTCTGGCTGAAAACCAAACAGAAGCAGACCTCAGAAATAACCAGTAGGAAACTTAGCTTTCTAAATGTTTCTACACTTATTTTTAACATAAAAGTAAGGACTGTCTAGCCATAGAAGAATCTGCCTGAGTTACACCCATTCTGATGTCTTGTACAAGGCCTTATAACCAATGCCTAGAAACTTAAAGGTGATTCCTTGACAGATTACATCAATAAAAAAAGAATGGTCCCCACTCTTGGAGAGCTTAAAAGTTTTACCATAACTTTATGCACTAGAAATAAAGAAAAGGGGCAGTGATGACTACTGTTTTTTTTCCAACTTTCGGGCAAAATCTGCATGTTGACTTGATGAAGTTGTAGCCATGTTCATACTGAACATCTTAATGATGGAAAAACACCAGGGACTTCCCCATTCATGATCTGCCTAAAGAGCTGAACAAACAAAAATTTCAAAGTCCAAGAACATATGAATAAGAAAAGGTGATTCATGCTCAATGGATTTGCTCCAGACTGTATTGCTGAGGGAGATTATACAGCTACGACTAATGATAACTTAAAAGGGTTACTATCCCCTTTGATGAAGTCTTTTTTACATTAGCAAGAAATCTAACACCCAGAAGTTCTGCCCAGAGAGAAACAGTGGTTCTTGGGCAACTCAGTGGCTGGGGGTGCACAAGAACTTGGGAGGGGACACAGCTGGGACAGCTGACCCCAACTGACCAAAGGGATATCCCATACCACATGGCGTCATGCTCAGCATATAAAGCTGGGGGAAGAAGGAAGGGAGGGACATTCAGAGTGATGGCGTTTGTCTTCCCAAGTAACTGTTATGCGTGATGGAGCCCTGCTTTCCCGGAGATGGCTGAACACCTGCCTGACCATGGGAAGTGGTGAATGAATTCCTTGTTTTGCTTTGCTTGTGTGCACAGCTTTTGCTTTACCTAATAAACTGCCTTTATCTCAACCCATGAGTTTTCTCACTTTTGCCCTTCTGATTCTCTCCCCTGTCCCACCGGGGGAATGAGTGAGTGGCTCTGTGGGGCTCAGTTGCCGTCTGGGGTTAAACCATGACAATACTGTAGTGATGGATGCTTAAGAAAATCCCCAGGTTTGACAGACTGGCTCTTTCAATAATTTATGGAAAACTTGTTCTGCTAATGTTAACTCAAGTTTTGCACTGGATACTTCTTCCACTGATAATAATTCTTTATGTTTCAACAAGTATCTCTAGCTCTCAGGAGAGCCAACGTAACAGGAGGCTCAAATGTATGTACTAGTATGTAGTAGCCAGCAAGTCAGTAGTCAGGGTAAACCTGCAAACTTACTGCAGCACAGGGCTACAGAATCCTGAGTGAACCTTGTACTGCTACATGATGCAGAGCAGCACTGTAAAGAGATATAAATTAGGTTTCAAAAGCCACCTCCATACCCACAGGGGATAGCTTTGCTTCTCAACCTGTCTAAATAATTCAAGCACTACATACTGCTTCTAGAGCAAGTTACGGTGCCATCTGAAAATTTGTGATAGAGGAACATACCTATCTGAATAGTGCAGACACACTGCAAAGGATGAGGTTAATTAGAACACAATATTTGTATTACCACACCATGGTAAGTAATGAGAAAGAGCAAGCCAGATCTACTGAGTCAGCTGGAACTTCGGGCATCAGCTGTGCATCTCCTTTAAGAAGTCAGCAAAGAGTCATGTTTATGTAACCCTAACATAACTACACAGAGACGTTACTGACACAGCAATACAAAAAAAGTAAGAAGTTTTCTTTTTTAAAAGTTCTGATTCTGTAAGTGAAGGTGAAGGCACAGACTAGACTATCCCTCTTCTATTCACATCATATTACTGAATCAAAGCAAATGCATATAGCAGGTGGCATCCATCATTCCCCATACTCTACGAATACAGTGCAAGCAAGCAAAAGGAAAAAAATGTTTCCGTATAATGGTCCAAGAGCATTGTCATCAATTTGCTTGCAACAGCAGCTGTCAAAATGGTGGGTCTGGAATGGTTTCCTGGAATCAGAGCTGAGAAGCTTTTTAGACCCTGAGCTATTGCCTGTATTCATGGGAACCGCATAGGGATGACTCTGGAATCTGTGACAGAAATTGAGTTTTTGTCTGGATGAAGTCCTAAATGATGAATTAGATTCTAAATGGACCAATCCTTCTGGAATATGATGTAGCCATTTAACAGAGGGCATTTACTGTGGATCCTGGAAGATCCACAGGATCAAAGCAGAAAAGACACCCACAAACATTATTTATTCTGTTGCACGCCACTTTTAATTTAAAATTATTTAGATGTTTCCACATACTAATTTTTCAGTACAAAACTAAAACTTATAGCCTAAGATTCATTTTAAAACCAGAAATGCGATAGCATCTTAACAGTGCTTTTTCAAAAAGTTATACTAAACAAAAAACTTTAATCAAAACAGAACTGGAAATTCAAAATATCATGCCTTTCACAAATGAAAATATTTAAGTGACTCAAGCAATTCAGTTACCCTTCTATCAAAGGTCTTTAGCCTGCCTTTCTCTCATTCTGCCTGTGTGCCCTGTGTGTCTGTGAACCACTGAGCAGTAGTGACAAGAAAATTATCACAGCCAAACTGTTTATACCTCAAATTTAGCAGACAAAAGATGTCAAAAGGAACCAGTATTAGGAGAAAGACACTGTAAAACCAATGACATGATGATACTGTTAGCATTATGGTAAAGTATATTTTAAAATACCACCATACTGTGTGTGATTTGACAACTAGAAAATTCAGCATATCTCTTCTTCAGGAACACTTGCTAGGACTTAGGAATTCTTTCTTTGTAACAGCATAAACTAGCCACTGGCCTATGCTTATTCATTATTGAAAACCAGAATAATCTGATGGGGACAACAGCAGCCTCAACTGCAAACAGCCCAGAATGAACACGATTACTCCTCCAGAGTCTGCGTGACAAAGCAGCAAGACAGTTACTGCTTCCTAGTTAGCACAACTGAATATGTCTACACTCCATCTGCAAGGCTCTTCTGAAAACAATTTCTTTTAAGAAGTGAATTATAAATCAAGACTTGTGTAGTGGATCACTGGACTAGCATTTACTCTATCAGAGAACAACTATTTTCTCTAAATGCAGTCATATAAAATGCAATACAGTAAAATGAACTAGTGCACAGCAGCTGATACAATTCTTAAATCTGTTATTGCAAAGGCAATTCTTAAGTGATGGAAATGTTCCTTAATAGTATTGTTTAACAATATCTTCATTGATCTACTTTATAAAAGTCTTGAGTGATATAATTTGTTTAAAGTATGACTATAAGCAAATCACTAGAATCCCATTATACTTAAAAGGAAAAAAAAAATTCAAATAGATGCCGAAGAGTGTGTTCCATAGCTCACTGCAGAACTATGAGCCCACTCTAGGTATAAATAAAACAGTGTTTATAATGAAGTCAGCTGGGATTAGGTATTTCAAAAGAAGTGAATAGATTACTTCAAATACTGTAAGTGCAAGGGTATTCTTGAGAAAAAGAAATCATTCTAAAGCAAGACGTTTCATTAAATATCACAACTATTCAAACCAACACACCCAAACAATGAAGTCTCATAAGACTTGTTTAGTAACAGCATGCAGAGTAGCATGGGCAAAACAGCTGTCATTTTCTTTTAGCCTAACAACCTACACATCAATTATTCAAACAATAAATGCCTGTGTCTTAATCAGAGACATAATCTGAATACCTGTAATAATTAATCCATAAAAATACAAATACTACGAGCGTACTATGTTAACACTGAAAGACAATACAGTGCGTACTAAATTCTGCAAATTATTATGTAAGCTAATCAAACTTTTCAATAAGATTTGAGTTAGAACAGATCACTTCTAATTCAAGAGGACTTGGAATTTTAAGCCTTAATTTGAAGATGATTTATTATTTGCATTTCAGTGGCACCCAGATGGCTCCAATAGTGATCTGGGTCCCATTGTCTAGTGTATTTCACAAAATGATGGTATGAAACAGTCCCTGCCTCAGGCAGCCTAATTATGCAAAACAAGGTTGAGAGAAGCATCAAAAGCAAACAGAAGGGATCTGCCTAGTTCATCCAAAAGGTCAGGCAGATCTGGGAACACAGCCATGTTCCTAGTAGCATTTCCCCTACTGGTCCTTACTGCCTGGTGAGGACAGAAAATTTCTTTTGAGCCAAATATCATCAGTGTGGAAAATGCTTTAGTTGGACCATGAATAGAAAGAGCAGTCTTACACTGTCCAATGAAGATTTTAAGACCAGCAAGGAACATTATGGCCTTTGTGAACTGCTTAATAAGAAATCCCAAGAACCACTAAATTCAGTGTGATTGGGCACTACCACAGGCAGCCCTTAGCATGCCAGGAAAAACATTATGCCAGAAGCTTTTTTTCAAAAAAAAATTTCAAAAGAACTATTATGCACAATTTCAAAGATGATGCAGGCTTCAGTGTCTCAGAATCCTTTCTACCTTAGAAAAACTGATGCTAGAAAGATACTTCAAGAACATTCACAGTTCAAATGGTGTCCATCACTTAGTAATGACATAGACTATGCAACTAAAAGGGTACAGCTGATATGCATGTCTTAGATGTCTGAAGCAGCCCTGTCAAGCGGAAATTATCTCTACCTTTCAGGTAAAATGACAGAACTTCGCAGAGGTTTATGTGAAATGTGACCTTGAAAAACTTATCTGCCGAGTTTTTGGTAATATGCTGGGTAATGCTGTAAAAGTGCTTCTGCACTGAGCATAACCAAACGGTGCAAGGCCATTTGGATACTGGCAGTGTGCTTCCAGAAAAGAGAACACCAGGCAGGGTACCCAGTAAGACTGAGGTCAGGTGGGCTGGAATAGGCTCTGAACAGTGCCTTGTACATTTTTGGGATGTGGAGCAGGGGCAGGGAGGAGATGAAAATCTCAAAAGTGGATAGAAGCTAATTTCTTGACTACACTCCTCCTGTGACCTCAGATCCAGAAAGACCCATTATCTCAGTAAGTAAGGCCTTCCTTGAGTATCACACACAGTGTAATGCAGAGGTACGCGAGTGACTGGCTAATTCCTGTATTTAACCCAAGCAGCTACAGAGTCAGGAAAGCAGTGCTGGCAACCCACTACTACCTAACACATACCATGCTAGGTAGTTTTCCAAGTCGTTCCTTACTTCCATGTGAAAGAACATACAGATCCTAGAGCAGTGTTGCAAGATGACATTTGGCAACTTAAAAGGCAACCTCCACATCAACAGTTGCTTTCCCTCAATGCCAGGTAAAACGCCGTGATGCTAGCTTATGACTAGGAGCTGCCATAACCTGTAATGTAGAGCAGTCTGAATACCATTTTTGAAGTGATTTCTGTACTACAGCATTGAAATACTTTTGCTCAGCAATATACAGTTGAAGAATAGGTAAAAACTTATTACTAATTTTGCCATTCTGCTTTCAAAGCAGCCAGGATCTTAGCCTGTCCTTGAAAGAAACCACAACTTAAAATCTCAATGAAAGATTCTACAAGTTTGTGTCTTTTCTTGGTTGTTGTTTAACAAACTATGGGGTCTTACTGGTTTTATTCAGTGAAAAATGCTTTCGTAACAGGTATCTTATTCCTCTGTAAGCTTTTACAGGCCCCAAATGCTTCCTATTCAGAAAGGAAGAGAATATTCTCTCTGCAGATTTGGCTTCTCGATTTTGCTGCACCCATTCCATCATAGTGGAAAGCAGCTATCACCTCCTTTCCTGCTTAGGAGTACTGAGTGACTGTGGGAAGTGCTGAGCACCTGAAACACTTGCACAAAACATCATGCTGGGGATGAGGATTAAGCGGCAGAGGGTGGGAGGAGAAATAGCTACAATATGTTAAAGAATTACAGAAGCACCTACACATAAATGTTCTAGAAATAAAAACAAGTCACAGTTATTTTGTTAAAACACAAACTTTCACATTGTACCAAATACTTTGTGTACCAGCTTGTCTATTTTATAAATGGCTAATCTCTATATCACATCCTGAAAGAAAAAAACCCCAACAACTAATTTTCAGCCTCAAAAAAACAATTTTACCAATTGTTTGACTACCTTGTAGTCAAATCTTGACTTCACAGAATGCTGCCGCTTTGCATCACAATAGATCAATTTATGTACCAAACAAATAAGCACAATGTATCTTCTTCTCAAGATTATTATATACACTTTTATACAGGCATTTAAAAGAAAGCGTGAAAACAGATTGCTCTCTTCATAACTAACTTGGATAAAGTCTCCCAATTTTATTTCTCTCTGTTTCCTTAAAAGTATTTTCTCTCAACAGCTCTTGATTGAGAATTACAAGGTTTTGCAAAAATACAATTTAAAAAAAAAAAAAAGAGAGCAAGCGAGAGAGATGGAAGTTATAAACCCAACAGAAAAGTTCACTTATTTCACATCCATAGCCATCTTGCAAAAGCTTCAAAAATCCAAAAAAGTATCAGTTTCATAACTTTTCATTTTCTTTCAGAGACAGGAGGTTTAAGGGGATATGGAATAACATGCAGTCGAACTTCAGACGTTTAACCTACAGAGATGTATTAGAAGTGTAAATTCCCTACAAAGTAAACGAGCATCCAAAAGTAATTCAAAGATCCCATTCACAATATATAAAGGGGACAGCCGAGGCCCTAAAATGCCTGAAGTCAAATATGAGAACTCTTCTTCCAATAAATATTGTAATAATGAACATTTACACATTTAGTTATAAAATAAACTCATACAAGTTTATTTTGACTCAAGAGCATCATCCTTGTTTGTGTCTCAATCAGCGACAGCTGAGCCTTAGCCTTGACTTCAGTCAGTAGCTACAAAAAGGAATTTGGAAATTGGAAAGAAATAAGGAGATGTGTGGCTCTACTGCTGCATTTTTTCCTATTACTTAAGAAACATGTTTTGAGAGGGCAAATTAAAGCCACACCACTACCACTTTTATTTACTATTTTAATTAGGTTCAGATGTCCTGGCCAATACAATGAGCTTTTCATATTTGAAAGGCTCCAGGTTACTCCTAGAATTCATTTACATGCCTAAACTGTCACTGGCACAATGATGTATGTAAAGCTACAGTTCAAACCTAGTATAGATTCACAGATTCTTAGAGTCTCTCTCATTACCTTAGTCTGCTTCCTGTTTAATGAAGGCCTAACAATCTCATTCAGCAACTTCTGTATTAAGCCCTCATCTTCTGAGTTGTAAAATTACTTAATGATTCGGAAGGAATGAATTAAAATTCGGAATATAAAACTTCCAGATTCAGAATGCCTCATATTCTTAACACTTATTACATGCAGTCCTTCTCTTACTTTTCTCCAGAGCCCTGAAGCACATTCTAGACACTATTCTACTTAGAAGGGATACTGAAAAAGAATTCAGGTTAAACATGTGTTTACAGTCCGCCCATGCCCTCCCCAAGAATAGAAGTGTGTCTAATAGCCAATCATTATGCAATTTAAAAGATGTATAGTATTCCTGTTAACTCGCATTTCACAACTTTACAACTAATAGATGTCATTGACGATTTCCGCACTTGCCGAGAATTTAATCAGCATCTGAATAGAGCCTCATGCATTATTTTTTTACTGTAACACAGATTTCCCAAATGGGATTAGAGCTCCATTATTCTAAGCATGGTGCAATCACAAATATCTTCTTGTTCAAAGAACCTTATGATTAAGATAAAATGACATGACTGAGTGAAAGATGTAACTGCAAAGAATCAAGAGAGAACAAAGGAAACAGGCTTAGGCAAAAACATACACTAATTGAAGGTGTATTATTAACTCAAGGATTAAAAAAAAAAAAAATACAAGGAGTTCATAATTATCCCAAAGTTATATATTTTAAAGTAAGAATTCAGAAGAAAGTTTATATTGAAATCTAAGAAAATACAGCCAAGTAAACCCAATACACTTAACATTTGCCTAGGGATATCATAAAGGAAAATACTTGACTAACTTTTAAAATCAATTTGTTTAAACTGGGACCAAACTGAAAGCTTCCACTAATGGTTATTTGGTGCCGTCTTCTACAGGCAGGAATAAACTGTATAAGCATTACAGAAGAAATGAATAAAAAAAGGAGTATCTGACAAGATAGACCTCGATCTGTGTATTGCTCCATCCCCTGGGCTGGAGCAATCTGAACTATACAAAATACATTCATTAACTGAAGAAAAAAAATGGTAATTTCATTTCCACAGAGACCAAAATGGCTCCATTTAAACGTAGGCTCTATCATTGACCTTCCTGTGTTTATAATCTACAAATCATATTAATGAAACGTAAGAATAATAAAAAAAATTAATTCAAGCCTCATTTCTTTAAACATACTTTATGCATGTGATTTCCATGAGATTAAGTATTTAAAAGTTAAAAATACCAAAAAGGTATTTCACTATCTGTAAAATGGGGATAACAACACATTAGAAGGAAACTGTGTAGAGAAATACATGTCCCAGGTACTCAGCTAATGAGCCAAGCACACTGAGAAAACACCACTAACATAATTAATTCAGAATGTCATGGAAGGGTTTGGATAGTATGCAATTAAAGCAGCAACCATACACTTGGTAACATAGGAAATGCAAAACAAAACCAAGTAGCTACCGCGGTCCCTTTCCATTTTTAGCACTAACAAAAAAATAGTATGATTACATAGACAGAGTTCACATCATATTATCTTACACAATGATACATTATATAATTGGGATTCAAATAAAATGCTGGTGTTTAATACGTATATACATACACCATCATAATTCATCAGTAATGTAGCACTGTCAAAGTCATGCCTAATACCTGATGAAACCTGATAGGGCTTTTTATTTATTTGGGGATTTTGTTTTGTTTTTAGCAGAATACAGAAAGAAAAAGAAACAGAGAAAAGCTCTACAAGTTACTCATGTGATCTAAGACACAAAACCATTTTTTCTGGCTTCTCTGTCATACCACCACTAGAGATTCTGAAAATTGTATTTATTTAGCAATTCTGCTGATGATGTGAGAGTAAAATGTACTCCCTCTGCCATTGCTGCACAGAGCCAACATTGCTAGTGGTTTAGTAAAAGTCTTATTTTGTCACAAAAATATGTGAGCATGACTTTTAATGTGACAAAAAGCAATCCTCCCCACCGACAGATTTGCCAGGTGGAAAAGTGACTGACTTACACAATCATTTTTCCCATTACCACTGCATTTTAACATACTAGCTGTAATTATAATCTCTCCTGAGGGTCAGTTTTCGAGAATGTTGCCAGTTGTTCAAATCTTCCTCTCCTATGCATATCTATAATTACGTGTAAACATTTTCTTATGTGAAATTCATAACAACTGACAGAGTGACCATACACGCCAAGGTTTGGGGATAGAAGGGAAGGTCAGAGAGGCAAGGGATTTATGTTTTTGCTTAGTATTGGAGCACAGTAGCTACAAACCCTAAAGAAACTGGCACAAAACGATGGTTAGCTGGAATTAAGGTCCTTCTGACTGATACTTCTTTACAGCACTGATATCAGAGGCCGTTCAGACAAAAGACCAGTTAAGCCACAAAACCTCACCAGCTGCACTTCAGCTGAATTTTTGAACA
Source organism: Mycteria americana (assembly GCF_035582795.1). Taxonomy (NCBI): domain Eukaryota; kingdom Metazoa; phylum Chordata; class Aves; order Ciconiiformes; family Ciconiidae; genus Mycteria; species Mycteria americana. The sequence goes on along the minus strand of NC_134370.1, from coordinate 60,481,945 downwards.
TCCAAAGCTGACAAAACTACTGTATGCAATCCTGCCAAAACTCATTGGTTTGAGGTACCTAATCTGTTAACTGGCTTACACCTAGATCCCTATACTCAAAAAGTTGTTGCATTATCTACTTTTTTGTCCATACACCATCTATGGGGGGGTTGCCTTTTTCTTTTTTTTTTTTTTCTTTTTTCTTTTTCATTCAGTGTAGCTCTGTTTTTCCCTTCTGTGGTTCCCTGTGAAGTGAGACTTAGTTACAAGAAGATTAAATGAATCAGTATTAACATTGAGGGAGGAGAGATAAGTCCCTGGTCTGCTGCATTTGCTAAAACCAGTAAGGTACCATTGCCAAGGAAGACACAACATACTTTTCCAAGTGTACTGTTTCAAGGATTCCCAACTCTTTTGATAGCACGTGACTCGGCTGGTTTGCAGAGATCCTCCTTTTCCATTAGCATCCACATAAAATTCCTGAGGCAGTCACAATTACAGAGAAAGACATAGTGCTATTGAAGTATTTAACAGATACTACCTACTAGGACAATTTAGCTACAGGAAATGAAGAAGAATCCACACCACGTGAAAAACCAGCACATACTTCGGAGACAAACAGTGGCAAACAGACCATAGCTGGCAACTGCATGGAGTATTACTGACCTCAAAAATCCGTAGCTGTTTGTACTCAGAGACTTGACATTTGAGGTCACAAAATAAATCAGAAGATGAAACAAAAACAAACAAAAAAGAGACTTTCTAATCCATTTACAAAAGTTTCTACAGTCCTAACACCAAATAAAGGAACACCTGTCAAAAAACCCCCAAACAAACAAAAAAACCCCAAAAACCCACAAACCCAGAAAAACCTAGATTTTAGTTATTTTAAAAAATTTAATGTGACAAACTTATACCCACTGACTCTTGCCCTTGAACACATTTTTAGCTCCTTCAGTGGAGTCTTCTGAGGAGCCCTACAATGCAAGTTTGTTTGTCTTGAACAAGGAACTCTGATTTACAGCTTCTTATATTTCTCCTTGAAGATCTACTATCCACATCATAGGAACAAAATACAGTACACTTTCAGCTGATGACACTCCTTATCAGCTTTCCCACTTGCATACTTCCTTTAAACCTTCTCTTTCACTTCTTCATTTCTTTAATGACAAAGATGACCAAAGGGAATGATTCTGAGGACACCTCCACTTGCTATCACCAGACTTAATTTTGAAAGAATGAAATCTATTCCCTTTGCCTTTAAGTATGAAAATATACGTTGACTTGGAATATATAAGGACAAAAAAATACCTAAGTGTCTGCTAACCCCTAAAAGCTTAACTTTCATATGCATTAGATTTGTTGTTACATTTTCTATTAGGGATAGGTTGGTTGTTTTGTTTTGTTTTTCCCCACTCCCCAAACAAGTTTACCAGAGAACTCATTAAAAAAGGTACATAAAATTCAAGTAAACACATTTATGAAGAATCAATTTCATTTGTGAAGGACTTACTTTCTACTGAAATAAAAAAGCATCCTACTTAAACAAAATATAAATACATTTCTGAACAGCATATCTATAAAAGCAAATAAGACTACTATAAAGCTACTTTTTTCCCCCTCTTCATTTCAAAAAGGAATTAATCAAATGTCTTGACCAAAACTTAACCTTTTCCGCTTATTATTCCAGTCTGCCACATCTACAGGAAATAGATCACCAAAACAGATGGAGTGAATAGATTATTTTTACCTCCCAGTGGCTGAACACCAGCTGCGGACTGGCCAGGCCACTAGTTCTCTTCCTGATTTCATCAGCAAAACCAAAGCTTTCTGCTACTGGCAAGACTGCCTTAATAATAAACACATCCGTCCCCTCTTTCATCTCCTCTTGTAACACTCTGCCTTCCCTTTTGGACAAGACAGCATACACACGACCTGCAAAGACATAATTTGATGAGCTTACCAATATATTTATACTCCGTGTCTTGAAGAGAAATACATAAATATTTATTTAGGAAACTTCAGCATTAAGTAAAATACATAATTTCCTCGGCTAAAATTCTTCCCTGTAAGTGTGTCAATTAAGTGGACCCATTAAATTCAAACAAACAACGTACTCTGCCAGTACAATGTGCAGAACCATGTGAGTAACATTTAATAAATTATTACTACTGTATGGATCTAGAAAATGCTTGCACTAGGTGCATTTTATACAATAATTTGGCTATTTTTGTAAAAGGCAGTTTGACAGATTATGTGCCTAACTTGCTTTATTTCTTACAACCAAATATTTGAGCAACATTACTAAGAAATATTACCATGTTTGAGGAATCATATCTTAGCTACCTTTAGAAGTTTGTTTGGATCACCATGTCCCCATATGGTACTTGTCCCAGATACTGCAGGGCTATTCTAATCACAGAAAGCTTGTTTATCTGAAATACTGCATATTTATTATGTTTATTGTGTTCAATTAGTCTTTTAATTAATTCAGGCTTAAGTTAGTCATGGATAATTTTTATTTTTCTTTCCCAAATTAATACTCAATCCATTGAAATACAGTGTATATATCATGAAAGTAGCTCTGAAAACACCCATGTTCGACTTTACAGTAGGCATTAAGTTAATTTTTTAAAATGTTTTTGCAAACTTATGGGCTAAGTATTCTACAGAAAAAAACTAGCAAATACATTTGTGTTGATCAAGATAATAAAAATATAAGAAAACCTATGCACTGACAAAATATTTTAGGAATGCCTTCATTTACAAATGTGAATAGTTAGTAAGTATTAGCTGTGCAAATTAACTTCAAAAGTACCTTGTAGTGAAGAACAAGTTTATATCAATTTCTAAGAGGTTCAAATATTTATATTGCACTGAAAAAACATGAATGCATACCACTACCTTTTAAACATCTGGGCAAAACTGACTCTTACTAGAAATAATTAGAAATATACATTACTTCATAATACATGCCACCTATTCTAACTTGACAGAAAGATAACATTAAATACTATAGCCACATACATTGATTTGCATATATACTGTAAGCCTTTTGTGGGACACCAGAGGAAATGTTGGTGTGGGTTTATCTGCCTTTATCTTTTAAATACAGCATCTGGTCCTTATTCAGGAAATTCAGCACAAGCACACAGCTAGTATAGTTAAATCTTCCTGCCAGATGCAGGTAATGAAGCATCAGTTCAGCACCAATCATTTCAGAGTTTATAGTTCTCTAAAATCTGGGTTGAAGTGTTCTTTCTGCCATCACTGATAATTTTATCTGCTCGTGCCCTTACCAGGACCTCCTCACTGTTCCTCTGACTGAACTTCACCTTTACTATGCACAATAGTCTTCTTATTGCTCATGAGGAAATTGAGGAAATTCTTAAGATTCTATATTTAAAATCACAAAAAGATTAAGGCATTCTGAAGATAAGTCACTGAGTTTGCCATGCATGTATAGCCTTTGTTAAGATAACTAAGCAATTTCAAGTCTATGGAAATTTCAGTGAGTCTAGAAAATTCTCAGATATCAAAGGGTCATATCTCAGCACAGCTCACAATTCAGGAACTGCTTTAAATGCAAGCTTAAGCATACATATTGCAAGAGAGCATCACATCATGGTCACTGTACATATACTGTGTATATACCACACAGTATATATTAAAGCCATTTGTTAAAGCAAGTAAGTTCAAAACCACTTTATAGGTTATTAATGTTCTAATTAAAAATACTTATTTTACTAATTGCTTTAAGTAGGACTTAGAAAACTTTGCACACATATTAATAAGTAAGGTAACATTTAACACAAAGCACTTTAGATGCACATATTTTATGGCCATAATTCACTGAAGATTATTCTTTGAAACATAAAAGCCAGAAGACAATTTATAGCTTACTAAATGGTTTCTAGCTACGTGTATCTCATCCAAGCAGTCTAGAGTATTGTCTCAGTTAATGCTGTCACAAAGAAGTTATATAAGGTCTTCAGTTTTACCACTATGGGCAGACTGCAGTATACTGAAGAAATAGTGGTTCTGCCTCTACATGAATTAGGTGAATGGATTTAGCAGCATCCATCACCAAGAAATACCATGAGATCTTCATATTCAAAATAGTTAAAACAGTTATTTTGAAAATATGATACTACTTCAAAAACAGCTTCAAGGTGCTGCAACATACAGAATAAGCCTGTGAGTAATAGGCTCACTTTAAAGATGTATTAAGTCGAGCTCCTTAAAATATTTAAGTCCTGTTCGCCACTTTACTGAAGGATATTTCAGTACGTCAAGTGTAAATGCTAAACAATTTTGGTATTCCCTGCACGCTAAAAAAGATGAAGCTTCATACTGGAAAGAAATACTGTGGAAGGACAACAAGATCACCATTTGCAAGAGCCTAGGGGTCACGATAAACTTGGCAAACAGGGAAGGAGGAGCTGCTTTTCTGTTTTGGATTCTGCATGTTTTCACTTACACAACTGAGACAGAGACAATACTATGAATTGATGTGAATTGGCCCCTAAAATGCTGTAATCTGACATTTTAATAACTTTATTTTTTAAAAATGAAAACATAAGAATTGTCAAAATCCAAAAACAAAAGGTAAAACAGAGTGTGGTAAAGTCCTTTCCCAACTAAGTTTCACTGACATCAGCAAAATGAAAAGACAGTCTAGCTTTCAGTCTCCAGAATACAAAAGAGAGAAGGGAAGAAGAGCTCAAAATGTAGGAATATCAACAGGCAAAAGCCAGTAATAATTAAACACGTGATACTAGTTCAGAACATTCTTCAGCTTTCTGGAGTTTACATAGAACTTCCATAAGGCAGGAGTGTGTACAAATGGATTTTTCTAGTGAACTAACTGTAGGAATGAGATGCTCAAAGTATAACCTACCGGGAAACAACGGATGTATGTGGGACCCAAGTCTAAACCCAAGGCTCGTTACACCAGACATGTATAAGCTTGCAACACATTTCTGTGTTCCTCCCTCCTTGCTTCTCAGCTCCAGCTCAGTTTATTTTCATTGTCAGAGAAGTCTGATGGAAAAAGCTTTATATACTGAGGCAACTAACAGAAAAGACCTAGCTTCCTCAGAAACTAACATCTTAGAAACAATCAGATAATATGAAGATATATTGAAGTCAACTGGGTATCAGTATATGGAAGACCAACTGGAAGAGTTACAGAAGCCAGTTGTTTATCACATGTCAACTTCCAAGTCTTACTGGATAGCATACATACTCTTCACTTCCCATAATGAGGATAAATTTTATAAGCTTAAACTTCCATAATAAAAATTAAACCCATGAATTTGTAATTAACTAAGTGCATGTCCATGGCTGTCCACCACACAACTCACATTCATTAGACTGGACTAATTTGCTTCCATGTCTTGAGTCCTAAATTACACTCATTAAATATATATATATATATATATACACACGCATTAGAAAGCCATGTTTCCATTTGGTTTTACGGCACAACTGATGAGCCGATGCATGTCAATTACATCACTATAAACAATCATGCGTTTTTGGTAGTGGGCATTTTCAAAAACAGCAATTTATAGAGTATTTTTGTGGTTTGAAAATTGGTATCTTGCTTATGGTTTGATGTAGAGATTCAGAAGTATTGTGCTAATGTGCTTCTGGAACAGTAATGTGTAACACTACAAAGTCTAATTTTGATAGGCATTATTACATGTTAAAAAATAATTAAAGATAGTTTAAAAATGCAGAAGTTCTATGTCATAGTAACTTGTCGTTTAAGTTAATGTGCTAATAAGCTTACTGCAGGACACCTTTTAGCAGGCCTACTAAAGAGTACCTCCAGAAAAGAACAGGATCATGCATCTGTACAAAACAATTGCTCATCCAAAGGCACTTCTTTTCACTGCATACAATTGTAAATTTTGCTCTTCAGACCAATTTGTTTTGTCTAACTGCTATCATTATGCTTGTGTGCACAACAGCTGAGATTTTTACAACAAATAACCAAATCTTTAATTATTGTATGTGGGATATACTATAATTTCTGTCACGAGTAGTATAGTCAAAGTAAATTTGCTGATAGCTCAAATGCAATGGAAGTTAGGTTTAAAGGAAATCTTGGTGCATTGGATCAGATTCAGCGTGTGAGCCGCTCCTATGGAAAACTCCAAGAACAAATGTTAGAGTAAGTTAAGAGGTGTTGTAAGTAGGTTATAAAAACAAGTTTAAGTAGGTGTAAGTGGTAAGGTAATATAAGTGACACAAATTTGGTATGCACTGGGTTTGCAAAGTGAGCAACTTGCATACCAGAAGGATACAGATGCTACTAAAAAAAAAAAAAAAATCTACCAACTGGACTGTAACAATAATTTAAGATTCTCTCTTTTTCCTGATTTTACTTCTATATTGATTATTATATTAACTTAAAACATCTTGAAATGGCATTAACCAAGATTCTGCACTCATTTTACAAACAGGATAGGTTTCCTCATCTCTTCATGGAACTAATGCTTAATTATAAGGCACAATATTGGTATTCATGGTTACTGAAGTTGATCTTACAAAAATGTCATAAAAAGGCAACAATTTGTATCTTGCACTTCCAAAAAAGTGTAGCATTGCTATTTATGCATATGTTTCAAATAAGCAAGAGGAATAAGCTAAATTTTCATTCAGAACAGTTTAAATACTACAGGCATCAGAGAGTCATTGTACAAATCTGGTGGAGAACTATAAAAAACTTCTGACAAAACTTTTAATCGTTATACTTTTTGATTCAGTCTAATTTATAAAACCTCACCTTGGAACTCAGAAAGCAAATTCTTGACAAAGGTTTATTTTGTCTGTCTTACCTAAAACTTCTGCAGTAGCCATAATTTCACATGTGTACATTGCTGCCATAAGCCTCTGTGGTTTTGCTTGCAAAGCATAACGGCAAGCTTCCTTCATGGTGGCAATCAGTTGTCCAGAGAAGGGACCATAACAATCTGCAAGTAAAACTTCTCCTTTGTGTTTACTAATTTTCTCAGGTGATTTTGGAACACTTTGACTGCTGTCCTGGTATTCATTCACGCTGCAAACTTCATCAGTGCAACCGCTCGTGAGAGTAGTATCTTCATTTTGTTTGTGTTCTATGGCATCACATTCCCCTGAATCCTGACTACTAGTTGACAGCATCTCTCCAACTTTATTCATTTCCCATTTTTCCACCGTAAAACAAACACCCATGAGGGGTTCTTCACACATGGGACCTGAAAGTGTAGCCAGCTGAAATCCACTTACTATGCTGTTGTCAAAGTCTCTGTATTTATTTACTTCTTTCACAGCATTCCCAAGGCACTGCCACACAGACCTTTTATAGCCTTCAAAATTATATAACAAAATATTAGGCCCACACTTCCGTGGTCCAAATGACCAGATCTGATCAACAGCATTTCTCCACTTTCTTCCCTGCAGATTTTGCTCCAACTTTTGTTTGAATTCCTTGATCCTATCAAGAGTCTTCTGATTTATCTCATGGGTTTTTTTATCTTCATTCAGACATGTGTTGAGTTGCTCCATAGTTCTAATTAAGTCACTGTTTTCTTCAAGAAGTCGAGTTACCTCCTCAGGAAGTGGCATTGCTCTTACACTGAGAGTAGCTTGTTTATTTGGAGTAGATATCGTAACAAGTCCATCTGAATCAACCTGAATTCCTTCAGGAATTTTATTTTGGTCCTCTTTTGTTTGGTGTATGACAGCAACTTTCTGCTGTTTTCCTATTTCTTCATTCACCATATCAACTTTTGGAGGTCTTGTTATTGTCTCTCGGAATGGTATAATAGGTGCTGATACACTAATCTGTACCTTTGCAAACCTGTAAAAGAAAGTTTAAGAATTAGTTTAAAATTAAAAAAATACTTTTAAACTTGGGGGGGGAGGGGAAAGGTAAGGCAATAGCCTTAACATGGAACAGATGTTCATGAATAAATCTGATTGCAACACAGATGACTAGATAATGCACTTCAAACTCAAACTCTTAAAAGCGTTATGTACTTCAAAAAAGAAGCATTGCCTCTTATGTCTTCAGAAATATTTGGAAAGGAACTGAAGAAAATAAAAGAAAAAGCATTGCTGTGCCTCTGCGTAAATCACCGGTTCACCTACATCTTGAAAACTACGTGCTGTTGTTCTCTCCCCTCAAACAAGATACAATAGAACTAGAAGAAAATGAGAATAAGGATGATCAAAGGTATGAAAGTACAAGTAGGCTTCAGATGTTTCAAGCATATAACAGAAGTCTACAAAATCATGAAGGGCGTGGGGAAGGTTGATCAGTATTAACTGACAACCAAACCACAACAGGCCCTGAACTGTCCCTGAACTGAAAACAATTAAGGCCCAGGAAAGCATTACGGTTACTCTGTTTTCACTCTTCCTCAGACATCTGCTCTAGGCCACACTGCTGGAGATACGATACTGAGCAAGACGGACACCCTGTTTGAACCAGTACAGCTGTTCTTACAGTGAGATGCTCTGAAAAGATGAAGCACTGGGTAAGCTGAACAGGCTTTTATAAAGAAGTGTGGAGCCATGGTTCTATAACCTTGTGGGTTCAGATCAAGTACTCTGCAGCTAGGAGCGCTTGGGGAGCTGATACTCCCGTTTTCTCCATACTCCTGGCACAGCAGATTCAAATCTGTGCACAATACTGTGCTGCCCATGTGCATGAAACTAGCACTGCAGCACAGAAGCAGAAGGAGGATTAATGTAGGGAAAAAAAGCCCCTGGTGACTTCATATTGTGATTAGCTACTGGAAGCCTTAACCACTATTCTCCTTGCAAACCTAAAGGATCATTCACAATTGTGATCTTGTAACAAATGTAAATACACAAGGCACTATTCTGAAGGTAGAAGTCAATGACTGCCTACATTGGAATGCCTTTAAGTTGGCTTGAGGAAGAGAACAAATTTCAAGTGAAATAGCTACTCTTGAGTATCACCAGAAAGGCACACATTCGTTATAGAATTATGCCAGATAATTATTTCATGTATAGACCCGTCATTAGTAGCAGTCTTTTCTCTGCTATAAAGCAAAACGCAATCCCTCTCTCTCCATACATCCAAGTAGCTTTATAGTCTACAGTCACGTCAATGAAAATCAAGTGGTAATTTTTTTTTTAATAAAGTTACTTTTGTGAGTACAGCTTTATACAAAACTGAAACATAAAAGAAACTATGGGAGATAATTAAAATAAATTGACCATTAACTACAGACAAAAATTAAACCATCAATTCTATACCAGAAAACCCTATTACTTCAGGTCATTAAACACTTCTCAGTTTGTTAGGAGAGTTCACATTGGAAGATTCTCAAAGATAATAAAATTTCCTAATGGAAGAAAACAAACAAATTTTTAATGCTGTGGATGAATCTTATTTTTGGACTAATTAAGAAAAGGTAAATTCAATCTTTGCCTTTAAAGGACCACAGAAAGCATAAAGTAAAATGGGGTGTAAGACAGTAGGTGAAGATTTTGGTCTTTTTCCACGCTAAAAGAAAGGAAAAAATCCTACCAATGCAGTTCAGCCTGTTTAACTATAACTAATTTATAGTCTGCTTTGCAAGAGTACTAGCAATTTTTAAAGGAATTATTTTGGGTCAAGAGTTGAAAAATACAGCCTAAAAAGCTTTCTTCTTTCTTTTAAACTAAGTTGGGAAATACACTACACAGTGAAGAAAACCTGTGTTGGAAATAAAAATATTTAGAAAAAAAACAAGTACAGCAGACCACAATAAGACAGAATGACAGAAGTTTCAACAATATTGTAATATTGGCATTCATAATAGCAATAAAATGTGATTATTAAGGAACTGATATATTGTTTGCAGCAATGCTGTTAACCAACAGCAATTTTTTTCAGATTAGTTCGTATTTATTATTTGTCTTGAAGTGAGTACTCTGCAAGAAAACTTTCACTACACTTTAAACGGTATTTCACAAGATGAGAAAAATTAATTACTAGTGATTAAAATGCTCTAAAAGCAAAAGCTTCACATCTTTGAGTATGTCAATGTGTTATTTTACCACCCAGCTATGAAGTGCCAGATTTGTTAGCTCTTTCATATATTTAATAAACATCTCTATTCATAAAGGATCACCTGTTTTATCTTCAAGTACAACTTCAGGACTTCAAAATATCCTGTATGGTATTTTATCTGTTTACTGTAATCACAGGAGCTGAAAATTGCCAATGGCACCCGTGGCAAAACCCTGGTTTTTTTAGAACTGTGAAATGGATGTTTATTAAGTGCACATAATCAGCATCTGGTTCAAATACATTCAGGATTTAACTCAGCTGAAGATACTGGAACGCTGAAAGCTTCCCATCAGATCTGGAAAATAGCCTGTATTTTTCACCTCATCTGAAGGGGAAAAACAATAGTCTCATAGCAAAATCTCCCAGGAAACACCTTGTTTGGAAATGAAAGGTTCCTACCACTGGTAAAATGGTAATCTTGTGTCTTCAAAAGATTTGTAACAGCTTTTTCTAACTATATAATCTATAAAAATTATACTCTACTGATTACTATCTCATTGCTACAGTTACAACCTGTGGTATAGCAAGCTAGCACCAGATCAATGGAGAATGGGTTTTAGTTTATCGTTTGGGTATGAAGGCATAAAAATAACGTTTGATACTGCCAGCTGAATTAGGCTCAGTTTTTAAAACACGTGGAGAAAACAAGACCAATTGGAATAACCTGTTTCTAAGGCCCAGATGTTATTTACCTTTATTTATACAACATTCCTGCTAATTAATGTTTATATAGAACTATTTTACTATACAAATAGAAAGTTAGTTTTTGGATAAGGGGAAGTCACTGATCGCTGTAAAGGAGGTACAGTTAGATTTTCATGCTGCTATAGTTTACATACAAAACCAAAATTAATGAAAATCATGTTCCAGTATGCATGACTTAGAGGATGAATTACTTACATGACTGCATGGACATCTGTGAGACTAATACAGTGCATTCAGGAACACTCATACTTCAGCTCTATCTCATTCTAAAGGTGAAATATTTTGCTGTAATCAGTTTTAGAACAGGCACTATTCTGCATCAAGCCTCAGTTCTAATTAGTAGTAGCTACAGCTGAAAGCTAGTAGCTGAATAGCTGCCTGCAATAAAACAACTGCCACCACTGGAAATCATAGGCACTTATATCCAAGCAAACACAGCTTTAAGTAACTCATCAGTTTTAATCTATATAATTTGAGCCTTGAGAAACAACCAAAGGGTCTGTCTTTTGCACTGTGGACTACATGGACCTAGGAGCTCTAAAGCAACTTATTCGAAATACTTCACAAGCCTAGGAACATTGATGAACATTATCTCTGTTTCTCTGTGATTGGTAATCTTGGTATTGAAAACCCCCTTTTATTAAACTTTGCACTAAGCCTTCATATGAGGTGCAATTCATTGCATCAAAAATTGCTCTAAGCTAGATTACTTTAGAAGCTATTAGTCTAAACTCCAAGAAAAGTGCAACTCGAAGGAAAAAAAAAAAAAACAAGCTAGGATTGTGTCTGGATTTTTCTTGTAACTAAGCATGAATAAAAACTGCCAAGAGTTATGACACAGGAAATGGAAGCGAAGCACCGCTTTACTCGAGCAACCAGCTTTAAGTTAACAGAAATAATTTTGTCCTTTGGTCTGACAACCACTATTATAACAGTTTCATGATATGAAGCGATGTTTTAAAGTCAGCTGAAACATTTTAGGCATATCAAATGATGTAAATGACGGCAAGAAAAAAGGAAGAATGATTTATTACATTTATCTGACAGACTCAAAGTTCAGAGTTGTGTATCCTTCTTAACCACCCATGAGGTCTAAGCAGGTTCATTAAATGACAACAAAAGGACTAACCAAAATTTCCTAAGTTGTGGTAAATTTTGGCAGAGTGATAAAGTTGCAGAGGAATAGCAAATGTAATTGTCAACTTTATTTCCATGGGACTCAAAACCAGGAGATCTACCCTTTTGCAGTTTTTCCATGCACTTGTATTATACAAAAAAACCCCAAAACCCAAACAAACAAAAAAACCCAACACAAAACCAAACAAAAAACCCCACACTGCTACCACCATCCTCATTCTCTTTGTTTCTCATTCTGAACAGGGTAATTTAATCCCCTCATGCTTAGTATTTGCAATGCTCTTTCAACAGAAAGTTCTAAAAATTTTTATTGTAAAATGCAGAAAATAAAATGTTCAAAGTTAAAAGGTCCTATTTATTACTCTATTAAAAAAGAGCTAATTAGGAAGAAAAAAAAATTTAGGGAAATTAAGCAGAACATCCATATTTAATCATTTAGATAAACATGGATGACTGATCTTTTATTTGTTTCCATGTTTCTCCACATCTTTGACAATAAGTATCACTTGAGCATAATTTTCTAAATACACACAGGGAAAGATAAAATTAAATATGTGCCATTGGAAAAGTTTGATTAAAATCTTGACAAAGACAATTCAGTGTAGTTTCAACTCAGCAGAACCTCCTCAGTTTCTGTAATTATTCCAAAAATATCAACTCTTCAAAACCCAGTTGATACAATTATGATAGATGCTAAGATCAGAATCCTGCCCTACTACTTCAATTGTGACTTAAGTATTTTGAATAAACTTTCCCTATATTTTTGGGGAAAAACTTGTGGGTCACATTTTAGTAAATGAAGTTATAGGAAAGGACTGTTACAGACAACTGTTCTTCTACCATTTGAAGAAACATTAGAAGATACTAAATGTATGATTTATGCTTGCAGAAAATACTGCTCATGAGTAAGAGAACAGATTAACATTTGGAAAAAAAAAAAATCAAGGTGAAGAGCAAAGGAACAGGATAAAGTGTGCACATACAACTTCGGTCTTGTTGCTTTCTAATTTTTGAGAGTTCATTTATCTGAAATTATTCCCCTTCACAGTTTTTATTTTGTGCAAATGGTACATTACATTCTTAATTGGACTCCTGAACCTATTGCAATTTATCATTTCTAGAAAGTGCCTGAAAGGTGTATAAGATGTATAGAAGTGATGAGCTAGTGGCTTCTGCCCAACTGCAGGTAATTTTATAGCTACCAAAAGATACAATTATGATCCAATGGTAAAAACTGGTGGTGGATGAAGCTTCTATTTTACCAGAATATAAATCAAAGATACGCATCTGACAAAGAAATACAACAGACACCTACTGAACTAAAAATATTTCTTCCTCCTTGCCCCTCTAACCTTTCTTTCAGGTCATCCAAGCAACGCTGAAGATGAACTTCTCCTGCTGTCACTAGCACATGCTCTCCTGTCTCCTGGATTAAAACTTGGACACATGGATCAGCTTGGTTTAAAAGCTTCATTCCTCTGACCAGCTGAGGCATATCACCTGGCAAAATAAGGTTTTATTAACAAAGTAGTACTGAAGAAGGAATACTTGAAGTAGAAATTAAAAGTGAGAAATACTAACACTCATTTTTATGGAAGTCTAAACAAAAATACATATTTCAGGAATACTCAAAAACTTTCAGCTAAGTTCTGAAGTCTTTCTGTGGGCAAATTTCTGCTTATGAGTCACAAAGAGTGGTATGTTTTAAGAGCAGCAACTGAAGCCATAAGCTATACTCACAATTGGTCACCAAGAATTTACGTACTGATGATAAAATTCACATGATTATACAATCATAATCATAGTACCTATTTGAATGGAATACATTGAATGGATTTTTGTTTAACAATAGGTTTAGTATACCAAGCTAGCTATTGACTATGACTATGTTATCTTGCTTCCTATATACAATTAACTACAGATACAGCTCATAAACAGCTCACAACTAATAAAAAATTTGAATGTTATCAATATTAAGTGATTAAAAATTTCAGGATTTCACTCCTCGTTTTCACAAATTATCAAGAGATATAACCTCTCATTTATTAAAAACTTTTAAAGTCATCTTTCAGTAAATAATTGTATTTCTTTGAAATCTTTCATGGCTAAGTGTAGCAAACTGTAACTTTCTAATGCTTAAAATGCTCCAAAGACATAAATAATAACATGTTAACTTTACTAAAATAAAAGCAAAAATTATTCCACATGGATTACTTAGAAGGCATAAGAGCCAGTGAAGCACAGGAAGGATTTAAACTAGCTGGAAGCCACTGAAAAGCTTTAATGATATTACAACCTGAAAAGGGGAAAAATCAGGAATGTGAGAGCTTTTCAGTGAAACAAAACACAGCTGTCCCTAAAATGTAGGTGTTTAAAAAGAGTTGCCTTAAAGTCAATGCAGAAAGAACAACCACAGCTGAGTCAAATTTGGCTAGATTACATCAAAGCTATGCATAAACACCTCATGTCAGCAGCCTTTCATAATTGATACAATTAAAAAAAATTAATTATGATTCCTTTTTCTTATTTTACATATGGGGTAAAGAATACCCACAGGCTCTCTAGGAATGCATATTCATATTCAGAAGGAAGAGTGACATTAAGCTTGTCATTCACTTGGAGTCTATTAAAAGAAGTATGATATTGTACATTTAATGCTAAGCTTGTAAGGGTATAATAGAAAAGTATCCTTGAAAACCAGACATAAAAATAAACAAAAAGTGGAAAACACACAGTGTTAGCTCACATGGCCAACACAGCTGAACAAAGACTTTCAACCTTGTCTTCTGCATTTAAGCCCACTGAGAGGGATGAATAGTTTTGGTTGTTTTTTTTTTTTTTTTCTCTTTTAGAGCTTAAGGTAACCGAACAAGAAGATTTTGACATGAATGTGAAGACATGAAGTTATTTTGTAAAATATACATAGGGAAATAATTTGTATTTGAGTCATTTTTCCAAATAAGCAAATGAAGTTTTGAGGTAGGTTTGCTGTGGAAATCCAGGGCACTCACACGAGACAGTGTGCTAGGGCCATCTCAAGACTATATGCAGCTCACTGGACAATTGATTGCTTTCAAGCTGAGCCTGCAATGGCCAAATTTTGCTTGTCTTCCTGTTATGCAAGCAGCAGCTGATTTTCAGGAAACTTTTGCAAGTGTAGCTACCTTTAAGGCTTCTGTCCCTCTAACAGATTTAGTTCAAACCATAGATTCAGAAGTTGCCAGAGAGGAGAAATTAAACAATGGTGTAAGAACGATACAGCTTCATTACCTTAAGGAAAAAAAACTCCCCCAAAATTGGTCAGTAGTTCTAGAATTACATTCTTTTGACATTTTCAACTTAATACTACACTCAGTAGAACCAGTAATTTCCAATACTTTTAAAAATGCTTTAACAAATGCAGGATGTACAATATATGATTATCTGTTATTCAGACACATGGGACAAACAGCTGCTAAGCTGTCCAATCACTTTCTAAAAAACATGTAATCTTAGTGTTAGAGTATTTTGTAACTGAACGGAAAGCTAGTTATTTTGGTTCTACTAACACTACAACAACAAATGGAAATTGGGCTGAAATTCAAATACTTCCAGATATCTACTACTCTCGGGGGGGGGGGGTGGGGGGGTGGGGAGGGAGGGTGGGGGGGAGTGGGGTGTCAATTAGAAGCAGTACTGCAAATCTGTACAAGCTTAATGATGTAGCATAAAGAATGTCAGCAGAAGTGAAAAACCCAAAGATATACTTACCTTCAAAGTAAAGGAATACCCAACCTTTAGCATCATGTAGTGTCTTACTTGTGGAATAACTAAGTCTGACCATAAAGGGCACAACAAGGTCTTCTGTATCTCCTCACCTACCGAGACATGAGCTAGCCAGCTAGAAGAATTCACAAGGACAATAAAGTATGGCCCTCTAGGCAACAGATATATTCATTTTATACTGGGTCAATCTCCGATTCAGCAGATAGATCATAAACTAGCCAAATCACTAAGGATGGGAAGCTGCATTGCTACCACGCTGAATTGCATTACCATTCCCATTCTCCTTCAAACTTACTTGGATGTTTCGGTTCAACAGCTACCCGCACAATTGGTGTAGCTTCAAAGTTGAGAGGTGTAAATGGTGGACAAGCTGGCGACGTTGAGAGTGTTGCAGACTTTAGCACAAAATCTTGCAGGCCTCCTATTCCTAATAGAAATCAGGGAAAAAAAGGCAAAACAACAAAAAATCACCCACTGTCATATTAAATGAGACTAAAGACCTGATCATCAAGCTAAAAAAAGCTGAAATTATTCTAATTACAAAAATCAGATTCAAAAATTTCCTCACTGTTCATATAAAGTATCTGTTAAAATATTTGTGCATTATCTGGGTACTCAAGTCTCTGGTGTGATATTTGATACTCAGTCTCACAGTTCCCATTGCATTCCCTCTGTATTTTAAAAAGGCATGTTTATAACTCTGAAGAACAGAAAGGACATGAGGACTTTTTTCCCTTCTAAAATGTCCAATACTTTGTATAGCTCAGACTTATTTTTGGTGGTTTAAATTTAGAAAAATTTAGATTGCAAGAGCCCTCCAAAGGTCATCTAGTCCAACCTCCAGCTGAAAGGAGGGCTAACTTCAAAGTTCGATCACATGCTCAGGGCCTTGTCCAGTCAAGTTTTAAAAACCTTTAATGATGGAGACTTCACAGCCTCTGTTGGCAAGTTCCTCCAGTGCTTAATTGCTCTTATTGTGAAGAATGCTTTTTTTTTTCCTTCCCACCCCCCCATGCCCATTTGGGATTCCCCTTTTCTTCAACCTGAATCTTGTAAAATTTAATTTATCATATAGCAAGCTATTAATTCTAATCCTAATATATTTTATAATGCTGGCAAGTTGGAGAAAACTGAGCTTAAACTGTAGTGATAAGAAAAAATATAGAAAAAATATTAGCTATAAATCTGCAAAATAGCTGCTGTAAATACATATTTAGTCTTGGCTGGCTGGCTGGCACATTTGAGACAATTTGAAATTATTGCCTTCAAATTCCTGACCAACAGGACATCATTCATAATTTAGTCAGAGCTATAAAAACACTACCAGAAGTGGTTGAGTAATAAGACAACAAATAAAGCTGATACCGATACATACAGTCACTTTTCCTGATTATCCCTCAATCATAAGCAATGAGCATTGCAGTACTTCTGATGGAATATAAATTAAATGTACATGTAACTTATTACAAGGCAACTAAAACTTTTAGCTCATAATCTGTACCTGCTTAAAAATTAAATTTGCATTTGTAGATTGCTGTATATTTGTGCTCCTTCCTCCTCTTTCTCTCCTACACGCCCAAGCAGTGATAGGCAGAGAAGTTCTTAACCCCAGCTCCCCATTATCACCCTAATACTTTTCCAGGTTCTTTTTTGGCTTAGTCTTCTTTATTTGAGGCCAGAAACAAAGAGGGTCAGCTTCCACCCTATGAGATCATGAGGGATTTTAAATTCTGAAGAGACAGTCTGCTGCAGAGTTATCATCTGCAGAATCAGGCTGTTTCTACAGCTCTGAAGGCTGAATGTCTGGCCAGTAGGATATACCAAAACGTGAAATGTCACTATTTAAGAAAACCTACCTCAACATAACTGGAAGCAGAGCAACACTCAATGGCTTTAAATGCAGGATAGCAGATGCTACAAAGAAAATAAATCTGTATAAACTCTGTGTTGCACCTGACCTATGACCAGCATGTATTTCCTCTTTTTCACTTATTCAACATGTGGTTTGAATGAAAAACAAATGCTGGATCATCATCACCACCAGGGACTGAGAAAAGGGATGGGTCCATTTTATTCTGATCTTCTCCAGCTGGTAAAAGGAAAATGATTTAGAGTGGGAGGCAAACAGCTTCTTTTCACAGTGTAATGTGAACCAGAGAAGTCAAGTTACCAAATCTTACTTCAGATAGACTCACTCTTTTCTTGACACACATTGCAGTACTCTTACCATGATAAAAAAAAAATTAAACGCTCTCTGCTCTTTTGTTTCACATTTGAAGGTAAAAATACATGAATTATACTAGTGTCTGGCAACCATAATACACTAAGAATAAAAAAAAAAAAAAAATCCATCAGTTTTCATGAAAACCTGTTAGGCTTACAACCTGAGCATTTTAACTGCTTAACCGTGTGAGCTAGCATAGAGCAGTGTCCAGTCCTGATGAATCTATTTAATTTACAAATTCTTAGTAATGAATGTTGGCAAAAAAATCCGTAAAGATTAAAGGTTCTTGGACACTTTTTTGCATAATATGATTACGAGTAAGTAACTGCTAATGTATTTTCTGACTAATATTAGACGAAGATGTAACATAACTAATTCCAAAGTACCACATGACATGTCAATGGAAGAATTCTACTAATTATGCTGATACATCAGCCTTAAACTTGTTGTTCATCCCAATGAAATTTACCCATACTACTTGAGATCACAGATCTCAAATGTATATTAATGTTAATTACTTGAATAGACTTAGAAAAGCCACTCCAAAATTAAGCTTATAAATACGCCTCCCCTTTTAAGATTTTGTTCTGTTCAGCCCTTGAAGAAAGACATCATTATAACACACACATTTTACTTCACATTTCCTTTTGTAGTATAATAATTTCAAAAAGAAAGGAACCAAAGGTAAGAAAAAACTGCTTAAGCAAGGAAGGTGAGACAAACTACTGCTCTTTTGTTTTAGGTTAGCTTAAAGAATGAAATGCTAAAAAGCATTGCAAGTATTTTTGAATAGTCATCTCTCAAAGAACAACCTGGTCTACAAAATATGCAGTCTGTCACACAAATAAACATGCACACCAGTAGGCAGTTTGCTGTACATTGCTTTTATTTATTTATTTATTTTTACAAGAAACTGGAGTTAAAAATGTCTATAGGAATTTTTAAATGTGAGTATTAACTTAATCAGGAAACTGCTTCTTTTTATAAACTCTGCCTGTGGTGTGTCACCTAATTTCTATACAAAAGAAAACGCTGAATTCTGACTCTTCGGGAGAGTGTGTAAACTTCAAAGACATAAGAGTTTATTAAAAACTCCTTATTAGAAATACCACATACTTTACTATATACTGTGTAACACTACTTCTAACACTGTACTTGGTAGCAAAGCCTCTTCTTCCCAGTCAGGAGTCAAGTCACCTTTACAGATTTTGTAAGGTAAGGCAAAGAGCCTTACATTATATCTACTAAATGTCGTAATCTACTAAATCTACTACATAATCTACTAAACAGTTACTACTATAAGTATCTTTTTTTCTTGTGCATAGCCCTGTTGAGATTAAGGGGATTACAGTGTAAAAGAACTGCAAAGCAAGCTACCCATGCTTAAAAGTCAAGCCTACCAAGGGATACTATATGAGATTTGCTAGTAAGTATGAGACTAGATTATTTTTTCTTAAATTCGTCATCTACATGCTTTGCTTCTACTGCAGAATAGTATTTTTGTTTTGAAAAAGTATTCCCACAAACTACTGGTCACTAAAGAAACACAGTGCCTGAACTCAACTGGACCTGAATAATAACAGACACTGAAAAATACCACTCTCTAAGGCTCTGTCTCTACGTGCCAAGGACTTCACTGAAAGAAAGGTAATTTTACAAAGCTTAACACTCAGACAGAAACACACAGACTAGCATTAGTTCTACGAACTTGATACCACCTTTAAAAGAAACAGGCAAGACTCCAAATATTATGTGGAGATACAATTTTTAAAAGATTACAAATTCTCTCTCTTGTCCTAAAGAAGCCAATCCTACACATAATTGTTTATCAAACTGATTTTTGCTAGCATATATTAAGAGTATCATCCACATTTATAGAAATGTAACCAGTTGCTTTTTACATAGACTATATTCAGATTACTCTGACAAATCATTCAGTGACCAACAATGAACATATTTCAAAGTATTAAAGTTATTATTTCAGCAGCAATTGTCAACTTGTAGGTTGAAAATAAGACTTCCTCTGAATAGACAAGGAACTCATTAAAAGCCTGTGAGATAATGTTAAGAAATACCTTCCGAGTTTGATTGTTTGTCATTTAAAAGTAGACCAAATTATAGTGTACATCAGGGAGAATTATTACACAGATGGAGGAATGTTAGATTTACAAAGGTCCTTCTTTTGTTGAGTCCTTTCTATTACTTGCCCTAGAAGATAAGAATACTAAATCAAGTATATACCTACTTGTATCACCAGTGTTTTTAACACATGATAGAAACTAAATGGTAAAAATAGATAAGAACATCAGGACTGAAATTTTCAAAAGGAGTAAGAGATTTACTTTTCGCTTCTGTGTCTTGCTGGTAACCACTACACCTTAGACACTAATTTTGCAGCCTTTAAAAATAAAGTACACTCTTCCAGCTGAATTCAGCTATAAAGATCTGAACACATAATAGATCAATCTCAAGATATATGTAATTAGTTTCCTTTGATGTAGAAAGATTTAGCATTTAATGTTCTTTCAAGATGCGAAAAATGAAGCAGACACCACCACCATGCATAACTTTTTCAATCAGATAAGGAAATAATTTCATTTGCAGTGTGAAAATCAAACAAAGAAGAATGAAAGCTGTTTAAATTTTAACTTCTGCCACATTGTTATTAGCCTCAGCACATTAGTTCACTGGATCTTTATCTTCTCTCACTGATGATATCACCACTTAAGAATCCGTGGCTGCTTTGGAATGGAGACATGTCAAGCTTTGGAATAACACTGTAAGGAACTAAGTAAAGCAAAAAGCTAACGTTAGTGTTCCCAGTAAGGCTCTGCCTGCACTGAAATATATCATTTATCATCAACATTGTTTGTTTAGAAAGGTTAAGACTTTACAACATGCAAAGCCTCCTGGTTTAAATGCTCCATGCACTGCACTATGGATCAGTGAAGAAAGACCATGCAAGCTCATTGGTAATTCATGTAAAAGGAGGTGTGATGAAAACTTTTGTAAATCTACACAATCTGAAATCTTAAAAAGAGCATGTGCAAAGGGAGCGTACAAACAGACCCCTATAATTTTCTTTGGGCAGTAATACAGATACTTTGTTTTCCTCCCTAGTGAGAGACGTTTGAAAAGAAATATTGTTAAAAGGTGCTTTAAAAAAAACACATATGAGAAAATAAATTCACAAATCCACCTTAAAAATATCATTGGCTCTTAGATGTTTCCAGTTTCTCCTTAAAGTAAATAAAGCCAACTAAAACAGAAAGGCAAAATGTATTTGCCAAATGATATTAAATTCATGAAAAAATTAATGAAAATAACTCCATAACAATCATCATTCTCCTTCAAATTTATTCACAGGATTCTCCTTTACCGAGTATCTAGCATAAACCTAGAAAAGATTACACCATTAGCACACTGTTACCTATTAGGGTGCCTAATATTGGTTCACTGTTTCTACATACACTTTTAAGTATCAGCCTCCATCCTTCCATTACTATCCCTAATTAAAAAAAAAGGGGGGGGGGGTAGAAAAAAGAGGTGGAATTTTGCAAGGGGAAACTGGCTTTTGGTAGGATTAAACTAGGTTACAATAGTATGCCTTGTATATTTGAGGAATCTTAAAATGTTTTACAAATTACTGGGATTAAATGATGGTAACTGTAGGGACTTCGGACAAGTAGCTACTACGGCTTAAGAATACCTTGTATTATACATTTATCGCCTCAGATTTTAAGCATGTTTCTCTTGAGTCTCCTGGGCACTGCATAGAGACATCTGAGGTCAGAACTTGACCTTTCTATATTAGAAACTGTTTCTGGAAAGGAAGGGAATGTAAATCAAGACACAGACCACATTCTAGTTGAGATTTCATCAACTTTTTTCCATAATACAGACCACATGTTAGCACAGATTGCCGGTGAGCCTCCTCTTCCCATCTGTAATTGTGCACTTCCCCCTCAAGTGTTCTTACTTGCTTCTGAGGCAAGTGAAATTGCTTGTATGGAAAACAGAATATTGTGAAGTATGTGCATTATTTCAGCTGTTCTCAGTACTGTCCAATCATTTTACAGAAAAAGTTAATTCAACATTTTCTTTGTATTTCATTTCCTCTTTCCCAATGTGTTTTTTTAGAGCTGAATCTCTAAAAATCACCAGTACCCAATAGACTGTAGAAGCCTCTGTCCCAGTTTCTTCATGAGTTTCAAAGAAACAAGTTCTACCTAAATATGTGCTAGAGATTAACAAGCAGAAACATGAATTCAGTTCCTCAATACAAAGGTGTTAAGTTATACTTTTATTGTAGAACCTTACTTTTAGGTTCACAGCAGTTTGAGGGCAAATTGAGCATAACTTTCTGATTAGATGAGAGTAAACTCAGCCATATTATTAATGCAGTTATAACAAAATTCCCTCTCCCCAAGGGACACAATCATGCAATAGGATATTAAATGCAATAAGCGACTTTTGACACAAGCACCTCAATGCTTTACTACTGAATCATCGAGTAGTAAAAGATGAAAAAGTGCTAGGGCACCCCATTGAGTTCTTTTAGGAAAAAGACTAGCAGTTCAAAGAACAAAACTGTCTGCTTTTAGAAGAACTCCAAGGAAAGCAGTAACGTGATCTAACAGCATGTTCCACTAAAAATCTCCTATTGCACGACTACAGTTTTAAAGAGGATTGCAAACATATACAATGAGTAAACAAGCATCATTTATCTTCTGCTGAGATTCTTTGGAAAAAAACACCATATATTTGATTAAGTACTTAGACTGCACGGTAACATACCTCTCCTAACTGTTGATTGAGTTGACAATTGTTAATTATGAACTTTCCTATACTTTTCTCAGACTAGACTAAAAACAATTTCAAGGAAACTATAAAAAACCTTCACATTAAGAAGTTACATCTTTAAAATGATAAAGTGAATGGATGGAGATCTACCTGCACTCAGCCTTTGTGAAACAGCAGACACCAAAGCTGAGTCAGGAATTTGCTTGCTAAAATACAAATTTACCTTAAAGTAAACAGAACTAAACCCAAATCAGTTAACATTCCAAATCTGACTTCTGGGTTTACAAATAGGTGTAGTCAAAATAAAATATTGATTTCCTTAAGTTGCTTAATGAGGCAAATAAATATAGAAGATGAAAGTATTTCAGATAATGATATTTTTCTTATGCTACAAAACTATTTCATTTGTCATGCCATACTAATTTTTGGAGCTCAAAACTAAAGTAAATGATCCTGATTTTTAAATATTTATGGTCAAGCTTAATTTTAGCATAGAAACTTGAAAGAAAGTTCATGCTTAGACCTCTACCCTTCCCCCATTCCTCTTTACGTATTATGGAAACAATGCACTGATAGCTTCACAACAAAAAGTAAAAAAAAAAAAAAAAAAAAAATTTCCTCCAATTTAAGTTACTTACTTTCAGCTGTGAAGTGTTCTTGATAAAGGCACTAAACAGTACCTTTTGTCCTTTTATAAAAATGTTAGTAGTTCTACTCAGTAGTATACATGTAATATATTTTGCCTGAGCCCACACATTATAATTCCTTTCCATACACCAGCTCAACTTGACATCACTTGAAAGCAGCAATACAGAACAACAGTAAATATGTGGACAGATCTTTGTACAATGTGACCACATAGGCACTGGAACTCACTTCGGTTAGCCTATACATCAAATTAATACTTCCATTACTGCATGTGGAAAGCATTTAGCACCATACAGAACTCTTCAAGGGTTTCTGAAACACAAACCAAATTTTAGATTTATAATTACTTTGTATAAACGATTTTAATTTGACCCAACAGCAACACATCTGAATTTATTTAATTTTTTTCTAAACGACTTCAGAGGCAGTTCAGCATGGTTGTTGTCCCAAACAAATGGAATTTAGGAATGGTTGCTTCAACATATTTACTTTGATAATCTAAAAGTCCCTTGAAATGCTGATTGTTGGGTTTTTTATTATTAGTAGTAAATGTGCTTTCATAAATAAATCCATGAAATTGCATATTGTACTGGAAAACAGATCAGCTGAATTCATATGGAAGATTCTATGCGAGGGAAAAAATTTTGCCCAGCAATCCTCTAAGGAAAAAGAAAGCCTTCCAGACAACAGAGCATTAACTATGCTCTCTAAAGAGAATAAGTATTTTTTGGAGATGAGAAATGTCTCACAGGTATAGCTCTGGACATTTCTAGGAAGCCTCCCTAGTTTGTCCCACAGATAAACACGTTAGGTGTCTACTGATGATTTCTACTGGTTCAATGAGAAAAGTATTTAACAAAAAAGTTCTTTCATTTGTAATTCCTATATTGAAACTCTGCAAGACTTCAGCTATAATGTTGACATCTGCCTCACAGAAGACAAAAAAAGATGGGGCTACTGACACTTCATAAGGCTGTTTTGTACATCATTATAAATCGGTAATAAATCTTATCCATGAAAAAATGTCAACAAACCCCAAGAAAACATTGAAGTGTTTGGTAGAATGCTTTAGTTAGGCTTGATATCAATACCTAATTAAGTTTGCAAAAGGAACATACACTAAAAGACCTAAGACTCGTCACCCTCAAAGTAGCAGAAGAACAAGACAAATCTCTATGTTCCAGCAGTCCTCTAGCAAAGACACAGTTTATATGGTTTATATTTTGGATAAAAGGAGGAGAAAGTTAAAGATGAGAAAATTCAAAATGTTTTAAAATAAACCTCTCTGGCTCACTGAATATATCATAGTAGTTACATTAGTAGAGTTACAATTTCTCTACTTTTTTCTCTTTTGCAGGACCACTATTAATAACGTTAGCTATGCATACATGCTCAGTTCTGGAGATCTATTAAAATAGTATCCTATTTTCTCACGTCTGTAACATAAATAGATTATATATCGGAATCACTTCTCACTTTATTAAAATGTTTTTTCACCTACATTGAAATGTATATAGAACTTCAGACAGCAAGGAAGGGGGAGGCAGCAGCCCAAGGCTGAGAGGGGAAGCATTGAATCAATTGTGCTCTATCAGACTGAGCATGAAGTGTTCAACATTAGATGAAGAGATGGAGGCAAAGCCTTTCCATTTAAAAATGTAGTAAAGTTCAATATTAATTTTTAAGTAGACACTGGGAAGACATAAACCCCCATACAATATTTTAATATTTTTATGAGAGTACTTGAGGCAAGATGCGAGTGAAGATCTAAAGTTCATTAGGGTTTTGAGCACAATAGCGAACTGAATTCTTCTAATTTCTTGACAAAATGCTTCTCACAACAGAGCAAAATAACTAATCTCAGCTAATAGTTCAATAACATCAAATGATTTCTTCATAAATCAGACTAGCTATAGCATAATCTAACAACCAACCAACCATTAAGAGAAAATGCCATTTTAGGTTTTATTCAGTTTTAGTAATGTGTCCTGAAAATGGGCAGACTTCATGTATATACTGTTTTCTTAAATTGAAGATTATAAAATATAAGTAACATCTGTTACTTCCTAGAATCAATTATAAGTGGTGTTAAAATTAATGAGGCCTTCAGGCACTGATCTTGCAAGAAATTCATTTTAATCTGTAGAAGTCTTGGAGGTTTTGTCATGTTTGCCCAGAAAAAACTACATGAACATATCGCTAGAAGTTCTTCATTACATATCCTAGGTACGTGGGGAATTTGGAACCTACTACTAGAAGTGCCAATTACAAAAGATAATGGTAGTTAGTTTAAAAGCTCATTAAATTTTGTCCATACTTGTGCTGATTTTAGAATTTGTTTAACTGTAGAATCCCAATATACTTGATTTACATTTCATCAGTTAAAAAAAGAATATGAGGCCTTTATCATTCAATACATCAGGTAAATGCAAAGATAGACTAACCAGTTACTAGGGTATTTCAGACATCACAAGTAGAAGCAGCATACCAATTACCAAACGTGTACAATACCCTGTGGGAAATGCCCCACTAAGTCATTGACCATTTATCTTGTTAACATGAAGACGTGCAAGTATCTAATTAAAATTCAATTTTCAAAATTCAATTCAATGCTCTCCTTTAAAGGCAACCCTCCCCCCCCCCCCCATCTGCCTAGAAGTGATTTCAGCTTGCTTATTTTGTTGTCTTGGGAAATATGGCTTGAAGTGTTCCAAAGTACCATGAATAATGGATCATTTCAGTCTACATTGTGCAGAAGTTGATGTTTATTTTAAATACAATAATTTTCAAGAAAGATAAAGAATAATAAAAAATTTGATGTCCAGCTAAAATAAACCTTTAAATAGCTCATTTGTAGTTACAAGCAATAATATTTTGGGGAATAATTAATTGGAAGAAATATTCTAACAAAAGAAAGCACCTTTCCAATGCCTCGGATTAGGACTACTTGACATAACGGGTGTACAAACAGATGGCATGAGAGGGAACAGGGAATGCCTTAATTACACTTGTTATATCAGCAGCCTAGGAAGTTACTGATAAGGAGTTATTTATCATGTGCTCCAATTTAATAGCAAAATAAATTCCAAAATAAACAGAAAATGCATTCAAATGGAAAAAAAAAAAAAAAAAAAAAGAAGTTACTGCCACATGAAAACCTATGACTGGGCCATTAATACTGAGCTCAGATTGAAAGGCGGAGATATGCTCCAAACACATCAAATAAAATTTAGCTAGAATAATGACAAATTTTTAGTGAAAAGTAAAGATGGAATTCCAGAAAGTTATTTCAAAACACACACAGTAATCATTGACAAAAGTACCTAAAAATACAAAATAATAAAATTCTGGAGAAAATGTTCTGCTAGACCTTCATTATTCCGGTTAAAACAGGTTTTTGTCACAGAGATTAAAAAAAAAAAACCTTATTTTTCCACAAAATTAAAACTATATTTAAGTTATGAATTTTACAAGTCAGCTTCACATTAAGTATTTGTGGCAGTCTGCATCTGTGTAAACTAAGCATACCAAAATCATGTCTATTTAAAACAGAAAAAAACCCTTAAAAAATAAGACTGCTACTCCTTATCCCCCCAACCTTTTTTCCCCAAAGGAAAGGAAAAAAGACTGCCATTTCCCCCCTAATTTCTGATTACTTCAGTTAATATATCATTGAGAGTAATTACTGTAATTTGTAGTCCATATAACTTTGACTTCCTAAAATATTGCAAAATATTAACTTTTATTAGCTCTAGGTCAAGAAGAAAATGGAAAAAAAATGTACAGATCATTCTAAGATATGAGAATTCTTAAGACTAGTGCAGAAGACCACATAATTGAAGTGGACTTTAAAATGTTCCTCTATTTCAAAATGGAGAAAAAGTAAATAGAACTAATCTTGATTGTTAATACCTCCGTGCAAAAAAGGAACTAATAAGATTTAATTTTATTTACATCCCATCAGTCTACATGCAATGGTAACATCCCCAACATTGCTCTCTTCATTTGTTAAAAACATGAGCCTCCTACTGACAAAAGATACCAGGAAGGGAGCTTGGAGCTTTTCACATCTCCACATCTGGCAAACCCTTAGTGTTTAATTTCCTTTTCAACAGTAATAACACCAGTCACCGAGTGCTTCGTTTGCATTAGAGGATAAAAGGAAAAGAGACCCCACCCCAAAAGGTAGTCTAAGAACACCATCTCAAATACAGCTGCGATGATCTCACAGCCAGTTGCCATCAAAAGGAGCAAGCTTGCCCCCACTTCTGGCTTCCCCAGCACTAGCATTTGTCAGATTCTGGGTGAGCCAATTCAGGATACTAAATAAACAGGGTAAAACTAACCTAATAAAAAGGCAATTTTCGTTCTCACCCAATTTTCACTCCCTCAACTAAGAAAGGACTAATACATTGCTAAGAGACACTGCTTCTGACGTGTTGTCCAAGAAAAAGCAAATCAACATATTAATCACAGTGAAACTCCTATGGCATGGCGAAGCCAACCAGAAGTCTAGGTTTAACAATCAGCATCTTACAGAACTAGTTAAGAGACCCTTTTTCCCTCCCATCCACGTAGAAAGTGGAGCTAACACCTCATGGTCCTGAAACAAGTTAATTTGCCACCATGCCCCACGGCTACCCCCTCAGAAACTAGATCAGTCTGGCTAACGTTTTGCTGACTAAACAGAAGAGTCCACAGATGCGGTATCATGTATCACCCACAAGCAACAGCAGTGACTCGGCTGCTGCTTCAAGACAAAACAAAACCTTAAAACACAGCATGTCAGCTGCTTTTCTGAACAAAAGAAACGTGGCCATTTGCCACTGCTAGGTGTCAGCTTTAAATGCCTTGGAAGAGTTCTGGGTAGATGAACCTCTTCTACTAAAAATGAAAAGCATTTCTGCTAAAAATGGCTGATTACTTAAATTACTTTTTTTGGTTGAGAAACAACGCTTCCAACACAGTATATGTCATACTTCCTGACGGGATTATGTACACAAAAGAATCTGTTAAAAACGGAGTATGTTTTTAGTCTCATTTCCAAAGTAAACGCAATGCTTGTAATCACACAGTCTCCTCTCAACAACTTTTAAACATGTTGTCAACTTCCCCTAAGTTCACCAGTGAGAGAGAAGAGAGGGTTCAGATATAATTAAGTTTCCACAAGTTATGTAAAATCAATGGCTAAGTACTGAAGAGAGACCAAAATTGGTGAGCTCAGTGAAAAAAAGGGCAGGCAAAACACGATCATTATATATCCCGCTTGGAAGCAGCTGCCTGGCGACCAGCACGCGCATCCTGGCTGGCCAACTGGGACACACACAACTGCAGGATAGGCGTAGCTTAGAGGGAAGCTGAGGATTTTAAGGACACCAGTCCACAGGAATCCAGGCTTTGTTAGTACGAGAACTTGCTTTTTGAACATGCCACAAAACAATTAGTCTTTTGTGGAAAAGCTCTGAAAAATGTAACCATCGGGATTCCATACGTTTTAGGTCCCGTTTTGAAAGCTTCTCAACACACAGCTCTTTGCATCAATGAACCACGTAGGCTCTCTTTAGAATTCATCACGTGGGCTTTCAACTTCCTTGTCCTCAACAGCTCCGGCAGACTAAAGAGGGGGGAATCAGTTTGAATGTCTTTGCTGATGTGTAAGTGCAATAACTGATGTAACAAGAACTACCAGCAGGTTTGCATTTTCATTTTGATTAAGGGGCTCACAGTCATGCAACTCGCAATGGTTGACCCATTTGCATAAAGCATGACTTGTACAAATCTTAACATATGACACTTGGAAAACACCAAGTATTTAGATGAGTATTTGTTGCTCAATACTATATTTCAGAAATCCAATTAGTCACCGAAACAGACTTCTATCAAAATTGGCAGTGATGATACTTTAGCCAATGAAGCTTAAAATGACAGTAACAGATAAACTGACTTATCTCCCATACATTAACTTAAACAACTGTATAATTTATACATTCCAAGTGTGGTTTTCTATTTCCCCACCAGCACATTGTATTGGCTCAGGTCTGCCTACATTCACATCAATAATAGTGTGCTTAAACCAACACCAAGTGCCTTTGAAAAACCTGCCTGCTTCAAATTCATGAGGATGACAGCAATCTCTCCATTCTGTAAGGGAAAGCTTTCACTCACGTCTCAGCTGGAGTCCTTAAATTCACTGCATTTTTCCTATTGTGGTCTCACTGTCTTCACACAAACAGGCCCAGAAATAAAGATGGCAATATAAAATGCTCACTACCAAATTAGGTGAATTATCTACCAAAACATGCCTGCACAAAGGAAGGTTACCAAATGCAAAACCCCACAAAAAACAGTAGCTAGAGTCCATGACAGTTATGACAGAAGAGAAATCTTGGAAAATGGAGCCTCTCATTTTTTAAAATCACTGGCTTGAATTTTGCCCAAATACATAACAGACCTCGCTGGAGAGAATTAGGTAGTAGGGAGCAAGAAAGGTTAGAAAAGAACCATATTACTTTTAGTCTTAATTGGATACAAAAAGGTACCTAAATTTGGTTCCACGTATCAATGCCAAAATTTCAAAGTCAGCAGCTGTTCTGCATCTTAAGACAAAAACTCAATAGTCAGCCCCTCAAACACTACCCTTATCTACCTATAACTGGAATTAAACAATTCTTTATAAATAACAAATTCTTACAAATTCAGATTCTGAAATCTGTAAGATGAAACTAGAAGTTTTATCTATGCTTGCTACTTTCAATTCATACAGTTTTGACAATGAAATTAGAATAGCTATTACTAGATAAGTACAAATGGAGTTGAAACTCACACTGCTTGGCTTGCAACCTCTGCAGAAGAATATTTCTAGTAAATATCAGCTTCTCCAATTATTTACTAAATAATAAACCACTACAAACAATCTAAACTTTGAGCCTAAACTATCCAGTGCTGCCCCTTTAACACTGTTGTTTAGCAGTGCTCCACAGTTGGACATCAGTTGATACTCCTAAATATAGCTCTGCCTTAACTCCCCCACACAGTTCACAAGCCAGACAAAGCCAACTTCATGACTCACACCCTGATACAGGCCAAACAACCCTCACAACACTTTTGCAATTTAATGTGAAGCATGAAACAACATCAAAATCTCGGGAAAATATTTAGAAAATAACTCACTAAAATATAGCCTTTATTAACAGTCTCTTGACTTTGTAACCTTCCTATTTGTTACACAGGATTTCGATTCTCTGCAACCATGTTCATGTTCAGTGGGGTTATGTGCAGAATTAATTCCAAACTGGTCTTCCTCGCTCAGACTCCCATGCCCTCACTGCAACCCTCTCCTTGCTTTTTCTGAACTCCTTGAAGAAATTTTGGTAACAACAGACAATGAAAGCAAAAGAGAAATATACAAAGTAATAAAAGGCTTTTGTGGCTAGATCAAATGTAGAAGTAGAGGCATTTCACAACCACAGATGGTATTTATTGCAAGAACGCTGTATATTACAGGCACTAGGTCTATTACACAATAAGACAAACACTTCTTCACATGCGGGTGTGAAAGCGTGTATCCTGCTTCTCTCTCCGTTACACAGGAGGCCAGGCTAAGATTAGGAAGTGCTCCAGAAGGAATTTAAAACACATTCAAATAAATTGCCCTCATGGATTAGAGGTTTATATTGCATAAACAATGCCAGTTAGGAGAAGAGCTTTTGCATTTGCGTAGGTTGTGGTTAACTAAAATATTCTCGTATTACTTTATTGACATGGGATAACTAAGGTAATCAAAATAAAAAGCTGGGGCAGAGTAACAGATGGAAAGGCAGAGAGAAAGGTGGAATCCAAACAGAAAACAGGAGGTTAACACTAAGATTTGGGGTGGGGAGCTTAGGGGAAAAAGGGCAGATTTCAGAGCCATCTTAACACTCCAAAGACAGCTGAGGGAGGTCCAGCCTAATTTCTACAGCCTGGCTATTACTCTGTGCAGAAGGCAATTAGTGTAGCCATGAAAGTTAAAGAAACATTCAGAGGAGAATTTTCCCATCTCTTTTTCATATAAAACAGTACCTTTTCTCAGGACAAAGGAAGTATCAAAGAAGAATAGGAAGCTAAACAAGATGTTTTCATGACAGTGGCTTTACTTAACACTACACTGCCTCTGAAACCAATACATTATTTCTGAGTTGAGCTAATAAGTAGACACCACGCTGATTGCAGATTTTTGGCTTTCAGAATATTCCCTGAGATTAATTTAATTTAGAGTCAAAACATTTGTAGATTTTCTGCATGAAGAAATGCACATTAAAAACCATAATCCAAAGTTTTCACTACACTGACAGTGCTGTGAACCCATGCGAGACCTTTACCCAAAATTGAAATAGCTACACATCTTTGTATTGTATGAAAAACAGTGCCCTCTGGCTTCACATTAAATGTGAATAAGAAAACAGTTTAAAGGATGAAACAAGTTACCTGGTTCCTATTTCCATTTCTAGTAAAGAAACATATGGAAAATTATATGACAATTCTCTAACTACCCTAATTTGTCAAGGAATCATCATCATCATAATTCAGATGCTCTGAATATTGAGATCATTTGATATTCAACTTAAAATATAATCCTTATCAGACAGTTGTGCATATGTCGTGAGAAACTGAAACTCTGAAAAAAACAAAGAAAACCACCAATTCTTTTCTTCAGAACTTTTGTTCACAGGATATTTGTTTAAAGTATAAAGATGGGAAAAAGCCTTATTCAATTGAAGCCATGTAAAGTGTGTAAATTTTGCATAACCTTGGAAAAGAGATTATACAGAAATAGAGAACATTACAAATTCAAGAGAATTAGAAATTTTCTATTGCTAAAACCCACATATACAGAGAGCAACTACCTGATGTACTAAAGCTGAAAAAGTTAAGATTTAAGAAAAATTACTCAGAAGATGGGAACTATGCAAAAATACTGACAAACCAGATTTAACCAACAAAACCTACACTGCCTAGAAAAACTACTTTTATCCACCACCCATTCACTGCCTCCTATAGGGCACAGAGAGGATAACATTTTAAGACAACTAAACTGTAATTTCTAGATCCAACTTTCTTCTTCCCCAAGTTACGCATGGTATATTTCAGCACAGATAAACATGAGAAATGAAAATATTTTGTATCATTAATACGATTATCTAGGCAGGTAGTTTCCATTATCTAAGGATGTGTTGGGAAAAGCACGTTGTCCTGATTGAGACTGCAAAAGGATAGAGAAGCAGCACTGTATACGAGGCCTAGCAAGAGAGAAGCTATGTTAGGAACGGAGATGCACATGCATCTAAAATGTATCTCTCAGATACAGAAAACAAAGATTATCCAAGAGGATAGTTTCACTATTTAATGTAAGTTTTGACACCCTTCAATGTCTTTGCAATTCCACACTTAAGTAAAAGTCTAGCCTAAATGATACCTATGAGACAGTATCCCAGTTACATTTTTATTTAGTTATCTGCCTTGAAGTATACTATGACTTGATATTGTGACAAAGACATTTTACAACTACCTTTTAGTACATAAATTGACTTCCTTTGCAATGAAGCTGAAAAACTTAATTCATCTCATCAACATTGAACTTTATCTGACCGGAACAGCTAAAGGAATAGTTAGCTGATTAAAAGTACACACTTATTTTCAAAAATGTCACTACCTGATTCAAGTATACCATCACAGTAGCATGAGAGATGTATTTTCCATAAATAACACTGCAAAACTTAAAATCCTTTAAGAATAAAACTTCTTTTCTGCATTGGTAATTGCACATATTCCTAAACAGAATTGATTTATAGTGCCTTTTTTACTTCTGAATTACTATACATGAATTTACATGTAATAAGGCATATATTTTCAAACTCATTTGCACTTAAAGCGATTATTTTGTAAGTATTCCTGAGATGACACTGCATGTTCTCAGTTTGAATTTTAGAAAACCCACAGCCACATTAAACAAAGGAAATGTTCCTTTAAAACAGCTTTCTGAAAGTTTGAGTTCTACAGCAAACTACTTCTGCAAATGGAATTCTCCAGCGTGTTTAATTCAGAATTAGGAAAACAACCCTAATACAATTTTGTACAAATGGATAAAAGGTTCAATCATATAGTCTAAATACAGATCCTTGTTAAATCAGGTAATTTACACCTCTGTTGATAACTGAATCTTAAACACTAATTCCTCAAATTAGGCATGCTTGCTGAATCTCTCAGCCATTTACTCTAGTGCCCCAGTGTCCAAGTTCATCCCTGAACCAATATTTTCCACTTCTTCGTACAATATTTCATAGTGGCACTAACAGGCAAGATATTCTTAGAAATGGAATTCTGACAACTTTGAGCACAAAACCAAAGTCACTTTGGTTAATTTATCATAGATCTTCATTTAGCAATGGATACTAAAGTCTCTTTACAGATTTTCAATCAATCAAGGCAAGTTAGATGGTTCCTGTTAGAACCACATCGTAAGAAAGGAGAGAGCACACGGCTATACTACAAACTGCCACCTACTAAATACTGACATTCCAGTTTTAAAGAAGATACTGTTTTAAAAAAAAAACAAACAACAAAACAACAAACCAACCACCAAACACAAAAGCATGTTCCAAGTAATTTTTACAAGCAGATTGAGGGAGGGTATAGTTTTCAGGCTCTTCAAATGAAAATGTGAGGTAATTTCCCAAAATCATCAGTGATGCATCTCAGTATGTTGGAAAAAATCCCAAACGCAACACTACGGATGTGAGCTCAGCCAATCATCTCAAAACTTCACCTTAAGACTTCTATTACCATTTTACATCGGGGATACTAACTACTTTAACACTCTTGTTCTCTTACAGTATTGGAAAAAATAAGAGGTTCATTAGCCCAGTAATAAATATGCCTATTTCTGTAGATAACTGTTCTCCCTTTATTTATATATGGACACACTCAGTTTCATAGAGGGAGAGATTAAAAATAATACATTGATGCTGACTAACGAAAGCAACTGTGAAATACTGGGGAAAATCCATATCCTCTCATTTTAAAGAGACTTGAAAAATCACATCCAACCAACTACTCACACAGAAGACTTGGAAATTTTGGAGATAAGCCAGCTAGTATCTGGGACCTAAACCCACAAACAGTTAGCTATTGAAAGGCTGAGTAACATCTGCCCAGAGTTAATGACTACATAAGTCAATTCTCCACCCTTATACAAGGAAAAGGAGTCGGTCTCCTTTAACACTGGCCCTGAATTCTGATCAATGTATATTACTGTAATAATAGGCATCTAATAAATTTGAAGTCCCAAGGCCAAAAATCAATTCTTTCTGAAGCAAACAGAGGGGTGATAAAGAGAGACGACTGCCTGCACCTCAAACCCTCTTTCCAGTCTATTTCTAGATCTTTTCTATTAAGTAGCTGCAGAGCATGTGCCTGCTGCTGTGCTGTGAGTTTCTTCAAGCAGCAGTGGTATGAAATTGTCTTGATTCTTGTTAGTCCCACTGCTGCCCACAGGCATATAAGTAGCAACAGCAAACACCGACAAGTCTGGGCAGTTTTCCTTCTGGTGCTATTTGGGAAACCTCAAGCATCAGCAAGTATCTGTCTGCATATAAACCCCAAAGAATCAGGAGCGCTTGTCTCACATTTGGAAGATTATTTAGAAACCTAATTTTCATTTACATGAAAGCTCAGATTTTACAGATTATAATAACTAAAAGTTGCTTTAAAACTGATACAGAATGTTTCATTGCATTCTCTCCTTTCCTCAAAAACTTAATTATTTGAATTTTTTGACATTATAATCCAACAGTGGTCAAGAGATCAAACTTAAAGGCATTTTTGGCTAGATGAATATATTATGACTTCAGCTTAAATAATCTTATACAGCTCAATTTTAAAATATGATAAAAAACCCTTGTATTCCAGTGGCAAGACTAAACACATTTTTATGATCTCATAATAAACTCCTGAAAATTAGAGCAGAGAAAATTCCAGAAGCACTAGAGAATTTAGAAGTGGTTTTCTTCAGAAAGAATTACTACACTTATGATTTCCGTTTATAGTCTTAAGAAGCTACAGTCAGAAAAATAGAAAAAATAGAGCTACTCAAAAAGCAATTTAAATTCTTCAATATAAATTTAAAAAACACCCAACCTAAAAAGGTTTTATAAGGAAACTATTAACCATTCAAAGTATTCTTCCCCAGAAAACCTTAGCTGGGTCAATAAAGGCACATGTCAGTGCTATACCTCTGACATAAGACATCATATTTTTCACTCTCCAGTGATATGTTGATATCGATTTGAAATCAAGATAATGAATCACCTATTTCTTTTGCAATAAAGTTTGTCAAGTCAAATCCCCTGAAATGGAATCACAAATAAAACAGCAGAAATGGTAAGGCAAACAGGGTAAAGGAAACTTATCAGATGATCAGCAAAACACACTTCTCATTTCATTTGATACTAGTTCGTTAGCTGTGCAGCATGTTATGTTACATTGCCCAATCAGCAACACAAATTACTCAGCCTGCTTGTTGGAACCACACATAGCAAAGAGCAGTAACTGCAAAGGGACTAAGTCCACTACAGCAAAAATAGAGTTAAGAAAATGTTTTCAGTTTCCAGCACTGAAAGAGGCCAAACAACAGATTAACTATTATGTCTTTAGCTCAAAGAAAAAATTTGAACATATTTAATATTTTCAACAATTTAACTATTCATAAAACATTAACTGAGTAGGAAATTAATATATATACAATGATGTCAGGTAAACCCAACAGTTCACAAAGATAAAATGTCAGTCAATAACAAAATCCATTCAATTACATACCTTTTCCTGAATAATGCTGGATTACTATAAACTAGTCAATAATGCAAGGTTATTTTATTGGGGTTATAAGATGGCAGTTAGCAATAAAAATGGTAAGTATTCCAAAACTGAAGACAAAGGTATGAATTTTCTTTGTTTCATTCACTATTTTCAGCTAATTTCAGTAACATTCTTGAGAAAGACTGCCCTCCTGTGTTCACTGATCATAGTATGCTGAGATGAGACAGCCCATGCAGCTGGAATCACTTCAAGCTGGCTATTTTATTTTTTTAAATAATCACATTACTGATTCAGAGAGTGAAATTAGCCCACCAAATGTTTGCACAGAAATAAAAGGCTGGTGCAACAGCAGGACTGTTCCTAGGGCTTTCACAGAAGGTGGTAATGCTTGCTAGTTGGCATCAGTCCTAGAAAGCCATTCTGGGCCTTTAAAATGGCATCGCTGCTTGCAGCTGCTCTTTGCTCTTAACAGAGGCTGCTTATTAAAAGCTCCTAAATTGTTCGATGAAGTCCTAAAGGAATAAAAAGCTTGTTAGACACCTTGTAATGAGGTTAGCTATACTTCATACCAGCTCTTCACGCTAGCTGCAGCTGTATGGCACCTATCTTCAGAAAGGTACAAAAAAAATCCAGAAGTATGAATCCGTAATCACCTACATTTCCCATGTCATATTGTCATGTCAAGAATCCTATAAGTGCTTTATAAATAATTAAAACATGAAAGAACACTGTATGGGAAAACAAGCATTTTAGAAATGGGAAAACCAAGGTACACAGCAGTCTGTCATGTAGGAAGTCAGTTCATAGTGAGCTGGCAACAGGAGTGACTTCTAGACTCCTACTTTTAACAACATCATTTGGTAAGTTAAAGAAACAAATGCTCTTAATTTGGTAGAACACTTGATATTCACACAGCTAACTGCATTTGAAAACATTCAGGAAATCATCTAGCCTCCTATGAGCATTACACTAAAGCACTACAAATCTAGTGGTAAGGGAAAAGCTTTGCTTTTAAGAATATTCAACAAAACACAAAAAGCACTTAAATAGTCATATAGGCAGCTCTAAGAAAAATCTGGTTTTTGTATGCTAGCAAACACAAGACTATTGTTGTGGTACTTCTGGATAAAAAGCAGTATACATGTCAATTTTAAGATGCATGTTATTCTGAACTCATACGTGTGCACATGCATGAGTGTGCACGTGCAACATGCCTTGAGATAAAATTTATTCCAATTAACAAAAAATGTATCACTTAATGATTCTTCAATTATTTATTCAGAAAAACATGACACTGAGCCAAGTTTAAAAAAAAAACCCACATTATTCACTTATACAAGTACCTAAACATGCTCATACTCATACAAGTACCTAAACCAGTGTTTTCAGAAACATGTTCTTTGGTTTTTACATCAGCGTTTGCCTAAATTACTTAGAAATGAGAATCAATACCCAGTATGGGAATCCTAGGCCTTTCAGCTGTGCATGGTATCATCACAAAAACATACTACTTCTTTTTGCCTATTTAAAATACATTTTTACACTACCTCCAACAACTGTTTTCGTTACTAAACGCCCCCCTTTTTTGCATAGAACAAAAAAGGTATTTTTCCTTCAATTACAGGACAGCAACAAGAAAAATAACAAAAAGGGCGGGGGGGGGGGGGGGGGGGAGGAAGCTGTTATAGGCATCTGGAGAGCATGCACTTGCTCAAATCTTTACTTATGAGCCCAAATTACTTTTTCCTCACTTATTGCCTTCTAATTTTTCCTTTGTCACTTTGGGGATCATCCACTAAGTTCCTTTTATCATCTTCAACTACAAAAATATCAAAACAAGTATTATAAAATGATGCTTTTCCTTTGCCTGGTTTAAATAAATAAATAAATTTTTAAAAAAGAGAGAGAGATTCTTGCACGGGAACACATAAATCAACCATCCCCACTTCCTCTTGCATTCCCCAGAATACAGACCTATTAATGCTTCAAAACACTTACTGGTGTGACAGAGGTAGTCTTGATTTAGACGAAATATTCTTAACATAGAAACATAACCAAAATAATTTAAAACTTGCCTATAATAACCTTCGTAAAACTTTTAACACTGTTTCAATTTATTGTTTTCCCTCCTGGTAAAGCAGCAACATTTTTTCATTCATGAAATGACATAATAAATACTACTTCCCCACACCTTTCATTAACAAAAAAAATTTGAAAAGAAAAATTTTTTATGTTAGTGTTAATTTTTCTATTTGTGTACCTGTATTATCAGTCTCTACAGTTTATTAAACAATACCTAACACTACTTGGCAAACAGAAGAACTTACATACAACATCCAAATTAAATCAGTTAATGTTTCATGACTGGACCATTTATAGTTCTCCTTTTTATAAGGGAAACTAAGCACTAATAAGAGCAGCTATGGTAACTAAACTAGAGATCATTGGATTTCACGTACAGCAAGGGGTTCACTTCCTGTCAAATACAACACATCTGGAGAAGATGCCTGCATGGTAGCAGGAACCTCCAGTACCATTGATGTTCCCTGTACAACAAGGGGGAGTGTCCCAGCAAGAACCTAAGTTTCCATAATACTCAATAAACTAAAGAAGCTCAACACATCTGGATAGCCAGATGATTGTCTATATCAAGCTCTTTTCTCTGATATATTTTTGTCATAGCAAAGAAGGACAAATCTTTAAAGAGAGTGGGGCAATTATAGTAGCTTGCTATTTGCATAGCACTAGATTATGCAAACATAGGTCACTTAATTATAGTGTCACTAAGAGCATGCAATGATACATCAGCCAAGCAGGCTTTGGAATTTAATATTCAAGTATTGTTTCTCTCCTTAAAGACAAAGAAGGACAATATTTTCAAAACAGCACATAGACTTGCATCCAAGGTGTACGATACAAAATTTTCTTTCCAATGGATATTTTCAGGCAGTTTTCAAAAGGTAAGCACAAAATGTGCCCAAGATGTCTTGGAATCAAAAGATCTCAACTGATTTTGAGATAGAGATTTAGGTGACATACATAATTGTCACATTTAATGTTTGCAAGCACAGAGTACTTCTATATTTGCAATTTAAACATGATTTTGATACACCTAGTTAGAATTTACAGAACAGATAACAGTGTTTCTGTTAAGATAAGGCAGCATTAGCCCAGCTGTGACAAGTAAAGCTGGTACAGAAGTTCATACGGCCCTTAAAGACAGGACAGAGTGATAAAGAGAAGGCTAGCACTGCAATAAGGACAAGTAGGTGGACCATTTGCAAGACAAGGCTCTCACTCCCAGGACTCTCAGACCTGATGACCACAGGGAGGTTCAAATTCAGCAACTGCATACCATGTAAAAGGCCTGTGACACGATAGAGAAAAATAAGCCATTCCTGAAACAGTGCATCAAGATACATGATTTATTTTTGGATCAGTACTTCGACATCTTTCAAAATTAAACCTCAAAATACTTTTCATGGCCCGTTCCAATGAAAATCGTGTGTTTCATTCAGCAGTTTCAGCTAAACGCAAGTGCCGTTTGGAACCCAAGGGCACGTACCTAATCTAGTATAACCTTATCTGCTGCTCCAGTAACTAGATTCTCCTCCTGCAAGGTCTCTGTTCATTCAAAGTAGTACAAAGTAGAACCTAGTAGTACCAGTTACCAAGTGTAATTTCCTGTCTGCTGGCACAGGACCTCTGACAGAAGTGCAGGGGAAAAAAAAACTGAAAAAGAAGACAGTACTTTCTCCTCAGAAGGCATTTTGTTAATATACTCCTTTTTAGTTCTCAGAGTGTAGAAATCAATAGTGCTTCTAAATTACAAATTCTACAAACCAGGTGTTTTTGTCAGAGACGAAAATTTTACTCTTTTCACAGAATATTCTGACAAATAATTTTTAAAAGAAGATTTATTACAAAGACTTTATTATCCTTGGTCCCTGAGAAATTTTTCATTTGTTGTAAATCATATTTTACCTCCTACTCAAGGACTACAAAAAATGTATAGTAGTCGCAGAGATTGTAAAGAAGAAAAATTATGAATTATAAACAGCTATGTTGAAGGAGGCAGTACTTTGTGTTTGCCATTACTTGAAAATGACATACTGCTTAAAGCTTTTTTACAAATACTTTTGATAAAACATTTGAGCTGCAAATTTGCAATACAAATTAACTAATGCAAAGCAGTCTGTCTCTCCTAACTTCCAGGAACTCAGAATAATACCAGAAAATAACTTTCCGAAGCTTGCCGGAATGGCTATGTATATTAGACAGGGACATAATATTCCTTTTCAGCTGGATGTTCTCGAACGTGTGACAGCTTTGCAGTTCAAATACAGTATGCTTCATTACCTCTTCGTCTTACAATATTTTCTCAGATTTTTAGCAATTAAAAGGAGATTAGTATTTTAAGGAAATATTAATTGAACACAAGGAACAAGGGATGAAAAATCTTTTCATCTTCAGTAAAACAACCTATGTATCAAGCCATGTCTTTGGTTATTAAACCTTTGCATAAGCCAGTATAGAGAATAAAAGGGCTGCTCACTAGGACCAAGCAGATTCTTCCTTGTAAGAAACAACCTATAAATAATAGCAAACCACCCCCCCAAACCCTGAAGAAAAAAAATCTGAAAAATCTCTATACCATGAGTTTTAAAGTAGAAATAGGCAGTCATGATTAACTGGGTATTCCTTATGGCAATAATTTAATTATACAGAGTAAAACTACAGAGCTTTCAGAAAAGCTTCCTTAATTTACTAGATAATCTACAAGCAATTTCCTTATATGGCTGGAGAGAAATCACTGCTGTATGCTTTAAAGCTGGAAGATAAATGGCCTTTGAAACAGAAATCATTGTTACTAACCGGAATAATAAAAGTCTTGCATCACCATTGTTACAGATTCCTTTCATATAAATGTATTGCATCTTCTCCTGAGTGTGGTAAATCATCATCAAATCAGTAAAGGTATTTATTGAATTTATGTAAATTAACAACGCAGCTTTACAGGAAAATGGGAGAAACAAATGAACAAGAAGGTATTTAGGGCTTTTAGTTTTAAAAATTCTTTAAAATTACATCAGATTAAAAAAAAACCCAAAACATTATACTTGAGCTTGTATGTTCTAGGTAAAAATGAAAACCTGTTTTGTCAATATATAAAGAGACTAGACAGTGATCTGGTAAAAAGAGATCAAATACCAAACACAGGCTGGCTAAGAGCTCTAACTGTTAATTCTGATCTTAAAATTCCAATGAATTCTTCTAAATATGACAAATCTTGTGTCACCATTTAGAACTTCCGTATTAC
The DNA here is from genome assembly GCF_035582795.1 of Mycteria americana. Lineage (NCBI taxonomy): Eukaryota > Metazoa > Chordata > Aves > Ciconiiformes > Ciconiidae > Mycteria > Mycteria americana. Next base: position 60,440,434 of record NC_134370.1, on the reverse strand, counting down.
TCAACTAACATGCTTTTTTTCATGGAAAAGCTAGACCTCACTGAAGAGTGGCCTTCAGCAGTAGAGATTACTCACAACTTTTTGGTAGAATTAATTGGTTACAAAAATGTTTCTTGAAATTTGGTCCAACTTTTAATATTAAAGATATAATATAATTCTCACAATATATTTTTCTCTGCAGAAGGGAGCTCCAGGAGTATTTATTATTTGGCAAGCACGAAGATGATATCCTTTCACTTCTACTGCGGAGCGTTTTGGGGTGGTTTTATTTTCCAAACTCTTAATCATTTTTTGAAGTAAACAGACCATATACTTAACACATTTTGATACTGAAAATGGTCAATTTGGGCATCAGACTAGAGTATGGTATAATACAGAATTTTAAAATATTAAGGTTCCAAATAAAACTAATTCACCAGCTGCTTATGTTCTGAACACCAGGCCCATGCTAAAAGTGACCACCATGGTTAACTGTCTAGATTAAAAAAATCTAACCCAGATGGAGTACACTTATTTTCTATTTACTATATATTTACTATAAATTTCTAAAAATCAGACAATAGACATGAAAAAAAATTCTTATATTTTGCTGTAGTTCGTACATTTTCATTCACAAAATGAAAAAATAAAGAACCAAATAATTTTTTAAGTTTACACTTTCTAAATTCTAAACACTACTTCTGATATTAAAAAAGGACAAATGAAGGACAAAACCAGCAAAGAGTGCTATTCATACTCTAGAGGAAAGCAAAAATAGCATAACTCAATGATTAGGATGACTTATCACTTAGAACCTCATCCACGGAGAAAGTGCAAAATTTGCCACAGTCATAAAAGAAATAATTTTTAGCACCATAGTTCAAGCAGACCCATAAATAAAACTACAATTATCCGCATCACTAGAGAAGTCATATTACAGAATTTCCACTGTTGGGAAAATATTATAAATAATCCTTGCAATTTATAAAATATGAGACCTTACTGCTGCCTTTGGTAATTCCGGGCAGCGATGATTACCTGGCAATACTCCAACTTGAAGATAACAGGCTAATGTAATCCCTAGTTTTCTCCTATTGATGCATCTTTTCCCTCCTCACAATTCAAAGTTCACAGAAATCAGTTTAATTAGAGTGCCTTCATTTTTTGCACACACAACATACCTAAAAACATTTATAGATTTATTTAAGTTTTCTTATTATTAATCACATCAAAACAATTTCAGTGTATTTTGGACGATACAAGGATTGAAGCTCTAGGAAACTAAATACTAGTTACATCTTACCCAGAACATTTCCTGCAGGTACTTCTTCAAGATCTTCAAGTTCTCTTCCCATAAGCAAGTAGAGATTCTCCAACGTACAGCAAGTCATATGAGGAACCAATGGCAGATCATTTGTAGCAGAACACTGGGATGACAGCTACACAGAGTAAAACAACCAGTGTTGGACGTTTATCACTTAGTACTGATAAAAACTTCTTCCTCAAAACCCCCTTGCATTCCAAAGCTAAGAAATACATTCTAAAGCATTTTCATTTCAAAAGTTAGATATTAAAAACCAACATATATTTGAAAATATTTTTTCCCCCTCCAAAAATCCAGTCTTGTGGCAAATGAGCAAATGTTACCAAGAAAATTTAAAAAAATGCCTTCTTTGGTAATTTTTAGGTGTGTACTACTCCTAGCTCACTTTTCATTGCCACTGATAAATGTTTTAAAGTAAATTCATAAGTAATGAACTTCTATGATCACAATCTTGAAACATTTAATACCACTTTTTTCAATACTATTATGCAGCTTCCTGTTCCCCAAAAGCATTGTTTTTTCCTTCACAAGTTTTCTTTGAATCAAAGTGTGCACATACTGGATTTATTGTTAGCTAATACACACTGTACTTAAACTATTTTGGAAATGTTAAGGTTTATCATGAGTTTACGGACACAATCAGCTATTACCACAATTACCTAAATTACTTTGATGCTTTTCGGAATTTTTGACTTGAACTTTTTTTTTTTAATTAATTATTTTTTGAGTGAGCAAGGTGTAAAAAGTTAGGTCATCGATGTTTCAAAAGAATCTCAAGTTATGGTAACAGTTCACTGTCACCTCTTACCTTATGCAAAGACTCAGCAGGATCGTATTTTGGTCCTAAAACAAAGATCTTTTGCCCTCTTTGCACCACGCCACTGAACACTCTAGCAAAAGCAATGAAAGACTCCTTGTTGTCTGCTTCCTGTTTCATTGCCTTTGACGTCATGATCTCTGCTTGACCAATGAGCTGTTGCTCTTCACCTAATCAAAGTTAGAAAAATATATGAAGTATAAAAGCAGTTCCTGCCTCATCATCTGAAGAAAAAGAAATAATCAATTACATCTTATCCTATCACACCTGGCAATGCATTGAAATACTGCACAAATGCCCCATCATAACTCATAATCCAGTTCTGTTGCTCATATGCTGCTTTTGTACCAATTTATTATTAGGCAGGGGGTTTTTTTGTTACTGAAACAGTTACTCTCATAAAAGCTTAAAGGAATTAAAGTTATATCGGCATACAGTATGCTAGTAACAAGTCCATAAGAAGGTTCTAGCAGTAAGCTAAAGAAATCTGAATCTTTCTACCTCATACACAACGCAAAAGTCAATCGCCCCACCTTTCTACATAGAGTGAAAATTTTCCAGTTCTTCAGCAGAACATCTCCTTCAAGCATCATCTGTCTTCACTGACTCAAAATACTGAGACCAAGCACATTCTCCAGCTAGAGGAACAGGTATTCATGGCACTATTACAGCATTTATGAACTATCAGCTTTCTTATAAATCCCTCCTCACTCTTCATTCACTTCCATCTATTGAACTGTTTGGACTGGCATGTGGATGACTCTTTGCAAGGTACACAGACCCTTGACAACACCTAGACACTACTATTAAACATCCTGTGAGAAAAATAGATAGCAGAGCATTACATACCTTTTGTACCACCAGTGTTCCCAGTTACTTCAGATGAATTTTCACCTGGGGGCTTTTCTGAGAGCTCCTTTCCTTGATTTGCTGCCAATTTTTCTGCATGCCTTCGTTTTGCAAGTTCACGCCGGTGAGTTATTTCTTCTTGAGTTAAAGGCCTACATTGTATTTTAAAACATTAGTATTTGGAAATGTCATTTATTTTAAAAGAAATTAAATCACAATAACTAGAATACTATATTTGGCATAAATAAAAACTTATGCAGAATGCATTTTGTCCCAATGATACTGTATATTTCAAGTCAGCTAAAATTAGCAAACTCTTCCTCTACCATGTTTTGGAAGAGGCCACCATGTTAAACTTCTGTTTGTTAAAATAAGTCAAGTTTCTCCCACTGATGTGTGAATTCCCACTTTTTCAGGAAAGATCCAAGCCAATTTTCAAAATTGCTTTTTACACCATGTCCAGTATGTTATCCTGAGCTAGAATGACAGCTAAGACTAAGCATACAGTGTACTAATCTAAGCTTATCTATACCAAGACAGTTAGGAAAAACTACCACACTTTTCTTCCAAATACACAGGGATCAAATACTGTCATTTTAAATTACTTGTGCTACCTTTATTATTTTAAGGTAGACTTTACAACAAGTGTTCAAAAGCAGGGAAAAGTCTTTGCTTGCTATAGCTACCTTTCCATAAAGTGAATAACTTCATAAAGGACAAAAGATTTAAAACTGAGACAACAACAACAAAGAACCATTTTAATATTCTGATGCAATTTCTATCTACTAACTGGTGAACCCTGCCTTAAAACAAAGTGCTTTAACATAAGATTTAAAGCAATAAAAAATTAAAATTAAAGAATGACATTATCATTCTTACATAAGGCAATATAAACAGACTTGTTTTTTAAATACAACTCTTTTCACGCATTTTAAACAGCAAAGTGAGTTATGCATATATGAAATCTAACAGCACTGCCTGAAATTGTCCATTTGATTTTTAAATCTGGTCCTAAATAAAAATCTGTAATAGGAGGTTATCTTCTAATTTAATAAAGTCTAAACAAGGACATTAATTTCAGATACTAGTCACCTCTCTTGCCAATTCTTCCTCTCTTTCTATTAATTTCTCACATAAAAGAGCTGAACCTGTGATCCTGCTATAATCATTACTGATACTCTTAAGAATAATCTGTTCTGTTTAGTAATTTCAATATCTACAATTTCTCATGTAATGTGCTGTCAGGTGCCTACATTAAAAAAAAAAAATATCTTTATCACCGTGGCTTAAAAGCAGGAAAAAATAATTAAGTTATGCAGATACAATTTTTTTCATGGAACTAGAATGTTTGCTTTTTTTTTTTTTTTTGCATTGGGAGTAATGGAAATACATATTACTTTCCAGCATTAATAAATAATTTCTTTCCAAAATAATAACCAATGCATTTTTTATATTATATGAATATTCTTAATGGAATTCTAACTCGAGAGAAGAAACAGAAGAATTCTCTCTATCATGAAACATGCATTTGTACAACACAACTGGACAAACTAATCACAAAATCTTAGATCTTGACTTCAACTCAAGAAGGTGAACATAATCCCACAGCAAAACCCCATCTATATGATGTGTCCTTACGTCTGCATTTGCTCATATGATGGAGAAAAGAACAACTGTTCTTAGTATTAAGATGGTTTAGGATTCTTTCAGTCAATTGTATCAAGCACACAGTCTGATGAACAGAGCATTAAAAAAAAAGTGCCTTGTTAGTAGTTTTAATTGTTTAGTAGCCTTGGACAAGTCACCTCCTCCCTTTAATTTCCACACTTACAAAAACAGTTCAAGATTTCTTGAACAGCAGTAGTAGTAATGAATGATAAGAGGAAAAAAACAGTGGGAAGCACTACAGCAGTAATTTTTCTTTACAGAACAGGCATATAAATACGATCTCTACTAAAAAAAAGATTGAATCACATCCCCATATCAACTATTCCACACTCCCAAATAGGGAAACAACCCATCACTTAAGGGTCAAAGTTTTTATGTGTAGCCAGTAGAGACACTTACTGTACGCTTACTCTGCCCTTAACTGGATTTAGGGGCAGAAAGCCCTGAACAGCTTATGTAGCTGAGACCAACTCACTGCCAGTAAGATTTTTTTAATATCGTAATATGGATGCTTTTCTGCATACAACACATTCTGCAAGAGACTTAATTTAAAAAATGCTTAATGAGACCCTTCATTTTATCAAAACTCTTCTTAGAACTGGAGGAAATAACTTTGACCACAGTTATCATGCTTACCTTGAATCCAAACATTCAATTCAAAAGAGTAAGAAAACTATACATAAATTAAAAATCTCTCCAAAAAATTACCTAAGAGAGGCCCCCAGGATAAAATGTGAGAATTTGAAGCACAGACCTTCAAAACTCAGAACACAGGACAGACACATTACATGTCATACAAAAGGCAAAAGTAAGACAAAATCGCCACTACAAACTTCTCAGCAGCTTTTTTTTTCTTTTTCTTTTTTTCTTTTGAGAAAATAATCTCTTAAACAATCATTGTGACAGAATTAAGAATATGTATCTCTGAAATTTGGGATAGTGTGGTATTTCTGTTTGGTTTGTTTATTTTATTGCAAAAGAGAGTGAGGCTTAACAATAGAAAATGCAAAGCAGATGGTGGAGAAGAAAACTTTTTTATGATGATTTTTTTTTTTCCTGAAGGCAGCTGTTCAAAGCTATTTAAGGGTTTGGAATGTCTGAAAAATTCCCAGAGGAGAAAGACTGATAGGGAAAGTACAGATGAGACAGCCAAGAGTGTCATAAATGCAGTCTATATATGATGGTATAGTATACACATGAGGATGTATGTATGCATTCCAACACATTTGTCCAAAAATACTTTTCATTTGTGTAAATAATCCTGAGAATAAAAGAAAAAAGTTTGTTTGCTTTTTTTCCCTTTACATAGTATTTTTAAAAGTATCAGTATATTTAGGTGTCAGATAGCCCTAATCACAAATGTTAAAGGTACATTAAAATTCTGAATGCACGGGTGTATGTTGCAATACACATAAGCACAGTTAATTATATTCTCAATTTGATAAGCAGCAGACTGAGTGTAGGTGGGACTTTAGCTAGTAGGTACAACCTAGACTTCCATCCTGGTTTCTGTCAGCGTCAATTTCTATAAAATTAGTCACTCCCAATAGTATCATTAGAAAGCACAAAAAGATAATATTGTCAAATAATGTCGTCAAATAAATCCTTGTATACAATTGTAACACACTCAAGCAGAACACAGAGCAAGATTAATGCACATAAGGCACTGGATCTGCAACAAAACCAGTTTTAAATTATACCCTGATTTACTCAATTTCTCCAGTTGGCAGAACCAATCAGAAGGGAAATCAATTTTGAACAAATGCTGACGAAACCAGAAGAAGGATTTTCTCCTCTTCTTCCCTACCATATTTCTTCCCTCTCCTGTTTTCACTCCATAAGAAAGGATCTACAGCCTCATAATATTGGCAGAAAAAAATGGGACCACGCAGTCACACAAAAAACAGTAAATCAAAATTCTGAAGCAGAAAGAAAAAGAGAGATTCCCTACCTCCAGAGAGATGCTACGGCATCCAGACACCATACACGTGAACCAGGCACAAGTAATAGAGCTGACATAGATGGGTAACCACATTATTACTAACTCCTCTTAACCTCAACCGTGTGGTGAAAAAATGCTATGGAAATAATAATGTGGAAAAGAGTATAATATACATACTATTACCATTCAGTAGATTGTTGATTAAATGAATCAGATTTCAGGTAATGTAAGCAAACTACTGGTGACTTCTTCTTTATTCCCACATTCCCCCAGGATAACTCATTTAGTTCAAACTAAATGACAACTAAACTTCTTCATGCAATCAATCCTCTGAATAAGATAGCTTTTCTGCCCTTCCATGTTATCAAAGAGAGACTTAATTCCAAAACATTTCAAAAATTCATAGTGAATAATCAAAACAAAAACCCCAAAATAAATTGGCCTCTGATTATTAAAGAAAGTGTTATGTTTATTTTTTTTAACCTTTTAACCTTCAGACCATTTTAAAAATGAAACATCACAGACAGAACATCAACTGATTTCCAAAAGATTGATACTACTGTCAACAAATGGTTGTGATGCATCTCCCATACCATGAACAATGTTTTTGAGAATACTTTCTCAAATACAATGTGGCTGAAAATACTTTCTCTCCATACAGTTTTTATCAGTTTAAATTCCATGAGCCCATGGACATGTGCTTGACTTCATGAAATTAAGGGGTAATTTCTGTTAACATCTTTAAATCCAAGTAATTTATAGAGAATCTTCTGGATTACTCTTCATGACTCTGCTCTTCAGAATTAAGTTCTAGTTAAATCGTTGGCTGCTGTTCTGCTCACCATCTGGCACTCAAAGACTTCTGACAACAGCATCCCTAAGGACAGCTCTCTCAAGTGCAGCTTTTTTGCTACAATTCAGTGCAGAGTATGTCCAGTGGTCTTCCTAATCCTTCTGAAGTTCATTAATTTCTGGTTTAAACTGCTTAATGTCTATGGAACTATTTCCATTCACAAACTAATGTACACCTACTAAGGTTATTTCCTATCTTTTCTATTGCAACTGAAAACACTAGGCAATTAACAGTGTATACACAAAATGAACAACTGAAAATTATCCAAATCAGAATTTACATAAAATTTCATACAACAATCCTACAGGCCTCCTGCAAAGGGGAATACTCAATAACGCGTATTATATTATATAGCAATTATCACTCATTCTGAGATATGTAATGAAACTAAGATATCAATATCAAGCTGTCAATACACTCCGTTGAAAAACACTCTTGACTGATATACTGACCTTTGATTTATCTCACATACTAAATGTGCAATAAAGAAAGAAGAAACTTGAAGCAAAACTCTTCCAGAATGTTACGAGCTCTTCTCTCTTAGGCTTACAATTACACAAACTAAATTATGTCCAGAGATTCAAATTTCATCCATTACTACATATTCCTCTCTTAGATCAGTTCCAAAGGTCTTAGCTACATTTAAACGTACACTGTTACAATGACATTTATTTCACAATAACCATAAGTAGGGTTTTTAATTTTTGAAAAGCATGTATTACTGTCCTGGTTTCGGCTGGGACAGAGTTAATTTTCTTTCCAGTAGCTGGTATAGTGCTGTGCTTTGGGTTTAGTATGAGAATAATGTTGATAACACACTGATGTTTTATTTGTTGCTAAGTAATGTTTACATTACTCAAAGACTTTTCAGCTTCCCATGCTCTGCCAGGTGCACAAGAAGCTGGGAGGGGACACAGCCAAACTGGCCAAAGGGCTGTTCCATACCATATGATGCCATGCTCAGTATATAAAATGGAGGGAGCTGGCCAGGGGACAGCGACTGCTGCTCAGGGACTGGCTGGGTGTCAGTCAGGAGGTGGTGAATGGTTGCATCACTTGATTTTTTTTCTTGGGTTTTGTTCCTCTCTCGTTGTTTTCCTTTTCATTACAATTTATTATCATTATTATTTTATTTTATTTCAATTATTAAACTGCTCTTATCTCAACCCATGAGTTTTCTTACTTTTGCTCTTCAAATTCTCTCCCCTGTCCCCGGGGGGGAGGGGGGCAGGGAAGGGTGAGCAAGCAGCTGTGTGGTGCTTGGTTGCCAACTGGGGCTAAACCACGAGAGTTACTCTATTAATTATATAACTGGGTGCCATCTTCAGATGTTAACCTGAAAATCTGACAGGCTGTTCAGACGACTCATGCCATATTCATTTCTAATGCACTAACTACAATTTAGAACAAACTATTAATGTAAACAGAAGATGATGAGTTCAGACCGTGCTGAAGTCACTGAAAGTCATATTGCCTTTAAACATAAAAATGAATTTACTTGTAAGAAGATAGTAATTTCTTACAGAGCTTGGAACCTTATAAATGTTCTCGTCTTTTGATCAAGACAATGTAATGTCTTTTTAGCTGAAGGCTGGGCAAAAATCACAGGATCTACATTTTTTCCAATACAGTTTTTTAGGAAACATTAGAAAGGAAACTGATGAAGTACACTACAATCTGTTGGTTTAAGACGTGCAAACAAGCTGTACCACAAAACAAAGAAACAATTATCATCATAATTTCATGCAGGATTGTATGGGAAAGTGCCTATTCCATGGTGACACCTAAGAAAAAAAAAAATCCTGATTTCAAGCTGACTGAGGAGAAAGAAGTACTTTTCATATTATCTGGAGGAAAATAGTAAGGATATTATAGGTTTTATATCTGCTAGTGCAGTCATGAAATATAATTTTAGAACATCAGGTTATTTGGTCAATAGACTTTTCTTTATTACCAATGAAAAGTAGAAATGGAATTTCTTAGTGTACTCTATTTTTTTACATTATTGAGCAGGATTGTAAGAACAATGGACGTGAAGTAATAAATGGTTTGCCTCCTATTGCTGACATTGCATCACATCACTGTGACATTTATACATAAAGCTCTACAAAGTTAGTAGAGGATTTCATCATAACAAACATCTGATATCCAATTTACATTTTCTCAGTATTTTATATTAAATACACATAGCAACAGCTAAAACGACTTGAAAGCAATCATAACTAATTACTAAATATTTCTCTTTTACACTGGCTTAGATAAAGACAGAATTGTGAATCTCAGGAAGAGTAAACTGGAACATTTATACTCTGTACCTAAATGTCAAGCGCTGCCTTTATTTATACACCTACACTCAACCATTCTGTTTTAGACTGCAGTTCAATGTAAAACACTAGCAGAAAGAAGAGAAAGAAACAGCATATGGAGAATGAACACCTAATTCTGCACATAGAAATACTTAAGAATAAATAACCACAGGCATGATCAAATAACCATGGCCTCATTACATAAAGCAAATAGCTCTAGAAGAAGCCAATATGGCCCTATTTCCTACTGGTTTGGGGTTTAGATATTTTAATATCAAAAGCGAAGGAGATCACACCACGCTCTCTTAACAGGGGTCCTAATTTGTTTGTCTACTCTGCCCAACCACCAATTTTCAGAAAATTCACACCTTTGTCGGATTTGGTTGGAATTAACAAATAATTTCAGAAGTTCAGACAGAAGAAACTGGAAGACAAAATGTATTTCCACATTTCTCATTTCTTTAGAAAACCCGATAAAAACTCAGGGACATACTGGTACCATATAAAAGTCAAATTTCCAATCTTTCCAAGGAAAGATAAATATAAGCTGCCAACCTGTTGTAACCTGACTACAAATTATTTTCCCATGTATTATAGTGTTGTAACAGCTGACAAACTTTGTTATTTAAACAGTAAAAGCAAAAACATAGCAGTTTTAGTACAGAAACCATTAATTTTTCAAGTCACCTTCTAGGAGATATTAGTTGCCAACAGCAGTCTCAAAGGAGGTTGTTTTAATTAAAAATCCAACCTTCGTTATCATTTACTGTACTCCCTGGACTTAGAATAGCTTTTTGCTTTTCCCAACCTATGCTTAAAAAGTATTACAAGCAGATGGCAGAAATAAGGCAAACTATAAAAACTGCAAAGTCAATTTGCAGCTTCTAAGAAATTTACAAAAAGGTAACATTACCCAATACTACCTTACAAAACGAAAGAAAGACAGCAGCATAGATCTACTTTTTTTCCCTCTGGAAGTAGAAGAGTGTAAGTCTTGCCAAAGAAAAAAAAAATCTAGAGAAAAATCTAAAATTTTTTTACATGCTTTAACATGCTTAAAAATACTCCCTCCCCTACCCACCTCAAAGGATGCAAGTAACCTAGCAGACAGGTCCAGCAGTCAAACATCAGAATACACAAGAACATGGGTCCTCAAAATTAACATGCAAATGGAACACAGAACATGTATTAATGTTCTTAAATACGTAAACATGAAACCACTGTTAATTGACATAGTGTACGTATTCTTTGTTCCTCCCTATGTTCAGGCATTCTTATGGAGCATCCTCATGGAATGCCAGTTTAATTATTGGATCTCACACACTCCACACAGCCATCACGCAATTCTGTTAAGCACAATCTTCACTGCGTAACTGTAAATAGTACACAGTGGCCAAAATAATTCAAAATATGTGCTTAGGAACCACATTTACACAATACTGTGTTTTTAAAACACTTATATTTTGTTTCACGGAGATGGCTTTCCTTCTCTTTAAAATTAACCTCCTTTTCTGATTTCTTCAAGAACTGCTTACCTGTAGAATCTTAACAATTAAAATATTGCGAAATACACGTTTAGCTGTATTACTGTTTTTCAAAAAATGGAATCCAACTGTCACTTCAAAACAAAATTGTTAATACTACCTAATCAGCAAAATTACATGGTACTGATAACGACTGGTTATCTCAAAGAAAAAGTCATGTGATTTCATTTTAATACTAGCCAATTAGTAACTAATTGAATAATTTAATATTAAAGCCAGCAAGAAATACCTTTCACTTAAACTACAGAGCAAGACACTACAATTTATGAGATACTGAATAAACAGGGAGAAAGGACATACTGTCTACAGTCATCACTAATATGCCTCAAGTCTCCCAGAAAGAATTCCAGGACAGTCCTCCCTCTCCTGCAGAAAGCCTAATTTATCTAAATTTTGTTTGGATTTTTGGACCAGCTCTACATTACTTGGACTATCAGTCAACTGCAATCCTCTACTCAACTCAGTAAACATCTTGAGGTTTTTCAAACCAGATTGATGATCAGAATTACAGATTTGTTACACAATACGTATCAGAGTGCAAAAATGCAATCATATTTGTGTTCTGAAAACCAAGAAAATTGAGAGCAGCACGTTTTTTTATCTAGGGAGAAAATACAACCAACAAGTCACAATGCATAAGCTTCTGTACTGAATGCACCATTCGCCCAAAAAAAAAAAAAATTGAGCTGGTCATACACATATTATGAACTGCAATACATGGCAAATTTCTTGAAAATATTCTTTTGTCCGTTTGGGGAACTTTTTCTCTCTTTTAAAAGAATAAAAGTTAACACATGGCATATAACCACACATGTAAAACAGCTCTCTTCCTGAAGGGGGATAACTAAGGAGAACAGAAAAAAACCCACCAAGAAAAATGTAAGATGAATATCAGAGGAGACATGGAAGGAGAGTTTATCCATAAGGCAGAGTGCTCATAAGCAAATGACACAGAATGAAAAAAAACAAAAAAAAACCAAAAAAAAAAAAACCAGGACTTGCAGTAGGTAGCTTCTCCTTTTTTTAAATTTTGACTAAAATCTTGAAAATACGTCCAAGACTTTCTGTGTCTGGTGTATGTAAATGCCACCTTTGCCTCTATGTTACATCCTCATCACGTCAAAGAATCTCGACCCTCCCAATAAATAAAAGAACAGCTCATTATCAGTTATAGAACAGACAGAAAGTGTAGTCCTCTCTGGTGAGTACAGTATATATCCAGGAAAGCAGACAAAGCAGGAATGGCAATGCTGTGCTACACCAGTACCTGAGCAAGAACTCTTGTTTCAGACACATTTAAAGACAGAACTCAAAGCAAAACTGCACCACCTAGTGTCTGGTCAACCCATAAGTACAATGCACCTTTTCCCTGAATTCAAACAGTGCAAGAAAGATTTTTGGTGTAAGATTCACAGATAAGCGTGGTAAGATAAAACTGAAGTAAATCTAGGAAGTGTGTGAGAAACCTAAGATAGTAGTAAAGCTTTCAAATACTACTACAGCAACAGTACCATTTTTTGCACAAAGATTTAACAGTCAAAATCAGTCTAATTTAGTAGAAAGATTAATATTTTCTGTATTACTTCACTGTACAGTGACAATCCCAGAAAAACATAAAATGGCCAGTTAATATGAAAGTTGACTACTGAAAATGCTCCAGAGGCTTAGAGGGATGAAAGGTTAAGACGAACTCCATTCTTATAAACTCAACAGAAAAGTACATTTCTTCTGTAAAAAAGCAGATGGCTTCAGCTAAAAGTAGTCCACTTAAGGATGTCAGGGAAATGAAATCAAGAAGGATCCACTCATCAAAGAAAATAAGATGGTCATTAAACAATAAATAGCTGTGACAAAAAATCTTCCAAACCTCCCAGAAGAAAATCTTTTGAAGTGCATTAATGCCTTTCACTTCACTGCAAGAAGTTAGTCAAGGTTTAGACTACTTTAACCCATTTTATTTTGCACTTGCAATGGTCTGGATGGTCGCTTAGCTATTATGCCAGATTTGATGGGAAGCGTTTCTTTGTACAAATGCAAGCTGTTATGATCATGCCAACACAACCTTACTGAAAAACTAAGAAAGCATTACAACTCAATCATATTTTCAACCAAACATCCTGAAACAGCATACAATGTATGCATTAGGATGATATATTTGGACAAAAGTACTATTCTTCAACAAATGTGGTTTTTACTCCTCAACAAATTTGCTAAATCTTCTAAAACTCATATGATAAAATCATCTCTTGAACTCATTCAGAAAATCTCTACTTGCTGAACAGATTTTATTGCATCTCAAGAATTCGTGAATTATTTTCTCAGGTCTAAAACAATTTATCCATTCTTGCAACATAATTTTTTTTTCCTAAAAGTATCTAATGTAGATCAGGAAGTTAAATGTTACATTTTCTTACCTTGGTTTATTGTGCGGTAATGCCTTTGCATCAACAGCAAACATTTTGGAAACAAAGACAATAACCGGGGCTGTTCCTTCACTACTGCATTTCATAAAAGCTGAAGAAACATAAAAGGAAGTTATTTGCACAATTTTTTCCCCAAGAGCATGGACAAAACTATGGCTTTCCATGAATTTTATAGGAATTACTGCGTATTTCCTATTTCAATGGATAATATGCTAAAGACAAATTAACAGGAAAAGTAGAAAATTACTCTAACCTAATCATTTCATAGCACTGCCCATATCTTGAAGTCTGTTTCACAATAAAATAAAATGAGCAAAACTGTAAAAATAGAACTCTTCATAACTCTACATATAATCCAAGTAAATATATTGTTTTGAAATACCCAACGTATTTAAAGTTGAGTTCATAGGCTGGTTTAGATTAGAGTGAAAAAAAGAGAGCAGCTTAGCATTAAGACTGAGCTATGTACACAGCACCTCGAAGTATTCTCCCTCCTTTCAGACTAAAGGAGGAAGTCCTGCAAATGTCCAGACGCTCATGTCTTCACAAAATTCTAACAACTTAACTGCAAGAATGGGTATTCCTCAAAGGATGAAAGATCCACACAAAACTCATTCAACTTAGGAAATTCCCATAAACTATTTTTTTCATCCAACTTGGAACACATTATCAAATCCAAAAAAAGACACAATACCATTGAAAACTTCCAATAACGTAGAAAATAAATTGTCTTCTCCTACACTTCTCCCTTTTATTTGATGTATGGAAAGACTATATTGTAAAGTGCTTAAGCAAACAAAGTACAAGACTACTACTAAAAATTAGCAAGATATTCACTAAATGTGAAGTACGCTATTATTTCATAACCAAGAGCAGTAAGAACTGAGTTTACAGAGGCAAATTTCTTCTAATTAACTTATACTGATACAGTATTGAATACTGTTTGCAGAATACAATGCTTGTAAATGTTCAGTAAAGGATGAAAAAATCAGTTGCCTCACCCCTGGGAAACAATTCCTAACAGCCTGTCAACTTGACATTCACATCTCATCTTAAATGGGCATTTGATATCCCATCCCTTTAGATTTCTTGAAGCTCTTTTCAAAACATTGTTCTGTAAACACCTTTCACTACACATACTAAGTGAAGAAATGTTTTTAACTGTTACTAGCTTAAGCATGGAATCTTGTAATTTTTACTAAACTACCTCTTGAAATATCAGAGAACATTTACTACCTTACAACAAAATGGTATTCTGTTATATTCTGTTCAGTTAGAAAGAATGTTTACAGAACAACAAAATCATACATATAAGGCCTACTTGTCTACTACAAACCCATCTGAAAAGATCATTTGGGAACATTCTTTTTCAGACTACCAAATCTGGGGGAAAAACATCACTTGATTTTATATAGAACTTCCTACCCCACAGAGGAGATTACCACACATACGTGTAGAAATATGAGCTTTGCTCACCACTGAGCATTACATCCACCTCATCAGTTTCAACTTTGATTTTCAATTCTGCTAACTACTTAATTCAGCTTCAGCAGTTCTCATCCGTCTTTCAGGAAAAGAACTCAGTAGAAATTCTCCTTTCCAAGGCATAACAATTATCATGAAGGACATACATGAACACAGAGGCTATGTTTATAAACAATTCAAAGATAGAAAAAGGAATATGAGCATCTTATGAGCTCTCCTGCATCCTGCACACCAACTTTATTTTCATTACTGCCTATATACAGTTCTTTTACTGCCTATAGCAAAGTTAAATCATTGAACATAGTCTTTCCAGCCCCTATTACAATTTTATAGTACAGGACTTGGTGATTATCAAACTTCCTCTTGCTTACTTTTGCATATAGACATCCCAATGTTCAACACAACAGCATTTGAACATACTACTAAACCCTTCTTGAGGAGGAACTCTTAGCTAAAGCTGGAAACTCTGCCAGAACCAGACATGAAATTGTGATCTCAATAAAGTCGATGGCAAAACTTAAACCAACGTCAAAATATCAGGATTTCATATCTTCATTTAACACTCTGGGTAACAAAATATGTTTGTGGCCCTGGAAGTCTTTTGGCTATTGTTTTTATTTGCTAATCTTGTACCATTCTGGAATATTATGAAATAATTAAGAAATAAAGTTATACCTTGAGCTATGGAAGTGTTGAAGAAATTCTTAATGATAATGTTTATAGTAACAGCTAAGTTACATCTTACTAACTTCTTTTCAGAACACAAACTACTTAGCAATAAATTCAACAAAAAATGTTTTTTATTTTAAATTACCAAAAGCTGGGCCTAGTTAATCAATATACTTGTAAAAATGAAATCCAAATTCAAACCCCTACTGGCTAAAAATTAATGTTTTTAATACAGAAGTTGGTAAAATATTCAGTTCTCAATTACATGATAACTTCTACTGTTTAGAACTAAAAACAAATATTAACCTCACATCCTTCCAAAATCCCCAGTTTCTGAGTCTTAGACTTTACATCACCTGCAGTTTAAGTTGTCCAAAACCCATGAATATAAAGGATTGAAGAAAAATGTATGGCCATAAAAAGAAGACACAATACCATGACATGTCACTGACAAACATCAACAAAGCTACTACAAGTAAAATAATTAAACATCTAAGCAGAGATTACTACATTGATCCATGATCCAAAGACAAACAAAACCACCAAGATAGAAACAACCTTCACGTTAATGGGACAACACCCACTCACCACTTTTCAGTTCCTGAGTTTCTGGTGGCAAAGAATCAAATGTTCTAGCTCCAACACACATCAGCTTTTCCACTCTCTCTGCAGTCATGTCAAGAGGACTGGGAAGTTTGTTACACACCATGGCTAAAACACATTGCTAAGGATACATATTTATATATTTATCTATTTCCTTACTGAATGCAAATAAAAGGAAGACAAATGCTTTTAATGTTTGTTTCTTTAAATCATGCTCATGCACTAACTGCCAGCAACAACAGATAGCTAAAATCCAGCTCTGTCTGCTACAGTGCATACAGCTCCCTCTCAAGCCAGCAACAATTTCTGGCATTTATCCAAGCGCAGAATGGATAGTTGAGTAGGGGTGGCTTACCCTATGTGCAACTGCGAAACTAAGAATAGCACAACTGGGGCAAGATTTTAGAACTAATGAGTATTTATACATCAATAATTTGCACATACCTACTATAATATAATGTATATTATATTATAAACTATGAGAAGACAGTCTACACAGCAGACAAACAGCAAAGGCTGATCTTGGATTAAGAATGCGTATGCCTAAAACATAACACCAAATACTTATAGAAGCTCATGGACAGAAGAGCTAAGATACTATTATAAAAAGGAGATTGGCTTATCCTTCAGGAAAACCACTAAAATTTGTATATAAAACTACATAATTAAAGTGTATTGTTAAACTATCTCCAGTTTCATAACTTATTTTCCTAAGAAAAGGATGCGTGCAAAAGCACAAAGTTGGTAGAAATGTAAGACTAATTGTATATATGTAACTTAATATTACAAGTGAGAAAACAGGTCCAGCTAGCATAGGCACAGACGTGAAAAAAAGAGAACAAATCATACCAAAGCACACATTGAAATACGTGAGCACTCTTTGAAGTCTGAGAACTGCCAATATAACAAAAAGTCCTATCTTCCTTAAGGATACAGAGGACTGCATCAGATATTGGTAGCCACTGGCTACAAATGGCATTAAGATGAACTTTAGGGTCTGCGTGCCGTGACTCCCGTGCACCAATTTTCAATCCCAAAGAGGTGACTATCTTTTCAATTTTTTCTTTGTCTCTGTAAGGAAAATAATAAATAGAATAAAAACCACAGTAGCAATACATAATAAGCATCTACAACATTTCTTGTTTGAGTATTTCAAAAATCACCACAGCAGATGGAAAGAGATTCCATGAAAACTTTATAGATCTCACCTTTTCATAACAGCTTCATACAGACTCCATATGTTGTCCAGCACCAACTGCACGAACAAAGGTTTCTTTCCTTTTGACTGGCAGAACATAAACATACAGCTAATTACCAGCAATTCCTCACTTTTACAATAGGCTTAAGACTGCACTTTTAACTGACCATTTTCATAAGGAGCATGTAAAACCTTAATTCCAAATCAAGACAGTTGCCTTTTTCGATACAAGATCACTACTTCCACAGTCTGTCTTATAAGAATGGTACAAGGCACAAAATAAACATGAAACTTGAAAGTGAAGGACAAGGATTTGAATTTCAGAAAAAGAGCCTGATAAATACAGAACATGTCTATCTTGAGCCTGGTTATCACCCTTTTTCTAACTATTAATCCCCACCTATGAAAACACAAAAAAATCACCATTAAATGAAAATAGGGAAAGTCCCTTCTCTCCTCTTAACTGTTAGTGCTGGAAATGCTTAATGCAAGAGAAGCATAGTTTTCAGGCCAAGGTTTCGGTATAGCATTCAATGGGATCTCACTAAATCCTAAATCCTAAGCTAAATACCAATATCCTAAATCCTTAGCTGTTGAAGGACTTGTCAAGCAAGACAGAGATCTACTCACTACTCTGGTTTCTACATTATTAGTCTTCCATTCATCTTGTGTGTTTCACTCTATGCTGAATCCTTGAAGCTGGAACGTCCCTTATTTTGTAAACAGAGACATTGAAGAGCAACTGTGAGCAGTTAGATGAGACTTCCTCCATGCAGCTTTTGAATGGTCAATTTTAGAACGTTCTCTTCTCCAAGGGCTGATGCAAGGCTATCCTAGTGACTTTATACTTTCACTGATGTTGAGTGAAAAGGTACTGAGGTCAATTTTCAGAATACACTATGAGGAATAGAATAAAAAAAATCCAAAACGATAAAAACCAGGTAATATTTCTGACAACCTACCTACCTGATCACCTTTCATTATCTTCTTTGCTTTTGTATTTAGATAATAATCTCCCCATAAAGTCTTCAGAAGTACTGCAGGCTTGATTCCGATCTTTTGGCTGTACAGTTTGGCAAAATGCTCAATGCTGAAAGGAAACAAAATGCATCTTAATAACTGTAATGCTGTTTACATGTGCTTATCAGCCTAAGCAACGGGCAGCTTACATGAAAATCACATACAAATCTCAAATCTTTGTTTTACTCCCATTTTTCCAATTGTCTTCACTTTAGCTAACATTGGTTAACATTTACAGATGCAAAAATATTCAGTCTTAACAGCTCAAAAATGTAATCGGTATTTGTATGGTTTTGTTTTGTTTCAAGTCAGCTTCAAGGCTGAACTCATTTATTCGAAATAAATATTTGTGTACTAAACCCCCCCCCCCCCGGTAAAAACTCAAAAGCATAATACAAAAGTTCTAAATATTTATGTGGTGACTCTCAAATTTATTCTATGAAAGACATCCCACAACACATTTAATTATGGCCTGTGACAGAACGGTACAAGTTAAAAATCAAGTACTCTTTTGAGCCACACTTGAGCCATCAGATGGTGGTAATTATTTTTTAAATTAACTACTTAGGGCACTTCCTGTTGTTTGAATCATTGCTTTAATAATGAGTAAAACCCAGAAAATAATACAAAAACTGTAATGCCAAAATTGTGTTATAAAGCCAATTGTGTTGTTCAGTGGTCCCCATGAGTTAATAAAAGCAGGCTGCTTATGACCTAAAGAGGATGTCCTGAACATTCTATGGTTTCCTTACTGAAAATGTTTAGTGAGCAGTAATAGAAAAAATTTCCACATATTTGCTCCTTGTGCACACAGAAACAAAAATACACATTTACAACCAGAACAATCCTATTTACAGAACAATTAGATTTGATAATCTGTTCTTTGAAATCCAGAATTCTCAAATTTCTACACACCTAAAAAAAGACCTGCCCATGTCAGCAAGACATAAGCTATAGGTTCTGAACAATGTCCAAAAAGGAGATTTTTTTTTTCCAGAAACTACCCCAAACTCTCAACAGGGGGAGAACCTTCAAGATTCTTGTGCCAGCAGCTCCTGCATACATATTTATGGCATTCTTTCAACACTTGAGGATTATGAGAAAAGCATATGTACTAATTGCACTGGATGAGGCTGGCACTGCCTAATGGCTTAATTTTTTCTGCCATGACAAGTCGTAATACCTTTAGGAACAGAACCCACAACTGTGTAACAGCAGTCAAGGTTTGCCTCAATTAAGAAAATGTTCCCCTGATCATATTTCACCAGATCGTACTGCTGGCAGTCCAGAAGTACCTCTTGAAACTAATAAAGGAAAACGTTCCTTTCCCCCCCATTATATGATTCATCAGAACCAAGGCCCACTAGTTCATCTATAAGAAACAAAGTAGTATCAGAAAGCCAACAATCTTTGTTCAGCTTCAACAAATACATTAAAAAATTTTCAATATGTGAGGGAAAAATGGAGAATTAGGACAGGTACAAACAAGAAACATAGCAGATAGGAGTCGTGTTATTTGTCCGAGCTGTAGGCACATTTTGTGGGATAGAGAATAGATTAACACAAATTAGTCTACTGTATAAAGTATAAACAGTCTGATCCAGACCCAGCAGCTGAATACTAATACCCCTTGCCTAAGTTAGATGCATAAATGTTTTTGGCTCATATACAATCTTGTACATCAATAGTTCAATTAATATAATCTTTAAAAAGTATCAATACATAAAGCAGAAGGGAATCAAAATTTGGGGAATCTTAGCAAACGTGGTTTTTAGTCTCATATTCAATAAAAAGCATTTTAAGTTTTTTAAGTTCATCTGGTATCAGCATAGTATTGGCAAAGAATAAACAGAAGCTTTTGAAGCTTTTTAGCCCCATTTGAAGCTAAATTACAATCAGTATTTAGATTTGAGCCTTACAGAAACTCTGGAAGTAAGGTTCAAGCCACCTGACAAACATTTCAAGTGGCAGGTACATAGCAAATACAAAGAAACAACTAAAGCTTGCCCAGTTATCATTCCACTTCCCCTTATCCTAGCATATACCATTAATCATCTATCACACATTCCACTCTGCAGAAATACCAGTTACTAACTAACACATAGCAAGTGCTAAAAGCTTTGGGGAAAAAATAATTAAAAAAAAAGAAAATTAACACAAGGTATTATCTCTGAAAACAACAAATTAGAGACTCTCAAGCCCTAAGCACTGTTTTAGAGAAATTTTCTTCTCCACCTCTCTATATATACACTGATGTTATTACAAAAGAGATACATAACCTGGAAGTACATCAGTAAACTCCTGTGTCAAACAGTTCAAATTGAAGTCTTTTTTGCTAAAATTCTGAGCTGGAGAAACAAATCAATTTTCTGCCACATTTGTATGGAATTTAATTCTATCTGCAGAGAAATTATCAGAGGAAAAGAAATCATGAAAGGAAGATAACTATCTGAATTCTCACTTTTACCAAAAAACCCCATTATATTCACCTACCATTTAAGAACAACATGCTTGCTTTCTCATTTACAAAGGTGATCATACAGTGTTTATGACCACAGGCTTATATCAGAATGTAGTTCTGTAATCGAATCTTAATAGTTGATGATTTACTTGCAAATATCAAGTAGCTTGAACTAAATAAATAGCTTCTAAATTGCTTTTGAGCTTATAATTCTATGTATTGTAAAAAAGTACTCCACTGTATCACTTTCTTTAAGAAACATTTTTCTTAATGTTTAGCATTCCTTGACAGCATACTTAGAATACCAATACTAAACCTAGGCCACCTTTGGACTTCCCAAAACAAGAACTTAGCTTTTTGTTTTCATTTATTCCCTTCCATAGGCTTTGTCAGTATCCAAAACAAAAGTAAGCTGCAAATTGCCCAATCTTTTTCCATACAGGACAAAAATAGCAGACAGCTCTAAATCATTTCAACATCTGCTAAAGAAAACATTCATATTCCGACTCTGAACTTGAACAAGTTTGTAACAGTTGCATCCCAAATACTCTGTATAACAACAGTTTACTACCATAATCCATTTTTTCCATGGAATTTCAAGGAAAAGTTACAAGTCAGGGAAGCTAAAGCCTACAGAAATCAAAATACTGTTTCCCTGCACACCATAAAACAGAAGAGTGACTGTGGGCACCGTATGGGAATGGAGGACGTCAGATAAGATGTGTATTAACGTGCAGATCACCAAAGGTATCAGGAAACCCCCTCTAGCCTTCAGAAATGAAAAGGTCTCCCCTCACACACATCCTCTATGAAAAGATCTCGTTCAGACTAAAGAATATTCCAACATATCAGAATTTGAAGATTTGTTTTCCATTTCCTTTACACCACTTACACTCTGATTTTTCTTTTTATAAATTATCATTATTCATGGCAACTAATTAAACTAAAATAACCTATTTTATTTTCCATTTCCTCTGCAGTGATAAGAAATATTT
Organism: Mycteria americana; assembly: GCF_035582795.1. Lineage (NCBI taxonomy): Eukaryota > Metazoa > Chordata > Aves > Ciconiiformes > Ciconiidae > Mycteria > Mycteria americana. The sequence goes on along the minus strand of NC_134370.1, from coordinate 60,418,298 downwards.
GTGTTAGACTACAAACTATGCATGGAACCTTATTTAAGAGCTTGACTTTGACTTAAAAATCCTGGAGCTGATTTTTTTTAAAGGTTTTGCAATATTAAAAGACATGCACTGCATTACTGAGTGTATACTTTTAATTGTATTTTCATGATGAAGACAACGACTCCACCTTGTGGCCAAGCAATCAGAACATGTGTAATCTTTACACTAGCCTGCTGCCCTGTGAAACTAACTACTAAGAATAGGACTCAAAAACAGAACTGATCACAAACTCAAATACAGTAATCCAGAAAATTTTCTGAAATTGTTCTATCCCCAAATTGTTATGTTTACTTAAACATCTCTGCAAGGCTCTTTAGCAACTGCTGAAACAGAAAGACATCAGGTAACAAGAAATAAGAAACGCACCTGTATGAAGAACAGAAAAAAGATAGATTAAGACTGATGAGCACAAACACTTGAGAACAAGTGCATAATTTCAAGGGCAAGCCAAAGTCAGGTGCAGAAAAAATAGATCACAATAATGCTGTGACTTAGAACTGTACTGGACCGAACCAGCCAGCTGAAACTACTGCCCTGATGCCAGTTGCCTGCCTTATGTTTGTTATGAATGTCACTGTCCCTGTAGCTGGAAAGTCCAATCTACTTGTGAAAGAGCTCCTGTACTGCCACAGTTTTTGGCCTAGTCTATTACAGTCTATCAAATGTCATCAATTAATAAAATACTAAGTTTACCAGGCCAGGCTGGGCACCATAGTGGACTCAGCAGCTGCTGTGTAAGTAGAACAGGGGTCCCTGTCCCACAGATGACAAAGCTGGTGGTATTTTCAGCTGTTCGGTGTTAACAGTATATAAGAACTGATTATATACAGTTGCATATCACAGAAAAATATAAAAACATCTTTAGAAATATGAAGCAACTGAAAATACTTTAAGATTAACTTAAATAAAAAATAATAGTATAGCTAGTAAAAAATAATAGCAGTAATACAAAAAAAAAAAAAAAAGACAGTAACTAAATCCCAGACTTACCCAAAACCCCAGCCATCAATTGCACTGGCAAACACCACGTTTCCATGGTCTGGTGAAAAATATAGATGTGAATCATCAGTATCTTCCAATCCAGCACTCCAGTCATAAATTTGATCTCCTGATGCAGTGTCTGAAATATTTTCACTTTCTGTTTCTTTCTCAGCTCTTTCTTCTAAGACTTTAGAGGTAAAGAGTGCTCCAGTGACTGCATTGATCTACAGAAGGATATGTAAAAACACCCTAAGATTCGTTCACTCTTTCACAACCCTTGCAATTAAAATGCAATTCCCCCACCTTCCAAAATATAAAAAAACATTTTTTTTTAACAAGATAGCATGCCTGTGATTCATTTTGCAATTTAAAACACAGACCTTGTGTATCTAATCCTGCACATCTGAAGACAACAGGAGTTTGATGAGACTAACATTTTGACTCAAACACCGTGTACTTTCCAAGTCAGTCAGCCACATCAGGATTGAATAGAGTATCATGTGTAATACACTTTGTTTCTCAGAACAAGGCATGGTGAAATAGGAACTTGATACTGCCAACAAACAAAGGAGGGCAAAGGGAAACCAGGTACATAAGTGCTTAAAAGTAAGCTCTGGGGCGGGAAAAAAAAGTTTGAAGGCAACCTAACTTACAACTTAAAAGATGAATTAACTTTATCCCTGCATAAATCCATAATCCATATCCTTTATCCCTGCATAAATCCAAAGACGCTTAAGCAATTTAACAGGAAGAACAAAACATTCAGCATATTAGTTCTAAAAATGAAGACTCTTCCTGATGACCTGTCAAGAGGCATTTAATACTCTCTTCTCTATCACAGGCATTCTGAATGAACCTCAAAACAAACTAGAAATAAAATGTATCTCAATGTTAAAAATTAGACTAGATGTTACAGTGTTTAATCCCGCAAAGTAAGAAGAAACTGGTACTGCTGCTCTAAATTTATTCCAGCTATATAAGGCAGTGAAAATTACAGTCTCTCCCAATTCAAGAATGGAGAAAAGGAGGTAGAGAAGAACCTCAACAAAATCTGCTGTGTGAACATGGCACTATAGCATGAATACCTGTTCTAAGATATTCTTAAGATGCAAGTATGCTTCCTGAGGGGTGAGCTTGAGCTCCACAATCAAGCGATCGATTTTATTAATCACCAATACTGGACGTATATTTTCCAGCCATGCTTGCCGTAGAACTGCTTGAGTCTATTAAGAAGGAAATAGTTAAAAAAATTCCATTACAGAAAGCTTGATACCACAAAAGAGATGGAATGTTAAAGTAAATGACAATATAATTCTAAAATGTAATTAAACATATAATAAAGGACAGGTTGACATTCAAACCAGAAATTTGACTCCTATAGTACACAGTGTTAGTTATTACAGAATTCTGCAGAATGGCAGAATTTCATGGCAAAAATGCCCACAACAACAAAAAAACCCCTCTTTATAAAAGTAAGCCATGAAAGAAAAGCAATCTCAATGTTACTTTGCATGTTTTTTCACTTTCAATACCCTAAAAACACATGTAAAGATATTAAAATTTTTTCCCTTAAGACATTTAATTCTTCTCTACACAAATATTCCCTTACCTGAAAACTTGTATACTCGCTGTTTCAACCCTACAGTACTACACCCACTCACCAGCGTTGCTCAGTTTTTCAGCACAACTATGAAACTAACTACCCTCTTTCATACCTCAAGCACATTGTCATTTATTAAAAACTTTACAAAACTTCTTAAACCAGCTCATCTTTTATTTCTAAATAATACACTCAAGACTTTGCTTACTCTGTCTTCCCTACCCTCTTTCTCTATTTAATATACTTTATTTCACCTGTGGACAGACTCCTTCAACAGCATCCACCACTATGATGCAACCATCACAGAGTCGGACAGCAGTAGATACTTCTGAAGAAAAATCCACGTGCCCTGGGGAGTCTATTAAATTAATCAGATACTCCTGATCACCTAGGATCAAACAATAAATTAATATTTCAGAACAGTTTTCAAAAATATTTCTTTCAGCCACCCAGTTATACTGCTTAAGCTATTATTAATTTCTAAGGACTAAATCTGCAGTAACCATTATGCTTAAGAAAAACTCCAATAGGACAGGAAGACTGTCTGCAGCATAACATCTAGTGGCTCATGCCTAATTGGTTTTAATTTCACTCTTAATGCCAATCTTCATCTTTCAATGCCCAACTACCTTCAGAAAATTAAAAAGAAAAACACACCAGCCAACCAAAGGAAAAGAAAAAGTCTAACCCTGAACAAGTTTGTAGCAGCATTACAAAGAGATCACTAGCTAAAACACAAATCAACTGCGTTACAGTCTGCATTTTAAAGGTAAATCATGACAGACTGTCATAAAAATAAACCCTACATTCTTGATCAAATGCCTCATTTAACCTTGCGATTTTTTGAAAACACACTTTTGACTCCACATTACTAAAATATCTTCAATATATCAATACAGGAGAAGTTTTCGGTATTTTCTACACTACTCTCCAAAAAAATTCTGCTTGGCGGAGACTCCAGTCAACTTTTGACAAACTCACTGCATTTATCATCAGCCATAATCAAAGCCAGATCAAACAATTTTCCTGTTTAAGAAGTTGTATCAGAGTCTAAATTTCAATACAGAAAAACAACAAACATAAAAGGTTCTAACCAATAAAAGTAAGGTCATTTCACAGTCAACAATAAAACAGCCACAGTTTACAATACTTAGCTGGAAGATCATTGATTTCAACTATTTTTTATAATCAGCTGTAGCTGAAATGGAAAGACTAATGGTGGCTTTTCTGTTCGTGCAATTTTTCTGCTAGTTATTCTTTTTTCTGCACAAGACTGTTAGTAATGTATTTAATGCTTTTCATTCGTGTAGCTGAGGATAAGACTGGTGAGGAACATGGAGTCATAACAAAGACAAGACTGTAACTACACTCTCTGAACAATTTATAGCAGAGTATAACAAGTACCTTGACACAGAAGTATAGTAAAGATAAGACTGTACAAAATCATTTTAAAATTTGTTGTTTTTTGAAAGAAGATCTTGCCTTTCAGTTACATTATTTCAAGACTTAAGTTCAAAATATAAAGATTTAGATCTAAAATAAAAAGATAAAGGCAACTATTCTCATTGCCTCCACTCAGAGATACGATCGAAGACGGTTTTGCTAACCCTGAGATGGAACTTGATTATCTTGGTTAACAGTCGAATACATGCCTAAGCCAGTGCAGAATCATGGCCTAACACTGAGAAACACGAAAGTAAAAGCTGCATACAAAAAATGCAACAATGAAGAGACAGGGAAAATTAACAAAAATGTATATTAAAGTTTATACTTGCCAGTATCAACAACTTACCTTTCACAAAGTGCAATGAAATTGCACTAGATTTCATTGTTATTCCTCGGATCTGTTCATCTTCTCTACTGTCTAGATATCTCAGCTGAGTACAAAAACAAAAGAAGAGGTGATAAATCTGTAGAATTATCTTCACAAGTTACTTATCAACTGTCAAAGAGTATGACTCCGCAAAAATGAGATTTAGCAAGACGAGGAATGGAATTTCCTTAATCATGACTGATTTACAATCCCAGCACATAGACACCACAATTTTGTTAAAAATGACAGTATAACTCTACCTTTCCTGCCAAGCGGCTAGAGATTATTCCATTGCTAGATATTAGACAATCAGCTAGAGTAGTTTTGCCTGAAAAGAAAAATAAATTAAATTAATACAGACAATGGAAAAAGATGCGATGATATTAATAAATCCATTTATTCAACTTCACCTTCAACAGGTACACACAAATTTATTTTTGAAGAGTGGATGCAACGTTACTTGTCATGACCGGAAAAGCAGATGAAATAACAAACGGTACATCAGAACCTCAATATATCATGGAATTGGACAAAAGATTTGTGTCCTAAAATGAACATTTATTATTTCCACCTACATAACAAACTTCTTCCATTAAGTAAGCGTAAAAATACAACAGCTTACCTCACACTCGCATATAGTTAATTCATGCCAACATTCAGCATCACAAAAGTAGAAAACGTTCAGTTTCAATTATTCTGAATTATTATAGTGTAACTGTCTCTTAAGTTCTAAAAGATAAGCTGCATCAGGACAAAAGAAATGTGCCTAAAGCAAATTTACTTCCCAGAATCAGGATTAAGACAGTTTAAAGCTAAATCTGTGAAAACCTACTGCTTTTAAAACAGTGACCAAAATATCTCACCATCATTCAAACTAACACACACACAAGCTTTCTGCCAGTCACAAGCACGTGTCTTACCATGATCCACATGGGCTAATATACAGATATTCCTGATTCCAGAAGTCTTCTTCTGGAGGCCAGCCATCTTTTCCACACTTGTGAGGACCATGGTTAGCTAATTCTGTGAAGGGAGCAAAGTATTTTATTCAGGAGGCAACTTAACAAACAGGTTGTTTGGGGTTTTTTAACTACGTAAGTTGTGATCAGGGAAACCTCCTCTGACACGTGGAGCGCGTCACGTTCCTCAGACACTATTTGTAGTACTACACCTCGGATACCAGAAACTTACAAAACACGGGGCATGTTTCTATGTTTAACAAGAATCAGGGGGTTGGGAGTTTTGGTCAGTTTTTCGTTATGTATGAACACAGAGCCGCTCGGCTCTCCGCACCCGAAGGTGTCCCGGAGAGGCACAACCTCACGCTTTACACTCAGGCCGCGCAAACGCGGGGGCTGCGCATCCCACCCCGTCCCGTCCCACGTCTCGCCTTCCCCTCCCGCCCCTTCGAGCGGGCACCGCCGGGAGCCGCAGCCCCCCGCCGCGCTCCCCCCGGGGCTGCTCCCGGCCTCCAACGCTACGGCTCCGCACAGCCGCCCCAGGGACCGCTGCCCCGGGGGGAGGGGCCGCAGACCTCCCCCAGCGTTTCCGCGCCGAGGACGGCCGCAATGCCGCTCGGGGCGAGGGGTGCCCTCAGGGCCGGGGCTGAGGGGATGAGGCGGGGAAGGAGGGAGGCCGCGCCGCCCGACCCGCGCGCCCGCTTCGCCTCCCGGTGCGCGCTCGAAGCCGGTCCCGCGCCCCCCTCCTGCCGCGCGCACCCCCCCTCGCCCCCCGCCAAACGGCCCCTCACGGGGAGGGGGAGGGGAACAGCCCACCTTCGCCCTCCCGGCACCGCGCCGCCCGCACCCGGAAACCCGCGCCCGTTCCTCCCCCGGCCCGCCCCCCGGTGCGTGACGCCGGACGGAAGCCGGCGGAGGCCGCTCACCGCGAGGACGCCGCCGTTGCCGCGCGACGGAGCGCTTCCTTAGTTACCCCGGCGGAGAGGCGGGGGTGGCCGCAGGGAGCATGAAGCCGCCTCGGTGTCTGTGTGAGATTTGTACCTGCGGGTAAGCAGCCTCGCGGGTCGCCACCCTCTTCGGGGAGTGGGGGGAGACTTCGGGTCCCCGGGAGGGTGTCCCCCCAGGAAGATGGCGGTGGCTCCCCCTCAGCGCTCCGGGCCCTCCCAGCGCCACCCCCACAAAAACACCCCGCATCTTGTCCCCCTCCTCACCCATCCCGGTTGCACGGGGACCCCCATGTCTGGTCGCGGCTAGTATTTTTAGCAGTGGGAAGGCAGAAAGCGGGTAACATTCCCATTTCAACAGTTTCTGGCTTCCCTTTTTTCTAAAAGCAATCTCCTCGGTAAATAAGAGGTAATATGTTCATGTTTACATCAGGCAGGGGAAAAAGCAGATCTTAAATGCATTACAATAGAGAAGAATGGGGACAGCCTTTCAAAGCCACCTAGACTAAACCTCAGGATCAGGCTTTTCCCTAAAGCAGAGCCAACTCCACTGTGTGGAGACAGGGACTGCACCAAAGAAACCCTCAGAAGAGTTCTGGCTAAATCAACCTTGACAGAAACCTGTACAAGCACTACGGCCTTTAAAAGAGATTTAACCTGTCTGCCTCTCTAACATTACCTGCAGTAATACTCTGCACTGTGAAGGGAAGCCCCACTAATTTACATTCCATGATCCCATATGGAGACACACAGTTCATCATTGTACTCTCTTTGGCCCAGGGAGGCTGGCATAAGAGGGTACAGCAGGCAATTTTTTTGGTTTAAAATTACTATTACAGGTCTATAATCAATATTATCAATGCCGTAGGTAAAAAAATTCACAAGCCAGGTCTTCCAAAATCATAATGGATTTAAACCTTGCAAAACTCCCATATAGGTTTATAGGTTTGGAGTCAGTACTGATAATATTTCCAATTTCTTCCCTGTCTACTTAAAAAAACATGGAAAAATAATCATCCTAGGATTCTAAGATTCACTCTTTAATATTAAAAAGTCTAACAAGTACATACAAGGAGAGTCATCATAAGATCACAAGAGTGTGATCACTATCTATTGAAAACACAGGGCCAATCCCATGGCTGCAAAGTGCACCATGAACTACAGGTTTCGTTTCGAGGTTTGTATAGCAGACACACTCCTTATGTGTTTCTGTATGGGAAGTCTGTCTATCTGTTCATCGGGCACCTTTTGATCTGTAGAAAGAGATGAGAGACAGGCCGCATGTAAACCTTCTCATGTTCTTTTTGGCCAAGACTGTGGGTATAGTTTGCCCCATAAATTTGTTTCAAAAGTCCTAGATTAATGAAGAGTTGGAACACATTGTTTTCATGATGAGATATCAAATCTGGCTCAGGCTCAATCTGACAGCAGAAAACGAGGTTCAACTCAAGTGAAAATTCTCAATTCAAAACCCCAGTTTAATAATATGAATAATTGAATAAAACACACACAAAACTTAATGGTTTAAAATAAACATCACTGAAGTTTTTACAGTCAATAAAATCTTAAGCCATTATTGGTTTAGGCAGCACGTTGTGTTTGCTTCAGTGGAGCTATAGTCTTTCTGTTTTTAGGGGAAGACTGGTTGCTTGGCAGTGTTACCCGGGTATCGCAATGCATACATATCTTAGAAGAGATTTCAAAGTGAAGAAAAAGATCTAATATTCTGTAGAAGTTATCATTTAGCTATTTGCAGGAAATTTTGTGGAGATATAATTACTGTTTAATTCTAAGTAGTAAAATAGAAGAAAACTATCTTTCTTAGCTGTTCACAGAAGAAAAAACACTCTGAAAAATTTTACAAGTACAGAGGAGGATAGTCAGTAAGACGGAATTTTATTCTGCTTTCTCTTTACAGGGAAGTGAGAAGAGCCTCCAAAATTCCAGAATGACCTTTTTTGCATTGTGACATACACAAGCCACTCATTAAAGGCTCACATCTGAGTGCTAGTGTTCATACTTAGGGGTTGCAGTCTTGGGCTCTTAATCAAATAATTGTTACATGATTTTTAAGAATATTTTAAATAGATTCCTTCTTATTAGACTTAATCACTTTCTGTGCCTATTAGGTGATCTTTTTCAAAATCAGCAAATAATTGTAATGCCAAAAATCACTGGAAGTATACCCAGTGCTGAGCATGCCAAAAGATCAATTTGCAAAATAGGTCCTATGCTGAGGACTTCTCCATTTTTAATAACTGACATAATTTCTAACCTTTTGAGCTTAAAACTTTAAGACTTTTGCAGTAGCATAAGATGCTACCAAGGCGGCATGATGATCATTTTCAAGCTGCTATGGTAGAGATGTAAGTTTGGTTGGGATTTTTTTTTTAATAAACCACAAAAATGTTCTCAAAACTGCATTGTGCAGAGCAATGGCTGGATTCTCTATTGTTTGCTAAGATATTCCAGATCCATTTCTTATTTTAGAAGTGGTATATTTTTAATGTGGAGAATCTATGAGCTAGTCTTACTTGGGATTGATCCATAAAGAGAAGGAAATATTTTTATTTTCTTATTTCCCATAGATTCCAAATGTGTTAACTTAGTACAAGAGAAAATTACCCCCTGCTAGCAAGTACAGTCAGGCTTCAGATCACTGGCTCAATAGAAATGTCTAACAGCAAATACAGGATGTTAAATCTGGCCTCCAAAGGAAGAATAAAGCCTCTGAGGTAGATGAACTCTCTGCATTCAAGAATAGTATTTGTCTACCATAAAAGATAATCACAGCATACAAAAGCATAGAAGCTTAGTTTTGAGACATAAAAATAAACTACTGCTTTATCTTCTTCTCAATCTGTCAGCCTTTACCCAGTTATTGCACTTTTGTTATCATTATCATAAAAATCTAGATTTCTGAATAAATGTAAGTTAAGAGGAAAGAGATTTCTGTAAAATATGGGATATTTAAGCCTTCGTGCTGACCACATGTAAATACACACAAACCAAATAAAAACTACCAGGTCTCCTGTCAACACTAGGAAAGCAGATGACTCTCAAAAATACAGTGTCCATACATAACTTCTGTCTTTCAGACCATAATGTGTACACTGGCGGTTAAAAATACCAACAACTTTGAGGGGTTTTTATGGTTTGGTTTTTAAAATAAGTTCTTTATGATGATAAGCATTAAACTTTTCTCATTATTAGTCTAGTTCTCTGAGAGGAAAATACTTTGTGGGAAAATTTCAAGGGTCTTGCTAGCACTGTATAAAAAACAAATGTGTGTATGCCAGATCCTATATAAGTGAAATTCAGCATCATTCTGTTAAAATAATGAGAGCAACAGCATTTGGCAGCAGAAAGCCCATATACTGTCAATTTTATTTAACTGAGATTCTTTTCAGATGTTATGCAAGCCACAAGATAGTTAGTCTCCCTCAAAGAAGGGAAATAATAATAATCCATCAAAGCAGGCATCAGTCAGTCATGGGGGAAGGCATATTCTCACCAAATTCATTTGAATTATCAGTATCTCTGGGGTTGACGTTAAGATAACTACAAGTAACAAGTTTAAAATAATCAGTGACTCAAGGAGTTCTGGCCAAATTGTAAGCAATGTATTTCATTTATCAGAACTGTAATTAGTCTTCTCTAATGATTCTTCGCATTGTCTCTCTAAAGAGCGGTGATGCCCTATGCAATCAGTTTTATAAAGTTATTATCTAAAAGAAAACTTTTGGTTTGGCAGTTGGACAACATCCAAAAGAGATTTATCGGTTAACCAAAAAGCCTCTAATCTCTTCTCCAAGTCAAATTCACATTTATATTAAGGTAATTTTACATTGCCTTTTAGGCCCACTGAAAGTTCTTTCACAGCACAAAGTAGGATGTAGGATCTTCCTGAACAGTCTTGTCTGAATCCATGTAATTTCATGCATAGTTAGAGGCTGTTCAGAATTATTTCTTATGCTAGAAATGACTGGGATCAAGGACATTTTTGATTCAGCAATGATTTCTAACGCAATTACAAAAGCATCTTTTCTTGGAGAGATACATTAGATTACTTTCACCTCTGTCTTGAACCTACCAAGAACCACAGGCTCACTCTGCAAGTAATTATTTTTCTAGTACCTATTTCTGTTTGTAGAATGACTGTTCAGCAATATGGGGGATATACTGACAATATTGCTTAGAAAATAGTGAGAGTTAAGTCTTTTGTTTGGTGATTGGTCTTCTGGACCAGCTTATGGCAAACTGAAGATTGTCAAAACAAAGGTTTTGTAGATGAATACTGTTTGTTTCAAACTCCTTTGAATCATTTGCCTAAAATATGTGAAGAACATTATAATATGATACTCTATATTTCAACTAGCTTTCAAAACATACATTCAATGGTTTTAGTTTCTGCTTAGCTGTTACTTTTAGATGCTACATGACACAGCATATACTGTTCATACTTAGTGAAAAAAATATTACTAAGGTGGTAACTGAATTTCATGAAAAATTTAGTGGTAGGGAAGCACCGTGCTGAGAAATAGCACACACTGACCTCCTTGTTTTCCTACCTTTGCTGTTCTTTCCCTCCTCTTCCTTTTTCCTTTCTCTGCTATTTTCTGAATAGATGTCTCAATTGTTACTTGACCATCTGTTGGCTTGATTGAAAAGGAGTAAGCACCTGAGGCTTTGAAAGGATCTGGCTTCTTAGACAGGGCTACTTCATTTCTCATTTATTGAACTACTGAGCTGGCAAAGTCAGGCAGCCCAAAGTAATACCAGCTTTAGGGATCTCCAGTTCCAGACAACTTCTTTTAGTGTTTTTTTTCATTTTACTTTTCCCAGCAGGAGTCCTTCATGTCTGTTTCTGTATTCTATTTTACCTTGCTTTAATTTATTTTTTTCCTTCTTGGTATTCAGTGCTAGCTAAATTTCTCTGCAGACCTTTGAACTATTCCTTGGGTATCTAGCTTCCTGAAACTTGATTTGTACCCAGTAAGAGCTGTACGTTTTTCCCTTCTTCTTCTTTAGTTATCTTTGGTTTTCATGTACAGAATTTTACTCACTTATTTAAAAAATTATGCTTTATTTCTTGTTATTTCCCTTACCTTATATCTGAACCAGTATTGCAAGTTGTCAGCCACAAGTAGGAGGAACATCTTTCATTATGTATCTGCTTAAAGGAGAGATTAAATAATAATCATGTCAGACAAAATAAAATTTTAAAACTATACTTGAAACAAACTACCAGAGCCATTTAAGTATGTTATGCAAATTACAATTAATATAACAAGATTTTCAAAGCAATATAGAAAATAACATGTACATTTTAATTTCATGCGTAATTTACACAAAACAACAAGGTATAAGTAATAAATTAAGTCATGATATACCTCTTACCACCTTTTAACACAATGGTGTCATTAAAGTAGGCAACAATGACAAGCAGGTGTAATTGAAGTAAAACCTATTAAGAAAAAGGGATGTCATTACTTCTAAACAAACATAGTTCCTGGATAGAGGATTTAGTCCTTGGAAAAAAGGGTTGAAAAGTCAGAAATGGCCTAGAGCACTAGAAGCGCAGATGAGATTTAACACCACTAAAATTTTAAACAAAAAGGGTTAATCAAGAGTTGTGGTGAAAATAGGTGAGCAGATGCGCAGAAAAAAAAAGACAACCGATGAGGGAAAACAGTAAAAAAGAGACAATGTGAGAGGAGAAATGAAGCATATTTATTTTTACAAATAAAACTAGTAATAGCATTAAAGATTAAAAAAAGAGAGGAAAGTGCATCTTGGTGGTAGCATCATTTAGAGGACTGAGATCAACTCTATCCATCCTTTGTATTCTGTACTAAGGACTAACTCACACACAGATACTGTTTACTACTGTGTCAGTATACTGTGCTCTGGGACCTATGCCATCAGCACAATATTTTGTGTTTCTATCACTCAGAAAAGTTTTTAAACACAAGCTACTGACATTGTTCAATCTTCTCCATTTGTTATTCACTCCCAGTAGATAGGGCATGGGTTTTCCCCTTAAATGAAACTATTCAAAATGATCTCATCTGATGTGTTTTACCCAGGCGCCATCGCTGCCCTCATAAACCCACAAGGATTTATGATAATGGACAACAGCCGTGCCTCACAACAGAGTATGTGGAAAAATATCCCAAGTATAGCAACATCTCTCCTCCCCGGAGCCTTAAGCCAAAACAAGAGTACCAAGTGCATCGTGGGAAAATGGAAGGAATTACAACATTTAAGTAAACATTTTGAAGCAATGTGTTTTACAATTACCCTATAAAGTTTCTCATACTTTCTCATTTAAGGGGGGACTGAACATTGCAATCATTTTCAAAATGCAATCACTGCATCCTTTACACTTTTAGCATAATTAAAAGTATAAATTTTGAGTGTAGAAATACAGTTACCACAGAAAGGTCATAAAAAATAGTGAAGCACGCATATAAAAAGATTTGCATTCTTTACAGCATCCTTTAACCTGTAAAGATAATCTACAATTTTTGTCCTTGTTTTCAGCCTGTTTTGGAACTCTAGGTCTCATTGAGCCTGAAAAAGCTGGCAAGCTGGGGAACTTTCTGTAATACATGTGTAGAATCTGAGATAATGGGAAAATGAAACCTTAAGAAAAAGGAACAGGGATTTTTTTTATTCAGACAGTTCTAAATTATTAGGAGTTTGAAGAAAGCCAACTGTAAAGGGGTTCAGTAGGTCTGTCCTGTCAGTGCACAGACCCTGATGTTAAGCTTACAAAATTAAAGAACATCTTTCAAAGAGTTAGAAAAAAGCATCACTCATTCATTATTAATAATATGACAGAGGCATAAACCTTCTACTTTTTCCATTATTGGGGTTTTTTTAAGCTATAAGGGCAACAGGTGAAAGTTCTTTGTTTATAAAAAACCAAAAGGGGCATACATAGAAAAGCCACATGCCCTTCTGCAAGATTGATTGTGTATTGCATATACTGTTTAAACACCTACGTATGTAATACACACCCTTTTAATGTAATGTGCCCATATAAAGATGGTCAAGTGCTGTTTCTGATTATATTCCATTCTCCTCATGCAATTAGTAAATGCTGCCCCTTGTAGTAGTTTGATCTTTGCTCTACTAATGCTTTCTGGATCATTTCTTCGTAAAATGAGAGCAACTTTTTCTGATCTCCTTTCAGACATCTTAAAGAATATTTTTGAACTGGGAATGAGACTGAGAGTGTTGAAAAAGTTGCTTCACTATCTACCTTTGAATAAAGGCTATGTCATGCATCAGAGACCCTAGATTTATGTATCATGGTTTTCTTTCCTCCTTGCTATCCCTCTAACATATGGCAACAGATTGATTTTTCAGTGTAAACATTGTAAGTCGTTGTTTTTCCATATAATGAAAAAATGACAAAAGTGACTCCATCAGAAAAATGAAGTTTTTTAACCAGTGTTTCCTTTTTCCCCAATTCAGATCTGATTATTTACCATATGATATTGTGAAGCGGCCTTTTCGGGTACAAGAAGAACATAAACCAAAGACAGGAGAGATAGAACTGGGAACCACATATCAGAAAGATTATAATGCTCATAAAATACAACCAGTGACATTAGTAAGACCCCTAGAGAGAAAACACACTACAGGAGGAAAATTGGATACCATACCAACCTATCAAGGTAATAATATATGCTGCCTTTAGAAAGAGAAATAACCAAGATGAAGGTAGTATTTTGAATTATCTATATTAGAAACTGGATTTCTTAGTTTGGGCCAGAGCGTAAGACATAACAGAAAGCAAGTGGTAATGCCTTAAGATGTTCAGGACTCCAGTTGTTTAGAGGTGACATTTATTGGTTCTAAACGAAAAGCCTTCTTTAAGGTTTTCTTGGCTAGAAGGAGAGAAATTCTAACATACACTTGGTGAGGCTATCTCAGGCAAAAGTTGGTTGCAATTAAAGTGCCAATATATCTTTCAGATAGTTTTAGCTCACGTAACATTTTTTCCCACAGAGTAGGTCAAAAGTTGATTTTAGATTTCTTTCTTGTGTACTGTATAGCTTGCGTATCATCCTTGTAATGATCTGTTTTGACACAAACTATTCTATTACAATGGTCAGCACAAAGGCACTAAATCTTTTAAGTCATTCTGCCAAGTGACCTTGATATACTTTATACAAGTAGAAAATTTTATACATAAAATGTGTTACTGAATTTGTTACATGTATTGCATTACAGCCGCAGTTAAAGTAAAAATAAATTATATGATCATCATCAAATAAATCATGAAAATCAAGATGTTCCTGATTATGAAGGCCAGTGGTATTGAAAAGATGCTTGAGATAACAAGAATCAGATTTGGCTATTAAAACAGGAAGTTAGAATGCTTGGTGCAAAATGAACAGATGAGAGAGTGCAGTGACAGAAAGAGTTGGAAGGATAACATTTGGGAAAAAAGGCTCCTCAAAAAAAGCCAGTTATATTTCACTAGCTTCTTTAAGCTTAGGCCTATGCTAGATAGAAATGCATTTATATAAACACATTCTGTTTATATTTATTAATTCTAAATAATTTATAAGAAATTTAAACATTTCTATTTAGCCTACGTGTAAGTAGTAAGCTAGCAAATAATGAATAATTTAGCCTAGTCTCAGCATACAACGAAGACAGCATGCAACTGCTTCATGTAGATGTTATGCTTCATGTATGTTAGCAGTTCAACAGGGAGTAAGGATCAAGGAGTGCAAAAACACTGGAGCTGAAGTAAGTACAGTGATTGCAAGACAACAAATTGATTGCAAATGCCCGTGAAGAAGTTTAGACCGGACAGTAAGTTTTGTAACTAGAGCAGAACAGTCTGTTCGTAAAAAAATCCCAGAAGCAAAGACAAAAAAAAATCCCAACAAACTTTAAGATGATGCAATGTTGATATGGAAATTATGAGAGACAATTCTCCCAATCAGTAGTGAACATGGCCCATTAACCTATAAGGTTCCTTTCAGTCCTGTATATTTGCATAAACTTCTAAGTAAAATGTAAGATATTGTATATAAAACCTGTACATGGCTATTTTCTGTATAGAACATACACTAAATATGTACATGCAATGTTTTCTTTTTCCTCGAGGAAATATTCAAAATAGGGCATCATGTACAATTTTTTTGTCTGTTTTTATCACTCCAATAATAGAAGACAGTTTTGTCATATCACAAACACACAGATAACATTATCATTCTCACTTACATCCATTTTCTTTGTTTTGCAAGATTTAATAGCAGAAGAATTGGGCTTAAATTTAAAGGAATGGTCTTAAGTAATAACACTTGTATGGTGAAGTTTTGTTTTTGCCTTAAAGATGACTATAGGTCATGGGAAGTTCAAAGAAAGGAACCTAGTAAGGTGGAGCATATATACCATCCACCTACAGAGAAGTTTGGAAATTCTACTACGTTTCAAGATGACTTTGTTCCTAGGGAACTGAATCCCAGACAAAGTTTTAAACCTCCTTGCGTAGCCAAGCTTTCAGATGTGCCTTTCGATAGTACTACTAGCCATCGCACTTCTTATATTGCTCATCAACTGGAACCAAAATTCGTAAGATCGAAAGAAGAGTACAAGCCAAGCAACCAACCCTTTGAAGATCTCACAACACACCGGAATGATTTTAAAGGGCTACCTGGGCAACTTGCAAAAAGCTGCAAGCCTGAAAATGCAAAAGTCGCATCCAATGCTCATTTTAATGGAGTCACTGAATTCCAGGATCGTTTTCAGCCGTGGTTGGTCTCCTTGCCTGAGGTCCGCAAAACAAAAGAGTACGTTCCCCCCCCAGGCAACATGGATTTTAACTCCACGAGCCATCTTGATTATGTTAAGCATGAGATTTCTCCTGCTACCCCCATAAGGCCAGTTTCTAATGGAAGAAGAACCAATGCCCCTTTTCAAGGGAATACTACTACAAAGGAAGACTTTAAAGCTTGGGGCAGCTGTCGGCAAGAGATTACTAAGAAACAACAGGAAATCCCAAAACCCACGGGAAAATTTTATGATTTAACTACATTCAAATCTCATTATATACCACATCAGATCATTCCAGCTCAAAGTTTCAAACCTGTACATGCTATAGTTCCTAATTCAGCTCCTTTTCAAGATGAAACTATGTATCGCACAGAATATACCCCAAAGAAACAAGAGACGTGCCCAGCAAATTACCCATCTCCTCCAGGTTATGTCTATGTAACCACAGATTCTCATGGTCACAAATTCTTCCGCCAGCTTACTCCAGAATTTTCCCAGTCAAATAGTAATCCTATTCCAAAGGAAGTAGCTGTTCTGTCATAATACTTAAATGCAAAATTTCAAGCACCCTGGTGAAATAATTGGAATCCTACTTGTTTATTTTTTCTTTAAATAACACTGAAAGCAAATTAAATAATGCAAATTCTGATTTTAAAAGCATTTAAACTAATACCTTGAAGAAAATCAAAGCAAAACCAGAAGTTTATTACAAGACTAATAAAGATTTGCCAATTTTTGTAGGAATAAGGCATCTGACATGGCATCTATTCTTTTTTTGATTGCACATTCTAGTTTCCTTGACTTCCCAGGTTTCCATTATGTTCCATCTCAAGCATATGTATTGTACATTTAATTCTTTCAGATTTTCTGCAAATCAAATGATTGTATTTACGAAATAGCAAGTATCTTTTGATCGTAACTTCTTTTTCATAGTAAGCAAATAATGCTATAATAATCTAAATAATTAGCTCATCAGTCCCATTTTTCATCTCATCACTACTTTGAGTAATCTGATAAGAAGATTTTTTTTCTTTTTTTTCTACATTTTGCTGCCCAAATCATAAGATAGCATCCCATGACACCTAGGCGTTTCTAAAAACCTAGTTTTAGCTTTAGTCATCATTACTTTCCCTTCATTCAGCTCTGAGGAGAGTATAAAGGTCACACTGTAATTTCTGATAGCAATTAACAAGAAGTAACCTTGCTGTTTTTCTGTAGCAGGTCATTAGACTCTGTTTCCTAATTTCTCTGATAGTGCTTTTTCAGCCTTACTTCTAAAGGAAACAAAGCTGATGCAAAGCTTTGGACACACTGACAAACTAAGCGTGTGTCCTCCCCACCTGAGTAATTTTTAAACCCAAGGTGCAAATTTAATCAAATTTCACAAAGAGATTTCACAGATGATGGTTTTTCGAGTTTCTAAGGTAGATGGTGAGGAAGCAGAGAGAATAAGGTTCAAAAAGTTAACATCCATCCACCAGTTATTGATCCTGCTATCTGATTTTTAAAGCTAAACAGTGTTATTACTGCCAAAGTTCACTGCAGAGGCAGTCTGAAGGGGAAAATGGCAGAAAACTATGAAGGTGTATGTAGAGATAACAGAAAATAGTGTAAACTCAGTTAAAAAAAGAAATATCAACTGAGATGCAGAAATCTCTAGACAGCTTGGCTTCAGTGTGTCTGCTCTTCAAAGAATTACTTGTTACAAATACACAGAAAACGAAATTTTCATAGAAATTGTACATGCAATGATTATGCTTCTGTATGAGATATTTAGTATTTTCTCTATGTATCTTTAGCTGATTTTGGGAAATCTAGACTGATTTCAGTCCTATTATGTTCATGATTTAAGCAAGTTCCAATAACTAGTTTTATGATTAACAGCATTATCATGTTATATCACAGTACTGCAGTATGATTTTTTTCATTATTGCATATCTTGTACGCATTGGTATAGGGCAGTCATTTGGGTTCTGAAGAATTATGTGCTTGTACTTCATAAACCAAATCACCAATAAAGGGACTAAGATCAATGATGGAAACGTGTTGAAAGCAGGAACTGGATCATATGCAAGGAAGAAAGCCAAACTGAGTATATTATCTGTGCATATATTAGCATTGTATGAGAGAGCTCCAGACATTATTACAGCATCAGTTACTTTTAGGTAATTTTTGTCTTTGTACTGTGTTTTTTGTAATATGACTTACTCTATTAATGAAACAAAAATGCAATTAAACTTTTCTCTCTGAAGATTATTCACGTCCCCAGCTGGTAAAGACATGTTTTGGATTGGGCATGAGCAAGGGCAATGTAATGCTGCGATATCCTAAAAGCAGGACAGGAAAAGTCTAATTCATTGTCATCCTTCTGTACCACAGAAGAACACAAACTACAAATACCAAATACCCTTTTCTTTATGAAACTTGAGTCACTCTCTGGCGTCAACTGAGGAAACAAAGTCAAAACTTCGTACAGTTACACCTACCCAAGTCCATATCCTATACACAATCTTGGTACCTCATGAGAAGTTTACAGAAGCTCCTAATATCCTCCAGCTCTCTTTTCTAGGGAGGAAGAAAACTCATTGAGAAATGCAATCTGAATCCATGAACTTATGTGCGCCTGCATGTTCTGCTGATAATGGCTCCTCCTCTGGGTCTGAGTGTGAGCCCAGATGCTTTTTGTAATTTTCACAGCTGTTTTTTTAGTTCTTAAGTCACTTTTTTCCCCCTGTTAAGTTATGGAAAGTCATTTGCTGCCACCTACCAGCACAGTACAAAAATTTTTGAGAGGAAGTGGAGGGCATATTCAGAGACATTTAACAGTTCCTCTGCAGAGGTGTTTGAAGACTTTTTTTAGGGTCGAGGGGGCATATTCCCTTTCATTTTCCCCTAAGTTTAATAGTGAAAGAGAGAAGCTTTTATTACATTACAGTTGAAAGAGCCACACCCTACTGATTGTGGTTCCAGGAAAAGCATCAAATGACATCATAAACCTTCAGACGGTATGCAATACTTGAGGTCAACTTTTTCATAAGCAGAATGTTACTGAAATGCAGACAAAATGAACAGCAGGCTGGAAAACTAATATTCCTCAAAATAACAGCTGTTAAAAAAGCATTTTATGATGTCATGCTAAACCAAGATGTAAAAGCGGAAAAGTTACTCATGGATTCAATAGCAATTCTAAAAGTGCTTTTCGTGCACTATGCTGTACAGCATGCTCCACAGAACTGCGGTACAGAGTCTTTTTTTTTTTTTTAAAGACTGCACAGAAACAATGCATTGGTGACACAAAAGGAAAATTAAATAGACCCATGCACCTTTGGCAATGTTACCATCTAGGATAACTGAAACACCACCATTTCATCGCTAGACATGTATTTTCAATTTAATAAAATTTTTTGAGGCTTTTCTCATTCATATTATTTATAAGACTCTTCTTTCTAAAGACTGTTACACATATTGGATATTCTGAAACAAGTTTTTTTCACGTAGCTATTCCCATCACCCACTAAATATAACACATAGAGCGGTTCTGTTGGATCTAAATGAAATCTGCTTGGTGCAGTATGTGAAGGCCTGGCAAAGAAATGTAACTTTATTCTACCTTCTTACAGAATACTGATTCTAGATTTCAGTGAGTCAGAGCTGACTTATTTGGATTTTGGCAACTTCTCTTCCCCACTTTTTCAGTCAGGTTACATCTATGTTACCTCTTAATAGCAGTGCAAAGCGGACTGTAACAAAGCTGAGAAGCTGTCTGATAAGCTGTCAAAAATAAGAACTAATATTAGCTTTGAAAAAATCCCAGAATTATGGACATAGTAGGTTGATAAAATAACACTTGGAATGAAAGCATAGCTACCATGAAAATCACGGTAATAAACAATCTCTGGGTAATCACAGTGTTGAATAATCAAACTAGAGTTTATTTCAGAAATATCAAAACTACATTCAAGAAAGCTAAATATTAGACACCTTCAGTTACTGGAGAAGCAATAAAATAATCTACAGAGGAATGTCATGCCCATTGCAATAACAAACATTTACAGCACTGCTTCTGTATAGCATGCATACTGAAAGACAAAATTAAACCAAGAAAAAATGCTATGTGTTAACATTTCAAAACTTTAAATACAAAGGAAAAACATGAATAAGAAATTTTGGTAATAAGAAAAAATATATGTCCAAAAATCTTTATTAAACACTGTACAAAACAAAATATTGCACTTTTAAATCAGACAATAAATATCTACAAAAGTATCTTACAAATGTTTTCTTTTAATTTAAAAAACTGCTTAAACAATCAAGACCCATTGCTGATTAAAAAGGTAATGATCAGGAATATCCTCTCCTTGCAGTCAGCCTTGGACACAATAGTCCACATTAAACATTTTCTATACAGTAGTGCTAATCTAATTTTCAGTGACGCAAACCTATTGTGCAGGAATGCTGTTTCTAAAACTGTTCTTACAGCATACCCACTAATTAGTATGTAATGTAGTTCAGTAATGTAACACAAGATCCAAGTCAATACAAGCATTCAGGCCTGCAACATGTGCAGTAGTTTGGAAACTACAAAAGAAAAAAAATATCTATCTGCTGCCTCCTACGGGGTTCTCTCTGCTTACAGCCCTAATGAGGCATAATCTGCAACATGGAAAATAATTTACCCAGGAATATCATAATCAGAATTTAACAACTTGCAAAAGACTCAAATGGTTAATGGTCATGATGAAAAGTCATCTTGGAAAACTACTCAAAATAGATTTCTTGCACTTGTCTATCTTCATAATTAATAATTCTTCCTTGGACATTTTCCCCCATTAACAGGGGAAAAAAATATTTATTCAAGACAGAAAATCTGACAGCTGTGTCTAGCCAGTTATTGGCTCCCCATTTGACTTGATGTGCAAGAGAACAGTGCTCACAAATATTTCATTCACAGCTCTGACAAGGAAGCCTTGTGTCTAATTTAAAATCAGTAGAAAAGTCTAATCATGCCAGAACTTCAATTGTACTTCAGTGACTGGAGCAGAATAGAAACAATGGAAAATGACACCTCATTTATTCAAAAGAGATCTATTGCTGTTTCGAAAATTGTACTAGCATCTACAACGTCTTTTACTGCATACACATAAATGCAAGCACGAAAAATGAAATGTACTTCTGTGTATCCATCTGACAGCTAACGTCAGTAAAACACATCCTGTGAGATCAACCCTTAAGCTCAAGCTGTTTATGAAAATGAAGTCACTGCCAAAAATTTTACAGCTACAAGCCACAGCTTCTATAAATTTAAAAACTGTGTTAAATTTGATAAAACAATACAAACAAAACCTAGGGGTCAATAGTTGCTGCATTCCAAAATTCTTCAAAGGATTTTGTGACTTTGTTTTTCTCATAAGTTAAGGACAGTAAGCACTACCTAGTGCTTTTAGATTATGCTTTTTCCCCTGATAAAATTATAATGTGATGGCCTGTAAAATTTTACAGATGATATGCCATGATATTATCTTCCTAATCCAGACACAAAAATATTTAAAACATTAAAAGTTCCATTGCAAAGAGTGGATAATAAAAGTTCCCAGAAAAAATACCCTGTCCAGCATATCAATCTACAATACTGTTTTTTCATTAGCCCCATGTTTCCATTTAACTGTTATGGCTAATGTCTTATTTACAGGTAAATACTTTGAGCAGGCTAGTTTAATGAACCTCTCTTCTCATCTCTTCACTGCAGCATCATGAACTTTCCAGAGAAGTTACATTTCTTGACATGATTGACAACATCTTTGTTTGTAGATGTCTATCAAGCATAACTTTAGTTGCTTTACAAATGTACAGTAGTGAGTTGTATCCTTGCATTCGCCTTCTGAAAAATATATTTAAACGTTAAAAGGCTTTATAATGGACAAAAGATAAATAGTAGAACTTATCATCATCATCATAAACAACTGATAGATTCCTGGTAGCTTTGTAATTATTTGACTTTGCATTTCTGGCAATAGTGGATTCAAAGCTAAACTAGGTCACAAATAAGAGGTGTGATCTCACTGCATTCATTTATCTATTCTCTGTTTCAGAAAACTGCCCCATCTTTCAGGGATTAACATCTTGCTCAGAAACTTCTGAGTCACAACTGGCACAGTCATGTAGGGAAGTTTGCATAAAACAACTTCCTAAATATCCTGTTTCTAAAAGTGCTTTTGAGGCTTTAATATCAAACTGGCCTACTCAGAGAAAAATAACGCCAGGATTATGAAGTGGTCCTTGGAGAGGATAGTTTTACCTTTGATGTATAATCAAATTCTTGTAGAATCGTTAGTGTACAACTGTGAGTCACTTTATAATATAACTGCTACAAACTATTACTATGCTCATATATAAACAAACATTTACATACTGCCACAGGATGTGACATTGCAGTGTTGCCAGGTCACTGGTCTCTTCCTCCATCCGCAACGCTGATCAGCCACAGGTTTGTTATTCTTTCTGTGTACACAGTACACTCGTCTTGACTGAAATCCACTCCCGCAGTCCACACTGCAAGGCCTCCAAGGGCCTGTCCGCCAATAGACATCACATGCCTCTGAAGAACAGTTTCTCCTGACAGGAGATCTGTGGAGGAAAATAAATGGCAGTTAAATGTTTACTTTTGTGCTAAACCCTTATAGTGATAGAACCGAAGTTGGAAGGGACTTCTGGAGACTGATTAGTCCACACCCCCTGCTCATAGCACAGTAAACTAGACTGGGTTGCTCAAGACCATCTCCATTTAGTGTTTTGAATATCTCCAAGGATGGAGACTCCACAACCTTTCTGGGTAACCTGTTCAGGTACTTGAGAACCCTCACTGTAAAAAAAGTTTTTTCTTCTATTTAAGTTGAATTTCCTGTATTTCATTTTGTGCCCATTCATCATGCCTCACTTATGAGGAAACAAAAGACAAGGCCCTGTTTCTTTAAACCAATTCCTTAATCCTGGAATAGAAAAAATGTTTTACCTTTACTAAACTTAACTGACACCGAAATGTTGCATACTGGATCCTGCAAGTTCTTCGTGCATAACTTCTCTCCTGAACACAAGTAATATTTCTATGCTGACACTGAACATCCTCGAACATTTGAAGCTGCCAAAGTGAAATGCTGGCTCTTAGTAGTAAATGGAAGTTTCACAACGTACTTCAGTGGAGCCAAAATTTCATTGTGTGTGTAGCAAAAATGCTTTAAAATGCTCACAATTCAGAAGCACTTCTATAGCAAGAAATATGAAGGGTTCAGTAATCGAGAAACACAGTAACAATTCCCACGTATATACTTGTTACCCATTTATTCCCTGCTCTTCATTATCCTACCTACACATTTGTGCCCCTAGACCCTCACATTCAGTTTTAATTTTTCTTTAATTCAGCCTTTTTGAGCTTATGGTGTTTTATAGAGACTGCCATCCATTCATGTGCTATACCATAGTCCCAAGCGAATCTGCTGATTAAGATTCTGTGGAGGTGTATAGCCTGTACTTTTTGTATTGAAAGGAGTTATTTGAAGACTGTAAAACAAATTAACAGAGTTCTTTCAAAGAATGTGTACCTTGAAGTAAAAAGTCATACCTTCTCAACCATTCAGTTTTGACATACCTCATACGTACCTCAACAGTACATACTAAGAGGCAGAATGAGATCTGTTTATGCAGAGAAGTACACCTTATTTCAGTAATCGTAAACTAGTGAACCAGTTTACATGGTCCACAAAATAAGGCCCAAGAAAACTCTTGTTTTATAAAATTTGGGCAGCAGTAGGCCAGAATAAAAACTAATATCAGAAGAGACCTAGTTCAGCAGTAATAAAAAAAGTTATGGCAGATCACTCCAGTTTCTACTTTCTTTTTGGGAACTGAGATTCTGTCACTCTATTTCTAGCTTTGCCATTAGCACAGTGGAGGACACTGATCAAATCCATCACTCTCCTTGGGTTCCTGAATTCATCCAGTGTATACAAAGGGATGACTGTCACTATGTCCTTTCCTTGTGTTTCATTCATAAACATTTGCATATTTATACTGCATTGACAATCCTGTATCTTTAATTTGATCATCTAAAGAATCTAACTTGTACTGCTTCAAACTGTATACCTCTTTCTTTCATCACAAGACGAGTTTGGCACCAAAGATCCATTACGAAGTTGACATATAAAGTGACGATGCTGTAAGCCTACAGGGCGGCCTACACAGCGACCAGAACACTAAAAAGTGAGAGACAAGGGTGTAGGGAAAGAAAAAGAAACAAACGAGTTAATAACAACAGAATTGCCCTTCTACGCAGTTACCCAGTTACACAACCCAGTCGTAATTCTTGATTTGTATTTCTCCTTCTCCCACCCTATCACACCTTAGTTCGGATAAGGCCTAGATATTTTGGATTCTCTGTGTGCAATTTTGCTAAGATACTGACTTTCCTACCTATTCATAAAGCTAAATCCATTGTCTATGCTCTCATCATTTCACATCTCTAGAGCTACAACATTCTTTCTGTAGCTCTGACAATCGCAAACTTGCCTTGCTAATCCCTGTATCAGAAATGCGGCAACAGTAATCCTCTTAATTCATTACTTTGCTCATTGAACAGTAAATACTGTGTTAATAATTATAAAAAACATATCAAAATGAACACAAGTTTACTGCACAAATGAAGAAACATAGAAAACATAAGAAAGCAGAGTTCTGTGTATTAAGTATTGTGGCAACTGCTTTTGAAGCACATTCATGTATCTTTGGGGACTTCACAAGTATAGCTATGCAAACTGTGTTCTTATAAGACTGTGATGAAAGCAATATACTAGCTTAAAAAATGGAATACGTAGTAATGGATTAGCTTATAATATATACTGAACCTAATACTCAGGTTTCAGATCACTTCTTCTACAAATAAAAGTAGCTCAGACACCACAAAATGAAAAAAACCCAGGATTTGCAATTCACTGGTCTGAAAGGTAATTACTAGTGCCACATCTATTCTCTTCATGCAAGAGAACAGATGTTCAGCCAATGGTATGATGACACTGATACACTTTTATTTATTTTTAAGGACTTTCCAGACAAACTCTGTAACTTACCTGTCCTTTTGTCTGTATTGCCCCCACTGCACACAAATGACCCATACAGGGTTTCCTTCCCACAGGACGATCTGTGTGTATACAAGCATCTGGTAGCAGCGTCAGCACACTGCCATTGGCTTTTACTTGTTGACACATTATTTGTCGATAGCGAAATCCATTGCCACAAGATGCAGAGCACTCAGACCATGGACTAGTTACCCACCTACAGGAAACAGAGACAAATTTATAGCAACTGTGAAAGCATTGCAAATTTGCTGGTAGTTTGCAGCGATCTGCTTGCAAATAAAAATCAAAAGAACCTGTCATTGCAAGTTTTAGGTGTGAGAAAAGCTAGAATCAGCTTTTTCTGATCTTGCTTTATTTAACTGATGACTTCTAAGATAACTGTGGCTCAATATATGCTAACAGAAGTTACACTCCTTGTTACCCAAAAGGTTATATTAGGTAAACCCTATAGACCCTGCTGGATTTAGCATTTCTGAACGAAGGACAAGCGTACTTTTCCATAACTTATAAAATGAATGGTACTGATTTACTTACTACTAAGGTGACAGGTGTCATAACTCACCCAAATTTATTACATCAAGATCTTGCTAGATAACAGCTCGAGCAGAATATGTTATTTATTGATTAGAAGTTGCAAAGATTTAGTCTGTCTTGGCAGCTAGAAACAATACTGGGGAAGCAGCAGGTGGTAATACAATTTATTTGACTTGATCTTTTCATAAATGTAGGCTAGAAATACAGAAAGGGACTTTAAGTGTAGCACAACTGTGATAACAGGAGAAATATTCTATTCTCTTTAGCAATTATTTAGTTTTCTTACAGTCAAACAGTTTATATCCATTCAAGGAAGATTAATCTTTTACAGTCTGGACTCGTTTTCTTCTCCCTTTTAAAGCTCAAGTACTTTTGGAAACATTTGGTGCAGCGCATGCACAGCAAGTCAGCAAGGCCCAAATTTGGCAAACAAAGCACAAGTTAAGTACATGCTTAAACCCTTACATTTGCTTAATTGTACTTCTATGCTGTGCTGGAGAGAAGTGATTAAACACATGCAAAACACTTCGAATAATAAGGGCCCATGACACTGACCGTACATCTAAAGCCTTTATAATTCTATGGATACTTTCTAAAGAGTTGCCTTGGGATGAGAAGATCCTGCAGAAATCAGTCAGTGGGGAAATGGAAAGGGAAGTCTGATCATTTTGCACTTCCCTCCCAGTTCACTAATCACAGGGAAGGGGGAGAGGTTAGAGGCACTAGGAGCCAGACACAGGGCTATTTTCCAGGTATCTGGGATGCACTTCCTATATAGGAAGCTTGGAATACTTCATAAAAGAAAAACAATTTGTATGTTAGCATATATGTATAATTCAAGGTAGAGTTAATTATGTTAGTATACACACAATTCCCTTCCACTGGTAAATTCATAAAGCCAAATTAAAAGCAAAATAAATCTAAGCATTTTAATAAGAGAGAATTTAGGTCCCAGTCTGTTTAGCCATATGAAATAACTGATTGTTTTTTGTGGTGAATACTCTGGGTCCAGTGATAATCAGATTGTTAAGTCATAGAATCATTTAGGTTGGAAAAGACCTTTAAGATCATCAAGTCCAACCGTAAACCTAACACTGCCAAGTCCACCACTAAACCATGTCCCTAAGTGCCACATCTACACGTCTTTTAAATACCTCCAGGGATGGTGACTTAACCACTTCCCTGGGCAGCCTGCTCCAGGGCTTGACAACCCTTTCGGTGAAGAACATATCAGAAATTAGCAATACATCCAAGTAAAGCATTATTTGTCTACTCGATGTCCTTGTGGTACTCAGTCTTAATGACTGACATTGTTTTGAGCATCACAGCACACTAGCCACAGTCAGTCTGACTTTTTATTGTACCCTTGCAGGTTTTCGGACAATAAGCCCTTTTCAACACTTCCTCTTACAATTCTCATTAAAAGTTAAAGGTACCCACCAAAAGGTTAACAGACTCATGTGCTTATCTACTGAAAAGGCATGACCTTGCTCAGGGGAGCACTGGGCCCTCTAGTATCCTCCTAAGTCTCTGGCGACTCCTCTGAATGGCTGGATTTTAAGAGGGAAACCTGCAACTGAGTCTGTGTGTTTCAAACTAGTAGTTCTATTTCAGTATTTTTCCACTGGCAAAAAGTTTGCTTGTTATGGGCTGGCCGGAGTTCAGACTCACAATTTAAGATGATCTGATTTTTTGGCTGCTAATAATGAAATATAAACAAATTTCTCCTGATATTTATCTGTTGCTATGTTTTCTGTATTTAGAACACAGTTTAGAACATACTGGCAAGATGCACTCCCACAATGTCAGCTAAGGTCTTAACACTTCTGTCTGAACATTTTCCAGTGAGGGACAACTCCAAAATGTGTGCATGACTTTTCATCCCTCATGGATTTTTACATTGCTGACAGTGATGGCCAATTCTTTTAAGGAACGGAAAGCACTTGTTTTGTGGGATCCTATGGGATTTCCTGCTAAAAACCTCGAGCAACGCCTTGTTGAGCTGGAATGCTCAGTGCAACTCAAGAAGTCTAGAGGTAAGGTTTTGGCTTTTGGAATCAGATGTTGTGGTACACTTGCCTGTAATATTTTCTTGCCTGTAATATTTAATACATTTTCTGCCCAAAGATCACAAGGTACACCAGTTGATCCAGCGAGAAAATTGGCAAGGAAGGACATGCAAGGAGCATGACACTGTGGTGAGGGGGCATTAGAGACAAATGAGGCATTCCACAGTAAACATCCTACTCAGAGCTCTGCTGGCATGGAAGGAGAGGAGGCGAACACAGATTCCACTGATGAGTATCCTGGCTGCTCTAAACGTAATGAGTTTTCTCTCAGGGCATTGGCACAGCTTCCATAAAACTAGCACATCGGTCTCTCAGAGACACCTCCAACTTAGCTTTCAAGGTGTTAGTGCGGTAGCAGCAAGACTTGCTGCAGCAGCATGGAGACTTGCACAGATCTCATTTATTCAGCTGAATCAAGCATTCCCCTACTTGCTTGTGATCCATTTTCACATCTCTTATGCTTTAGGGTTCATGATGAAGTAAACCCCATGTTTCAGACTCAGGGCAATTTCAGAGGGCTGTGAGTGCATTTTAATACACATAGAGCACATGGAAATAGAGTAGAAAGGAGTTTACCTGGCAGGGCAGTCATCTGTGTTGCATGACTGGTAAATAATCACTGGCTTTTGCAGCTCTCTGCATAATGATTCATTTACTTTCTGTTTCTCTGCGTTCGTGCACCATAGTCTTCTGGAGCGCGTTCCTGAATTCCCACAGCTAGCAGAGCAAGTACTCCACTCAGTATATTCCCATTTATAATCTAAGAAATACAATTGAAAGTAGTGTGAGAGAGGCACTATGCATCATAATTGTGTCACATTTTAATTGATTTGGCAGCGTATTATGTAAGCTAGATAGGTACCGCATCCTCTGTAGGAAAGCAAATATTTCAGCATTGTGAAAAGGGACCATAAGCCAAAGTAGAATTTAGTCCTACTCGGCTTCCCCTCAAGTTCAGCCCTTACATACGAGCATGAAGTTCTCTAGAAGGCAAATGGGATCAGCACATGTGCACATGAAGGGCAGAACCTGGCTCACAGTAGGAACTGATGAACTTCTTCTAAAACTTTCATAACATTTTTATACAATGAGCATTAAAAAGAGGAAACTGTAAATCAGGCTTTCTAGGTTTCCTGCTGTTCTGCAGTAAGTATATTCTGAAGAAAACTCATCTTACTCCAGACACTTCACATCATTTCAGGATTTAAGAGAATCCTGTACTAAACTATAGAGAAGTATTTAATGCATAAATAATCTGCCACTGAGGCATCTGGAGAGATGAAAAAGGAATTTTGTTTTAAAGAGCATTTTATATAAAAAAAACAATCCCCCCTAACAATTACTACCTTTATATTTAGTCACAATTCCACACTTACCCCTTCCCCCACAGTTTTTTTTTGACGCTTGTTAAAAGATGAAGTACTATGCAATGTTGACAGATTTTTATGTGATCACAGAAGGAGTCAGATTTTTCTGTAATAACGAAGAATAATTGATAGCTACCAGCTGTGTCCACAGGCTCACTCTTCCAGCACATAATGAATTCTTTAACTTATTGTTTTTCAATGTTTCCTTATTACTTCTGGGTTTCTTAAAATAATACAAAAGGGCCTTTTTCAAAGTAGAAATAGTTAAATTTACTGACTGCAACTATGATGGAGAGACTGTATTGTTTGTTTAACTAGGATGATACTGCTCAGGAGTGCCCTCAATATGCCTACTGTGCAAAAACCACCAAAGGAGATTTTGCAGTCTTACAAATGCATGGGTATTTCAGCGATGAAACATTTACATAAGCAACAATCAGAGTTAAAGCTCATGACTGGAAAATGGGATCTCCCCAAAATACTGACCAGCCTCACTGGAAAGGGTACTGGGCAACCAAAAGGCAGTCCAGCTAAAGACTACAGGTGGATAATTCGATACCTGGCTAGACCTGTTCAGAAATTCTAACTTTAATGAGCTCTATATTAGGACCAAGGCCTGGATACATTTTTTGAAGAACTCTATTAGGATATTTTCTGATTCAGTTCATAAATATTTTGATTTGCTTCTGATTTAAAAAATGAACATTTTGATCGTATATATGTTTCAGTAAAATTACTTTGTAAATGTAACTGACTCCACAACCCCACGCATACAGAACCATTCTTGATCATAAAAGTAATCCACTGGCAGTCACTGAGAGTACATTTATACTCAGTGTGGGAGGTTTGCAAGATCTGATTGTACAGCTTGAGTCCTTTGCACATAAACAGTAAGACAAATCATATTGATAGGATAGTAGATAAATCACATACGAGAACTTCCCATTTCAACAGATACTTGTTTTTAAACTTGGTTTGCATTCCCTGGGTATTGACTGGTTAAAGAGGTTTCTTTTTAAACTGTCAAATGGAGTTTGGTGCTTTGCTGCCAGACTCTTAGTAGGATCTAAGCTCCCAACTCTCTTTTTTAAAGCCCAGTTATAATGTAATTAATTTCTAAAGCACTTCAAATATTTACAAACTTTACAAAATGTTCACAGATGCAGCCTGTTGTCCTGCTGGTGCATATGTAAGATTGTACTCAAATTCATCTATAATCCTCAGATGCACATTTTATAAGCTACTAATGGAAACGTAGTTTTGTGCAAGCACATTATATTGGAGAACATTCCAAAACGTTCTTGAAAACTTAACACCAAAATTGATGAGCGTGCCATAGTACATTGATATGTTTAAGGGTGGCTACCATAAGATGGCTACCACATCATTGTAATGACACTGGAATATGAAAATTATATTAAAATTATTTTGATTACAATTAAGATATTTCCGAAGATGACCTCAAAGTCAGTTTTGTTTCAGTTTGGTGGGCTATCATGGCAGGAATTTGTATGATTTGCTGAAGGGGAAGTTGAGAAAACCTGCCTGAATTAAAACTGTTTAAGCAGCAAGACACTGAATCAGGCAACATTCTCTCAGCTTCTCAGGTACACAGGTAAGAAATGAGAACCCCCAGATGATATTTGGATACACATTAATTCCCATATCGAACTCTGAGAATGGACATTGTCGATTGACTTAAATAGGACTATTCACATATGTGAAGTTACACGTGTATTTATGAATTACTTTCTATGTATAAAAGCAGGTTAGGTTTCCGGAAAGTTTTTACAGAGTGAAAGAAAATATTTTAAAATTTAAGAATTTGTCATATAATTTTCAACAAACCTTCCTTCTTGACATTTACCCAGACTGACATTGGTTTTGCACTAGCTGAAGTCCAACATTGGAATTGTCCAGCAAATTGACCAGAGTTGGTGTTCACCTCTAGGATACGACCCCCAACCAGGGTTCGGTATTCCAAGGTCTTAACTTCCTCAATTGGACTATCTCCGAAAAGCCAGTGAACCGTATTTCTGTAGCTGGGCAGCACCGGGCAACCTAAAAATCAACAGCATTTTAGCAGCTTTTTCTAAACACATTGAAGTGTTTGTGAATAAGTCTGTATGATTGTGTGATTCTACATTCTAAGGTCTAAAAGACCTTACCAGTCTAAATAAAAACAAGAGCATGCGTGAATTCACTGAAGTCCAAGCTATGGCCCAAAATCCTGACTGCCCCTTGAGGGTTATCAGCTGTGTAAGCTGATGTATACTTACCATAGTTCTTTGTATTTTCCCTTTCAGTGAGTTCTTACAAACTTAATTTCTACATGAATGAAGTGTGGGAGGGGAACAATTATTTAAATGGAACGAAGATTTCATCCCAGACTACAATATGCAAATAGGTTTGTACTGAAAGGGTTTCTGTCTGTTTTGGAAAGGAGTCATAAACACATTAAATTAAATTGCTGCATTTTCACTCCACGGGCACAAGCAGGGATGGAAACAGATGTATTCATTTAGACAGAAAAATAAAAAAACAGTTCTAGAGCTCAGCTGAATCCCCTCTCATCATTTTCAAGTGAAGCTCAGAGAGAAATTACACAGCTTCAGTCTCATGGTGAGTCACCTAGACGATGCCTAAAGGGTCGCCATTTTAAAACATTTTTTGAAAAGCTGAATCAAAAAATAATTGTGTCTCTTACTCTGAGGCTCCCTCCCTATAACAGAAAGCTCAGATATGGTTAGGAAATCCAGAAGGTCACCAAACCCAGACTCTTAGGAATTACACTCACTTTCTCCATGGGGCCCGCTCCATTTGAATGACATGAATAAATAATATAATTTAAATGAACAAGCAGGAAAGACAACATACCTATTCTTAGTGGATCTCCAGGTACCACACTGACATTTGTACCAATTCCAGATGCCATTAGGACGCGCTTTCTTCTGCTTCCCTTTGATAATAGAGTGTTACTCTCTATGTATCTTTGTTCTGTAACACAATGCATAAGATCTGTTCTTAGCAAGAATTAAATCAAGATGCTAAAAAAAAAAAAGTATCAAAATATCCAACATGCTAGTTATGAAGCAGAAGGACAATAGCGCTTTGGAATTCTTTAAGATCAACTTCATTTATGCAGTTAAATTGTCCTTCTAACAAGTATACTTCAGATATGTAAACAGGGAAACGCAGAAATTATTTATAATGTTTATTCAAGTTTCTAAGTTAATCAAAGTTATTGAATTTTATTTATTAGAAAATAAGCCTGTAACACTTAGTGTAAAAACACAATTTACAGGATGTATGATGTATTTCCTGTTTCTCATGACAATGTTATTTATTATTTCATTACCAGTCATTCACATACAGAAATTTTAAGAAAAATAATTCTCTCAATAGAATCAGGCCAATTCCTCTGTTCCATTAGATGGAATTATGACAAAGTGCTACAACAGAAAAAAAGAAGAAAATCTCTTAAAATCTCATTACGCATAGAGATAGCATAATGTATGCAGAATCATATGCCTATCACTATAGCAACTCCTCCTTTTTATCATAGGCCAGACAGAATAACTGCCAAAACTGCGGGCAATCTGTCAGTAACACACAGTTCTTGCCACTTAGTCAACATTTCTGTTTTAATGAATGTGCATATGATTCTCCTTCCAGAATGGTTTAAATCTTTTGTTATATTCTAACTTCCGTGGGTCATTTTACATTGGTTCAACGTTTTTCCGCAGTGTGCAATGTCTGTACAAAGCCTCCTGCTTGTCTGTGTAAACACTGGGACAAAAAAGTCTCCACAGAACCACAGGGAGGCCAGTCCCATACAGGCAAAAGGCTAGTTGCCTTGTCAGTCCTTAGGAACTTTTATGAGAAAGGCTACACAGATTTTGCTCTGCTGCTTGGCTGCCCCAGGTCAGGCAGTAATTGCCATAGCGATGTCCAAAAGGCTGACATGATGTTGCTTTAGACAACATTGAGTCAGTGCGATCTGCAAGTCCTGACACCAGAAGTCCTCCCATTTCATCACAGTTTTGCACAGCCAAAAAAATTGCAGAATTTGGCCTTCTCCTATCCACTCAAGATTTATTTAAACTAATGTCATGTGACCAGGAATAGAAACGAAGTTCGGACTCTTGTGAGCAATCTTCCCAGTCACGTCATTATAATAATATTCCTCTCTGGAACATCTGAAGTTTTGATGTAGTCCAGGAAAATTGAAACCAAGAAGGGAGCTTCAGTCTACACTCCTCCTCACACAGAGACTCCTATTATGTCTTTGGTACGTCTTCCTTGGCCAACAGATCCAAACATCTATAACCTGCCCTACACATGTGTGCCTAAGAAAGAAAGCTTTGTAGCAGGATTGGCCATGTATAACTGCGTTGTACTCGTACAGCAAAATGGTGAGAAAGTTAATCTCTAGAGCTGAATGATCCATTTATTGGAGCTATTTGCAAGGCATGATTGTATTATACAGAATTACATTATTAATCTACTTACAATAGAGTCATTTAAATTGAGTTTTTCTTTACATTTTCTATTCTTAGAGTTAGCAGTTCATACTCAGAATTTTTTGTTTTCCATGTCCCTACATTTTATTGGCCTCTATAATTAAAAAAAACCAAAACCCCAAAACAGCCTTTGCTTTCATTTCACTGCAGATTTTCTGAGTAACTCAAGCCTGCCCCGTTTCCCTAGATAAAAGCGCTGGGAACAATGTAATATGACAGTGGATTTAGTTTTCTAATGTGTCTGCTGTTTTAAGGGCTGATATTTGTGGCCTGGAAGCAAGGAGATGGAACAACTTTTGAAGAAGTCACAAGTCAAACCATCTGTACCTAGATCCACTATTACAGGAAACACAAAATAGAGAACAGATCCCAGGGAGTCAGATGCAGTCAAAAATTCCAAGTTCATAATAAAGTGTTAAATATCCCCCCAACTATTTTATTGGTTAAACTTCATAATCGAGGTAGCTTACTGTTGTTATCAGTAAGGAATTCTCATTTAGCACTTACCAGTTAAGTGGAGAACAGACACAGCTTCAGCTTTTCCAAGAGCGTTAGTTGCTCTGCAAGTGTATGTTCCTGCATCTTCGTAGGAAACATTCCTCAGAAATAAAGAGCCATTCAAAACCAAGAAAGAATTGTTTTGTAGAATGTCTTTCTTCTTAAACCATGTTACATTTGGTTGGGGAACACCTTTAAAATACAAATAATTAAAACATTTATTGAGAGAGATAAACCATAGGTTTTGTATTGCTAACTGCTGCCATAACGTTCAAGAATCATTAAGTTCCTTCATCATTTCACAGGCAGCGTAAACCCAAGTAACAACATTGCAGCAAAACAAGTACTTATTCCAGTCACAACAAAACTTCTCAGTTGTGAGCCCTATTAATAATTCAGCATCCCACTGTGATTAAAGGTTAAGCACTGTAAGGCAAGCTCACAGAAAAGCTTTAAAAACTGCTACCAGTCCTACAAAAGCAACGTGCTCACGTGTCTTGCTACTGAAAGACGTGAGACTATTAACCCCAATCAGGACCAATTAAGGTAGAGACCCGCACAGCACCTTTTCATTCAACCTGCACCCCAGAATATATGAAGGAAGGAATATTCAATTTCTAATTAAAAATAAAGAAAAAATAAATGGAGGCACAATATTTCTCTTGAAGAAAAAGACGATATATTTAACAATTAGATTAGAAAATACGTGGGGCCAATTTCTGCCAAAAAAGCTCCTGAAAACTTCTCCAAGTAGCAGATGTCATATATACAACTTGTAACAACGCAGTGTGAAGGAAAAGGAACAGAAAGAGCTATTAACAACTAAACGAGGGGCTCAGTTGTTAAGCAATCTCATTTACCATGTTATAGAAAGCCAAAGCAATATCATAATTCTTACTGTAAAGCTTGAACTCTGGGAAACTCAGCATTTGCAGATAACTTGTCGTTCTAAATTTTAATCAATGAATTACTTTGGACATTCATTTTTAATTAGATGATTTTTCCACTGGCACAGTACCACCTCTGTGGGAGGACCTCTACTGTTGTTTTATTTTCCTCAAACATTTGCCTTTAAAAGGATATTTTGCAAGTTGGCAGATCAGACACTTCATTGCTTGTGCCCTGCTTGAGCTGCTGCAGCAGAAGTGCTCTTTCAAAGCTCCCAAATCCTAGCTAAATCGCTGGGTAAGGCTGGCGTACGTGGCACAGTGACTTGCCACAGAGGTGCACAAAGGCACAGGGCGCAAGGCAAGTCGGAGCGGTTAAACCGTTTTTCACCTGAACTCCGTTTTCTCTAAATATATTGATCAGTGCTCACTGAAGACGACCAAAACGGGTTCTGCTATCGGAGCTGACCTGAATGTGGGACGTTTGGAAGTTTCAGCCATATTGAATGCTAATTCAGTCTCCTCTCTTCACAGATCATTGTGCAGTATTACTTTACAGATGATGTCTTCATGATGTGGAATAGCCTTTAGGAACAACTTTAACATTTCAATCACTGGCTTAGCACTTCCAATGCACACCTCAAGTTTTTCCTTTACTGTAATAGGAACCAGACATATTTTTTGGAACCTGCTATTTCACTGGAGGAAAAAGCTCCCCCCACCATTTTGTCTAGAAAGACAGCAGAGAGAAACATTCTTCTGCATAATCACCGATTTTATTCTAGACAATTTAGCAACTGTTCAGGGCTTTTAAACTCATGAGATTGTGTTTTACTGAATGAAACTGCATAAAATAAAGTACAGATCTGCAGAGTGCACAACGGTCCAAAAAACCAGGCTGTTTTTCAAGTTTCCAGAAGCAGCTTTATGCCACTTCAAAAAATCCTTTTGGAATTAGGATGAGGTCTTGTTTTAAGGGTCTTTTTTCCATTTCACCCCAGCTTTCTGGCTAAAGTGTATCATTCTCAGACATATTTTTCCTTTACGGTGTACTTTCCATGGCCATTCAGGCATACACACTTACTATACAGATGGGCTGAGGAGGTGTTGTGAGGATGCTGAGTTGTTTTAATCTAAGGCCTAGAGGTTTGCAGCCAGACTACCCTCACTGGCACCAAGATCCTGCAGGCCAATCAGAGCCAAAAATAAGCCAGAAGCAGCATGGTTGAGATGGGACTGAAGTCAAAAGATTTAAAGTCAAATTCCGCAAAACACAAAAAAGGTTTGGAAGGGTTCAAATTTAAGCTTTTAACCTGAGCCTCTATCAAACTTCAGCCCAATATCTCCCCATGATACAGTCCTCCCTCTGCTCTCACCACAGCGTTCAGAAATGTACCTAATTCCTGGGATTTAACTTAAGTAAAATATTTCTTTCTTCCAAACTTGGTTTGTATCCCAGAGTTTATCCTGGAAAAATTGCCATATCTCTACTCCTCTACCCGTGTCTCATTCAGAGACATGTAGGGCCTTTTAAAATCTGGACTGGAGTTCAGTTTGCAGAAGAAATTTGCATAATAGCTTTGTCTCTCATTTTAAGTTCAAAATTGGGCGTCTGTCACACACCTTAATTTAAGTTATAGCAAATGATCCCTCTTTCTTTCTCCAAAGAGCTGTATGTATTTCTGTTTAGGGGAAACAAGCAAGTAATACCACACACACACGCACAAGCAAATCAGACCATTTCTCATGTGATAATGTGAATACACAAACATAAATTCTAGGCCTAAGGAGCAGAAGTGTGGACAGAGCCCTGCCTGGCAGTCCAGCAACCAGTCCAACTGAAACGCACAACGAAGCCACACAAGCAATCTTAGGGCTGCTGTCACTTACAGATAACGTCGGGGGGGAATCCATGAAAAATGATCAGTTAAATACATAATGGAAAAAACCACATTATTATGCATTATACATGGTTATCGCACACTATCGTTTTAAAACAGAGTTAATGTTATCTAGATACCTTCAAGGTGCATCCATAAACGTGAACTGTTGAACTGAAAATAGTGATGGGGATAATCACAACACTCCTGCATTATATTTTACTTAAAACTACTGAGAAGTAAGATTTTTATCTAAGAGTTAATAATTTTTATGTGAACTGTATGCTGAGTCCCTCTGAGCTGGCCTCTTCACAATCATTTTGAGGACCCTTCAAGTTTTTGCATTTCACGGTTGCTTTTCTTTCCCCAACCTTTGTATTATGTGGAAACCAATTCACTATCTGAGAGTGAGCCTGGGAGATATTGGACCGTCTGCTTAAGAACAACTAATATTTGCAATCAAGCTCCTTCTGCATCCTTTTTCATGGGCTTTTGGTTAGGTTGCCCTTAAGAGTATTAAGGCAAATCCTTGGCCCTGAGCTAAGGAAAAAAGGAAGATACCTTTCAGAGAAGAGTTCGGGGACGTGTTACAGGCTGGAGTATAGCATGAAGGGAGGAGAGAGGGCAGGACGCTGCACACTCTGCAGTCAGGACACAGCTGTATGCTAGAAATCAGGGGCCTTTAACCCTGCCTTTCAGGGGAACCCAAAACTGGTGAGCACAAATGTGATATAAAGCTTTCAGAGTTGTGCATCCAGAGAGATGCAGTAGAGAATCTGGCCAGAAAAAAAAATTATTGTGTGGTGCTATCCCATCTGCCGCTAGACACCCTATAAATGGATTAAAGAAATAAAGCAGGAGAAAAAGACATCCCTTATAGTCCAGCTCCTTTGCATTCTTCAGCAAAGCAGTGTGTACATTTCAATCTCTTCTGGACAGCTTCAGTTTATCTGTATGTTCATATTGCCAGTGAAAGATCCTCTCCTGCCATAACTCCCATGAGAGACACCGAGTTCTTCTGCGTACTGTCATTTCTGGAATTCCTATCAGGAGAAACTCTTACTGTTGGGGGATACGAAAAAACCCTATTTTTAGGTGTGCATTTAGCTTTTTAGTAGTCTCTGTGCTTAACAATGCTTTGCATAAAACTCCTTCTCATAACAGCACATAGCACAACCCCAGCATGCCGTCACCATTTATACAATTCAGGTGAAAAAGCTTCCGTCGTGCAGATTTTCGATGCTTTTCCTTTAGAAATTAGACTCCATATTTACTACTCCTGAGATAAGATTTTTCTTCCCTACTGGTATGCAGCACTGCACACTGAGTTAAGTCTCATCTATCAGCTCTTGCGAGAAGGGAGGCAAAGTATACAATTCCCACATTCCTCATGACAAGACTCTTACAGTGGCACTGTGAAAAACACTGATTTTCCTACACAGAAACTGCAGGATAGAGTTCAAGCATACCATCAAAATGCAAGAAAAGCTCTTTTTTTCTAGGCAAATAGTTAAGGCCTAAAACCTGTGCTTTAGCCTTTAATATTCATGTGAATAAAACTTTAGAAGTTTTAAGTATTGTTTTCTTATCCAAGGAGAAACTAAACTAAGCAAATGTAAGCCAAACCACAAGGTGTTGGTGTTTTTTTCTTTTCTTTTCTTAAAGGTGACAAACTGAATGGAACTGAAATTATACTTAAGCTTTGGGACATATTTGTAGGACTTCATGGAGGAGTTAATCCTGCGCACGAAGTTGAATTTTACTGCAGATGCTTGACTCTCCTTCACATAAAGGTTGAGTTACGTAGGGACTTTACATGGACAAAAATAACATTCACACTGTCTTCAAGAGCCTTTTCCATTACGGAATTGTAGCAGAAGACTATTAACAGATATGTTTAAAAGCTAATTCCATTTAATTTTAAAAATATTTCCTCCTCACTATTATAATTTTCTGCCCTCGGTTCCGACTCAAAGAATTTTCTAGTGTTGTCATTGGTCCTTTCCTGGCCAGTTTTAAAATGTGTCTTTCCTTTCACCTCACTGTTCAGATTTAACACATCTACGTAAACTTCTTCTACAAAATGGCTGCCTCTCTGTATCCGTCAGAAGACACCAAATCATTTCCTAGACCTTCTCTTCAGGATAAAAGTAAATCTTCCAGTTTGTAATCCTGGAAGGAAGTAATTCCCTGTCTACATCCAAGAAAATATTACTTTCAAGCTGAAGAATTCCTGGTTTGATCCCCAGCCAGTACAAAAAGGGGAAGACATAAGAGATGGCCTGTAGCCACCTTTGTTTCCTTCATACCCCACCTCCACGCAGATGCAGCTGAGGATGACCCCAAAGGTATCGACTCACCCAAACTGCCAAAGGTTCAGAATCCGTGAGTGCAATTTAGATCCCAGTGATTCAAATGGGAGATCCATCACTGACATCAGCTAGTAGCAGAATCAAACAATCATATCCTATGGCTCCAAGTCAGGAAAGCATTTAAGCGTAGGATTAAATCCATCCCTATTAGGGCATGCAATTAAACACATGCTTAAAGTTAAGAATGGCTGTAATTGTCCTCCATGAACAAAGATGCATTCCTGAACTCGGGCCTTCTTAGTCTTAGAAAAACCTTAAAAATCAGACTCTTACTCTTGCAATGGATCTAAACCCTCTGATGGTAAAAATTTCTACTGTAGACTTAAGTGGCTATAAAACTTTAAAATTAGTTTAATCTATTTTTCTGACCTCAAACACAGGTTATTTTCCACTAGCACTGGAGCAGCCCTAAAATACTCAATGTTCCATGAAAAAAGTAATTTTCTACTGTGAGTGGCCCTGGGACAGCGAATGTTATGGAAAAAAAACTCCAGCTCCGGATGGGACTGTGAAACACGTGTTTTAAAAAAAGAAAAAAAAAAAAAGGAATCTACACTATAGGGTGCCCTTAAAATATTCAGTGTTCAAAAACAAATTTCCTCCAACCTTGAAAGCCCTATGAAATATTACACACCATAAAAATCTTGGCCTACTAACTAGTTGCTCTAAAACATTGGCTATGTCTTCAGAAATTTTTCCCCCAGCTATGTAGAATCTCATAAAATATTCTGTATTTCCC
This sequence comes from Mycteria americana, assembly GCF_035582795.1. NCBI lineage: Eukaryota > Metazoa > Chordata > Aves > Ciconiiformes > Ciconiidae > Mycteria > Mycteria americana. The sequence continues at coordinate 60,378,164 of NC_134370.1, read as the reverse complement.
ATTCAAGAGCAAGGCAGAACTGTACTGGCACAAACCACATTTTGCTGCACTTCGCTAAAAGTTTACCTATCTTTAGAGGCTAAATTCGCATGTCATCTTTCAGAGGAAACGATTCTGGGTCAATAATACACACGCTGAATGTCATCTGATTATTATTTATTCTACACTCACTAACACCTACAGTGGATTTAGCATAACTTACAGTGCAATTTCTTTGATAGACACATCTTCATATTTTCTCCAGCAGAAGTCTCAAACTGTCTTTCTATTCATCTGAATTATACTTGAGCAATCAACTTCTAGAGAACCCTAAAAAGCCGAAACCATGCTGCTACTGAAATTACCTGCATGAATCTTTCCAACTTCACTGGGAACAATAGTCTTGGACAGGAAGCCAGAAGGAGACATTTTGGCACTTGGTATGATCCTCCAACCTGCCTTCTGGTACTGCCCCATTCTCTTGCAATCTTTCAAAGCTATTACTCTCTGCCTTTTCCTACCAGCCGTGCAACAGCCCCTCTTCCTAGGTGGTAGCAACATCTGGCAGGATTTAGATATACTTACTGACATCTGGTGACCTCCTTAGAGGGGTTCCTGAAGCAAGACCCCTTCCCATCCCACCCTTGCTACAGCTCTGTCGGGTCCTGTTTAGTTCTCTGGCTGTCAGCTCAAAGAGAACCTGATCTTTTTTCCAGCTGCAGAAGTTTAAGGCTAATATTTTTGAAAATCAGGCATTTAAAAGAAGGCAACTATATTTAGGCAACTAAATAAAAGGATCTGAGTTAAGTATGTACTCAGAAATGACTGCTAGACTGAGTTCTGTAGTTGACCCCCAACAAAGACTTGGTTGGCGTGTGGCGTGGGTAATTCTACAGTTCAGCACAGTTATCAGAGACTGTTTTGCCCAACTGGTTAGTAATTATACTTTCACTTTACTGAAGAGTCATGCTATATCACCAAGGTCCCAGACATTTATGGTCATAAAGTAGATACCTACTCAGGGACTTGGAAAACATAATTTTATCAGAAATTAAAGAACCATACAGGAATTGCCATTCTTAGTCAGACCTGAAGTCCATTTAACTCAGCACTTCATGTCCAGTGATGGGCACCTGGGGATGAGTAGGCAAAGAGTACTAAAATCATGGCGTTTATTGAATGACCCTTCCTCAATATATCTTCCTAGCTTCCAGAACCAGAAGTAACACTGAGACCATCATGCTTGTTTCCTCTAATATTGCTCTTCTCTCTACCTTTTCTAGCACTACTATATCCCTTTCAAGATGAGATTAGCAAGTTGCAAACAGGATTCACCGCAGCTTTGAGCAACGGCCAATTTATATTTTCTATTATTTTGTCCATTCCTCTGCCATTGGTTTTGATTTTCCTTCATGGACGCCTCCCAGGGAGCGTGCTGGTGTGCCCGTGGAACTAACTAGCATGACTCCACAAATCTTTCTCTGAGTGGCAGTCATTCAGGCACAGCCATGTGCACATGTCTATATTTAAGGTTATTGTTCTATATGTACGTTTATTCTGCAAGCATCAATTCTGAACATCCTTTGCCCTCATTTAGCTATTAAACATTATTAGTGTGATCCTGCTGCAAATCTTTGCAGAGAGGTTTAGCTCTGATTAGCCTTTATAAATCTTGATGCTACATTATGGTATCTACATTAGCAAGTAGCGGAGGGCATCAGGAATGTGCTTGTAAAGAGACATAGTTGGTACCGAGGTCCCAAAACACACCCGATGTGTGTTTGGATGAGGGTTGCTTTGGACTACTTGGTGAATCTTGCCTGGACCCTTGGACTTACTGCCCATCAGTATTTGGAAAGTAACAGGTATAGTCCCCAGGCAGACCTCTCCGTTTAGTTATATCCAAAGGGATTCAGTTTTCAGGTTCCCAGACTGTTGCAAGACACAAAGCAAAGCACAATTAAGCTTTTGAAGTACATCTTCCAGTCCTTCCCGCTTATGCCCGATTCAAACAAAAACTCTAACGTAGACGCACTTACAGTAAAAAGAAGCATAAGATCAAAAGATTTTCCTTTTATTATATTAATTATAAATAGTGTCATTCCTTCCTCATAAAATAAATCTGTACTCACCCCTTTAAACCTTTGAAATCCATTACTAATATCTTTTAGAAAAACACGCAAAAAAACCTAAAAGAAATGAAGAGCCAGAATCCTACGTATTAAACTGCTATTTTTCTTCACTGAGATGTCTTCTGAGGGGTTAAGCATAGAAGACAAAGAACAGCATCAAAGTTACATTCAGAATAGCGTGGGTAAATGAAGGAACAGATGGAAAATCAAATTCTTGATTTATCTGGACCTGTTTCAAGTTCCAATACTGGCAGCAAGTAGGTGGTCCAACTTTGTGAAACGTATGTGCAAAAAGATGACCCTGATTCCACAGGTTTTGTGTATTTCTCACAATTTTTTTATCAATATGTTATTCTTAGAGAGCCAAAATATATTCATAGGAATGCAGAATTTGGATGAAGATAGAGTTTCTACTTTTAAAAGCCTCTGTGCCAAGGTATTTCAGAGATGCAGTACAATGGATAAACAACCTCCACTCAGTACCTTTCCCTTCTATGCTCTCTCCAGCAGGTGGCAGACAATGCCCAGTTTAGACGTATTTTTAATTCCCCCCCCCCCCCCCCCCCAATTTTATTCAACTGAGAACTTTCAAGGTTTCACAATAAATGGAATCTGACAGTTTTAGTTTATTTTAGTAATAATCACAAGACGATCTTTTCTGCAAATACAATAAATGTTATCCAAGAGCAATTTGGAGCAATCAGTATTGATATTTATACCATGTGTGTTGATTGAAAAGCTCTTGGCTGTAAGAATGGAATATGAATCTATCCAGAATGTTATGAATATCTTCTAGCATGTGCTCGTGTGGGAGCTGTAAAAGTGAGTTTATTATAATTAGTGGAAAAATAGTTTTGTTATAAATTAAAAAGAGAAAAGAATTTGATACTATTAGCTTCAGCAGTTTAGCTAGCTTTTCTTAATCTATTCCTTGATGTTCTTCTGTTTATTAGGATACACTGCTCTTCAGCATTTCAAAGTTTTTTTCAATCCGAATGTGATTTTTGGAGTGTGCAAGACAGACTTTCAAAAGGACAAAAAGAACCAAATCAGTAACAATGAAAAAAGAAAAAAACTAGTCGGCTGGCTAACACTGTATGTAATATTAAAGTTCGCATCCTTTCCGTTAAACCATCGGACAAGAGCTGTCCTGTGTAACATGGCTAATGAACCCAGAGCCCCCTCAGCGGCATATACTTGGTTCTCTTCAGGGCTGGGGTAGTGAAAGGGTGCGTTGTCCAGCCATTAGCCAGCCCCTAGAAGAAGCTGGGAAGTGTAGCTTTCCTTACATCACCTCCTCTCTACCTTTCACAACTGTCTTTGTCAGATTGTCGGGTAGGCTGCCCTTACTTCCAGCTGAAGTTCTGCTCCTGATGATACTCTCTCCTAAATGAACCATTAATTTACCATTTTGCATATGTGCATAATTTTTATATGTGTTTCAGAAATAAAATTCCTGAATAGACCTTACCCTGGTAAGGTCACAAACTGTAGAACTCAATATGCAGATTTATTCACAGAGAAAACTATGGTTTGAGCAACTATAAAAAAGTATTATAGGTTATCCAGCCTACAGAAAAAAACCCTCAGAAATCATTGCAACCAAGAAATTTAAAAGAATTCTGCAGTGGCATGGCACTAATATTCTTCACACACACAGGCATCTTATTCATTAGATGGTTCTTCTTATGGAGAATTATTTTGTGGGCTTGCAAGAGTCCAATAGATCAGATGTATCTGCTTGACATGTCTGATGAGGAGAAAAGGACTCTTGCAGACTTACATTGTCTGTTTGTAGGAACAGAACGTTTAGAGTGCATAGAAATATTAGTATTTTTTGTGATTCAAACTCTTGCTTGTCTGATAATTCACATGATGTTTTATCAGCATTCACGACAAAGTTCTCATCCTGCTGCATTGCAAATGGACATATTTTTGGGTCCCAGCTACTAGACAAACATATTAGCATAAAGTGCTATTAAGTTCAATCTTCTAAAGTCAGTGGTTTATTACTTTTCATTAAGGAAACGAGATCAGAAAAACTCTGCTTACATAATTTCATAAGTTTTTCTGCTTCTAGGCTTAGTGACATTTTAAGACATGCAAGCTCTATTTTATTCACAAACAGTAATACTTACTTCCTTGGCAATGACAGGAAATAAAGCAATTAGATAAATCATTTTTTAAGTCAACACTGGTGTCTCAGCATAACTAAAGTTTGGCTCATGAATATACACAGTTCTAAAGCATCTGGAAATCTACAGTCCCATGTGAAAATATTAATTTATATTTAAATTGCTAACTGCTTACCCATCCTAACAATATTAATATTAACAGTGTGACACTAACTCTCTGCTGAATTTGAGATGTAGGTCAGTTATACATAGAGTTGCCAAACTATAGTTGGAAAATATTACTTCATCAAAGAATTAGCCTTGGTACAACAGTGAATAGCAGAGCCACATGTCCTAATATATGTCAGCCTGGCGCCGCTATTGTATGCAGAACTATTTGCATATATATATTTTTCTATCACTACTCTGGTTCAGTATCAACACGCTTTCTGATATGTACTCCCCCAGAAATACAAATGGGAACGGCACACTGACTTCTCTGAAGTCTCTCTTTGCACTCAGTTGCAATGTTCATTGTTATTAGCACTTTCATACATCTTCTTCAACAAGGCACAAAAGGCTGACCTTAGCTTATTAAATATTAGACAGAATATTGCCGCTATGAGTTAAATCTTACAATTTAAACTTAACAGATAGTAACGATGAGATTAGAAAGAAAATATCAACCTTTCCAACAAAGGACTAGAAAATAAAATGAAGCGGTGAACTGCTTAATGCATGTAGCTTCTGATTAACATTAATACTGCTCCACAGATGTTGAGCTAGAAAATATCTATATGCTCTCACGGCTCGGCACTTTTCTTTGTTTCCTTACTGCAGCTGCAGACTGATGGCTCTAAAAGGTAAGTTTACTCTGCTGTCAGGTTTAAAGTTCTATTAAGCTATGGCTGGAGATTTCATTTTCGGTTTTAACAATAGTCTAGACATATGTGCATCTCAAATAGGGATAAGGAAAGTTCTCTGATGAGCAAGTCAGCTGGCCATGCTTGCTATTGCAGCAAGATCGTCATTCGCGCTGGTGGGCTTTAAGTTCTGTAGTGGAGCCTCAGACCACTTCATGGAAAGAAAAGTACTTTTAAAGGAAAGTCTGTTTGAACGTATATATGTGCGTGTAAATTAAAGTGGCAGACAGAAAAGAAATAGGACTGGTGTGGGTGACATGCCTAATAAAAAATGACTAATGAGCAATGATTTTCTGCCTTCACTGGCATTTTTTTTCAAGATGTAAGGTAAACTTCTGATTCCAACATTACAGTGAACTTCAATGGAGTTCTTGCTTACCTTTCACTGGACATTCAACCATAATATTTGCTCCAATTCTTGCCACGATTGTACCTCCAACAACTGCCGAGAGACTGCTGGCTTCCAGATTTGTAACATTTAACACAGAGGGCAAGATGACAGGAATCTCTTTGAAATTAAAGGGATAATCAGTTTTAAAAGCTTATTTGACTTTTAAATATAGATGCTGTATTTAAATTCATCATGTTTGGAACAGAATTCAGTTTGCAAAGCAGCAGCCAAAAAATGCAGGTGGGATAGATACAGGCAGACTCAGTTCACACCTGCTGTGGTTTTAGAGCAACAAGACCATCTGATCACTACCTGTTAAATCAGGCAGTTTCATGGATCACCAACAAAAGAAACTATTTCACATGGGAGTGGGGATGGGTGCTTATATATTAAAAAAATAAAATACATGCCCGATTCTGTGGGTGCTACAGTCTTACCTGCACGCAATAGCAACGATGTTTCCATGTCAAAACCAAAATCGTTAACAACCAGGCATCCATACGCACCAAGTTCCTTTTGGGTAGGATTCTGAATCTGCACTTTTCCAATGGTGTCCAGGATCACCCTGCAGAATATTCAAGGAGAGAGAAGGGTTACTACCCTGGGATAAACCCAGCTGAATCTTCTTGCGAGAGTTACAGATACAGCAGCAAATCTCCTTTTTAGGAGTTCACCATTCCAGACCAGTGCATGCAGTAACAGTTCCGCCTCCTCTTTGGCGACAAAAGGGGAGTGCTAAGCAATACATGCCTGGAAGATGCTTCAGCCCTTTGGAGGACAGCAAGTTTGCTACTACAAACCAGAATCCCTCGGGAACAACAGCATGAATAAATCAGGCTACCACAATTAAAAGTATTAGGCTTGGCAAGAAATCCAGCTCTCCAGAGCAAGCTTGGTTTTCAGCAGGATTGGGGAATTCACAAATGTATGGTCTAATCTGACTTCCAAATTACTGTAGGTTTGGGGTTTTTTTTTTAATATTCTCATCATTAAAGCTAAAGTCTTCCACCAAAAACCCACAGGTGTCTTGAATACCTTGCCTGCCATCTGAGGGGCAAGATATGACAGAGAGCATCCCAGGCTGGGGAAGAGGCTGAAAACAGTAGCCTGGACTTTTCCCCCTTGTTACCCTTCTCAGCAGTAAGTTACATGAGTTACACCGTACACTCATCACGTCCAAAAAAACCGTAGCTCTGGCATTCTCCCATATTGAATACACTTACAAAAGTAAGACACACACACAAACATACCAAAAATACTTGTGTCTCAACAAAACAAGCCACCTCATGCATGGCTCAAGCATGGCCTTCTTTTACAAACCCCAGATAAACAGCCCATTTACCTCCTCACATTCTTTTTCAGATGTAATATTATTAACATCACTGGCTTTCGAGTACACACACATATCTATGGATTTGTGTATAAGAAACCTTACTGTGGAAAAAAATAGGAAAGAAACCTACTTTGCCAGTGTATCCCTTAAGTGCAAGAATATCAGTCTGGGCTAAAATGAAGGCAATTTATGAAAGTAGACACTAGGAATCAAAAAAGATACTCATGAATAAACAGAGCACCATCACGTCCAAAAAATGAAAGTATCACTTGCAACAAATTAATAGGAAATTATACGTATTTCACAAAGTAAACATAACTGGTGGGAGCTACATGGTTCCAAAAACATTTGCACTTTTAAAAATGGCTTAGTTTTGGTGTCTTTGCTTTAATTGATAGCCCTGCAGAAGTATATTTTTCTTGGCAGTGCGGTTAATCAGTTAAGTATGTTGAGAAATATCCAAAAGTGCCTTTATCATTTCAGAATTGTTTTTTTCATTACTCAAGAGCTAGCTGTAATTCCAAGAGGCTCACACACGAAGTTAATGTTAAAATTATCAGGTGAGCTTCTAATTTATCAGCAATGAAGTAAAACTATTTGCTCAGTCCTGAGCAAATATCTGAATATAACACACACTTGCTGTACTTGTTCTTCAGGTATAGTTCTCAAATACAGGTTCTTTATTATTTTGTATTCCACAGTCCTCAACAGAAATATTTGTAAATTCTGAAGTATTGAGAAAGATCCATAAAAGCCCTTTCTTTCTTTTTAAATTGAAGTTACGCAGCTACAGTTACACCTAACGATTTACTGTTGAAGGATGGTGAGGGTACTAGTGATATTTTCCCTCCTGAAAAAGGGGGGAAACTAACATTTCTTTTCATCTATGCCATGGCAGAAGTTTTTAATATGTTCCCACTGTATGTGCCATATGAACGAATCCTTGGCTTCTTGAGTATAAATCTGTTCATTTTCTGATGCAGCTGAAATGATTAAGGCAGATCACAAAATACACAGTTAGGTCATCCAAAACACTTCACCTAGTAAAAAAAGTCAATCCTCCCACCTAATATGATGGAAATGGACATGCACTTGGATGTTAGTAAAGCCAAACAATGTGACAGACACTTGAAAGAAAAAAAAATAAATTACTTAAATAAAAGATGGAAGGCGCAGTGTTCATGCTTATCTCATTTTTACAACAGTATGTTTTAATATTGCACAGCAGGGTGGATTTTTACAGTTGATAGCGACATAATAAGTAATTCAAAAATAAGAGAGAAGATATTTACTTACTTCTCAGAGGCTTTTAATGTCTCGCCGTCTTTTGTCCAAGTATATTTCCCTTCACTCATACCAGCTGTTTCACACAGTAGATTGACAGCATGAGTATTCTTGGTCAGAAAAACCGTATTTCCAATTCGTACAGTTACTGTTTTGTTGAAGGAAACTCGAGGAATTTCCTTTTGCCTCATAATAACTGGAACCTTCTGGTCAAACATTAACTTACCAACAGTTTTTGTGCTGAAACGTTCAGATTCATTAGGTGATTTGCCTGTGAGTTTTGAGGCAAGTTTCTCATCTTGGGCCCCCTTCCATTTTTCAGTAGTTAATTGTGGAGGCCCAGATAATTCAGCAACTAATTGATAAATGACCTGGGATGCCAAGTCATCATTGACTTCTCCAGTTTCAATGAGCTGACTCATGTTCCTTATCAGTTCTTCAAACTGCACAGTGTCCATGCTGTAGGCGCCTTGGAGAACTGCTGCCTCCAGTCGTTTATTCTTGAATTCACGAGAGCCGAAGTCTTCTGCTGAATTACTCCCAAAGGTTTCAAGATTTCGCAGAAATGGCTGATCGTTTACTTGCCTGTCACCCAGATAGAGCTCATTCTTCTTACTCCACATTTGCCACATTTTGCTCATTTTATGCCATTTGGCCCCAAAGCTGTTGGCCTCATTGTGATCTGTGTTACTGGTCTCACTGGCATGTTTTCTAAGATTTGGTGGTTCTATCAATCTGTTGTCAGTACCAATGAGTTTAAGTACAAATGTTTCATGCACAGAGCCTGCAATACACCGGTACACACCAATATCAGTAGCTTCAAGACTATGTATTTTCAGCGAGCCTGACTTAGTGATGCCAAGTCTTTTAGAGTTTTGTAAGTGTTGTCCATCTTTCTCCCACCGGATAAGTGATTTCTGGAACCTCCGTACAGGGCACTTAATTACGACAGATGTTTTTGGAAGTAAGTAGGCTCGGCTTCCTATGGTAAAATTAATGCGCTTCTCTTGTCTTGTTTGAATATAGACTCGGTGAATACTGACAATCTGAGGTCCATGAGCAGAATACTTTTCTGGAAGCTTTGATTTAATCTCTGAAAGAAGACAAAGTGTTGAAAAGTATCTAATCATTAGCACTCATGCTTACTAAATCTGCTTTTCACAGAATGCTCGACAGAGCTTTTCCTGACTTTGTTCAAGTCAGATTGTACCATGCTGAGCTTTTATCTGAGTCACAAAAATGCGAAAATATGAACAACATGAAACCATAACATTCCCCTGCTCCAGCCAAGAATTCTATTGTGTCTTTCCCAAGTGTCCTAACAATAAAAAGATACAGGCAACATATACCTATATGAAGGACATAGATGGTGCACACATATGTAAATGTATATATAGATGTAGTATATAATATACTAATTTATACTATATATATAAGCCCATTATGGCTATATTTCCTATACATTTCCTATTGCTGCCTCAGAAAGGCTAGGCATGACGGGAATGGAAAAAGTGAATCAAAAAATTTGAACACATTATCACTTTCCCCACATTTGAGCACCGTCGAGTGCAGAATGACCGAAATAGAACAAAACCTATCCAAAAAGTAAGGCTCCCCTTGACTGTTATTTAAATTGTTGGCTGGCTATGCTGGCTGATTGAGTCAAGCCAAATTGATAGCAACATAGGAGGTGAAAGAAGCGGCCGATGAAGACACAGTACATGCAACAAGCAAAGCCACCCTGTAATCGTTGGCTGAGGGTAATTTCTTTGGGTTGAAAGATGAGTTGCTCACGGTGTTGTGCCAAGAAAGTAGGGAGAGAAGGCAGGAAAGAGAGAAATAAGTCAAAATGTTGAGAGGTTGAATATAGTAATCAGATGAATTGACAAAAGCAGACAATAACTGCATAAAGCTTCATGCAGACTGGGTATGGAGACGCTGGGTATCGTGAAGCTCCTCCTGCGTTGTACTGCAGGCGCTTGGATGCTGAAAGGTTTCTAGGGAGCTGCCTGAATGAGTGCCACCACAGGCAGGCTTTCCCAGCAGTGGCTGGATAGGCACACTGGAGACAACCCGAGAACGATTGCAAGTGTTTCAGATACCACTGTGTTGACTCACTGCTGGCAACCACTGTGCCCCACTTTGATCAGCAGAACTAATCTTACTAAGAAAACACTAGGTAGGTGAGAAACAAAGCGCTGTAGGAGGCGTGGAGCAAGGGCACACACCCCCTGAGTTCGTTCCATGCAAGATGAAACTGGCCAGCTGGGAAGAGTCAGGAAACGCTCTGTGTTGGTGCTAGAAAACAATCCAATTGCGTTTGGTGAACCAGCCTTTTCGTATGTGACAGAGAAAAAACTCAGAGCCTGCAGAATGAGTTGATGAGCCAGGAAATGGACACACAAATCAAAATGCCTCTCAGCACACCCGAATCTGAAATCATTACTACTATTCCACTTGGTAGGTACATAAATAAAATGACAACTACACTGATGGCACACGAATGATATTCGAAAAACTGCATGCTTCTTATATACATATGCTTCAAATATGCTGTGAAGAAATAGGTGAAAAGCTAAATGCTTCAAGCATTCAATAAGTGTGTACACTATATGAACTACACCCTAGAGTGCATTCTTATGCTTATAAAACAAAATGGTTATTTTCAATGTTTTGGGTAATGAGTTCAGACCTGTGGGGATATCATGGTTTCATAATTACACAGCTTTTAAATCGGTATTCGTTATCCAGATACACGGTTCCCTCAACCATTTCACATGGTACGACAAATAAATTGCTTTAGGCACTCAGTTTACTAAAATTATTAAAGTAGCGTCCTGTTTTTAATAAGTTACTGGGCCCCAAATATTTATTTTTAGGGAAGTGTTCCAGTATTAAATCTTCCATTTCCAAAATCCAACTTACGGACACAGTAAGTGTAACTTTAAACACACAAATTAAAATACTTCAGGCTGTGCTCTGTTTACACTAGTTATTCCAACATGGAATTAAACCCAGTGCATACTTATAAATATGTTAACAAGTCTCATCCATTTCATTTTTTAAAAAAAGAAAGACCACTAACTCTCATTAGCAGTTCAACACTAAAGGGTGTGTATATTTTTACTGGTGACTGGTGAGCAAGGCTAGAAGTGAAACAAAGTTCACAGTTGTGGATGGCAGGCCGTATAACTATATAAGGTCATATAAATATATGAGGCCACATAAGTATGCATTTTCTAGATCCTTAGTATCATCCAGTCTTGCAGCTGCTGAGGTAACAGACTGTTTGGGAGAGGTTTTTTTCTACAAGGTAAATCTTGCTTAAGGATTAGATCGTTCTGGAGCCATTGGACCTCATTATCACCTGGTACAAATCCATCTGAGTCTATGACCTCTAATGGTCCTCTACAGCTTTAGCTGGGCGTCAGGTCCTGGTGGCCTCAAGGCTAGACTGGTGTTAGACTGCTATTTCTCAGAAACCACAGTCAGGAACGTTTCTGACTTAATAGGGCTTATTAAGTAGAAAACAGCTATGATGACTAGTCCCAGGGTAAAAGATTAACTCTAAAAAGCCTCAGCACTGTCATGAGACAGCAAAAATGAAGGAGCTCATCGGAGCCACAGAAGCATAATCTTGAGGCACATTTAGAAACACTGCTCCCAAAGACAAGAACCTTGTCTTTGGGAATAACACCACCCTTCACCAAGCCCACTTCACTCTTTGTAGCTAGCCGTCTGCCCATCCTTGGGCCATACTACGCTCCTGCCTTTTATGCACACCCCCATTAAGGCAGCCTGAACTCATTGCTGCAGGAGGAGGAGATGCCTCCTGCACGCTCCTGCGAATCCAAAGGCTGCTGCTGCCGCTGCCCTGGCTCCTTCTGCAAAACCCAAAATGGAACTATGGGTACAGACATGTCTCACACCTTCCCCTGCCCTCCTGTTGCCTAGCCGGGGAATTGCCAGGCAGATTCGAGCTGCAAAGGTTCCCTTGTTCCAAACGGTTCTGGAGAGGAAGGGAGAGGACAATGATTCTCTTTTATGACTTTGACCTGCACCCATTCAGTACAATCACATTCCCCCTGCAGTCCACCGTCCTGCTTTCTTGGCACTGTGGAGGAAGCTGACAATGTAACTTTAATATCAGTCGGTGCTAAGCAATTTGCAAACCAGCTACACTGCCATTCAACTATCCACAATTAATTAAATTCAGATAGATATGCAGCTCAAAATATTTTATTAAACCTTATGCCAAGGACATTCCTGAAAGTCCACAGGGCTTTATTTAAGTGGAGTTTTGAACCTCAGGATTTTGGCATGTTAATCTGAAACGCAGGCCAGGAAAAGAAGTTTCATATTATGTATGAATCAGTAATTATTTCTTATTTTGTTTTGTGAATAATTTTTAAAGCAAAGCTTCAAAATGTATAAAGTAGCTATTTCTTGACAGCACTATGAATTGGGTCAAAAACATGTCTATCTCTGTGATCTGTGATCAAAACCAGGCCATTCATGAAGGCTTTTGGTTTTTCCCCCACCTCAAAACTAAAAACTCTCCTTTTTTCCTTTCTTTTCAGCACCCTGCTCCCCAAACCTACAAACTAATATCTCCTTTATACAGGAAGGAGAGCACAGGTTCAGACTTAAAGAACCTGCATTTAGAACTGCCTGTTCTAAATTACTGTATGTAATTGAACATACTCTATATCAGTAAGGTATTTCCATCGCTGTTATACATACGCTATTAGTGCAACTACCATCAGTATCGTAACTCGAGTGTGCCCAGATTGTACAATTCCTATAGACAGCTTTTTCTGAAAAGATTTTTATATAGACAGTAATAAAATACTGGCTTTTTTGAAGACTGTCTGTCCTGTCATCACTTCCTGCAAAGCTCACGAGACTGGGATTCTCATTTCTACAAGGAAAGATAGAAATTATACCTAAAGTTATCACTGGCACAGAGTTTCAGGTTTTGAATTCCACCATGCTAAGCGAAATGTCCAGTGTAATGCAAATGTGCAGTGAAAAGACAAGCCAGAACTGGATTCTTATCTTTTCTAATGTCCTTTGTAATTTATACTCAATTTATGGAATTTTTTCTTTTTTTTTTTGCAATTGGGATAGCGTAAAGGATAAAGGAAAAAGAAGATCAAATGTAAGTATGAGAGTTAGAGGTACGTGCCATTAAAATGTATTCAAAAACTACTTCGTTAGATCATAACCTTTACTTCTGACTGGCAGAAAAACATTTAAAACAATACTGTTATTACTGGTCTAGTAATTATGACACTCAGTTTATGCCAGATTAGTAATGTTGTGAAAGTAGAGAGAGATGAGTGAATTATCCTACATACAGATTTTTTCTTTATAAATAGATCATTCCAAATTAGCAGGAAACTACATAAAGTAACATACTTACTGTTGCAGGCATTCATCTGACAAGACCTTACAAGCAGTGAAGGAGACAGACCACTACACATTGATCCATTTAATGTGACATATTGGCCCTTTGCTGTTAGGTTTTGGCAGGCAAGTTTCCTTCTCTGGATTCCAACACCGCAGCTTACTGAGCACTATGAAAGGAAGGATGCAGTCAAACTAAACTTGGTGTCCCACGCCACACATGCTAATTTTAAACTAGTTTGTTTTTTTGTGGGTTGTTTTTTTTTTCTGAGAAAGAGTACATACGCTCTAGTTCATATGAATCTTTGTGTTATCCAGACATTAAACTCTCTCCACTTTTCCAGGCAATAAGAATATAAGATAGATAATTTGTTCCAGCAAGCAACTCAGGAACAATTAAAATAACGTGACCGTATTTCTTTATGTCCAACCATGGGCAGAACAGAGCAATGAGATCTAGTATGTAAGAAAAACAATTCAGCACGTTCCAAACAGTCTGTGTCAAGTCTCTCAACCCTCTCTCCTAGTTTGTATTGCATGAACCTTTAATTGCAGCTTCTAAATTCACTTTTAGAAATCTTTTTTGAACAGGGGCTGGTAGGCAAGCTTGCGTTAAATGGGAAAGAAGGAGGACGTATTCCAGAATAATGCAAAGATTTACTGTTTGGAAGCCATACTATGAAATAATGGATAGCTAAACATGTCTGGTAGAATGCATTCAATGCATTACAGCTTGTCCTTCAGCAACTCAAACACAGCTCAGGAAGGGGGATGTGATCAGTCTGGTTGTAGGCAGGGGTGCACAGCAACTGTATGCACAGTTTAGGCCGGGTACATGCCTTGCAAAACCTTGAGCTACCCGGTGAATTTATTGCTCCAAACATCTTATTCACCCAAGCAGAAATCTTTAGCGCTCATGTTGCAACTGGAGGTTTTGGTTCATCCTTGTTGGGGGCTGCTTACCTTGGACCATTCTCCTACGACTAGCTGAGGAGGACAATCAACTTTTGCACATGGTTTACTAGTTGGCAATTTAGGTTCCTGGCAGGTGTCATCAGAGTGTTTCAGGAAACTTCCATCCGTCAACAGCTGCTTACAGTACACTTTGCGGGTCTGAATCCCTCCTCCACAAGTACGTGAACACTAAGAAGAAGAGAACATAGCACGTACACCTGCATGGACATCTGTGTTCACCCATCACACCTATTTTACACAAACACTATAAGCTTCTCCCCCTCCCCAGTTATGCTTTCTTGAAAGATGACATCTACTTTTAATTAAAAAGCAAGCAGCATGTAGAAAATTCTTCTGTTAAAATGTTCAGCTAATATATTAGAGATTATGAGAACTTAACTACTAAGTTTAAAAGTCACACCACCTGAATGCAATTAAGTAGTAGAAATCTTAACGAAAAACATGCATCTTAGACGTAGATCTGCCTATGTCTCACATCAATCAGTTAATATATCTGGTGGGAGTTTAGGAAACTTTGTGCTTGAGACAAAAAAAAATGAAGCAATGTCTCCAAAAGTAGATTATTGCGTTTGCAGAGCACAGAAAGAGAGGTGATGTCTGGAGTAACTGGTATCCGGCCTTCTGAAATGTTAAAAAGGACTTTCCACCTCATCCTGTGACTACCTGTCGGCATAGTAGTCAAAAGCAGTATTTTAAACCCATATCAGTTTGTTCTAATGAAATCAGTTGAAACACTTGTCTACCGAAGTTTAGGAGCTACCTTCCTTGTTATTCCAGCTAGAGAATTTCAAGTACCTAGCCAGAGGAACGCATTTGAATTATTTCTGTAACCCAGTCATACCTGTTGCCATTCCTCAACATGCCAAACAGGGGGACAATCAATCTGGTTACAAGCTTGTAAAGAATGAGGTTTTTTGTCTTTGCACTCTTCAGCAGCAACCGCAGATCCTCCCGGCTGCTGGCAGTACACATCTCTCGTCTGTATCCCAACCCCACACGTAGCCGAGCAGCGTCTCCAGGGGCCACTTTGCCACCTGTTCCAACAACACAGCCAAAAGCCCACGGTTTAGCAACTCGCCTCAGCCTTCATACCCCATCATACCCAAACAGGCCCTAGCAAACTAACTGAAGGCATAGTTATTGATAGATGGCTAAAACATCCTGCGGTTTGGCTGTAATGCAAAATTATAAACGAGATTTATAAACTTGCAAGTAACAAGGAAATGCAGAAGTTATTAACAATAAAGCAATACAGAGTCATTTCCAGACAAATTCAACTCCAGCATTTACTTTCAGAACGCTCCTCATAAAAAAAACGGCCTATTGGCAACCTGCTGACATTTACATTTATAAATGTAAATATGTAAATAGACCTTTCTTACATTTACAAAACTTCCTTTAAATGTGTATATGTTTTCTATAAAACATCCTGTTCCTGTTAACTTCTTCCCTACGTTTTGCAAGAGGAGGTTTCTGCAAACACGTAGAAACAATATGCAGAGGATCAGGGATGTCAGAGATCAAAAGTGGGTAAATAAGGCAGCGCATGTCAAAATTTCACATATGGCTCTTTCAAGTGACCAAATTAGCTAGGTTTTCCTGGATTTGGACTGGGTTTGTTCTTTTCCCGGGATCTCCAAATAAACATAAGAAGCCATAAGAACTATGTGGGGCTACTAAAGAAGCATGAAATTAAAATAACTTTAAATCATAATTTCACTTTTTTCATTCAGTAAGGACAGAAAGTAAATATTCTCTGTTTTTTTGTGAAATTGCCTTAAAATTTTCCCTGTAGCACTAGAAGAGTTAAGGCTGTTTTTCCAACTCTGGCAAATATCTACACAGAAGAGATTTATTTCAGAAAATGTTCCCTATTCTATTAGTGAGATGTGAAGAGTGGAAAAGGAGTGAACAAGACCAAAAAAAAAACCAAAAAAACCAACCCCAAAACCTTGTTAAAGGCAGAAGTAGTGAAATTTCATCCCAAAGCAAGACCACAGTCCTGCAATCTGAACCCCTTCTGAGAAAGCCGATGCTTAAGTCATATTAACCATTTCTTTGCCACAGTATGATTTCATTATGACAGTGTACCTCGGAGGGCAAAGCTTCATATTGCAAGTACGAGTCATTGGTGGTGGTCTCTTGGAATTGTCACACAGGGTTTCATTGACAGCTTGTTTTGTCTCTACATGCAGACACATAGCAATGGCTTCTTGTGTTCCTGAATTAAAAAGGAAAACACTCATGAAACACTGAAGATGGAAGAGATTTCTGTAAAGCTTACTTATGAATAACACTCAGTCAAAAAGCTTCAAACACTGAATTAGATAGCAGGCTTAAAAGTAACATCGCAAGTCAAAAGGAACACAGGGATAGTTTATATATTTAATGCTCAAAAGATATTTGTGAATTATGTCTAGCACTTTACTTCTGTGATATTTAAAAGGCTTGATTTGACATTCTGCCTCTCTGAAAACCAACAGAAAATAGGCTCCTCTGTCTGTCCACCATCAGATGCTACATCTGCCTGGTTCTGTAATGGTCCCAAGCCAACTACTGGTTTCATTGCCAAAATCAGGGTAAAAGTGATTCCTTCTCATTTACTTTGACTTTAAGGAGCTAAATATCTGCAAAAAATGTAATAAAAAAATGCAGAAAACTTGCGAAACTATAGTCAGGAGAATGGCTGACTAAACACAGAACCCTTCTCATAGGGGCTAAGAGGTGCAATAGTTTTGCTGAAGGCAGCAAATCTGATGCAGCCTAGAGCTTTCCTCACTCGTGACCATTCTTGGCACCTTCTGATCTACAGCTCTTGCTACCTGGATCTTATTACTGAAGCATGAAAGATTACTAATACTCAAATTTCTATGAGTCAAAATGAAATGTAATACAAGTTTGCTTTAGAACAAGTCAGCTTAGCAAATACAGATTTTGTGAACTACTTTTATTTTAAACCTATGTAATTATCCAATTTTACATATCGTATTTTTTAGTATGAAAGCCTTGCTCAATTTCAAAGCTCGTTCGCACACACATGAAAGACAAGATGGTTTATGATGTACTGGGGGATCCTGTGTATCTGGGATGTTCTATATAAGCAAAGCCAATGATCATAATCCTGTAGAACAAAAAAGCACTTGAATAATAAAATACCTACTTAGTTGCTTCTAGGTAAAAATGGCTTGTGAAGAGCCACAGTTTAAAGAATTTAAATCCATTTCCTTCCTATCTTTCACTTATCTCCAGTGATTTTGTAAGGATACAAACTTGCTTTCAGCAGCAGGTTATATCTGTTTTCTTATGACCAACTTCTAAGGTTTCAAAGGGAGTTGCATTTTTAACTAGAAACCTTCACTAACAGCTTCATGGTATCACCTATGACATTACCTCAAAACATCACCACTATTGTTACACAAAGGTTACTATAACTATTCCTGCTTCTGCGTCAACTGTGCATGACGACTGGTTTCTTGGCACCGTTGATCATTAGCCACTCTGATTTCAGTGGGCTTGATGAAATATCCTACGCTGAAAGTTTCGTCTCCATGCCAATGGTCCGTATTTCTCTCTTTTACAACACGTCTTGAGCACTGTCATTCTTTTCATAAACCAAAGCTGTTCCTTCCATCTATAAACAATTCTGATGTAGTCCAGCGTATCAGCCAGCCCAGGCCACAATCCCCCTTTGCGACACTTGAACCAGTCCAACTGTTTCAGACACTTCAGCAGGAGTAGACCTGCAGTGATTTTCACAATAACGTAGATTCCAGTTTCTTTCAGGCTCTCTGGTACATCTCTAGATCCCCTCTGGGGCTCATTTTCAGTTCAGAAAGACCTTGTTATATAAATGTTTTGACTTCATCCACAAAGTGATGAATTTTTATAGAACAGAAGACCTGACCTTAAATATGATTGACAACCTATTCAGTGCTCTTATGTTGAAGTATTGATAATTACATTAACATAGAACACACACATTGAGTAAAACGTATTTTACTAGCAGCACTGAGAAGAAACCTTTAACAGCAAATACCATTACTATAAGGCAGACATTAAAATGCCCAAAAAAAGACAAACCAGTAAAAAACCATGGTATCTAGAACTCTACTATTTTATTCCAGACTGACAATCAAGGGAATCAAATGTTTTCTGTCCAACTGATCCCCATGTGTTTGTTTAACAGGAGCAGCTTCCCTATCCTCTTATGTTAGAAATGCACATCTGACTGTCTACAGGAGAGAAATAAAGATTTAGAAATTGTGTTCTGGCAGAAACAGAATGACATTACCAGACAAGCAATCAAGCGTATATCAGATCTCTATTTTAGGTCAAAATCTACCCATGCTACCAACCTTCAGTTTCGCTGACCTCACTGTGTTCCTGTGGGAAAACCACGCTCAGAGGTGATGCTGCTCTGGAACAGGTTGCCATAAGTAATATCTTAATATCTCACACAAACAAGGGGAATGAAATGAGATTCCTTTCAGACCATCTAAGTCGGCAATAATCCCATAGGAACTTTTTATCTCAGTGTTATAAAAACTAAACTGGCCAGCCAAATGAACAAAAGGCATGTCATACCAGCTGACCGTTTTTGACTGCAACTTGCCACCTGGAGTTCCTTAAACAACTTCTGCCTTGCAGCATGACCTACCTAGCTTTAGTTGTGTTACCAGAAGAAAATGTTGATATGTGGTGTATCTTTCATTTGACTTAACTACAGGGCACAAACTGCAGTAGTGATTCCTCCCCACAGGGACCTTATTGAAAGAAAAATGTTACCCTGTTTTGATGCCGTAAGTACAAAACAGATATTAAAGAGTTGTTAAAAACATACCATGCACCCCCTTCCTGTTCTCAGTTCGAGGACGCTATTCAATAAATAACTACACTTAATTGATGCAGCATTTCCTTGAACTTAACTGTCAAAATGCCTTGACAATTAATCAGATTTCTCACCTCAAACTATAATTTTACATTAGTTGGGAACTTCAATAGTGATAAATTTCTTATTCTACATCGATTGGAAAATGGAAAAATCTATTATTCAAACAAGCAAAGTCTTATATGTATGACTTTCTTGGCTTATAATATAAACATAGTAGATAATTTAACTAAAACATTATGTATGCAGCAGGGAGCATTAAGTATTTTTACAGTAATCTGATGCACTATTGTAGTAATTATCCTACTATTCAGTGAAATAGAATATTTTCTATTTTAACCCAGCATTCAAACCACATACATTTACATTCTTTTACAAGCTTTTCTGTGCAGTGAAATACACAGTGCATGAAGCTGTGTTAAAAGATCAGAATGCTTGAAAAAAGCCCAGACTTTTTGTTTCTGCCTTTTTTGAGTACAAAGAAAATGGGGGTGGAAAGTTGCTGTGCAAATGGTAAGAGGGTGGATCTATTCTCTATACCTGGAAGAGGAAGGACAGCCATTTTTTTCTATCAGATAGTCTCAGTTTGGTGACTGCTTAAAAATATGTACTATCAGCTGAAAATAACTCAGAAGAAATGCCAAGTCCTACATACGCTTGAGCCTCTCTGTAAATCTATTGAAACTGGCAATGTTATTTAGACTCCTTCTGTAAAAGAGCAAGCAGTTAGTGTCTGCAGTTGATGAAATGAGTCATAGGAGTAACCAGTTATCAAATTGCCCACAACACTATTGCAAATGCTCCAACTTTATACGTGAGTCTCAGAATGGTCATTGCTTTTCTTAAGAGCCCTTAAATTTGGCTAGAATCCATTGATTTTCTAAGAATCTCAGGTTTCTTATAAATAAAATAGTAAATTTTTAGCCATTATGGTCCAGGCAAAAGCCTGAAAATACAACTTGACTGCACCCTAAAGCTTCCAAAGCCACAGACTGTAGAGGAAACAACAGGAAGTGCATATGTATTTATTAGTTAATCTCATTATTTTTAAGCCAGTGTAATGACTTTGAGGGGCCTGAATTATAATTTTTGAAGCATATGGAATACAAATAATAATAATAATAATAATAATTACACTGAAATACCAAAATCTGCCTCTTGCAATTAAAGATATTTTTAAACAGGGACCCAGAAAACATTCAGTTATTTTTTTAAATGGAAAACATCCCTTTAAAATATTGTAGAGTAGTTAAATGATTGACAGCACTAAAGAAATACTACAGATTACAAGAAAAACATTTCTTCTCCTCAGGTGTACTCTTTATTCTGATAACAACTATTCCTTCTCACTGACAATATTATGAAAATTAAACTTATACTTATGTTGGGGGCTCTCACATCAGGGCCAAAGTTCTTTAGATTGAAAAAAAAACAACCCCAAATATTCTGGGAAAATGAGGGCAAATCCTGAGATCCCCGAGCACACAGCTGGCTTATTTTCAGTTTGGGATTTCTTCAGTCACTGAAGACAAAATAGATCTTTAGTTTTCAGGATGGTTACAGAGTTTCCCATAGATGTTAAAGGTGACGTCTGCCCCAATTAGCCTGGACGACTTTTATTTGCACTCATGGAAAGATTGAGAAAGCAGTATTAATTATGCTAACGGGCATAACACAGCGTTGCAGTCCTCAAAAGAAGTAAATTTTATGGCACCCAATATGCTTCATGACAAGCCACAGAGATTTGGTGCAGAAAGCACACAAAATGACCAAAGACTCGTGTTACTAATGCTCTAGAACCTGCTGAATATGATGAACTGGAAAGTAAAGATGATGTTTGCTAATGCCTTGCAGATCGCTCTATCTCTGTAATTCTGCTACCTCAAAAACAATGTTTCCATCTGCATTTTTATGTCTGCTTTGGAGAGCGACTAGAGGAGAGTTTGAATTAAAAGTCTAGCCTGTATGAGGATTTAAAAAAAAGGTGCAAGTGACAAGCACTGAAACAGAGATTCAGTCCTTGCTCAAACAGTGGCTATAAAGCTTCCAGCCTACTTAGACCCTGCAGACTTTTCCCTCATTCAGAGAGAGTCAAGCACTAAGAAATGGGGGTAGGGAGTTCCAAGGATACAGAAATCCGCAGGAATTTATTTTAATAGCCACTGCTAGATACATACATACTAGAGAAAAAGTACCTAATATAATTTACATTACACTGGGATATTCCAAACTCAGACAACATTTATTTCTTGTAATGAAAGAGTTCATCTAATTGAAATGAGATTTGAACATAAAACTTAGCAGAAACGGATCAGCTCCATTGAACTACACAATGGAAAAATAGTAGACAGTGAGATCATTAGTTAGTACATTGCAATAAGTTGGAAACAGAAGAGATGTCTGGTTCCCTTAAAACTATTTATCGGCAGGTAATTTTTGGTCTGTTTGAAAGCCTTTGCCAAGGCAGCAAGAAGACCAGAACTGATAGAAGGAAAAATCACTGCTACCTAACTAGCATAACAGTACAGGGACTTCTGAAGCTGTTCATTGATAAAATATCCTGACAACTTCCCACATTTCCCAGGAGCATCACATAAGAAAAATGTCTAGACATAGTACCAGTGATACCACAGAAGTCTCAAGAACACAACCAGATATTTTCTTTCAAACTTCTCTAAATGGATCATTTCTACTGTGTATCAAAACAAATGGTTAGATTACTGTGAACTCCGATAGGACAATTCTGGGTCAGGCAACCTCACAGATTCATGAAATGGCCAGAAGTCAGCAACAGAATTCACACTCAGCTCCCTCAGGAACAAAATTAAGCTAAACATGGGATTCTGCTCATCAGGCATTTTGAAGATTCTTCGTGCCAGCAAATGAAACTACTGTCTTCAGTACAGGCTCCTTAAATTACCATCAGCTTGCACTCCAAGTGCAAGTTTTTATGAGAACATTTTTGCATGGACAAACTCACATGTGAAGACACAGGCAAAGCGAACACGCACATGTGCAATAGCAGGCAAAGCCTAGAATTTACTTCAGCCTAGATGTCTGCTGATGTCCTCAAAATTCAAAAACTTTGGAGTTTTAGAACACCTCTGACAAAGATATTGGCTAAAAAGCCGTAGTAAAGTGGATTTAAGATGGCAATGGAATGATTACATATTACAAAAATCAGTTGAGATACGAAAAAGAGAACTACAAATTTAGAAGTAATGAAAGCCTTGTTTCTGCTTTAGAGTACAATTTCCTTCTTTCTAAAATTAAATTAAAGTCATTAAAATGAAGAAACAGAGACCCTCAGTCACAATAGCTGTCACTACCGTGTCACTTTTATACGTATATACTTGGACTATAGCCTCTTCTACCTTGCCAGTCAAAACGCCCACTGAAGGCAGCGGAGGGAATGGGATGCATCAGCTTTTGTGATCACATGTGCTGCTATTCCTATGGATCAACCCCATCAGTAAACAGCAGTAGTAAATGATAAAGGAGGCACTTACCAGTCACTTACCATCCTGCCGATAGCATTCTAGGGCTTCCCTCCCAACTTCTGTCTTCAAGGTTTGAACTGGTGAACAGTACAGAGGAGGCTGCTTTCTGTGAGCTCTAGACTGCTCTCTGCTTCCAATTGTTTCTGTTCTCCCCTTTTCTACATTTTTTATTTCTTCTATGGGTACAACTGTCTTCACTTCCCACTGATGTCATCAGTCCTGTCATATATAGGTGTGTTCACAATTCCACTGCCTCCACTTAACACTTCATAACTCACTTGTGTTCAGTCCCAAAGTACCGTATGTAGTAGCAACACCAGCAACCTTGTCTAGTAACATGTACTTAGGACGACAGGGAGATTCGATTACATCCAAAAAGGAATGTGCCTAACTACTTGCAGACAGATGTATGGCACAGAGTTCTTACAGAGTGATATACTGTACCAAGACCTAAACAAACTTCCGTTTGATCTTCATGCCGGTCGGACTGAAAGCAAGTCTCCCTAATTACAACTTTGTATCCCTACTGTACTGCAGAAAATGGCAGCATTTTGGAAGATAAGGAATAATTAACATGGGACTTTTAACTCTGAAACAATACAATTCTAGTTCCTAGGAAAAGAAAGGTCATCTAAACGTGCCTGTCACTGATGCATTAAACGTGCTGGTACCACCAACTGCCTGGCAGCTGAGACTCCAGCAGCAACAAGACTAAAGCAAGTTGCTGTATCAACAACTTCTTGCACCTTACTTAACCAAATAATTTCGGTGTTTGAACACAGGACATAAAGGAAACAAAGTAGTTTGAAATACTCTATGGATAATCTAGAAATAAGTTAAAACTTGAAGCTGCATGTTTTCCTACAGATCAACATAGCTAATTTAGGGTAACACTAAGAGAAGACCCAGCAATGTCAAACAATGCCAAATTCTTACAACTCAGGATAAATAAATAAAGGTACCTCCAAGACATGTGGCTGAACAAGGAGTAAAACCAATGTATTCCCAGTCATAAATCACACTGCCATCTTCAGCATGTGAAAATTCTGGTGTGTAGGGGACAGGATCACTGTCACAGGATGCCTGGTGACAGACTCGTTCCGTTGGTGGCTTCACATCTTCACATTCCTCCTCAGGCAGTTCAACCTCAGTCTGAGTAAACGCGAGAAGAATTCGGCACTTCACATCTCGCACCTGTATGCCATTGCCACACGTGGCACTGCATGGAGACCAGGGTTCAGGAATAAACCTGCAAATAATCACAGCACAGTAGAAACACTGTCATTTTATTCCATATAATTGTGTCTGTGTGTGCACAGTTAAAACATAGCTAAAACACATAAATGTATGCTTATACACAAAGCAGACAATACATAATACTATTTGATGCTTAAATAGAATGCCTAAGTCTTTCACTGGTCTCCCATCCCAGACCATTTCTCAAAATTCACAACAGAAAAGATGTAAGAAAAGAGGAGAAAGAACCATGAGGAACAGGGAAAGCTGTATCCTTTTTTGGGAAAAAGGACATCACTTAAATCTTTTCTCAAACTCCTTCAGCGGAAAAAAAGGAGAAACTCCATGAAGACATATCTATGCAGTATAAAATAGCTCCCCAGGTACACAGGCTTAGGCATATGCCAAAAGAATATTTGCAGTCTGCTTAAATCTGAAAAAGGCCATCACCTTATGTCATACTAATAATCAGCAACCAGACAGAAGAAAAACACTTTTCAAATCTAGCTATCTCCAATGCACGCCACAGCAGGCTGCTGTTCAGATTTAATCTTGTAAGAAGCCTCTCATCGTCAATAAAGAGGTCTAACTGGCTCAGTCTATAATCCATCATTTTTATTAGAAAGCATTTATGCTCCTGATGAACTATAGTAAAATCTTATTTTACAGATCATGAGTTTACTGAATAGAAGGAGGTTTTAGTCTATTATATTCTCTGACTTTGAGGGTCATATTAATATCTGATAGTAATTTTCAAAATGGCACTAGAGCCAAGGGGATGAATTTCATTAATAAAGTCATCCTGAGAGGCTCTGGGGTACAATTTATAAGAAATCAAATATAGACTTTCATAGGACATTTTTTCAAAAGGTTGCAGTTGCTCTTTATCATATGACCAAACGCAGCTGATGATCAAAACACAAATGGGAGATATAGGAGGAGGTATTTGACCAATGCTAAAAATGTATTTGGAAAGAAAAATACAAATTAGGATTCAAAGATTTTCTCCTTATCTTTGATTAAGAATTATCTTTCTCTTTACTGCAGGAAAGCTGCCCTTACAAATATAAGAACAGTTGTGTAAGACAAAAATCAGTATTTACGCTCTGCATACACAGTAAGCATAGAAAAATGTCAACACAGTGTGGTTGATTCTGTGGACAGTTTATCATCTTGAGCCAATAACTTCTTGCCAGTATATACAGAGGAAGAATCAAACAGAAGAAAGGAGAACAGATGAGTGGGTAACCCGTAAGGATACTCTAACTCAGTCCTTGGGGTAGTCACTCAAACTGTGCTTGGGATAGACCCCAAGACAGACTGTCTCCTGGGGAAGACTATTCCCATTTCCAATTACGGTTACAAGGTAACTGGTTATTCTTTAAGGAAATGTTGATGAAATACCTTTACAACTCTACTATGAAGATAAATTAAGATGTCAAGGCCCGTCACTTCAAAGTTTCCTTGAACAGAGCCTCAAAATTTTCGTTTGAGCTCACCGGTCCTTGACAGACTTCAGTAAAGGGCACAGTATCCCCAGCTTCTCCTGAAACCAAGGAAAACTGCAAGTGCTCATCACTTCACAAGTCTGACTACCTTTGAAGTAGATGACCAGACTGATTTTTAGGAAGAGTATTATCAAAATGGTGGATGGTGGTGTCCTACAGTGATAAATCTGAGTAACTGCCACACTGGTGCAACCCAGCAGCCCATTGACTCCAATGGCAGAGCTGGCAGGGGTCAATGTCCAGAGGCCTTTGATAACAAATTCTAACTGAACATCTGTGGGAAAAGCTGCAAAGGAAGGCTTTCTCTTACCCCAGCAGATAAAATCAGCTTAACCCTGAAACATCAGATCTCACAGTCTTTTCAAAGACAGCCATGCAAACTACCAAGGGCAGCCATGGCAAAATCACCCTCATCCAACAAAACACTTAAGCATGTGCCTAACTTTAAGCATATTAGCAGTCCTTTGAAGTCAATAGGACTATAATGTGTTCAGAGTTAAACTTGTGCTTAAGTGCTTTATTGGACCAAGGCCATTGTGCATAGGCTTAAAATTATGACTTTCCTCTCCTGGTTAAAAAAAAGTATAAGTCCATTTGTAGTTATGTACCTAATTGGAAAAATAAAATTGATGGACATTTATAGCTGAAAAGAGTTGGTTAGTGTTCTGACCACACCTAAGAGTTTACAGTCTGAAAGCAAATAACTTCTTTTGGTAAAAGTATGACAGCAGCATACCAGAAATTAGTGTTAGTTTTGCATACTGTTAGTTGAGTGCATTAAAACATTCCAAAAATAATGTATGATGCATTCTTTTGAAATCCTGTATAAATGAAAGGAAATTTTGAACCACAGCAATCCTTTCATTCAGCAACCAATTGATTTATAAAGAAACTCAAAAAATTCTAAGCTTTTTTTTTTTCTTTTTTTTTTACTTATAGCAAGCCTATATTATAATTGAGGTTTTCCTGTTGAGTGTTAGTGTCTGGTATTTTTCAGTGAAGTGCAAGATGATAAAAAAATCCACCCAAAATACTTTTCATTCTACCTTGGCATTTGCTAAACTAGTCACATGACTATGTAGCTATTAAAATCCTAAATTATAGAATTTTTCAAAGAATGACCATGTTAAAGCCACACTTCAAGTACCTTCAACAAAAGCCAATGGAGACGGCTAGTACAAAATTAGAGCAAGGAACTGACTGGACAGTGACAGAGCTCCAGAGGTTGGCATTATATCTGAATTTTGAGTTCAGGCAGAATTTTTTTTTTTTTTTTTTTTAACATATGCACAACCAAAGCCTGTGACAGATCACTAAAGCAAACTCCATCAGCCTCAGAAGTGAAATATTTTTTACTCAGTGTCATTCACAGCACACACATGGCAATGCTTTGGACGCAGTACTTCCTTGAAGCACATTCACTCTGCCTTTGATGGGCATACACTCCGAGTGATCTCAGGACAGGATTAAGAAGTATCAAAGCACCTGTATTACGATGCCTTGCAGATCATCAAGAATTTATAATGGAATGGATAGGATGGTGGTAACTCTGAAAATTTTCTGAGATCTTTAACTAAGTTTGTAGATGAGATTCCTCTTCTGATTAAAAAAAGGAAAAGAATGGAAAAATGCAAATCCGAGCAGGCACAACTTTTCACAATCGGCCTTTTTGTACAGTCATTCTTCCCAGTGCAGTGTAGAAATCAAATGCTCCTATAATCCTCTGCACAGGTATAAATAATGTCTGCACTACAGATGCAGTGGAGAGTATGTCCATGCTGCAGTTTTATCAGTCTAAAGCTAATGGAAATGTGCATTCACCTGGCACGCTCTAAAAAAGCCAGTGTAGGATGACCTGGAAATGAAGCAGTGACCTAAACTACTGATGATAAAACTGGGACAGAACAGCCCAACCCAACCAAATCAAATGTGAACTGAAAACTTAACTCAGCACAGCCTTCTGCAGCTTTCTAAAGACTTGGAAAACATGGTGTCTTTTAATTTTTTTTTTATTTTTGTCACACCTGCAGTTCTTGCTTTCAGTTAAGACAGGAAATGCCTAAATCCTGAAAAAAAGGCTGCTCTTGTGATATTTCCAGTCCAACCCTACTGAGCCAGGGGGCCTGGATAAAAGTTTGCAGAAGCATTGTCCTGGTTTTGGCTGGGATAAAGTTAATTTTCTTCCTAGTAGCTGGTATAGTGCTGTGTTTTGGGTTTAGTAGGAGAATAATGTGATAACACAGGGATGTTTTAGTTGTTGCTAAGTGGTGCTTACACTAGGCAAGGACTTTTCAGCTTCCCATGCTCTGCCAGGTGCACAAGAAGCTGGGAGGGGGCACAGCCAAACTGGCCAAAGGGCTGTTCCATACCATATGATGCCATGCTCAGTATATAAACTGGGGGGAGCTGGCCGGGGGACAGCAACTGCTGCTCGGGGACTGGCTGGGCATGGGTCAGCGGGTGGTGAGCAATTGCATTGTTCATCACTTGTTTTGTACATTCTTTTATCATCATTTTGATGACATTTATAATATCATTATCATGATATTATTATATCATTATCATAATTATCAATGATCTATAAATATCATATAATGATATCATTATCGTTATTATTTTCTCTTCCTCTGCTGTCCTATTAAACTGTCTTTATCTCAACCCACGAGTTTTACTTTTTTTTCCCTATTCTGTCCCCCATCCCACTGCGGGGGAGCAAGCGGCTGTGTGGTGCTTAGTTGCCAACTGGGGTTAAACCATGACAGTCCTTTTTGGCACCCAAAGTGGAGCACAGAGGGTTGAGATAACAACAGATCTGACCAGAACGTGTTAAAACAAATTTGTTATAAGCATTCATTATGTTAGTTTACTAGTGGCTGGTCACAATGTTGATTTACTTGCTCTCAGAGTTGTTGTATTTGTTCTCGGAGTTGTGTTACTGCTGGCTGGCTAAAACGTTGGCTGCTTACTGGGGCAGAACTTCCATGACGCTGGCACCTACCCCCCCCTGCAGCACCACCCTTGCCTGCTCTAAGCAGAGTTGCACTGCCAGGTTTTATCAGCCTCGGGTGTAATGTGTTGGACAAAATCACCAGCCCATTTTCAGAAAGGAAGCTGTGAAAAATGTGTAATTCTCTATCACCAAAGGCACGACGGGGACATTTCTGTGAAAATGACTCAAACACAATGAGCGGCAACCTTTATGAGAGACACCGCGTTTCACATTCAGCCAGTGCAACTCCACAAACCTGGTGATTACTTTTTAGCTCGGGTTGCTGAAAAAATACATCGGCTTTTGAAAGCATTTTAATTTTGTCCTAAGCCATGACAGGGAAAGGCAGTTGAGGTGTCTATTTCTTTAACTTATCATTAATAAAAAGGATGCAAAAACCTTGCTGGAGCTTCTCTGTGAATCCCACTGTAACTAAGAAGGCTCGAGGGAAGAACGTTTAAAATAATGATTGGTATCAACTGTCATCACATTCCACAACTAAAAACTAAAAAGGTCAGACCTACATTTTTCTTGGCCTCACTTTAAGGGCAGTCATTTTTTATTTTGCTAATAATAAACAAAAGAAGCTTTTGAACATTCTCCCTCTATGTAAATTCAGGACACCAGCCGTGGTAGACCACAGCAGCAGAAGTATTTATCTTCCACAAGCTACTTTTGGCATATCCATCATTTGTGGGTTCTAAAACACAGCTGCATTTATTCTCTTACTCATTATCAACTAAAATATCACATGAAAGCATAGAAAGACAGTTGTAATAAAAGGATGGACTAGAAGCTGAGACTTCATATTGTGGTTTAAGTTTGGATGACAAGAGAATAACTAAAATTAAAAGTGATGGCATTTTACCAGGGAAATCATAAGCCTACTGCTAGGCAGAGGTGGGCTATGAGTTAACACTGTGCCATGCGTAAATTACAGAAAACAAAGTTAAACAGATCGAAACCAGAGGGAAATCTTGTTATAATTTACTCTGGGAGAAGTAACAAACCATTGTTACAGTTTCTTTTTAAATCCTAAACCCTGACCCAAAAACTCTCACTCCAGCTAAAAGACAGGAGCAGTTAGGGCGTGAGATTTAAAGCATCTAGTGGGAAATCGCTCTGTTTGCAAACCACCGTCCACATGACCAACAGGCAATCTGCAAAAAAGGATGAAGTCAGGGATCAGTTATTTCTCATTTCTCCTGACCTGCCAGCTCCCTTAGAAGAATAAAGTAAGAACAGGTGGCAGCAGAAGACAGGTAAAAAGAAACTAAAGGGGAATCTGGCTGCAGCATTACAGCTGGGTCCCAGGAGAGCCCAGAGTACCCAGACCAGGAAAGCACAGCACCTCAGCAACACCTCAGTAAAGAGAAGGATGGCAGAGTCGAGTCATCAGCAAGAAGTGGCTGGAGAAACCTTTTAGAAAACCTTCACCTTAGGTGAAGATGCTTCTGGAAAATGTGAAGGAAAGAGTCTCGGGACAGGATTAGGATCATGAATGAAAGATGAAGAAAATCTAGGTCTCCAGAGTAAGTGAAGAAGAAAAAAAAGTCCAGGAAACTGAAAACTGCACAGCTGTGACAGGACATGCACTAAGAACTCAAACACATGGCTGCATTCACACTGTGAGGCTGCAGCGGAATACATCGGTCATGTCTAGGAAGGCATGAATAACCGCTTTCTTTGTAAGAACAAGGTACAAGGGAACCCATTACAAAGTTTCCGGCTCAGCTATATTATATTCTAAATATACTCTGAACTACCATGCTGTGTTCCTGCCAGTCCCCCCTGCTTGTTCTGTCAGACTGCTGCTGCAGAATCCTAAAAACCTAGAGACTACATTAGCTCCCAGTTGCAACAGCATGATTTTGTAATGCTAGAGATGATTTTCTTTATAGCTTCATGCTGAATCCTCTTTAGAGGTGGCCTCATATACCTTCGTTCTGATATGCTGACATTCAACAGGCACATTTGATTGCATCACCCCCTTCGACAATCACACTTTATTTTTATATCTTTGCTACTACCCTGCCTGAATTCAGGGCCACCGATTTGGAAAGTGAAATAACTGCTCGCAGTAGGTTGACACTTGACTTGAGAGGCTAGAGCAGTGAAAAGTTTAAAGTACAGTCACCATAACTGTGCAAACACCTGTTTGGCAAGAGGTTTCTTCTGTGAGTCAGTGCAGGTGTAAAGATTTTATTACCCATGATCACACCTGTTGGTGCATGTGTGCCAAAAATCAGGAATAGCTAGATGGAGGAAGAAAAATAAGAAGTTATGGGGCACACTCCGCTCTCAGAGCAATATAAATCCAAAGTAACTTCAGTAAGCTCATCTAAATTATTTTAAACTAACATTACTACAAATGAGTGCAGAATTTGGCTAAGCACAACGGAATATCTCTCATGAAAACCTTATAGAAAGTTACTACTTTCTAGAAAGTTATATAATATATATTGAATATGTTAGATACACATATGCATGAAATGTAGACAGGGCATACAAGCAATTGTGTAGATGCCCTAACATACAAGGGAGAGGAACAAGTGCAGCTGGATTTAAGTTATGCTTTCATCCCCAGGACTTAAATGTTGCAAGGCTTACCCCCATCAGCTTTTAAGGGGACTCACAAAATCCAGATGTTATTTCACACACACACACGTGTAAAATATCACAACTTATCCCCACAGATTCAGCTAAGCTCAGAGATCAGCAGGTTTTTCCTCACTCTCTTTATGCATTGGTCTCACCCCCCAAGGAAATCCTGGCAACCCTACAAAGTACCTCTTAATTTTTAATACAACCACTACATTCTTGAGGTAACAGCAATGAGTGGGATAAAACTGAATTTATTTCATTTACATCTGCTGAAATGCTTCCACATGCATTAATTAGGGCTTAATTAGGCTAAATTAAGATCCCTTTGCATTGCTTGAATGATATAGGGACACTATAATAGAGTAGCTCTGTGTCATCCAGAACAGGAGCTCCAGAAGCAAAGCTATTGAGATGTAAAATTAGGAACAGCTCACAACACAACTCATCTCGCAAGGAGGGCCAACTGTCACGGCAAACTGCATTGCAATAGTCATTCCAGATGATCTGCAAAATATGCCGGAAATGTTTCTTCACTGTAAAAGACAATGTACTTACGTTGGCTCTTCTGAGACTGTTCTGGTCTCTTCCATTTCATGTGCCTGTTTAAACCACGGCAATTTTGCTTCCACAGGATTTTTTTCTGGTAGGGAAAAAATAAAAAACCCACTCAGTAATTCCTCCAAAATCAAAGCAGTATGTAGATGTTAGCATTATTCACCTTAGCACTTCACACTTTACAATGCCTGTTGATCTAATGCTTTTGAATAAAGGTATACTGAATAATAAAACATAATTTACTAGAAAATTTCTTCATGATGTTTAAGCTCCATTCTGACACTCCTTTTTACTGAGAGGGTACCAGTAATCCAATTTCCATTCCTGTTTAATCTTTTACTTGCTTCCCACATCTTCCCCAAATGCAGGCAGTTTCTAGTAGATTGTAGCTTATATCTCAGTGTAGGATCATCGTCATAACTTAAGTTTATAGCTGAAAAAGAAGCCAGAGCATAGCAAACGTACATTGCTCTCCAGATAGACTGGCTTCATAAGAAAATTTTCACAGAAAATGGGTTTTTTTGCTGAGTTAGCCAGCGTTCCCAAAATTGGAAATTAATTTAAAAAACAACACTAGCTTCTTTTATCTGTCTATACATCCTACACTTCTCCAAAGGTTTTTCTCGCAGTGCTGTAAGCCAATTGAGGATCTATGCCTCCAAACTTAAGTAAAACCCCAGAAGAAGGTTCTTAAAATTTCAGTGCTAGTTTCTACTTCATGGTCTAACCCTGAATAGTTTTCTGCTTGAAGAATTCTCTAGACTCTGAAAACCTCCTGAAGAGAAACATAGGGTTGTCTACAGAGAGCTTTCACTTTTTCTGTGTAAATCTGTATGGTGAATTGGGAAGGTCTGAAATACAGCCTTTCAAATAAAAACTGAAAGAATGGGAGTAGCACCCACTAAAATTTTCTGGGCCCAGAGGGACAGAAGTGAGCAAGGGACAAGATATACTAGTTTCCCCCCTCATCTTTGTTTTTTCTTTTCACCTTCCCACCTACTGTTTTAAACCTTACCAACTCTTTCAGAGAATATTTGTCAATTTACGTGACTGTTACAGACCTTTTAAATATGTGGAAATGGAGAAGAGAGAAGGAAACCAGTTTGACTATAACTTAATGAACTGATGAGGCCCACTGAGAATGTTGACACATTTAATGAGATGCAAACGAACAAGATCCCAGGTGATGCGTGTGGAGTATCATTCCCATTTCAAGTATTATTGAACAACTCCTCCACATGTTGAACTCATTAATTCTGGTTTTCCCAATTTGACCAGGCTGTATAGATTTAGTTAGCATGTTCACCTCATGACAGTCTGGCCACATTATCAGCAAAAAATATCAGCAGGGCACTTTTCCTAGCACCAATAATTAAAATGCTTGTTTCTGCCAAGACTGAAATAAGTCCTAGTAAATTCCAGCTTCTGGCATTTCTGAAAAAGGTTACCAGGGGCTTTTAATTCTCTTAACAAAAATGTAAAACAATAACAGACCCAGACAAAATTCCAGTTACCTTTTGGCTTGTAACATGGTATTGGCACAATGCACTCTTCTTTTATGTGTAGTTTAAGTTGTGGATTACAGCCACCGACATGCTGCCCACGGTGGTCAATACACAGCACTACTCGGTAACGCAAGCCTCGGCCACAGGTCACTGTGCACTGCAGGAGACAATGCAACCATCTCATGCTGTTTCTTTTTTATTGTATTTACAAATACTGTTAAAAAGCAAGTTAGAAATACTGATGATGTGTTCGCTAAAGTTTTTCCACAATCAATCGGGTATCAGAGACGTATGAATTTGTCCCTGCGTTGCTAGGCGGATAAAGAAGAAGTTGATGCTGGAAAAAACGTCTAAGTTTTGGGAAGGCAAGTGATTTCTTGGGGTTCTGTAAAGCTTATCTGATTGGCAAGAGTCTGAAACAGAGGTGGCTATGTACTGAGAATATGCTCTCTCACAGTGGTCATTTTCACTTAAAGCTGGGTCAGACGTGCTGCAAGAACAGTTTCTTCACTGTATGTCAGTGATGTCATTTGGATGAACTCAGGAATTATAGAAGTGTTGAGCTATCTGACTGTATCAGATAACTACAGCCAAGATAAGTTGGCTTTATGTTCTTGTTACTATAACGAAAGGTAAGAATGCTGGAAAATCACCCTTGCAGACATGTCAGCCCCTAGACAGACATGCCTTTAGCTATTATATGCAGTGAAATATTACATTTATCAAGAACTGAGAGACAAACGACCTGATTGCAAAGGGGCCTGACCTCTGGCTCTGATTTCTCCTCTGTGTAAAGCAGGAATTCAGCAGGCATAAATAATTCTTTATGCATTTTTCTCCACACAGACATGTTAACATTTTGATTATCAGGCCAAATTACTTAGCGCAAACTTCTCCTGGTAAGTACTATGAAGTATGCTTTCAGGGCTATATTTTTCTCTTACCCTGTGCTCACAAATACACAGAAACACAAGACTAGAGGCTTTCTTTAG
Organism: Mycteria americana; assembly: GCF_035582795.1. Lineage (NCBI taxonomy): Eukaryota > Metazoa > Chordata > Aves > Ciconiiformes > Ciconiidae > Mycteria > Mycteria americana. The sequence goes on along the minus strand of NC_134370.1, from coordinate 60,343,847 downwards.
AAAGCAAGACTAAAGGTCCAAATTACTTTTCAACTTACTTGAGACCATTCCATTGCCACCCATTTAGGACAATCAAACAGATTGCAGGTTTGAATGACTTTGGGCTTAGGGGCATACATGCATTTCCATTCTTCCACTTGCAGTATCTCTCCATGAATGGTCTCCTCTACACACACAAAACTTCTCCTCTGAATACCACCTCCACAGGAAACTGAACATGCAGTCCAAGGGTTATGTTCCCACCTGGAAAAAGAACTCGCATATATTAAAAATAAGGCTATTTTTTATTCCAGTAATCTCTATTAAAAGTGCAAAATACTGAATCCAACCTTAGTGTCATTAAAACCCACTGATAGTTCAGTTGCTGGATTCTTACCACACACTGAATATAAATACATTGAATTACAGACCTACCTTGCATTCATTATTCCAGGCTTAAATTCATGTGCAAAATGAGAAGAAAAACAGAACTATAAATTTAAGTACATTTCACAAAAATAACTGAAAATCTTATTCTCATACATGAGTTAAAGACCCTAACTATACTGAGTTCGACTACTGGAATGATTTTACTTGCAAATAGTCTAAATCATTGAAATAGAATATTTTTCACAGTTAATTTACATGGTCACATATACTCTTATTACCATTGTCAGAGACCGAGAAGCATATGTACTTGAGATTATATGAAGTCCAAAGACAAAGACAGGTCTGGCTGTGCTGACTGAGGGTGTTATTACCCACAGTTGCTCATCACTGCCCACATCATGCAGACTACCCTTAAAAAATCTGTTCATGAAAGAATTTTTATGGGACCTCTAATACTTGCTTTGGGTAAACGCAGCCATTTCATTTCAAACTGTCTTCATCCATAAGGACTGTGAACAAATTAAATTGTGACAGGTACCATTTGGCTGGCCATCACTGCAGTTCTGCAAGAGTTTTCCACCCTCATTAAAATGGCATTGAATGACTTTGTATTCACACTTTCCAACTTGCTTCAAGCAAAAGGCAGCTGCTCATCCATTTCAGCTGCTTTGGCTAACCTAGCTGATTTCTCCTGAAGCAGGGCAATGCATAGATTAAGGAAAACTCACACAGTCCTGTCAACCAGCAGAGCGGTGGGGTAGTAGCCTCCAACAGAGGGATGACAAACAACCTGCTGGGAGGGAATGTCTTCAAAATGGACATCTATCCACAAACTTAGACCTATCTACAACAAAGATGGAAATTGCTGCACCATCTGAAGTGAGAATTGCATGGAGGTTTTTACATTACAAACTCTGTTTCATTTATCTCTTGGTCTTAGCATGAATGTACATTTAAGCAATCACTTCTCAACAAAAAACTAACTTCAATAATGTCCTGCTCCTGTCAAGTTTAGAGATAACAAGCTTCTATTATAGCATTTGTCTATAGGTTCCGGTGACGCCCATGCAATTTTTCCTCACCCTTCACCTCTTATGTCTTGCTTTCCTTCCACCACCCACCCAAATCGAAGCTAAGCCCTGGGAAATGATTGAGTCCTGCAGGACATCTTATGGTTCATCAATGTCTTGTTAGTTTAAAACTTATTCCTATTACAACTGCAGGGGCTCAGAAAGGATCATGAAAAAAATTATATCTGTTATGAACAATGGACTCAGCAAGTACTACAATATCCCACCAAAATCAGTTCATCAAGAGTGACTTAGCTATCATAAAGGAAGTCATAATGTCAGAGCAGATGAAGCAAAGGCCTATGAAAAAAGGTAAATTTAAGTAATTACTACCCACTTTCTATGATACAGCAGGTAAATCAAGGACAATTCCTATTTTAAGCAATTCATTGAACTGCCTACAAAAACACATTAATCATGCTTAAGCTCAACAGAAGAATGAGTACAAAACATACAGCAAACCATGGAACATTAACCATAGAGTATATACTCAAAAGCATTCAGAATAAAGCTGTATGCCCAGATACTGATATCATATCACAAGTACAAAATACATTTGAAGAGCAACAGTTACACTTTTCTTTGACTTAAATGAACGGTCAGCATTAACTCATTTTCTTTAAAAAAAGTCAGGAACTAAAGAGCAATTAACTGTTCAATGAATTAGCAGCTCATGGATTTATATATATAAGGATCACTGTGCTATATGTAATACTAGCCTCGCAAGTGTTTATAGCATGAAGTTTTATAGTTGTTTTTCTTTATCTCATCAGTTTCGAACACACTCCAGATCCCATACTCCCATAAGCATTTTCAAGATGGAGTGAGGTCCATGGCTACTGGGGAAAAGGGGGGTCTTGGGCAAGCAGTCAAGGAGATACTTTCCAGAACCCACAGCTGTCAAGGGATCCTCAACAGTCCAACAAGTCTGAAATAAATGGAGGCATTCCAAAAGCTTTAAAAGAAAATTTTCATCCTGGGAAATTTTTCTATTTATTTCAAAAGAATTCTCCATCTGTAAAAATATTTCAGTGGGGCATTTACAACTCTAGCCACAGGAGAACTCTTTCAAGATCTTGCGGTGCGCACCATGACTTTCCCACAACTTCCTCGTGTGAATGGGAAAGTAGTGGTAAACGCCACAGGAGTGCAAAGCAGCCCTCCACATGGCCCTCGTGTTGTGTAGGAGGTGTGATGTATGACTGCTGGTCAAGGTGAAGGAGTCTCTACAGCTTTGCTCAAGCATATCTACAGTACTTTGGTTTTCTGCCTGCTTTGCAAGAACAGTCTTGGGGTTAGCATGTAAGAAACAGGTAAGAAAAGAAAAAGCAAAAAGAAAACATGGAAGAAACCCCGGCAGAACTGGCACAGACTAATGCACTGCAGTTACTTGACAGACAACAGCACAGAGAAAATACATCCTGCTACACTGAAGAAGACTTGCATCTGCACTGGACCAGATTCACCTCAGGATGCAGCTATACAAACTGGCTGTTTCAGCTGCTGGTTTCTTTCAGAAATTCCAGCAAGAAAAGGTGATTTTACATCTTTGTTATGTTTTTTTATGCGCCCTCCCAGTGGAACACAGCCTGTTTCCTCTCTCTCCTTCCTGCTGGCAGCAACTCTGAGCCCTGCTTGGCCATCTGCTGTCTTACAGTTCTTGCTCCTGAGCATCACCAGGAAGACCATGATCCCTTCTGACAGGACACACTGAGGTGTCGAAATGAGGTGGGCTTTTGTCTGTAGTTCTCAGTGTTTGAAATAAGAGAACCTGCCCACAGCTTTATCGCAGACATATTCTATCTCACCACAGTGTCATGCAAACGTGCTGAGCACAGTAAAGCACAGAAAGGGGGATTAAATTTCTCTTCCAACTGGTCTCCAAGCCCTGAGTGGTTCAGAAGATGAAATACTCGTGTAAATAAATTGTGCTGAGTTCCAGAGGAGATCTGAAGTACAAAGGAATTGGCAGAAGAAATGGAAGGGGAGAGACACAGAATATAATTATGGAACTTTACAGGATAAAGCTGTAGAGGAAAAAAATCTCAATCTATGTATGGAAGCCAAAGTACATCACAGGACAGCAGATCCACAACAAGTGTAAATTGCTACAGAAATAAACTATGACATTTATATCAGCTGTAATCAGTAGCTCCACTGAGCCGTGCAAGTCTATGATTTCATTCTTATTACTTCATATCTTTACTTCTTTAGAAAAATACACATTATTCATTTCATGACATAATGAAGCAGAGGTTCAAATCAGATAAATATGCATCTAACTCCATCGACTATAATTCTTTACATAAACAGTAAATCTGGCTCAATGTTTTTTAGTCCTAACATTCTTTACAAAACATCTAAGCCTTCCAAAGAAGTTTTACATTCTTGTGACTGATTCAGGTAAAAAAAAATTAAAAAAATAAAAGGCAACAAACTGTGCTCTGATGACTTAATTTTAGGCAATAGGTATTCAGACAGCTCAGTATCTTTAAAGTGACATGTCAGCCTTGATGTCAATAAATAGAGTGTAGGTCTAAAGAAGAGCAGAAGAATGAGACCTCTCAAGAGAAAAAGAATTTCTAGAGTCCTGTAACACAGAGAGACCTGTTCCATAAAAGAATATATTCATTGTATACATCTTCAAAATAAAAACATTTCAAAACAAGAATTCATACATGCATTTTAAAGGAGATGCTCTTCTCAGCACTACAGCAGGAGAAGGCTTAGGGGGCAACTTTTATTCTAAAGTCTTCCGCACTGATATTTCAAGAAGAGCATATTAACCTCTTACTGTTAAGCTAATCATCCAGAGCACACTGAAATAAATCAAAAGCTTCAAAAATGTATACAGGATTGTTATAAACTTGCTCTCCTGTACAGCAAAAAATCAGAAGATGTTCCATGATCTTAGTACTCAAATAGTATATTTGCAGTGAAAATTGTGCTAATGCTGACACATATGCTATCCTGATTATACATACCGAGGAAGTGGCTGGAAGTGATCATAGGGCATGATTTCTTTAAATCCATCACTGTCAACAAAATAAATATTGCATCATTATTTCTCATACCCAAGACTGTACATCAAGTACATACTTTTACTTGATCATGCTTAAAGTAAGCAATTCCCAACGTGCAATGAGGGAATCTTACATTCATTACACGTTACCCTTGTGGCAAACAATGACTCATATAATCTTACCTCTTCTGCACCTATAGAGATCTATTCACCACACAGTTTCTCCACTTCATACCATCAAAAAAAAAATTAAATGAGCAAGTCTTCAGCAGAGAAATTTATTATCCGTGATCCTTTAGGTCTGTGCTACTTTATAAGTACGTAACTATTTTCTTGTTAATATCTGTAACAAAGACCGCTGAGGAACATGAGTGGCAGTGAAATAAATGCATCACAGATTTAATCCTAGATAGGTCCTGAACGGTGCTTAGGACCCTTCTCGAGCTGTTTATTTGAACTGCACAGCACAGGGCAGGCATAAAGCCTTACTTCCAATACTAAGAAATATGGTATTATATCCAGTAGTACTTCCCTTTTTCTGTCTGTATAAGCTAAAATTGCAAGGAAAAAGATAATTACGGCCTTTCTTTCCCTAATTTTCCTATTCCAGCTTTGCAACATTTGGCACCCATTGCCATTAAGCATTACTGAAGTCTTACTACTCCATATAGTGATCAACTCTCCAGGAAAAAAACTTGAAAGTCTGCACATCTATAACTGTTAGAGGTCACTATCAACGATTATGTTCAACAGGAATGAAAGGAAATGGACAGTTTAGCTATAGGAAATGAAATCCATTGAGAGTGTTTCCTTTTCTTCTTGCATATAACTCTAGCTTGGCCAGCTGGCATATTAATGTGAGGTTCTGGGACTTGATACTGTGATGTTATTTTAAGATTCTTCAGCACAGCCAGGAAACCTCACCAGACAATCCAAAAGTTAGTTTGAAATACTGTAGTGCAATTCAATACAATTTATGTATACTATAGCCTTTATAATTTGGCAATAATATTCTGTGGTATTTGTACCACAAGTACATTTACTTTGAATGATTTTTTTTATTCGTAGTGTAAAAAAAAAACAACCCCCCCCCCCCAACTTTAATAATTAAGTGTCAACTCCACAGTACAAATGAAGAGTGAAACTTTTACTATAGGCAGATGAATAAACCAAGTTAAACCATGTGCAAAACTTGTACGCTGGCTGAGAACTGGAGCTACTGTCTGTCTAATGAGAAATCCTGAATGGCAGCATCAATAAATCCAAAAGCAGGCAAACAATCTGTCCTCTTCACACAACATCACAAAATCCTTGTACTAGTGCTGTACCACTCAGCAGAAGACATAAAGTAGAATTAGTCCGTGGAGAGAAAAATTGATATTTACAATATCTCTGTATAAAGCAAAGTCTCCTATTCTGCAACACTGAAGAAGTGCCACAAATCTATTGGCAGTGGTGCCAGACATCAGTCTTTAACGCGTGCAATAATCAACCAAGATTAAGTAGCCTTAAAGATGAAAAGAACTGAATTAAGTAAATACGATTGCTTGCTCCTTAGTAACTGACTATACCACACACTTAAATTTATTTGTCATACAAACCTAGAAGGGCAGGGATCCATGTTGCATTCTTTTAGCTTGGGCTTTGGTTTCTTATTTTCTGGATAGTAATGACAATAGTGGTCAGGAACAACACGCTTCAGACGAATATCCACACATTCAGCTGAATTAAGCTGATAACCTAATGCAGAAGCAAAGTTAAATTTTGGTAATGGAGATAAATTAAAGCAGCCTTATTCCACCCCCCCAAATAATGCACTGCCAATTGAATTAATTTCCTGTGTTACTCTTCTTTGGTTTGCTTTTAAACAAGGAAACACTGCACAGGAACATGCAGCACCAGGTCTTCATTTAAGGCAATTCAGCATAACAATTATGTTAACCTACCTTAACACTAGATGAGACTCTGGCACACTATTCTAATAATATTCTAAGTATAAGAGTAAAAGCATACATATTTTTATGTGGTAGAGGAATGCATGTACTGGAGCAGCTCACCTGTCACAAAGGCACCCATACAAGTCATACGGTTCTACTACATGTTCCAAAATTTATAACTGCCCTCCCCCAAGGAGGAGTTACCATGTATGTTAGAGGGCTATATTACAGTCATGCATGCTAAAAAAAAAAAAAAAATACTTAAAACAGAAAGCCAGAGGAATTGAAGATGAGATCCAAAAACATTGCTAAGTTAAACTGTAGAAAACCAAGAAATAGTTTCAAGAACATTCCTAGTTGAAGAGCCAACAAAAGAAAACTTGAAGTAACTACTTGGTGAGGAAAAAAAACCCAACAAACCGTGTGGAGACTGGTTACAATAAGGGATCTGAGTTTTATAAACCACTGCATTGCTTTTTTGGCTAAGAAAAAAAGACTCGTTCAAAAGAGCTGACTTGGACTTAAACTGAGGAGAGGAGGAGGATGTTCTGGTATGTGCAAAGAAAAAAAGTTTGAAACCACAAGAATTAAAATCCAAATAGAGTCAATAAACTAACAGCACAAGTCCCAGTGTCTACTGAAAATGCTAAGTATCATATATCAATGGCTTCACTTGTGTGTCTCTTGGCTGATTCAAAGTGTCATCATGCATGAGAGTGATAACCATAAAGAACAACTAAGCAGTTCCAGTGCTCAAAGCATGTATGTTCCAGTTCTTGTAAGTACTGAAAGGACCCAGAAGATATGCCACTTGCAAACAAGATAAACACAATTTTTAAACATTCTTGCTCATTCGAGCTTGACTGTGCTTTCTGAGATGCCCGTCACGCTCCCCCTTCCCACACATGGAGATTACAGAATTAAATGTAGAAGAAGCATCCAAGTGAGGAATGGTGGTGCACTGATTCCAAGTCTCTGTTGTGAGGAACTTTTTCTTTTACTGGCAGTAAAAGATGCCAAACAGACAATCTGGATACTAAATCCGCTTTAAGATAATGGGTTAAAGCCAGGCAGCTGCAATACAACTTCCCTGCATGCCTTAGTAATATGCCATTCTTAACACTACTACTTTCATGGGTAAGCAAGTAGCTTAGTTTCTGTGCTTCTTCAGTTACTGGCCTCTCTCAGGACTGCCATCAAGAGTGTCAAGCCTTGTTGATAAAGGTACCAGTCTCATATTATAGACATGCAGCTACAAAGTAGGGCACTGAAAACCCTGGCTAATTTCAAAGAGATTGACATGTAGCTATAATTTTCAAACCATAACACCAGTCTGAATAAGGCTGGATTTGAGCCAATAACTTTGAAGGTAAATATGTCCCTTGAGTTATCCAGTGTTTACATGCAGTCATCAAAAATAACTGTGATGCTTTACACTTCTTCCCTTGTCAGATAGGTTAGGGAAAAATTCATAAACACAGTGCAATGGAATCATCAGAGGATATATATTGCCACTCACAGTTCCAGCAAGAATCACACCTCATGAGGCCAAGTATCTTATAAGATACAGTAGTTTCCTGTGGAACTACATATTATACACATATATTGTCTGCATTTCAGATTAAAGTGAGGTGCAAGTGCCAAAATGGATGGTCCATGAAAAGATCTCCAGACTCTGCTTGTGCTTTAAACATCTTTCACTCTTTTTACTCATGTCTCAAGTAACTATTTAAACCATATTTGTACTCTCCAGGAAAATCACTACACCAGTATCACTGGTATCCCAGTCTGTTTTTCAGGTGACCTGGGTAATGCTAGCTGAACTGAAATAGCTATCTACAATGTCAAACACTCCTCCCGCCATGAGGTCACGCTTTTTGCAGCACCAGACATGACGAGTGGGCTGGGCTGGATGAGCAGTAGCAGAGCTGAGCTGCACCTCGTCTAACCATTTTATAAGCTGTAGTGTTTAAGCCAGGAGCAGACACTACAGCACACTACCTGCTGCTCTAACTACCATCAGGACTAAGTGTCTAAGATCAGACAACCAAAGGTATTGATGTTTTTTAAATTCTATTTACTTATTCTGCTTTCTGTGTAACTAATTTCTAAACTAAGTGTTCTAAAACTCTCCCTCATGTTTACTACTGTGGCCAGAAATACCTTCTTCATCTCTTGATTATCCTTATTTTAAAATCTCATTGTATTTCTTTGCTTACTTTCCCAAAATATCCTTTATGAACTGTCATTTTCCACTTTGAATGTCATATCTCTTAGTCAAAGTTCTTACTCAAACAATCATTCCTTATGGAAGAACATGACTTCCAGTAATATAAGGTGTAAAAAAACCTTATGCTCATACTAACTTAACCAACCAACTCACCTGCTACTCTGTCATTTATTTTTCTGAAGAACCACCAGTGTGCAAAGAAACACCAACATTTAATCAATAAAAATGCAGAATGAAGGTTGTAAATCAGCCACTTTTAATTTTCAGCTGTAAACACTCCTGAAGAATTGCCATTACTTACCTCCTCCACATGTCACTGTGCAGGGGAAAAACTCTGTTTGTCTCCACTGATGACTGATGGGTTGATAGAAAAAGAACTGAACCACACTCTCTTTTGATCCAGAGTACCTGGTCTGAAGAAATTTCCATTACAACACATGTGTATACTGTACTCCACTGTTCATGCCATTTCAAAACATAATTCATATATAATAGCAGTGCAGAGAGTAATGTGATAACAGGCATAAAACCTCCAGAAAGTCTAGAGTAACAATTAAATTTAAGTTTCCAACAGTCAAACACTTGTATGTTGCTTTGTTTTTCAAATTATTCAAGGTACTAATGTGACTATTTGATTATCTATCCTTGATTGGCAAAGTTCCTAACTCTATTCCTCTGTCTTATCTCTTCGTTAGCAAAATTTTTAAAATTTGCTGGGGTGGGAAGTCTATGATTGATTTAAGCACACTGGTTCATATTCAGGCAAGTCTAACTGAACATGCGATATTAGAGATGCAAAATAAAAACTACCGAAAGTCTATTTCTACAACATGACAGCTATAGCCAAGTGGTGTGATGATACCGAAACACCTGTCATTTCCAATGGAATTCTGTATGACTGTCTTCCTTTGGCAGTCAAATATCGATGTTTCTACATATACATATCTGCATGTATGATGCAAGCCATTCGTATGTGGTCTGGGTAGAAGAGAAACTTAAAAGGATTAGAAAGGGTCAGTAGCTGCCTTAGCGATGTCTAAGGGACATTCTAGGGCGCTGCTGGAAGCAATGCTCAGATTCAGTAGGTGGCAGTCTTCAGTTGGATTAACACCAATCCACTGCTCAGGATCACGCTGTTATTCTTTCAGTAATATTTAAAACAAAAGTCCTGGCCATTTTTACCGTTAAAGATCCTGTGGTACTTTCCCCCACGGCAAAGACATTAACCTTGTAACATTTTAACTTGTTTGGATACACTTAGTATAAATTATCTCTGGACTGTTATTCGGATTCCTTTATTGCTAGCTAAAAGATTTTGTTGTATTGCTACAACCTGATGGACAGCCACCTACTCTGTTGCACATACTTGCAATATCTTTGTAGATTTGTACATACACATATCCCACCTTGATAATGAAATCTGCTCCAAGAGGTCCCTGGATCTTTATGATTTCCCTGTCTGTACTCTTCTGAAATTCTACAGTTGTATTTTCTATGACAAATGTTCCAGGAGCATTGAAACTGTGCTCTCCCTTGTCTCCTTGTAGTGTCTTTGACTCTATAACTAAAGAAGAAACATGCAATTAATAAACTTAAACAGGATATTTCTTATTTTCAAGGAAGTCAGAAAGTAATGTTTACAACTTTGCCTTGCAAGTAACAGCCATATATGTGCATTAAAAAACCCACACAGAATATCTGTGAGAATATTAGCTGCTTTAGATTGTAGGCTGATATATAAATGCATGACATGGCAGCACAGGAATATCTGCCCGAACACACTATTCTTTCATACCAGAAGCAGTTCTGAGACAGTTTTTCCTACATCAAGTGCTCTATATAGTTATAAGGCAATAGATTCAGCAGGACAAGCTGAAAGAAACTCAAAACAGATAGAATCAATACACAGAAAAATAAGTCATAATTCCATACAACTCAAAAGCCTAGCAAATTCAGCAATCAGTCTCCAGAGAAGCCTGAATGGTGTCAAACTCACAAAACACTCACCTCAATACCTGTATCACTCTACCCATTCCAGAGGTCTTTAACTCAACTTGGAATATTTCCCATGCGAGCAAAAAGCGCAGCCAGGAGGTGGATAGCTGCAGCACTGCCGGAGGGATGGCCCTTGCTCAGAACAGGTGGTGATGAAAACCCTTTTTGAGCTGTTCTGCACTCCTTGGAAACAGATTAAACTAACAGTCCACAACCTCCAGAAGACAGATGAAACATTTTAGGATTGAGTCACTTCCAGCAAACTGACTGAACTATAAGTGGACAAAGCTAAAGGAAGATATTCATAATGAAGGTAGAATTTTGGGCTCTGCATAATGCAGCATATAGACACAGCAAGATGCATGACTTGAAATACACTGGTCTGGTTACAATCTATCAGAGCACTGCATGAGAAGGGCATGAATCTCAGATGAGCTCAGGGCTAGCTAAAAGGAACCTTTTGACGAGCTATAAATACCTGCTTTCTCCAACTACCTTGCCTTTTTTGGTACTTCAAACAGAGTTACCTCATTCAGGCTAGATAATTTAGGTTAAGAGCATCTATTTTTACCTGCACTGAAAACACACTCTGAATGCTGCAGTCCATCATTACTGTTTTCTTCCTTAAGATCTTTTAAAATACAAATGCATTCTGGAGCATCCCCAACAGAGAGAGTGAAGAAATTCTAGAAGAAATTAACTTCCTTGAAAAGGTACCAACATTATCCCAAGTTTCTAAGCATTAGGTTACACTATGCTCATAGGTATAACAAAGATCACATACATGGCTGGAAGGAAGTTTAAGGAAGGATATGTTTCTAGGAAATGACTTTGTGTTGGTCATAGAGTAGGAATCTAGTGGTGAATCAAATGCACTTTGTCAAAGAGAAAAAATAAATCTCTGGGAATCAAAGTGCCCTATTGTCCAACGTGTTTCCATTAGGAACAAATAGATATAAACAAATCACAGAAAAAGCAACAAGTATTTAGACAATTACTACATATTTTTGTTTGTCACTTTTATGGAAGATTTCTTTCCTGATTGCATTACAAAATAACCTTTTAAATATCCAGAACTTGGCATTCTTGGATTAAGCTTCTGCAAGCCTTGACCCCAAACTTACGCTGCTTAACAGTAAGTATTACTGCATGGTGCCTGTTATTCTGTCATTTCATTGAATAAGAGTCAAATCAGCAAACCTCAAGTACTTCCAACTCCACATAAAGTCAGTAGGATCCTCAGGAGTACAGGACCCCTTTGAAACTAGCGTTTATCTGGCTGTTGTTAAAAACGATGTTAAAGATGTTAATTTGGTGACCTGAACTGCATTACTTTACAACCTTTATGCTAATTTTCTTAATAAAAAAATAATTTTTATGTTTTTCTAAGCACAAACCAAGAATATTGTTCAGCAATGAACATGGTAACTTACTGAGAGCTGACATACATTTATGCTAGGGCTACGCTAGATTTGAATCCAAAGCATGTGTTTATTTGTAAGGTCCAGCTATAGCGTGATGGCCTGTATCTCTGGAGGTCATGTCAGTGAAGCTTAAAACAGCTGCTCAGATTTTCCCAGAAGTGTGTCACACGGGGAGATGAGGAGCTATTCCACAGCACAATGGATAACCTCTGATGCAATATATTCCTGCTCAGTAGTATCTAGTGCTTGTCATCACAGGCTTCTAAAACAGAGTGAAACCAAGCATCTGGTGTATGTAACACATACGTAACATAATAATTCTTATCAGGGAGCAGTTCCCCCCAAAAAATGACTTTACTGATTTCAGAGCAGTAACTGGGAACAAAGGTTTCACCAGCTGGCTTATAGGCAAGGTTCAGAAAAGAATTCACCAAACATTTATTTGTTCTGCAGGGTCCTGTAATCCTGGAGAGGTGGGAAGTTCGACTTCAGGAGTAAGCTTCCCCATCCTAAGTTTGGGAAACATTTCCTTGAAGGGTCTTCAGGACTCCAGATGCGCAGAGTCATAAGGACAGGGAATTCTCTTGAGTGCTCACCTGTTTCTGTGCCTAACAAGATAATCACTGGTGCCAAAGATGTATAGCAGCCTATCTTTGTGTTACTCCCCTTACCTTGATAAAAAGAACGCTTTTCCGCATGGAAATGCCTTGCCCAGCTGCGGATGGAAGACCCACCGCAAAAGCCTCCCATACTCTTAGTGGCAGGCAGGAGTAGGGCAGCGTGGCATGGGGAACCCACTGCAGACACCTCACTGTGTAGAGAGATGCATGGAAGAATTCCCAGGGAAATAGCTCCTGCTCCCAGTGCAAGAAGGAGCAAATCATGTTGCTACCCAAGAGCTCTTTCTTTTCCATGCGATTCATTTGTAGATAGCACAATACAGGGGCTCAAAATAAAACATGCGTTCTTTTAAAAATGCAAGCAACATTTGTCTTCCTCTCAGCGTCTGTCAAAAGACAAAGCAGTGCATAGACGTATAGCTAAATACCGTCAAGTAATGCGAATCCCTGCAAGCGGAGAAGAAATTGACAAAAAGGGAAAAAAGTTTCAGTTCCTTTTAGTGAAGTTTAACCTCCCTAGGTTCATGAACCCAGTTATCTAGCATTAGCCACTTGTAAAAATAGTAGCTTCTGGTTTTCCTGTTTCTTCTGCTGGAGGATTAATTTCAGGGAACTTTCAGTCTTTCTTTTGATTCTAGTGCTCTTAAAACAACTGCCAGAAAAGCCATAATACAGTCCAAATCAAGAACAAAACCAACACAATGAAACATTTTATTCATAACCATTTTTGTACTAATTATGTGGTTATTTTCCACCAAATCATTCATAAAACCCAAGCAGACAGAAGTACAAGAGGGACCTATTTGCAAAAAACCCAAAGTAACACCTTTGCTCTCTGGTGAATCTGTTGCCTGTCTTAAAGCATCCATACACACAAACAAAATACTTATTCTTATCAGCTACAAAGAAATGCAGCCTTTCCTAAAACACTAAGCTGCTGATTGTAAAACAATGTTCAGAGCATTTATTTGTTTCAAATCTGTTATGCACTACATCTCCAACCACATTTCCATTTTTGATTAGTCCAGCAGCTGTGTTTCCCTGGAACAAGAGCAGATCATAAAGCCCAGGATGAAGCACAAAAGAACACAAGATAAAGGGAAAAGTGCCAGACACTCCATAGTGCTCTTCGAGCACTCGCTATTGCTGCTGGCTTTACTTGAAGAGCACATATACACATATACACTGGCAACAGGAGGCAGTATAAAATTCTGCAATAAGTAGTCCCTGCTCCACCTGTTAAATTCAACTCCTTACAAGCCAGGAAGAACACCTCTGACAAATGGAGCCTGTAATTATAGGTGATTATTTTTTAAATTCTGCCTTTAATTATACCAGCATACCCACACAGAAATCAAAGAAGTTGCAGATCAAAGATCACTTGATATTCTCTGTTAAGTGACAAACAACCACAAACATACGTACAGTCAGAAAGGCAGACAAGCAAACTGTCCCAAAGCATGACCCCGAGAACATCGGTTCCTGAAGGGCTGGCTATGAAGCCAGAAGCAATTTCCACCTCCCTCTCCACAATAGCTCTCACTTGTTTTTCACCTCTTTCATTTTAATTTTAAGTAACAAATGTCTAAATCCTCACAGATTTGCAGAGATGTGCTGGGGGAAGTGGTTAAAGGAACATTTCACAATTCTCATCCAGCTAGAGAGCTAGCTAACAAAGGTAATGCCAAGCCACAGCTTCTTTACGGAACCACCCTGGGTAGGAAGCCAGGAGCACTCTGTACTTAGTTACCAAGTTGCTGCTGCATTCCTCAGGAGCTTTCCAGAAATCCCCCAGGAGCCACTGAATCTAGTACTTTTTCCTCATACGAAGCTGAAACAACAACTTTCTTCTGCAGAACTACTTAAGAAAGACCAAAAGTCCTGACCTGAACTGGTCAGGATCACTCCTTCATACATCCCTTGCAACAGTTTTACATGAATATTATTTATTTCAAGATCAGTTCAGCTTTGTACATTGTTGATATCAGTGTTATATCTAGAAATTATTGTCACTCTGGAGCTGCTGTAAAGTGGAAGTCTTACTCAATTTTTTCTTTGAAAGAAAATGACAATATATTCTTCAAAGCAAACAAATAGATGAGCAATTTTCAAATAGAATGCATTTCGATCTTCTAGTTACATATCCCAGAGCAGTAGAAGTCGTTTTTATTTATATGATTAAGACTAAGTCTTCCACTTTTACTAATAAAAGATTGCTCAAAATGTTAAACGCATGGTTTATTTTATTGGTTGGTATGGCAGTCCCACGTATCATTGAAACAATTAGTTCTTTATGTAAAGTAGGCCTATGGGTAAAGAAATTACCATAGATACTACCATCAGCCTTATAGAAAATATTAGGAAATAAACATCTAACAGAATAGCAAACTGTTTCTCACAGTTGGTATGTAATGACCAAAAGTATTGCAAGGGAACAGGACTTGTGTAGTTTATTTTATGCATTTTGTTTACCTTACCTCATTTTTACCTAGATTACTTTTCCTTGAACGCTGCTCACTGACCAAGTGAGACTTCAAGTGGACTATTTACACTATCTCAGACTCTTCAACAGAAATCTGGTGCTGGGTTATACAAGAGCTATTGATCCCATACATAACCCTTTGAAAGTAATTTTGATGTAATTGTTTGCATGTAGTTCAAGAGTATACCTTATTTTAGACATCTTATATAAGAATTACTTGGTTTAAATAAATTTAGAAACCACCAGTAAGTATACTATTTCTTTTTACTAAGTGGACTTCCAGTGTTCTGTAGGACTATCTCCAGGCTGGATATTAAAGATGGGAAGAGGAATCAAGGTCATGATCTTACCCATATTCCCAAAGTTTGGATGAGTTCAGATACAAGGTTCTGGTTTTATCTTCTGCCTATGAATAAATACATAAAACAGCTCAGTCATACCAAGGTGTGCTGGTCCTTTTAGGGTAATTCTCACACTGCGACTCCCATGTGGTACAGCAATCACAGTTTCTTCCCCTAGGAAAATTAAAGAACTGTTTTAGAAGTTATCTTGCATCAGGGAATTTGCACATCACATAACTAGACTGAAAACTGTCAAATGTGTCTAAGAAAATATTTAACAGGTTTCACAATTTTTCTATTAAAAATAATCATATGTTATTTTATTAAGTACAGTATACTGAGTCTGTTTGCTATGCTATGCAACTATTAAAGACCTATGAATGGTCTTGTAAATCTTTCTTGCTATTGGAAAATTATTTGCTATTAACAAAAACAACTGAAATGTCAGTAGTGTATTAGGAACATATTTACACTTTGTTGTCCTAGTTTTATTTCCTAATCACTGAATTGACATAAGGAATCTGCTAAGTAGTACTTCCCCCTTACAAAAATCTGCAGCTGTTCAGTCTCATTCTGCCCACACCTCATTTCCTGCTGCAGGTCACAACTTTAATAAGTGGCAGGACTTACAGGAAATAAATCATCTACTTAACACTAACCCTTAACCAATTACAGACCAGTTAAGAGCAAATATATATTAGCTACAATATATATGTTATAACAGAGTGTCTGCATCTAACTTACCATATAAGATCATTCCTTCCAGTAAGAGTCTCAATTTAAAATTAACTATAAACCAAACCAGCCCTGAACAGGACATGTCAATACAAAACACCTTTTGGCTGCCCGAATGGCCTCTTCATATATAAATGTACAACACACTTACTTCGGTGCATTTTACAAAGGCAGAAAGTTATTACTTTCCATTTCAAATGTAGGAAATCTGTGACTTGCCCAAGCAAACTGAGTTAACAGTCAAATCAATAGACCAGAGTCTTTCATGCCAACAAGAGCAGTGCTCTCAGAAAAGGGCACGCACAGTGCACGACAGGGATATCCACAAAAGGAGGAGAGAAGTGTCCAAGCGACAAAGTACCAAAGTGCTGTCTCCCATTTCCATCACGGCCCAACTGCAAATCTTCTTTGAGGCAGGACCTGCAAACATGGGCCCGTTGCAGGTCTTGCCTCAATGGCCCCATTGGGTGCTCTCTTCAGTGCTGGCATTAACGTATACCTAGGGGCTGGCGTAGAGGAAGTTCATTTTTGCATATTCAAAAAGTAATGCGAGTTGAAGGTCAGTGATACATTGGCTCCAGAACTACTCGTACAATGTTTAAAGTAAGAATATCTGAGTTTAGTTTTAACTAAAAAATAGTCAAAGAATGTTTCTTTCCACTTTCAACTGGACCCTTTTATAGTAGATGCTAAATTATCAGCTTCTGGTTTACATCTCCTTAGCATAGGTATGAAAACCTGCCAAATGTTCAGGATACTTCAAGCAAATACTGCAATTATTTTTTCTGAAATAAACACCTTCTTACGTTACAGTTTTTATATCGCCAATTTCTAGGAAGGTCATTTAAATATAACAATTTATTTTGGATGTAATAAAATATGATCTTTATTAATTTCATACTTGGGTATTCCACCAGAGTGCAAAATACTACAGTAAGAACAATAATACAGTTAAGGAGCCCTGGAAAAAACATTAACTACTGAACCACTTAATATCTTTTTGCATCTTGGTTTTTCATCAGGCGAATGCTAAAGATAGCCAGAAGGTAGTGGATGTGTATATCTTTAAAGTAAGGAAATAACTACTGAGTTCATATGTGCTCTACAGTATTTGAGAGAAAGCAGGTTTGAGGGGCCCATCTGTCCCTACTTGGTCAGGAATTGTATCCCGTCTTGACAACCAACCAGCAGTTACAGCACAAAACCTCAAATAAGAGTCTGATTATGACCAGTTCTGAATAAATGCAACTGCTGTGTTGAAGTGGAACCAAGGGCACTCCGCGCTGAACAGACGAGGCCCAGATTTGCAGATGTGCAGAGATGTGTAGGACTGCTCCTCTTGAGAACAACCAGGGTCTTTCTGCTGTGCTTCCTCCACCTCCTTACAGCAAGCTCCGCTCGCCTCGGCAGGCCTTGTTGATCCCTTTTCAGGATGCTTCACATTCCTTTAGCAGTACTACAGACATTCCACCCTCACCGAAGCACTCTCTGATATGGTCCAAAAGTCTCATGGGGGTGCTAAATTTGGTGTTTCTCTGCGGCGGAGACAATATTACCAGAAAGTATTTTATTTGCATTAGAGGAGATGACTAAGTTCAACACCACAGCAATGTTCAACCTCTGCAGCCCCACAGACCTGTCAAGAAGTCTCACAGCAGGAGATTCTTGTAACCTGACTGAGATAATTATGACCTAGGGCAGCCTTTCCATGAGATGAAGTAAATTATAGGAAAAAATAAATTGAGAGTTTTGGAATTCAGAGATGGGGAAATGGAAGAAAATGGGACAGGGCTGACCTAAGGGACTCCACCTTCTCCTGAGGACAGCTTTAACTTCCTACAAAACAGTAGTTACGATTGTCCAGGTCTGGCTCCAAAAAGTATGTATTCCAAAGGTCTCCAGTTCTCTGTTGAAGCATATAATTCATATTCTTAGAGGAACACAAGGCCCTTTAAACCCATTTAAAAATGGTTATGCTGTACATTCCCCATTAAATCAAGAGGATCCACACTGTTAAAAGCAGTGAACTCTTATGAAAACATAAGGGGAAATTGCTGCCCTGAAATCTATACTTAGAATTTCCAATTATCTCCCCCCCCCCCCCCCCCTTTATGTATCTTTGAAAGTTAATTGTTGACTTTTGTCTAAAGTTGAAAACAAATAAGCCCCAAGTCATCTGGAACACGCAGAAATACTAGACTGTAAAATCTGATTTTAGAGTCATAAAGCTCACCTTAAAAACTGAGAAACAGGTGAGATATTGTCTCTCTATTCTAACACTGCTTCCCCTGTAGGGATTCCTGAGGGCATGAGGGCCATCTTTCTCCAGCACCTGCTTGAAATGGCTTTCTGCTCTGACCAGGGACTCTCTCAGCACGTGTGTGTGCACACACTACACACAGCACTTGCTGATTAAGCTCACGGATTGCTTTTACTTTAGATGGCAAGGTTTGATGCCGTTTCTATGGTGTTAATGTGGATTTAGATTTTGGATTTCAATGAGAGCAACATCAGAATCCCTGCTATGGTAAGACTGGGAGCTAATCCCCAGGATCAAAATAAAGGAGCCACATTCCTGAGCTCAATCCAATTCAGCAGGTTTTATTTATTTTTCCATGTGGGCCATGGTGGACCCATTTACTGTTTCACATATGGGCCAGTTGGGATTTTTCCCTCTCTCCTCTTACAGCAGGGCAGAGGGTTTATTTCAGGCCTATAAAAACCGTTGCTTTCCATGTATTTGCTCAGCACTTATCTGCTGGTCCTCCAGCTCTGATGAAAGGCCTGTGTGCTCTCAAAATACAAAGAACAATAGTCCAGGAACAACTACCAGCACAGGGGAACTAAAAAGCTCAAAATGTTTGGAGTCTTACTGCAGTGGCTTCCCTCATCCACTCTAACATTAGGCATAATTTCAGAAGACATTGGTGCTGGGGTATGTGCTGACCTAATGACAAGCATCTGTGCAAAGCCAAACACATACTCTTTAGGAGACACCTTGACCCTAAAAGTCACATTGCAAAATCTGTATGGGCACATCCTTTCTGTCCTTCCCTCTCTGGTCCCACACTCTCCCACTCCTCTGTACCTCCATCCCTCTGTCCGCGGGCCTTATGACTCAAGGCTGCCTCTTCATCTGAGAGTGCCGCTTCTTTGCATTGTTGAGTAAGTATTTCTAAGGTGTGGTAACCTGCTTGTGAGACACACAGTGTGGCCTCAACTCATTTTAGTTACATACTTACTCCTTTCTACTTCTGGACACCTCTTCTAAAATTTGTATGCACTGGAGAGAATGTACAAAGACACACAGTAAGCAGCCCATCAAGAAAACGGATCTCAAGGAAATGCAGTGCGAAATAAATAATGAAATAGCCAATGTTCTTACACAGGAGTTTCTCCAAGTAAGACAAGAGAGATCAGGAAAGTAAAAAAGGAGGCTTCATACTACCGATAACAGCTCCAAGTAAACCAACCAAACTAGACGGATCTGTAGACTGGAATAGTTGGTGCTGAAGACCCAGCATCCACACTACACCCATTGCAGGTGCTTCACTTTGGACTAACTCTAGTCTGATGCCATGGGCTGCATATTCAGTAGCTGTTGGAGAACATTAGGTGCTTTTCTGGGGCACATCTGGTTTAGCTTCATCCAAAAAAATCCAGTTTATGCCCTCCAAGACCACTCCATGGTGTGAACTGATGAGCAGTATGTTAGGGCCATGACGAAATTTGCTTCAAAAACCATACTCTTTATCCAAACTGAAATGCTAATGTGTTGGCATTCTATCCCTCCACACACACAGTTTTCCTGCCAAAGCAGTCCCAATTCCCTCTCCTGGCTCTACATACAGCTGATTTTTCCTTTTCCTCTCCGAGTGTTTCTGACTCCATCTCCCAGCCCAGATTCCTTATCTAATCTCAGTCTTCTGCTCTTCCTCTTTTTCCTTGACCCAATGTATCTGTACAGCCAGTCCTAGGTCCTCCTCCCACCTTCTCATATCTGTCTTTCCTCCACTGTATGAACTAATGTCAAATTTTTCTGTTCATCTAGTCTCATCTTGTATTTCCCTCTCCTCATGTGATCTCATCACCCTCATTCATAAGTCTGAAGCTTGGGAGAGTGAGAAGCTCTCCACAAAATCTCTTCTGTATTGCCCGTATGTGAGGCAGGAGGCATCATAGAGTACATCCCATAGTATCAGTTCTACACTGCTGCAAAGTAGAAAGCAAGAGCAACCTCAAGGACACTTTTTAATAGCTTAGCTCTGGAAGAGCAACATGGTAATTTATTCTAAGGAGATTGCACACATATGATCTGTTTGCAGTTAGGACATGTAACAAGCTAGAGCACACTTAAAAGGACAAGTTTTCAGAAATGTCAGCTGTTAACATCCAAGAAGCCTCTACAGAGCCTGAAGGAAAAGGGGGTTGGGTTTTTTGGTTTTTTTTTTTTTTGAAGGGTTGTAGTAAAATATATGTTGATGTTCACAGATATTGCAAAAGACTTGTCCATGACCAGAAGACCATTGCCTGCCAAATTTCAAATCCCTGATCCATGATCGAGTCCAACAATGGGGGATGTTAAGACATACTAAAGAAAAGGTTTCAGGAATGTTTTGACAGTGGGAAACAACATGTTTTTCTCTGCTGTGTCCTTGGAATATGCTGAGTTGTTTTGGCTGAATTTTCTCCAAAACATTCAGCACCTGGCATGGAAAGTTTCTGACCCAGCTGTTGAATTTTGGCAAACAGTCATTCATGTAAAGTGAAGTATCAGGCAACCTTGACAATGGGGGTTACTAGCTCCATGTATATTGATTTCAAAGAGGGAAAAAGATGCGAGGTAGCAAGTTGTCACAAAACTAAGCCAGCTGATGATACTGAACAGGGAGCCTTGCAGAAGGCCTCTGTTTAGATAAATGACCAAAGTGAAATTAGGTTTTTGGTTAAGTGTCCTTGGGGATGATGACATACAAACATGTGACAATAAGTGACCTATGGTAAATTACACAAGTGCCATAGGAAATAAAATGCATGGCAAGAAGAAATTCAAACAGTTACAAGGCTATTGACATTGAAAGCTTTTGTATGAAGCTTTTAGCAAAAAGTTAAGAAAGGTAAAACTTGCAAGTATCAAACAATTTGAGAATCAAGTAAGACCAGGGTAGGACAAGTCTGTGCCTTCAACTTCACTCCTGTTAATTTCAGAACCAGCATCTTTTCTTCTTCCTTGGTATCAGAACCAGAACACTTTCCTACCATTTCTTGCCAATAATGGTGCAGAAAGCAGACATCAGGGCCCAATCCTACAATTTTTCCATGTGCACAAAGTGCAGTGGAGTTAATGGGAGTTCCATGCATATAGTACTAGAAACATCAGGCCCATGATATCTCATTTCCCAATGGGACGGTACATTTTACAACCTATTACACTTTTTGTTTGAATATCATTAGTCAAACCTTTAATCATTTTACCAGAATGTAAAATCTGGCTTGCTGGCAGAAGTCTAACTTACTTTGTCTTTCAAAGGCAATTAAGTGTTAGTGGAAAAAATAAAGAACTTTTGAAATGACAGTTCATTTCATATTTGCAAAACAGTAAGCTTTCTTTCAGTGCTGTTTAGTGTTCCGATCAAAGAAAGGCATTCATTTTATGTAAAAACATATAAAAAAGATAATAAAACAAAGTGAGTCCTTTATGAGAAATCATTTGCTATCAATGCCTCAATTTCTTTTTTTAAAATAAAGACCAAGATAACTAGGCACTTTTATTTTCCCTTATGTCGCTTTTTTTTTTTTTCATAATAAAATCTTTGGCTCTTGCTTTCCTTCCATTTCTTTAATTTGCCTCATTGCACAATAAAATTTACATCCTGCTCACAACCTTACAAGCTCCCTCTTAAATACATGTCTGTCATGTGTTGGTATTTTACTTCTCAACACTAGTTCTGAAAGCTTCCAAATGACTATTTGGAAGATATTGTGTCTCCCTCACTGATACATTAGCACAAAGAAAGCATGGCTTTATTTCCACATTTCATGCACACAGAGGATGATTATATGAAACTGCTTCCATAGTGTTGAACAACTTGACCCAAAAAAGATTTTGGCACTATCACAATACCAAGAAAATAATCAAAAGTTCTGATTTTAGTAGCATGTGTACTGCTTTGCTTATGTGAATGGTAATTCATTCATATAATCTAGCCTACTGCAGAGCAAGATAAAACCAAAACTTGACATAACTGACGTCTTTCCCCAGAATAGTCTTTCTTCATCTTTAATTTTAAAGAACTCTTCAAGAGCCACTGAATTATGACAGAGAAACAATGAACCATGGGTATTCTTAATAACCTGGTCAAGGCAAGGGGAGACCTTCCACCAAGTGATGTCAGCTGTAGTCAGCTCTTACCTGTGCCAGAATACCACAAGTGAAATTAATATTTTCTGTTGCAAAATGACAGTTTCAAAACCAGGTCCCTTTTACCAATTTGTCTTTACTGTATTTACATACTAAGCAGCAATTAAATGTGAATCTTTTTATTTCATTTATCACGAACTATCCAACCACATTTGCCAATCCAACAAGTTTAGTTTGGGTTGCCTTAGAACTAGCTAGGGTGTCCCCAGGAATCGTCCTTCTCCAGGAGAATTTCTGTTGGTGTAAAACTGGAATAGACAATGCAATTCCTTTCTGTTCCAGCTGACCTCCACATCAGAAAGGGGAAGAGACATTTTGTGTGTATATATACCTATATATCTATATCTATCTATATATAGACACAAAACAAATATAACTTGGTAGTAACTAAAAAAATATTATCCAGTCTTTACTGCTTCACAAGTGCTTGCTCTGTGCCGACCAGAAGCTCTGAGTATTTGATATGACAAAGTGAATAAAAAGTGTCCCTCCATGAAAACTCTTTTTCAGCCCATTGTAAACATTGAAGACATTTGCTCAGCGTTTCAGGATGAAAAACTTTATAAATTACTGAACTACATTCTCCCATCCACAAAAAAGGCCCCTAGTAAAGGCAGGGCAAAGTCTGACACTGATAGCCCATCTGGTACGTAAAAAAAGGCTCTTTGACTTGTGCAAAATTATTCTGTGACTTCAAAAGATGCTGCCACAAAAATATTCACTTTTTAATTTAGATTACCTTTGTTACACATATGTATTGAATTACAGAAATTATGCACCTGCACAGTGTAAGATAACCTAACATGAAACCTTGTAGATCAATACAAGTAATCACACTGCAAGCATTAAGATAATATACATTGCACCTCAAGTTACATCCACATCGAAGCGTGTAAGCTTCAAGCAGTGGCATTAAAAAAAATGCAAATATTTACATGCACTGCAATAAGAATTAAGCATGATTCAATATACAACAGCTCTTTCAAAATCAGGGCACAAGTGAAATCTTTGCAGGCTGAGCTACAGCAGTACTAAAATATATGGAGCTGTCAAAGGCAGGTGCTTCATCCATTTAAAAGAAAATACCTGCTTGCATTTTAACCTTTAGAATTGACTTAACTCTAAGAGCACCAGATCATCACCCTTGCATCTTGTGGCTCTACAGGAAGGTAACGAACCTCAAAGGCTCCACCTCCGTGTGACAAATGCACATTGTGAGTTCAGAAACAGAAAAAATAGACGTGAGGTGACTATCTCATATGATAAACACATGGGATATACACTATGAGATTACGGGGAGCATCATCTGTGAGGGTGGAAAGCAGAAGTGTCAGAGACAAGCCTCTATGTGACAAACCTTGCCTGGATATCAAAATAGCCAGACTCTTAAGTCTCCAGTAAAGGGTCTAATTCTGATACCCCTCCTCTCTTATATTTTCAATACTACTGAGACCTATAGAGTTACTCACAGTAAGATTCTAATTATTTTGAGAAGAATGGCAAAATTTGAGCCAAACACACAAAAAAAGAGAAGAAAATATTATTGCCTTTCACCTTGTGCTTTTTGTACCATACAAGTAGTTAACTTGCCTCTGAAGTTCAACTGTCTTCAGACACTTTAAAAAAAAAAAAAAAAAAAGAACACACACAAAAAAAGTGAAGTTAAGTTGAAAACCAGGCACTTTCAATCACGGGCCACAATTTCCATAATACCATCTATAAGATATTTCCATGATTTAAAAACATTGCTGCAGCATCACACATATTGCAACATGAGGATACCCTCTAAAATAAGATGTGCATCTTGATGGTTATTCCTGATAGAATGAATTGAGTAGCTCTATAAAAAAATGCATATCTCAAATTCTTTCCTAGCTATACCCTAATGTGTGGTATCCCTCATGGAATTTCAATAGACTAATCTAGCACAGACTTTAGAATAAGTAGCTTTGGAAAACTGCAAACAAGGATATAGTTAAAAGGTCAACACTCTGCAATATGTATGTTAATATACAAGCAGAAAACATAGTCAAGGATAAATTATCATAGGATCAATTTACAACCTACTTTTTTCTGGCGAGACATGTGCCTTAGCTTGTCCCCTCACAAGCCTGCATGTTGAACCATCTCCTGCACAGATTCCACAGTTGTCTTCCTTGGCATTGCTCCCAAGTTGTCGATCACAGCCTACTGCCTGCCAACATCAACACCACAGTCAGAAGGAGGGCAAAGCTGTAGTAGACATGCTCAGGTTCCTGGAATTTTATTTATTATGTTTTCCTTTTGATTTTATGAGCTGGCCTCATTCTATCAAAGCATATCTTGCTATTTAGGATTTAAAAGCACACTGTCATTTCCATAATTTTAATGATGAACCACAACAACTGATATATTAAGCTATTCAAGCATAGGAAATACATGAATCAGTTTCCCACTACTTATGTGAATGAATACCATTGAGCATTATTCTTTCCAACACAAGGGACAACTATGTTATTTACAATTTGTTTTTCATCACCTGTTTAATTATGTCTGAGAAAGGATTAATGCAATGAAATAACCCAAGTTAAATATTTAAAGGGCACTCAGCCTTCAGCTTCACAGACAAACAGCTGTGGGCAGTGCTCATAATCTAGTGTCTTGGCCATTCAAAATTTAACTGGCATTCGTGTAGACCTCCTATTTGCCTTTTACATCAATGTCAATCACATACACATTTGCTAACCAGGTCTTAAAAAAGTTCTCACCTTTTGATTTTTTTTGTTTCTGAATATGAGACCCAATCTGTAAAACTTTCCAATGATTATTATAAAAACACCCAAACTTAAACACTGCCAAAAATTCCAAAAGCAAAGTTTTTGAAAAACTGTCAACTGAAAACTCTCCAAACTACAATGAAAACATTTTTCCAGGTTTTCCGTTTTCTTCATATCAGTCACCCTACAAGAAGCACGGGAGTGAGAATGGGAAGACAAAGAAGAATAGACAACATTGACTAAAAGCACCTTCCTGCTGAAATGGAGGTAAATATTTGGTCTCACCTATCTTACCCTTCACCATTTCATAGAAGAAATTTGCAGGGAGTACCAAATGCTGAGTAACATGGTAAAAAGCTGATCTGCAGCTTCAAGTTTTCTCAAGTCAGCCTATACGCCTCTCATATCCACACATCCCTGAGAAGCGCAGCTATTTCATCATGGACATATATATTTAACCAAACTGCAAACTGACAAACAGATAGAAAGCACTCTGGAAATTCACAGTTAAAAGCAGTGCTAGAATTCTGAAATTGGCCAGCACACTCCTCTTCCTATATAAAAATGCTTGGAAGGGGCAGTCTTAGCTGCCAAGATCCACTGCATCTGTGCTATGCCAAAACTGACACACGATCCCCTTGGAGAGGTGAGGATCGAGTCTGCACATAAGAGGCAGGGTTGAGTCTTCCAGTCTCTGAGTTAACACACACACGCGGGGACACACACGCCCCACACAAATCATGCGCATCTGCTGCCAAACATGGAGAAATGTAATCCTGAAGTTTCGTGTGTCTCTAGAAAAGACAGCAAAGCAGCCCCACCTCCCAACTCCTGCCCCTTTCCCTTATATTCCCAATTCCCTACATCCTGCATTCCCTTAGAGGAGGGCATTATGGAGGATAGTTTATGATACTTCAGTTGAGAGACATGCTGCACTGAACGGCATCTCCTTACTAAAGGGTTCAGATTTACCATAGAATTCTACATTAGCAGCAGGAAATTATTTTATTCCTGCAACTGAAGGAGATCTTCATCCTATGTAGACCAGCAATGAATTCATTTTAAAAAGAAATAAGCAGCTTAACTGAAATAATGTAATGTTAGTATTAACAAAAACTTAGCTGTAAAAATGAAACAAATTAACACACGTGTATGTGAAATCAGACCATCTCAGAACAGGTGCTTATTTACTACATAGAAGCTATGCGGGAACACTATACTATAATTTAGGATTGGATTAAAGATTAAAAAGTATTCACTTGAAGATTTTTTTTAACTTTAGCTCTGGGTTCATCGCCGACATCCAGAAAATAACAAAAAGAAAAAGATTGTAAACAAATTACTCTAAACAAGCTTATCTTCCCATTTTATCACCAATCAGCATTGAGAAATGAATGAAAACACCACCATTTCAGAAACAGAAACTGGGCCACTGCCTGAATCAGAAAGCAGATAAAATTTCGAGGGATATAATAATACAGTGCTCGACACATTGGCCTTAGACTTGACAGCTCTCTTTCAATTCCCAGCTCCATAACAGACTTCCTTTTTGACCTTTGAAAACTTCCTGTGCTTTTTGATTCCAGTCTGTGAAAGGGGTATAACTGAAGCTCCCCACCTCACAGGGATGTTGCAAGAATAAATCTCCTAAAGATTCTGAAACATTCAGATGGTGCAATGATGAGGACCATACCAGTAGCTGAGAGAGTCTATATTTCCCTCGGGTAGACTTTTAAAGTGTTTATTGCTCTCCACTGCTTCTCCTCTTATTCACATACAGATAGTACTAGCACATGGGTGTAAATTGTTAGAACTACTGCAAGTATAATCTCTCCCCAGATCTCACAAACGCATTTCAATTTCATAGTGTAATCTCATTTTCTAAATATTAAGAATCTGGTTTATTCACTCATCAATTAATTCTCAAAGGAAAAATTAAGCTGCACATTGTGATACTCTCTGTGAGAAATTGCTATTTTTATTAGTTTAAGCTGTTGTGTATTTGTAGGCTACAGATCCTGCAAGCCTTTGGTTGGAGGGTATTGAGCAAGCAGAGTACTTGCAAGACCAGCCCATTAAAGCCCAACATGATAATAATAAACATGCATACTGAGCTATTACACACAGTCACTATGAAAACAAACTCTCATTGCCTATAACAAAAATTATACAACTGTGCAAACCGAGGCACTATTGTGTCCATCATGGAATGTAAGAAAAAAGATAATCAGCACAGCAGCATACTTTAGAGGACCGTTTCATATAGTATTATTGCTTATTTTTTAATAACACACAAATGCCACAGAAATAAAACAGGAGTGCTAGCTGCAAGGGACATGGATGTGGGAAAAGCTTTACGGCTCCCCTGCCAGCAAAGGCGGTATGTTCAGCTAGGTGCATTCACCCTCTGTGGACTTCCTTCCAAGAGTATGTTTATATCAACTGTTACGAATATGAGTATCAAGGAACACAATTTAGAAAATAACTCAAATTAGTATCACAACTTAGGCCTGAAATGAGCACGGAATTTCAGATTTTATTTAACATGAAGCACCCAAAAATTCTGCAGGTTTTAATGTGACAAGCCTCAAATTTAGAGCTAATTCAACAAGTATTGCTGCCCTGGGACCTTAATGAGCGAACACTAGGGTGGGGTGTATTTTAAACCTGAGTGTCTGGAGTTATCCTGTTCTATCTGTTTGTGAAACCTTGATAGGAAGCAGTATTTCTCAGACAAGCTGGGCAGCCATGGATCTCACCAAAATAACAGGAAGCTGCAAGGTATAGCTTTGGAAATAAGGCCTCGAACACATATGGTATTTTGACACCAAACGTTATGAATTTAAGGTCTTCATATTTTAGCCAATAAGTATTAGAAAAATGCAGTGTTTGAGGAAACATTTTGAAGAGAGTACATGTGTATTTGCAAGCAAAGCTGCAACAAGGACAAGAAAATGCTATATGGCAACAGCCTTCCTCAGCTCATACACCATCTCAGCAAGCCAAAGAGGTCTGATGATTTTCATGATTAGGCGTTTGCTAGGGTTAATTTACCCCACATTGCTCGCTGTTTACAGAGCAAAGGGATCAGCTATAAATATTACAGGCAGACTGGGAAAACATCTGCAGGCTGTTAGGGCATAGTCAGAAATAATTATATTAAGTGATTTTAACATAGGCTGCATAAATGAAACAAATGATAATACAAACTGTGTAATGAAAGGATTGGGACCCTGTCAATTTACGAAATCTGCAATCATAAATACCATCATTCAAAAAAATGATACAAGTATTGTAATGACGAGGTTGTGAGCAAGCTCCTCAGGCAGCAGGGAGAATATTGACCAATATGTAACAAAATGAACAATAAACAGAAATTTAATATAAAAAGGGTATTGAGGAAATGGGTACTTTGTGCATTTAATAAGTTGTCCATGATGGGGTATCTACGAATTGGCATTATTTTCAGAAGCAGGTGTCTGATCCATTACTATTGTTGGACAGAACCTGAATATGTTATTTGTCTGTGTTCTTCCAAAGGAAAAAACAGAAATATGAAAAAGAATAATACTGTTTTGTTACAAGCAGCTAGGATAGAAAGCATCTGATTAAGCAGTGAACAGAAATGCTCATCTGCTTCAATAAACTTCTAAACTAAATGTTAGTATGCTATTGTGAAAGACAATACTGAAGGGTGTTAAATATTTTGCAGCATGCTTAGAATAGTTCATGTAGGTTCAGAAAGGCAAAGGAAGAGCAAAAGGTCAGCGTATAAAATATACAGATGAAAGAGAAAAATGAAATTGCTGCTGATATGTTAGAGGTGACTATGGAACGTTACAAATATTTTTGCAAATATGAATCCAAAAATCACTCAGAAGCTCCCACGGCTGTTTCTTTAGCTCTTATTCACTTAGTAGGGTTTCAGCTGAGGAATTAGACTTAAACAAAGAAATTAATATAGCATGTTAATTTTGATTTGTGAAGGTCAAAGTATAATCTATTAAATTCAAGGATCTTCCTTTCTTAAGGAGATGTTTATAATTAACTATGATGAGAAAATGGACAGGACTGCAAGGTGACGGATTTTTAACTGGCAAAAAAAGCACTGTAGTGAAAAACACGGCAAATCCCAAACCACCTTCAGAGTGTTCTCTTAATAAACATAAATGCAAACATAGACTAGAATTGCCAATGCAGAGCCCAGTGCAGGATCAGGTTTTGAAATTTCAGCTTTTGCTTGTTAGACCATTGCTTTAGACCTCCTTCACTGTGTTATTCCCTCAAGTGACCACTCACCTCCAGCTGCAGGCACTCTCTTCCAAAATAGGCACACCACCATTTTTTGTAGAACACATTCCACAGAGGTGAGTTGTCAATTATAAAAATGTTATATGTCAATTATAAAAAAATGTTTCTGGGATGCTAACGACTCAAGATGTTATACTTCAAGTAAAGAACCTGAAGATATACCTATGCTCTACAAAAGAAGAATACTTATCTGAAACATGAGTAAAACCAGAGGTCTGTGCATAACAAGCACCATTTAAGTGTTAAGTGTCATTATCACTACCAAAAGCATGAAATTATATACAGGAATATATGTAATCATATATAATAATTATCTTTAGAAAGGGGCTCCCCCCCTTCTATGGTCCTCTGGAGTCAGAGATCCAAGTACAGCCAGAAAAAACAAACATACTGAGTTCCCCTAATAGAAGTGGCCACAAAAGAATAAATCACTGCTGTTTTTATTTGTAACAGATACATAAATTCTATGAAACATTAAGAGTGAAGTTGCACTAGTGCCATTCTTTCTCTACCTACTGTCTTAGATAAAGCTTTTTAGTGGACAGACCATTTAAATATTCAGCAACGTATATATTAAATACTATATCGTTTTCTACTTTGGCTAATAAATTTTTGATTGATACAGACCCGCATTTATCAGCAATTCCATTAAATTGATAAATTAAGATATATTTTTCAGTGTTCTATGTTTACTCGAGGGACTGGCAGTTCAGTGTCACAGAGTGATGCCCTTTATTAATGCGATTTAGTTTAATAAAATAAAAATGGAAAATCAATTCAATGATATCTCAATATGACATAATTACCGTCCTTCTAGAGTTGCTGGGCAAACCCCACAATGCTTGGGGAAATCCAGAAGGCTACTCTGAGTACGTTCACATTTGTGTGCTTTCATTGGCCCAGCTATTTCAAAGGATGCACAACCGTGTGTACACATGAAATAGACTGCTAGCAGGATTTTAACACAAATATACAGATGGCATTTAGTGAAATTCAGCCCAAGCAGCAAACCCAGCAAATAATTTAAGGGGAAGTGCCCAATGTGCTTAAAATGTAAAAGAAATACTACATTTCTGCTGAGCAAGGAACTGCCCTGCAGAATGCACAAATGGAGATGATAATTATACTTCTTCACAAGAATGTGATAGAGTTGTTATACCGAGATCCTTTTCCCTAAGGGCTGAACAATCTGTAATTATCCCAGTACATGTTGCCCAGTAGTTTTTCTTTTAAAATTGGCTAGCAACAGATCTGTTATAGCAATATCTCAGGAAGCGAATCCTGTATTGGTTGGACCACTGATCTGCTGAAGGGTGGCAAATGGGTTTTCACTGCCTAGGGAATTTGTCAAGATGTGAAAAATATAGAATGAAAGTAGACTATTACACCAAACAGATCCAATGAAATGATGTGACTGCCCTGCCACCAGGATAGTAGTACTTGGCTTGTTATAACCAAACAATTTATTTCAGTCTTACAAGAGATCAGAACTAAGATAAAAACGGAATAAAAATATCTACATACTTTTAAAGGTTATCAGCATTGCACAAAATACAAGATAACCTCAGAATTATTTCTGGCAAAAATATCTTCTCCAAGTCTTGTGACTTGAAAGGACACATGTTTTCTTTCAACATTTACTAAAAGAAGAAAATAGTGAAAAATCCTTACATGCTCAAAAAGATAAATCTCTATTGCAGTTTATTAGCATCATTCTCAAATAGGGCAAATTAAAATCCTCAGGCTCTTGGTCAGAGAAAAAGGATTTCTATTTCTACAAACACACACACCACGAAATCCAAAACTCAGAGAAATTAAGGCTGTATTTTACTGCGCAGTTGCATGTGCTATCACAGTACACAGATCTTATCACATCGATGTCAGCTGTTTGCTGCTTTTCTCCTGCTCTACTTGTCTTAGCACAGAATCATAGTACAGGCAGATGTTAGGAATGTCTGCATCCACACAACAAATAATTAATTTTAAACATGGCTATAGGAACTTATGGTAATAAAAACATGAGTATAAAACCTGTCGTGAAAATTCTGCTCTCTCTTAGTCAGTATTTTCTATGTATCTTTGCCCTGCTGTAAAACCCTGCTGTCATTCAAAGCCCATCTATTAATTTGCTTTGCAATCTGTGCTCACATCCTTCGCTTTGTGATAACTTCAGCTTGCACTTTATTTCTACACAGATAAAATATGTTCCTGCAGAGAATATAAAGAAAAAACTCCCACTGCCTCTTTCCCATGCTCATCATCTACAAGTAATTGATTCTGACAAGCAGAGGGAGAGATACCAGAATAACCCTCCATTTAAGAAAGTCACCTCCCTTTTTTTTTTTCCAATTACTTTTAAAAGTAGTGTGGAATATCAGCTTTCAAGCACCACTTTCAAACTCTGGTTTATCCTCGTTGCAGATTTAACTTGTTCCGAGACATGATTTTGTCCTCACATGGTCCTGTCTCATAACTCTTCAGTTATGTCTAAGCTCAGCCTAACAAAGGCCTGATTGTGGCACAGGTTCTCACATCTCTGCAATCAAGCTAGTGCAGGTCAGTAGCAGCCCAGAGAAGCTGACACGGGCTTCAGCATATGTTAATAAACAGAACACAGCCCCTTCATGGGCCTGGAGTATGTACCATCAGCGAATGGCCCAGCCCATCACTTCGCAGCAAGTGAAGCAGCAATCCCAGTTGCCAAGCGGAATGGGTATTAGTGGCGGTGGGAGTAAGAAAATACCCTCTGTGTAAGGATTTTCAGTTGTTCACAGATGAGAAAGCAGGGAGTAAAGGCAAAGTGTGTCAAAATGCAAACCTCAGAACAGAGGCATAAAATAAGTCAGAATGATGGGCACGAGGAGACACACCATGATGTTCAAATTCCCCAGCCATTCATACAGAGGAAAAGAATGTAAAGCAATAAAAAAACCAGAAGATAAAAAATACAGTGCATAAAATTCACTGCATACTAAAGGGCTCCTAAAAAGACTTTCCACATATTTCTGCAAGCATTTTATATCTGAAGGCAAGAGGCTAAAGAGTGTTCCGCAATTCTGTAAATCCACTTCCATCAAATAAAACAAAGTGTTTCCAAAACATTTAACTCTTACTACAGGATCTGTCACATGCTAGAGCGGATAAGAGATTATAGGACCACCCAGTAGGGGAGCAAGTACCCTTTCCCACAAGGTCTCCATTTTAAAAAATACACATACACACACTCGGAGGATAGGGCACAAACTCCCATTGGGCTTCTTGTTTATGAGAATGCTTTTGAAAAAGAAATCAATATAAGGAATCAGATTACTTCGCTGCTTTTCTGGCTAGGACCAGCCAAATCTGCCTTGATATATGAAGGTGAAGTTAGCACTGGGGGATCTGGAGGTTACTAAGGCTCTAGTTCAAGACGACACCCAAATCGTGTTTTTCTACTATCACTGCTCACATGCTTTAGGACCTTGCTAGGCTGGGAAGTAAAATTGCATTTGTATAAAGCTCACTAAAACAAAACAAAACTTGGCAGAGAGAATCACTTAGGAAAAAGAAATATAGATAAGAAACTGGAGATCAGAAAAAAATCCACTACTTATCTGACAAGAAAGGATAAACTTAGACAGTAAGAAATCCCTATAGGGAGTGTTTCTCCATAAGAAACAGTAGGAGGGAGAATAAGACAGGATCTGAAAAGAGACATCAGTTTCTAGCGGCAGTGGGCAGCTGCAAAATAAAAACAAGTGATTCCAAAAGACCTTTTCAGTGGCTGACAGTATCCTATTATTGCCTGTAGCAAAAGCACACCTCTGAGTTGCCAACAATGCCATCGCAAGGGAACCGCTATACCGAGGTGGGCTGTGACATTAAAAGTGGTGCAAGTGCAGCCCTTGGAGGGCAGCTACGTGATCTGCTGGCTTGGGCAGTGCCGAGCCTCCGTCGGGCAAGGAAACCAACCCACTGAGGCCACGGAGGGTGATGCTGGCAGGTTACGTAGGATGTGGTAACCCGTGCTCAGCATGGCCCCATCCTTCAGTGAGACTTCTGGAGAGCCACCAACATTTCCCAGCTGAATTGCAGCTGGAGCTCCCCACTCTCCTCAGTTTTATGACATATGTCACATGGATGTGTAGTCATATGAAGATTTTGATACATAGCTCTGAGAGCCAGGAAGTTTTGTTGGATCTACATGAGTAACTCCCATAGTCTCTCTGGATAAGGTTCAACGTGCCAGCTCTGGTGCCTGCAGTAATAGGTAGGCAGAGTAGAGGTCTCTACACCGGGATTCCTCCATGCTCCAAAATGTACTTTACTCCGTGTGTTCGCTAATTACTTGTACCCAAGAAAGACTGCCAGATTCAGTATAAAGTCTGACTTAACACAGAGCTACCTCGAAATCAATTCTTCCCATGAATAAGTTACTGGAGGTTTGAAGACTAAATAGGAGGAAAAGGCAATGTGGACATGTTTTTCGCATTTTTAAATATTAAAAAAAGATTTCAAATGTTCACTTTGAAAAAAAAAAAAGGTGCTTTTAAAACTGCTATTCAAGAATTAACTACTCTGACTAACATGTGTGAGAAACACAGTTTTATGTCTGCAGTAACACTGGATGGAAAGGAAACATTCCTTTCTAAGTATCTGAACACCAAACCTCCTGTGCATCTTGGGCAGTCCTTTAACACATTTACAGGCAAAAATAGAACAAGAACCCAAAGGGAAAGTACACAAAACGCCTTAAATTAGCACTTTGAGAAAGCAACTCTCAGAATAAAAGGGGTCAAGATTCAGAAGAAATTAATAAACTGCCATGATTTTAAGTTTTAAGCACAAGCAAAGCTCATAAAAAAATTCTTCTGCAATATTCTTCCAAAAGCTTACAGAAACTGTTTTCAATGAAAACTCCAACAGATATTTACATCAAGCTTAGGAGTGTTTTGGTGGTGAGCGAGTGAGATACGTACTTGCCATATCATGACATGTGACAGAAAAGAACTAGCATGGCAGAAGTTGATGGCACTCCACTTGACATATGGGATGTGTTCTGATGTCAGCTAAATTTATGCCATATGCTACAAAGCATAGTGTAGTGTCTGCCTTTTTTGGAACACAAACAACTCGCTGACACTAAATGGAAAGTTCACCACAGGATTTACATCATCTTTGACCTAATTGTGACAGCCTAGGACAGAACTACTCAGGCTGCTCCTTAGGACTCCAGATTTTTTGGGTGATGCGTGTATTTATTGTCCAAACACATTACTCCATATTAGGAAAATTATTACTGTAACCATTTCAGGTACTGACACAAGTAACGCCCCATTCTGCATGCTGGTAGAAAAAAGCAGGTCTGCATGAATTAAAAACAAAAACCAAGGAGAGGCAGGGCCCCAAAGCAGGCGGAGTAACTGGGTAAATGTTGCCCACACATGTGCCTGACATGCAGATGTTTTTAAATGTCTCCACCCACATCCAGATGGGCACAGCGGGAATACATTATATGAAAAAATGTGTTGGGAGTTGTGCAGAGACTAGAAAAAATATCAGAAGTTAAGTGTGAAAATCCTCCCGGCAGTGAAGTTTTGACCTGTCCCCGTTTAACACAACAGCCCCAGATATTTGCTTTGGTAACAGAAGCACAGCAGTAGCAGACTAAAACATGATCAAATGGTTTGGCTGAGTTAAGCCTCAAGCAACCCCAAAATATCTTATTAACTTTCTCAATAAACTTTTCCCTGCTCCACTGCCTTTAGATTTTACTTCCCCTGAAGCCTCAAACCTCCTATCCAGAGAGCAGTTTTGTCATCTCACGGTTTTCTTTGACAGAGCGTTATTTAGTTTGATTCTGCTTGTTAAGGGAAGTGCAAAGAATCAGAACTGAAGCTGGACAACAGGAACTCACCGTCCTTGTAAATTCATATGCTGCCAAGGAGAGAGTCCGAACAAGAATCCAAGAGGCAGAATTAGTGATGCAGCCCTACCTTACCAAGAATAAGAAAACAGATGAAAGTGAAATCCTGTTGGGGGGGGTGGGCAGGGAGGAGGCGAAGCTGAGATCTTATAGAAGCTGCCAGCTTTGAGACAATAAATGAGCAAAACCAGCACCAGTTGGAAAGGGACTCAGGCAAGCCAGCCTCCTTATACTAACTTTTTGGTGCTCGCAGGCATAAAAGCGAAGATATCCACATCAGCAGTATGACATGTTTATTTAGATGAGTTAACCATAAAAACACTTGCCAAGTTATTTGCAGGCTGTGCCAAGTATATGTCAGAACCCAACAGACCGATCTTACAGCAACAATTGTAGAGAATCACAATTTTGCTGTCTCTCTTTTAACAGCAGTCGACTAAATAACCGTATTTTTCCAGGAAAGATTAGAAGTCAATTTGTTTTCTTTTCCTGCTTGAACAGGAGTAGCAGCAAAGCTCGGTGTTGGTTTCTGAGGAAGTCTCCCACCTCCCGCAGTCCCTTTCACAAGTAACCAACCTTTCCACTCTGCCCCCAAGACAGTCCGCAAAGAGAAAAAGGTTATTTGAATGACCAGAGACTCATTTTTTACCTCAATAAAATTATGCAACACTAAATTATCAAATATAGACTTTTAAAAGGAGCAATTTTCCATTTGTGCAAAAATACCTCAGCAATAGCTAGTGACTTAAAGGAAATAAAGTGAAAGCACCTAACAGCTTATGAGGTTAAGTTATAAATTAATTAAATTGCATAAGTCACAGCACAGGACACATCCTAAACATGGTGGTGGGGTTTTTTTTCTCCCCTGAAGATGTTCTCTCACACTGAAAAATATTTTTGTAGAATTAGAAGAAATAATGAAAAAAAGAAAAAATGAAAGAGATGGAGAAAAGCAATCTGTTTTCATTAACAGTGTAAAAGAGCTC
The DNA here is from genome assembly GCF_035582795.1 of Mycteria americana. Lineage (NCBI taxonomy): Eukaryota > Metazoa > Chordata > Aves > Ciconiiformes > Ciconiidae > Mycteria > Mycteria americana. Next base: position 60,307,243 of record NC_134370.1, on the reverse strand, counting down.
TAGTGCCTGCTTCTGGAATGATTAATTTCTTCTGCCACTACCTGGTTTATTTTAAAAATGGATTATTTAAATTTCCAGGCATTTGATGTCAGATATATACATGAATACTGCAAAATACTAACAAGAAACATTGAAGGCAGCCCTTTTAAGTAGATCTTCACAGAATCACAGAATCATATAGGTTGGAAAAGACCTTTAAGATCGACAAGTCCAACCGTAAACCTAACACTACCAAGACCACCACTACACCATGTCCCTAAGCACCTCATCCAAACGTCTTCTAAATACCTCCAGGGATGGCGACTCAACCACTTCCCTGGGCAGCCTGTTCCAATGCTTGATAACCCTTTCAGGGAAGTAAAATTTCCTAATATCCAGACTAAACCTCCCCTGGCACAACTTGAGGCCATTTCCTCTTGTCCTATCACTTGTTACCTGGGAGAAGAGACCGACCCCCACCTCTCTACACCCTCCTTTCAGGTAGTTGTAGAGAGCAATAAGGTCTCCCCTGAGCCTCCTTTTCTCCAGGCTAAACAACCCCAGTTCCCTCAGCCGCTCCTCATCAGACTTGTGCTCCAGACCCTTCACCAGCTTCGTTGCCCTTCTCTGGACACGCTCCAGCCCCTCAATGTCTCTCTTGTAGTGAGGGGCCCAAAACTGAACACAGTATTCGAGGTGCGGCCTCACCAGTGCCGAGTACAGGGGCACGATCACTGCCCTAGTCCTGCTGGCCACGCTATTTCTGATACAAGCCAGGATGCCATTGGCTTTCTTGGCCGCCTGGGCACACTGCTGGCTCATATTCAGGCGGCTGTCAACCAACACCCCCAGGTCCTTCTCTGCCAGGCAGCTTTCCAGCCACTCTTCCCCAAGCCTGTAGCGTTGCATGGGGTTGTTGTGGCCCAAGTGCAGGACCTTGCACTCAGCCTTGTTGAACCTCATACAACTGTTCTTCACAAAATTGGATCCACTCTAGACAAAGTGAATTTTATGCGACATATTAAAGATGGTAGATGCTTCAGGTCACTGTGGGAAACCCCACAGCACTCTGAGCAAGAGTCTCACAAGCCTCGGAAAAACCCAGAGCTCCATTACATTCAGCATGATACTGCTGTGCTGCAATGGACACAAACAGCAAAGGCTGCTGTAGATGTAGCACCTACAAAAGGCTTTGACATCGTTCAGGGTGAAAGCTTCTATTAGAAGTGGAGACATCACTAAGAATATTGCAAAAGAAGTTTATTATATGGCTAGTGCTTCCAGAGTTTATAGAGGTATATCCTATTTTAAATGTGCAGGGTAATGAACACTGTTGGATACCACTGTGAAGTACTATTGACAAATGCAGTCTCTTGAAGAGGAAAAGTGTAAGGAATTCTTCTACTATTTCAGAGGCAGCAGATGCATTGCGTGTTGGCACGACTGGTATTGGAACTGCAGTATACATAGAAGTCACATAAAACCCACAGCAAGGTCCAGATCATACATTAATGTTACAGTAATCCGTGCACCAATCTTCTGCCAAATGTGTCAAATTTTCCCCTATAATGGAGCTATTTTGCTCACTGGGCCATATCCTGCATTTTTGAGTCCCACACATTTTAGGCATTTAACAGAGCAACAACCACTTGCAGAGAAAGAAAACTAATTGCAATAACATATCCATTCTATATAAAATTGTTCTGTTCATAAAACCTAAGATTGCAATATTTCTTTGCTAATGAGAGAGACATGGGCAAAGCTGGCAAGCCTCAAATATTCTAACTCTCCGAGTTTACACCAACTGTGTAAAATCAATAGCATAACTCTAATTATAATAATTAATAATAATAATAATAATAATAATAATAATAATAATAATATATCTAGAAATGTCGATTCCCAATAAAAAGATATTAACAATCAATTCATTCAATCACAACATATACTCATTCACCCATACAACAAGACAGATAAACACACTCACACCTGCCGTTCTGGGCTGGATCCCATAAAACATCAAATTTTCTCCTTAACAGAGTCCATGAGATATAAGACTCAGAGAAGGAGTAAATTGAAATGGAAGGCTATGTAATTTCATCACACCCTGACAGACATACTAACAGTTAGAAAGCTGTAACTAATATAACTAGTTTCATTAATTTTTACATGTATAAATAGAAGAGCGAGTGAATGTTATTGACCTTTTATTTGTATATAAAAATATCAATGACTAAGGCAGTCAGGAACTTCTGCGTGCAAGAGAAAGGTAAGTTATCTACGATTCATTTGGCAGTACTTGCAGAAATGTCTAAAGTAAACTGATACATGAACATGAAAAATAATCAGAAAGTGCTCACTTAATCTGCAAAGTGTCTCACAACAAAGGTCACAGTTAGATTTACACCATGAACATACCTGGCATATTCCACTGATGCACATATCCAAGGATTCAATATTGCAACGAGTACCATCTAGTACTTTTGGGGCAAGCTCCACAATCAAGTTCTTTCCCAGAGCTTGACACTTCAGGGCACACGGTGCAGTAGGATCATTATACACAGGGATCCACTCATAAAAATGTCCCTGGTATTTGACGTCATTGTAGGCTGAACACTGTTGTGCTCTAAAGTCACCAACATCTGAAGGGCAGTCCTAAAATCAAATCAAAGGAAATATTTAAGAAGGGAATACTTTGCATTTGCAATAAAGTTACCTGATGAATTACACAATCTATTCAGGGACACTTGGTTCAAGAACTGATCTGCTGTGACAAAGATGTCATATTGCAAAGTTTTACTGTGTGTATTAAAACAATTTACGTTGCTTAATCCATTGCTTGCAGTGCAAGTAACAGAATAACACGCGTATGCCAGTAATAACAACATAACTGATATGAGAGGATAATTAAAAATGCTACTTTTTATGACGCTATGTAGTACATTTAAAGCCTGGTTCTGTAATAAGAATTAGCTTCTAAAGGAATCTATATATTTTAAGTGACTATAATGAGATGTCTGACATTTAATATTTCTCTTTTCAACAGCTTTTTCCACTTCAGGATTTCTGAGCCCTCTGCACTCATTCATCAATTCATACGTCAGAGTAATGAAAGAGGTATTATTGCTACTTATACATAAAGAAATAAAAATTTGTCTAATTAATTGTTCAATATTGCTCAGAAAGGGGAGAAGGGCATTAGGAGGAGACACCAGAACTTTAAGTGCTTAGTCCTTTAGTCTAATTACAAAACACCTTCACCTCATGGAAGCAGTAAGGCTTACTTTGTTGAAATAAAATATACACCAAATTGGTAACTATTGATTATATAGTTCCAGTTCTCCTCCCATGTACGGAAATATACAGTTCCGTACCTCCTCCCATACAGAGCCTCAGCATATACAGCTGAAAGACCAAATATGAGAACTGTTGGAAATAAAGTATTCTAAAATATTCTTTCTCCATAAAGCACTGCACCCAAACAATGATGTTAATACTAAACTATGGTGACAGGAATGGAGATGAATACTGATTTATTCAAAAATAGCTTTGGTAAAGTACTGACAAAGGAGTTAGTGTGTCAAACAATTTCTCACTAAAGACTTCATTTGAAAGTATGTCCAGTGTCAAACAGTCCATACGCCAGACTGAAAGGATATTCTTCCAAGAATTCCAACTGCACATATAAGCCAGATGTGAGGCTGATTTTAACGAAGTTTTGTTTTCATTGGATATAAGGCTGAAAGATTGTGATGTGTCAGCTGAACTCATGGAACTTATTACCAAATATTAGTTAACAACACTAATCCTGAGCACAGCTTCAACCTTATCAGTGAACTGAACCTTCCCTGAAATAGTAAGTGCATTACACAGTACTGGAGATTAAAACATACATGAGAAACATTCCAATTCCAGTCTGATGCCCTCAACAGTGTTGTCCTGACACCATTTTGCTCAGATGAATCTGGATGAGTTGGCGCTGCATTAGCTTAATACTTTGTCAATGACTTAGATTTTTCTCACCATAGGAAACAGTAACCTAGAAATGTCCCTGGTTTGTTTGTAGTCTGCATAAAATACATTCTAAAATCAGTATTCTCCCTACTGATCAACACGTGGGGTTTTTGCAAATGAGCACCTAGCAATTCACTGAGCATTCCCAGCAACACTTTTCAACTCCGTCCAGTGCTACACCTTACAGTGAGAATAACTCAGAATGATGCTAATACATTTTGTATTATTTTTAATCTGGGATAAACCTAGTTTGAGCAATTTTTTTTTTTTTAACTATAAAATGATGGAATAAGACAAGGAGAAATTACGGTTACTGTAATTCTTTGAGAGTTTTACCTCTGCAAAATCCCACAAGTGAGAGCTTCTAAAAACATCAAGCAAATACTGTAAAAACCACCCTTATTTACTGCAGTGTCACTCCCGAGAAATTCACCAAGTTTGCACTGGTGTAAATGAGAGCAGAATTTGGCTCTGACTTATCTGTCACCTCTCATTTTCCACAATAGCAAGTCTAAAAAGCAGAGAGGACTTCAGAGTTCATATGGATACCATATGGTTCCCTTCCACCGCTGCAAATAGAGGAGTAGCTAAGGATAAAAATAACAAGTGGAAGTTAGATTCAGGTAAAGTTAGAAGCAATATTTCGGAGCAGAGTTATTCAGCCATGCACAGCTACATTTTCATCACAAAGAATTAAAGAGCTATCTGTGAAATAGGCAGAGTGATGGCCTTAAGCTGAGTTTTGACAGGCTGTTGTTACAATTCATTATCACTCGGTGTTGATGCAATGCCAAGACACAAACACCACAATGTCAGGATGTCAATCTGTGGTTACTGTATGTTTCTCATTGATTCAACCCAATGCAGCTCCTTCCTTCCACTTGCTTCCTGGCTGCTTGAGAGCAAGTGAATTCTCATCTCCCTATTCTGTTCTGGCATCTTCAAAGAACACAAAGCGATCCTGGCAGCTCGATTCATATGCCAGTTCCACCTGCTTTATGTTTGAGCTGTGTTCAAAAGCAGGAGCATAAAAAGAGCATCACAAAGGGATATCAAAGGGCTGAAATTATTATCATTTGCATTATACCAGCATTTGGATGGCAACCAAGTTCAGATTCCTGTTTTCCTGGGAACTACATATTTGTATAAAAAAAGGAGTTTATAATCTAAACAGAAAGACAACTAAGCACAGAAAGGAATGTAATCAAGACAACAAGAGGATTTGTAAACTTCAGGTTAATTCCATTAGAGTGCGTCAGAAAAGTGAGAGGGAGTTTAAAAAATAGAAAGAAAAAGGGGGGGAAGATGTGGGAGAGGTAGGTAAGGGTGAAGCACATTCAGGAAGGTGCTTCTACTAATTTCAGGATTTCTCAGATTTCCTAATTTCAGCAATAGCTTTTGTCTTACACTCAATCCACTGAACCATAGCCAGGCCATTCATAGGTTCACACACTACATAAGGAGCTGAAGACATCCCTATGAGGTCTAATACATGAAAATGTTGGCAAAATAATCACATCCAGATCTTGTAGTGGAATGAAGCGTATTTATGACATGACTTATGAACATATTATTAGACAGACAGATCTGAAAAAGATGCTTCAGACATGACTACCACGCAGGTTAAAAATACATATATATATATTCCCATTCTTTTTGTGACAGATTATTAAAAACTACTGCATTCAAGGGCTGGCTTCTTACAAAATGTATCCTTTTAGTTTTGGCAGTGAGCACTCTTAGCCTTTGAAAACAAAGCTAACCTGGGAAATCTGTATCTTTGTAGGCAACGTTCATGTACAAAATATGAAGGTTGCATCAGACCCTGTGACTCCTGCCAACAATTACTCCGCTGAAAAAAGCACAAAAGAGAAGGCAAGAAAATTCCCAGTAAAAATGATGACACCAAAGAAAGTCTAGCCCTTTGTCTAGTTTTGTTCTTTGAAACTCATTTTGTTGAAACTTAGCCAAAACCAATGAAGTCATTGTTTTGTTTTCTTTTTGAAATTAGCTTCAGGTTCTATGTTTTTCCTATGCAATTGTCAGGCCACTTGTTAGTAAAATCAAGATACCTGAGCTAGAAACCCTAGCCATGAGAGCCATACTGTGCATCAGCATTACAAATATAAAATAAATAAATTAACAGATTAGAGAGAAACTACGCAAGTCAAGGTGAAATATTATAGGACTAAAGTAGACACAGTTCAGCCACGATTTTCTGAATGGGATAAATGAGCTGGTTAAGAAGTGGATGCTGGGACAATAATCTGATGAACATGTTAAACAAGTGTGAGCATTATCTGCATATAGTAAAAGTTTATAATGGAATTAAACATAGGCAAATCTGTTACAAAATAGTGGTTTTCCTTACTGTAGAAGAGTCACTCTGGCAAACGTATAAGTGACTTTTTGGCACACAAGAATGTGAAATTTATGGGGAAATGGCCCAAATAACTTGTTCTATGAATAGGACCCTAAAGGATTATCTTAAACACTTCCATATAGTGCACATCATAGCATTAGAATGTAACAGTATATACAAAAATGGAAATATAAAAAAGAGGGGTTAAGAAAGACTAAAAATCTCATTGAACAGCATATAATGAATCGTTTATATAGTTTATTTCTCTAAAGTTTCTATAAGAAAAGCTGAAAGCATACATGTAGTTTTAGGAAATCATGCACCTGGCATCTCAGTTATGATAGAAAGATAAGCAGGTTATACATACGCCTTAATCTCAGCAATTACTTTGTTGCTAAGACCTTGAATTAATTTTTTGATTGAAATATCACTAATATTATTCTGGAACTATGCTTGAGTTCAATGAACTTACTACTATTCTATTACAAATCCAGATGAAACCAATTTTCTGGTAAAATGATTCTTGTTCTTTTCATTAGAATGACACACATATTAAGTTGTGCTTCATTTGTACTCCCCAATATAGATGTTAGTGGTGTAATGTATCATGTAGCAAAATTACATTTGCAGACAACTTTACACAGTGTATATATACTGAATGTCTCATGTGGTTAACAATAATACCTACTAATATGGAAAGAAGCTAGTTTAAACTGTTAATTTTCAAACTAAAATTTTACTCCTAAAGTGAGAAGCATTCATTAGAAATAACGCTTTGGGGAAAATTATATCATTTGAAACAAAACTGGCCTAGTAGTCCCAGGTTTACATTAGGCGTAAGCTCCCATTTCAAGGTTAAGTCAGGTCTAATACTGGGTTTGAATTCAGTGACGCCAAATTCAAAGATCAGCTATTAACAGTGGAAATCTCATGAAATATATTTTTCTCAGGAGTTCTCCATTATCTGATCCATAATCTAGGAAAAACCATTCCTGAGAGATTCTGGCTGTATCTGAACTGAAATGGAAACCTGATCCCTTTCAGACATGCCCCAAAAGCAGAACTGTAAAGGCAGCTTCCTGTCTGGAAATTAACATTTGAATCATCATAAATTCAAACAGACTCACATACAAGACGCTTGCCACTTATCGCTTTAAAATAAGTCCTAAAGTTAAAAACCAGGCCCCAGTGACTTCAGAAAAACTCCCTGGGAGTTCAGAAAGGATATAGTAATCATCTTAATTTTCTCTATGCTGGAGCATAGAGTGCCTTCATTGCAATCAGATTTTTCCTGCATAAGCCTTAAAATGAACAGTGTCCACAATTGCTCTTACGTATCCTAAAAGCATGTAGACCTCTGCTTACAGCAGAAAATACGCCCAAGTTGATCTCATCTTTCTCCCTTTTCTGTACACTGGGTAGTTTTCTAGTCCTTTCACTGGAGGAACAAGGTATACTTCATTGAGTTGTTTGTGCTGGCATAGGAAGCTGTAGTGCACGGGATCAAGCAGTCAGAGGTATATTACTGTATGCAATGCATACAACTAGATATCTAGATAAGGAATGTAGCAAATAGATTTTACGGTGGCAGTTTGTTTATTGCTTACATGCTGGCTGGCTGCAATTTAGCTTATCACACAGCTGTAAAAGATTATGGTATTTTTTGCATGTGGCATTTTTATTTATGAGCTAAGGACATTGTGCACAAAACCGCTAGGCCTTTTCTTCTGAAAGGACGAGTGACAGGATTTGTCTCCAGAATCTGATTTTTGCATGCACTGGGCCCAATTCATTAATCACTTCCACTAGCTTCTGCCAGCAGAAACTTAGGCTGTGAGCCGCTGTGGTGGAAAATCCATCCAGCACCGAGGAGTGGAGTGTTAGAGCAATTCAAGGTGCTAGCAAGCCTTGTTCTTGAGGAGGGCAGAAGCCAACTGGCACACCAGAAACTGTAGGTGTGGCAAACTGAAGAGTGGGAATGGCCAGTGCTCCCAGGAGATACACTGATTCAACATATTTACTGGGCATCTTCCAGCGTCAGGCCTCCTAAGGAGAACATGTCGTACTTCACAGCTGCCTGCTGCTGGCAGAAATCACAGGGCTGGCAGTGACATGAGTATCACCTGCTCTTGCCTGGGTATAATTCAACCCAAGGGAACTGCAGGCCACACCTTTTAAGGGGTATTTGTGTGAAAATTGCTGCCTTTCTCCCAGAGCCAGAAGCAGATTAATCAAATGCACTACAGTAAAAAAAAAAAAGAAAAGAAAAGAAAAAAAAAAGATGCTTTTGCTTTAATTACATATCTACCTTCTGTCTTTTCTGGAATAGAATTATATGAATGTCACATTGTAACTGTAAGTAACCCGTGCAAGGGGTGACTGGTGACCATAAACCATCCTGAATTATTGTGTTTGTACACATGGTCTGTTGATCAGTGGTATCGCAAAGCTCTGCATGGGCTGCACACCTTGAACAGACTACAACATCTGGGGTGAAAGGCAGCAGCTGTTTAAACAGCACAAAGCATCACTACAAATCAGTTGAGCACAGGTCATGAAGTATGCTGTATGTGACTAGTTTTCATAAAACGTGTCTGTAAAAATAAAATGTGATTGCATCAGAGTAACAGCAACTGTATAGTCAAAACTCCAGCTTTACATTCAGTCACAGAAATTGTTTATGCCAGTGTACCTAAAAATATATATATATATGCTTTTGCATAGAGACATATAAAGATCTGGGATTAGGCAAACAGAGGGAATATAAAGAGTAATTATCCAATTTAAGATTTGAAAGGGACACAGGTGGTTAACCTCTTTGCTCATGTGAAGAGTGCCACCATATCACTAATGATCACAAATGATCAGGAGGTCAGTTTAATGCTTCATCTGAAAGACAGCACCCCCAGGAAAAGCACTTGCTAGTTTAAGATGAGAACTGATTTTTTAATCCTCCAAAATGTGTAACTTTCCTAATAAATGATATAAAACATTCTGAATCACAATTGGCACTATAATTTCAAAAGAAAATGTCCACTTGGGAAGCCTAAATTTGAGACCTTGTGGTGTCATGCAGACTGAAATCTTTAAAAATGGTAATAATGATGGAAAGAAAATTATGCACCATAAGGTTTTAAACAAGAAGCAGCATTTCTTAAACTTTAACACATTGTTTGAGTAAGTAAAATAGGATTAAAGGCCAGACTCACATTACTACTGCAGGTTTTGTATCGAATATTCCGGCCTTCACAGTTCCTGAAAAACGGAATAAAAATGGTTACACTGCATCACAGCAAAACACAACCCTGCCTGTTTTACAGCTAGTTATTCTCTTGAAAATTGGACTTTTATTGCTACTGCCCTACCATAATTTGGACTCAAAATACAAGGTTTAAATACAAAGGGGATCTGGGGACTCAACAGGTTACACTGCTGTCTCTCTTCAGCAAAGAACGTGTGGCTTTCCCTGTAAGCCCAATTTACTGCAAACCTTAAGAAAAACACATTTATTTTGTGAACAAGATTTCACAAGGCATCCCTAAGCCTGATCTATGCTGACTTCAGCAAAGCTACTTCTAATCCATGGGATGTAACCCAGAGGAAAAGAGGATCAGAATATCTAAGCAATCCTTTAATCAAGCATAGGGCTAATGAGCATTAATTTTCCTTTCTCCTATTTTGTTTAGGAAAGAAAAAACAGCCTCAAACCTTTCATTTCTCCCAAAAACCAATGCAATTCTTTTGAAGAACAGCATGTAATTTTACTGACCCAAAGCCACATGAGCAGAATTCATAATTTTAAAGGAAATATAATTCTCATGGACTGCATGCATTTCTAAGGTGCCCGATGCATGTGAATCCTGAAATCCAGGCAATTCAGATCCTCAAAGTCTGTTGTTAGTAACTGAAGTAACAGGCATATAATAAAGTCAGATTATTTACTGGGGTCTCATAAATATGGGGATGTGTGGGTTTCGCACTTTTCTTGACGGACACAGTTTGCCAAACTTCTCAATAACTGACCAGCACTTTTGCACAGGGTAAGATATTCTTCTTCTTAAGAATGGCAAAATCAAGCCCTTGAAAGAATTGAAAACATATTTCAAATGACTTGACAGGAAATTATAATTACTGATGTCTCTAAAATCAGGAATACTGTTTTGGAATAATACCTTTATACCAAAAAGACTGCCTTACACTAAAGAATGCATGAATGTATAGCTGGTAATTTACAGCTCAGACTAAATTTTCCACTTTCTGCATGAAAACTGAGTGCAAATATTAAAAAATTCTTCAATATGTGTGAGAGATTGAAAAATATCATTTGAAAAGCAAAAAGCAATGGATGCCTGGAGCAAGAGTTCACCCAGCTCAGCTGAAGGTACAACTCTCCAAGCTCAAGATATTACATGTCTCAAATTTCCAATCTTTTGCAAGAATGATTGCATCACAACGTGCAAGTTAAAAATGTTTATGATACATACAAATGTGAAAACTTTGTTTCGCAATTGCACGTTTCCTGGACATTACAACAACAATAAAACACAGAAAGAAACCCTTTTAAACTACACATTTGTCAAGGTATGGAAAACACATGTTTTTCACAGGGGAACACATTAAAAATATTAATAAAACCACAGTGGAATTTATATTGCTACAATTTATTGAGCTCGTTTCACAGTCCCTAACACACTGGTAGAATATCATGGCTTCTTGCTGGAAATATTACTTTTCTCAAAGATCTTTGTGCATTTTGCACTAAAAGAAACAAGCAGTGTTTTAATCAATCCTCTTTAGCTATGTATTTCGTACAGTTTGCACTTAACTAGTGTATCATCCTACTAGCCTTCTTTAAGAAAAATTGACTTCCTGGGTGATATTGCATTTAAGTTAAAAAATCTCAACAAAATAGAAGTTTAAACGTAATCAGCAGTTTTAAAAATGTTTAAGAATAATTCAAGTAAAGCAAGCAATTATGGACGCCAGCACAGATGCTTCTAAGCTGGTTGGAATCTCTTCTCGCCTGACTACAAGCCTATTGCATTACTCATACTTTTAGGATTGTAGCAACAAGTCCTACATTAGTCCAGCTTTACTACAGAGGTAAATTGTTTTCACCACACATTGTTCTCCTCAAGCTACACTGAGGCTTATCCACAAAAACATATGGCCACCAGGACCACTGCATAGAAAGAACTGGCAGAGGAGAAGTTTCCTAACAGAAAGCAGCATTTGATACATCTATCTGTGGAGTAAGTCACTTGTTTTTTACTACAGGGAAGACATGGAGAAGCCTGCACTTGAACATTATTTAAAGGAATGTTCAAGTACAGGCTAATTTGTACGCAGGTAACTCACCATTCACTTTATATTACGGTGACAGAGACTTCTCTCAGTATTTGACTGTACTAACTAAATCATTCTTGTTATTCCACAAACATATTTAATAACCCACTAAAGTTCTATCAGAGTTGAAGGCTCAGATATTTATCTAATATATTACAAAAATATATTAAAAGCAGGATTTCATAACACTTGATCTGTACACAGCACTCGGTTCCAGAAACAGAAGCAACAATGCTTCCCTGTAGACACCATCAGAGGACAGGGAAATATGGCAGAGCTGCACAAGAATAAATACACGTAAGGATGTGGCTTACCTGCCATTTAAACATCTCCTCAGCGAGTAAGAGGCTCCCCCTCCGCAGGTCCGTGAGCAATCACTCCAGGCTCCCCAGGCATCCCAGGAGCCTTCCTTATCTTCATCAGAGCGGGTAATTCTGGAGGTCTGAAAAAAATGGAGGATGGAGAGGAGAAAAAAAACATGAATTGGTTTGGTACATGTTTTAATGCTTGGCATTAATAGTACTGAGTGTATTACTTTGTGACTTATTTACAGTATCTCAAATTTAGTTACTATTTTAATATATAATAATTACACGGGAAAGGAAGCAGAGTCTTTGAAGATACAGTGTAGTTGATGCGTTGCCTTCTGCCAACGGACTGCTACGTCCAAATATGCTGTCATTCCCAACATACGCATGCCCAACACACTGTGTAGGGACTACAGAATTGGTCTCAAGCAGCCAGACCAGGCACCACGTTCTGAGCAGGCTGCTGGGCTTTCCAAAATCCTGACCAAAGAAGTTTTATATCCAGGACTAATGAGAGGATGAAAGTCTCTTTTTATCTCCTCAAGTGTGCCGGCACTCAGCAGCAGGACGGAAATTAAGCAACTCAAATCTTTCATAAAGTGCATGCCCAGAATTGAAATCAGGGAAGCAACCCAAGAATACAACTTCATTACAAAAAGTGCTATTAATTTGAAAGAGATCAGGGGAGAAGCCTTAAAGGGTGGTTGTTAGGCTACGGGAATTAAACACTGGTTTAAGCTTAAATTCACTTACACAGGCTTCAAAAACATTATTACCAGACACCATAAATATAAAAATTAAAGATTTGTGACAAAAACCAAAATTCTGCTCGACCCCTTAAAAACGTAATTTTTCACTTGCACTGTATACTGTTTAAGAAAATTCCCATTTCCCAGAGAAAATTCTCAAAACATTTTAGAACATGGTAGCTTAGCACAATAGTTCAATATTAAAAAGTAACATGAATCAAATTATTCAATAATGTCCTACTTTAAGAGAGTACTTTTTGGTTTATGATTTTCTTCATGAAGAAAGCATAGGAAAATCAGATTCGGTATTTCCCCAAGCATTTCTTTGACTTCACTACAATTGTTCAGCAGCTGTTCCATTTACATCCTACTTTCATTCTTCTGTCCCTGCAACCTTTAAAATTTCTCTCTTGAAAAAACATGCACAGATTTTTATAACAAAATGTCAAACATCATGATTCCCTGAGAGTTGTCAGACATATGATGGGCCTGTTATCATAAATTAAGATTTTTATAACCCCAAGTTACACCCAGACTGAGATGAAAACACCGATTTCTCTAATCACCATGGTGATAGAGTTTGCACGTAAACTACTGCAAACATAATAATGTAACGGCTATTAGCATCATTATGAATGAAAGTCATATTGTGGATAAAAATAAGGCAATGAGTCATTTATCTCAGGTGACAGAGAACATTGACTGATATTCACTCTGCCCCAATACAATTGCAAATGAGAGAACATGACGAGTTCATCCAAGCTTTACTGAAACAACTACTTATACAGCCAATTTTTTATTCCTGTTGACTTCAGTGGGCATCCAAGCAGACCTCAGATAGATAAACAAAGGCACTGCATTCACATGGCTATTTTACTTTTGACACCATAGGAAAGCATGACTTAAATCAAATGGTGTTTCGGAATCTTCACTCCCCCTCCCAAAAAACAAGCGCACGGAAACACCAACCAAAGGGCTACCTGTCAGAAAACATAAGGCAAAGAGATAAAAACGTTACTAAATAAACTGCATCCAAGTAAACATTTAAGTCTTCATAAGTGCCAAAAAAGAGATGTTTAAAATGCTGAAAAGATTTTCATGAGTGACTAGATCCAGAGAAGCACAGGAGATTAGTATATATCCTAATACTAAACCAGATGAACACACTTTAGTAATCCATATTTTCTCTAAGAAATAACTTAACTAAGCTCATGAGAAAAAGGCTCGGTCCTATTTTCTTCCAAAGCGCCTCACGAAAGTGATTTAAAAGTGAGGGATGTGTACTTCAAATCTTATGGTACAAGGGGAAAAAATACATAACTCTCCTTAAATTCAACAGTACAGATAAAGTCAGCTCATCTTCAGCCATGAAGAAAGTTGTCTCAGATAAAAGCCTACCAAACTTGAAGTGAAAATGGCAAACGATAAAAACAAAGCTGTTTTCAAAACAGCACCATACAAGGAATAACTCAGTATCATGCTGTGTAGGCAAAGGGATTTTCTCCTAAATATTATAGTAAAAAAAAAAAAAATATGTGCCACAGAACTTGAGAAAACTGGCCTGTTTCTGTGAATGAGCTGTTACACTCGGGGTGCTTTCACACTGCAGTTTTAAGTATAACTATTGAACAGGCATCATTTTAGAAACCCAAATGGCAAATAGTTAAACTCAGCTACACTTAAGCAGAACTAAGGACTACTCAAACACATTTTAAAGGCATTAATAAGAGTATGCAGATTTAGTATAATAGCACTACTCCCCATAGTTAAGCAGCTAACAAATGTCAGCAATTTCCAAACTTTTCCATCCCCTCCTCAAAAAACTTGAGCTTGTCAAAAAAATTTTGTTAATTAGAGGATAAGCTATCTCCATTTGAACAGTAAACTGCAGAAGTCGATCTAAACGCATCAGTGGCTCCTTAACTTTCTTGCTCCCCTAAGTTTACAAATTTTACAAACACTTACTGTAAAGCTTTAAAAGGGTACTTAGGCCAATCTACTGTTCCAGAAACGATAGAGCCCAGCTCTGCCAAGATCCCTGAGGAATTTTTGCGCTGGCGTTGGGTTTACTTTACATCAGAAGCCAACTCTGAAATGTCTGACACTGAAAATGGAACCAACTGCCTTCAACCTTGAGCAAAAAGAGCTCAGCACTTCCCAACAAATCACTCAGCACATGAAAAGAAGATGAACAAGAGTCACTTCTTTCAAATTTATGAGTGCAAAATTAAAGTTTATCCTCTGTAATCCCAAGGCAAATGATTGTTTTTTAATACGTTGAGAAATTATTAAACTTATGATACTGAAAAAGCAATACATGCCACTGTCTCTTTTAGAGTAGCTAGTTTCTTTTGACAAAGCAGTGAGAATGCCTAAAATAATCCTAACTTCATCACTGTATTAAAACCAGCCACGTGATATTAACAGACAGAATGTCATCTAAAGCCCTAAACAATGTCCAGTTGTTCACTTACCAAACTGTTTTGATAAAAGCCATTGTTCTGAACTGTATCTAATTATAAAGCTGTAAATACTAGGATGATCAAAGCAGAAGTTTATGCCAACAAAGCCTTCTTCAGAATCATCGACTAATTCAGTGCCCACAGTGTTGATTTAAACTCCAGCTAGTTCAAACTACTTGTCCCATGGGAAAGAGTTAAAAGCAGCTTGCACTGGCTTAGTAATTTACTAGCAAAATAATATTGATTTACTAGCTGTCTGGTTTCATAAACTCTACATATTACATTTGTCTACACCATGGTACCAAATTGAAGTAAAATAAAGAAAAGATCGTCAACATCATGATTTAAACCAACAAAACCTTGGAAGCTCATTTAGGAATTAAATCAAGAGCTAATTGCAATTGGGCACAAAAGGGTGTTATTGTACCTCAGGACTGCATTCATGGTTTGCTTCTTAACTTCAATTTTTCAAGTTTTTATTGTCTTCAGTCATAATTCTAAACATGGTTCAGCAGCGAAGTTTTGCTGAACCACATTGGAATGGAAGTGTTTTTCCTTTAGCGGTTTAATTTTGCAACAGATGAAGTGCAACACATACATTAAGCATATTCATTGTGAAAGTATGTATGTACCTACACATACATAAATGTGTGCATGTACATGCACATGTGCACCTGTGATGTACCATGATCGAGTAAAGCCACAAGTGCTGTAGTGAATCCAGGTAAAATAACTTAAAACAGCTATAAACACAACCTAGATGATTTGCTGCTCTTTACGTAGAACTAGATGGCAAAAGGCGTCACACTTCCACCGGATCCGGCTACGCTAGCGGGAGTTGTATCCATTCCAAAAGCATCACATGTGAACACAGGGTTAGATGCAAGCATTGTACTCAAAGAAATATTTAAGAACCTATAAAATGTTCTCTGCAGAAATTAATCCAGTTTATATGATAAAGGTAGTTTCAAATATTTCATCCCAATCTATATATCCAATCTATAATTCATTTTGAAAGTAAAAAAAGAGTAAGTCACGACACCGCACATGGGCCTGGGCAAGGATCACTTGAATCAGGGGATGAGGGAAAAATAAACTATAAGTTTTGAAGCACTTGGTGACACAGGCAGAGTCTCAAAGACTGAGATGACAGCATGCCAAGGTTTCTTCAAGGTCTGAGGCCCAGTAACGTGCAATCTGAGTCTCTGCTGACAACCCTTAACTGACAGAGGCAGCCTTGTACATGGAGAATTTTACTGAAAGTGTGGCACTGGTAGGTTTTGACAGGGGGGAAAATGGTAGAGCCAGTTTCTCTTCTTCTATCCAGGGCTCTGTTTTGCTTCTGCCACATATGGGTACATACTGTAACACCATGTTCTGCAAACTATTTGTGTGTGTGTGTGTGTGTGTGTGTGTGTGCTTTCAGGCCATACTTGCCTTGCAATGTACTACTCAAAGTAACTGAGTATAGCAGAAGTGGGCACTGAGGTAAAATAAATGAAATCCAGATGTTACCAGGGCTGATCATTAATCTACAACAAGGGGATTTTTACTGTCACTTGTAACACCCAGTAAATAACAACAGCTACATTGACACACGTTACAAAAATCAAACACAGTGCTGTTATATGGAGAAAAATGATTATTTGGCCAAACTTTTGTTTGGCTGTTATGAAGGATGACATAATTGTCTTGAATTTGGTCATGCAGACTTCAAAGGAGATGTGGTGCCAGAGAATGAAGGTCAGTTTATGCAGTTTTATTATTATTCAGACATCCATTACATAAGGCTTGGATATGTAAATGTTCAGCATTCAGCATAACAAAGATTCAGCTTCTCAATAGAAATGCTCTGATACCTTAAATGTTTGTTTTCCAGAGTTTTTAACATACATTTTTGCTTTAAATACAAACACAAGCCAAGTACATAGCAATTGACGCATGCGAATTATTGTAACAGAATGTGTAATGAAAGAAACATAGAGACCCAACACTCAGATTCATCTGCAGGAGTCCCCAGGTGACAGTCCCTCTGCCAGGTACATATCGCAACACAAACTACCCCAAATTCTGCCCTGGGACGTGCCCCGAGCGCTTCCTCAGAGCAGGGTGCCCAGCTCTGTCAGGGTTCTAGAAGAGATTCAATGCGACCTCTGGGCAGCATCTACCAATGCAGACCATGCCTGGGGCTGGACGGATATATAAAATGCTCTACTCAAACAGGTTAAGAGCGATGTGGCTTGCAAAATAAGACTTTGTCATAACAAGTAAGAACTTGGTTATGCAGGAATTTTTACCAATGTTTCTGCTACTATGCCGACATCACTGCAGCTCTCTGAGTGAGTGCTCTTTGGTTTTTCTCATGGCTTCTTATCGACGTGGTTTGTATTAATTTGAAAAGGCATGCCAAACTCCAAAAGAGAATCCCCATAAGGAGTCACATTGGCACAGCTATATCATATTGCTATTTAATAACACAGTGCATATAACTGAATTTCTCCATACAGAATTTAGATTCTTCAGATTAAATTCATCCAAGTGAAAGAACCTATCGAAGGGTATAAACACCACTTCAGTCCCACTGAAGGCCTAAATTAAGCAATACCCAAAGCTCAGTACTGGCCCTTCTCCCAGGAGTGAATTTCATCCTTGATGGTATTTTGAACAGAGATGAAGCATTTCCTTTTTATTGCTTCTTCCCACTCTCACAACCCATAAATACTATTAACACTGTCCTGACTTTCAGAGTCTTCCAAAGCACAAGGTTATGTTGCTGTTCATTACGCTTCATGCGCAGCACTGCACTATGCCATTTTCTTCTCCTCATACCTACAACGGCTCCAAACAGAGGTAGCGCAAGGAATTATGGCACTGAAGGGAAAATATCCTGCCTGAGTAGCTCTGTGATGCATTTCCCAGATTCTTCTTTCCAGACACTACACTTGGTGGAAAAGGTATCAAATTGCACTGTTGACTGTATCCATGAGCAGAATGCGTAACTGAAAGAACAAGTATTTACCTGCAGATAATCACTGGGTGTGCTATTCAGCCTCAGAACTGTATCCTTCACTTTTAACTCTGGCTGTTATGTCTACGGCTTCGCAGCAACCTGTACTAGAAATGTCTTTCCCTGTTAAGGTCACATACAAAAGTGATTTACACCTCTATTTTGCGCAATCTAAGTAAGGTGTAGAATGCAGATTACAGATTTAGGAAAAACTTTTTCAGTTGTGGCAGCAACTAAACAGAAGAACAGTCAAAACTTATTTCCAGACAAATAAGAATTATTAATGAGATCTTGCATTACCTGATTTTAGCAGAAAAACTTCCACTTGTTTCATTATGACAGATTTCAAGACATTTCCTGAAATATTTCTATTATTGCTGGGCGCATTATATATTACCTAATTGTGCACTGTATATGTCATTAAGTTTAATAAATCTTTTACTTATATGTACCAAAGTAAATTATATATTATACTGTAGGTTAAAAAGGATGTATCTGGAGTTATAAAATCCTGGAGAAAAAACAATGCATCATTATTTTAGACTGATAAAAAACACCTGGGAGTAAATGCAGCTATTTTAAGCAGATGTTTAAAAGTAATTAGTTTTAATATTACTAACATTATTTCAGTCACATTAACTATTCCTTGCACTTGGCCTTGCCACTGTGTAGGGGTGCCCACGCACTAGGAACTGACTGCAAAATGGAATCTGTGCCTGGTAACAAAAAGCGCATTTCAGAAACACAAGCTGGTAAAGCTCAGTGACAGACCAGGAGAATCACCAGCAAGAAATGAGCCAAAAGGCAAATGATGGACTTATTCAGCTACATGAAAGAATACATCTGGGGGCTCCGATGGACTTTAGAGCTCTCAGTGTTGAATTCTGCAATATATTTCCATTCTACAGCAGTTTTGAATAAATTCAAATTCAAGTTTTGGAAAATAAAACATGCAAAAGAGTCACACACAGGAAATATTTACAGCGTAATTCATTTTGATACTAAACTGAAGGCAAATCCCAGCATGTTTTTCAGTATTATACTGCATCCAGATTTTCCATTGTCAGTGTGTTGCAAAATTTCATATTGACAACACAGGCCTGCACTGCAGGAGTTGTCAGGACAAAGTTGGAGGTTTTGGCAGGTGGAGCAGGGATACTTGAGGCTTTTGGCATCCAGGAAGGGATGAAATGTTGCTTGGCTGTTTGGCACCTATGAGCTAGCTGAGGCTTTTGGCACTGAAAAGAGTCTGTATCACCTCCTTCCTTCTTTGTGAGCAGTAACAGAGGGAACATGGAATTTGTGGGCATGGAGAAGGAATCGTGGTTCCCGCCCTAACAACTCCAAGCAGAAAGCGCTTGCATTAGTATACCCAGCTCCTGCGGTTATTTCTGCATCTAACACCTAAGGACAGCACCTACATGTTCCTGCTAAAAGGAATCAGCATTGAAGTAGTTAAAGCATAATTAAAGTTGCTATTTTTCAATTTCTGAGTTAACTACCTTGTTCAGATGAGTTTAAAAAAAGCCACACAAATTCTAGTTTTACTCACTTCTGACAGGTTTTGATGACCTACACTGAAGTCCCAGGGTACATTTTTATTACATAACTGAGTTTTACAAGAGGAGCACTTGCCTCTGTCCTCTCCTCTGGACAATGGCAATCTGTTTCATTTTCTTGGGGGATATTCCATAAATTATTATTTTGACAGATAAACGTCTAGCAAAGAGACAAACCCTTTTTAAAACCCTGATAATCATGTCCTGCAAATACATGTCACTGACAATGCACCTGACAATCCAGACTTAGTTGCCCAGGTTTTCATTCATGCTTGCACAACTAGAGCCATATGAGCCCTGTATCTGCCTTATCTACAATGGTAAATATTGTCCCACATTCACCAGCATTAGATCATAAAGATCTTGGGTCCTGAGAACAGGGAGGAAGGCTAATAACCAACTTTGGTGACATCCAAACAGTCAGGCAAGAAGTCCATGCTTCTCTAATGCTTTTAGGTCCAATCATCCAGGACAGCCTACCAGGATCAAGAATATGAAAAACTTTTCCCTGAGTTTCCAGTATTTCATTGTCTTCCAAGATTTAAAAGTACATGTGAATACGTAGCTGGAAATATATAAATTTGAACTCTCAAAACATATCCATTCCTCTGAATCTGCCCCATCTGAAATGGAAACTACACTGAGAAATGTTTAGCATCACTCCAATTCCCTCCATTTCTAAGTGGTCTGGAGAATTATAACTTAAAGATTTGCACGTGTAGCTGGCAAACAACTCAAAAGCCACAGACCTTGGGAAACGCAGAGAGGTTCTGAAAGGGAACATAACCAAGAAAGCAATATAAATCGTAGCACTCTTTGCCCGCTTTCTCAGTAGCCAGCCTGAGGCAAACACTCGCCAGGGCTTGGAAGAGAGATAAAGGCAGAATTTTAAAATAAGCAAAACAGAAGGAATGGGATGCTTTAAAAACTTTATAAGAAACATGATATTCCTTCTTAAAATATTATCACTTATATTAACATTCCCAATGAAGAACTTAAAAGTTATATCCTAATAAGTATAAAAACAATTTTTAAATTATAATCAATTACACAATATTCTCCACAATATGGTATTAAATACACAGTCCTTGCATTTGGTTGTGCAAAGAAATCTTGTCACAGACATAATGAGAACATTTTCATTTTCACATGACAAATACAATACACAGTCATCATACTTTTTGATTGCAGCTTTTAAGGCTATGTATTGTTATGCCCATTTTACAGATGAGCACCTGACCTCAAGAAGAAGGACGATAAGATGCATTAAGTGAGCAGCACAGCAGAGAATTACATCTCAGTGTCCAAAGTTGGATTTTAGTGCCCCTTACAGAGCTCTTCCACCTCCTATTTTGCAGCTACAAACATTGTCCTTTCTACGATGTGTATCTACAGTAGTTACAAAGTATGAAGGCGAAAACAATCTTCAGGACATTTTGATATGTTAATTATCTCTGGGCCTATTTATAAATCTGCATTAACAACATTCCACGTATTCCTGGAGTCCATAAAAGTAGTAAGAATTCATGCAAGCTTTACTGAATGCTTATTCAAAATTTGCACCTGGCTACACTGGGTTTTTCCACCTTCACACTGCACGCCACATGTTCCTCATCCAGCATAAACAGTGTGATGGGTCAGCCAGAGTCCAATGTGCAGAATTCCTCAGGTGCATAATAGAAAAAGAGATTCCAATTTCTGGGAAATATATCTGGCATTATTTTTTTGAATTACCTTATTAAATATATTTGCAAACATCCAAATAAATGCTTTTAAATACTTTACCATGCAATTTTTAAAACTGGTCTCAAAAGTTAAAAACTGCATCACTTCAGCACATGCAGTGGAAAGAGAAGAGCAACACTGATAAAAGGATGAGCTTTATGCCTGTGACAAAGCAGAGGATTTCCATCAGCTTCCAAAGATCACACAGTGGCACATTGCTGCCACTGTCAAATGTGCAAAATCTTTCCTGTCAAGGCTTATTTTTCAGGGGGGTTTCCATATTCTGATGCCATATGAAATTGCAATCATACTTCAGTGATTACATATTTTTGAATGCTTTTAAATCATGCTTTCCAAGTTAAAAAAAGTACAAAACAAAACAAAAAATCCTAAACATTTCTCCTAAGGGTCGGGTACCTATCCCAGATTCATCTTCTCTTGATAAAATACCTGTGCCAGCTTAGGACCTCCTCATTTCCTTCTTGATCTGTTCATTTGATGGAGACCCACTTGCCAGTAGTTGAGGAAGTCATTCTAGGGTGAGGAGAGCTATGGCAGGAATGCTATGAATTACTGAAGCTCTAGATTAAAATTAATCAACAAGGTAGTAAACTTACGGTTTACAAGTAGGGGAAAAGCAACAGGGGAGAGCACAGGGTGGGCCTTCTCCTTGTTTTTCAGCCTACAGGTAAGCTGTAAGAACATGGAGAAGAACAGACCCTGACACAAAGCCAGGAGCTGTTACCACAATCACCATCAAATTTCACTCCTGCTGATTTGTGGTGGTCCTGGTGGTATTTGCCCAAATTAACACTGCAAACCCTGAAGTATAAGAAGGGCTATTCTGCTTACCTGACACGCACATGCAATCTGAGTATACTTGGATCCTAGACTGTACAACAGATTGACATAACGGTATCTACTTGTTCCCACAACCTTATCAATTACTGTATTATGCTGAATTTGTTAAAGGGCTGATTTGTCAAGACTCTTGTGTACGAGACTTACAGACAGGTTATGGAAAAGTAAATAAAGATAAAGAGGGAGTATGGGCATTTAAAATTACTTATATGTTACATACTATTTACCTTACAGTTTATAACACCGAAAACGAGCTTTATCCCATCACAATGATAAATTATGTATTTCATTTAAAACAATACCCTAAAAGCAATCACTTCAAAATACAAAAGTCTTTGACATTTACATACAGTACCTCTACACACATGCTTTTGAAAGAAAATTCATGTTTTCTTTTTCTAATTGGTTACAACAATTTTTCCTTATTTAAGAATTTGTTTAGAGGATTTACAATGAAAAAAACCCCACTGAAACCAATCCTTTTTCTCAGAAAAAAATGACTGCACCTCTAACTTTTAGAAGAGCCCCAATACATATCATATATTTTAAAAATTTGTTTAAAATAATTTTCCTGACTTGAGACACTGTCTGCCAAGTTCCAGCTAGAAGCAAAATTTTATGGCTAACTGCCAAACCTATGAATAAAAGGAGTTTATAGGGGAAATACTGACAGAAGAATAAACTGTAGAAAGAGCAGCCAGTATAGAAAAGTCTTTCCTGTGCATTTTGTCTATCCATAATCTGCAATATTCGTAACCCTGGATATTGGGATATTGCGCTCCTGCCTGGCTGAATTTCATGCCAAGATTATCAGTAGTGCCAGACTGATGATTTGGTTATAGGTATTTATACCATATCACTCCGATGAGGCATCCAGACTTCTCATTTGTGAGCTAGAGATTCGACCCATGTCTCCTGACTCACCCTGCTATTTAATACTACATGTAGCACTTTTAATGGTAATATTTCTATAAAAGTAATGCAAAGCAGATCACAGGACATAAGCAGATATACCTGGCAACGGAACAAATGTCGAAAGGAAAAGTATTAAAGCCACATTGTTAGCTGACAGCAATTATAAGAATCCTAATTTTCCTTTCTATAAATGTAGAATAATTAAGTTTATCAACTTTGAATTTTAAAGGCATTATTTTATGTTGATGTATTTCTCACCCCTGATTTTTAAAGTAGATATCACTTTGTGTAGAGCCATTTTAAATTAATATATAGGAGAAGACTTATTAAGCCCATAACTGAGAAGCAGCCTGACTGAAGTTAATTCTGCCCAAAGTAACTCTGAAACTTGTCAGCCTGATCATGGTGCCTCTTTACTGTGGCATAAATCAAATTTAACAAGATGAGTTTTCTTCTCAGAGAAAGCAGTTCTTGCCCATTTAACCATGAGCTGATCTTTGGGTGATATTAAGCAATGGCGTAACTGATCCAAAAATCAAAATACAGTTTTAGTGTTTCTTTTTATTACTCATGCTTAACTTAGAGGCAAATTTAGTATTTAAGTTTGCTCAGCTTCACTGGCTCCAGCTGATTTCCTGCACTTGAACAGTTTCATTCATTGTTGTGAAGAGCTTGCTTTACACCAGGGTAGCCTGACTTGGAAATGTTGTGAACTTTCTATGGTGGGCACCTGCACTGGTGAAATGTATCCTTAAGCTGCTTCTGCCACTGTCCTGTCATATGCGTAACTTTTGTTTGATCACTGGTTATTCACAGTCAAAAGCTTGTACCAATTCTGTCATCTCAAGCTTCCTCCAGCTATGTTCTCTCACATACAGCAACACACAAATTCTTCAGGAAGTTTTTTTAGATAATTAAAAAAACATTAAAATATCCTGCCTATATCGCATCTTGCAGAGGATCCCAATATGCAGAAGTTGCAAGCCAAAACATCTTTTGAGGGCAGATTTTGGATATCACCTTTGTACAGGTTAAAAAAGACAGCGCTGATGAGAAAAAAAATCTTCAAAATTAAGCTCCATGTACAGAGAACAGTTTCCCAGAAAGGTATTTTATGTGGGATTAAAAAATGTAATATTCTCTTGTCATTCCTTTCCACTTTGAGTCAAATAAAATATAATCCACTGAAACTCATTTGATATCTGGTGAATAGTTTCCCTTTTATTGATTTTCTAGCTTCCAGCTCAGGGAGAAAAAACCTGTCAAGGGAACAGCTACAATGGCAGCACAAGTCTAGATCCAATTCCCAAAGAAGCAAAAGGAAAAAAAAAAATGCCACTGACTTCAAATAAAGGAAGATGAGGGCTTAATTACATATGTGGGGTAAGGACATATATTTCCCCATTTGGAAAAATGTTAGCACAACTTGCTTTCTCTTCTGTGTCCAAGTTCTTGGTTTTTAATTCTCCAAAGGTAGAATTATCCAACCAATAGTAGAAAGAGACAATTTCATCTATCTTGAGTTTGACTCTGACTTCATTCCAGATCTCTACTACTGTATAGGTTTAACTACAGTATCTTTAGCACTCGGCACAGGGTAACAGGCCTGGATATGGAATATTAGCATGACTCTTTCCATATCTGCTCAGTGCCAGTGTTTCCTATTATCAGTCCAATATTTTATGGTTATTGTGTTAGCTTCCCAGCAGTACTTTCTCAAGTTCTGTAGCCTGAAACCTCCATTAACAGATGCTAAATACAATAGTTGTTTTTCACTTTTAGATCTTGCAAAAGCCCATAAAAATGAGTGGTCAGTTTGTCCAATTTTCTAAAGAAATTTTCCAAGATTTGAATGGGCAACATATAAAACCACTAAAAATACTCTTGGCAGCTCATTCGTTTGGATTGTGTTTCTTCTGCCAAGCCAACTAATGAATAGCTTATTCCAAGATAGGACTTCCGCATGAATTTTTTGTAGTAAAGGTAAGAATATCTATTTATATAATTCCCTGGTTGCTTGTATTTAAAGGGTTTAGAGAAGGGAGGAAGGTTTTTGTGGTTTTTTTTTTTTTTATTAAAAGGGACATTAGCTTTTGGACTTAAGGACAAATTGTGTAAATAAGTTAACCAGCAAAGCTCCTTTTGTGTTTTTGTTTTTAGTTCTGCCCTATACTCTGGTAAATGAAAGATAACCAAAATATTACTGTCAGGCAGTTAGTGAATAAAGCTCGATTTAAAAGCCATTGAAATCAATGGAAAGTATCTCACTGGCTTTGTTGGATTTTGTATAGGACCTACAAGAATCACCTGAATTCCATGTCAGATACAGCCAAACTAGAGACGTGGATGTGATTTCTTACACATATGGGCAGATAAAGATCAAAGAAGAGGGGGAAAAAACTCCTACATACTTTTCTCAAATGTATTTCTTCTACCAGCCTCCATTTATCAGTGTTCTGGCTATAAAGTAGGTATTTGGTTGGAGTCTAGAATTATGCTTCTTCAAATACCCACAAAAAAGATCCACTTAAGAACACCATCTTTTTTTTAGGCTACAAGAGAAAAATACATCATCAGCTCTTGGTTATCTATTGAAGCCAAGTCGTGCCTCAGATGCCATGGATTTCCACCCCCACCGCCAAAAATGAGTTGCATTTGTTAGATAAATTATGATTGTTTTACCCTTGTTGCAAAGAGTTGTCAGTCACGTTTTAGTTGTCAAAAGTCTTTCTCCTACCATAATCTCATCTCACTCTCCAGGTTACATATGAAAATACTTGCATTGATACTGGATGAGAGCCTTGAGAACAATAAGAAACTTCAAATGATTCCCCACACATACATTTTAAACAAATGGTATTTTTTCAACATCTTTAGTATGGAGAAGCTTTTTTTGGTGTGAAAGAGATATCTATATTTTGTCTTTTTGTGTATTCCGTATACAAATTTATTTTGAAAGTCTGAAACAACTTCCTGCTTGTTTCCACATTTTTTTCCCCCGAAATACATAAAGCTAAATTATTTAAGTGAAGCTTTCCAGAGAGCTAGGGGACGAGTGAGGTATGCAGTCCATCATACACAGCTAACAGATTTTATACTAGCTCACCCACTGTCAGATTCTAAACACTTTTGAATGTTCCACATTTTATGGCATTATTTCTCTTCCAAAAATATATCCTCGCAAAAAAGGAGGCTTGTTTTCCCTTAAAAAAAGATCTTGCTCACCATTTATCAGTCAATTCAAAGAACACAATATAATCAGTTTAACATATTTATGTTGCTGAGCACAAAGGGAGATCAGCACACAATTTTTTTTCCTCACTAATGCACTGCATCTAACTTCCACGGTTTTTCCATGTACATCATTCAACTCTTAAAAATTATCTGTGTAGCATCTCACTGGTTCAAAAATAAAGAACAAGCTTCTCAGTCTTTGTAGAGATGACAAACAGCTAATGGTAAAAATATAAATTTGGCTTGTGATCTCATTCTCCTTTCCCCTTTGTGTGCTCAAAGCCACAGCAGCAGCTAGATAAGGATAAAGGAAAAATAAGAGAAATTAACTACAATGATAAGTAAATGCTGGGTTTTGGAAGGTTATGCAATCGTGATCACCAAATACATTTAAGAACAAGCTAGACAAATATCCATCAGGAAAAGTTTATTTGGAGTTGATCCTGCCTTGGAGCAAAGGAATAGACCAGGGTTTCGTCCAGAGCCATTTTCTGTTTGATCTATACCAGACATTGAGGGAGGGGAGAAGAAGGGCTAAGATTTATCTACTCTGAAGAAGCAATCAGGATTCTGAAAACAAAAGTAGGGAAGGAAAGGTCTATCACTGTTTTAATCCATGTGCCTTGCACTGACTCATATTTTGGTTAGAGACAAGGTCCTTCTCTCAGCTATCTGTTCTTTCCCAGATGTGTGTCCTGGTTTATGCCTGCCAGAGGGAACTCTCTTCCAAAACACACTATTTCACAATATATTTCCCACTTTAGGCAGCATCCTTCAAATCATCTAGCTACTGTTTTGCTCTACCCTTTTATCACAAATCAACTTTGTGTTTCTTATTTAATATAAAAGCAGCTTGGATAACTCAAACAAGACAATTCCATTGCCTTCTGGAGACCAGCTATATATACCTATTCCCAGGTGGTCTGTCTGGAAACAGATACATTGCATACCCAAAAACTACTTCTCCTTTGGGGCTTTTAAGCTCGCCGATGAACTGTTCCTGCCCAGTTTGGATCATTAACTTACACTCCCAAATCCTTATTCGCACTACAAATACCACCTATCATACACATATATTTTCTCATACTCTTGGTCATCATGGATTAACAGCTTTCTTTAGAAACTACTCATAAAACATTAGGAAACATCATCAACACAGACGACAGCTGCTGTATCCAAATTCATCTTCCTTTTGCTCCACCTCAGTTTTCAGCATTTGTACATGGCCACATAGAATGTGTTGGGCTGTAGTCTGTGTTGCACTTGAGAGCTACATAAGTCGCAGGAGAAGCAAAAGGAGTGAAGAGGGGCAACCATCTACCACTTGCGTATTTTCTAAATCGGAACTGCTGTAGGGGCCAATCCTCTTCCTTTTTGACGCCTCTTGTTACAGCAGGTCTTTGACTTTTCTGGAGGTTGCATTGCAACAGAGGATCTCCTGAGCGTATGCTAGGCTTTCTTATTTGTATTGTACACAATCACAGACCGATACCACTACTGAGCCAAAGACATTTTCCTCAGCCTTCTGCACTGCTTTTTTGTACGTCCTGGGGCACCAGGTGAAGCAGGATCAGTCCTGCTGCTTTTATTTTAGTTCATTCAAGTAGTTTATTGCTTATGATCACTATGTCTCCTTCCTCTTAGACATCCATACTGCTAGGGAGATAGTTTTGTACATCTATACATTGTTGGTCTGGGACTTCGTTATACAATCAGAATTCATATTAGATGCCAATAAAGGGTTTTAAAAATATAACTATGAAAACATGACAAGGATTTTAAATCTACTTTGTGTAATTTGGCTAAAGTTATCATGTTGCAAGATCTATTCATAGGCAATCCTATGGGGGTTTTTTAGTCTAGTTCTCACTAGGGAATGTTTTGGAAGAAAATTATAAAAAGACATTGTTTCCTTATTATATAATACTCCTGACTTACGCCAAGCATATTCTCATCGTAAGCGTGTTCATAATCTCAAAGACTGACACAGCTATTGCATTACTTGTGTCTATACAAGTACAGCTTCTAAAAATATGATTCCTTGACAGTTTTTGAAAGGTGACTTACATATTTAAAAAAAAAACTGTGCTTGTGTTTGCATTTCTGATTCGTAAATCCTATCCAGTAATTACAAGCAGATCTCAAGTGTGTCTGTACAAATGCAAAATTAATACAAATCTAAGTCAGAATTGCATTAAGGGAAAATATAGCTTTCTGGTAGATAACTGTTTAGACACTACCAGCAGCTTCCCCAAGTAAGAAAAAGTTCCTAAGTTAATAGTAAAACTAATCATGTTGTTAAAGAAATCTCTTCTAAATTTTTAACTATAAAAGTCTAATATGGGATTGACAAATAAAAGAGTGTTGGAATGTACCATCATACCAACCATATTTTGGTACAATGGCATGAACGTAACACCTGAAGCAGCTAATAAATTCTCTCCTGGGAAACAGGAATAAAGCATTGATTTGCTGATTTGAAAAGGAGGACACACATCTAGCCTGACCATCTACTCTGAGCTCTTAAAGTAACAGAATTTACTCTTACTGCTTTACTGAGCAACAAAACTCAAATATGTTACTTCTTTCCAATTTTTCAGATGGGGAAAAATAAGCACATCCTGAGTGGGACATAAGGGATACTTTTCAATTGCACAGCTAACATTTTTTATTATATCCCAAAACCCTAATTCAGGAAGAAACTTGTTCAGCACTTCTTGACTAAAATCAAATCTCCCAATACAGTACTTTGCATTCAAAAGTTGTCCTTGCCCACTATGCAGAATTGGAGGCTCATATGATTTGATGGAGCTGGGCAAAGGACAGTTGCCTTAACAGGACTCATAAGTAAGGAAAACTGAGTAGGATATTCAGGCAGTTAATACTTTCTTCTGGAAGAACATGTGGCATCTTCAGAGGACAATATTGTGTGCTTTATCTTTCTTCTTTAAAGGAACAATCTTTAAAATTGGAAGAAAACTTGTACAGTTTGAAGGCTAGTAACCTCAATGTAACAATGAGTAACCTCAGCAATGGTTGGGTACCCCAAGTGACAAACATAGGGATTGGAAGAGTATGTTTGAGCTATACCTATTCTCCCGTTTCAGCGAGCTGCTAGAGTAGGGGTGATTTGTAACAGAGAGGAAACCTCTGTCTCCATCATGCTCCTGGCTGATTTTGACAAAGAATTAAAAGGTAGTAAAACTTAAGTTGCTTCTCCAAAACTATTTTTCCATCCCATGCAATGCAGAAACCTGTGCATGAAGAGTGTTTCAGATTTCACTCTTACTGCAATAACTGCTCCTTCATTCAATTTCTAGGCCTAGCCGAGAAACTGGGAAACATCTTCAGGAACGGAGCCGAGAGCTCTGCGTCTGTGATCATACCACACAGCGCTCTAGTAGCCCATCTGTGCCAGGCAGAGCCAAAACCCCAGCTCAATACTGACTGTAAACCCAGCCTGTCATAACGTTAACCTCCCCAGTGAGAACAAGAATTGTATTTGAAAAAAAAAAAACAAAAACACACACGATCCTCTCTGCCAAGCAATCCCTGTAACTGGCCCAGTTACTTTGCATAAATCCCAGCAATGCTAGGGGAAAAACGCAGAAGACGGACTACGCCCTTCAGTAATTCAAAACCACAAAGCAAAGATATCCTGTTGTAACATACATGGTCTTCCAGGATTATAATTTTTGCTTTGAGCCACCTTTCAACGTATACCAAATGGAAGCAAAACTCATTCCAGAGTGTTATGAAGCCAGTTTTGTGTCTCTCACAATTACGTTTGAAACCATAATGACAGATTACAGGAAATGAACATATGGACAGGGTGATTTATAAACACTTTTAAACAATGTAACTTTTATCAGTTCTGCTACATCAATCACAAATCTAGGAACAATTATTTTTTGTATACGATACTCTCAAGAGCGGTCAGGACAGGATTTGCTGACAGCCTATCTTTAAAGCCGAATTATAAATTGCATTCGCTTTCTGTGCCAATGTAATGGTTCCATACAGATAAGGGAAATCATGCACTTTTCACAAATAGAAAAGTATAAGCAGACAACCAAGGAAAACTGGAAAACTTTGTTACGTACACCAACAAAAAGATGCCAGACTTTGATAACAGGTGTGGCTGGGAGGGTTAATCAGTTATAAAACATTTCAGCTTTTGCAATGCATCTGACCTGGTACACACATTTTACTCTTAAAATTGAGATTTACAAAAATCAATAAAACATATGCTAAATGAATGTAAATGAATGGCAGATTTCAAGTAACTCTCGCCAAGGAATCAACAAAGGGAATTAGGAATTAGGTGTAATTACTAATTAATAAATAAAACCAGGTAAGGTGAGCACTAAGTAGCCAGTAAGAATACGAAAATAATTACAACTGCATTTACAGATGGTGAAACTGATTTTGAAATGCCCTCCACAATTCTGGTGGCCATATTTTTAAAATCTGTTGAAAAGCTGAAGGTCCAAAAAGCAGTAAGAAAAATGGCCTAAGGGCTGAGACAATGTCTTACCTATGGAGCTTCACAAACAGAGAGGACATAGGATTATAGCAGTCCAAATACCTTCCCAAGATCAAATACCACTTACTGGAAGCCCATTTATATCTATTAATTTTAGAAGGATATAACTGGAACCAATCATTGGAAGCTGAAATTGGACAAATTCAAATGAGACACTGGGCAGACATTTTTAATGCAGCGAATGACTGCTTGGTTTGATAAAAAGGCAAACTGGATGAATTGGATATACATAAGGTCACAAACATAATTTGATAATCCTTTCTCTTTCAACTTCTGTGAATATCTTAATAGGAAAAATCAAGTCTAATGTAACATGTTACTATGGGTATTCCTGAGAGCTAGAAAGAACCACTGAAGAAATGAAAACTGCAGCTAGGAATCTCATTCCATAGGGAGATCTGCAACACAAAGATGGATTATGAATCATCTAAAAACTATTTATAGTTTATATTAGAAACATTGTATACATTCTGAAAATGTGCAAAAAAGATCTCACACTGCAGTGCACCATGAATGTGCAACCACTCGCTTCTCAAATGCATTATCAGTCATTAGCACTGGTAAGAAAACTCAGCATAGCAAGCTGGAAATGGGCTGAAATTCCAAGTTACCATTGCACTAGCGCATAATTCAAAATCAAGTGGCAACTTATGTGGACTACTACCAGGGGACTTAATAGCAACTTAAACATTTAAAAAACTGAATTAAATTGAATGCCTTGTCTGGTTTGCATCTAATTATACAAAAGAGCTGCCACACAGGACTAACTTTTCTGTCATTATGGGACAATGGTTTCCATAACAGATCAGATTTTCAAAGACTAAAACTGCAAAAGATTACATATCTGTCCGAGTTTCTTCTCTGAGGGTGAGAACGTGCAATGCTTCCTACACTCCATTCCACAAAGACCATCGCAGCTTAAACCATATGGTAACAAGCCTCCAGTATAGCAAAAGAGTTGGTCATAGCTTACAGACCTCAAGGCTTCTTTCTAGAGAACAGGATTAATCAGAGGGTGAATCTACCAATGTACCTGGTAAAAAGCAAACATTATAGAGAAAAGGAGGACACAGCAAAAAAACCCAAACACAACCAAAACCCACAAAAACACAGCAAAAGAATGAGAATCTACAATTTAATTCATAGCTGACTCAGAGAAGTTCCCAAATCAAAATTCATAACTCCTGATTTCAGTGGAACCTGAAGTGGCTCTGTACTTCTGAATATCAGATCCTACATGTGAATTCAGAAACTCAAGCAAATAGTAATAAAAACTGCTTGTACACATATATAGGTATAAAAAAATCTACCTTTGCCATAAAACAAGAAAATCCCATGATCTCAGTCTGAATCATGTCAGACTTTCAGAAGAGAAAAAATTTCTTCAGATTAATTAATTTTCAGTGCAATGTATGTCCATTACTCTAATCGTTGTTACTAGCAACTTCTCACCAGGGGAACTACTGGGCCAATTAGCCCATAGAATAAAGTAGAACAAAATTAACCATGCTTCTACAATAGCAAGGAGACAGCATTATTTTAATGGAGCAGTAGAGGGCACTGAAGCATAGTGAAGCACAAATATTCTGGTGAAGAGAAGCTGCCTATAGGTGATAACATACATACAGCATGGAGTAGTGGCTAGAACACAAGACCTGGGATCCAGGCACCTACATCTATGTCTGACGAGGAGCAACTACAAGCATTTGGATAAATAAATTTTTCTGACTCAGTTTCCCAACCAGTAAGTGAGATGATGTGCAACTAATCCTGACAACACATCAGGCAGGTTTGTTTTCCAAAAGTTATGAGTGAATGTAACGTTCGCCTAAGTAAACAGACAGCTGGAGACAGTCAGGCTAATAACCTTTGAGGGAAAGATGCTTTTTAGACCAAATAATATCACTACAATATATTCTTCACAGCTAACATGGATAGTCCATACTACACAATGCAAGCCCTATTCTATTTTAGATTATACTT
Source organism: Mycteria americana (assembly GCF_035582795.1). Lineage (NCBI taxonomy): Eukaryota > Metazoa > Chordata > Aves > Ciconiiformes > Ciconiidae > Mycteria > Mycteria americana. Next base: position 60,274,193 of record NC_134370.1, on the reverse strand, counting down.
TGAGGTTTACCACTTCAAATAGTCAGCCAAATCACAAGGTCTCGCACATCAGGGCATGAAAGTAAAGTGTGTAATACTTCCTTTGGAGAGCTGCCCAGGGTAGATTGGCCTCATTGCTTTTCTTTTGCCTTAGACATGTTCCAGCAGCATCCTCTGCCTGTTCCAAGATGCTGACCATCAGCTAAAGGGAAAAATTTAACTCCAGGTGAAATGGTCAATAAACACACAGCAAGAGAAGACAAAGTCTGAAGAAAGCTTTCATGAGATAAATAACCTAGTTGGAGATCAAGAGCTTGGTTATAAACTTTAAAGAGCAATCTTCTTGTCTTCATTTCATATCTCCAAAGGCTGCTATGACACACAAAAAAAAGAAGAACATCAAAATGCAGAACAGCTTGCAGTTGGGCAGTGCTTTTCTATATTAACCCTACACACAAAAAAATAAGGTTAAAATATGGCAATATGTTTAAGCAGGGAAGTGTCTAATAACCTACACAAAAAAGGGTGAGAAGGAAGACAGATGTTTCTTATTTTCTTTAAACTGTGTTCAACCTTTTTTTATGTGCTTTTGTGGAAAAAAAGCATTTATATTCCTATAACATACAGCAACCTCCCACAGAGACTAGAATCCCACTGGAAATTTCTACCAGTTTATCTGCTACCTAGATTTCAGTTCCATGAACTTGATTTGCTTTGGATTAATCTACATTTTCTGAAAAAGAATTATTCTGGCATTCATTTTTCAGCACTCCAATCATGGACTGCTACCCTGCACTCACCGCAAGCAAGCTCACACAACCCTGGAGCAGAAGCTGTTGGGCTGTGAAGACTGTTGGGCTTCTCAGATTTTATATAGTGGTGCAAAACAAATTTATCCATAAATGAGGGTAGGCACACAAGGAATTGTCACTAACTTTGTTATGAGGCCTCACCAGAATAGCAGGAAAACAAGTAGACAGTAGAAAGCATTTACATAGAAAAGTCCTGGCTGTTGTATTTTTCAGTCTTCACTAACTCATACTGCTGGGTCAGGGGAAGACCCAATCCCAGCCCAAAAAAGGAGACTTCTCAAACAACATACTCAAAGGATAGCTATGCCTGCTCTCTGTCATCCACATCTTACTCTGCAATAATAATGAGGTGAGAGAGATTTGCAGCCTCGTAGACCATACCGCTTAACCCATCTGGAGGCCTTCGGCAAACAGAACATTTCTGGGCAAACTGGTAAAGAATAAAGCACCATGACTGTCTTGCAAGATGGGGAAAACAACAACTGTTTTCTCTATGTGTGAGGTATGGGCTGTAATACCCCAGTGGCACTTTGCCTGGGAAAGGCTCAGTGAAAAAAGCCTCTACTAATCCTTCCTGTGATTGTGCTGTAAGCTACAGATCAGGGACTACATTGTTGAGTTACTTTGCTGCGTATTCTTTTCTTTTGAGAAGGGTAAACCAGTCCAAAAAGGTATTTGCTTTCTTACTCTGTATATGTCCAGAATGTATTGTCTTAGTCTCTGATCAAGAAATAAAGACAATGTCAAGACCAGCATGAATACAGTTCAGAACAGGCATATTAGAGGGTGAGTAATCTAAAGCAGCACTCCAGAATTAAATACTACTTGATGATTTTTCCTCTCAGAGATTATTTGGTGGCAAAGGTCTTGCCTTTGTTTCCTTACTCTCTTGCATCTGAATTATTCTAGAATTCTTGACAAAAACAGAAGGCTGCCACACAGCCATTGATTGGGAAGACTGTATAGTCCCTCAAGAGGCTGGACTATTAGCAAGTATCACATACCAGTATGGATAGACTCCTTCACGATTCAATAAAAAAAATTACCTTCTTTCCTTTTACATAGTGGAAGGTGGATCTACTCCAGAACGACATTTTAGTGTCCATTCTTGGTCTCTGCGAATGCAGTGGAAGAACTCATATTTGGTACAATGGGAACAAAATCAGATTGCTATAAGGAAATTCAATCCATCAAGATACAGTAAAACTAGTCTGATTCCACTTGTAAAGATAAAAACTGGAAACTTCATATGGGGAAATACCAAGGCACGTCAATGTCAGACCAGACTTCATTAAGCCTGGCTGTAAACTGCAACACAAAAAATAGGTGGTTGTGTTTCAAACTAATGCAGACAACATTCGGCTGCATTTCTTGTTTTCTTTAATTCAGAATTTTAGCATCTCATTGCCCAGAAGATAGCAAAGGAATACTGTGGTGTGTGGCTACATTAATCTTGCAAAACAAGCAATACGTTTTGAAGAAACAAATTTATATTTCTAGACATGTTTGATATCAAGACAGATACATCATTGGCATCTCAGGCTTAGATATGATTACAAACAAATATTTGTTCTTATGTCTCTGGTACAAGTTACAATTAAAATTCAATATACCTCTTAACTGTAGACAAGTCTTTAAAGTCACCTCATGTGTTCTCTAATATTCCACATATTTGCAGTGAGAAAAAAGGCAAAACAAATGCTATCTTGCAAAGGCCAGGGAACAGGCAGATGTTGTTTTCTAAGCACACAAATTTGAAAACAAACTTTTCTGGATTTATATGGTAAAAGTCAATTATTTCCTCTTCTAACAAATTCCCCTTTTCCCCCAAACTTCAGCTCAGCTTCTGAGACAATTTCCAAAGTTGCTACTAAGCTTTTGTTCATTCAGAGGATAAATTGGACAAGTACGGTATTCAGTTTTCAATGAAAAATTAGTTGTACAATTGCCTATGAAGTCTCTCCATAATTAACAAAGTAAACACAGAGCAAAACCCAACCTTTTTTTTTTGTTTTACAAAGATTATCACTGCTCTTCAAAGCATATTTTGGGACTGCATATTTTTAAAGCATACATACAAAACCAGTTAATTTCAAATTCTCACATATTAGAGTTTACCTAAATTCCAAATAAAATATTCTTATTTAAGAAATGCCTATTTCAAAGAACAGTGCCTCCTATCTTTCATGGAGGAAAAAAAATCATGGACTCCTAAAAAGCCAACTGTTTTATATCAGGAACAATTACTCCAAGTTTAATCAGGTGAAAAGAGGTATTTCAGAAAGCTGCCTGGCTTTATTCTAATTATGTACAAAAATTGCTGTATATAAGTGGACCCAATCTGTTTTTGAGCCATTTATGGTAACCCATCAGCCAAAGCCTCAGCTGAATGCAAATCATCCACAAGACAGAACACCAGAAGTGGAGATATGAGATTAAAATAACAAACTGGGTTATTTCACTTGTGTGCTGTCAAATAATGCTTCTTCCAGAAGCTTGTTTAAAAGCTGTGCCCTTAAAAATTGCTCTGGGTTATGTTCCTGATGATTTTTGGCACCAAAAACAATGTTTCTCTATATTAACTTACTAACAATGAATAGAAGTAAATCACCAAGTTAAGGGAAAAAGTTCTTACTATGTATTTTGAAAGTTTATAAACCATGTTGATTCCTTCCCTTGTCTTCTCCCCAGAGAAATTTACTGGGGTAGCTGAACTGATTTACTACCTGCATGAGATTTTAAGGTAGATGCAACTTAGAAACAAACATGAAAGGTATCTTGGTAGTACCATATGAACTGTACTTCCACGTGAATGTAGAAAGGTGCTCTTGGCAGAGAGAAGAAAGGCTTGGAGAAACTCAAGGGAAGGGAAGAATACGAGTCCTGGCACACGGACACAGGAACTCTTTTGGCCTAATGCTGGTTTTGGAGCTGAGAGAGTATCTCTTTTACAACTCTGGACTCTTCCTGCTCTTCCACCACTACACAGTATCTTTCTGCTAGAAAAAGTGGGTCAGCAGTAACAACTCCAGTGTCATTCTCATCACTAACTATATCTGATATGTAGGAACAGAGAAGCAAATCAGTGGTTTTATACAAAAACCTGAACTATCTTCCGGGTGAGTGGTGAGGGGATGGAGAAGAATGCAGATGTTGAAAAAAGTAAACAAGAACAGCACTTCAGTGTCTACAGAAAAGACAGAGGAGTGTCTGGGTCAAAGTACATCACAGCAGGGCAGCGAGTGATAAAGCTTGCAGGAATAATGAAGGGCCCAGGAAAATGACAGTGTCACTGAGCTGACCCTATCCTAAAGGGTCAACTAAACCTATGGCCTAACAAAAGCCTAAACCTATACTGGAAAGTCCCTACAAGTTTCATAACTGACTCCAATGACAGCAGGATTTGTTCCTTAAAAGGAAAAAATTAGAAACAGCTGTCCCTGGACTTCAGAAGCAGGTGTGATGCATCACTTCAGACAGACAAGAACAAAAAACCTGATGGGTAAAGTTACATAACTTGGGAAAAAAAAAATATTAACAGAATAGAAAATATTTCATTTTAACTCTGTTAAGCATCTTATATTTTTCCCCCTCAGCTTGCATATCTGATTCTTAATTTTTAATTAAATAGCAAGAGAAATAAACTTTCCATTCTTCTTTTAAATGCCCATTTTGGTGAAAATTTACATTACCTTTCTCAGTTACAGTTTTCATAACTTCTTTATTGCTAGAGTTCATTAAAATGAACTTTTATAAGGAGGGTAACTTAATAAAAAGAATCAGTGTGATAAAAATGTAATTGAAATAAGAACCCTGAGATGGCCAACAGCACAAATTACAAAAACACAAGAATGCCGAGCTAAATTTGGTAAGCTGAACTTCAAGGTGACAGAGCAAAGAACCCACAGTGTCCACAATTTGGGTATGAAAAGCAGTACAGGAGGTACTACAAATTTTTTCCCTCTAACCTATTGAATTACATGTTTGTCATTCCTAATTAGTTTTGTCATAGAATATACACATGGAGAAAAGATTTATTAAAGAAAAATAACCTTACATACACACAAGATCATTCATTCTAATTAAACAGCATTCCGGACAGAAATACAGTTTCAGCTATAGTCCATTTCATCAATAGAAGATGAAAACAGTGCAGATGAAAGGACAACCAGAAATACAGGCTCAGTTCTACAATAGAAGCAATATGGGGGTCACCAGTAGGAACAAGTGTTTCCTAAGCACAGCCATGATGCAGCTTTTACCCCGGATATTTCAGCAGCTTCCAGTGGATTATGGGAGGTGTTTACACAAAAGATGAGAAGCACAGCTACTCTGCTAAAGGTGCAGTTTGCACCCTGGCCTGAGGACAGACCTAGGAGCAGCTAGCAGGAAGAGGCACTCTTAACTGGGAACAAATCTTATGTGAACTAGGGTTCCCCCCCCGCCCAGTATCCTCAGTATTTTGTGGTCTTCTGAAAATACCATCATTTACTAACATGAAAGTAACTACAACATGTTTTCAGACATATTAATTTTAGAAGAGAAACCTCAAACTTTAGACTCAAAGCAAAAATAAAGGTTTCCTGCAGTTTGTTTTTAAGAATTTCCTGATCTTATTCAAATCTTAAACATCCCTGATTGAGATGAAGTATTGTCCCACCACGTCAGAGAGAGGTGGACAGCCACGTTGAACAGGGTCTCCTCTGGTACCAAGTTGGCAGAATTATTTCTACTCAGATCATTAAACAGTCATTGCTCTAATGGGCAGCATGACAGCACCAGAAACAGAACATATGCTGGAAGGCACTCTGAGAGTTAAAATAATAAGCATGCATTAGAAACAGTGATTCTTTTGTCATTGCTACTTAATTATAATAAAGTAGTTATCACATGTCCATTAGTAGCTCTAGCTCCTGCACGACCTGACACTAGGTCATTCCAGGAGGTACTACTGTAAAGCAGACCAAAGCCAAATTATTACTTCACAGTAGTTCCTTCTTCTACCAGCTTCAATTAGTTGGATCATTTCTTTAATGAAAGTTTTCTTGGCTTGTCTTGGACTTGGGAGAAAATGCATACAATAAGCTGGTTAATATACAGGATGGTTTAAACACTGGTCCACGTTACAACTTTCAGGGTCTAGTAACAGTGCAGTCTACATCAATGTCAGGCCCATAAGTATCTACCCCAATAATCTTAAAGGGCTATATTTTCATTTTGCAGTAGTTGCTTCTTTGGAATCATTATGGCTGAATATAGCCACCTCTGTGCAAAGAGCCTAAACAGTTTTAGATACAGCAGACCTCTCAGTTCCTCCTCAGCCATCATGTGGTTGCCTAAACACACTGCAATATATCATTAATTGAACCGCTTTCGCTCTGTAATACAAACTGGTCTATTCCAAATAACATAAAATAATATGAAGTATTATTAACTTGAAATACAATTAATAGTATATAATCCTTCAAGTTTGAAAGGTTTTAGTTTGATAGGTTTTAATTGTATCTGAGATAAGCATTCACTAAACAAATCTGTACAAGTTTCAAAAAAATGACAATGTATTGACACAAAACTCATTAAAAATTAAATTGTAAAACTGGTGAAAATTATTTTTAAATACAGTGGAAGACAGACAGCAAGAGAAAAAGAACACAAGCCCCTGGACTGGCCTCCTTGGTAAGCCCAGCTTCAATGCAGAGCACCATTATCAGAGCCAAACAAAAATTCCAAATGGGAAAAGGAGGCGTATATTTGGAGGAGCTGACAAGTTAGTGAGTACAACTAAAAAGCCATCTTTTCCACCATATTAACAGCTCTTAAAAGGTTTTAAAAATTTGACTGAAGTTGGCCGTCACAGAAACAGAGGAGGAGATTTTTTTTTTCCTGGTATGTCAATAGGTGTGCACAGGCTATGCTTCTCAGCTGATGTCAGCCAGACCGTTTTTCAAATTTTCACAGACAGGAGATATCTAGGCAGAAGAGTCAAAGTGCTCAGTAACAAAATTACAACTGAAAAGATATTACAACTTCTGACTGTACAGATTGATGTTGTGCCTCTAGTAGCATCTCTCCTCTGACTTCTTTTTCCAATTCTGGGTAAAATTTTAGATTTTTCCCTCAGAAAATACACAACGTAAATGCTGACCTCCAAGCCAGTATGCCGTATTCCTGGATTGCAGCCCTACATCTTAGAGATAAGCCCTGCATACCTCCAGCACAGAGATGAATAGTATTTTCACTATGTTTAAAGTATTACTACACTTACTAGTATTTGCACCATGCTTTGCATGGGTCTGACAAGTAAGCAAGATGATGATACGGCTTGTATTCACACACAGATAGCTCAAGGGTATAAACGTTAGTCTAGCAGAAGTTTACAAAGCCATCCCCACTTCAGGAAGCAGCACTTCTATTCTGAGACAGTCAAATAGCAACACTGAGCTGCTCTGTAACTCCATCAGCAACTATCTCCATTGTCAAGTCAACATGTGATCACCAAAACTGACCGACTCTCCATCCCTCAAAGCTCTCTGCCTAAAGGGAACCATAAATATACTACCAAGAAAGGCATTACAGTATTAATGATCTGGTCTGTCTCCTCCTATTTCCTTGCTTCAGCTCTTACTAGGTTCCTCAAGAAACACTTACAGAGCCTGATGTCATTTCAGCCACAAAAGACCACTACAAGGATATTCAGTTTGGTTCAACCCTAATCTCTGCAGCATATCTAAGCATAGTACAAGCACTATTTGGCAAAACTCAGCCACACAGATTTTGGACTTGGAACATTAGAAAGTTTATAATATTAAATTCAGAAAGAAAACCCAAGGAACAATGAAACAATAAATAGGGATGGTGCATATTTTCATGGTCTATGTGAAACAATTTGCTTTTACCATAAAAGGGACTTTGCATATAGCTCATAAGGAACTTGCATACAGCCATATTCTCAAATATGCTACAGCCAATAGCAAATTCCCTGCAATCAGAGATGAGTCAAAGGAAAAACACTATCCAGAATCACGCGCCAACAGACAACCGATTATACATCAGTCCCACAGGCTGTTTTGCAGCCAATTTAAAAGCCAGCAGCATCAGAGCCAGCCAAAGCAGCAAAACAGTGCCAAGTCAGTACTGTAATTGTTTGTGCCATTAAGCATAAAGAATGCCATTGCTTCCCAATCTTATAGAGAAAAATGTAGCATGGGAATAATGACAATTACTACATGATAAATTACTTTAAAAAAAACCCTATACTCTCATTACACCACCACTCACACATCAGAAATAGCATTTTAGGGTGGTTTTTTTGTTTTTTGGTTTTTTTTTTTCTCCAAGAAGTTGGTTATTACATCATGGACAAAGTTTAAAAAAAAAAAATTGGTTTTCAGTGATGGTTCCTGCTTTTTTTTCTCCTATGAAGCCACATAATGTCATACATAAAAATAAAGCAGGAGTGAAACATGAGCGCATTTCATCTCTGAATTTGGAGATGGCATTCAGCCCTGCCTAGCGCCAGGCCTCTTAGCAGAGATACTCCAACAAGCCAGGACAGAATACCAGTCAAGTGCCCTTTCTCCATGCAGTGAAGATACTCAACAATTTTCCACACTATGCATGGAATCACCTGATGTGAGAAGCTCTTTTGCCTTCTTTCTGTCCTGTTGTTACACATATGTATTATGGGTGTACTGGTCTATTATACCTGTGTCTAGGGGGAATCAGCAGCCAGAGTGGGAATCTGTTATAGATATCTGTTAGAGTAAGGGTGTGCCTATTAGTGTATGTGCTCTCTGAAGTGAACCAAAAGCGTTACTACATTTTTATACATCTGTGAGTCTAAGACACAGACTAACTATAAACTCTTCTCCAAAGGGAAAGATATAATGAGAAAATTTTAATGCCATAAACTGAAGTCAATTATGTTACCCCAGCCTCCACCATAAACAAGAAAAACATAAAAAGAGCAAAGGGTCCTAAAGAATCTTGGCAAATTTGGATTTCAAATGGAATATTTATATACGTATATTTCTTTTAACTTAGCATTCTACAAACTGTAAGATGACATAAAGACCATAGTCTTGATTCTTCTTTTTAGCATCTAAGGTGATAGAAATCACTCTCTCATTCTCTTCCAGTTCTTTCAGAGAATTACAATAATCTCTATTCACTTTGAACCAATGACTGGAATAAAAGGCTAACCCCTATCACTGTATGAGTCATCTCATACACTGAAAAAAATACATTTTTCAGCAATTAGGTGCTGAAAAATGGTTTGGATTTTTTTCATGTCAGTCTGTTCTATTGTCCCTTTGAAAGGTACCACAAATCTTACACATTTTTTAAAGAATACATCTTGATTCATTTCTCTGCAAGGTACTTTTATAAGTGTACTAGCATCACAGTTCTCCAAACTCTGTAGTCAATGGATTTTAGAAGAGAAATACGGTTTTGCCTTTCTTCTCATACTGTATTGCAGGAAGGCCTGTCCACCCTGCTGACTCAGAAAATATGGGTCTGTATCCTTTGATCTTTAATATGAGCTCCCACTGATCTCAATGGATTTTTTGCTCTATCAAGAGCAGCAACATCTGGCCGATAGTCTGAGAACCCCAGTAGTACCAGCTACCTGGTCATATTGCTGTAGCACTTTTCCTGTCCTAGAGGAAGAGGTGCCATATACAGTGCATTTCCACTCTGCTTATGTTAATCTTTATTTCAGCACCTACTTAAATAGAAACGTAGATAAAAGCATTCCATTTGCAAGGAGCAAGAACTCAACCTCTTCTCAGACCAAGTGGGGGTAACTGCGTACAATCTGAATTATTCAGAAAGCAGAGTCCCCACTCTGTGCTCAATGATCCATGCCTCCTTCCTTTCACTCCAAACTGTCTGGTAACATCCTGTGCTATACAAAGGAATTATGATTGAATTACATATTTGCAGAAATATGTTGCTGTCTCCAGAAGAACAAGGACCATTTTTATGACCACAACAATATTTATTATTAGAGTGTCATCCTAGCTATTTAAAGTAATTTTACAACCAATCATAGACAGATTTTCCAAAGGTTATTACCATGTACCTCAGCATTAAGTTCTTCCTTACGAAGTCAGAAAAATAGCAATTTAGGTGTTGTTTGTGTGGTTTTGATACCTTTATCAGTGCTATGCCTCCTATATACTCCATGTACATATGCAAATTATATGCATCTACTCAAACTGATAACATCACCCAGTGAAAACTACTCAAGCTCACGTAACAGATTATGGATAAGCTTCAAGCCACCATCATGGATAAGCTTCAAGCCACCATCACACCATAAGCTTCAAGCCATCAAAAAAGCAGTTGAGAACCCTCCACTGAAACCTCCAGGTCTTTAACATACAAAATGAAGTGCAGCCCACAGCAGTGTTGCAGCTGATCTCAACTGCTGGATTAGAGCTGATGCCTACTGCAACCACCCTCCACAAACCCGTACTGTGAATATGGACTTTAGAAGAGAATCAAATGCCAGGAAGCAAACTGTCAGCCTGTGCAACCTTTCATGCACAGTATACCGCAGTGTGGGTGACCCGGTAGGTACACTGCATTAACTGGTGTTTCCATTTAGTCTTCAAGATCCGTTCTGCTGAACAATAGCCAATCTTGAGTGGCTTTTAAGTAGAGAGGGGAGGTCTACACATGAAAACTATTGCAATATCATTGTCAAGTGAAAACTAGCCACAACAACCTGCATATCCAGAAATGCACAGTGACCATAAAAGCTCCAAAGGCTGCAAACTTCCTTAATTGTGCTAACCGAGCCTATGCATACTATATATTTCCTCAACTGTACATTTAAAATTGCCACATTGGGTTCTCCTAATCTTCCATACACAAACTTTGCATGTTCTTGTTCACATATTCAAACCAATGACTCAGACTTCTTTGCTTCAAAGAAGAAAATTATTTTCTTCTAAATTCTGAAAGCATTGCATCATATTGCTTATCTAAATTATTTCATAAATTCAACCATTAGCCCTGGCACAATCACAACATTTATGTTTAAGGCTCTTTTCAGTCATAGCTTGTTCATTCTGTTATTTCAGTAGTGTTGTCTCAGTGAAAACTGACTTTACTCCCTCAGTTCTCCATGAACAAAAGCTAACTATTAAAGTTTATATGATAAGAGAGAAATGTTTTATAAATCAAACTGAAGCCCGTTAGTGGGTGGTTATTGAACAAATATATTAACTACTGCCTTGAAGTCAATTAATTCTCATTTTCAAATGAAGCCAGACTATCTCCAAGTGATAGTTTTTTCAAAAAATATTACAAAGATAAGAGAAATATTTTATTTAAAAATGAAATCCTGAGCAATTATATACACCCCTCTTGTAACACTGCATTAAAAACAAGCCCAAAGGCTTGCCCAAAAATCCCATGTACTCAATAAAGTCTTGCTATTATGAAAACATAGTAGCAAAAGAAACCAGCCCCATTTAGGTTTGTCATGAACTCATAACCTTGCAAGAAAGGAAGGACCATCTAAAAAGCTACCTACAGATTAGTTAGTCAATGGATTGCCTTCTAGATATGCCTTAAAAAAAGTTCTTTTAAAAAAGCAGTACAAAAACACTTGGCATTGAACTGCTGCGAATCCCTAAAATTACACACACACGTACATATACACTGCCTCCGGTCTTCCATCAAGGACTCTTAATACAAGCCTGAAATGAACTTAGTATCCAAGTAGATTGAGATCAACTCCTTGCAAGAATATCTGTGTTCTTCAGTTATCAGACCATACCTTGGCTGGAGGGGGTGTGTCAAATGCCACATCTGTTTCTAACTGCCATCTAGTACCAATCTGATATAGTTTCATTAAAAATTCCAATCAAAATACATATGAAGCTTTTAAAATATCAGTATCAGAAAAGTTAAAGACCTCCCAAGTTCAGTACTCTGTCATTTAGAAACCACAGCACTTCCAGTTTTATAATAAGCAATATACGTTGAGGTTTGTACTCTCATGATATAGTCCATAGAAAATCTTAAAATAATGCAAAAATAACAAATACACAGAAATCACTTCCAGTGACTGTATTTTTGTTTAGTGGGCCATACATCTCTAGAACTCTTTACAGGGTAGTGTTCAGAGAAAGGTTTAAATGTTCTGTAATAGTGTAAGAGATCTATTAACTTTGTGTAGCACCACCCAGCCCAGGATCTCACAGCACTTTACCAAAGCACTATCTAATTACACAGAGGAGATATGGATTAACAAATTCTCCCCTACCCTGAAGTCTTACAAGGCCAAAGCATGCAGAGTAGAGTTTACAGTTGTCTGGGTCTAATTTGGAAAGCTTAGCACTTTTCACATGACATAGGATCCAACCCTCAAAGTTCTTCTGCATCAATGCATGAGATGGGTCATACTGAATACATGAGGAGAAACGTTTGGCACATCAAGCAACATGACATGAGAAAAGCTGTCTTGGCCCACATGATATACCAAGGCCACAGTACTGGGCTATAGAGTGAAATGTCCTTTAGCAGCTCCTCACTCAGAAACAAACCAAAAGCAGCAGAATACATTGCTTTGGCCCTTCCCCTGCTCAGGGATCCCAGTGCCAAATGCAAATGAAAGGATCTGCCAGAGCAGCTGTGTCTGGAGTCTCTGATGGAAGGCCACAGCCCCACAGTAGCAGAGAACAAGCTCCAGCTGCAGGGAAGCACAGGGAACAGCCAGTTGCAGAGTCTCCCGTTCAACACCTGAGCCTGACAGCTCTGCAGGAAACCTTGGACAAAATCAGAAATGTGAGAATATATCCAAAATTGATGGCTACTTCTGTGCTTTAGCCACAGGAATACATTGTCTCCTGAAAGGAGTATAATGAATATATAGATAGTGAATATTTATACTGGGATGTGTGCGTATATGAGCTACAGGTAGATACTGTGTGTATTTGGCTTTGATAAAATATATATCAAAATCTTGGCTTTTGATGCTGTGAGGTAAGCTGTACAGGTGAGATATTGCACTTGTGCTTTCTTCTCATGCGGTTTTCTGGCAACGATGGGGCAAATTCCTCACACCTATGCAGATCTAACTTTGCCAGTGAGCTTTGCATTGACCCCAACACCATACATTTCCACACTAAAAGAAACAAGAGAAATACTGTGATTCAGTCTGCATGGTACTGCATTCATAACCAGCTTCAGAGGAGCATTTGCATTTCGTCCATTATACTGCCACATATAAGCTAGTACACTTTCACAAATACTTTACACAGGTCTCTGAATCAAATAAGCCAGGTTCCCTCTGGGTTTGTATAACAAGACTGAGATCCCACATGGTTTCTCTGATGTCTAATACAGGCTCAACTCATGCTGCAGCCTGTCACTCAAGTAAAGGGCATTTGTAGCACTTCTCCACTCCATATAAATGCCTATTTGTACAAACCATACAGTAACTTAACATTTTGGGGTCTGTCACACCTATGTCAATTTGGATGAAATCAGCAAAAAAAAAATTATTAGGTGACAACTGAGACACAGGCACATACACACCTTCTTCGCTAAGTCTTACTAAGAGACCAGACTAAAAAAGGAGCTAAGCAGTTAGACACTGAAAGTCAGAGAAGCCACCGAGACCCAAACAGCAAAGATGCACCCAGTTAATTGCCCTGTCCACTCAGAGCCACCATCTATGAGAGTCCTGGGCATTATCTGAAAACACACAGAGGACGTCTCAAAGATACTCCTTGTTCAAGCCACAGATAAAAAGTAGCCATAATAGCTGGCCCATTTTTAAGCCATCCGTTTTATGACTGGCAAACTCTTACCTCAATTCAGCCTTAATAGTGATTTCTGCTTAAATGTGAGCAAATGCAGAATATCCTCAAATGACCTTATCTACAACATGAAGATTTCTAAGGTTGTGCAAAGGAGCTCTGCTACTTGTGTCAAGTGGATCATCCCTTTTTCATCTGGAAGGGTGAATGTTGCACATGCCAGTAAGTTTCTGAGTCAGTTAAATGATAACAAATAAGTATTTCCAGTAAAAAATTACAAATGTTATTTTAACAACTACAAGGATATATTAAAGCATTAACAGTGGTAAAAATTGTTTCTTTTCATATGATTGTCTGCTTGGCAGAAATGTGGAATATCAAAAATCACTCCCCATAACTAGTCAGAGTTATATGAGGGCAGATGACTGGCAATATCCCTAAGATAAACAGAAGGCTTTTGCTTCTACGCTTCTGTATTACTTTTTCTCTTATTTATGATTTTAGGCCAAAATACTGCTGGGCAACATAGAAGTAATGACTCAGGCACAGGACATACTGGTCTGGTAATTCTGCATGAATGCCTAACACTATCTCCCTGCACAGTGTTATGAAGGACCCCTTCCACCTCAGAAAACCTGTTCAAAATTTGTCTCCAAAGAACAGAAAGGCTTTTGCTGTGAGACAAAACCGTTGTCCATGCTCAAGGCAAGTTTGTCTCAGTAAAAGTATTTGAGCAGTTTTAATCACTCTCCACAAAAAGTCAGGTACAGCTGACAAACAGTTGAGCTTTAATGCCTCCCAGCTATTAGCTGTCTCCCTCCCACCTGAAGCCTGGTGCTTAACTGCACATTAGAGAGACAAAAACAGGTCTGGAGACTCTCGTGATAAAAACCCTAGGCTTAAGGGAAACATGCAATTCAAACATACAATACATGAAGGCAGAAGATTTAAAGTACACAGCTTATAGCTGATATAGACCTTTCATGCTACCAGCCAGATCCTTCAAAAAGTATAATGTGTAAAATAGAGTCTAATTGCACTGGAAATCAGCAGTGCCCCACTCTTCTTCAGCATGAACCCAGTTTCAGAGGCAGCACTGATTTAAAATGGATCTACACTCAATCTCCTGCTTTTCTAGAATCCTAAGGGCACAATCCTGTAATCACTACACACATTAAAGTCTCAGTGCAACAGCCTGCAACACGTGAGCTATAAAATCACACCTTTACATAAAGTAAAAGAAAACCGTTTCATGATTTAAAATGAGACTCATTGAAGTCAGTAGAAGAATTCCCACAGTGAAATCCCAATGCTTTTGCGTTCAATAGTTTTGGACCAGATCTTTAAGCAGAAAACATAAGGCTAGACAAAAGAACAGAGATGGACAAAAGGAGGGAGCAGGTAGATCTGCCATAATATCATGCTTAATGACAACTGGGATTAAATTTTAATACTTTATACATATTCTCAAATACCTTCCCCTTTTTATTACTTACCTATTTTTGCATCTCATGTGTAACCTTTAAAGAGTAAAACAGAGCATTTGCTTCATCAGCAACAATGATCTTTCAACATGGTGGCCAAGAATTTACCAATCAGGAGGTTCAGAAGTTGAGTTTCATTAACATTTCCTATTCTGTACAGGCAATAAGAGAAAGTAATTGATACCTTCACTTGTCACACAAGAAATGAATGGTTTCAAGCAATTTTCATTTAAGAAAATATATCCTCTGGACAATACTTAAAACAGCAGGAACCATCCTAGTGTAAGCATATAAACCGATAAAGTTACAGTGCGATTGCCAAACCAACTTGAATAGTATCTGGATACATATGCATTACTGCTCATTGGCAAAAAAAGGCTGGAAATTTTCTTCATCTCTGCATGTCATCTATGAAATGTTGGGTTAATGGAAGGAATTTTATTTTAAACAAAGAGGTTAATAACTATAAAGGTTGCTAAGAAAAATTATTGTAACAAGGAAAAAAATCTGAACAAGCAATGCACAAGTACTTCAGCAAATAATACAGGCTAGGAATGTTCCTGAATCTACAGTTAATTTCATATATTAGTTACTAAATATTTATTAAAGTACAGGAAACAACATATGCACAAACTAGCTGAACATTAGAGATACCACTCCTGTCTGCCAATGTGTTAAACAACTCAAATATGCGTGCATGACCAGCATGGCATGTTTTTTCCCCACAGCTGGTACTCCAAAAAAAAGCAGTTCTGGAATGGAGCTCCTGAGGCTCCAAATACAGACTTGCAGCAGTATCACACTTCTATAAATGACTGTGTATCATAATGAAACACATCAGTTTGTTCCCTCTCTCAATGCTCCTGTTGGCTGGATACTTCAGAATCTTACTCACATGATGGCTAGAAACCCTCCCTCTAATTTCCATAGTAAGATTAACTAAAGGCCAATACACTTATTGGTGTGCCCACAGAGTCTTTAAATACTACGACTTCTTTCTAGCCCTATGCAGTGACAGGCAGCAATCATGTGTCATCAACACCTTTCTTCAGCCATCGTAAAAGAAACCTGTTATAAAATAAGCTGTCCAGTCCCTAATCACACTAATAAACTTTCTCTGCATCTGTTTATTTTCTGAATGTTATTTTCCATGTTAGACGTTAGCAGTACTGGTAAGTTAGAACCGAGTGCTACATTGCCTAGTTTCCAGTTATGAGCTCCAAGAAGAAGTCTTTGCTGGTGGTCCTTATGTGCATGACAATGCACTTTGTTTTACTACTCCCATCTTCACGGTCATCCAGTTATTACTGGATTGTTTTCATACTTATCTGTCCTGACAGTTCCTCCCAACTTAACCGTATCATAAAGTGTAATGAGCCCAATCTTAATCTTTTTTTGCCCCAGTCGTTAATGAAAACATTAAGCAGCTCTAGTCCCAGAGTGACTCTGTGTGTAACCTTTCTCTAGGCCAGTATTCCTCTTTCGGCACTGTTAGTTATTATCTTCCTCTCCCATTCCTTATTCATTTCCCACTTCACACACCAGACTGCATCTCCTCTAAGTTAATTTCCAGTATGGCATTATATCAAATGGCTTTACCAAAGTCCAGATAAATGAGGTCTCTGTATTCCCCTCATTTAAGAAAAAAACTGATCAAAGAAAGGTATAAAATGAGTTAGCATAGGTTTGATCTTCCAGATAAATCCATTCTCTTCAGTTTTCCATTTACCTTTATGTTATTAATTATTCCTTCCTCAAAAAGCATTCCAGAGCCTTATACACTTAAGATCAGACAGACACGCTCAGAGTTTCCTGGCTCTTTCCCTTCTGTATATTTCAGTACTACATTAGCTATTCCCTAGCCACTTGGTACCACCCTTGTTTTGATAGACTTATTAAAAATTCCTGCTATCAGACCTATGATTTCATGTGCAGTTCTTTCAAAGTTCTATACGAAATTCTTATCAGATCCCCCCAAAGTGCCTCCATTGAAGCTCTATGAGTTTTGCCACCTTCTTGAATTATAGTAAATAATAATCCACTCCAGAAGACAAGGGTACATATCATACCCTGGTAAAATTCCATTTACAGAGTGTTTTACATGATTGCTAGTAGCATTGTTTCATTTAAAAATAAATATATATTCCTTAACAAACAAGATAAGTGTTTTCACTTCAAAGTAATAGCGTCTACATAAGTGTGTGCAAAGACTACAAAGGGGCATACATAAACACTTTCTGTCATTGTAGGGACAAACTATTTAGATTTAGAAACACTATATTCATATTGCATTGCGTAACTTATTTACCAAAGAAGCTACATAGGGAGTTGTGTATGGAAGAGTAAATCCTTCTGTTCCCGGCACTAATATTTCATACCCAAAGTATAATATGTTATAAAATCTTACACGAAATGGTCTTTAATAGATAAAGTGCTGACAATAACCATAGGTTTCTTCTAGAAAGTGTACAGCTGTTAACATGATTATTAAATTCCAACCAAGAACCAAGCACATCCTTCATTTTCAGTCTGAAAGTACTCCTCCAACTAAATCTACACTATTTATGTGAACTAATATCTACTCCATATGGTTTAACTTAATTCACATAATCTCTTACTGCACAGATAACAGGGACATAAGCAAGTTTGGTCTGCATTACAAGCACAGGATCAGATCCCAAACACGTAAAAGCTTATGAAAACAGCTAGCAGTCTTAGATTTAAGGTTGTCAGTTAGAGCCCCCCCCCCTTTCCAATCCCACTATTTTTTTGTTTGTTTATTTTCATCAGATTATACCAGTTTTAAATTAACAGATAGCAATGTGAGACTGGGCAATATGTTACCGTAAAAATCGCACAAGGCTGTGGTGCTAACATCATGTTATGCCTTAACATAATGTTTAGGTGGCCACTTTGTTGTTCTAAATATGCATTATTTATAGTCTGGAAAAAGTGAAAGTTATCCTAGTAGAAAAACAGCTGTCTGAGATTGGGAAGACCCATTCGGCTACCTGAGTGTTTGGAGACTTGCCTGTGAAAGCATGTGACAGAATATCTGGACAGAAGAGCAGAAGAATCGGGGAAGAGCTAAGATCAAAACAGACAACTAAATATTTCTATCTTGTTAGTATTATCGTGGAATGGACAGCCTACACAGTTCTTGGTTTTTTATCTTCTCAACCTCTTAAGCTTCAGTTGCACTACATGCACATATACCTGTACCACACGCACAAGTTTATAATAAAATTTTGTTGACATCCCCACCAGCTAAACAGCAATTAGTGACACTGCCTTGCAGACAAATCAGCTTTCTCCTTGTCAGCTGCAGTCATTTCAGATCTGGCCTTCCCACCTCCAAATCTAAACCGCTACCAAAGTGCAGCTGTAAAAGTCATCTCTCCTCCCACTCTAGGTCTGTCTCCTCCTAGACTGTTGGTCTTCTGCCAAATCATATTCAAGTACCTTGTCTTCACCTACAAGATCTTGCATAGTAATAAATAATATAGAAATAACCACAATGTGCTGAGGAATTATCAAGCGAGTCCTTTTTAAAAAAACAGAGGAATAAGACCTTACATTACACCCCTCTCCATCAATTACAGCCCTGTCACATTTCACACACTACACCCTCCTCCACTTCACACTCCCTTGCCGCTGTCCTGTGACTTATATATTAGAAATGCAGCTTCACTGACTGCTCCCTGCTCCAGCATCCTACAGCAAAGATGCAGATCAGAGAGAGAAGACCATAGTGCTGCAAAACGGAAAGGGATCACGTGCAGAACAGCACAGCACCACACAGAGATGTTTCGGCAAACTCTCTCCCAGCTGCAGCCTTGCGCCATGGTCTGGCCTCAGTCACGTAAACTGATTTGCCCATTGCAGGACTAGACACACAGACTATATCCTTTTCTGGGCTGCAATGCAAAACATATGCAATGCTCACCTTATATTGGGACACAAAAAGGCGATGCAAAGGTAGAGGGACTTGCAAGCATACTATCTGATTAGTGTAGTTACAGGACTGCAAACAGAAATCACCTTCAGCTCATTTTTTTGACCCAGCATTACCTTGTTCAGAGCTGTTGTAAGCAGGTGGCTCTCAGCTGATCCCTGCCTGCAACTTTGTTGGGCTTGTCTAGCAACACATTTAATTACAGTTGGGAGATTAGACAGTCAGAAGATTAACTAAGCCCTAAATAGAAAAAAACCCAGGCCTTCTGATACATAAATCTTGAAAATATGGTTCCATACAGCATGAGTCCAGATTCCTGAACAGTTTATGATTCCGTAAAATCTTCACTGTAAAAGACTGCATATACTTAAAATTTGCAAAGGTAGCAGCTTAAGTTATTTCTAGTCAGCTCATAAAAGTCTGTCTTTAGCACTTTTTTCCTAAGAAAAAAGAAAGAAACCCAGACATACTCTAAGCTTAGTGAAAAGATAAGATTCTGGATATAATACCAATATGACTTCACCCTTTATTTTGTAAGGGTTCAAAACAATACTAGATGAAAGTTTATATATAAGCATAAGGGATCTGCCAAAATGAAAGTGAAAACCCAGCAAATTATATTTCAGACACCTTGACATATTATGCACCACGCATGCTGTCAGCTTCACTGTCCTTTCCTTTGCTGTAGGCCGAATGCTTGAATACCAATCTTATTAAACTACAACTCTGAATTTATCCACTATATATAACATTCCAGATGTCGTACCAGCTGGGAACAGGCCCTTAGGCCATCTTTGGTTGATCTTAGTCGCTTTCCAGCTTTTGCCAGGCATTCATCCAAAAATATGAAGGAAAGTGCTAAAAACAGATGTCAGAGTTAATGGGTTTTTTTCTTCATGGTAGGAAATACAGAAAACTTGCACCCTACACCTATTCTATGAAATATGAATGTTGTCAACAAACCGTAAGTTAATTTTAAATTAAATCATAACGTAGCAAAGTTAATTCATACACTTTTTCTGACAACAGGCCAGCCTCCATCAGTCTGTTCTTTGAAAATATTACGCGGTCATTTGGATTTTTTCATTAAGTTGGAAAATCTTCTGATGTCGTCAATCTGCAAAAATGGTTTCAAGTCCCTCATTTAAGAAAAAGTAATACTTAAAATGTAAACTAGACTGATTGCAATTCATGGTAAGCTTTATGACAACATTGGAGTAATGGGAGTTATTAAATCAGTACACATCTGAGCTATGAAAGAGAAAGACCTGTTGGCCCCATCGTATTACACAAATGATTTCAGCTTCCACTTACTGCAATATGAACAGGAGATGTTCAGATCTTCCCAAGAGGTGCTTCCTCTTTGGGGTCTTACAGGAGTTTAAGCATGGAATTTCAAAGAACAGGGCTAGAAACGAGGCCCTGATCCTGCCAACACTTTTGCACATGTGCATCTTTACTTATGTGGGTAGTTCACTGACGTAGATGGGAGTCCTCACAAGAATTAAGTTATGCATGTGCATAAGTGTTTGGGCCCTACACTGTAAGGTCTGTGCAAGAGAGGTCATCTATCCTATCTGCTCTAGACAGCATTCCAAATTTTCTGTCCGCACTCACCAAAATATTAACAAACATATGTAGAACCAATTCTCAGAAAGACTTCATGGTGCTGCCAGCAAAACCTCCCTTCAGTATGCAGGACCTTGGTCTCTCATATAGCAAAGTGCAGGAGATCATTTCAATTACAATTATATCTTAGTAGGATGGCAATCTCTTTCGACACTCTAAAGACACCCTTTTTAAAATGAATTTTTGGGCAATAGTCTTCATTAAAAGGAAGTCGCTTAACTGCATAGAAAAAGGACTATTCATAAGAAATATTTTCACCCTCCTTTTCTTTGCCTCACATTCATTAGAATGCAAAGCTGAAAATATGAGAAAAACAGACTACGCTATAGCCTCAATATTGAAGGAGCGGGAGAAGAATGAACATTAACTGGCAAGTTCATTGTAAAGTACAAAAATATCTGCAAAAAGAACAAAATATTTTTTGAATGGAATAAAAAGAGCAGGGCAAGTTTAAAACTTAGCCCTAGTACTTAAGTAAGATACTTAGGATATAATTCTGATTCATACATTAGAATGCAGTATTACCCTAATGCAAGTAGTTACCACTGAAGCCAGCACTCAAAGGTGGTAAAATTTCATGGTTTATAGTCTGCTATTTGAACATATTTTACATCACCTATTAGCAACATAAAAAAAAGATTTAAGCCAATGCACTGCATTTCATGTAAGTAAAATTGATGCACTGTAAGTAATATTTTAAGCTTTTTCAAACAGTGTAACAAAAAGAGGTATTTTGCCATGATATGTTGTATTGATGTTATGAGGCATTATATGAGCTGTGTGAAAGAGCACAGCTTGTTTCTTCAGATTTATACCATATAAACCCGTAACATTTAGAGAAAGGAAGATCATTGACCTATATGCTACACATTTAAACAAATGTGCATATTTTTAGCAACGATGGGGCATGAGAGTGGTGTAGTGAACCACATTTTGTCAATATTTTGTAATGTTATTTGAGTACAATATAATGAAACAGACCAAATATTTAAAAAACAGAATTCATTTCAGCATTCATGGAGTGTCAATAGGTTTGCTTGTATAAGTCACAGAAAACTGTGATCCTCACCAAATCTGCCAGCAGCTGGTTCAAATTAACAAAGTTTACTATATAGCAAGTCTTTGCACATCTTTTTGACACCAGTTTTGAGGGGGGAAAAAAAACAAAACAAAAGCAAAAACCAAAAAAACTTTGAACTTTTCTCTCTGCAGAATACTGCGGCTGCAACGATGCTTGTGCTTTGTAGCATCTATCCCATTTTCCAGTAATGCCTTAGTCTGACACTCTACAGTATTTCTTCTGGGGTACCTGAATCCAATCTGCCTGAAATCAATGGCAAATCTCTTTTGCATTAAAAAAAATGAAGGTCTGATCCAAAGTCTATTGAAATTACTATGATTTTTGGACCAAAGCCTAAATAATCAGGTAAAGGAGAACATATAATCTTGTATTTACAATTGCAACCATCGCCCAAGGGTTATTTTAAAAGCTACAAAAACATCCCATATCATACAGCAGCATATTACTACTAATTTGTCTCACCCATGTGCCAATACTCTAGTCTGCTTCATGAACCTGCAAATCAGCTAAAGGTTTGGTGCCTTTTTTGAAGTCCTTTTTCTCGTATGCAACATAAAATTGTTAACTGAATAAAGGCTTATACCATCAAAGCACTAAAATACTTTATCTTATAGCATCATAACACAAACAAAAAAGATTTACTAGCAATAAGATATTTTTATAAAGCTGGATTACACAGGCTTAAGTAGCAAGAGGTCAAGTCCAATAGTCTCAGAGTATTAAAAAAAGTCCAGATTGTTTCCAATTCTCAGAGGTCTGACTGACACTCCTTCTAGACCAAGAATCAGCTTAACAGTTGCCTGTCTATAGGAAAGTGGGGGAAAAAAAAACCAAAAACAGAGAATGAAAAGGAATGTTTGATTTGCCAATCAGTCCACAAAACGTGGGACCTACAATTTGTGTCAAGTACATTAAAGTACTGATGGCTAATGTTCAAGCATAGCGTTACTCTTTACCAAAGACCACACTAAACACTCAACCAAAGCAATGAGCACCTTCGACCATTGCCTCAAATCACATGCAAGCATTTATTCCTGTAAATAGTTTCAGACTTGCAAAAAGATCTATTGACATTCCCAGGACATCCTGCATACTGGAAGTTGCACCCAAAGCTTCAGTGCTTTCCTGAGGGTAATGGTTTAAAGGGATTAGAAAATAAACAGTATTTTTTAGGCTATGGCCCAAACAGAAAAGCAAGTAACTTCTGTACATAAAACAAAGGGAGAAGAAAAAAAATCACTGAGCTTTCGTAACATGAAAGAATGAATAACAAATTCCATATACTTTTTTTTTTTTAGTTTTAATACAAATCACTCCGCCTGTTCTGTTACTGAAAACCATGGTCATCCTCTGTACCCTTAAGTCAAGTGCTGATAAGCCTCCAAGCCTAGGCTCAGCAACAGTGCTGGAAGCTACACATGCAGCCTGACACTTGAAACACACTGCACCAGGATGCTTAATAGGGTATTACAGCTACTTCAGTCTCTAAAGTCTGCATGTCTCCTTTTCTTTCTTTTTTTTTTTTTTAAAAAGCCAAACTGATTGTGAAGATACCTACTTCTTCTACCTAACCTTGTTCTGATCCTGAAGCTCAATCATTCTTGCCCATCCTACAACCTGCCCTGCAAATCAGTTCTGCCTTCTGTAACAAAAACAGTGAATAAAGGCATTTTCCTTTATTCAGAGATGTTTGCCCTTCTTTCTTTTCATCAATCATTACCTTATCAGTCTCTTAACATAACCGAGTAACAAGGTCATAACTCTCCTTCACAAACTGAGACAGTTGTTTATAAAACAGCATAAAGATTTAGCATCCAGTCACTAAAGGAGAAGAGCTCCTGCCCTTCCTGGCTATGCTGCAGCTGGATCACTTGACTACATCACATAAACACACTTTTATTGAATTAGATATCAGAAAAGACAGTTGCTGAAAGCTGGGAAATAGAAGAGACAGTCCCCTTATTTTGTCATTATATCAACAGCACATTATTAATGTGTGTTGTGAAGCCTGGTACAGTTTGTCTCATATTAGGAGCATTAAAATGCTTCAGACCTTAGAGTATCACAACCTGTAACACTTTCTAAGCTCTGAAAATAATAAATACAGTTGTCAGTGGTGATCCTCTCAAGAACCTACATTTACCATTTTTGCTGTTACTGACAAAATTGGTAATTAATGTAGGTAATTTTCTTCCTTGTGAGCAAATAGCTTTTGAAGTCTAATAGTCAGTAGAAATAAATTAGGTTTACTGCCAATGCTGACAGTCATTTTTAAATAGTGCAAAGTGAAATAACTGTTTGAAGTGGTAGAGAGATTGTTCTTTAGTTGTCTCAAGGCTGTTTCATTACGCAAGTGCTAATGATATCAAGCACTATTTTAACTATTTCTAGAAATAGAGCCAAGATATGCAGATTTTTAAAAGAAGGCTTTTCACTGCATCTTCCACATTAGTGCCCTACAAATTGGAAGAGGTTTAGTTTCAAGTATATCTACACTAAAAAGGTCGTTGTGACATCCACAAAACTGAAGTTTCTTTTATTTTTGTACTAAGGCTTTCCATGTTAACAGAGAAAAGCTGCTATAAACTCTCATGGGTCTTTCAATGTTATCTGTGGCAGAAGCAGCACAGAAGGAAAAAAAAACCCAATTCATCACATTTATCCTTCATTAAAAACTCAGCAATGCAACAATTTTATTTTCTCATTTGTGCAAAACAACAAAAGTTCTGAACAGCTTGAGAAGTTCAATAAATTTACCTATATTCTTGAAAAACTAAATACAATCTTTCTGGTCTTGACCAAGACCAGTGAAAAGATGTAGTTCTTTGATTAATTCGCCGTTGGGATTTATCAGCCTAAAACATCCTCTCTTCCATGTGCAATCTGAAGAATGGCTTTCCAGTTCCAAGCATTGTGTTTCCTACAGTACTTGAAATGTATCTTTTTGACTTAGAAGCACTTCTCTACTGTATCTCAATGAACTCCTATTGATAGATGATAGCAGTGGTGCGTCAGAGCTGTGTAAGCATAGGATAATTTCTGCTACCTCCAGACCTTTCAGTCTTAATTTAGAAGGCTGAAGCTAAGCCTTTATCAATGTCAAAATTCTTGGATAAGTACATGTGCCAACTGCTGGGGGTGCACTGGGGGCATGAGGAGGTCAGTGATACAAAGTAATTCACATTACATTGTATCAATGTCTCACGATTTAATCATAGTTCTCCAGTAACAACTGTCAAATGAATGTCTAGTCTCTATATTGTTAATTCATTTAATCGGGTGTCTTGTTACTAGTTCAATGGAGCAGAACTGAGTTAAAGACTTTACAGTAGAATATTTGCCCAAGTACACATCTTTCTGTCTGTTTCTAGGGAAAAAAGACCTTAAACCTATTGCTAGGAACTGAAGAATGTATTTGGGAAAACTCTCAACTGAAAACCTCAGAACATGAAACACTGAATATGAGTTTAAAAAATTCAGTCCTTTACAAAAAATGTGCACGGCAGAGACACTATAAAACCAAGGGCACTTTTAATATTGAAGTTTTCTGTTTTGATATAGACCAACCCCAAACTGAATAAACATTAATTGTGGCCCCAAAGATATGTCCAAGAAAAAAGGAAGAAAATAAGTATATCACAAAGTAATGTGTTTTGACAATTAAGTTCTATTTTCCATTAGTAGAAAGGATACTCCTGATTATTTCTCATTCAGTCCCTACAAACAGGTGTTTCCTCCAATCTGAATCTTCTTTCTACCCAGGTCAGTGGTCTCGGTCACATACTGTGTCCAAGCTGCTCTCAACTTCACTCTGAGCAGGGGTATATAGCAAAGCTTTATGCATCCCTGTATAGCCTTTTATCATCCATTAGAGCAGCCTCAGTATCTGTCCAGCGCTCAGCGGACCAAGAATAACAGAAACACCTGAAAGTTTATATCCATTCTCCTTTCTTCCTTGAGAAGTCATTTTGGGGGAGGAACCTGCAAATGAGGGGCTGCTTCTGCTACCTGGGAATCCTCTGCCAGCTGCTGAGGCCAGTATTATCACAGCCACAGAAGGACTAAGGATCCAGGCCAATGAGTTTTACCACAGAATTTAGTGGAATAGGATTACAGCCTCATAGCAGGTATTTGATCCAAATTGAAATGATATAAAGTCTGTTTTATGCAGAAATTGTGTTATTACAGATTCCCTGTGAAGGCACTTATCCTGCACAAGGTGAAGACCTACTGGCTTCTGTAAGTACAATTTACACGCAGAGACCTTTGGCAGGGTTGGGACTAGTGCAGTAATACAAAGAAACCAAGGAAGTCTGTAGTTCTTCATGCACAAAAAAAAACGTACAGCATGCAGCACTTCCACTGTTTTCTCTGAACAACAAAACCCTGAGCTTAAAATGTTAGTTGGTGCTTTAAGAAGTGCCACTTCCTCATTCGGTTTGCCAATACACAGAAGTATGCTAAAACAGTTTCCAGTTCACTAAGCAATCTATCACACACAAGAATATATCACTGATGATATAATTACTTGTGCATATGCTAGTCACACACTTCCAGCAAGCAATTAGCCTAAACAAAAGTATTGTTTGAATAGGATCATGCCTACTGACTTATGCAGTACCAGTCTCTGTAAGAGTAGTTTTGCCTGAAATTGTAAATGGTTTTCATTTGCTCTTAATCCCTGCCTCCTTTCCCCGCCTCCCACTCCAAATCAGAAACACATTTCACTTGATTACGGAGCTACTTTCCTTATCCAAGTAATATTAAAAAAAAAAAAAAAAAAAAAACAACTTCAAAATAGAGGTCCAAATTAAATCTGCGAACAGAAAATAAAGGTATCAAAAAAACAAGCAAAAGAATTGAAAATATTAGGGAGCACCTAACATCAACTTCAGTTAAATTTCCACAAAAGCACCAAATGATGCATCTTATCTTCACACAGCCTTACAAACACATGACTCTAAACTCTTTGAACATGATTTAAAACTCCTTATTAACATCTGTAGGATTAGTATGGAGTACCACAAACCTGACCTCCTAATTTGTTACTTACACAAGATGTCCCGGTTAAGAGAATGGTACTACTTGCAGGATTTGTCAGTGGAATTTGTGTTATTCTAACATCAGCACATTGGCTGAGTAGGGGCTGCAAGGTCAGTCCCTTACTCAGCTGAAGAGGACTATTTCTAATATAATACTGAAATTCAGGTAGCCAAGTATTAGCAGTTGCACCTCTGGTGCTTAGACAAAATTAAGTCTATCAGCTCACTCTCAGAATACACAAATGAATCCATCAGGAGTGTTTGTTGGTGGAAGGTTTGCATTGTAGAAAAGCACCTGAAATCGTTCATGCCCACTTGAGAACAACTTTTTTCATTCCAAAAAGAATCTTTAAATGAAGAGCTAGACATTAAGATTCGAGATGTTAAGTCTTTTTAATAGTTCTGAATGTTTCTTCAGGGTATCAACAAAAATGTCATGTCACAGTATAACACAAGTTTCTGGCTCCTTCTCAAAAGGAGAGTGTTTGAGCTTTATGTACTTGGGTAGCAGGCATGCCACTAACTACAAATCTTACTCCCTTCTCAGGATTAGAGCTTGTCTTCACTGATGTGTTAATTTGAAATAAGTTTGTCCCTTACATGACCCATCTGCAAGCCCAAAAATTTCTAGCTCCATTTCACTGGTGATTTACATGCAAACTAGTTGGCAATGGAATAAAAAGGCTCAGACTAGGAGCAGAAGCCAGCAAGCAGCTGATACTCAAAACCAGGCAGTGACTCACATACAGTTCCACAGGCAGACCAGAGAAGATGGCAATCATCAGCAGGTGGAGTGGGGAAAGCAGGTGAGAAATTGGTGAAAAAAGGCTGTCAGCCAGCTGGATCCATAAGACAACTTCTGTCCACATAATAGTTTACTTCATATGATATGAAAAACACAACAACCATGAGCATTTATTGCTGGCTGACTACAAATATAAAGGTGGAATAATAGGTTCCATCAGTTTATTTCTACATTCATTTTTGAAGTCATCCAGATCCTGGGTTCC
The DNA here is from genome assembly GCF_035582795.1 of Mycteria americana. Classification (NCBI taxonomy): domain Eukaryota; kingdom Metazoa; phylum Chordata; class Aves; order Ciconiiformes; family Ciconiidae; genus Mycteria; species Mycteria americana. Next base: position 60,246,422 of record NC_134370.1, on the reverse strand, counting down.
ACTGCCTTTTTTTAAATTAACACTTTAAATACCATGCTTCTTCCCCACCCGAAGAAGCAGACACCAAGCCAGAGTATTTCTCTTTGCAGAGGACAAGGCATATATCAGAATTTTTACTCTCCCAATTTTGGCATTCACTTTATAGCAGACTTTTCTAGCAAACCTAAAGAAAGACTAGTTATTAAAAGAACTGTAACAGCCTCAGCCTGTGTATTACAACTTGCACATCTAGTTGAAAACAGACTCACTGGTTTCTACCTTACCTCACATAGCTAAACACTCACAAGTCTGAAAGTGCAGATTTTCATTATTTTAAATGCTTGCTGAGCGGTTTCAAGATGTCCATATTTACCACTCTTCCTGACTACATTTTTTTAAAAAATATTTGTTTAGAAACACTACATTTCTTTGCCAGGATTGGACTACTTAGTGCCATATGTTTAATTCCAGAACCAGGGTGTCCTTGTTATGAGTTTAAACTGGTAAACATAATAAAATTTAGAAGGAGCAAGGTCAGCTAGAAAACTAACTGGTCAAGCAAACATTTTCTCACTTAAAAGAAGATAACCTCTGTTTCTTTTTTCTTTCCTTCCCCCCCCACCCCCACCCCCCCGCCCAAGAGCTTTCTCTTTCAGCCACCCAATCAAAGTGGAAAGGTACTTCAAACATACTCAGCCCAACCAAGTTTTCACTGCTGTCCTTGTTGGTGGTCTGTCATATGGAATGGTTTTAATACTTGGAAGCAATACCTTAAGTGTCAGAAAACAAGAACATTTTATTTCTGCAAGAAAGCTTTCCAGTACTACTAGTATTCTGGAAAAGAAAAAAAAATTCCTTGTAGTAGATTAAAAGGTGAAAAGCCAAAAGAAATCAGAAAGAAAACTAGGAAACTATTCCTTATGGCAAGGTTCAACTTATATCTCAAAGTTGGGGGAAGGGCTATTACTTATTTATTTATTTTAAAACTCATTCAAGAATGATAGGAGAGGGGCATATTTTTTTCAGTCTCAGATTTCTAATGGCAAATGAAGTCTTTGGCTATGCATCAAAATCTATTTGGTACTAAGTTAGATTTAAATTACATTGACTCAGTAGAATTTTAGAAATGCAGTCTGCCATGCACTGATGCAAGACATAGCTTGCTGAACAATGCAGGAGCTATAAGAAAATGCTCAATGTAAACATTTCTACGTTTCTGTTCTTTGGGAGCCCTCAAAAGTATTTGCTTTGAATCACTGTTTTTCTTTTTCCCTGAAGATAAAGCAGTAAATGTGTCAAAACTATAATGTACCATTCTATCCAGATGTCACCTCAGTGAATAAAGGTAGCAGTATCTAATCGGGTCTTATAAGGTGTTTTCTTCTGTAGTCATAGAGAGGGTAAAAAAGATATATTCACTTTTGAATTTTGAAAATACCTAGCCAAAGAATTTCATCTGCATGTAATTCTTAAGTACACACATAGCAAGTGAATATGCAAAGGAGTTAGCACAATCCTGTACAAAAATGAGAGCACAGTCCTGCCAGATTAAACCAGAACAAAATGTACTATCTTGCATGTACAACCTGAATCCATAATTTTGCTGGGCTAGAACAGAGTACAGTGTGTTCCCATTAATATTTACTCATCTTCCATTTCAAACTGTAAGCTCATCTTTTCAGATAGCAAATACTTTTGAATATTTAAGCAACAGCTAGTTCTATTTTACTGTGATTACTTACTAACAAAGGAATGAATGATCCTGATTAAACTGGCTCCCTGCTTGAAAAATATGACACACAACAGCCAAAGAAAACCCCTTTGAAACATTCCTGTGTTTGGAGGATGTAAGGAAACTAATCTTGGATCATGATGATGATGATGATGCTATATAAAAATAATATCCATCTATCCCAACAAACTGGAAATTTTATTGGCCTGGATATGAGGAACAGTGCAAGGCGGGGAAGCGCACACTAGGGAAGATACGGAAGGATCACTTTTCCTGCGAGGGTCTCGACATCTTTTTGGCTAGCCAAAAGAACAGAGGTTGTGACCCACCCTCTTCTCCCAGCCCTGTGCCACAGTCTTAGGAACCTCTCATCCCTTTTACCTATTCTGCTGCCTTCCACGAATACAGATGGAGGTATGATCTTCACAGTAGATCAGATAAGACCGATCTCTTGTTTTGCTGGGGTCAAGTGCACAAGGTTATTTCACTTTTCCAATTTTCAACTAAATTAATGTAACTTAGGTTGTACAGGAACACCAGGACTCTGTAGGGATGCCCACAGGACAATTCTGGTGTTCAGGGAAAAGGAAGGAATGTATTTCCCACAGGCCAGCACCCCTTCACAGTGGGGCAGGATAGAAAGTGAATTGCTAAAATTGAATTAAGGTGTGCAAGAAGATGCTACTGCATTTTTTTTTGTATTATGTGGCAACCTTCCTGTACTGATTCCATTTCTGTGTTGGATACATTAGGTAATTAAAAATGGCCTTTCAATGTATATACATTCCCCTCTTTTTATCCACCTGCATATCCTTATCACAACTACCACATATCAAGCCTATCCATACCAGCTTACAAAACTTCAAGAAATTATCTAATGAAGGATTTTCACCCTCTAAGACTTCCTTTGATTCATAGAGTAAATGTCATACAAAAGAGTAGCATGAAACACAGAAAACAAGAAAAATTCAAGTTTTCTGGCTCAGTTTGACCACATAAAATTGAGTTTTGTATAAAGATTTCAGCAAAAGCATAAGTAAATTATAACTGTACATTATTACAATCCAGTGATTAATGTCCTAGAAACTTAAGGAGAATAATCTTTCTATTTACTGAAGAATTCTTGGTTTACTTGCAGGAAGATAAACTAGAGATATAGATCAGTTCCCATCTGTATTCAATGTATTTATATTTTTTAATAAATAATGCTTGAGGACTGAATTTCCTTTCAAAAGAAGCTACTACTAATACAGTTGCTTTTATTTTCGACATTCTGATATTTTAGCACCGTTTTCAGTTCCAAGAATTCAAACTTAATTTTATACCGCTCACTAAGTGTCTGGGAAGAGCAGGCTTCAAAGCTGAATCACATTTGTGAAAGAACAGAAGCTGACCATATCCAGTTCAGATCCCAATGGAATTAATGGAAAACTTTCCATCAAATGGAATTGAGCTTGGAACTGGCTTCTGTATAGAGCTATGCTGGTATTTGAGGTTTGGGGGGGGGGGGGGGGGGGGGGCGGGGGGATTCATTTTGTTTTTTAATCAGCTATGCTATTCACATAGTCCAAACAGTCTATTCAAAGACTCAAACTATCCCTCTGTTATATTTGATTTATCATCTTCTCTAAAATGTGCTCCATTTAATGGAAACTATTTTGATCAAAGTATATAACCTCTACAGTGTTTTTCAACTACTGTCATTAAATGCAGCCTGAGTTGCAGCTGCATTTTACTGTCCTGTAAGTTATTGCTTTCCCAGGTGTTTGGTCCAGAGGACATCTTATCCAAGTGCCTTTTCTGTTGATAATCAAGACCCTCTAGGGTAGCAAAAGTATGAATTATTGTAAACATATTTCAACTAAATTCAAATAATTTACAGTAGCTCAGCATACTTTCTATTGTATCTTTTCTGCTTCCTTTTGTCTTCCTAAAAAGATACTCGATCAAAAGCTTTAATAAACTCATCTCAGTTCTCTTCAGAGTAGTGATGAGCAAACTACTTTTCTCAAAATGGCTCCTGCAAGGAGACCGTCTTTCAAAATAAAGCTGCCAATCACTTGAGAGAACCACACCTTGTGACTGCAGGGCAAGTTTGGCTCTTCTCTCACTTTTACAGGGAGTATTTCCTAACAAATTCCCGCCTCTTACATTAAGAAATGTACTGTAAGTGTCTATGAATGTAATTCAGACTGTTTTGATGTGAAGTTCAACTGACTTCTGGAACACATTGTGTTATGAGTAAATTTCCACAGCATGCCACACATTTCCTAGGTTTACTTTAGATCTTTTGCCAAGATTAACAGCATTTCTTTCATGTTGCTTTCTTTACATTTATATCTATATTCCATGTTTAACAATGTTTCTATGGGTCTGGAGAAAGCATTAAAGATCTTTAACTTTAAAATACATAATTTGTTGCTTTCTAAACACTCTGCTTCATCCATTATTACACTTTGCATTTGTTTCTTTATAATTCACTCAACCTTCCCTTCTGAAAACTTCATGAACTAATAAAATGTGCTGACTTTTCACAAGCTGGGAAATGCAAGATCTGCCTTATACTGATTTAACCATGAAATAAAACAATTTAGGATAGGGCAAACAATTCACAGAAAGGACAACGACCTCTAATTCTACACATTTTACAGAACTAACTATAAACACCTATTAACACATCTCTAAAACATTTTTGCTTTCATCTCTACTACATCCTATTAAGATTTTCTATACGTGGTTTTGATCTATTATTTCTACAATTAAGTGCCTTAATTTTCATTTCGTACAGTGTGTTACCATTCAATTTGCTATAAATTTGATGTGTCTTCAAAAGATAACACACACTTTGTATCTTAATTTGTTTCATAGTAATCTATATCTCAGAGTTACATGAATGTGACAATCTCTATCTTTTTCACATATGGCATACTGACCTGGTCATCATAACGGTAAGTGAGGAATTGTTCCCCCGTGGTATCCTCAAGAAAACTCCCCTGCGGAGAAAGTGCAAACTCAGGCAAGAAGTATGCACCTTGGGATTGTTCTGCTCTTGTCTGTAAGAGATTCAGAAAGATCACATTGCAGCTACTACAACCACAAGTCAAAATTTTAAAAAACTCTATGCATATAATTACAAAGACTAGACACAAACTTCTGGGAAAAAAAAAAGTCATGATTTTCAGGCACAGTATTTCTGGGTGGATACTTTGCTATAGAGGTCTGTGACAAGGATATGCCAAATGCTTACAGGGGTCCAAAACCAAACAAGATGCCTCAACAGCAGAATCAAAAAGATATTAAACAAAAAGATACCATCTCTGGCTTATCAACCATCACTGTTGAAAACCACACTGGAAAAGCAACATTAAGCTACACTTTCTTTTTCCTTATACACTTCACTAGACAGTTACTGGCTGCTGCAGACAACAGACATTTGGTTAAATACAGTATATCTACACTTACAGGAAGATACAAAGACAGAATCATATTATAACTCAGCTTGGAAGACATCTTGAGAGCTCATCTAGTCCAGCCTCCTCAAAGTAGGGTAACCTATGAAACCATGATACTGAATTACTTTCCTACCCTGCAGGAAGATATTACTTCAAAGAAGAAATCAGAAGGGAGCGGGGAATGGCTGGAGCGAACACCCGGCAGTGGTCCACATTAGTTCTGTATGCTATTCACAATCGGTGAAGAGCATTTGAGAACAGATTGGGAGAGGCAGAAAGGCCCATTTCGAGCTACAAAGGAGCTAATTCTGTCAAAATCAGAGTCAGTATCTCCATCTGGGCTGTCTGACACCTAGGTCCTTATGAGACAAATGGCTTTTGCTTAACTGATCTATGCATGTTCAGTAATCATAACACACCTGAAATGTGCTAGATATGCTGAACACACGCTGGCTGAACACCCTGTCATTTCATTGTAGGTCTAAAGTATCCCAGATACATAGCAAATGTACTACACAGGCTCTATGTCCTTATTCCTACTACATTGTAACTCTACCCTGAGAAGCTAATTGGTTTGCATACTTGAGAAAACGAGCAATCATCTTTTGAATGCAGAATATTGAGTCCAGCTGTGGTAGGGGGAGAGCAGAAAGGGCAAGGAAATGAAAATTACCTTCCAAAAGGTTGAAACCTTTCAAGGAAGAAAACAAGGCCTGAAATGTACAAGTTACTGCTGGACATTTCCCAATGAGTCAACTTAACAAATGGGGTTTCATTAAATTGTTTGTTTTATTTTGACATATACATAGCAATTTTACAGGAAAGCTAGCAGTTGCCATCAACCAGTTTCCAGACTGTTGGCTAAAACTGTACCAAATATAGGTATGTAATCTCAGTGCCAGATAACTAGAGAATTCGAAAGTAATCCACATAATTTAACCAATTTGCAGTGGAAAAGGAAGGCAAGACCTTCTGCAGTTTCTCTCTTGCAGTAAGTTCACTTTCTGAAGCTCACAGCTTATCTCATAAAAAGGAGATGACATGTCATTTGCAGTATGGGTCTGGAGAAGCTTACGTTGCTTTTGCTTGCTCTGTTCTGCGAAGAAGAAGCTGTCAGCTTCTCAGACTGTAAACCCCATCATTCGTGACAGCATTAGATTAACATACTTGTTTTAAATCAAGCAATCCTCATATAAACTAGAAATAGCTTGCAAAGGACATGTCTAGACTAGGGTAAAAGGTCATATGTTAGCATGCAAGACTGAACAAGATTTTAAAGAGCATTTTTTCATCAGGCCTGCATAATAGTAATTTATGTTCACATCATGTTATCACGACGTTTCCATAAAGCCTATTATAGCAGTGGTCTCACTTGTACACTTTAGCCAACTGACTTTATTTATGCAGAATTAAATCATAAAATATGGAGAATAAATCTACATTTGATAACAATAGTTTCCCCATAAAGCAACCAAGAGAGGTCCATAGTTATGCTTCATGCTGGATCCAAACTGGCTGCAGCCGATGCAAACCTTGACATGTTAAGTATAACCGAGACATGAAACTAGCTGACATAATCTGGCATTTTTCCCCACTGGTTTCAATGGGCTATCGATAGATCCTATGTGAGGGAATACGGCAATGATGTAATCCTATGATTTCAGCACAGGACTAATGGATAAGAGATAAGCATTCTAAATCTGGAGTGGCCTGGGTTAAAGTACTTAATATTTCTACCTCAGTTTCCCCAGGTGCAAAACAATCACAACACCAACTGACCTACATTAATGGTGTAATGTAAAGTTTAGTTTATATTTGTAAAATACTTTGGAAAAGAACAGTGTTAAGTTCTAGTGATTTAGAACAATATTTTTGAAAGAGCTGCCTAATTTACAGACAGAAGAGAATCCAAATTACCCCACCACACTTCTTAGATAAATGTATATATCACACTGTTGCCTAATTTCCCATAAACAAATTTGTCAGTAGGATATGTAGCGATTAATTTGCTTGTGTTTCTCATCTTTATAAGCTAAATATTTAAAACAGAAAGTCTTTGGACATTCATCAGTATTATGCTTTGAATATGAAAGATGCCAATATTTGAAGCTGAAATAACAATTTAATAAATATAACATGAAAAACTAAGGGCTTCTCTCACACATCCAATTTCCGTATTAAAAGCTAATGAGCAGCTAGCCACTGGAGAAGCAGAAGAATGCTTGCTAGATTATGGCAAGCAAAATCTGGCTTCCAAGCATGGAAAAATTCAGTGTAAAAGATGAATGTTTTAGAAGGTTACACAGGAGGTTACAGTGGAAACTGATCTGCTAACTACAGCAATAGGTACTGCTACCTACCTAGTATAACTAAAGTAAGGAAAAATGCAGCAAAACATTTAATTAAAAATAAAAATCTACTAAGAACACACTGTGAGCTGTCGTGGCAAACCGATGTTGAAGCCAAGTCATTACAGCTGATAAACCACCCAAATCAAGAAGTCCATTAAAAAAATCAAAGCTTCAAATGCTCAAAGAACTCTTTTGTATCAACTCATCAAAGCAGCAGAAAAACTTTTTTTTCCCTCTAGATATAGGTACCTTCACACAAGAAGCATGTGTCGAATGCACTTTCATTCATACGTTGTACTTAACACAAAACGTACTGTTTCTACTTAGCCCACTTTATTCCCCACTGAGGAATCTACCAATGTTCCTTGTGAGGCTTTTATATTTCTATGGGCACTTTTGCTTAAACGTAATTCAAATTTCACAGTCTGTGGGTTTATAGTATATTTGGGATCATCTCTGAATGACTTAACTAATCCAATATAAATTCATGTTTTAAACTAAAGACTGCAAGTGCAAGTTTCAGAAAACAATTACATTTCATGCTAGTGTTTTAAGTCTGTTTAATGGCCAGTTTAATGTTAATAGCCTTAAGTTAAATGTGTCAAATTACAAGTACACTTAAGATTTAGAACAGGCATTTTAAACTAGCTTTTATGATCTTAAGCATATGAAGACAGTAGAAGGTGATAATGTAGCCAAACCAGGTATAATAATAATCACTGCATAAAATTCATTGAAATTAATATATCAGGTAGCAAGGAAGTGTGTACTACCGTACTGACAAAGAAGAAAGTTTAGAAGTTGGAAACAGATTGGTGTTTGAAAATCTTTCTACGTATCAGTTAATCGGTACATGTAACTTATTAGTCAGAAACTGAAAAAAATAACATCTTCCATGCCACATCATTCTACCTATGTGATCAAGGAGAACTATCCTGATAAGCAGATAATGTATGTAGGTTCTGGAAAGTGCAAAATGGTACTGTTCTTATTCAAAGTCTTATGCTTTGAGCACAGCTTTGATCTCAGGTTGTGATTGCTTCCTCACTCATCACTCCCCACCTGGGTGCTTAAAGACTAAATTACTCTTCCACTTTCAATTCAGAACACAAAATAAATAGCTTATATCCAAGCCTCTGGTTTTTAGATCTCACTCCACCGAGAGTTGCATGTTGTCATTTTTACTGCTGCCTGATTTCATTGCTCTGTATACTACTCTGACTAGAAGCATCTGCCCAAGTTGAAGTTGCTGGATTTGGGGATTTTATATTTTATTTTATTACTGAAAGTAAGAGGGATGATTACTGAGTGCTTCCCAGCCAATGCTGACATTAGCAACTAGCGTGGCCAAGTAGGACTGAATCAGCAGACAAAAATGGTGTGCAGGACCGAATGCCCACATAAAGCACATCTGAAGGAGAGGGGCTTATTTTAAACTAGGTCTAGTCAATCCTATAGACTGAATATCTCTTAGTGACTGAAGCACAGTAGGTGTGTTGCTGGAGCACACCTTCTAGCTCAGTCTGACCCAAACAGAATCTCGTTAACACACTCTGAAACAACTACACAACACAAACTACTTTAACTGCTCTTTTTTTCCTTGATACCCAGGATTCATATTAACTATTGCCATCCAACTTACTTGCAATTATCAAATCAGAGCAATCACTAAAACATAGCGTTTCCCTGTGACTAAAAATTACAAATATTAATCATTGGTCATTCCTTCCAAGGTTCAGATTAACAATTTCATCCAAGGATTTAAACTGTTATTGTAATTTCAGATAAATTTAAAAATGTAGTTTAGTCTACAATTCTCGGGGATCATTTGATACAAAGGCTATGACAAAGTTCAACCGAATCTCATAATAACATGCCACTATTCTATTTAAGCATAGCCACCAGGAGACTGGAAAGTAATTGTTCCATATTTATATATAAACAGCAGCAGCTTTAGAAAGTGAGCTTTCTGCTAAGTCTGACTTGTGAAGGCCAAGAAGATGAGAAAACAGAGATGGAATGTCTCAAAGAAATTACTTGAACATAATTAGAAATAAAACACTAATCTTTCAGGTACAGAGGAATTTTTAATTTTAGAATTTCTTGGCACCAAGAACCACATTAAGAGAAAAACAAGAAGTATGCTCTTATGCACACTTCTTAATGCAATCGGCATTACCTAGACTTAAATCAGTCATTCCCTAACTAAGCCTGCGTGCTTGCTAAAATTGGAAGCATAATGAGAACAAACTGTTTTGTGTAATGAAGAAGATGAAAACTTCAAAATTATCTATTTTAAATGACAAAGATGATAAATTACCACACTCTCCCTCAATATCTTGTTTGTAAAAAGAGGAACAAACAAAAGATAAAGGTCCACTCACCTAAAGCTTTATAGTTATGCACAACTGCACTATCCTGTCCAAAGTAAATTCTATAAAAAAAAAGACCAGCACAGTGAAAGCAGTTTGCTTCCCATAGTTTTGTGGCTTTTTTATTAGTTCTTGTTGGAAGGGGAAAATTGGGCAGGGTCTTGAGAGTGTTAGTTTCCAAAATCGCTGTTTTAGGGAAAAAGATGGGAAAAGCAGATAAAGTGAGAAAAACTATCTGCATTCTTAATGACTTGTAAATACATGTTTGTCGGATTAATATGCATGGCAAGTCCAATCATATACCAAAATGTGTGCCTTCCGATTTAATTCAAGTTAAATATCTGTCTACCAAGTTGCTGTAGCATATGATTTACGCCCCAGGGAAGTAATATACCAGCTAAGTAGCAGTTCAGTTTAATGGATTTTCAAGGACTCTAGTACAAAAATGTTAGATAGAGCATAGCACTCCAGCTTCATCACAACATGAAGAAGTGTATTAGCAGATAAACAAAATCACATTAACAGTTCAGAACTTCAGATATCTCCAGAGCAAGCAGTTCTGCTGAATAAATATCTAGTAAGACTCAGATTAGCTTTTGTCATGGCCAAGATTTACAAAAACAACTTCCTAATGCTAGATGCCCTGAAACATTTAAAGACCCTGATTTAAAGTGAACTGAGTTTCCACAGAAGCTGCCAGCAGCTCAGCATTTCTGGAGATCAGGCCAATTATTTAATTATTAATAATAAACTAAGAGGCCAGCATTTCAAACCAGAATTAAACTATAAACGTCATTTCTTCTAAAAAAAGAAAAAGGACTCAGCTGAACTGATGAAAGCCAAGCACTTCTTCAGAAAAGAACCCTGAAACACTGAACATGACTGTCAGATTTCATCAGGGAAGTAACAAGTGAGATGACGAGACAACATGAAAGACTGAACCAAAAGTTCTTCCAGGGACAGAACTCAAGTGTGTGACTCAAGGACTGTTTTTCCGTGGCGCATGCTCTGTATTAAAGGCAGACTTCAGACCTGTCTGATTTAAGCCCAAATCTAATGATTTTTCCTCTCATCTCTCATTCTAGACCTGTTTAGAACATGTAGAAATAAAAGAAGCTTGGGAAAATGTGCCTGTAATTTGAAGATACACATAAAGATAGGCAAAAGACATAGATAGGTAAGTATTTTGCGTAAGCCACCTATTTATGACACAGTAAAATGCTATCAGCAAGCAACTTAGAAACTGAAAGATCAACTATTGCTTGAATAGCGTCTACTATTGAAAATGGAATTTAAGCTGTAACTACTATCATATTCACAACTGCAAGAAAGCAACTGCCTACATCATCTCTGCTGCTCAAACCCTGTGCCCATTCAAGCACTAGGAGTCATTCCTCTGACTTGAATGTGCTTAAGATCATGTCATCAAAACAATAGCATTCAGTCTAAACCTTTTTTCATGCTGTAGATTTGTACAACTTAACGCCAACATTGAACACAAGAAGGATAATGGAGATTATTTTGGTTTTAAATTAAGATGCTATCTTTCAGTCTTTTCAAAAGGACATTTCTGCTAAAATTTTTCTTGATTAAATGTAAATACATTTTCTTTGGCATAGCTTGGGCTGCAGACTGAGATCAACACATTTTGAAAATCTTTTTCTGTACCTTCTAAAACCTATACTAGTGATTAAGCTTTTGGATATTTATCAACAAATACTTATGTTTTCTCTTGCTATGGTCTGGCTAAAAGATTAAACTTTTCACTGAAAGGCTGCAGTAGTATTTAGCCAAAATCTCATTTAATTTCAAAACCCAGCTTAAATATCAACTGTTTCATATTTCCAAAAGAAATATGAACCCTGGAGTTTTCCTTCTTCCAATGAAGCTGCTTCTAAACTCTGTGTTAGGCAGACTTTGCCTCCTTTCCAAAGGATCAATTTGATGTGCCCAATATTTGTTTTTAAATGAGTTGCACAAGTAGACCAAAGTTGCTCCCAGTGATATCAATGGCAAAGTTCCCACCAACATCCTTACAGAACCAGGGTCCAAATACATCTGCAGAACAACATCCCTTGCAATACAAACACTTACTATTAGGACTGTGAATAACGCTAGATATTCAATGCTCTCTAGCTTTGCATAAATAAGAGCCAAGGTGAAAAATACAGCACTCAGATGAGACAACCCTAGAGCAGATCATTTCCAATTATTGTCAGAAAGTTAGTGACTGTGGATCAGATTCTGCTCTCAAAATATGCAATGCCCAATTATTTCCCTAAGTCTTTAGTTTAGCCTTGGGGGAATGGGCACAACAATATTTAGAGCCAATGTAAAAGCAATTTTATAGCATATGGATAAAACATATACTATAAAATTTAGGTATTACTATTACCACTGAGAGTAGAGTTTCACGTACCAAGTGTACAAGCCTGTTCTTAAGAACAAGAAAAAAGGCTTGCAAAGATATGGATTTACCAGTAGGAAGAGAAGAAACTAGATAACAAAAAACCCCAGTAATTTTAATCCCTGTCCTCTGATTTCCTGCCACAGTGGTGATACTACTTATATTCCCGGCACAGTGGGATGCCTACTTTCTGTCTCCTTACAGATGCTGAGAAGCTGCATTAAGTATGCCAGTGGCATCGGCGTCGAAAGGCTGAGCGGAGCTGGCAGTATGGTGAGGAGGGACTGTACCTGCTCTATGGAGGGAAAGGAATTCATTCTTGAACCCCTATCTCCTGTATGTACAGCTTGACTGCTCCATCGCATTTTTCTGTTTCTTTACTTGTTTATGGGTTTTATCTAAAGGTCTTGTTCAACATTTTATCTTAAATAAAGCACTGCCTTACGATAACATGAAATTCTAACAACGGCTTCGAATGGTGAAGGAAGATTCTACCTGCATGTTCTCTGAGGCTTGGTGCTTTGGGGGCACGGGGAGTGGTTGGGGTATTTTTACACCTTTTTTTAAAAAAAAGATTGAAGTTTTACTAAAATCCTCTTGATGAACATTCCTCTGTGCCTAAAACAGTGAAATGGAAGGAATATCTTGTTAAAAAAATCTGGAAATGAGACAGAAAATACTATTTCATTAAAACCTCTTTTTAAAGTCTTGCAAGCAAAACAGACACAGGTGACTGAAGTCTTTAAAAAGATTTTTTTTATCCCTTCTTTCACCATATGTTCCACTATTCTAAACAAAACCCTCTTTTTATTCTTTATTTAGTAACCTAATAATTGTTAAAATTCTTGTCATAAATCAAGTCCTTTCAGCATTACTGGAGCATATTCTCATGGAACTCTATTTATCTCTTATTCAGTGAAGGTTTCTAAGGGTCCTTATGATCTCCATACAAAAAATATGCTACAATAGTACTGTCAGCATCCTTAGCAAAGAAACCAGGATAATCTGTAATAGTTTTTTAAAGTTTTGTTACAGTGTCCTTTATCATGAACACCATATGGTGAAAGATTTTTTTTTTTTTGCTAAACTGACAAGTTGCTAAAAACTGGACTCATTTGCAAGAAACAAATGGACAATCTTGCTTATCTATCTATGGAGATGATTGCAGCTCCAGTAACATACTGGAGGAGACTGGAAGCACAATCTTTGAGGAACAGCAGATTTATTTACAAAAGGCAAGAAAAGAGCATAGTTTAAAGGCTACGTAGGATCACTGTCAGAGGCAGTGGAATTATAAAGCCCAACAAATCAAGACACGCACTGAATGAAGATTCCTATTGCTTAAGGAGCAAAAGAAAGAACAAAATGAAATGAGAAAGGATATAGTGCGATTCCTTCAGTGAGCAGTAGGAGCCTCTGTCATGGAGAGGCAAGACACCTTAGTAGCTTTGGCGGGCCATGTATTAACATAGGCCTTTGGATTACTCGGTAACAGAAAAAAAGTGATGATTGCGGGCCACATGAGATGGATGAGAGGCTGTAGCAGGCTATGGGCTGCAGATGCCTAATCCTTTACTAGTGAGGCAAATGGCACCCAATAGGCTTGCAAGAGCAACATCACCCTTTAATAAATTACTTCCTTCTCATCCCCTTCCCCAGTATCCAGACTGGATAATTGCTGTAATAATACTAAAGAAAGCATAAAAGAAAGGTGTGAATGCTCCCAGGTAACCGAGAGTTGCATCTAAATGGGAAGCCTCCTAAAAGCTAACATAAAGCAAGAATTTTGGGCAGGTGAAACTTCATGGCACCATTTTGTAAGCAATTCGGCATGTCACTTGCAAAACGCCCCTTTGTTTTCATTTGGCTGCAGTGACGCGCCCACACTGATGTGACTGCAGGATTCGGGATTTAAGGAACAATATCCTCAGTCAGATACGACCAACTTTTCTACATGCAGGTTTAAATACACCAAGGAAGACAATACAGGTGGCTAGCAATTCACATATTTATATGTGAGCAAAATGGGACCTAGCACATTGTTGGGTACGGCAAAAAAATTTGTTAGCCACTATCAGATAAATAGCCTACCGATGAGAGAAAGTAGGATACAAGAATTTACACAAGACTTAGTTCCTATACAGTAAATTATACAGAGTTAGAAAATACACTTAGTTATTACATAGTATAGTACTATAAGTACTGTTCATCAAGAGATCTCATATGGCTCAAAGTTGTCATTATCCTCCTTTTACAATGGTGCTCTCAGGAGAGTCTGGCTAAGAATGACACGGGACTCCTGACTCAGATTTTCCCAATTCTTTTTAATTTAAATTATAACCTTAATGTTATTAATGTTATGTTAGTGTGATTATTTGTATTTCATTTCCTTTCGAGTTTTTTCTTTAATCGTGATATAATTTGAACTGACATAGTAACATGCTTTTCATATACTTCAGTTGAAATTGTGCCTAAGGGCAGTGAAATTCTCATCCATAAGCTGCGTAAGGAAAAAAACTCTGGCACTCAGAAGCCAAACACCTGCTAGAACTAGTGGCGGATCCAGATTTTTAAGAGAATTCCTGTTGCATAATGAAAACACAAAGAAGGGAAATGTGTGGGGCAATGGAATGGTATTAAAACCACGGCACTTAGCAAAAAAAAAAAAGAATCCTAAGCCACTATATACTTCAGAGCTAAATACTGAAGATCTTTACATTAAAGATGTTCACAAATGCAATTATAAACAGAGACTTTTGTAATGTGGGGAAGGCTGAACAGTGACTCTTTATTGTATATTGCAGGGCATTGCCATGCCTTTCATTGCTAATGACAGAGTTCTCTCCGTGCCCTCAGTCTCAGTACATCTGCTTCTGACTCAGGTGGCAGGGGAAAATTGGCAAGTATTCAGCCTAAAAAAAGCCTGCCCTAGCACTAGTAATTTTTCTTCATTTCATACTGTTTATGCAGCGTTGTCATCAGCGACAGCATGGTGTTTATCATGAACTGAACAGGTAGATTAAATGTATGGAATTGCTCTGCTACTGTAAATTACTACAAATTCTCATAACAGAAATAGACCTGGAAACAGGCAAACTCTCAGCCACCAAGAACTGGAATAATTTCTCAATAAGAAAATACATCTTTGGTGCAACCCTTTTGAAGATCAAATAGCCCAAAAGTCAAGTAGGAGAACCAAAAGAGCATGCAACTAAGCAACTTTGACAGATTAGGAAGATATAAAGTTTCTGACAATCAACATCTACCATCAAAAAACTTCGCAATGAACGAAACCTTCAGAGAGTCCCGTGAATACCATGTAAACAGGTATAATCCAGTAATATGAAGAATAAGGTGGCAAGATTCCTCTTCAGAGACGAGTCAAATCAGCTTACTCTAGGATACATAAATATCCCTCTAAAAAAGGATATACTTACATCATACACACAAAGGTCACTCAGCTACACTAAAATAACTAAAACTAAAATAACACAAGACGCAAGAACAATCTTTATTGATCAGTGGTGTTTGCTGACCTACTTCAGTGACTTCCACAAAGAATAAATATGCATATATAAAGCTGTGTAAAGGCTTGTGTATGTACAGATTGACAGAGCGAAATTGCTTAAGTAAATGGAGAACTGACCTCAGTGGCACCAGTACTTCTCTTGTACGTTCCAAAGGCACTAACATGACCTGCATGACACAGGCGACAGAA
The DNA here is from genome assembly GCF_035582795.1 of Mycteria americana. NCBI lineage: Eukaryota > Metazoa > Chordata > Aves > Ciconiiformes > Ciconiidae > Mycteria > Mycteria americana. The sequence goes on along the minus strand of NC_134370.1, from coordinate 60,230,411 downwards.
CTGGGTGAGGAAATTTCTGCAGCAAGTTTAAAATAGGAAACATTTTCTAAAAGATTCAGTCAGTTTCGAGTATATCAAGGAAAAGTATATATATTTCGAGTATATCAAGGAAAAATATATAAATACATAATATATATATTATTTCCACATTTAACTACCTTCATTGCTAAAATTCTGTATGTTTTTGCTCTAAACTTGCCTAACTTCTGATCTAAGCCTTTGGATGGGCCTGTAGGGGTTTTTTTGTGCTGTATTACACTGTTCTTTATTATCATAAATAATTTTCTCCCTTTTCCTCAAACAAGATGGGAAAGGTGGTGTGTGGTAGCCTAACAGCACCCACGAATGACCAAAATACTTATAAACACGCTCCTGGTACTGCTGTCCCATGGAATAGGAGAGCTTGAGCTAACACTGTTCTTCATCCACCTTTTTCAGCAGAGCACTGAGAGCACCTGCTACCATCTTGTCAACATATCTTCAAAGAGGGGCTGGGGGTGGGGGATGTCCCGAAATTCTAGTTACAAAGACAGACCCCCCTGAACAAGAGTGTAAATAATCAAAATGGTTCTCTTCCCTGTTACCTCTAGCTGATGAATCCTTGCTCACCTGAAAGAAATTAGACTGTAGAGAATGCCACAGCCAGATGTTCACTCTCAGGCTAACTTATGATTTACAACAGCTCAGTACATGAATGTGTCTAACACATGGTGAGGAAAACGTGATTTTTCCACTGTTAGTTTTCCACCATTTCTGATAATTCTAGTGATATTAACCCAGTTCTTCATCTATTCTTCTTTCTCCGTTGCAGTAAGTCCCTTTGCAGGGTTTATGGACTGAGCAGCCTAGCACATTGACTCGGTCAGGCACATTTTCACAATAAGGAAGCAGTTAAATGGTCATGGCTCTGCTGTAGGAATGTTGGTTTAAGGCTATTAATAAGGCACATGAGGTGAATGCCTTTCAGCCAAGCACCCTCCACATGCGCACACCTGTTTCAGCATGATTTTAAAGAGAAATTCCCGAAAGAAACTGTTCACAGCACACAGTCTCTAAGTCTCAAATGCATTTTTGCAAATACTGTAGAGCTTTTAAGCTTTTTGTGCTTTACTGATGTCAGGAATACTGATACACCAACCACCAGGTAAAGCGTGCTACTTCCTAGGAAGCCATTTTTCCCTAAGAAATTATCTTTGTCTTATTAGCATCTCTGTTATTGTCATCTAGCACTTTGAGATTATTGCCACTGACTTCCAGTATCTTGATTGTTCCCGCCTGATCTTCTGCTGGTGAAATGCTTTCCCTGACCCAGGCCCGCTGTTCAAACACTGCAACTCACTTCTCCAAGCATGCATCCATACTGTTACATACTTAATTTAGCCCCATTTAAATCTCAGCTTAACTATTCCCTCAGTCCAGTGATGCCAGTCTTGACATCTTTGATCCACCCATTTTCTCATTTCCTCTTAATTTTGGGGGGGAGAGAGGGTGGTGGTTCTCCAAGTGTACTTTGCCTTTGTTTCTTGCCAGTGAAAGCACCTGAAGAAGGACAATGTTTTAACTGTGTGTTGTATTGAGTGAGACACACTGCCCAGCATTAACAAAGCAAAGGCTGACTAGAAAAAAGTCAAGAAGTGAACAAAAAAGCAAATAATGTAAAAAAAGAAGCAGAAGCACCCCCCAAAAAGCAAAGTCTCCAAATCAGAAAAGACCAAATATGAAAGAGGACCTACCATTAATCTGAAGATTGTCCCCTTCCTGGTCACAATTCATCTACTAGCATTAACTGACAGTATTTCACATGTACACTTACTAATAAGCCACTACTGAGATAACTATGCTTTAGCAGTAAAAAACCAGAGCAATTAAAAGCTCACACAACAGGCACTGTAGGCATCTGTTCACTGACACTGTTAAGACTAATGGTCATTAGTTTAATGACTCTCATTTTTGTTCTTCTACATGATGTGTACAGTAATGCTGGAGAACTGATATGGTGAAGGGGAAAGGGTTCTTATTGAGGTGAGAAAAGATAAACACAGGATCTGCTGCTGGAAAGAATGAAATAAATCTTCTGAATGAACCGGAATTGCTGAAATGTTAAAAGACACAGCTGAGCAAGTCAGACATAAAATGAAAATAGAAACTGCTAATTCAGAACAGGATGCCTGCTCCAATCAGGATAGTTTCACCACTACAACTTTATCACCCATCTTCCATGACCAGCAAAGAAATTTCATTAAGCAGTTTTAAAATGATCCAGGTGATTACAGAAAGACACTCAATGAACATGACAACAAAAAAGGGACGAAGAATGGAGAACACTGAATAACATCTGTAATTCAAAGGCAAGACATTCTCTAGTGTTTTGGAATTTAAGAAGTTGATGCTCTCTTAAATACTCTGCATTTTCTTTTTAAATATTTTAAGCACCAAGTGTCTTCACTGTGACTGATCTCACTAACATACCATTTTTAACCCTCTAATGGTCTATATTTCAAATACAACCAGTAGCAAGTGTAAGTGACTAAAACAGGTATCACAGAAGGACCATTGAAAGATAGGCCATGTGATTATATTCCTCGTCACCCATCTTGTATTCTCATTCGAACAGCTGAAGTTGAGTGAATTGCTTCACTATGCGTGCATTACTCTGGGAACTTGGCTGCCATATCCACAATATGTGATTTGCCAATACATACCACCTGCATTCTGAGGGAACGGAAGACCTTCCTGTGGAGGAATATCTTCCCATCCTGTGTGGGTGTACAGAAGCAAATGTGTACGTACAATGGATAGCTCCCAGGACAGATGAACTGAGACATGTCATAAGTCATGCATTGCTTTCCAGTAATGATTATCTTTCTACAGGAAATCTAACAGAATAATTTTACTCCTTCAGAATACCACATTGGAGTTTATGACGGCATAGCAGATGGCTAGTAAGACAAATTGTCTTGTTTCCTTCTCTTTTCTAGCAGTTTGAAGAATCTAACTGTAGGGGGTGATAACTTTTCAGCATATACCTAGTTACTGGCATTTCACTGAATCTACTGGCAACTAAAAATTAGACACACAACTGAACACTAAGTAGAGGCTGCAGTCAAGCTACTGAAAAACCCTCCTACCTTGACCAATACAGGAAAGCTTGTGGAGGGACTGACTCTTATCGTCGCTGCTGGTACAATCAAATCTCTTAACGCATTTGTCTTGCATGTAAAATCAGCAATTAGCTCTAAGTGACATAGACATCTTTTAGAAAGCGAGTAGTTCAGCCTCCCCTGCTTCAGCAAAGTGGAAAACACCACTATTTTTCTCGGAAGTAGGACAGCTACTAAGGAACAGCTTTTCAAAAGCAGCTTTTATATACTGAATTCTGAAAGAATATAGATAATCTTGGTTGTCCACTTGACCTTGTCTTTTGAAAAGCAGTCATGCCTCTTACAGGACAAGGGATACTCCACTCACTACTTTTAAAAACAGCAAGGGCAAGGGGAAATGCAGACTTCCCAATACGTGCCTGATTTCTAACCAACAGTGCAAAATCACCTATTTTTGCATATCTAGCAGCTTCTCTTTTACTGCTACCATTTGCATGTAAGGTTAAACAGAATTTTTGACAGCAGAGTTTAATTTTAAAGATTTACAGAAGGGCGCTATTCCTACAGAATATTTTTCAACTATTCCTGAGCACTTTTGGATGGATCTGTGGCAATAACCTCCCCTGAATTTTCTTATCCGCAGTCAGCTCTTAGTTTGCCAGTACAAGCTAATGTGAGCTAGGAGGCCAACCCTAACAGTTCAATATCTAAAGCTTTAGCATGGTTCCAGATTCTCATATGTTTGTCTTTAGCATTCTAAGACTTTTCAAAATACAGACAGGATCCAAGAACAATGGACTGTGCAAAGGCAGGGAAATAAATTCATCCGCCCTTTTATTTAATTGCAGAGGATTCCTTTTGCCCTATGTATCTATGACTTCTCAGACTAAAGACAACCATGACACTAGAAACTACTGAAGCTAGAACCTACACAATCTAGTGAATTTGCAAACAGTGGTGTGAAATACTGTGCTCTTATTGATTCAGTTGGTCTATTCTTATCCTGCATAATTATACATCTCTTCATATTCTCCACTGCTTTACAAATTGTAAACAATAAGATAGCCTCACTCTCACAGTTAAGCTGTGCTGAAGTTAACTGTGGCAGTAATCCTATTTTCATTTGCACTTTTTATAGGCCTGGCTTCCTCTGCACTCTATACAGAGTAAAATGTTATTATATGAAGCCTAAACAGCATCCATTTTAAATAGCAAGACCCGAATATAAATCTTAACCTGTGTATTTCTCTGCAAGTTTGGCTGTACTTGGAATTATCAGTCCAGAACATCTCTATTTCAGAGCCCAGTCCTTTCTGCCAAGAGAGATGTTCTTTTATCCTGATTATAGTGAAAAAAGCCAACTTGCTGGCCTGACTCAGGCTGTAATTATTCTGTGCCTTTATACAAGCTTTTTATAGTTCCTGGTAGAAAGGCTGAAGGGAATCCTACACATCCACACAAGGTCTGAAATTTGTTGCCCTCTTGCAGAAAACCATCCAAAAATGACTGAATGAGATTTGTCCCTTCCCTATATGCTTTTCCTTTCTTAGAGTTCAGATGATGCATGCAGCAATTTCCCTCATTTTGTGTTACTCCAGCTTTAGTAAGAGGAAGGGCTGACTGCAAATTGTTCTATAAAAAATACAACCAATTTCTCAAAAAAGCCTGATTACCTACTTAAATAAAATCCTCAAAGAAGCAACTACACACTTTAAAAGGAAGTATGGGACAATAATAAAATCTCCAAGTCAAAATGCCTATGCCAAGAAGATTTAATATGGTCTCTCAATCTCAAAATAAGCCCAAACTATTCATTCCTGCCATTTACAAACATAGAATCATTCCAAATTGCCTAAAAGCCATAAGAATCCAAACCAATCACCAGCATTTCACAGATTAATCAAATGCCTTATGCAGACTGGGAAAACACAGGGCTGTGCTGCCCTCCTGTTTTTGCTCCTTCAGCATCAAGCCAAAACCTGATACCTATTCTAAATCAATATGTTCCGTACTACTGCTTCCTGGGAGGCACGGGGCTGAAGACATGCAGGAAAGGGAGAGCCTTTCTCCCAGTTCTTTACAAGGTATAAAAATTACATTTTAAAATTCCAGTAACATAACAGAAAACTTGCACTTAACTTGCACTTAAATCCTCAAATCTACTGTGAGTGGACAAATAGAAAAACAGGACACCCCACTTAAATAAATATTCCACCTACTACTACTACTACTACTACTATTTTTCTCCTCTCATGTATATGAAAAAACAGCCAATTTGTACTATTTTCAGAATAATATTCAAGGAACAAAGGAAGTTATGTAGAGCACATTTTAAATAAAGTCAAAATATAGAAACCAAATTCAACTTCAGTTGAGAAATGTTTTAAAGAAATTAAAGTTAATAGAATAAACCCTTCTCTGTAAATCTCTTCTTACAATTTCCTTTAGTTAAAGATAACAACATATTGGATTTAAGTCCATACATAACATATCAAATGCTTTTTTTTTTTTTTTACAGAGGATCTATTCATAGCAGCTTGTATTTGCAACATATGCAGCAAATTATACTATTAAACACTTAATCCTAATAAAGTTTAAATTTCACCCCTAACAATAAAGCTTGCACAAATCTTGCTATACTTGAAATAGGATTCTAGAAATAACCAATAAAAGTCATAGGTAGCTATCATGACAATTAATAATTGAACATTTGAGATGTAAAGTTAGCTGTTTACATTGAAATGTTCTGATGAAATATTAAGAATAATTATGAATATTTTTTTCAATTAGTAAATAAAAAAACATAAACCTTAACAAGGTATAGGAAAATAACGGATAGGTGAGAGCCCTGTGAGTGAGTTTACACATCTCTGAAAAATGCGAGCTCTTATGTGCCCTCTGTAGCAGTCATGAATGGCCTGATCCCGTTGAGAGGCCTTTGCAACTCCAGCACCTTGCAGAAGAGCCGAGTACCACACCAACCCTCACGCAAATCCACAGAGAGAGAAAAATTCCTACTGCAGCAGAGATCCTCTGGTACTAACAGCCCATATAAACAGCATAGGCTGCTAGGGCAGGCCTCCAAAAAGAAGAATGGGCGTAGATGAGCTACACCAGCAGTTTAAAAGCTGAACAGACCTTAACCAGTATGGAGGAGCAGAACTTAACAAGTATCGACGCAAATGCCTCTACAAAGAGTAATAATAGTTTCTGAAGCGAGATCCATTAGAATCAAGCATGTCCCCACCAATCTAAGTTTTATTTCAATTCAAGCGCTCCATATATTATGTCTGAGCTATCTAATGTTAATTATGCAGCTCTGAACAGGATTTTCTTCTAAGCTATTTTATTAAAAGAGCCAATTCCAACACAAAAGATAGATCAGGGAAGCAGGTCCCCATTTTACGAGACCAATCACGCCACTGCAAGCCCCAGTTCAAGCTGATATTCAGCCTAGCAAGCTGCATCACCCTTCAACATGAAACATCATTCCTCATTTTTCTGGACCCATGTTCTCATTTAGCTGTGCAAAAAGATCTGATCGTGTCTACTTTCTCAACTAAGAATAACACCAGGGTAAATCATTGTATATTGTTTCATACAGCACCCCTGCAACTCATATGCAGAGAAGAGTCCATCAGGAACCTGTAGCTAACACTTAATTCAGACTAAAACTCAACTAAAGACAATCTCAGTCTGCCTGAGACTTTGTTAGTGCAGTTACATACACTATACATGCACATATTTCCATAGAGCATACATACAGGAATAAAGTCTAAAACTTTAGCAGTGAATTCAGGCTTTCGACATTGCACACCCCCACGTAAAAAGGGGAATTACATTTTTTTAGGGGTGTTAAATGCTCCTTTTAAAAAAAAGTGCTAGCTTTTCTCTGCAGGCAAAGGCATATACACTTTGACAGGTACTAGGTACTTTTGATTTAACTTGAAGAAGCAGATGTAATCTCAGAATAATGTCTAACTCTTTCAAACCCAACCGTAGACACTGGAAATATCACCAAGAATTTGAGTCCTTCATCACAAGGACAGGTTAATGGAACTAGACGTGCCTCATATCACTTGGGGAATCACATTATTATAAAAATTAGTAAACTGCTTAAGTAGCATGGAACAATTTCAGGAAGGGGTTCAGAGCAGTCGGATTTTGAGAAGAGCTGGGGAAGAACTAGCAGGTGCAAGGATGTTGTACCAGAAAACTCCTCTCAGGAGACTGGATAGAGTTGATGACATGGGAAACTTGGGTTGCCAACTTTCTACAGAGTATATAACCCTGAAACTCTGGGAAAATGAGTTGGATTATGAAGGTTGAAGAGAGGCCAGCCCATTACTGAAAGATAATCTAATTGAATTTTGCCAGTTTTATCTGGATGATTACTCTCAAGATGAAGGGCTAACGCCACTTTTTCATTGCTGCTAGACTTGTTTTCTTCACTTCTTTCACAGACCCATCTGGAGCTACGAAAGCACATTAGTGAAAATTTCCCACAAAGGGTTGGTTTTGTGCAGCCAGCTATGCTTTCCCCACATGTAATGCAGCTTTTCTTGAGAGGAGTTCCTCAGAACTCAGTATCCTTACTCTCAGAGTAAGACATTCTTGAACCGAGTAAGACAATGTTGAGTGGTAACAGTGGAACCTAAAGGTTGGCTTTGACTATTCTGATCCAGACATGCACATTACTGGTTAATGTTTGCATAATTCATTCACATTTTGTGCCAGAGGAATCTCTTACTTCATGAGTTAAATTTTATTCATAGCTGAAGTCTACATTCAAAATAAGACTGGGCTATTATAGAGGCAAAGACTTATAAAAATTGAAAACTCCCTTTGAAACACATGCTTTCCAGTAAAAGCAGCTAGCAAAATGCAAAACACGGTCAACATTCCAACACCATGATGTCAATTTTCATATGCACAGACAAAATGCTACATGTAGAAATCAACTTTCTATATCTTCCTTATTTATGGTGTGTTTGTGTTTCCCTCTATTTTCATTAGCAGAACTGCACCATGCAGTGGAGAGTGCAACCCCTTAAAAGGTTCAAAGGAAACTTCTGAATATAGTAAATCTGGCAAAAAGTCACATTGGTTTTAAAAAAGTGAATTTCCATGTTCTGCTTCAGTTCTCCTGAAAAGTAGCGTACATGCTCTAAGGACTGTTTTTGATGTTTCCCTCTGCAGTAGTTCGGAGAAATTCCTGCCAACAGGGATGGTCTGGAACACCTGATAAAATGGTCTTCAATGACACACAATAAAAAAGTGACATGTAAAAAAATGGAAATCACTTCAAATTTTGCAAGGTTTATAAGCAACAGGCAAATTATCTTTTTTATTATCTCTGCTTTTTTTCCAGAGGGATAAATACAGCCAAGTTTCAAGAAAACTAACAGCTGCAGACACAGCTTTAAATGCCATCTGTCCTTAGCAGTTCCATGAAGAAGAGATGAAGTGATTCACACCACACAACAGGAAATATGATAACCAACTAGTTAGCACTAATGAAATTCAGCCTCAGTGTGCTTCCTATGGGCAGGGCTTACTCAAGAAAAACTCCCACTGATGTCTCAGGCAGAGTGCCTGCAGACTTCAGTGGCACTGTTACTCAAGTGCAGAGTGTTGTACTGTTGAAGTAGAAAGCCTGAATTTTACAAAATAAGGTCTCACTTGTGGCACAGAAACTTAATGAAGTCCATGGGGCTCCCCAGCCTGGACCTTTTTCAGGACTGAGGTTTTATAGTGCCTAGGCTGAGAGTCCTCATACTACCACTGATTCACTGTGAAATTTTGGCAGACAAGGAATGATGGGACGCTCCTATAGTACAGTGGAAGAGGACAAGGTCTTTTCTTCAGTCTTCTCAAGGACTGGCCTTAACATTTGAAATAATAAAAAAGAAAGTCTACAGTTCCTACACTTTCCCCATTTCTAAATAGTGGCCTCTATGTGACATATGACAGATGGCTCACAGAGGTCTAAATTCAGCAAGAAAAATAAGCAATTATAAACAAATACATCACTGGTGTTTGCTAAGGACATAATTCAAGCAAGTTCAAAAGACCAGAACAAGACCCACATGTTCTGTTATCCCAGCTAAGGCCCTTGTCAAGATGGTTATCTACAGGAAGAAATTTTCTTCAAGAAAAGGTTAGTGTTCCCAGTACATCTCTGTTGCCCTTGGAGGAACCATGCAAGTTTTTTTAAAAATTAAAATTCAGCTCATAAATAAAAATGAAAAAAATACAGAAAATTTTCCTTTTCAAAGTAACATTGCTGTTTAAGACTAGGTAAAGATTTAAAAGGTTGCAAGCTAAGAACAGGTGATACTAACAGGATATTTGAAAGGCCCATGAGACTTGCAACATTAAGTAAAATGTATTTGCCTACTGATCTAATTGCTTACTAATTTTCAAATCTATTCCCACCGGATAAGTAATGGCATTTTAAGCCCAGCTCCTGGCATTAAAAATACATTTATAGTTTCCTCTTAGCAGAAGATAAACAGCTGCATGGTAAAAACACATATGTTAAGATGGCTTTCTGGAGGTTTTCTTATGGTTTTAACCAACCTATTGTGTTCTAAATTTAACTGAAAGATAGGAAAAGGAAGTGGGAAAAGCATTTGGGTGCGCAGTTTCACACTGGGGTGAAGGCAAGTGCTCACTCATGCAGGGAAAATGTCTGGAATATTTGTGTTTTACAGAAGGACTGACCACATAATGAAAGTGGAATTTAAGCCAAGCCTTATTTAGTAAAATATCAGAAGCCATTTCTTTATTTATCTTGCTCAAGGAAATACTAGTGTGTGTTTAAAAACAAGAAACTACTCCAGCAATGAAGCAAAATGACCCAAATTCCCTTCCATACTTCAAAAATCATTCCAAAACTTTAAATTTTGAAAATGCACCAGAAACATAATAAAAATGTTTGTAAAGAAAAAATTTAATAACAATGTAAAAATAAAAGATATTCCAGGCAGACACAAAGAAGCTCAGAATGTAGACACCTATGCAGGTTTTGAGCACGTTCTTACGTGTCCAGGACATACCTCCTGTTACACCTGGAGTTTGCAGAATATATTTCTTTGTTAGTTTTTAAATGATGAGTCATAAGTGACAGTAGGTCCAGGACTGGTTCTAACTTCTAGTTCAACAGTCCTCAAGTGCAGCCCCAAGGGCATCAAAATGACATAAAGGCTGAACTGGTTCAGGCCAAGGATGCATCTAGCCCATCACCTTCCAACAGTAGCCATAACAGGACACCCAAAGAGCATGTCCGGAGCAAGTTTGTACAATACTTCCCTGGAATACTTTCCTGGACTCACCTACTTTTCTTAGCCTGCTGTGGTTTGTATGTATAGTAGTACTTAGTGGGTTGTCCCAGTAGTTGTCCTGTCTCCCCTGAAATCCACGTAACCTTCTGCTCAAAAAAAACCTATGACAAGAAGTGCCAAAGATCATTACATGGAGGACAACCACCTTTCATTGTTTTGAATCTGTCTCCTAGTAGTTTTATTTAATGGCACTCAATTCTTATGCTGGAAGAAACAAGTTACCAGCTGATTCCTGTCTAGCCTTTCCACCCCATTCATAAAGAGATCAGGACTGTACACGATACTTAAGTGTGGCCAAACTAGGAATTCATACAGTGAAAGGATGATACTCTTTGCTTTGTTTTACACCTTCCCTTCATAGCATTTCCCACCATTCAATTTGCACTGTTAACTGCTGCCAAGCTCTGAGCTGGCTGTTCCATGAAAAGACTTACCTGAGAATTACCAGTCTAGAGGAAAAGTGTAATTGTTAGTCATATAAAGCACCTTGTATTCATATAAATAAAGTTATAAAATCAGGGCACAAAAACATAGCCTGTTCAAGCAGTCTTATCAGTTAGTGGCATTAGCAAAATCCCTACATGGCATAAAGCATACACAACACCTCTCTCCAGTGATACATGTATCCCCTCTTCTGCTTTCTAACAAAAGTGTTGATGAGATCAGCTGAAAGAATCAGTAATAAGTTGGATGTACCTGGCAGTTTCCAACTAGAACATCATCTACCAAGCAGGCAATACTCAAGACACTACTATGCTATTGGATTTTTCAGCCAACATCCATGTTAGTCAACCAGGGAACAGTTTAAAACTATTTGGAGACTCAAGAAAACAAAACACCAAATGAGTAATGAGACCTTGAAAACATCTAATAAAAGGAGACTCTCAAGAGAGGAAGCCAAATCATATTTTAGCATATTTCATTTGTTATACAACCACAGAGAGCACAGAGAGCTTGTTTAGCCTTCTGCTTCCACACCACTGCTACACCAACAAGAGGCTGCAGTAGCTGGGAAAGCAAGGAAAACTCCCATCAGAAGAGGCAAACCTGAATGTATCAGAACCAGTACTTGCACTGTCCTTTCACATTTCTCCATGCCAGTGGATGGCCTGGAGCAGCCACATATACAAGCAGGGAAATTGCAAGCAAAAGGGGGGATTTTTTTGGAGCTAGTGAATTTCTTGCTGAATCAGCCATCTGGGAATAAAGCCTATTTCTGCAGCCTTCTCAGAGCTTCTGCAAGGTGCAGGCCAGGAAACGTTTATTGCCAAACAGAGCTTGAGAGAACACAATCCCTTACTCTTCGCATTCTGTGGCAGTGCAGGTGTGCCCATGTCATCTTACTTCTATAATACTAAAAGGCTACAGATCAGGCAGCTAAAACTCTCTTCTTTACGTCTGCATTTACTATAGAGTGAGCATCTATAGGTCCTTTCACATATACACACTATAAACCATACCCTGTTCTGCTCGCATGCACTGACAAGAGACTGTATCCTATAAATTTTAAGCAGCTTCAATTTTTGGCAAAGCACCTGATGACAGAGAAAACATTACATAAATACAGAAATACATGTTTCCACATATAAACAAATGCTCCACTTGTTTAATGCTACAGAACAGCATCATTAACCAGTTGGGACCTCCCACCGTGACACAAATGACAACAGTTAGCATACAACAACAATCTAGTAATTGCAATCGTAAATGCATTTTTAATATTGTTTCACAATTTAGTTGAGCTGACTTGCATTCACTGTGTTTCTAGTGCATCCAGAAGCATGACAAACTGACAATTCTTGGAAACCACATTTCTCAAAACAGACTGAGAATACTGTTTTCATTTTCTCTCCATAATGATGTTAAATCTAATAAATATAAAATTAGAAACAGAAATAACATTGTTCCTAAACAATTTATGTAATATGCTGTCTGGAAGGGATATATTAGGCCAAGTTTTCAAAAACTGCCCTCCCTTTATAAACATGTGATGCTTGTACTTGCACTTCTCAAGTATCATCAAATATCTACACACCCAGGTACTAGAATTTACACACCAGAAACCTAGTCTTTCAAAAGAGTTTTAAGGGTGAAAGTTTTGGGTTAATCAGCTAAATATGATGACAAGGCTTAGCCAGACTTTTGGAAGTGCCTAAGGCACCTAACGCCTGGTTCCCATTGGATTAATTGAAATTTATCCTGTTACTTGTTTCAAAAAATCCAGCTAAGCACCTACCAATACAGTTAAGTACTTAACAGTATTAGTGTTTAACTTATGTCTCAAGACTTACTGAAAGTCATCAAAACAAAGGCTCCACATCACACAGACCCTTCTGAAAATGCTGTCATATCTGCATTAAGTTTAGCAGCCTTGCATAGCTGACAGCCATCAAGAAGTGAGTTTGCACAACTGTACTTCCTCCTGCAAGTTGGAATGAGGCCATTTTGAAAATATGACCCTTAAATTCAAGAGCACTTGACAGTCTACAGACTTCAGCTAATATCAAAAAAAGTTCTCCTCTTATGGGAAAGAGAGGTATACACATGCTTTCAAAACCTAAAGGAATTCTTTATCTATCAGTGACAATAAAGTGAGTGCAGAGGGCATATCACAACTGCAGTGCTATTCAGTTCCTGTGTGGGTCTTAGTTGTGTCTTCAGAGTTGCCATGGCTATATTCAATGTCCTTTCTGGAATGTTGTGCTCACTAGCAAACTACTTCAAAAACAAATCCACTCTCTCACCATGCACAAACTGTCTTTTTTTTACAGAGATTTTGCATAATAAGAATTACACTGGAATTGTTCAAGTAAGGCTGTGTTGGACTGTACGCAGCCGCAAGACTTTATCACCAGTATTATCAACTATATAAAATCTTAACACCACACTGACTTAACAGTAGTACAACATTTGCACAGTATGATATAACTCATGCCCAAAGATTTCTTGCATAGGCTTACAACACAAACAAGTATAGAGGCGCAATTATAAATCTGCTCCCACTATCACTGAAATTAATATATTTTACTACTTCATTGCAAGCCACATTATATTTGGTGTTTACTTAAACCCCAGCTCCTGGATCCAGGTGAGCATGGGGAACTATTTTAAGAAAAGCTTCAAGCTCGAAAATTGCAGATAAAGACATAAATATGTGAACCCTACAGGTTCTAGAAGTAAAAGCAAATAAAAATGACTCAGATTTTAAAATTTATGTTCTTTTGAAGCAAAACTCATTATTTTCAATGACCAAATCATGATTTCTGAATGAACGGTAAAAGGGCTTTAATATCAGTACAATCAATCATGTACATTTGCTGTGATGCAAAGGCAGGAATGGAATTTGGTGCACTGTGCAAAACTGCCACCTCAGTGAGGTTTATGTCCCAATTTGGTAAGGAGTATGAAGGATCCAGCTGCACCAAGCAGACCTGAATGACTAATTATCAGTGACTAAGTGGTCAAGTGTCTGCTGAAACCAAAGATCATCCTAGAGCTGTTCCTTCTTTTCTTCACTACTTTTTCAAGAGAAACTAGAAGTCACTGACTGTTGTAAGAGATTATTCCTATACTTGAGGCTTCTCTAAGTGTTCGACTCTTGGATATCTAGTTTTGGAACCAGCATTTTGCAGCTCTACACACAACTGATTTGAGAATCTCTGCCCAATTTTTAGTGTAACCTCATCAGAAATTATCATCACAGTGAGCACTGATACCCATTTCTGAAGATATAGATACAGAATTTGAAATCTAGCTGGATATTGAGATTAAACCACCTTTGCCGAATTGGAATGAATGGGTTTGGATCACGCTTTAGCTGAATAACCAAAGCTTGATTTTCTGAGTGGTATCACTGCAAGCATCATTCATAATCACTATGATCAAAATATTTACTGAGAAAATGAAAACAAATAAATGACATAGTAAAAGGATGCCTTCACTGATATCGTCTGTACTCTTGGTCACCTCCTATAGCTGACTTAATTTTTTTGTGAGTACATTTTAAAAAAATAAGTATTCATACATAGTTTGTGTCTCAAGTCACAAGACAGATTCATCACAATTTTTCTGACGTTTAAACTCTTTTGGATTGTAAATTGGCAGTAACAGCAGTTCAGATCCTATGAGCACTGGCTGAGCAATCATTATTAGTCATAAATTCAAAGGAAGTTCAGAAATTTACATAAGTTTTCTGGTAATGCTGTCACTGAGTTACAACTTTGTCAATAACAATGAATATTTTAAGTCAGAACACTTCTACAGAGTCTCAAAAGTGTTATTTGTCTATAGTAGAGGCATTTCAATCTTCAAACTAAGAATAAAACCACAGGCCTATTGAGGCTGATGGCAAAACTCCAGATGGGTGCAGAATTGCAACCTGCGTACAAAAAAGGGAAAGTGCTTCAGATTTAACTCTGGACTTGCAAATCTCATCCTGATATTTTTGATTAAAGTCACTGGAGATTTAAGAATCCTTACTATTGTATGGCATGTAGATCATAATCTATTTTCTGAACATCAGTGTGCAATTCAGTGACTGTAAAACAATATTCTAAAGGTTTTCCACAAAGATGGTCTCCAAGTCCACTAAGTCATATAATGGACATCAGATTTTTGGCCTTGCAAAACTCAACCTTAAAGACATTTACTATGTTGGTAGTTTTTGGCATATTGGTTATGGCAGAATCATTTTGAATAAGATAATGTTTTCAACATGTATATCCTTTATATCCAAAATATCACAGATAGAAAAAAACATAATGCAGGCAGGGATTGCAGAAACATAAATCATGTGAGCAACCAACAGTTTATTCAATGAATATGTGACCTACGAAACTTTCCCTTCCATACAAACCCAGAGCCAATGCTTCTTAAATATCCAGACATGGTGTCTTTGCTGTTATTCCCTCCTCAGACATTAGCAGCCTCATGGTCTTTGGAGGTGAAACAAACTGACTTGTAGAGGGTTTAATTTGGACTGTAGGAACCTAAAAAAAATATCAGCATATTCCTCATTTGAAAACAACATACCAGAGAATAAATCTAAAATGAATCCATGTGTAAAATTCTTGATGATATATATTTGTCTATATGTATCTGCTAGTCATCATTTCTTGCAGCCATTAATCCATTAGTAAGAACATATAGATATACAGTCTTACATACATTTCATAACAAATATAACAGCATCTAGCTGAACAGTGCAATAAAATGTTATCACAAGGTTAAGAAAGAATTGGTTACCAGGCTGAGCATCCTGCCTTTTCAATTACCAATATGGAGCCACATGTACTCAAGACATCACTTCAAAACAGCAAAATTGGACTTGGATACCTCTATTTTGTTTATTAGCTTAACCATTTCCTAAAATCTGTAGTATTGATAGCTCGCTTGCTACCACGTGAGAAAAATGAGGAGCCTTTTACACCATATTTAGCAATAAATACACATGAATAGTTACATTCAAGGCCAAGGACATAGTTAATGTTCACAAACACATATAGTCTGTGGAATAGAGTAACTTCTTTGGATAGATTCATCATTTAAATCCTTAGAAACAATTAATTATTCCATGTTGCTCCTACCATTTGGGGGGGGGTTGTTGTTTGTTTTTAAGAAAAACATACAGACTTGCTTGGATTACCATTGCCTTTAGACTACTGCAGTTCCATTAATTTCATTTATATTGGCACATACCAGAAAACGTAGGCTTTATGTCCGCAGAGAAACACAGCCAAGGCTAGCCTGTAAGTGATCTCCTCCTGAGTCACTTACGCCACTGCTCTTGGTCACAGAGCAGATTTAATGAACGGGCAGCTCAGCAATGCTCAGTGGTAAACTATTCACTGGGTTATCCTATGAAATCTAACTTACCTACTAGCAACTAATCTGCCCTTGCCAGAGATTTGTCAAACTTAAGACGCTGCATATCTGTAAGGGCAGGGTTCAATTTGGAGCCTAGCTAAACAGCGTGCTGTGCTTGTTACCGTGCTATGAAGAATCAGAAAGGCTCCTATAACCAAAGTTAACTTTCATTTCTTCTCAGTAACAGCTACCTCTTTTTCACAACTTCTCATGTTAAAGTTTTCTTTGCATTACATTCATACCACATTTCTACCACATTCTTTTAAAATGGTCATTATTTTATTCTGTACCTGCCTCAAGCAGGATGAAATTAATCAATTGCACATAAGTGACATGACATAGACTTGTGACCTTGCCCAGCATCCAATTGTTTCTAATTGATTAGCTCCAGACATAAGCACTTTAATAGCCAAAAACAACACCAGTGGAAGCTATGGTACAATATTAGGGTAGAATGACTGTGTGTGGTCCATATAGTATGGCCCCTAGCAACCAATTAAAGAATTAATGGTTATTGGATACCAAAAATGTTATGTTAAATAATATAAAATATCTTTAATGTGCCTAAAATTGTGATAAAACACCTAAAACTTAGGAGCAGAAGGGCCTCCTACAAGATTGGGGTTAAGTGCTAATGACTCAAATATGCCAAATAGATTAGAATATTTTAAAGGACAATCAAGACCAAAAAATTTGACCTGGACTGAAATGTTCATAAAGCTACTCACAATAGCCTATTGATTACTACAATGTGTTTGGGTTGTTTTTATTATAAAGAGACAAGTGAAGCTATGCCAAACCATTCGTGGAGAAGAGGAAACTATGCCACTACTGGTTCCAGTTCTACAATAAGAAAAATATGAAAGAAAAAAATACAAGAAAAATACTGTAAAAGAAAAAAAATGGTCTCTTCATAACCAAAAGGCCCAAACACAAAGTTGACATTTCCCTTCTCTAAACTTCTATTCTCATCTTGAGCAGAACTATTAAGTGAACTTTACATACTACTTTCTGAGTGGTTATAGGGCCGGTTATTACAGCATCACTCAACTGCTTGCACACAAAAATACAAGCTGAACAGGCACAGCAAATCAGTAACATTTTTGTTCTTGCATAAGAAATATGCAAGAAAAAAGCAGAAGATCCCACTGTTGCCCTATCTGCTTGGACATGCACTGAATGCACTGTGCTTTACTGTACAATTAATAGGAATCTAATAATTTTTACTGTAATGGTGAGTCCTTTACTCAAGTAACCAGTGTACTTTCATGACTAGCCGCAACCATAATACAGGTGCAGGGGGCGTTCATCAACAGGTAGCTGCCAAATGACTCACAGCACACAGTGCACTCCGCAGTGCTACTGCAGATGGGTTGGAGCCCCATTCCCACTACCTTAAAACCTCAAAGTCCACCTTAAATCGATCACAGCTTACTCAGCTGTCTAGTACAGTCTCCTCAGTTCTTCATACTCCTTTTGAATTTACTTTTGCCTGCTGTATTGTCCTTCAATTCAAAATTATTCAGGATGTACATTTATATAATGCCCAGCACACCAGGCTCCAGTTTGAAACCACCATTTCTCATCATCGCAATAGTACAAACAGTACGCAACAGTATTACAGTAAACAGCATCACTGATTTTATTAAAAACCAAGATTTTACTTTTTTGTCAAAGACTACTACAATACTTCAAAACATGATGCTATTTATTTCAAAAAACATTCTCCGGTTTATTTAGCTGTCCTTTCCTAAGGATTTCCAGATTTGGGTGTATTTAAGCCTGAAGAATCCTTGAAACGTTCTGTGCTGTGGGAACTATCAGTATAGAGAATGACATACTATAACAACATCTCTGCTGCATGCCAGCACACCATATTTCTTTAAATACTCACTTCTTGGAACTGATTAGGCTCATGTGTCAGGCAATAGATCAGTTGGCAGCTATGGTTTTCCTCCATGGTTCCTGTATCCATTGAACACTTGAAGCAAAGTCCTCTTTGGACCACCTTCCCCTCCAAGACTGACTTCCAAGTGCTTTAGATGGTTCTACCCAGGTATTTATATAACCCTTGTCACTTACAGTATCTTAACATTTATCAGGGGCTAAACCTCCTGGGGGCAAAGAGCAGCTGTGCTGCCTAGAAAGACCCATGGCATTACAATCTGTCAAGATCTCCCTTTGGTCCCCAATTGGTAAAGTCAGGTACAATATTATTAGGAAGAGAGAGAATATTAATTTTCCACATGGATGTCTTTGAAATTCGGTTCAGTTAAAGGAAAACCTTCTCATCAGGAGCCTTTTATTTACAGTGCAGTTCCTTCATCAGTTTTCTGTTTAAAAAACAGTAATTCAAAGTGTGCAGCAAGATCATCCGATAAAGGACCAGGCATGACAATAGCAACAAGTTCATTACCTACCTGTAGATGAGCATAGATAGCAATAGCAAGCCAAGTGATCTCCCAGGAGAGCCCCGTGGCTTTAGGGCTGGCCATCCTCATGCCTTGGGGCTCTGCTGAGAGAAATTGTTTCAAGTTACAAACAAAATCAAGTGGGCTCCGCCAGAATTTCAATGACTAAAGCAAACTGGGCAAAGGTATGGAGCCGGCCTTTGGAAGAAATGCAATGCAAACACCGGAGTTTTGTGCTGGCCAGAGGAGCAGACGCGCAGTGCATGCCATGAGCACAGCCTGCAGGGTGAGGTAGTTCCAATTAGGGAACAGAAAGGGGGGGAGATGAAAGGTTTGGGGAAGCTGGCAATAGTGGGCAAGTTCGATTATCTCCTGAATGCAGGAGAATTTATCAAATTGGGAACCCCTCCCGTCTTGATCTCTGGAAGGTAAAATGCAAGGAGCAGAGTATTTCTGATGTACTTTCACCCACTCAAAGTTGAGAGCCCAGCCCTGGGACTTCAGCAGTCATTTGCACTGCCCTTGAAAGCTCTGATCATAACAGCTCAGAGACTAAGTGATCAGGGCAGAGAAAAAAAAAAAAAAATCCATCAATTTAGTGATCATCACCATTCCAGGGCCAACACGAAACCATCAGTCACTTTTACTAAAAACTTCCATTTAAAATTGCCAAGAAAAAAAAATCATGTCATAATGCTGCTAATTCTCTTAATTCCTAGTGTCAAGGCATCTTTTTGCCTCAGACTATTCATTACCACAGTGATCTCAAAATAGTACAAGTTCCACGCACCCCTAATACACACGCACACAAACAGCCCTCCCTCTCCTCCTCCCAGCCACCACCCTACTATTTTGCAAAGCCCCACAGTGAATGCAAATCTCTCCTTCAAAAAAAGTACTCCCTTCTAAAAGGTCAGATATGCCAAAGGAAAACCGTCTATCCAAACAGTTCTTGCACCTGTCAACTAAACATAATTAAGATGCCTTACAGAAATAAGTGTTTTATTCCCTCCCTCCAAAAACTTTAAAAAGTTCCCCTCCTTCCCAATACCTTTAGCACTCCTGGGTGCTTCTGTCATTCAAAAGTTTCAATCAACTATGGCAATAAGAGAAGGAAGAAATTTTTTTTGCCCCCCTCGCCAGGCGTTGCTGAGAGCCACAACTGGCAAAACACACCAGGCTCCGGTACTTCTCAGGTGCCGGTGCCTGGGCTCTCCGAGGGCTCTACAAGCAACCCACCCCACTTCGCCCTCTCGGACGACCCTCGCCCAGCACCGCGGCCGCCCCGCTTGCCCTGAGCCCGACCGGCCCGTCCGGGGGAGCCGCCCGCGGGGCCCGGGCCGCCGCCCGCCTCCCTCGCGGGAACCCGCTCGGGGAAGCGGGTCGGGGAGGCTGCCGCTGCCGAGGCCCCGCCGGACTGCTGCAGGGCTGCCCTCCCCCGGCGCGGCCGCCGAGCTCACCCACCTGGTGCGGCGCCGCGTCCCTCGGCTCGGCGGGGAGCGCGCAGCGGGGCCGGGGCCGGGAGGGAGGCGGGGAGCGGGTCCGGCTCTGCCGGCGCCTCCTTCCCGCTCGCAGGGCAGGGGCGAGCCTTGCCTGTCACGGCACCGGGGATACAGCATCCTGCATCACGAGCGGCGGCCCCTCCCTCACGCCAGGCTCCAGCCCACCGCCGCACGTTAGCCAAGGTCCTAGAGGCTGCTGGCAGCGGGCCGCCCCCGCCCGCCCGCCGCAGCCCGGCCCCGGCGAGAGGCGCCCGGGCGCCTCCACCTGCGGCGCGGGGCCGCGGCCCGGCCCGGCGCCCGCTCCGCCGCCGCGGCTCGGCACCCCCCGCGCAGCCTCTGCCGCCCCGGCCAGCGCAAGCGGGCGGGCGGCCGGCCAAGGGAGCCCGCCCGCCCCCCCCCACCCCCGGCTGCGGGGGCACTGGCGGCGCTCCGGTGTCGGCGACTGAGAGCGCGGCAGCCCCGGACCAGTGGTTCGTCTTCCCCCGAGGGGCAAAAGCTACCGCGAAGTCAGCCCCCAAATCTGAGGCAAAGCAGCTTCCAAACCACAACCATCCTGTGCCTCATCTCCAAGTAACTCTCACGGTACAGCTGCAAATCTGCTCACGCACCAAGGAGGTCTTTAATCATGCTGCCCTCTACGATATTTTTAGGTTTCCTACTGTAAATCTGACGAGTATGTCTCATACGACAGCTTTGCTCTCGTTCTCCCTCTGAGCTTTGGGCTGCTGAACAGGAACACCGAAACCCTCTACCTTTGCACTACGGCTTCCACTGATGTCCCAAGCTTTCGTCGAGTCCGCTAAAAGCAGCACGTAGAAAAAGGGCTATTATCCCTGCCACTGAAGTTAAAAATATGCTCCAGTGAACTAAACATAACCGATGAAGAGTTTGTTCAAATATGTTGCGCTGGAAACTTTTCCAAGCTGTTTAGGTTTCTGAGCAGCACGGGAAAGCGCCTCCTCCATCGTTAGGAACAGAGTGCCCTCTGCTGAAACAGACCCGCCTGACAGGGGAGACCGGCCCGAGGCACGGCACGGCACGGCACGGACGGGGGAGCTGCCAGCCTGCGGGAGAGCTGCACGCCCGGCTCGCTGCAGCACGAAGGCCCCCCGGGACATCACCGACTTCGCACAAACACCTGCGCTGCCTGGTCTGCCTCCTCCATGCCATTGTAAGGCTCACAGACTGCTCTGTCTGCAGGTTCACCTTGACAGCTGAGGCAAGCTGTTCTTTCCAGTCTGCACATCACCATGCTAACAGGCTGTATAACAGACAAGAGTACTGCTAAGGACCTGATCTTTTCTTTTTCTAATACTGGTCGGCTGAAAGTATATCAGCTTTCCGGGAGGCTTGGCTTTCCATCCATTTCGGTTGCTACAGTTACTTAAACAACCACATAGTCCTTTAACTATGACTTCAGTTATACCCCTGCAATTTGTTATCTTCAAAAAAGATATACAGGTGCAGTTAGCATATACTTCAGAGTTGATCACAAATGGTTTTAAAGCCAGAACATAGCCATTAGATCAACCGATGCAGAAAATCAATTTTCCTGTCCCAAAACTATGGCTGGTAGTACTACAAGAACAAAACCAAAAGATGTTCACAACTACAGAATGAAGCTGGCCCTCAAGACCGGCCAGCTAGTTAAGAATGTACACAGTTTGCACCATCCCTATTTAGAACATTGCTTCTCTTAAAATTATTTACCCCTCAATAGTGAAGCAGTCCCCTGAGTCCCTGAACAGCAAAAGCTGCAGAGTAGACTATTAATTTGTTTGCCAGATGGGCATATTTAGACAAAATCCCTCTGGCTATGTTCCTAGCACTGGTATTAGCCATAGATTACACTGAAGAGTTTGACCCTGACATTCTAACAGCATTTTCCAAATTTGAATGCTGGTCAACATTCTTTGTTTTTCCCCTTTTCAGTGCTATTCATTTCTGTGTTCTCTACTTTCCCCTCCCAGCTTACTCTGATACCTTCCTTCAGTGCTGCTCCTGGTCATTTGCTTCAGATCACTCGTCTGTGTCCATCCCTAACCATAAAGAATAATCAAACATCATGCATGTGAGTCTTAGAAAAATTTGCTCATCTTCTGCAATAAATTTGAGAGTAGAAAAGAAGTGGTATAATAGGAAGTAGCCTAGGTTAGACAGCTCACGTGAGATTCACTGACTTAAGTGAGGCTGCTGCTGTGCCACACGTTAGGTCCTGGAAGCCTAATTTTCATCGCTGGAGAAGTTTGTCATGAATTCTGCAAAAAGTCATTGACCATTCAAGTTTAAAAGAAACCACCATTTTCCAAGGAAAGACTTAACTTCCCTTCTGCTCACTGTCTTGTCTGTATGGATTATAAACTCTTCAAGGCAGGAACTATTGTTCTTCGACTATTACACTATGTTTGCACAATCCCTGGTCCAGTGTCAAGCCCTTTAGGTATTTCCTTATTAGCACTGTTACCACACAGTCTTCTAATTCCCCCTCCTCATGCCACATTAGTTGGCAGAGTTGGTGTAAGATTTTGAATGGGAAAGAATAGTGATGCTTTTAACACTCAGAATTCACATGTGTAATTACTATATTTGTCTCTTGTTATTAGCAATGCTTTTTTATTACATATATGCTTTTCTTTTGCTGCTCTCTAAAATATGCATCATTTAAATGACATTAAATATGACAGCTGTAAAGCCCTTACTGTTCATAAAATTGTGAAATATGGACATTTGCACTTATTTCATTGAACACATAATCATGATCTCGTCCATCTGTACAGCTGGCATGGTCTCTCATGAGGAAGCTGGTTGGAAATATGGTGGTCTTATCCTTTGTTTTATACTGACTTAAGACCATGTGTCTTCACTACCAAACACAACTATGAAACATTTTGTCATTCGTTGATTTACATTCAATTGTAACAACAGAAAATTTCAACTTACACTCAACAGTGCAGGCAGAAAAGGCAGAGAAAAAAGATCCTGCAAGATACAGCTAAGGGCAAAATTGAAAAAAATTAGATCTCTGGTCTGGTAAACAAAAACCTCTGTTCAATCACATGATAACCACCAGATTTCACCCTCTCGGTGAACATTAATAGAAAATCTTCACATCTAAAAGAGAAAACCCACATGTCTCTGTTTATCTTTGTCCTGAAATGCAGGTATACATAATTCTTCAGCAGACTCCACTTATATATAAATATTCTCTGAAAACAAGTTCAGCTAAGCAAATCTGATTATCATGATGGCCATTCTTTCATCATAGCAAAATTCTATACTACTCAGGAAAAAACATGTTTGGCTAAGCTACAAATTTAAAATCCACTGAAACAGTGCAGAACAACATTTGGCTCATAAATCAGGATTATGGCTAATGAATACCAAAACTGGAAGTATCCTGCCGAGGCCCCATGCAGAAACAGAATTTTGGTTTGAGGCCTCAAAGTTATCAGTAATAGAGCTGCACCTGATTGACTAATAAAAGGAAAATGTTAAATTTCCTCTAACTAGAGTCATGAGAACCCTGACACGATATAATCAGTCCTTTGGCCCTGCATTGTATTTGTACAGGGTGCTTATTTACCCTGAAATAACAAGCTCTCTGGGGTAGAGAGCGATCACGCACTGTCACGCTTCACAAGTATGTTATACCCTATAAAGAGTAAAGCCTCTATTAGTATAAAGGTACAAAGTTCAGCTACAGCACTGTGTCTTTGATTTCTTGGTATTATGGAACCCATTGCGTTCCATGTTGATCCTTGCCCTGGGCTTTGGAAACAGCTCCATCAATACAGTAAGTACAAAAAAATTCTTGTGGCTTAAAGAAAGAAAAACTACTTCTGTATAGACCTAAACATTATAGAAGAAAACTACTGTCTTCCTCTCAGTTTGTGTTTAAATGAATCTAGCACTGACCAATACAGTATATACAAATGGTCACTATTTCAAGTATTTGAATAAATATTTGTCCTTTCTTGTCTCTCAAATTCCTTTTTATCCTCAAGCAAAACAACTTGTGGCTCATTTGCATATTTATGATCCTGTACAGTAGTAGCAGATGTATTAAATTTCATGACTCTCCAGAACAAACACATCTTGTTTCAGATGGCACATACTTTTTGTTGTAGTTCAGTGTTCATAGCTCTAACTAAAATGCTAGAACAGACATTTTGAGATAAATTTATAATACACTTATATGATCATATTGTGGTTTTGCAGCATATCTTTTCAAAAGGATTTAGGTGGGCATAATGAGAAAATATGAACTTGTATAGTTGAAGATTGAATGCAGATAAGGCAAAATGAAAAATCCATTGCAGAAGTAATAGCTTCAGTTTGTTTACACATAGCTATGTGTTCTTTAACAGATTTTTTTCCTAGTTTGCAAAAAATGCAACCCCATTGAGGACTCTGGATATGCCAGATTTGAATTCCTGAACTTGTCTGCCATTTCCTTCTCATGCAACAGTGACAACAATCTGTTTTCCTCAGTCTGTGATGGCCCTTACTTCTGTGATTGTTAAAAATAATATGTTACTGCGTGCTGTGTGAAAGAGGCAACATTAGGTGAATAAATAGGGGCCCTGAGGAAATCAGTTATGTTGCAAGTCATGAGCAACAGACAAAGGTCAGCAGGACAATTACTGTCCTCACTGTAATGGTTCACTGGGGAAAAGCAAGAAGAGTAAAGTAGGTGACCTGCATCTCACAAGATGACTTGTGCGTGTCACTGCATGAGGGTCTAAAGATGCACACCAATATGGAAATGTCACCTTGAATCGTGTATATATGAGTATGCATTTTAGAATATTTTAGTATATGAGTATGTATTTTAGAACAAAATAGAAATAGTAATACAAATAGTATAAGAGTTATTAGTAGTTAAGAAGGGATCACAGTTAGAATAGAAATTAGCATACTAGAGTGTGAGAATCATAGACAGTTAGAAATAGAAACTAGCATACGAGACTGTGAGAACTGTAGAATCTTCAAGGTAATAGATAATTCCTAAGTTAGATAAGAGGGTACGGGCACTGCATATTTTAATAACAAGCATATGTTTGTCCTAAAAGAATGCAAAGCTGTAACCCTTCAGAGATCAATAACAGGAACATCCTCTTACCGGGAGAGCCGTAAAGATAAGGGGACACCACAACAACCATGAAGACAACAGGAATAACAGTAACTAGAAGAAAGGTAAAGGGGGCAGGGGGAGATCACGACCACCAACCCAACTGGGGGACAAAAGGACTAACACCCCCCCACCCCCACTCCTTGTGAGCATGTGCAGTGAATCAAAATCATACTGTGACTTTAAATCAAAGCGGAGAAAATACGGGCCAATGGAAGAAGAAGATGATTAATTAGTCTGATGATTATGTATTAGATAGGTGTGGTGCGTTAACTTTTATGGATAAATACTAAAAAAGAATTGTAATAGGTGTGCTCCATTTGTGGAAATTTTCCCCCTTGCACCCTGCGCAGAATAAAGCAATGCCTCCTCTCTAAACATACTCTGTGTGTTTTGGGAGTTATTTTACAGCGAGGCAATGGAAACAGAAGAAGAGAATATAAGCAAGGAGTAAACAGTGAGAAGGAATGAAAAAAAGGACAAGGTTGGAAGAAATACATGATACATCATTGGGAGGAATACTAATGACAAAGACAATATGGTTATGAAAATAGAAGAGGAATGATTAATGTAGGAAAATGCAGCAAAACCAGAGGAAAGAATAAGCGTGGGTAACAGTTGAAACAGATTGAAAAATTAAGTTCCTCAAACAAAAGTGAAGTCACCAGAAAATAGCTTCAGAAAAGTGACATTGTGCACCAAATGTTTGGCAGTAAGAGGAACAAAATTTCCACTTTCTCACATACAGTCTGTGTGTCAATACAAATACAGAAAAAACTACAACAAAACCCATAACATAAAATGGTCACGCACTCCTGTAAGCTTGTGTGGGTGGGAACAAAGCAGCAAATAAAACATGAAGCCCAAAACCAGGAATGAGATAGTGTGCTAACAGAGGATAGAACCCCCAGCTCTATCTATACTTTACAGTTGAAAGTAAATGTGAGGACAGAAAGCAAGTTTGAAATTCATTTTTTATTCTTCTGTTCTCTTCTACTTGCCAACTTCTTTTGCTATGTTGGGAAATGCTCTTGTTTCTTGAGTTGCACATTTACAGTCTTCATTAAGAGACTATATTGGGAATCATTACCAAGGAAAAGTGTCCATTCTCCTCACCACGGCCTGGCTGCAGCCCAAGTGCTCCATATTGAGTGAGGTATTGAGTCAAGTGCAATAATAGTGGGATAAACTATTTGCTCTCTATGAAAGGGATTCAACTCATCTCAACTCAGAAATGTTGCCTGGATATAAATGAAGACATTTTTGTTATTATAGTCTACTAAAAGAGGTGGAAGTGACTTCATTTTCACAAGGGACTCAGATTTGCCTTAGCTCTGGTGGATCAGAGGTGGTTCCTGGCTCCTGTGGGAGCCAGCAGATGTACTCGTTATTCTTATTAACATTCAGTGATGACATAATTGAATACAATCTATTTGACAATGAATGAGAATAAAGAAGGGTTAGCAAGATTTGTTGGATGGAGGAAAAGAAAGTTTTTAAAGCTCCAGATTCACAGTTTGGAGCTACATAGTCACTGAAAAAACAGCTTATTTTCCACTTTCCTTCATAGTTTCTTCTTTGCTGGCTCTGTTGCCTTATGCTATGAGAACCCCTCATAATCTGTGACATTTCTTCAAAGTCTGATACTGGTATTAATAAAGTCTATAGAACAAAATTCTATTTTTGCGGACCCGTGCAGTACCTAAGACCTTTTTTCCTCCTCATTCTGTATAGACATTCCTTACAGAAACTAAGGTGCATTCTACATAAAACTGGAAGAGATCATACATCTTCAGACAGTGAGCCAGATTCTCGTCATAGCAGTACCAATATAAACTGTACATAGGAACAGCTTCTCTGCATTCATACATGAGAGTAGAATTTGGTCACTGGCAACTGGAACCTACGACAGCTTAAGACAGAATCTTATCAGGTGTCACCTACAAAATGTTGCTATCAGGTGTTTTCTGTATTTCATGTTTTACCAAGCAAAATCTATTGTTTACTTTTGCATCTGGTAATGCCACAAATAATTTCAGTTCTTTACTATTTACCAGCTTCTAGAAGGCTGTTGTTCCCACACAGGCAAAAACCACCGTAAGCTGACTGACTTGTCCTGCTTAATTTAACTAGGCAAGTGAGGGCATATGCTGAAGTACTACACAGGAAGATCACTTGTGCAGTTACATGTTCTGGAAAGGACTTCACCATCTATGTGTACTACCACTGATGATACAGAAACAGAAACTGCCCTTTAACCTTTCTGGTGGGTAATCTCTAATTTCGTCATGGAGCCTCCATATCTACCCTAGTACTGTGGCAACTATTATCAGGCTAGTAGAAGTCAATCTGTCTTCATTAGCTCTGGATGTGTGTGAGTCACTAACACCTGTCTGTAAATAGACTACTTAGCAAAGTGTTTATTGATATATTCTAATGTATCAGAGTAATACCATTTGACACAACAGTACTATTATATGTACAGATTTCTTAAACTGTTACAAAGGCTGTCCACTGATACCTTGTTTTGTTTCCAATGGATATTTACGAAGAGACCCTCATGAATTAGAGAGCAGAATGACTATCAGAGAAACAGAAAAACACTACAAAAGTTTTTGTTGTCTATGCTGACTCTGCTTCTATGCCTACATCTGCCAGCATAATATTTTCACACTCGTCAAGCCTGTTCACTTACTACATGTAGCCTCAAATGTATTTAACGCTTGAAAAGTAGATATGAATTCAAACATTTCATATTAGGTCATAAAAAATTCTAAAAAGAGATACTACTATCAACAAACTTGGCCTTACTTAAGTATTTAGTAGCCATTGCTCTAAAAATCTGTCATCCAACAAGTGGCAAGGTCCAGCTGCCTCCTAACAGACAGAGAGCCAAGTCAAGTAGCCAGGCTGGCAGGGCAGGAGCCACACACCAGCCACAACCCTGTCCCACTGCTCCTAGGCAAGATATGCAGGGGGCAAGGAATAACAGCCAGGGTATGCAGAGCGCCCAGGCAAATTTGCAGTAACTAGGTAGGTACAAAGTCAAGCCAGAAAATCAGTCCACAGACCAACAAAGCTTATAGCTAGGCACAACCATAACAGAGCTCAAAGAGGGACTGAAGGCCAGGCCAGAGCTTAAATGGCATTCTTGCACCCATGGGCAGAGGCCTGGGCAGAAGCCCCAGCTGAGGCTGGTCGAGGTTGTTAAGGCATATTAGTACACTCGGAGCCCTGACAATGTTTTGGAACCTCTACTAACAGATTGCTCACACATGGCTAGAATCAGTTAGCAGATACCTATCAAAAAGTATAGCAAAAAAGTTCAGTTGACTTTTTCCTGGTTTTCATTGTACTGCTGTATCACTGTATTTTTTTCACTTAATTTCACCAGCTCAAGGTCAAGGCCTGATTAAGATACTTGAAAAAAGTCCACAAATATTTTTACAGTTTGGGAGGTTTTTTTATTCCAAGTTTGTGGAATCTGCTAATACTGTCTAAATCTCCCATATGTACATTTTCCTTCAAAAGGAGTATTTGTAGAAAAGCTTTTACTGTGCTTTAGTCTGGGATATATACCTTTTCCCACAACTTTTCCTGATACCTTCTGTATCTCTTAATCCTGAAACGTTCCTGATATCTTTATACTAGAAACAGTAGGAAAAGATGGTACAGGCTTATCTCTGCCTTAGAGATAGGGTTGTAGCTCTGAGGAATTCCTCAGCTACACTTGTGCTCTAAGCAGTACAGTCTACAGTCTTAATCAAAGAAAAAGTGAGAAAAAATGTCAGAAAAAAGAATCAGTAACAGATTTCCCTTACACTCTTCTTAAGTTGCCACCTTCTGTTCTCACATAGGGAGAGTAGGTGAAGAATACAAAAGACAAAACTAGCTCAGACTATTCTTGAACTATTTCTTTCAGCTGTTTTTGTTTGCACTATTACAAAGCCTTGGCAGGCGAGGAAAATATTCTTAGAATAGCAGATTTCTTGCTTTGTTCTGCATCTGTTCCAAAACCATACAATTGTATTTGAACAGCTGGCCAGTAACATGCAACCATCAAACATGGCAATGACATACAATCACAGTGTTCTTTGTAGAGGACTGAGGTTTCAAAGCTGAAGTAAACCCTCAGATGTACACATCTCAGTCTTAGAGGTACATATTCAGATTTAAATCATACTTTTTATTTTTCTTGAATTGAGCTTTCTATTGGCAACAAAGAACAAACTCATTATATCAAAATAAAAAACTGGAACTGCTCTGCAGAAAAGAATTTCCTGGTGCCGTTGCTGGGACTGTTGCCTTGCTGTAAAGTAACTCCCAAAACACACAGAGTATGTTTAGAGAGGAGGCATTGCTTTATTCTGCGCAGGGTGCAAGGGGGAAAATTTTCACAAATGGAGCACACCTATTACAATTCTTTTTTAGTATTTATCCATAAAAGTTAACGCACCATGCCTATCTAATACATAATCATCAGACTAACTAATCATCCTCTTCTTCCATTGGCCCGTATTTTCTCCACTTCGATTTAAAGTCACAGTATGATTTTAATTCACTGCACATGCTCACAAGGGGGGGGGGGGGGAGTAGTCGTAGTCGTAGTCGTAGTCGTAGTCGTAGTCGTAGTCGTAGTCGTAGTCGTAGTCGTAGTCCTTTTGTCCCCCAGTTGGGTCGGTGGTCGTGATCTCCCCCTGCCCCCTTTACCTTTCTTCTAGTTACTGTTATTCCTGTTGTCTTCATGGTTGTTGTGGTGTCCCCTTATCTTTTCCGTCTCTCCCGGTAAGAGGATGTTCCTGTTATTGATCTCTGAAGGGTTACAGCTTTGCATTCTTTTAGGACAAACATATGCTTGTTATTAAAATATGCAGTGCCCGTACCCTCTTATCTAACTTAGGCATTATCTATTACCTTGAAGATTCTACAGTTCTCACAGTCTCGTATGCTAGTTTCTATTTCTAACTGTCTATGATTCTCACACTCCAGTATGCTAATTTCTATTCTAACTGTGATCCCTTCTTAACTACTAATAACTCTTATACTATTTGTATTACTATTTCTATTTTGTTCTAAAATACATACTCATATACTAAAATATTCTAAAATGCATACTCATATATACACGATTCAAGGTGACAGGACTACAACCAGAGGAGCTCAGTCTGGCAATATGTCATTACCATGCTACACGTAGTTTTAGAGTTTGGAAATTGTGTTTTGTTTTTTATACAAATGTGTAAAGAAGTTCAGAAAAAAACCTTGATGAGCATCCACACTACTTCTATGTCCTCATCTACTTTGAAACTTTGTATCCAGGGGTATACATAACCTAATTCTAAAATCCCCAGCTACAATCTTGGGGCCAACTATGTTGTCCTCCTATGCTACGTGCCTGCTGACCTATAAAGTGAAGTTTGAATTTATGCCTACAACCTTCGTAAAATCTATCTTTATATTTAAAGAACTCTAAGAGGATGTCAAGGCTGTTTTTCTGGGTAGGAAATATCATTGACCTAAGCTAAGCTCTTAAGTGAAGTTTCTTGTAACTGCTGCAACAAACACCATTATATTAACAGTTATATTAATGTTCAGAGATTTTTATGCTCATACTGAATGAGATCTGTACAGCGCCTGCTCTCCAAAATGTAAGTGAAAAAGAAAAGGGTAAATTAATTAACTGCTGGAGAACACTGACAACTATCACAGTACATGTCACTATTAAAGAAGTGCTGAAGCAACTTTCTTATTGAACAATGATTTTTATAAAATGTAATTAGTGTAAGGCTTTGCAGACTGCTTCACACGTTTGTCTTGATGCAGGTTCCCTTTCCTCCTGCGTTCTTCCTTCTGCTCACACATCAGCTTTCAACCAAAACACTGTAGCACTGGGATGGCTGACAGCCACCACAGCCTGACCTAAAAGCTAAAAATGCCCACAAACAAGCAACAACAAAAAAGAGCAGGGACTAGCTTATTTTCATCAGCCGAACAAATTGCAAAAAACCAGACAGAACAGGCAGAGCACTGACACGGCAGCATGCTGGAGTGCGAGCATCACTGCAGCTGTCATGCATCTTCCTAAAGCTGGGAATTTTTTTTCACCCCGACCCCTTGCACCGCTTTGTAAAATCGCCGGGCTGCTTAGGCTTTTCCTGACAGCTCCTTCCCCGCCCTCTCCAGGCGGCACCATTGGACTGCTGAGATGCAGCAAGGAACATGTGAAAAATAAAGAAAAAATAAAGAAAAAAATTATCTTTTCTACAGGGAGCCGCGAAGGCCGGGGCGGCAGCGGGGGCGCAGCCCTAGCCCTTTAAGCTGCCCGCCCTCGCCGGCAGGCCGCGGCGGCAGCTGGCGGCTATTTATACGCGGGCGGCGGCAGGCGCTGGGTGGCTTGCGCGGGGCGGTCCCGGCAGCGGCGGCAGGGCCCGGGCCCGGAGCGCAGGCTGCCATGGCCACGGTGTTCTCCTCTACGCCGGTGACCGGGAGCCGCTCCCTCAGCCATTCCGCCTCGCCGCTGAGCCCGACTCGGCTGAGCCGGCTGCAGGAGAAGGAGGAGCTGCAGCAGCTCAACGACCGCCTGGCCGCCTACATCGAG
Source organism: Mycteria americana (assembly GCF_035582795.1). NCBI lineage: Eukaryota > Metazoa > Chordata > Aves > Ciconiiformes > Ciconiidae > Mycteria > Mycteria americana. The sequence continues at coordinate 60,198,457 of NC_134370.1, read as the reverse complement.
AGGGTGCAGGTGCTGGAGGCCGACAATTCGGCGCTCCAGCAGCAGCTGATCGAGCAGGAGGCGAGCGGCGACCGGGAGCTGGGCAGCCTGCGGCTCCGCTACGAGGCAGAGCTGGCCGACGCCCGCCGGGTGCTGGACGAGATCGCCATCGAGCGGGCCACGCTGCAGGTGGAGCTGGGCAAGATCGGCGAGGAGCACCAGCAGCTGCAGAGCAGGTCGGTGCCCCGGCCCTCCCACCGCACCTGCCCGGCCCCGAGCAGGCCTCCCTGCTGGGGACCGCCCTGGGGCGCCTCCTCTTGGGGGCTCTTGCAGGGTGAGGGGAAGGGGATGCTGCTTGCCAGCAGCTGTGTGTTGGGGGGGGAGTGTTCAGTGACACCCCAAGTGTTGTGGTGACACCTCAAAGGTATGGCCCTGTGAGGCTGGAGTGTCTTGGGTTAGACAAAATCCTAACGTCGGTTCTGAAGGTGTGCTGTAGGGACGCTACTGTGAGTGCTTCCTGCTGTAGTGCTGCTCGCCACTTCAGCACCTCATTGTGATGTGCATGGGGGCTCCCCCAGAACTTGAGGTGTTGGTGGCCTTATGGGGATAGTATGGCATGAATGCGTAGCTGACTGGGTTTGGCACCACACCTGTGTTCATAAACACTCAAGAAGCTGCTATGCTGGAAAGCATCTAGAAAGCGAATGGGGCTAGGGGAAGGAGTCTCTGTACAGAGTCAGCTCATCTTTTTGGGGCTTTTTAGCTCAGACATTGCCTAGAGGGGAATATATGGAGAAGGTAGTCCTGTAAGCAGTATAGCTTACCTGGTCTAGGCTGGTACTGCACAGAAACTGTCCTAGTGGCTTTTAGGTCTTGATTTACATGCTACTGGGATGAACTGCCTGCTGTTTCAGTCTTGACTTTCTTGCGAGCTGTGTGTCCTGAGCCTGCAATCATCTTCTTGTCTAGTCTCGCCAAGCCTGGAACAAAGGGGTGGCCCAATGTAAGTGCAATCAAATCCTCTTGAAGGTGCGTAGGGAAAGGAACAAGTGTCCAATCCCAACAAGCTTCTGTATGGGTATATGTAGAGTGCTAGCATTGCTACTTATTTTAATGCCCCTTTGTACTGCTAAATCAATTACAGACTTGCAATAATTTGGGTGTCCACAGGCCCCCTAAATCTTGTTATGAACTTGCATCATAGCACCTTTAGGCACGAGCTTTTTCTTTTAACACTTGTATGGAGCAAATACTGCCTCCTCATAGGCTCTGTAGGACTTAAGTAGCTGTTCTACTTGGGAATAAAACACGTTTTTGCTCTAAGCTTCTGTTTTCAGTTGCTTAGAAGTTCTTGGGCTTGTCTCATTCATGCTGGGTTTTGGCTTGTAGATCTGTTTCATAAATCTAACTAGCCACTTGAGTGGACAGTGAGGAGGGGTAATGCCAGTTCTAAAACTTTTCTGCTGCTTTTTGTGTAACTCTGGCTTTGTTTATAAAGCTTTAGGCTTGGCAGGTATGCAAGCCTCTGGACTGATTTTTTCCTTTAACGTAACTGGGTCCTAAAGTGGTTAACTTTACAGCTCATGGGAAATGATACATGCTGCTTTCTGAAAGGACTAGACTGAAGTCCTAATATTAATGAGTGTTTTTTATCTGGGCTGTCAAACTGCAAATGTCTCAGATGACTTGGAACAACTACTTTGAGGGTATCGTGCCCTTTATATATACACCCTTTAAATAACCTGGAACTCTTATAGGATGGAATGTTACCAGATATCTTCCACACAGCATTAACCATTGACTCTTATTAATCACTGGTAAAGAGACTTAAAGCTTCAGCAATAATGAAGTGTGCTTGCATTTCAGCTTTTTTTCTTAATACTTAAACAGTGGTAACTGGAAGTAGGCCAAAGACGTTTGGGGAGGAGGAGTTGTGGATAAGCATATCAGTTGGTTGAATTCACAGCCGGAGGAAGGTCAAAGCAACTACAGTAGCACAGCAGAGAAAGACAAGACCAGTTTCTTTCTGCACCAGTGAGTATAGATGTGCGTTTTGCTACTGAACCTGGAATATGCAGTGTAGCAAGCTGAAGCTGTAAGAATGAATTCTGCAAGTGCTGTTAATGTCCTCTAGTCTTGACAAACTAGAGTCTGTTCTAAACATACCTGAACTCTTTTCGTAAAATGATTTAAATTCCCCAGGTCAAGTATATGTGGCACCCTAATTTACAAGGAATGTAGTTGGCAGTGCCTCAAAGTTATTGCTTGCAATTGATAGTCAATAAGCCACGCTTAGTTCTGGAATGGTTGGTATATGGGATGTTGTAGAATGCTGTAACTGTCACTGCTTGCTGCATAATAAAGTGGTGTTCTGAACCCCAAACTTGGTTTAAAAGGGTAGTAAATGCTCTTGTCAAAGCCAGACTTGTTAAATTGCTGTTCTTAAAGATGAAATGGCTCACTTCGGGGTTCTCTGAAAATAATATTTGTCAGCAAAGAATATAGGAAACCTGAACCCGGCTGTCAGAGGCCTGCATCAGGAAAGTGGACCATCAAACCACAGAGTTAAAACACAGATACTAATGGAATTTCAGTCTTGCACACACTTTGATTGCAGAATGAAATTTACATTATTGTAGGATGAAAGTCAGTATTATCACTAACTAGTGTTATTGATGTACTTGTTAATATCATAACTAATACAATAAGTGGTAGTGGCAGCAGAGATCCCAAAAGGAAGGTGGCTAATTAATACCTAGAAAAGAAAGAAACCTGTAAATACTAAAAACTACAACACATTATCTTGTTTTTCACTGTTACCCCAGTAGAGTTACTTTCCTAGAGTCTGAGTAAAGAATAAATAACCTCTGCTAGCAAAATATTTGGGTTTGCATCATGGTCACGAAGTATGAGAGACAGTCAACAAATGTCTCTGAATAGCAGGGCTAGAAAAGGCCTTGAGCAAGAACCTGATGTAGCCACATGCCCCAGGCCTGTGTTGGAACCAACCATACCTGCATCCCTTCCAGCAGATGTTTGTGTAACCCTTTTTTAAATTCCAGATGATGGGGATTCCAGAATATCCCCCCTAGGCAATGTGCTTCAGTGTTGAACTACTGTTAGTTTCCTCCCCCTAACATCTAACCGAAATATCCTCCCTGCAATTTAAGCCTGCAACTTCCTGTCTTTTCCACAACAGACATGGAAAACAGATTCCCTTCCTCTATGCAGCAGTCTTCCATGTATGTAAAGACTGTTATGTCTCCTGTCACTTTTCTCTTCTCTAGACTAAACAACCCCTACTTTTTTCCAATCTTTCCTTGCAGACCAAGCTTTCTAGAGCTGATCACTCCTGCAGAATGACTTTGGACTCTCTCCAACTGGTCTGCTCAGTTATCAACTGGAAAACTCATTGTATGAATTATCACAACTTTAGCCACTTGGCAGAACAGATTTTGCTAAAAGAAATTGAATGCTTTACTCTTTGCAATCTTGCATCTGAGTTTTGAGCAGGAAGTCAGACTCCAGCTAGTGGTGAGGCAACTGCAACAATTTTGGAAGTTAGAGCAGTCTGGGAAATTATTGCCCCTTTCTCTAACAGGAACTCACTGTGGGCCCATCACTTCTCTAGTGTGGTGCCAAGTAAAACTGGCAACTTAAACAACTGTGTTGGCCATCCAGGTGGTACCTGAGGGCTCTGTAACTGGGTATTTGCACAAGGAAATGGCCCTCTTCTGAAGGCAAAGCTTCTCTCGCCCTGTGATTCTGCCATGGTGTGAAGGAGGGAAGAGCATGTGACCCTTCCTGAGGGAGAAGAGTCCCTTGCAAGGGTGCTGTGAGGGCTCGCTGCCCTGTGGCAGGAGCTAAGGGGCTGTAGGAGGCAAAGCCCCAGCTGGGGATGTGGGACTGACAAGGCCTGCTTGTCAGGCCTGGGCCAGTGGCCTCCTGGGGACAAAACTCCTCCTGTGCTGTGTGCAGGAATGTCCCGGGGGGCTGGGGGGGAAGGAGGAATGACACCCCCTGCCAGTCAGAGCTGCTTTCTGCCTCTACCTGCTGCGGAGGGGCTGCCTTGCCCCTATGTGTGAGCAGCATCGCTGGCCACCATGCCTCAGGAAAGCGGGCCCCGAGCCGCTCGCCCAGCCTGGCCGCCTGGGGGCGCTGCGGGGCCTCCCCTAGGGCGGAGGCGGCTGCTCCCGCCACGGCTGCTCCCGCCATGGCTGCTCCCTGCTGGTGAGAGGGCCGTGTGGGGCTCTGGGCCGTGGGGGCCACAGCAGCGGTGCGTTTTAATGGCCATTAGTCACTTTGCCAGGAAGCTGGTGGTGGCCTTTGCTGCTGAAAGGAGGTGTCTGTGTGAGCAGCTTGTTCAGTGGTGACAGGTCACTGTGGTCTGGTGAACTCTGGCTTTGAGTGTGACCAGTCCCTCCCTGTGGAGATGATGGCCTGTGCCATCCCTTCCCTCTCTGGTTGGTAGTGCTGTGGAAAATAGTTGGCTTCCATGTAGGATTCACACAAAACATGCTGGAAACTGGGTCAGAAATCTTTCTGGTTAAACAGATGATATTTGTCTGAGAAACCTGTCTGGTTTGTTTTACAGCCTACCCCTGTGCCCTCACCACAGGTGTTAACTAACCTCTCTTCTGTTTCAGTTCTGCCACAGACCCCTGTGAAGGTAAACACGTTACAAACAAACCTTCTCCCTCACTAGCTGCAACTTATGAATGTAAAACTTTCACTTGCAGGAATTCAAAAAAAGAAGCTGATTTAAACCAGGCACAGGCTCTTATGAGAGACCTTGATGCTCAGCTGATCACAAAGGAAGCTGACTTAGCAACGGCTTTGAATGAAAACCGAAGTTTGGAGAATGACCTTCGTGAATTAAAGGATCAAGTAGTCACTGTAAGACTTGTTCCTGGAATTTTAACTTTGCTTTTGTTCCTGAAGCTATTGCTTGTTTTTCCCCAACTAGTTATTGAGATTTAAAAGCAGGGAAAGACTGTTATCTATGGCAATGATAAGTGGACAAAAAGATTTCTGCAGTCTTGCTGAAAGCAAATGCTACTGATTGTTGATCTGTTGAAACTTCCACCTGTTGTAGGTACCTTTAATTCTATTCTATGACGACAGTATGTAATGTTTCTTGCTCTAAGGACAAAGTAAGCTGAAATGTGTTGTAGTGCTATAGCCCCTGTAGCATTCTCTAACATGTCAGCAAAGGGAGCATTTGATGGACCCTGCTTCACTATGCTTAAATCTAGGTAGAATAAATAAGTTCTGATTACTTTTTTTGTAGGCTCTTGTGCTACTAAAATGAACTCTGCTTGAGTTGCTACTCTATCAATGCATTTCTAAGAGCATAGCTTTTGTATGTTTATGCTTTAATGTGATTATTGAACAAGCTAATTTCAAATCTTTAGGATGAAAACCTAAAAAAACCAAACTTGTATCATCAAAGCAGCACACTCCAACACTGGAATTGTATAATAGCTTGTCAACATGGGCTATAGTTGGAGGATTTCACTTGTTAAGCATCAAACAAATGATATTGGAAGTTAGGGAGAAGTCTGGAATACTTACTGTTGTGAAGGGGATGAATGTACATGGATGGTACAATTGATTCATCAGAAGTCCACTTTGAGGAATCAAACTTAGCTGGTGGGATAAAGGGCTGCTCTATTTGCCTTGTGGGAAATCTGGTCTACGTAATTAAATGGGATTCTTTCTGTTGCTAATATGCTGGATCCCACTGAAATAAGAACTTAAACAGAGTAATCAACTTCAATTAAGCAGTGTGTTTTGATTGCTGTGGGAATGAAGTTGAATGATCTGTAATAAGTTGAGTGTCTTAGTTTGGAAAAATGACCTCTTAATTTTGATTACCTGATGTCTGTCTTTGGTAGCTGAATCTGTCACTGGAAGATGCCAAAAAGCATGTTCAGAGTGAGATGTTGAAGAGGGTGGACCTGGAAAATCATATGAAAACTTTGCAGGAACAAATGACCTCTCAGAAGCACCTTCACGACGATGTATGTTTTAGCTTATTAACAAGGATTTTTTTAGGTTTCCGTGATCCCTGGATGCACTTAAAAGCAATGTTAAGATGTGCTTTATCCTTAAAGGTAACTAGCTGAGTCAGCCTATGACAGTCCACCAGCCAATAACATCCTCCTAACTAGGAAGGCTTCAAGAAAGTACACAACTTTATGTTAACTGGCATAGTACCAATAGGTATCTGGAATATGAGATAATTTTCTCAGGCTGCACTTCTGAAGGTAACTACAATCCCAATATACTACTTTGTGTAACTGAAAGTGCATATATTACAGTTAAAGTGAAATGATTCCAGATGTTTGCTAGAAACCTAAAATAATCGAAGAAGTTACATCTCCTTTAATAAGCAACTTACATTCCCTACTTCCTTAACACTTATCAAAGGTGTCTGGTAACCTTTGTGTGAGAAGTCAGTACACAGAACTAAAAAACATGTGAATGTAAACCAAATTCCTTTTGACTGGAAGGAGTCTCAAAGTGTGTGATTTAAGTGATTGAGAATTCCAATTTCTCTAACCAACTGCTATACTTTTTGACTAAAACAAGAATAGGTGAAGTAACTGCTTGAAACTGAAGTGTATACGCATGTGCTCTAAGCACAGAAGAAAAGCAAAGAAATCCATCTAGTTCAAAGAATAGTCTTAAAACTAAATACAAACTACTGCATTTATGAGTTTAAGCAATGCTGGCAGTGAGGAAGCAAAACAACCCAGCGCAGCTAGCAAGGTGGAAGTGCCTGACCTAATGGATGAATATCTAATATCTGAATAAAGATGAATTACTGTGCACTCAGTGATAAATCTGCTTCAATATTGGATGACTTGTTAAGCTGGTACAGTAAGTCCGGTCTCAAATCAAACTGTATTGGCTTGCTTATTCTCTGAGAAATTTCTTCTCCTCCTAGGAGCTCAAGGAGACAAAAAGAGTCCATGAGAGCAGGATAGCAGAAATAGAATCTGGCCATCAGAGAGAGTTTGAGAGTAAGCTCTTGGATGCTCTGCGGGGGCTCAGAAAACGACATGAAGAACAAATTCACGGATACAAAGAGGAGCTGGAGAGAACATTCAATGCAAAAGTGAGTCTGTAAAAGATGCCAATAAAACAAAGCTTAAGTTCTCTGCACCTTGATATGATTAAAGTCACTAGCATAAATAGCTGACTGATGAAGCCCTTGCATTCAGTGCAGAGCTTCCTGGCATAAGTTGTTATGGAATTTTGAAGCGGTGTCAAATTTGACAGTAGAACTTCTACCAACACTCGGTCCCAAACAAAACTGGTTCAAGCATACATACTGTCCCTTTGGGGAGCGATTAGGAATGGCTAATGTAATAAAGGTGATCATAATTCAGATTTCTGATAAATCTGAGAGCTTGTCTGACGAATTCAAGACCAAGGTGTGCTATGTTTGTATTGGGCAACTTCAGTATTACTGAATAAAACTTGATCTACTGATTATAGTGTTACTAAAATGCATGAAATAAGGTATTCTTACAGTTCTACAAGAGCACTTTTAAATGTATGAGTGCAAATGTCCCTTTCCAGTTCCTAGTACTGGCTAAGGGGGAGAGGGTGGCTATGGAAGTAGCTTGACAGTTTGTCTTCCAGAACTGGTCTGTCACCTCTTTCCCAGTATTAGCCACATATGCAGGAAAAGGTTATACTTTAGGCTTATACTCTTGGTAGGTAAGATTCCAAGGATTTCTGGGTTGGTTGCAGTGTACAGGATTGGTATCTTAAGCCTTCTTTAATACTTAGTGCCGGATCACATGATCTGCTACTTCTCTCAACATGTGTTCATTTCTTCCTGGTTCTTCTGGCTTTCTCTATACTCCAATTTATATGCCAACTCAGTGAATTCCTTTGGATGCTTCTGTCCAGGTTTCCACTGGAAATTCTGTGAGTTCCTCTTGCAGGAGCATGTCTCTACTTTATCCTTTCTTGGAACATGTCAAGATTGAATTGCCTAGAAATAGCTCAGTGCTGCTTATAGTGATGCAGGAACTGCTTCATTACAGAACTTTTGGGGAAGAGCAATAGTTTGATAAGCACACCTAATATCCTGTAGCCCCATGCTTTGACAAGCAGCTTCTAAACATTCTCCATTGTTCTTCTGGAGAATCAATTTACTTAATATCTATACAAAGTCTTCATGCATCTGTAACTGAAATATCCTAATCCAGCAATTTTTCACTACCTGATTATTGCTGACTTTTTCTGACATGAATGTCAAACTTGTGTAAACCTCCCTGAAAAGCAATGAAAAACTTTGACCTGGACTTTATTGGTATCTGCACACTTAAGTAAAACATAACTATTTCCAGATGTAACAGCTGGAAATCACTTGGTTTTCCTTCCTTATTTAAAATACATGGTCATAAGCAACTCATTACTAACAGTGACTTATCCATAGATGAAGAACGCCCAGATGTCTGCAACAAGAAATAGTGAATTTGCCAGTGCTGCTCGGGAGGAGCTGATGGAAACAAAGCTGAGAGTTGATATTCTGACATCTCAAGTTAATCAATATGAAAGCCAGGTACTATCTTATTTGTATATCCTTAGAATTATTTTGAGATATACCCACTTCAAAATACTGGCTTGTCCTCTCTAATCTTCAGTTACGGTTTAATTGATTTTTCCCTCCCCTTAATTTTAGAATGTTGCTTTGGAGAACAGGATAAGGGAGCTACAGGAGACACTAGATTATGATCGTGATCTCTATCGAAGGTGTATGGCTGAAAAAGAGAAAGAAATGGTACAAGCCCAGCAGCAGGCACGAGCACAGTTGGAAGAATATGAGCACCTCTTAGATGTGAAACTGGCTCTAGATCTGGAAATAAATGCCTACAGAAAGATGCTGGAAGGAGAGGAACAGAGGTAGGCTATGACAAGATCCTCATATGAGGACTTGGTTCATCCAAGATCTCTACACTAATTAACCATATATTCTTCAGAATGTGGAGGAGGCAAGAAATAAGCATGTGATTAGTGCCATAATTTAGTTCTTGAAGAATAAACTTCTGTAGATGGTATTTATGTCCCACATCCACTACATGGTGTAGTAAGATGAAGTAACTTGATAAACCCAACTGATGAAGTTCAAAGGTCCATTAGATATCCCTCCCTAGAATCAAACTTTCTCAAAGCTTTGTGCTATGTCTTAGAGATATATTAAAGACAGTGCTCAAGTTTCATGAATGAAACTGGGAAATTGTATCAACTCCCAACTATCCAGACTCTGCCTGGTGAGAACAACATGAACTCAATACATGCTAAGAAGGGTCAAAAACTTAAACTACTTCCACTAAAGATTGTGTCAGTAGATACTTTAAAGGAATACTTATTGCAGTTGGGAACCTTTTTCTTATCGACATAAGCTTGCTCTGAACTCTAGGGCTGGGGCTGTCTTCCAAACTTAACAAGCTACTTAGCTACTCTTGCCAGTAAAAATAAAATCCTATATTCGAGACTTCATGGAAAGCTTGGATGTAAGCAGCTGTTAGACTTGGCTATTGTGGGAGGATAGGAGTGAGAAGAAATAAGCACATCAGGTATTCAAGTGAATGTTATCTGACTTCCTTCTAGGTTAAAGCTGTCACCCAGTCCATCTTCACACAGCACTGCAACTCAAGCAACAAGTCAAGGGCGACGGTTCCTGCATGGGAAGAAAAGGAAAGTAAAAGAAACCAAAAAGAGAGGGCATAGTACTGGATTTAAGACTGTTCAGCGCGCTTCATCTTCTGGAAATGTATCTATTGAAGAAATTGATGCAGATGGGAAATTTGTCAGACTTAAAAACAACTCTGATGAGGTACTTCTGTTCATTCAAGTCTGCATGGCCTGCCTTGCAAAGTATGACTGCTTGTGAACTGACTTGTAGCTGAGTGAGAGATGACAATAGGGAAGGGTGAGGAGATGAGAGAAGAGTACTGCTGAACTAAATGCAAACTAGGGACTTCTTAGCTAACCTCGCTGCTGTCAAGAGAAGACTAGAAGCTGATTTTTTTTTTGTACTGCAGGTGTTTTGTTCACAGGCATGTCTGGGAGGTGTTTTTTGGGGTAGGTGCACTGGGTTCTATAATGCAGAGATCTAACACCTGCAGTTGTTTCTCATCAGATTCAGGCTAGCACTATCAGAAGTACTACGTATCCTAGAACTAAATAAGGTGCTTAGTAAATTGGATAATGACAGCTTCTTATTACTTAGAAATGCTTAAAAGAGCTAAAAGGATGAATAGAGCTGACAGTATGTAATTCATGTAAAGGGTTTATCTGACCAATTAGATAATTCTTTGACTAGTTTAGTCTGCAAATCCAGAATTATTAGAATTAATCCTCAGAGCTCCAAAACTTGTGGCTGGTAGCTTAGCCACTTCAGCCTGAGAGGCCTTAAACCTTCACAGGCCACTACGTATGGGTTTATATATATGGCCCAAGTTGGTAGATGGGCATGACCAACTTCATTTATCAGAATCTCCCTGGTAAAAAGCATCATGATCCCCCTTCAACAGAAGGCAAGAATAGATGTGCCTGAGCTTGTGGGACTAAGATTAATCCTAAGGAAGTACTGGGAGAAATCATAGGGAGGCTTTAATGGAAACTGGAAGGCTTCCTCAAAATTGATCAGATTCTTGTATGCTACAGGAGTGAGACTAAAACTGACCCTTGAGTCTGGAAAGAGCCTTGCACTTGTATGATATGGTGTTGGTCTGTAATGCTGAGAGAAATTTCTTGTCCTCACAGGATCAACCCCTACATGGATGGGTGTTAAGAAGACATCTTGGAAGTGTGTCAGATGTAACATACAAATTTCCTTCACAGTTCACTCTTCAGGCGGGCCAAGTAGTAACAGTAGGTAGTGGTTTTGTGAACCTCACTTAAAGATCTGTTCTTATGTTAGATGGCAATAGAGATTCATGTAATACAGAAAATTAAATTGATACTGCAAGTGCCTAAGGAACTAAAATCCTTATTTTATGTGGAGAGGGAGGTGGGAAAAATCCTTGCAACAACTTGATCTGAAATGCCAATTAAATTTTCTTTAAAGCTAGATCTTGGGTTGAACTTGGATCATCCCAGATTGGGATGTGCTCTTATTATGAACAGAATATATTGTAGTTTATTCTTAGGGTTCCCCATACTCCTGTGACTTGATACAAGTTGTGCAAAGACTTTCACTGGTGCTAAAAGCTTTGGTCCACTACAGTTCAGCAATGCTGAGCTTATGGTTTATGGTACTGAGCTAAGTATCAGCTCTAAAATAATACTCTAAATACATTTAGATAGTGATCAAAGAGCCTAATTCTACACTCTGCACTCCAAACTCTGTACAAGCTTGCTCAAGAGATCTGTGAGTGACCCCAGGCTAGAGGCTATCTTGTATACACAAATTGCTGCTGTGAGTATGTCTGTAACAGAGCCAAGCCACAGACTCAGATAGTATGTATGTCCAAGCAAGGCTACCTCTATATCAGGCAGAAGCTGTTAACAGCCTTTTCTGTGCTAACTGTTCTACAGTCTTTAGTTAAAAAAACATTACTGCCACTTGTGGTGGTCCTGAAAAGAACTAACCTGCCAGGGATCACAGTAGTTCAGTTTCTGTTACTGGATATTTTTGGTACTGGAGTCCTTAGGATTCAGTCTAACATATACAACTCTTAATCTAACTAAAACAAGATTCTTCAGAAGCTCACTCTAAATCTGTTGCAGATCTGGGGTGCAGCTGCTGGTGTAAGTCCAGGTCCTAGTGATCTGGTCTGGAAGTCTCAGAAGTCTTGGGGAACTGGCGATATTGGTGTTATGCTCCTCACAAATGATGGTGAGGTAAGTGAGATAGTGAATAGCTTCTACTGTCCTAATACTAAACTTGTTTGGTGTGCTTAATTCTTGAGGGTTCTTAGTGGCAATTCAATTGTATTCTAGGAACTTGCAGAGAGGAAGATAATGCATGTACCCAGAGGAGAAGAAAGTGGTGAGCAAGATGATGATAATGAAGAAATAACTGGAAGTGAAATGGAGTTTCCATCTCGGGTAAGCTGCCTCAAGTTTAAATACATGCTATCAACAGAATCATTCAATGGCCATTTCTTTTCATTACTATATGAAAATACTTCTCCAAGTACTATCTATATCCTACAACTCTTAACATTTTTCTTGATGTCAGACCAAAAGAAGAAGGAAAAAGAAATGTTGTTTGGTTTCATGATAGTGGTTCCTGTGAGCATCCTTAAGCAGGTGAGATGGTGAGAATCATGCTTGTCATCTCGTAGAAAATTTGCTTCATCAATAGTGCTGCAGTCTTTTGTCCCATGTAGGATGTAGCTTGCATGGCTTTGCATCAGAAGTGGAATTGTTTTGCTTATTCTCTGGTTGAATATGATCAAATAGTAGCATTAATAGTTTGGTCTCTTCTTACTGACACACTTAAAAATACTAGCTTTAATGTTGCATCTGACTATGAATAAACTTAAAAGCTGTTACCTCAAAAACAGAATGCAAACACTAACTAAAAAGATCTTATTTCTGTGGGATCAAGTGACATATCTGACACTCCAAACAGTGTCCCTGACTTGCTCTTAAGATAACTTAAATTCATACTGAAGAAACCTAATATTTCTATTCAAAGGTATGAAAAGGCTGAAATCAAAGTTCTTAGTGTATTGACTGCCTAAGTCCCTCTTAAATTCAAGCATGAGTTTGAGGCACTTCTCTTTCAGCTCATTTTCAGGAACTACTTTTTCTTATTTTGCTGTGCAAAATAAGAACTTCAGCCTCACTTCAGTTATAAATACTCCCTTCAATACTTTCTAAGTGGAACTTCAGCACAGATGCAGGTCATGCTAATGGAATTAACATAGTCAAATAGAAGCAGCATGTTTTGCCTTGGATATACTTATAACCCTTTGGCTACAACCTGCATGTGGTAATGCCCTGTGAAAGACCCTCTAGCCCCTCCAAATGGTTGTGACTGACCATCTTACAAGTCTGAACTTCTGCATATTGGATGCTTCTAGTGTACTTTGATATACTTGTAGCCAGGTATCTTTAATTGCTGAAGTAGTCTAAAACAGAACTAATATGAAGGCTCTAAATTGGTCGTAACTGAACAATTATGGACTGTACTTGATTCTTGAGTTGGTTTGTTTCTTGACTCGAAAATAGCACCAAGTCCCCTTTGCTAGGCCCTAAGCACAAGGGGACACCTAACTAAAAATTCATTGTCTCCCTCCTGCTGACACAGCATGTTGAGCTACCACAGCTCATGCTAAAACCAATCCTACAGTTACAAGGAGGACTTGCATCTTACCGCACCAGGCCTTAGAACCACCACCATTTCCTAGATATTGTCACAGTATACCTGTCTGAAAACTTAAAAGTACCTCAGTACTGTCTTTCTGAAGAAAATGTACCTAAGAACAGGCAGTTATTGCCTGCTGCTTGGTTCTTTCCTTGTCCTTCTTTCAAACAGAAAATCTGGGTAAATATCTATTATTATAATACTGTCTGGCTTAAAGGATGTTTATCAAAGTCTCCTGACTTGTATGCACATTCTTGTAATATTTTCAGTCTCTCACTGAAGGAGTGTGAGACCCTGTTAAATAGGCTATTGAGAAAGGTTCTATAATGCTGTTCTGGCCTTTGGGCTCTTAATGCACAGCATACACCAAAATGGTTGAAGTAACACCAGTAGGAGCTTTAGGCTTAAAAAGACTTACTGATACAAGCTTCTTTTCATGTTCAGACTAGGGCCTCTCCAAATCAAGAGCCCTTAAAAAAAACAAACTTGAATTGCCTAATAATATGGCTTGTTTGGCAATCAGTGATGGAAAGCAAAAGTAACTTTTTTCCTTACACCTCTAATCTGTTTTTATCATAATCTGTTTTATCAGCAACTTTACAATACAGTTGTGTGCCACTTATGGTAAGAATCAATTCTAAAACTCCCACTCAAATGTAAATGTCATTCCTGTCTGCTGAATTCTTGTCAAACTTTTGTCATTAGTACCTATATGCTTCTGCTGCATTTGTAGTACTGAAATAAAGGCAGCTTAGTGAAAAACAGGTAACTTCTTGCATGCAGTAAAATGGTGCAAAGAAGGCATGCTGTGCTTTAAAGAAAGGCAGGGTTTCCATGGTTTTTGCTTCTGCTTTTACCATCCTAACTAGGGTAGCATGAATCTGCATGCCAGTTAAGTTTTGGTGCTTCAGAACTGAGGTACTGATAGCTTGATAGCCTTTCATTAAGGAAGGCATAGGCTCATGTATTGCATGGACTCAAATTCTTACAAGCTTGTTTTCTCTTTTCCCCACCCCCAAACCATCTGGTATGTTAAGGTACTGCCTTTCTTGAAAATCTGCTTTGCTTTATTAATAAGTAACTAAAACTCAAAACACTAAAAAAACCCCCCACACACTTATATGATGATAAAGTAGGTAACAAGCAATAAATACTAAGTTTGTACGCATGCTAATTAGCCTACTATCTTGATGTTTTATTTCTGCAGCAAAATGAGGATTCGAGCTGTTCTGTCATGTAATGTGGACAAAGATGATCATCTGAAAACACGTCTTAATCCCACGTGACAGACTACATGTGTTTTGGTGTCTTCTGCAATATATGAAACTTGGAATTCACATCTCCCATCTGACCTCTTTGTAAGAAACATTGTCCATAACATGATGAGATTTCCTACCTTCTGATACTGGATCCTGTCCTTGGATTCACTGATATAAAGAGCAGTAGAATACAAGCTCCATGTGAAGTTATTTTTACTTTAACACAAGGATCTAGTTTCCATGACCTGCTGAAATGGAGCGAGGTACACAGTTTACAAAACTTATGAAGTGAACATATGCCCTAGAAGGATGCTAAATATTTGACAATGAGTATGAGGCTGTCTCAGCTTTCTCAATATTCTGATATGGTGTTTCTCCAAAGGTAATTTCTGTTCAGGCCTGAGTGGGAAACTACATGGGCCAGATCACACCCTAGCTTGCACCTTGTGCAAGTCTGAACTAGGCTGAAGTAAAACATTATCCTGAAGAGTGCTGAGTGTCCAAAATGTTTCCTGCTCAGGTCCTGATGCTGAAATGTATGAAACTGGTCTAGATCACTTGCTAGAGAACTTCCTAGAGTAAAATATTTCAAGATTAAAAGCAAGTTGTAAAAAATATTCTTGTCTGTTATTAAATGTACTGTTTCTGTATTCTAGCACTTGAAAATTGACCAGTTTCAGTATTGTATGTTTCTAGATAAGGTTGACACAGCTATGCCGTGATATACTGTAACTTGGACAAATGTATCCTGTAAATGTGAAACAGCATCTCATTCCAACAGAGAAGGTACTGTAACTAGCAATACTAGCACTCTGTTTGAATAGTCCCAACAAGCCAGCTTTCTAAGGTGCTAGGAAAAAAAATGCTGAAACAAAAATCAAAACTAGAAAGCACCAACTGTAGTAAAAGGTACTTCAAAAATATCTGCTCTTAGAGTCCTTACATACTAAATCTGTGTGCAGTCTACAGTACTGCTTTGTGTATGTCTAATGGGGCAGTGGGGGAAATAAGGCTATTGGCCACTATGTAACTTACTGCAACTTTAATAGCTCTGTAGTCCAGGTAAAGCCTGACCTATAACCCTCAGAAACTAGGCAGTTAGCCTCTGGGGCCACTGCATTTAATTACTCTGAGCCTCTTTTTACTAAAATGCTTACCTGCTGGCTCTATGGTAAAGAAAGGGCCTTGATGAGCCATATAAAGTACACTTCCCTTTAAGAGCATGAGGGGAGGGGAGTAGCTGAAGGGAGAGGAGCAGCTGAGATTGCAGATTTCTCCAAATGCTGGAATAGTTTTTTGACTGCCTCTTAACTTGCCAAAGTATTCAGTTCCAAATGTAAAACCTGTTCTGTGTTAGGATGCTGTTGTTAAGGTGAGGCTTTCCTTATATTAGCTTAAACTCTTAAGTTGTTAAAGCCTAGTTTTGAGACTGCAAGAGTAGATGCTGGTTTAATACTTGTAGTTTAACAGATCTCAATTCTTCTTGTTTCTTATGGCCCACATAGAAATAGCTGCTGCTCTAACCTTGCTATGTTTATCTTGATTTCTTAAACTTTTTTAACTATTAAAGATATTTTTCATGCATATAAAAGCAGTCTTGACTTTAATATTTGCAGGTTTAATCAAGTTCAGTTTGTTCATTGATCTTACTTGGGTGGCTCAAAAGACTTTGAAGCAATAAAACTGAGTTTAGGGAAGATTCCCTGCAGACTGAAGAAACTTTCAGAAATACACTGTGCTGCCCTGTACTATATTTATCACTCAGTTTTTCAAATAAAGCTGAAGTGCTATGAACTTGATTTAAGAGGAATCTTCAGTATTTCAAATGAAACCTTTTCGAGGGAAGGATGGTATAGGGCAACAACCATGAAACATTTGAACTAGTGTACAACTCTTGATAGGAAATAGCAGTGGTACAGGATGTTGTTTGGTAACACCATCAGTGGTCTAGGAAACAAGATCTACTTCCATTTACTCAACTATACAACCTACTAGACAGTTTATGAAACTTGTTCTTAGCATACAATCTTAAAAAGGCACATATTAAAGAATCAATTCTTTAATGTGCTATGGATCCTATTGTGCAAATGGTCTTCATGGTAGCAAACCCTAAAGATGGCTGGTTTCCTATGACCTCTTGATATACTTTATCCTAACAGTATAGCTTTCTTGACTTGCTTCCAGCTTACTACTAAACAAGGGCTAGTTCTGTTAGATGAGACATCTATTGCAGCTGACCAGAAGCTCTATACTAAATGGCAAGCTGCCTACTATAAAGTGTATTGAGGATTCAAACCTTTATATATATATATCTCTGGGTGCACACATGTGTGCATATGTAATTCTTTCCTCTAGGGAATTCTAGTGAGGTAAAAGAGATTTCAATGCCTCTTCTCTTGCCTGCTATAGAAATGTTTGACTGGTGAGACCTCTCTGATAAAGTGGGGGAAAAAAACAAAAGCAGCTGTGAATCCCAAATACTTAAACCTTTGAAAGTTGTCCCATACATCTTGTATTCAGAACATCATAGCTACTTTCATTCAAAAACTAGGTCAGGACCAGTTACTTTCCATATTTCTGCTCTAATAACTACTAGGTACTTGTCCATGAATTTGGAAAAGAGCTGATGAATTTTCTTCTTTACATGAGCAAGTCCAAATTCTGAGATGATGTGCCCTAAGTAGCAGGCTCTAGCCAAAGCTGCAAAGAATAACCCTCTACTTCTCTTGTGATAATTGCACAAGCCAAGGCCAGAGATGAGAGAAACCAGAAAGACATGGGTTTGATAGCCTATTTGTGCTTCGTAGATGAAAAAGTTCCTGCACCTGTGATACACATGAAATTCTTTCCTCTCTAGGGAATGCTGTTTCAACTGGACTACAGAACCAAGTAGAGATTGAAATGCTGAAGCTGGATTCAAGCCAGTTTGCCCATAAAGAGTTCAGTTCCTTTCTCATCACTCTCTGTCTTGTACAGAGAGCAATTGGCAAAAGATTACACGTTCCTCTGGGGCTGCTGAATTTTTTGGTCATTACTATATCTGCATTTACTAAGCAAAGCAGGAGAAGGCTAACAGAAAAACAAATTAATTCTATCTTCATTTTGATAGTAAAGATGGCCATATCTGTCCTTCATTTTGAGGCTTTTTTTGCATATTTTTAGTTATAGCATGTCTTCTCAGTGTAGCCTTCTCTTTGTCCTTCATCCCTTTTAAATAAATAAAAAAAATAGAAGAGTATTGACTTTTCATTTGTTTGCAGTAGTCACCAGGGATACTCACCTATTTACCTCAATGGAGTCCTATACAAACCCTGTGGAGCTAGGATCAGTTTGTACTTAGTTCAAAGGAATCTTTCTCTTATCCTCCGGCTAGAAGAAAATTTTAACAGACATTATAAATGCTACACAATCAGTAGGGAAAGAACAGGATTATTAAAATTCCAGTGGCTAAGGTGTCATAAAACTAATACTTTAGCTTCATTTATCCATTTTTAATGTAGCATTGTTTTCTTTACTGAAAGCTGATATATTTAGCAAAAGTGACCTCCAGCTCAAAAACAAATGCCAGCACTATAGGAACAGAAGCAGCAACCACTGTTCTTAGCCCACAGAAATATTTATTCAGTTTGGTCAGTAAATTATAGGAATTTTCAATGCTGAGAACTCGTACTTAGTACAACGTCATAGTATTGACAACAACGACTTTGCCTTTTGTCAACATACAATGTGAAACATGGATTAACTTGCTCACAATAAATTACAGTGTGATAGATGAAAAGAGCTCAATGACATCAGTAACTTAGGAACTGGTTACAGTTTGCTTCACTTACAGTATTTTTAAAAATGGTTTTCAATAGTAAAATCATTGCAGCCAAAGATAAAAAAAAAAATCCACGTACAATAATAGCAAGGAAGTGCATTTCTGGAGCAACAGTGAGCTACCGGTAAACACTTCATACAGTGATCTTCAAGGCACAAAGCAAAAAAACTGGGTATGGGTTTTTTTGCAGGTTGATGGAGTCAGGGAAGGTAAATTTTTTTTTTGAATATAAAATAAATACATTTTAAAAAGACGCATACAAAAGTCAGTAAGTCAGTCAAATAGCAAGGCTTTCACAGAATGCCACACTGACAGAACATTTGTGAATCCATTTCAGTCATGAAATCACGTTCACAGCTTGAATGACACAATCACTGAGGCAAGGGAACCATCACTTCAACATAATTAATGGGGAAGAAGCCAGACTCTCCATTTAACATCCCCTCGTACCAATTCTCATCAATCTGATTGGTCAAAGTTATGACGTCCCCTTCCTTAAACCCAAGCTCGCCTTCATTTTCTGGCTCAAAGTCATAGAGAGCTTGGCAGCAAGGCTGATCCATGTGCATTGAAGAACCTGCCCCAGTGACAGAAAGAAAAAAAGGTATCAATAGAGCTTCACAGCATCCCACCAGCCACTAAGCATAAAACAATGGGTCAAAACATGGAGCCCTGCTGTCATGAATTCCCCCCCAACAGTTTTTCCATTGCTTTCACCCATTAACATCTAGTCCTTCTACATA
Organism: Mycteria americana; assembly: GCF_035582795.1. Classification (NCBI taxonomy): domain Eukaryota; kingdom Metazoa; phylum Chordata; class Aves; order Ciconiiformes; family Ciconiidae; genus Mycteria; species Mycteria americana. The sequence continues at coordinate 60,179,311 of NC_134370.1, read as the reverse complement.
TAAAAAATAATGCTAGTGATAATTAGTTTAAAGCATAATCCTGTTTCTCCCTTAAGTTCAGATGCTACTCTATTGTCATTCCTAGTTGCCTTCCCCTTCAGAAGGATATTCATCTCAAACTGATAGTTTGGGTAATCACAGTTGTCAAAATCAGCGTGGTCTCTTTGGAGTGGTGGCTAGAGGAACTGGAAGGGTAGGAGTTGAGGAAGTAGAGGAGGCAACAGAAGTGACAAGTAATCATTTAAAGAAATTGCACTGCAGCACACTGCTACTGTGTGAATACGTACCAGAGGGCAGGGGCTCAGAGTCAGTCCTACAAACGCACCCTTACAGCCTGGAGGCAGCCTCCTGGATTTTCATGCTACATGTGCATTTGCTGGAGCAAGGCTTCCAGCTGCTCCTGCATTAAGGCTTCCACCCTCACCTCCCTTGAGCAGTGACAGTCATTTCTGGCTTACTGCTCCCCAAGTTCATGTGTCAAATCCTTTGTCGTACACATCCTTCAGCTGAACTAAAGCAAAGGTTATGCTAGGAACAATGGTGCCTGTCAGACTTTTTTACAGATGAAAGGAGTTTTCCAACACAGTATCTGGCTGTTCTTGTGACTTATGCTGTTTGCCCTGCTATACAGATCGTAATTCCAAATTACTCTTTTAAAACATTAATGGTACCATATGCAAACATAGTAGTAAGTACATATATTTGCTGGAAAACAAGTAAATATAAACATAAATTAAAGTACAAAACAGAATCGCCATTAGAAAAACAAGTTAACCTTGTAAATGCAGTCACCTTTTTTAAAGATATTCTCATGAAGGGGTGTTAATTGGCTTGGATTTGTGGTATGGATACATTCATTCATATTTATGAATAATAACTTATTCTAATAAAATGTAATCTAACGTTCAAATTGTAAAGCTTAGCCCTGTGGCCAAGGACTAGCCAGAGGTTCAACTGAAGTTCAGCCAGAACAGATTTTTAAAAACATATACAGCATATCCAAGTAGAAGTCTGGTAATTTGAAATATATTTGTAAAGGAAGAATAGGAGAAAAGGTTTCATGCTGCTGCCATATAAACAGTAGTAAAACACATTATAGCATGACAACTCTAGAACACTCTAGTACTTACATTAAAGCAGCTAAACCTCTGAAATGCTAAGTTATTCAGGTTGTCTTATTTGCAACAATTCTCAAATATTCTAGTCTTGACTCTCTCTCCCAGCTATCACACACGCTAATCATGCAATCACCTTGAAGAATAATTTTTGTCCGGGTAAATCTGCACACAATTGCTAATGCAATACAGATATGATAGCTGAGATGCTAAAAATGCATGCAAAAATGCATTTTAATCTGCTAATTATGGTAACATGTAGGAAACCATTGAAAAATAACTGTTGAGGCATTTTCTAGTAAAAGGAATTGGGAGAAGCCTCTTAAGGAAGCCAGCTGACAACTATTCTGGTGATCAGTAAATGAGAACAGGTGAAAGCATCTTTTTAATTGACAATAATACAAGCAGGGGTAATACTTGGTGTTAAAACTGGGAAGTAGGAATTCCTTTTCTATTTTGTGGGTATGTTTTATCCTTTATAACAACAGAAGAGGGCTTTTATTTATAACAACGGAAGAGAGCTGTCAACACAGAGATCCCCCTCAGCAAACCCCCCAGAACATTGCTGTAACAACGCCAGACCAGTCCTCTGCCTGTGGAAGGCACGGGGTAGTGACAAAGTTTTACAAGAACAAACCGAATTACGGCTAGTCTAATACAATGGCACGGGTGAAAGCTTGGTTCTGGACATATTTTTGCTGAAACGGTCCAAGCAGAAAAAACGAAGATGAGCCACAGTTTCCCAACAAAAATGGACTGATTGTGTTCAAAACCAGCTGAGTTCTTTTCAGTCTTTGCCAAGGTAGAACTGGTACCAGCTCACTGGAACTGTCAACAGCAGAAGGCAGCACTCTCAATAACTGACAAAGTCCCTTGCTTTCACCAGCTGCTCCGATGGGGTTAATCTATTATTGCAAGCCAGTTAGTTTCTGACAGTAAGGTACCTGATATGAGATGGATCGCATTTGGTTCATTTTAAGCTCCAAAGAACGGAAAAGAAATGTCTGGCAGCCTGGAAAGATTTTTAAATAATGGTCACAGCCAGTACAACCGGTTTCACTCCAGGCTGTAGGATCAGTCAAAGTCTTCATTAGAGTCAGGCAGCTGCTGCTACTGTATAATCCAATGAGACAAAGCTTCCCTGACAAAGGTAATGGGGGCAGCACTGGCTGACAGTCTGCAACACACACTGTTTAACATCACAGAATTGGTGACATGATTCCAGCCTTTTCCTGTCTATTAAATACTTGCACATCCTTTCCTGTTGCAGATTTAAGCTAAAGAAATTGCACTCTCTTTTTCTGCAAACAGGATTTATGTTAATTTTCAACACCATGCACACCTGCTTAATTTCTCCAGTTGTGGAGCTAACCTGCCACACTTCACTGTCACATTCAGAGATGACTTGTCATTAATCTCCAGACCACTCAAACCTGGACAGCACAAATGGAAAAAACCACCACAAAAACAGGTTAAGCAAGAAGCTGTCTATGACTGTTACAGAATGAAGCCAGAATGCCATTCAATGCTGGTTTGGTTTTTTGTTTGTTTTCCCCAAAGGGAGTTACTGCCTGTACCTGCATCTACTCTGCCTTCTATTCCATGTTGTACACATATGGTAGCAAAATTATACTTTAATAATAACAAACTGGAAACTTGCTAAGATAATTAATCCAAGCCTCCCTCACAGCTGAAGTGAGTAAACATTTAGATGCTTATGCTACATTCCAGCACCTGGCAACCAGACCCATTTATTTCATATCATAGTCAAACCTGACAAACAAAAGGAATGAAAGGCATGACATAACACAGCATTTAAAGAGAGTTCTAAAATGAGCCAGATGATGCTCATAGCCTCAGCTGATTAACGAGGATAACAATGAATTAGAACAAAAACACAGATTTGTTATCTGTGCTTAATCAAAGCAGCTAAATAATTCACAACATTAAAATGAGGTTTCTGGGAATCTAGCAATGCAAATGTGTGCAAGTCATTAGTAGTAAATAATCCCCATGTGTTAAGGACCATACAAAGGAAAATACTATTTCTAATTCAAGAAGCTGATACTTAACTTGAAAAGCTGTGGTGAAGCACGGGAAAGCCATTTCAACACTCAGAACTGGATTGTGGTAGCTGTGCCAAATGTATCACAGCTTACTTTGAATGTCCTGTTGATTTCCATGGGTTCGCTGAATACTAAGATACTACTTACCTTGAGTGACAGTATCAGAGAAATTAAAAGTCTACATTTTGATACGGTCAATGTGTAAAACAGGGGAAATTAAGCATGAAAGTGCTTGCTTGTGTAGGATGAAGAGGTCAGTTTTCTAAATGAAGAAAGCGGGTGATCATGATGCTATCCCCCCTATCACATGGAGACCTTAGAACATTTAGCAGTTTTGCTTGGAGCCGCCTGGTTCACATTTCTAAAACACAGACCATAAATCTAATCTGTTTCATGATTCTGATTTTAAACATGAACAGAAAGGTTTCGCCATTTACAAAGCAGGGCATATTGACCCCACTGCACCTCCACAGAAATCCATAGGGATAACTTTTGAGTATGGAACAGGAAGAGAAAGAAGACAATGAACAACGATTTCACTGATGACTGTACCTGCCGGGAAGGTAAGCACAGCATCCATAGCTTCTTCAGGAGGAAGAAAACATGATGGATGGTCTTTCTGATATTATTAGCAACACTAAGTATAGCAACAATTATTAAATATATCCCATTTCTCCTTTTCATCTCTCTCATGGTTGTTTTATTTCTTTTCCATCCTGACAGCACTGAGCCAAGCAGTAAGTGAAAACCCATCGTTTAGTGATATGCAAGCAGTTGATGCAATAGTCCCTGAATGGAATCAATGAATGGAAGTGGCTCACTCCTTTCTTATCTTAGTGATCAGTGGTAATTTATTTTTCAGTTCATTCACTGAATTTTAGCTCATTAAAACTGGCTTTTTTTTTAAAACTAAGTGGGCTGGAAACAACCTTGAGAAGTCACCTAGTCTGTCTTTCTCCCAAAGGCAGGACTGATTTCCCTTAAAGGACATCTTGGATCAATTGCTTCATGGCAATGATAAACCACTGTAGTATGTGTGCTGTTTTATCTCTGGTTTGACACACTAGTTTATATACAAATGCTGACTCCGAATCTCCTTTCTCCACTGCACATGCGAAGCAGAAAAAATAAAAGTTTATGTAACTTGACAAGTAATTGATAGGGGCCTAGAAATTTTATGCTGAATTTTTAATAAAGGTTGCTATGTTTTTGCTACTTTCCTCCAGATGTGCTGTGAAAATAACTAGAAAAAGTTATTGATTGCTGCAGACATCCCCAGTGCTTTGAATGAAATGCGTCCTTGCATCACACGTCTTAGGAAACGGTGGTCTGAATTGAGAGGAGAGTGCAAAGAGGGGGTTGTCTCCCTCAGTCCCAACCATGATCTGCAACCATGATCTGCTTCGGCTCAGGGAAGCAGGCAGAGGCAGACATGGAGAGCCCAGCACAGGGCTAGTCTCTGGATGGATCCCCATGGAGATGGCAACGGCAGGACATCTCTGTCACCAGGGTTAATGGCACCCCGTGGGTGATCCCCTTGCTCTGCTGGACCGTACCTCACTATCTTACCACTTCGTGCAGTAGCTTGTCTTGGATTTTATGTTCTAGAAACTGCTGCTGTAATTGCAAGTCTTATACTGGAGGCTGTGTTTTTATACTGTATCTTTGTACCACTTTTTGAGAAGTACTGGTAAAGAGTTTGGTGTTTTATATATATAAAAACTTTTGACTTTTTATATATATAAACACATTTGACAGCAACACAAAACTGCTCTTAGCATACAGGCAGTATGGAGAGCTTCACTAACACACCCTCAAGTAGCTTGAAGCAAGCACTGTCGTGGTTTAACCCCAGACGGCAACTAAGCCCCACCCAGCCGCTCGCTCATTCCCCTGGTGGGATGGGGGAGAGAATCAGAAGGCCAAAAGTGAGAAAACTCGGGGGTTGAGATAAAGGCAGTTTATTAGGTAAAGCAAAAGCCGTGCACAAGCAAAGCAAAACAAGGAATTCATTCACTCCTTCCCATGGTCAGGCAGGTGTTCAGCCATCTCCAGCAAAGCAGGGCTCCGTCACGCATAACAGTTACTTGGGAAGACAAACGCCATCACTCTGAATGTCCCCCCCTTCCTTCTTCCCCCAGCTTTCTATGCTGAGCATGATGCCATATGGTGTGGGATATCCCTTTGGGCAGTTGGGGTCAGCTGTCCCAGCCGTGTCCCCTCCCAGCTTCTTGTGCACCCCCAGCCTACTCGCTGGTAGAAGCAGAAAAGGCCTTGACTCTGTGTAAGCACTGCCCAGCAATAACGAAAAAATCCCTGTGTTATCAACACTGTTTCCAGCACAAATGCAAAACATAGCCCCATACCAGCTACTAAGAAGAAAATTAACTCTATCCCAGCCAAAACCAGCACAAGCACAAAAGAAACAAATCAAGGAGTAAGATCTTGCTGGGTGGATTTATGCTGCCCAACTGCTGCAAATCCCCTTCAGTATAGATTGTATAATAGCTTCATCTTGTAGCAGAGTGCAAGAAAGTTAGAGGCATTAGAAGGAGCATGAAGTTACAGCTCCAAGCTTTATTCTTTCACCTTTAGTTCTCTCATTTCTCTCCCAACAACCTTTAAAAAGGAACAAGACTGGAGGGAAGAGGAAATTGGAGAGCGAGGAAAAAATAAAAAGAAAAAAGCTTCAGAAAAAGATCCTAGATACCATGCCAAGTAGAGAAGGGAACCTTTGGCTCACTGCTTCCCCTCTATTTTCCTTACAAATAATGTTTATGGAAGAATTTGGCTTTTTCTCTCTTTTCTTTGCATACTGTTGTCTTTTGGGGGGGAAGGGGGGTTATTGGTCTTCTCTCATCACCACTGTAGCCGTTAAGGAGATAGGGCAAAATAATTTTATTCACGAGATGAGGAAAAGCTATTTCAATGAGTAGTGTAACCTTACTAATTATTATCATTCACACAACTTTCAAGCGCTTTCAACAGTTGATTTTTTTTGTGGAATCAGGGCCTAATCAAAGGAAGGGATCCTACTCCCACACCAATACGTACCTAAGTACTTCAGATCATAAATGCACACACTTCGGTCCATACTTTAGGGGACAGTAAAGAAAAATGTGTTAATAAAATCAGTAAGGGTGGGAGTCATCTCTCTGAATTTTACATGGCTAATACTTAAGATCCTGTACTGATCATTTATGGCTTCAGACTGTGGAGAGAAATTAGCATCTGGAGATATTCCAGACAGTGATCTAACACACCCACCTTAGGCATCTGTCTTTGCAAGAAATGAACTGTTTTCTGCAAGTGCCTCTCCCTCTCTCTCCTCCCACCTTCAGTGGCAATACAGAGAACCTAAAAGACCAAGCAGAATGCCACACCTAAATTTTCAGATGGGCAGGAGACTGTTGAGAGGAACCCTGCTTCACAATTCCATTTCCAAATCTGGGAAACAAACCGGAGTCAGATGCATGGATACTGATGCTTCACGGATCCATTGTTCTCACGGTACAAGGAATACTTCAAGCAACAATCTGGCAAAACATCTATCGACGTGTTAATTCTGTGGCCATAGACTTACCTGATGATTTCATGGAAGAACTATAGGCAATCCCATTGTGCTGCTGATTATCACCAATTTCCAGAGTTGTAGTTATTACAGGCTTTGGCTTAAATTCACGTTTAGGCCGACTAGATGCTACATTTATTCTGGAACACAGAGAAGAGTGGCAAGAGATTTACTGGAAAGAAGAGATACTTACGGAGCTTCCACTCAGGTTCAATGCTTTGGTGTTTGAAAGGTTGGGGGGGGGGGAATCGTCTGCTGGTTTTGTTTTTAGGCTTTTTTTTTTTTTTTGGGGGGGGGGGGGGGGAGCAGGTTTATTCACTAAAAGCTGCTCAATTCTCATGCAGTATTTGAATTGCAGCAAGTCCCTATTTTATTTAATGCTTTGGTCCTGCTGACAGAGGCATAAAGCTTAACAGCCTGAGTTTGAGAAGTGCTGAGCATCCACAGCTGCCACTGAGTTCAGCAGAAGTTCCAGGAATGAGCTCTCTGGAAAGCTCAACTGCAAATGACATATGCAGAAACCCAGCCAGGACAGAGGCCCAGGGACTGAATCTCACGCATTGCCTTTCTATTAGAGAAAATGGGAAACAACCATTTGGTCAGCACAACTGTCTCAATACCTCTTCCTGTATGTGCATGTGGCCCAGCTGAGACCTCCTTGTCTCACTGGGCCCTCCAGCTGGGATGGTGCAGGGGGTCTATAGGCACAGTGAGACCTCCTTGTCTCACTGGACCCCTGTGCTAATACTCACAGCCACCATGTCCGCCCTGATCTCAGGAAAGCCCCAAAGTTACCTCGACTCTGCGACTGTAATGTTAGCGTATGCCATGGTGACATTCAAGTCATTTAGGTCTCCTGTTCTCTGCTGGTTCTCTGAGTGACATATAACACACTAATGACAGCAGCATTTTTTTCCTCTGTTAGGATGACACAAAGTATCTGGGCCTTTCATAAGTGCACTGTACCACAGCTGTGTTCCTAGTCAGCTATTTCCTTACACCGCTGCAGAATTTTGGTATACCCCTTAGTCGCAATGAAAATAGGCCAACTTCTCAGCAAAGCCTCCAAAACACAACTCAAAGCATGGAAGTTTAAATAAACTTACAAACAAATGGAGGCTGTCCTGATTAACCTCCGCAGATGTGAGAGAGATTCTGCACACACTCAAAGCCTTCTGGGCAGATCCTGCATTAAATTAAAGGCTCACAGCACAGCAAGAAGTTGCCAGGTGGCAACAGTTTAAAGCAATGAAGTCCAGTAAGGCACAGAGCACAGCAAATGTGCATCTGTGAGATGGTGCTACAAGATCTGTTGCTCCAGTGACTTTTCACATTCATGAACCTCAGCTGCAGAAGAGGTTCCAATTTTTCTGATGGGTTCAGTCTTACCGGTTTTGCAGCTTGCTCTGCAGATCCTCCAAAATTTCTGTGGATTGTTTATGGTAATCTAGTGCTGCTTCTACAAACACAGCCAACTGGCTAACTTGTTCTACCTGAAATATAGAGAGGAAAATAGTTGTAAGGAGCCTGCAGGACATTCAGCTGAAGGATAAACAAACAGATCATTCAAAACAGACCTGGTATCTCAAAAGACCTTGATACCTTGTGGAAGCTATTGAAAAAGAGCATATGTGTTTCTATCAAAGAAACTGCCAGTTGGAAACTGAACAAAACCGAGGTGTAACTTCTAGTTCACTAACTCAGGGCTGGGTCCTTGAGTCATTTCCTTTCACAATGTGCAAATCCCTTCTGCTTTCAACTTCCAAGCCAGCTGTCTGTCAACACCCAAGCCTGAAACAGTTAAAAGGACATGACCCCTTAGCAGGTGAAAGTGGGGCTTTGCTAATCAGCAATGCTGGAAGAAATTACACTGTGACAGTTCTTATGACTCAGCCGCATTAGTGTTTATTAGCAATGTTTACAAACTGCAGTTCTGAAATGATCTGGACTTACCTCACTAGATGGCAGCATTTATAAACCAATAAATGAAATATGATTTATCTACTTGGCTTTAAAAAGCATCAGCCAATCACTCAAAAATATGAATGCTGAGGAAAGGGAGAATGTGAAGGAGAAAGAAAAATCAAAATATTGTTATTCATAAGGTAACAAATAATCTCATTCCCCTAACACAAACGGAAAAGTTCAAGCTGTACTGGGGATGGAGCAGTAACGGATACTTATTTGTCCTCTTCTTTTAAGACAGCATTAAGAGGACAGACCCCAAGAAATCTGACATGTTTCCATTCCGTCATGATGTCTTCAGACACTGGATCACAATAAGGTATCCGAGTAAACTTTCTGTGAATGTTTTATGGACCCATGGCAATTTTGTGCTACACTTTGTCTGTTTTTACTCGGTTAAAAAGATTATTAGAAATTCTGCTGGGACTCCAAGAGAGCCAAACATTGTCACATAGCATACAGAAATGAAATGCACAGAACCAAATCAACAGCTGGTACAATTCCATCACAGTCAAAAGAAAGAGAGTAATGTAAACCAGCTGAGGACAACGCACAAAGTGCCTGGGGTTTGGATGGGGTGGTCAGAGAAAATGGATAGACAAGGACTGTCCAAACAACATGACTAAGAGCCAGGAGGAATATGGAATTGTGGATTAGGAGAAGAGAGAGAGAGACAGACTGGGAAAGAGCCAGAGAAACTTGAGGGACTAAAAGCCACTCAGCAAGAGGAGCCTGGGACTGGCTGAGCGGGAAAGGCAGGAAGATGGGTCTGATAAAAAGTGCATGCAACAGTGTCTATGTGGGAGGTCTGGAACTAGCTGTGCAAAAACCTGAGAAAGAGATGTGGATCAGGACTGAGCCTGGGAAAGGCACCTGGCAAGATGGCTGGGAACCAGAGCTCAGAGAACAGAGATTGCAGGGCAAGGAGACCAAGAAAGGGAGATATTTGGGGAATTGGAAAGGATGGGAAGGAAGCGATTGCAGTTAAGATCTCTGCAAACCCAGCAAGACACTCTGGGGTTAGACAACAAGGCTGTAGTGAGAAGTTTGAGGAGGACAGACAGACAGACAGACAGACTGGGTCAGCACGGAAAACGGAAGGGAAGGAGCACAGAGTTTTCTTTAAACAGAAACAATAGAAAGTGCATATGGAAAAAAACCTCAAAGGGACATCCAGTTCACCCCCTCCCACAAGCAGAATTAGTTATACTAGAAAGTAGAACTCATCAGTTCTCTAGTGGCTCAGCTAAATCATTCTAATCCATGCACTGTTTTATCCTCAGTTTGGTGCTTTGACTAATGATAAACACCATCTGAAATATTTCTCAGCTGCTTATGCAAGACAGAATCATAAAACACATACACTGCAACCAGGCAACTGGTAGACCCTACAGCGGAGCAGTGTGCTGACATTGTTGATAGAGGATGTTACATTTTTTGGTGCCCTCATATAACTTGCACTGGTAAAACAGCAAGAGGCTTACTGACTTATACACAGCTGTAACAAATGCATCCCACTCACAGTTTAGGAGCTACAGGCTAGCTTATAACTGGCCATTACATGTGTGTGCATAGAGGGAGAAGTTGCTTGCAGTTAAATGCTTGCACTTAACAGCTCCTCCTTGTTACAGTTTGCTCATGGAAGACAGCACACTCCTTCCTTTCTAAGTGTGTTTTCTGTGATGCTGCATCTACAGGAGAAGACAAAGCTTTGGAATAGGCCCAAATAGTTCCAGTTCTCTTTTCCTACAGTTCCATGATTACATGGGAGAAAGCACATCCTGCTAGTCCTCTGTGTATGGACAGAAGAGAAGATTATTCTGAAAGACCACAGCTGCTCCTTATTTAGACATAATTTCATGATGGACTTGGGACTCTGAGCTGAAGTCCAGGTACCTGAGCCCAAGCCACAAACTCTATGGAGTAATTTTCAGAGCCAAATAGTAATAATAATGATTTTCAGAAGTAAAATAATCCAGAGACTTCAAATCAGCAGCAAAGTTTTGATTATAAGAGAGCTACAATTCAGAAAGCGCAGGGTACATACCCTTGCTTATAGTTTCAGCAGCCGGTCGGTGACTATGTTAATCTCCCAACTTTCCTGCTCCCACTGATCAAACTGCATTCTACTCTCATTGAGTAGTTCTATGAGTTCATTGCTCATAGACAGGCTGGGTCGATGGGCTGGGGCCAACTGTATGAGGTTCAACAAGGCTGAGTGCAAGGTCCTGCACTTGGGCCACAGCAACCCCATGCAACGCTACAGGCTTGGGGAAGAGTGGCTGGGAAGCTGCCTGGCAGAGAAGGACCTGGGGGTGTTGGTTGACAGCCGCCTGAATATGAGCCAGCAGTGTGCCCAGGTGGCCAAGAAAGCCCATGGCACCCTGGCTTGTATCAGAAATAGTGTGGCCAGCAGGACTAGGGCAGTGATCGTCCCCCTGTACTCGGCACTGGTGAGGCCGCACCTCGAATACTGTGTTCAGTTTTGGGCCCCTCACTCCAAGAGAGACATTGAGGGGCTGGAGCGTGTCCAGAGAAGGGCAACGAAGCTGGTGAAGGGTCTGGAGCAGAAGTCTGATGAGGAGCGGCTGAGGGAGCTGGGATTGTTTAGCCTGGAGAAAAGGAGGCTGAGGGGAGACCTTATCGCTCTCTTCAACTACCTGAAAGGAGGCTGTAGAGAGGTGGGGGTCGGTCTCTTCTCCCAGGTAACAAGTGATAGGACAAGAGGAAATGGCCTCAAATTGCACCAGGGGAGGTTTAGACTGGACATTAGGAAATTTTACTTCACTGAAAGGGTTGTCAAGCATTGGAACAGGCTGCCCAGGGAAGCGGTTGAGTCGCCATCCCTGGAGGTATTTAAAAGATGTTTGGATGAGGTGCTTAGGGACATGGTGTAGTGGTGGACTTGGCAGTGTTAGGTTTACGGTTGGACTCGATGATCTTAAAGGTCTTTTCCAACCTGTGCGATTCTGTGATTCTGTGATTATAAAATTTCTTAAGACCTCTGTGACAATTTTGTCTGAGCCACTGTATTTCTAGAAGAAACTCCTGAATTCTTGAGTTCTCCCATTTACTGCTGTGCATTATGTTCCTCTCTCACAGAAGATTAACAGAGGAAAGAGGCACACTTTCTGCTTTCAGACCTTACCTCCTATGAAGGATGGGACAGGCTTTATCCAATCCCACACACACTGCCCTTCTGGATGTACTGCAGCAAACAAAAATGCAGGACAGACTTACATCATTTTCTAAGAAATTGAACATGCTTCTTTCAGCTAGTTCCTTTGACTCTTCAAATTTTTCTACTGCTTGTTTAACTTCTTCATCTGGTATCTTTCCAAGACGCTTCTTTTTATAATCATAATCCAAACGGCGTCCTTCTAGTTTCTTCAAATGATGCTAAATAAGACAGAATATTTATGAGGACGTCCAAACAAACACATTGTGACTTAAGGAAATTTCAGTTATGGATGCAAATATAGAGATATGCAGAATCGAAGAAAAACAAGGCTCAGGGATTATCCAGTCCATCCCTTTGGCAGCATCAGGTAAGTCTAGGACTGTATACATGAATGAAATTTTAAACTGTATAGAGTTTAAATAAACAGCGATTTGTTAGCACTTGGGGAATTCGCTACCTTGATTTGCTAAACTTAGGCATCCAACTCATGGACTTCACTAAATGTGCAACACTTCAGATTGTTTAAATGAGAAGCAGGATCCAATCTAAATATGTGTGTGTCCCCATATTCTACATTTAATTCAATTTTACCTCTTGAATTATTTGCAATATGACAGCTAAAAGTTAAAGGGTTATTTACCCCTCTCATTCCATAAGCAGTGCTCCAACAAATCTTGTATTCTTACTTTCTTTGTTAGGTGTCAACTTGACACTTCAAGTTGTACAACTACAACTTGACACTGTATAACTACACAAGCTTTTCTGTTGCCAAAAATCATGGGACTGACAGACTTACAGAATGGACTCAAAGTGACAGTACAAAATGCTCATTAAAGCTAATGTCAAACAGTTTCTTTTCATCAGTTCAGAGTAACTACAACTGAAAACAGTTATGTATCATAGGAGGCAGCTACAGACATCAAGACATTATTACTATCTTTTTGCTATGCTTTCCACATCCATTTATGTGTAAACAAATAAAATAACTTTCATTTCTGCATTTCATCAGGGTTTTAACTTGCTTATTACCCAAGTCTATTGGAATCAACACACTCAGACAGAGACTGCCTGGCTTTCTTTGAATTGTCACATTGTAAACAAAAGCACTGAAAAACTTAACTCTAAAGGTTAAAAATGTGTTCCTCAGCTTCCTATATTTTTCCTATAGTGGCATATGGTACTTCAGCATTTTATGGCACTTTTCAGATGATTCTGTGATTGCCCTGAATGGCCTTTTTCAACAGTTATATCCATCCTCCATTACAAACAGCTTTAGGCTGACAGAGATAGCAAGATAGGATAATCAGTCGCAGTAAATCACAGCCCACTCACATGTTCATAAGAATTAATAAAACTGACGGTTAAAATAAAATAGCAGAAAAATAAAGAATATAGTTTTCTTCACTATCCTTCTTGCACTGAATGTACAAGTAATACAGCAAATTCAGTAAGTTAGACAAGTGAGAAATAGCCAGGCATTGATTTTAGGCAGATTTCATCACTGTTTTGCTAGAGACACAAACTTAAAAGCAGTGAAATTTATTTACCTTATTGCTTTCAAGAAAAATATCTCAGGGAACTAGAGTTTGATTGACTCTGATTATTGGTAAGTGAAGCTTTACTCTGGAAAACTTACCCCAATCTCTTTTAAATCTTTGTCCTGCAATAATTGTAGAGGATCAATAAAATTTTGTTTGACATTAATATCAAGTGAGTCCTTCACCTCTGCCATTTGCTTCATGCTCTCACCAGCATCCAGTAGTGCAAGGCCTATGGTAAAGAATAGGCTACTTATATCTCAGTATGTGTAAAACCAGAAAATTTGTCTTATGAAACAGCTATTTCAAACAGGTATCTTTGTATCTGCTGCAGGCCCTTGAAGAGTAAAAAAAACCAATGCAAGCTATGCACTTGCTTGTCCCCTACAGAAAACTAGAACTGGAAAATTTTTGTTCTGAAGTACACTTTGTTTTTTTCCCTGATGCCCTAGGAAAAAAAATAATACTATTTTCCCTACTGTATTTGCATAGGTTACAAACCTCCTCCACTTTGAGGACCGCAAACCAAGCTGATTAATTTGTACAACTTTAGTGATATTATTAAATACACAAAAAGTGAGTAACTTTTTAATCATAAAATGATGTTTTACAGCTTCCTCACATACAGCGTGTTTTTTTTCCAAACCTCCTTTTCGTCAAAATTCTTGCTGCTTCTTTAAAACCACCTATTTAACATAGCTGTATACTTTATTAAGCATGTAAGCATCAGCAGGCAGAACAGCGTTTGAAATGTCCTTTCCCCTTTCCTAGTTTTATTTAGTATCCCTGTTGCTTTTGCAAAAACACAAATACATCCAGCTCACAGATGAGTTGTGCCACTTCACTCTTCATGAGGAGAATAAATGAGTCTTCAGCTATCAGCAGCATCTTTCCCTATGCAGCACCTACTTGGGCTCAAGTGCGAGGTCCCTACGCCTACATAGCTGTTACTATTTCAAGACAACCACTGTGTGTAAAACTGCAGATACTAACAACAGTACGTAACAAAGCCAGCCCGTTGTGTATCGGCTTCTGCATGCAGTCCCAGCCCATACCACTCTCTCCCAGCCCCAGTCCCCCCTCTTTTCCCAGACCAGGATTCTCCTTTTCTCAGGTATTTCTCCCTGGTTCTCTCTTAATTCCAGCCATATCAAAAAGCACCCACTGAGTAGCTCTGTGACAATGCTTAAAATTCATTCCAGTCAAGCCCACATATACTATGCATGCTCAGCAAGCAAGGCCTCTATCAAGGTTTTGGCTGGGAAGTACCAGTGTATTTTGAGAGGAAATAAGTAAGATTTGATTTACCAAAGAACTGTAGCACGGCCAAGCTAGAGTTCATTTTCATGAAAATAAGAAAATGCATATTTAAGATGCACTGCTCCAAAGCACAGAAATATCAGATCATTAAAAAAAAAAAAAAAATCACCCAAAGTTACTCTTTATTTTTTTCCATGAGAATTTTTTCCCTTAGTTTATTTCTCACATATAGGGTAACCGTTTTTATTTAAAGGTTAGAAGAAATACAGTGCATCTAAGAATCACCCTAAATTATTTAGGTTTAGCAACTTAGAAACGAAAATGGTAATAATATGAATCATCAGATAGCATCAGTAATAATGTTATCATATCCACCTGCAATAGAGGTGGACAAATATGCAGAAACATTGTGTTTTGTTGATTATGTTACCACCTGATCACTGTACTTAACTTTCCCTCTTACCTACAGTAGCTATTTACATAGGTTATGTCACTGAGTAGTATTCTGCAAAGAACTTTATGCTGAAATATTCACAGAGGAGATACACAAACTCACCAAACATAGAACCATCGCCAAGCTCTCTGCCATACCGTATCATGCAGTCTCCTAGGAGTCCCTCTGTCTGGGGATAGCCTGTGGTTTTAACTTGTCCTCTGATCTTTGACATAGTGTTCAGCATTCCCAGTTTGGCTCTGTATGCTAAGAAGGACATAAAAAAAGAACAAAAGTTATAAAAACACTTTCAAAACTAATATATTTAAAGCAATAAATCATTTAACAAGCAATGTCACGAGGCAAGTCACTATCCTGGTCTGTAGATTCGTAAGTTTTTTGTTGTCAGTACTTCAATAGTCAAAAGCTGAAATAAGATTCCATTCAACAATATGGGTCATGTGAAACTGTTTTTTATTCCCAACTGAACAAGCATCATTTCTCCAGGCAGATATATAGTGCTTGTCACCTTCACATCATTGGATATTCACCAATACTCACATTCCCTTGAATATTGCTGCTTGTGAACTCCTTGATTAGAAGTACTGCAGAAAGCAAACACAGAATAGATACAAGCACAGCCAAAGCCAATTTCAAGTTTGCTCCCTCTTGTTTGGGAGAACTTTGCAGAACTTCCCCCCTGCCCCCTTTCTTTTTTTGGTTCCAGTAACGAAGACAGTAAAAATTTATTCTGCAGAATGGCCTGCTACATACATTAATTTGTCGTTATCCTCCACCTATCATGACAAAACCACGCATTTATTCTTGGAGAGTTTTTCCAATCTACTCCTTACTATTATCACTCAACAGCTTCTTCCACACAGTAATGGCCATGGGCAAGGCATTCCTGAGGAATGTGGACCATGGTGACAAGCTTCATCTTGAACACCCTGGCTGGGCCTTGGTAAAGGACTGAATCCTACTATCTTTATGTAGACATAACCCATTAAACTTCTTCAGGGACGTACATCTCATGAGGTTCCCACAAGAGACGGCTATCTCTGAAGTCACTGGTGTAGCTGACTAAACAGGAACTCAGTCACAGTTCTCAAAAAATGAAGGTTCTTCCAACAGCTGGTTTGGACAGTGAATCAAGGTCATAACAGAAACTTTGTGACTAACTGCAAATGTAAAC
Organism: Mycteria americana; assembly: GCF_035582795.1. Taxonomy (NCBI): domain Eukaryota; kingdom Metazoa; phylum Chordata; class Aves; order Ciconiiformes; family Ciconiidae; genus Mycteria; species Mycteria americana. Next base: position 60,162,987 of record NC_134370.1, on the reverse strand, counting down.
CTGTCTCCTTTCTTGTTTCTTAAACCAACATTTAAAAAACCTCTACTAACTGACAATCCAAAACCCTCCGAGACCTAGCAGTGTCCAGAAAATGCAAAACCTCCTTCAAATACTGGGTAAGCAAGCAACAGCCCTCTTCCCCATGGCTACATAACTACCAGTATCTCTGATGGCAGCAGCAGCATCTGAGTTAAATTCACTGGCTTTTTACATCTCTGCTAAAAAACACGTTGGCGTTCTCTTCACTTTAGGGGTCCATATCCCACTCCAGGAAATCCAGCACAAATATGAACACACGTGCTGTACCACAGGACCAAGCTGTCCCAGACACGTCATGCATGCACAACCTACACATGCCCAGCAAACCAGATGCACTGTGTCCTGCAAGTTGAATGCATCCCAGATCAGACTTACCACATATAAACTTTACCATTGTTCATTGCACACACAGGTAAAGTTCTCCAGGACACACATAAGCCTCACAGTGATGACCTAATTAGCTTTCATTTACCTAGGATGAATTTCCAAGTAAGAAGACAATGTTCAGCAAAATCCAACACCTATTGTTCCTATCCTACCTGGATTTGGCTGAAGATACTCTGTGGATTTGGACAGAAGCTCTGCTACAGCTTTATTAGTAACATCAATTTTCTGAAAAAGAAAAGTAACATAATTAGCAAAAAGCAAATCAATTACTAGAAAGTTCACCATTTTATTACACATAATACACTATTCTAGCTGATTATGAAATATTATTTAAAATAAGCCAAATATTGTAGCTTAAAATGAATAGTCATGTCACAATTATGACAGGATTTTACCAAAAACATATTCATTAGCAGGCAGTACTGGGAAGGAGAGAAGGTTTGTATTAAAATGTGGGCTTGCCTTTCCAGCCCATCAGTCTTGACTACTGCTTACATATTCTAGACTGTAATTTTCTGGCCAGCCCAACAGTTGTTACTAAGACTGCTTTTCTCCACAGGTGAAAAAGACTGAACATATCCCTCACAATCCTGGGGTCATGGCCATTTAAAGCAGTAGTTTGCACTGTCTTCCCATTTAACAGTTTCTAAAATGCTATTAAAAAAAAATCACATTTCTGGCTTGTTTCGTTTTTCCTCCCTTAGGGCCTGCACATTATTTTTCCTCTTATAATGCAGAGAAAGGACATAATTATTCTGAAGAAACTGAAACCTAGAAACCTGTTTAGATCATAAATTCAAAAGTGCATGTTGGAAAAAAACCAACTCACGCAAGACTTTTTTCCTCAATCTGCCAACAATAAAAGCTGTGACCTAGGTGTACTATGGACATTAAAAAGTACCCAGAGAGACAAGGGCAATTAAAAAAAGTACATAAAAGCTGAAAAAGCAGAAACTGGCTTTATGCTGGCAGTATGGGCAGTAACATTGTTGAATTTGCAACACAACAGCTAATAAGTGGATAGCAAACACCTCCATTTCCACAACAATTCATGTAAATTTCTGAACACGGATATAAACTAAGAAATATAATTCTGTGTCAAAAGAAACGTTGACCCTAGTAGTTAGATTTTTATCATGAATAATGTCAGACGGGAAGGCTTCGTGGTCTTTACAAAGGCTCACTAAACACTGAAGACTTCTCTCTCTAATCTCCCACACAGAGGAGAAGGCCCCTCCTGGTGCTCCGCACCATTCTTGGAGGAGTTTCTCTTCACCGTTGCGAGGTGTCAGTGGAACCTGCCTCCTCTGCTCAGACAGCCCTTGTGGATATCTCTTCTCCCTTCCTCCCTTGGCTGAGCTGACAAGGCTCAAGGATAAATTTCCACTTACCCTTACAAAACTCTGTCTGGAAGCATGGGGGGGGGGGGGGGGGGGTGTGTGGTGGTGTTTCCCACGTAAATCTACACCACCATTCTGTCACTTGAAACATGAAACATTTTTGATTCTGCAATAGCTTAATATTGGAAAACATAATGTTGCTTTCCTTACCCTTTCCATCTCTTGAAATTCTTCATCTAACTTTGTTCCTTCTGCTCCACTTATTTTTTCACTGAACAACTGTAAAAAGACAAATTTAACCAAAAAATTGCATGATTATTTAATTACAGAATAAAGATCCGAGAGTCACAGGAATTAATTCAGATTAGAAAATATGCAGCAACCATTTGAGGCAACTGTGCAAGAGAAGAGTAACCTTAGTCTTGGAAGTGAAGCACTCATTTCAAGAGGGATAAAAGATACCCGATACGAATTTACAACAGGCAAACAAAAAATGGTTTCTCATGCTTAAACAGTTTGTACCCTAAAGGCGGGCCTACTCTGCAGACTTCAGGCCCAGGGACCAGCGTAAATCCAGAGTAACCATTTCAAGGATGTCTCTCTCTGCAGCCCTGGACCCCTGAGTACCTTCTGGCCCTGTATGCCACCAGGCTCAGGGATACAGCTCCCACTCCCGCTGCTGGGAGTTGCCCGCAGTTCTGTGGAAGGAACAGGCTCGTGAAGGATGCTGCACAGTGACCCACCTGTGTGACTGAGGATCTTTATGATACTGAAAACAAAAATGTCATGCATTCTTCAAAAATGCAAAGCACCAGTTTTAAAAAGAGGATTTCAGTAAATCTTCTTAAGATGGCTGAAATATTATCCAAGTTTTGTGTAAAAACTCCAGGCTGTCAGACCCGAGTTTGGTCCTCACTGAGAAAGCCATGGCTAGGAATAAGCACTCGAGCAGAACTCAGCTATCTGCTTCTTGCAGTCCACGGTACCCGCGCTGCAACAGCATGAGAAGAAAGCCAGATCCTCACCCAGTGTGAAACAGCCTCTGAAAGCGTCGCTCCGCTACGAGGGAAGTGGTTTAACACGTATTCACCAAATATTAAACATAAATTCCTAGGATAATTCCTGCAAAAATGCTACGCATTTCTCTGTTTTAATTGACTTTTATCACTGAATCTTCTAACAGCGTAATGTAAAATCCAGGCCTAGCTCAGTGACTGCTGGTGTTCCCCAAACCTGCCCCCAATAAAGCGGTTTGTTCGTCCTCAGCACCTTCTAAAAGGGAATTCATCTCACTGAATTCAAAAGGCCTTGGAGACTTGCATAATCTGAAAATGGGTCACAGCTCTTTGCAGCGCAATGGTTCCCTCTCCTCGGTCACAGCCTGCACCGCACAGGTGTGGAGGAACGCGCTGCCTCGCCAAAAAACAGCGATGAGCTGATGGAGCAGAGCTGGGAGCTCAGTGGCGGCTGACCTTGCATCGGTATCACTGCTGCCACACAGCCAAAAGAACAGACGGGAAAATGTGAGTTCAAAGAGAGCCATACTGCTAATTATTTCTATCGCCTTTACAGCAGGACTCGCAATCTTTATGCTTAATATGCCAAGCAGCCCAGCAACTTGTCAAGATTATTTCTCTTCCAGAGCACTGACGGAACAAGCACAAAAGCAGATAAAACAGAGATGAAGAAGCCCAAGTACCAGTGAGTTCCTGCGGGTCATCATCTTGCTGCGGTAAGACATCATAGCAGAGAAGCAAGCTGAGGCCACGCATGGAGGGGGACGCTGCCCCGGTCTCTGCAGGTACCTCTGAGGAGTCCTTGAGCACAGACGGAGAAAGACACATGAAAAGGCTGCATGAAAAGCAGCCTGTCAGAAGTTGTGCAGCTTCTTTACACTGGCAGTTTCTGTCTCCTTTCTGTGCAATGTTAATTCCTAGCATAATCAATGCCATTTTCCACAGCCTCACACATGTTTTCTTTCTCCAGCAGGCAATGAACAGATCTGTGGTTTCCTGAAACCTCTCATGGTGATCCCTTTTCAAAGGCCGAGTGCAGTGGGGGAATTATCCTTCTCAGGCTGAAGTTGCAAAATCCACATTCAGTAGCAACCCATAGCTGTCTCATTACAAATAATCCATTTATATATTGACGAAGAATAAATGCAATGAAGTAACATGATTGCTCGACTGTGAAAGCATAATTAATAATAAATTACTGCACCAAATGACTAAAATAACAAAGTGTCCCACACTTAGACAGAACAGATCCGAATGTTATAACAAGAAGCACAAGTGGATGAGTAGAAGTTCACACACTAACAATAATGCCAGAGAGAAAAAAAAACTCCACTGGATCATTGGAAGGCTGACAAAGATAGTCTGAAAAATGCAATTTCTCAGCAGATACACTGGAAGTTGATATGCTTTCAGTAAACGTCTTAGGGCATATACTATTTATCCATCGGCATCCCTTAGCTCGCCCTGGCTTACTGATGGCCATACGTGGTCACACGCACCTCCCTCAAATAATAGCCTGAAACTTAGGCTTACTGTGTTGCTGCTGTTTTTGCCAGGATCGCAGCTGCTGATCCAGGCGTTTGCACTTGGCTGGCGAGGCTGCACTCCCGGTGCCGACAGACACGTGCCTCAGCACCGGGCTGCAGCCTGCTCGCCCTCTTTGCGCATCTGCTCAAATGCTGCCACCCATGTTTAGTTTTGGTTTCTCTTCTGAAATGTCACAAAACTCTTCACTGTGTTTTGAATGGATAAAGTTTGATGCCACTCACAGAGGGAGAAACTATTTGCAGCAACAGTGAGTCACTCCTTGCAAGGGGATCACTGAACTTGCTGAAGCAGCAGGGAGTAAGGAAAGCATCTAAGTTAGATCTAGAAGGTCACAGAACAACTGAGACTTCTATGCACCAGCTTTCAGAGAGAGAGAGAGATATTCTGGATCTACAATTTGCAGAGAATAATGGAGTAATTTAATTAACAACTTGGATGATGGGATAGAGCACAATCCCTGAGCGCCTGGAAGACACCAGCTTGTGGGGAGCAGTTGATACACCAGATGGTGGGGCTGCTCCTCATAAGGGCTTTGACAGGTTGGAAAAAATGGGCTGACAGGAACTTCACGAAGCTCAAACACAAATGCCAAGTCCTGCACCTGCAATGGAATATCCCCATGCAACCGTACAGGCTGGAGGCCAACTGGCTACGAAACAGCTCTGCAGAGTAAGACCTGTGGTACTGGTGGAAAACAAGTTGAACATACATCAGAAGTGTGCCCCTGACCTGAAGAAAGCCAACCACATGCTGACTGGGCTTTATCAGCAACATCATAGACAGCAGGTCCAGGGAAGTGATAATTTCCCTCTATTTAGCACTTGTGAGACCAGATCTCACATGTCCAGTATGTTTGTATGTACATGTCCAGTTTGGGCTGCCCAGTACAAGACACTGACATCCTAGGTGGGTCTGGTGGAGGGCCGCTGATATGAGCAGGGGACTGGAGCACATGGCATACAAACAGAGAGCTGAGTTTGTTCAGCCTTAGGAAGAGGTTAAGTGGGTATCTACCTAGTGGGAGCATATGAAAAGATGGAGCCGGAATCTTGTGGAAGTACAAGAAGCAACGGTCACAAGTTGGAAAACAAGAAATTCAGACCTGTTAAAAAGGAAAGAAAAAAGAAGAAAAAAACCACCATGAGGGTATTTAAACACTGGGTTGGGTTGTCCAGAGAAGTTGTGGAGCTCCCACACTTGAAGATATGCAAGCCTTGCCTGGACAAGGCCCTGAGCAACCTGCTCTAACAGGACCTGCTTCAAGTGAGAGGCTGGATCAGATGCTCTCTGGAGGGCCCTTCTGACCTAACCGACTCCAGTTCTAATTCCGTATTTACAGTGACATGTGAATGCAACTCCACAGAGCCAGATCTGCAGACACCGTTTCATACAGACACTGAAAACAACCTAACACACACCTACATCTAGGAGCAAAAGCACTGACCATATGAAAAAGTTTGTCCACACACTTTCCCAGTTCTATGCAAACATTAATAATACTGCAATTTCTAGCCCACGGAGGCACTTCTTCAATGATATTTACTCTGAGCTCTAATTTCCTTTGAGAAAGAAGACTACCTCAGTGCTCAGATACCGTAAAGAATGATTCCTTAAAGTCTATAAGCTGTCTGCGCTCCTGACAGTAAACATTGGTATAAAGTTCTAATGGTTATCATTAAATTTTACATCAGCACAGCTTGTTTGATATTGGCATAATCGGGATCGGCTTTACTCTTCTTGCATTTGGGAACACAAAAGCTTTTGTTCTGATCGTACTGAATTTAGGAGCTGTAAAACTAGCATCACCACTCTCCCAATTAAAAGTCACAGGATACCCAATTCATGATTGAAAATGGATGCACAAAGGAGATAGCTGCTGCGTTTTAATTCTCCGACTATTTGCTGAGCATCATTTACATGCATTATATCAAGCTGCAAAATGGTTTGAACTTTAATAGAAGCGTGCCCAACTGTGGGGCTGTGTAATTATGTGGCAATATCTATCAGTTTTTATGAGTCAGCTAATCAAAGGCGAAACTGCTACCATCACATAAGGCGTGTATTCTGAGGGAGCTTGGAATTACTTGTACGGGAAGAATCCTTCATCTCCAAATTCGGAAGCTGGGTGCCATGGATTCAGCACCTTTTCACTAGACAGGGCCAGAGCCAGAATTTGGGGCTCTGAAAAAACCCAGTTCCCACCATGGGGGCCACCACTACCTTACTATTCCACTGCCAGGTCAGAAGCTAAAGCCATTCATTAGTCATATTTCTGGTGGAGCTAATTAGGTTTCCTCTGGAACAAAATTTACACCCAGAGAATAGCTGTGAAATGAGAAAGATTTCTTCCTCTCAGGTGTCTGTGCAACTCCCTCCATCACACCTGATGTATTAGAGGTAGCGTGGAGAAAAAAAAACCCAAACCCTAAATAAAAACATGAAAACACTTTCAAAACAGCCATTGTAATATCACCTCTCATTTGTTGTTATATACGACAGCAAACTACCTTTTATTGTAAAACTTGCATGCTCTATATAATAGAAGACCTTTCTGCCTGAAGAAATATTGCAGTTTGTACACAAACGCTCCTTGCTTGTAACTTCTTCCGAGATCCTACTGTTCTTTGTAATATTGAAAAATTAAAGATGATGTTGTATTATAGACAATCTAAAAGTGTCTGGTGAGCTTACGTGGAATCTTCTAGGAAGACAAATCTGGAAAAAAAAAAACAAATAGGTTTTGGAAGAAACCCCTCCAGATATTGTGATTTCTATTTAAGTTCTGTATATCCAGCTACTGTTCAAAATGCAAATTGCAATTTTGTTATACAGTCTTAAAAGACTAAATATTTATCTGCCAAGGAATCTATATTCCAGGAAATTCTCTGAGAAAATACTTTTTCCATAAACCTAATACTGAGATTTTGTTCTCACACTAGTCCTTTGTTACTTTAATTTCTTTAAGATAATGTAATTTTCTTTTGATTTGTTGTGTTGTACTGAAGCATGAACAGAGCACATGAACTGTCTAGAGTTTAAACTGAACTCTATGGCTCACCAAAAGTCTAAACTAAAAAAGCCCCAAGCTTTCATGTAATTTTTCAGTACTTTTAAGTATGTTAAGATTTATCCTTCTTATTGCACAGGAATAGTACATTTCTCCATTCTCATATGGATTATAAAAACAAGCTTCAGAAAAATGCTTTTACTAATGTCTTGTACGTTATATCCACTAAATTACAGAACTTTTTCATATTTCACTAAGGAAGGTTACTGAACATGAGAAACTGCCAAAAATATCCCAGATCAACAGAGAGCTGATAAAACTCTCAAAACAATTACCCTATTTTTTTATATATCCACTGGGTATTTTATAATACAAGTCAATAGGATTCTTGCCAGCCAATACTTGCACACATGCTCTGACCTTCTGTTTCACTTGTTTTGCCATTCTTTTGCAACAGTCATTAACTGGGATTGAACCATCACAGGTTTTTTGTTGTTATTCAGCTACTGTTGAAATAAGTGGAGCTGAAGAAGTCCTTAACTGGCCAGCAAAGCTCTCTTGTACCTCACTGGCCAAGAAATTATCAAATACTATTTAATGACTGAATGAAAGGTACCGTATTCTATTAAAGACTTAAGAGCTTTTAATGACTCTTCACCAAGTAACGGCATTTATTTTGTTCTGAAGGAGTATCTGCTGAAATTATCTGCTGAAACTTTAACGGGATGGAAAATTCCTACATTTGTCATAAATATGCACACTGTCAAACCCATGAGGCAAAACATAGATTTTAGGAAAGATCTTTTAACAAAAAAGCCAAAGCTATGAAAAGACTTTAAATTTATTTCCCTCTCTCTAAAAAGGAAGTAAGCGATCAAAACTAATAGATTCATCCCAAAGTTAACACATAGAAAGCCAGGAAATAATATAACTATACGGTTACATTTCCCACAGAAACTTATAACTGGGCCAAACTGCACAAATACGTTAAGATATATCTTTAAATACAATACTTAGTACAAAACACTACATTCCAGTATGGTTAATGCATAATAGTTATGCTTCTCTTAATAAATCATTAAAACTTCCAGTTATTGCCCTGCAGCCACATAATTGTTTCATTTGGTGTTAAATTATTATGCATAGAGGATTTAATGCAACGTGACAATACTAATAGCTTTCTGAAGAATCTTATTAAAGCCTATCATAAACAATGGGAAGAATAAGGTGGCTGGCAAGATATCTTCTGGCTAAAGTAGAATTTCCTTGCAGTGTTCAACCTCCTGAGGGGAGAGAGATATTTCCTTTTTTGTCCTTTTCCAGAATGCTCCATCAGATTAGAGAACCAAGATGCCAGCCCGTCTTCTAGATCAAAAGTAGTTTAACCTCAAGTATCTATAATTCCCTGGTTTGTGCTTCTAAGTTCTATTACAATGCTACACGTATTACCTGTTTTTCCTCTTTCCTGATTGCTAATTCCCATGCTCAAAAAAAAGATTGCTACTAGTTCGTGTAGCGCAGACTACCAAGAACTTGAACCTACAACACAGCTCACCTAATGTCTTGCATCTTAGCACATCTTTAATAACATAAAGGAGTACACACTGGCAGAGCCATCTGCACAAAGTTTGCCACTGTGATAGAAAAATATTCTTTAAAAAAAGAATAAAATATTCTGCTTTATTGACTAGGTGAACATCTAAAACGAATGGGCAGCTTATAGACACCCCTGTTGTTGCCTTGCTGCAAAATAACTCCCCAAACACACAGAGTATGTTTAGAGAGGAGGCATTGCTTTATTCTGCGCAGGGTGCAAGGGGGAAAATTTCCACAAATGGAGCACACCTATTACAATTCTTTTCAGTATTTATCCATAAAAGTTAACGCACCATGCCTATCAAATACATAATCATCAGACTAACTAATCATCCTCTTCTTCCGTTGGCCCGTATTTTCTCCGCTTCGATTTAAAGTCACAGTATGATTTTAATTCACTGCACATGCTCACAAGGAGTGTGTGTGTGTGTGGGGGGGTAGTCCTTTCATCCCCCAGTTGGGTCGATGGTCACGATCTCCCCCTGCCCCCTTTACCTTTCTTCTAGTTACTGTTATTCCTGTTGTCTTCATGGTTGTTGTGGTGTCCCCTTATCTTTACGGCTCTCCCGGTAAGAGGATGTTCCTGTTACTGGTCTCTGAAGGGTTACAGCTTTGCATTCTTTTAGGACAAACATATGCTTGTTATTAAAATATGCAGTGCCCGTACCCTCTTATCTAACTTAGGCATTATCTATTACCTTGAAGATTCTACAGTTCTCACAGTCTCGTATGCTAGTTTCTATTTCTAACTGTGATCCCTTCTTAGCTACTAGTAACTCTTATACTATTTGTATTTTATTCTAAAATATATACACATATATACACGATTCAAGGTGACACTGTGATTGACTTCTAGAGATCTACTGAAAGTCTGAGTCCTCAGAAGAAAAAGAAGTGCCCCACACTGAGAAACTAAACTAAGATGCACATTTTCAAACACAGATCTAAACAAAAGACTAAAGAAACACAGCACTTGGCCCCTGGAACAGCTGCAGAGGATGCTGAAACCAACGAGGTATGAGAACGGCAGCCTCTTCAAGCCTCTCCTCCTGCACCAAGACTGTCCCAAGACAGGGCCCAGAGCCATGCAGAAACAAGGATGTCAGAGCCGCTAAAAGTGGAAAATCATCTGCAAATGAAAATGGGTAATATATACGCAAAAAGAGATTTTTCTCAGGCTCCTTAAAAAAATATAACAAGGAGGGAAAAAGTCAAATTATAAAATTGTAACAGTACTTGAAGCTGTTCTTTTAATTGTATTGACACAGCTCATACTACCCTAATGCTTTGGAGAAAATCCAAACCTCTTATTTTAGAGGTTAAGCACTGAACGATGGCAAGAGCTCTTTGGTTGCCTCAGTACATTGTGTTTTCAAAGAAAACAAAAATATTCTTGCTCTGATGTACTTGAAAGAAAAAGATTTATTCTGCCCCCCCAAATAAATAAGAGGTCTACTACAAAGTGCATATGTTTCAGGCTTGCAAATACAGAACACTCTGGCTTACCTCCAGCAAATCATTTAAGTTCATACTTCAGTAGGTGCTTAAGTGCTTTGCTGGATCAAGACCGGAGTGCTCAGCACCTCGCAGTATGAAGCTCAAAGGGTCATCACCTTTACATGGAGTATTTTATAACTTTTTCTTCCACTAAACATTCAGCTAGCAGTAGCACGGATTTCTCCAAAGCACTTGGGGAAACAGTAAAAAAGATTTCTGACAGCAACAGAGAGACCTGGGGTTTTTTGAAAAAATTAATCAAGCAGCTGAATTGGGTCCTACTGCTATTTAATCAAAATTATGGAGTGCAAGAAGCTGCACCCTGAAAATCAAATATTTATTATTGCTCTCATGGCTACATGAGTGGTATAAAATATCTCTGAATTCAAAAACACTTGTACATGGGTATTTAAGAAAGTGAAGCTTTCTCTTTTCCTAACAGTTTATGCATAATTATAAAATGTAATATAATATTTTGGAATTTATGTGAGACATTAACACTGATTAAAAATTATAATCATATTGCAGTTACAAAAATGAAAACAGCTTTCAGGCAGTATCCATGGCAGAGTACATTTTTATATAAATGCAGGGAGACGAAGAAGCATTACATACAATTGGACCAATCTCTCGTCATTCATTACCCATCACAAACAGCTGAACCAGAACTCCAGAACACCACATCCATGGCCATAGGAATTCACATCCTAGTGTTTCACTGAAGACCTCTATTCCCAGATATTTAAAGTGGAAATACAAAGTATGAACTTTAGGATGTGCCTGTACTTCAAAGACAGCTCATGACTATGCTCACACTACCTTGAGTAAAGAAAGGGCATGCCCTACATCTAAACTTCCTTTAGGGATCTCTGAGGGACCCAGGAGCAAATCTTGTCCCTGCAGCCAACAAAATCAAAATACCAAAAAGAGTTGTATTATTTAAAAATATGAAGGATTTTAAATATATGTAGAAATCTATTACATTTAAGGACACACTAAGATAAATATAATTAAAATATTTCTTAAATATTTTCTAATTTTAAAAATTGTATACAACTTATAAACATGAAAAATAAAAACTGAGCACCATTTTATTTTCAGAGACCACAGATTTAGGTAGGAAATTCCATTTGCATAACAAAAAAACCCCAGGCCATCTGAAGGACACCAGGAATCTCAAGGGCCTGTTTCCCAAGAAGCAAAACATACTTTTTCTACCAAGAGATCTCTGAATCACACAAAGTTAAAGAAATGCATGACAGTACTGCCAGAGTGTTTATATTCATAAAGAACATTCCTATCTCACTAATATTTATGAACCCTTTATTTCATTACTTGTAATTTTGCACACAAACAGGAGCAACAAGATCACAGTAGATTATTTTTAGGAAGGCACATGAACTGAGTTATAAAAGGATACGCCAGATAAAGAGGCGTAGAAGAGAAATATGTTTGTAACGTGACTTGCCTGGCAAGTCAGGATCTGAGGGTGTCCCCATATGCGTACTTCCCGCATGGTGATGTTCTGTGAGCTGCTAGTGTAACATTAACTCAGCTTCAAGCATGTCACTGTTAACAGGTCGCACGTAGATCTACGTAAAGCATTAGTATTAAGCCTACCTTCTAACATGGAGCAAATATTTCACAGCTGAGCATGACCCAAAGTGTAGACAAGTCCAGCCAGGCAATCAGCTGAGACCACTACAGTCAACTCTACAGCTACCAGTATCAACAAGAATGGACCCAGTCCATCAAAACTCCCCATATGCTCCTAAAGAAAAAAATACCCATTCACACCATGGAACGTAAGCTCTGCAGCTACCACACGGAATCAATGAACAGCCACCGCTGTTGAGCTGCAACAGCACAGTTCTGGCAAAGGTTCAGAAGTGGCAGCTTAGTTTTATTTAGAAAGGAAGCTCAAATAGTGCAAGCCATGTATTCTGGGATCAAGAAAGCCCTTACAAGCACTACTACATACAGGAACATTTGAGCAATGACAGAACTCCCTGCCGATGTAGGAGTTTCAGCAGGCAATCTAGACACACCTCACAGAGACAATCCAAGATGTCTGTCTTCCAGTGAAAAATCTCACCAACTGATCAACCGGAGGTTCTGCTTTCAAACTTATGGTGTCAGAGACTCATAGCTATGCAGACAAGAATTTCCGCTGATTTCCTTTGTTTTACGTACATTTCTTCTGTACCACTTAGTGTGATCTCTCCTAACTTAAATCAGCTTGTATGAATAAGGATTGCTGAAGACACCTAGGTACTTGTCAAAATGTATTTAATCAATCCAAGAGCCTTTGCTTGGGAAACCACATGGAAGAAAAAGGAAAAAGCACAGAACCCAAGAACATGACATAAATGAGGCTACTGGTTGATGAGTGCCTTCTTTTCTTCAGGAAGGACTTACACAATCAAAAAAAGATGGAAGAAAAGAAACGTTAAGAGTGTGATAAGTTGAACAACCTATATGATTTTGCATAGTCTAAACAAAAGATTCTGCCAGTTGGGAGTATTATCACAACAGAAATTTTTCAAAAGAGAAGGGCATGCCATTTTGACAAAGCTAATGAGTGCTGTACATAAAGATCTGCCATACAATGCATATGATGTGGGTGTTTGACCATTTCTATAAGTTCCTAGCATCCTTGCAATTCTTTCCACTGACACAACTCTGGGATGCATGAAATACTTTTTGATTCCTGTTCTTTCAAGAAAAAAAAAAAAGGAAACAGACACAAGCATATCAAAGGTCTTGACAGACCTGCAACATCCTGTGTGTGCGCTTTAGAAACTCATCATCTCTCAAATAAGCAGCAAACAATGTAGTAACGCCTTGTGCTCTAAGGGAAGATCTACAGCTGATAAGGTAAGATGAAGTGTCTGGCATTAAACAATTAAGTCATCTGTAAAAACAGGACAATGTGCCAGTCATGATCCTGCAGTTTATGAAAGTCAACAATAACATCTAGTGAAATATTATTTATGGCTCAATTTGTTATTTGCCATATCTGTGAAAAAAAAAAAAAGTTACATCTCCTTTCTTTGACAGCAATGCTCAGAACTTAACCCCGTATGATTCCTATGCTCTTTCTAATATATTTCTCATACGTAATTTTTTTGCCAGAATTCAGGATTTGGTTACGCTTTTTACTAATTTAGGAACGGAAACATCAGACATTACATTATAGCTCTGATATATGTTGTTCTGCAGAAAACTAGACGCAAGAAGTCTGTGCCAGAAAGTGAACTCTAAGTAGGGTCAGGAATGCTGGGCACTTGCTGTTACTTGGTCAACACTCAAAATCCTGTACCCAGCTGATCCAGTCAGTACACAATCAGGCAGCCTTTTAAATTAACCTTATTAACAAAATCCAGCCAAAGTATGTGTAAATATAGACTGTGTAATCTAGACTTATAAAGAAGTCTGCACATTGAGAGGGGTGCTGTCTCTTCCTCTAAGAAAGCATACTCTTTTAAAATTCTTAACATATTTCAGAATATTTTATCTTCACAATGCAATGGACAGTTTGACTCTTTCTGTGACACTCCAAAGGTCTCGAGTTTCTCATTAAAAGAAAGCCCATGCTACTTGTGCTGCTGATATTGCTTGTTCACAGGTCTGGATTCCAGACTTTCTGCTCTCAGCAAGAGCTACTTATTAGCCACTGCTGTAGCTTTTGATGCTACAGGAAAAATGAGGAACAAATTGGTACAGCTTGAACCACACATCCAAGTTCCTAATATGCCAGTAATTTAGGAGAGAAAACTGGAAACCTAAATACTTGACTGAATTTGGGTTAAACTGACTTGTCCTTGGCCACACAGTAAACAAGTGGTAACTCTGAAATTAGAATGCCAGAGTCCCAGATCTCTACTCTTTGCCCTGAAGAATGCCGTCTTACATAAAATATTCTATATGTACTTCTGAACAGGCAAAGCAAGTGAAAGTTATGTTTACGGGATACAAATTGTGAGTTGTCAATTACTGCACAATCATTAAATTTATTATAAGAATGCAATTCCAGATTTCATCTGAGAGCAAAATGAGAAAATGAGTGTACAATCAATGCAAGAAAGATATTTTTATTGTAGACAGTCTGTTAGAAAAGTGAAATGAAAAGTGTTTACACCTGTTTTCTATGTTCAAACTGATATGAATAGCTGTTTCAAATTTTCAAATTTTGAGTGATAATACTTCTCAAATCTACAAAATGATGGTGGTTTCCTGCTGATCTATGCAATCATGGATTGTTCTAGTTCCTAAATAACTGCAACCTTACAAAAGGGAAAATACATACAAAAATCTGCATTCAGTCCAAATATGCAATCACTTGGTTAGCAGAAAGTTGAACAGTTTGCTTAAGATTATATGAGACAGTTCTGACCTCAATTAGGAATTGAATAAACTCCGTGGTGTCCAGCTGAACACCTTTGTCTTAAAACCAAACTTCAGAAAACATTGTATCAAAGCTACCAGAAATTGTACACAAAGCAAGGAACATGTGATCACTCATTTTACACTAACATAAATTTAACTGATTCTGCAATTACAGGATTCACTTTTTTTTTTTTTTAAATAATAAATCCTGGACTAACTAGCTAAATTCTGCTAAAACTAAATCTAAAGAAAACAACAGGGTACTACAACATCCAGCTGCAGTCCTGATTCAGCAGAATTAGCTTTCCACAGCAGTATTAATGAAGTTGAGAACCTCCATAAGGATCATAAAATCATATCACATACAGTTACAGTGAGGCAACATTTCAAAATATACCAGTAACCAAAATATTAAATACTGATTATGCAAGTAAATAGAAAATACTTGCTTTCTTGTGCTGATTGGGAGATTAATGAATAATTAGCAGAAACATAAGGGCAACATTTTACAAATTATTCCCTAGTTCAGTCACTTTTATACTTTTTTTCAGTCACTTTTAGCTTTTTTTTTTCTTTCTTTCTTAAAGGTAAATCTGTCAGAGCTCAGCAACAAAACCATGCTAAGCTGGAATTTGCAAAATTGATGTCTTAGCAATAAATAAGACACATAACAACATCATGCCATTAAACCCGCTGATACACGTCAAAGGATACCCTTTTCCATGCAAGTCAGAAACTACAAGGATTAACAAGTTTCCCCTTTGCCTTACAAATACACCAAGTGAGGGAAAACAAGAATAAAACAAAAAAATTATAGGAGAGGAAGATACAGGCAAAATAGTATTTGTGAAATAACTCAATGGTTCAGCAAACCGGGATGGAATGCTATTTCCTATTAAATTGAATATGCTTTTGCTTCAAAATAATAGAATTAATCAACAGCTTTTATATGCACGTACATGTGTGTACACAAACACACACGTACACAGACACACAGATCCCCAAGAAACCCAAGAGGTATTAGGGACCTGGCTGCTTTTGAAAACCCCACCAAGTGCTTCTCTAAATCTCTAGGCATGTAAATACTTCTTAAGAGTCTAGCCCAAGAGACTCATCAGAGAAGCACACAGGACTCAACGCTGCCAAAATACAAGCTCTGTTTAATTTCAGATTCTAGTCATAAACAGCTGACAGCAGCTAAACTAACTACTACTACATTATTACTACTTAATGCCTTCCTTTCCAGCAATATTTTGTCCTTGTGTTTCTTCTAGCATAGCATAGTAAAGGCTTCTTTTATTTACATTCATAAATAATGGCTGGATGGGTGGTGGGTATTTTCTTAAACAATCTATGCATCCACAACATAGAACCATCAGTATGCCTTAGGGCATACATACAGTTTAGGACTGCGTATGGCCTACAATTATCACACAGGAAACACTTCAGAAATTACCAATATTTAAACTATTGCTCGACTACAGGGTTACCTGTGCATGTCTGGACCCAACACTTACTTGCAAACTACCATGTATATATAAAGATCCATAGCACTGTGGCCTAATACATTCCAAAAGGCACTAAAAATTCTGACAATGAGCAAATACTTTTCCACAAAAATAAGCTACGTGTTTAAAAATTACACAAAAAGTTTTCTCTAGAAAGAAGGCAGACTTGCACAACAAAGGCTCCTGGCTTGGAAGCACTCTGCCAGTGCAAATGAACAGACACGCTTCTACAAAGAAACACTGTATGATTATTTGTAAAGCAATGGCGATCCTACCTACCCAAAAGGCACATGTAATAATACTAAATTATAAACAGAAGTCCCATTTTCTACAGCATTCTTTTTCTGCAATGGATTCAGTAATTTCTTCCGGGAGTCCCCTACCCCCCTCCTTTTGTTACCTCTCAAATCCCAGTCCCTTGTGCTAGTAAAATTAGCTCAAGCTGGCACTTCTCTCACCTGTATCACTACTGCCAGAGTTTGCAAAAATGAAGTTTTAAAGGAAACCATAGCAGAAATTATTACTTTTCCATGGCAGAAATTATTACTTTTGAAAGGGTAGCACATTTAATGCTTCATAACAATTTCATTTGAAATCCTACTTAAAAAATTAGCACTTTAAATTTATGTATTTCATTGGTGAATCTGTGAGAATTTAGCTCTACTTTCAGTAGAGGTTTGCTGCAAATTCTCCTTTCGGCCTGAGGATCCCAGTTTCAGAGCCTTTGGTGAGAGGTGGCCCGTAGCTGTACCAATTGCTCTCTGATGGCCAAGACAGTTCCGATACTGGAAGAGAGGCGCAGGAATGTAACACGTCCCTGGCAAGAAGGGATGTAGCAATTCAGTGTACTCCCTAGGCAGCCACTACCAGCTGGGTTCCCAGAGCCCTAGTGACAATTAAAAGCTTGCTGAAGCTCTCAGTGCAAGGCTGAAGTTATATAAACACTGCTTGCCTTCCTGGGAAAGGGACAGCAAAATCGATGCTCCTCCATACCACCAAGGTTAAATCAATGCCACGAGTTCAAATAACCAGGGACAAAGCCTGGTCTTTGCTAGAGTATCATAGTCTTCATGAAACTGAGAAAAATAAGAGTTTGGCTCAGTGCTCAAAAACTGAAACAAGAAGCAGGGAAGGGGAGAGCAAGAAAATCACTTCACCGCTGACAACTATTGTATTACGCACAGCTCTGTGCCAGGGGCAGTCGGCTCTATTAAGGCACTAAGCTGCGTCAGGTTTTCCTGGCAGTCCTGTTTGCATGCTTACCTCGCGTTACAGCACAGAAGCGCAGAGCTGTCACTTTCTCCCATCTCTTGAGTATTTCTACTAAGCTTTGCAGATTTTCTCTCTCACAGAAACATTAAGCCAACCATGCATCCCACGACACATTTCCTCCTCATGCACTAATCACTGGTACCTCTGCATTTCTTTTCAATTCAGTCAATTCAGTTTCGTCTCTTTTCACTACCACTGCTTCCATTTAGTTTGGTTTTCTCTCAGTTGCCTCACTCCTCCTTATGGCTTCTCTCTCTTTGTGTTATGTTTCTTCCTGTTTCCTTTATTTTCCTCTGACACACGCTTCTCTCCATCCATGCTCTATGTAAGACCCCGCTCAAAATCTGAGCAAACCACACACACACAAAGGAGGAAAAAAAAAAAGAAAAAGAAAAAAAGAGCAGCAGCATTTGAGCTGGCAGTCTCCAGCAGCTGCCAGCGAGTAGCTCAGAGCTCCTCAGAGGGAGAGAAAAGAGGGGCAATTTCTTCCACTTTCTTCCATCAATCTTCCCTATTAATCTTCTTTCATGAACAGCTCTTCAAATAGGTGGTTTCATGAAACAGGTTCCAGGATATTGTGGTTTTAGATTTAAATCCATCTAGAGTCCATTTTCCATTAATGCTAAAGCACCACTCACATGCAAAATATTGACACTGCTGAACCACAGAAATTTCAAAAGACAAAAGGTTTTTCTACTGAAGTCAGTAGGACAGGGATGGAATAAAGAGGCAGCAGTGTAAAATATAAATGCTGGTTCTGATCACAGCAAGGCATTTGGTCTTGTTACCATACATTTATCATCTCCATCTTATATTGTGCAAAAATAAAATTATCAGCATAGCTAAGGCCAAGCTACCCATCATAGCACTCAAGCAATACACCCTGCTACATGACTTGAGGCTTCAGATGTCAGATAAAAGCAATTCTCCAGCGTGCAAGTCTGGATGTGAGGGAAAGTACTTCACTGCAGCTTCAGACCGAGACTCAAAACCAAGCCTAAATAAACAAAGACGGTTTTCCCCCTCATAGACAAATGAGGAAAGCCTACTCACTGCCTTTGCATAGGGCTTATGTTTTTGTATGGTTTATATTTTCCATTAACCTTCCAAAAACAACTGGAGATTAAAGCCAGTGCAGCGAGGTATGTTTTTATTTTTTCTAACTGGTTCCATTTCATTTTGGGATGCACATGCATTCACAATGAACTGAAACCAAACCAAGTATTGCTCAGCTATGGGACTCTATAAGCAAAATGGGTCAATTACTATTTCTGAACTTCTTTTAAAGTTCCTTTTCTGTATCTTCTTCCTACACAGTGTATTGCCACTGCAAATACAGCAATACCATTTCCTATGGCTGCACACAGGCCACAGTCAGTAACAGTAACGAAGGTGATACAGGAAGCACAGGAAGGTAAGTGCCTTGCTTGTTGTTATTATGCTGTCACTGTTACATGGTTTCTAATATTTCCTAATTGTATCTTGTTTGGGACAGCAGATTGCCCATTATTCATTACTTCCTTAGAGATATGTTCAAGTTTAGTCAGACAAATGCCTTTGTAACTTTTGAAATTCTGCACGTTCTACAGCAGCATCTTTTCCATAGAAAATATTGCTCTTAGCATGATTTCCTTGACATAGTCTAACTAGAGATGAACTGAACTAACTCTTCAGAACCTATTATTACAGACCATATGGATATCAGTTTGCATCTGCACATGCATACGCATGGGAATGAAAGATAAGTCCTGGATAGACTATTCATTTACCAGCTGGTGAAAAACAGTAATTTAACTACTATCTCAACTAGCCTGGAGGTGAGGGGTTGATTCCATTTAAAAGAAAAGCAATAACTAAAGGAAGTGTCATTATTTAAATGATTTTAGATGCTATTTTCCTATGATTAGGGAATGATCTCCTGAAGAGATTTAGAAGTGCAATAGGGAGTAGACAGGAAAAGAAGTCTTTTCTTCTTCCATGTGTTTATTTTCTGCATTTGACAGCAGCTTCAAGTACTCCAATCATCTTCCCACTAGCATGATGCAAATGTTCCATTACTAACCTGAATATAAAACCAGAGAGTTTATGGTTTGTTTTCTTTTTTAAATTACAATGAATGTACATAAATCAAAGGCACCCAGGGAATCTGCAATATATAGATTTTTTTTTAATAGCTCTTTTATATTTATGTATACTGACAAAAACTAAACTCATTTAGAGCATACTTCATTGCATTTAAGTCTATTTTTAATGTGAGTTCACCCTGTTTGAGTTAGCCAACTCAAGTTCAAACAGCAGAGAAGATAGAGTAACTTTGGTTTTATCTCTAAGCTCTCTCCCACCTTGGAATTTGATATAGATTGATATATCCTTGTCAATCTGAAACAAGGGCACCCATTGATGTAATGCCATGTCCATCAGACAGGTTAGCTCTAGAGATTCATTTGACAGTTTGTAAATTGTGTATTTACTTAAGTCGCTAGTTGCATAACTTCAGATTTACAGGCACATAGTGAGAGCCTGTTGTGCTTTGCATTGAGGAACAGAGTTTCTTTACCATTTAAAAAACAAACTGATTGCTCGCAAAGGGAAACCTATTGACAGGACTATCGCCAAGTTTCTCATCTAGACAATTTTATGAATGGGGGCCTCATGGAGTTGTTTCAGATGCACTTGTGTCCCCTCTGGCCTTGTCATCAGTATATATTGGTCCTATGAAACCATTCATAATTAAATCACTTAAAGATAAAATTTACCAGAAAAAGGTCTAATCATCATGTCAGTTCTGATGCTAAGCCCAACTCAGAGGACCAAAGAACTGTCCTGCTATGGTTCCAGTTTGCTGCATTAAGTGTCAAGAAAAAAGAAAAATATTCCCACAGCTATGAGCAGTGGCTTGATAAATTGTTCAGAGAATTTATACTTAGGCAGGAAATGAAACATTTTAGAATGACCAGTTACTTTGTGCATCTACAGATGATGATAATTCATCCAGCCTTCCATCCTAAATATTCTCTTTCACAAGCTAGCCGCCCCCTCCCTTGTTTTTCCCCTGTTAGTCTGTTTTCTGTTCCCAGCAAGAGCTGCAAATACTTTTGTTATTTTCAGTAATCTGCTCAGGAGTCACTTATTGATAAAAGAACATGAGAGTGTACCAAAGTGCAAGACTGGTTTATACTGTTAATTTATATAGTTTCTAACTCAAGGTTGAAAGAATGAAGAGTCCTATGACAGAAATACTGTAGCAAACATCCCAGAGAAGATCGTGTACTTTCTGTTATTTTGCGAAACAGATAATAATGAAAGAAGAGGAAGGAAAACAGCTAGAAAGAGATATAACTATCTTTGCTTTCAAAGAGAGTTGCAATAAACCTTTGCTTGAAAAGCTACTTCCTATCAGCTTTGCCTTCTGTCAAAGATATGCACTGTTTATGACTCTCTGTTTCATTAAATTTGACCTTCTGCCTTTAAATTGCAAAAGCACTTTCCCACACATGCATGGACACTTGAACTTAAGAACACAACAGATAGGTGTCACCATTTATATTAACCGTGAACAGCTACTTGCCAAACGGCTTAAAGTATTGCAATGTCAGGTTCAGAAAACGCAATACACCGTGAGTTCTAAATCATCTGCAAGAGTAAAGGTCCCCAATTAGAAGTCTGTCACTTAGACAAAATATCATCAGCGTGTATTAAATCCTTCAATTTTTAAATGGGACTTGAGTCTTCTCCTGCCTTCAGATCTGTCAGCAGCAAAACACTTCTTGATTTAAGCTCCAGGTCAGACCCTGCAGCTCTACACGGTAAGATTACTAGACAAATACATGAGCTAGAAGCATACAGAACGTTTAAAGTTATTCTAGCAGGAAATGTTTAAAGGAATGTATTCCACCACTTCTAAACCTAAAAGGGTAAGTCCTTTCTCTTATAATGCATACAGTACTTGTTTAAGATAATTTTCTTTACTAAGCTTCTTTGACAGAAAATATTAAGCAATCAGTAACCATATGCAGATAATTTTGGCCAGACCCTCAACTGTAGTTGTAAAAGTGCCATCTTTTATTTCTTTCCCATAACATATAGCAGCTTTCTCAGCTTCCTAATTACATGCATTCTTTATTCTTTTTAACCACTAGCACAGAGCTTAAACACTTGCTGCTGAATAACGTGAAAAGAAATGTGTGTTGTACATTTAAAGGAAAAAAGAGCAGCTGCCACAAAGCAGAAGCTTGATTCCAGCAACAGAGAGCTAGCACAACATCTCAACTGCAGAGAGACCTGGTGTTTGCTATTCCAAGCCATTCTGGCCAAAGGAGTTGAACTCCAATAAAGAACAATTCAAACACAATTCTTCCTCCTGTTCCCCCTCAGTCTCTCACAAATGAGCTGGACCACCCAATGATTAATGGAGCTTCTTATTAACTTACCCAGACAATCTACTGTAGTAATACCATTATCCTGAAGACGGACTTTTACCTTTGGGTCCTACAGGCTCTTACAGCAGCTGCACTTGCGCATAGCCACTGCTTCTAGCACTAAAATTCTGAGACACATTGTGATTTGAAGTCTTTTCTTTGGACGTGGTGATCTACCATCTCAAGTGCTTTAAACCTGAAATCCTTATCAGTCTTGACATCCTTCCCAGGTACCTAGATAGGCTTTCTCAGTGCACCCCACTAACACCGCAGTTTTCACTTAAACTGTTTGACCATGCCAGTGGGATGAAAAAGCAAGGAACGCAGGCTTCACATAGGAATTTCTAAACCACAGTGTTTTTATTCTTGATGCCCTTGGCATCAATCTTGGCAGCTACTGAACTTTGGAGGCAGCGAAAACACTGAGAAGTACATTCCAGAAACTGAGTCCATCTCATTGCAAACTCATAGTTTTCCAAGATTTCTACATGCCTCCTACTCCTCCCTGCCAGTAAATCCAACTTACTTGTAGCAAAATCCAGGCCCCTTCCAGAGACCAAAATCCTATTCCTAAACAAAGCCTTCATCTCCATGCCACTGTATAAATCACAGAGTTAGGTAACTAGCACTCATGCTTTCTCCAAACTCATTCCAGATCTCTGCACAGAAAGGTTTCAGACTGCCCTTTGATGACTTCTAACTGTGGTCCTTCCAAGTAGCACTAAATGACCTTTCCTACTCATTGCAACTGTTCAGACAGAACACGAGCAATTGTTCTGGACAAGCCTAAATAAATACAGCTCTGAGGCCAGTATTTCTACGTATTACAAAACAGCCATTCGAGTTTGACAACCATACCTCATCTTCAATCACATCTAAAAGAGCAGTGAAAAAGATAGCAAGATACTGAACCCATAGAAAACGGAGGCAAATGATACAACTCAAAGAGATCATAAGCATGTGATGGTGTATACACCAATACTCAGCATGGTGTCTATGAGCTTAAACTAAATGCATACAGATATTGAAGAAAAACAGTATCATGGACAAAGGACATTCTTGTCCATATATGAATAAAGTACAAGACTCTGGACTCTATAATGCAATTTTGCATTTCTATAGAGTGACTCATTTCGCACCAGGCGGTGACACGTCACAGTATTACTGAGCATTTTAGTCAAACTTGTCTGCAAAAGCTATTCTTTAGAACATGCATTGTACAACAAAAACTACTTTGTATTGCAAAACCTTGAACACTCTCCTGACAAACCTCCACTGTTTCCCAAAGAACTCGATGCCAAAGAACTGATGCCTACACATGCACTTATAAATTAGTAAATTGAAAGTAATCATTATTGTACACATCTCAAAAGGAAAATGTCTTCATAAGCATTCAAATGTAATAAAATAAACTAATCTATCTAAATGTCTATATGCAGACACATTATTTGCTCTGCAAGCCTACTTAAAAGACTATGTAATAAAGTGCGAGACTCAAAACTGTCCACTTTTCAGACGAGAAGATACATGTGCTTTTAATGAGAAAACCTGATTACACTTAAGTCTGACAAAAATTCAATCAAATTCATTGATCTGAGATTCCATGTAGCCAAGAACAATGACATACATGAAACCATAAAGATCCACACGGACAGAATCACTGTTTTACGTTTTACTTCAGTATTTCATTCTGCAAATCTAAAATACTGTTCCCTAATCTGTTCAAAATCTTGCTGCTGGTAGAAGGGAGCATATCCTAAAAACAGAAGTATAAAGCCATCAAAGGGCCACACAAAAAAAAAACAAAAAAAAACAACAAAAAAAAAGCCCAAACACCACTTTCTTTCATATTCTCCCTTACTTTTCCAATTTTACTGACTCCTTGCTCAGTTCCAAACTTTTGTTAAAGAAAACATTCTGAATTTCTTTGAAAAGTAAAATTTGGGGATTTTTATTCCAAACTATGATCTGTTTGGCACTTGCTTATCCAGCCAGAATACACCGAGACCGCACGTGCACGAGCACTGCGGACAAGTGGTGGCAGTGGGTGCATCACACAGAAGCAGTCCTTCTGCAGGGTGACAAAGGACGAGCAGCAAGATTCAGTGCCAGGTACGTACCCTGCCAGAACCACTTCCTGCCTCTGTTTAGGTGTCTTGTTTCAGATATAACCACCGGGCAATATTTTTTCCCCTTTACTCTGCATGGAGAGGAGCCAGAGCTGTGAATGACAAGTTACACGCAGAGTGAGTTCCACTGGCTGTTATCACATTAACACTTCTTCCTCCCTCCACAAGCTCCTGGTGCAAAAATTCACTTGGCAGCAATACAATCTTGATTTCGCCTTAATCCCTCTTTCTAAAGTTGGTTTTTCTCTGTGCTTGTAAGGAAGGTGCGGCTTCCTTTTGACATACTCATATATGCCCACTGCGAAGATGCGAAAGGGTGATTATACTATAAAACAAAACCCTTAAAATTAGAGGTTTCAATAACCCCCTTTACACACTTCCTTTCCAAGTAATATGAGGACCTTTCCTATTATCTTCTTACTCCAACTCTTGTATGATTTAAGATGTTTCTATATTAGGCACCTCTCATGACTGAATTCAAAGATTGCTTTTACAGATGCTAACAAGCAATTGTCAAAGTGGTCCTTTACGACATTCTGTTCTGCCCAAAGAGTATTGAGAGAGAACATGAAAAGTTAGACCACATTTTTTTTTTACTGGTTAGTTTGCCACTTGCTACCTCTAACATCCTTTCAGAACTTTACTCTAACTTGCAGCTCTGTTCTACATCATTTGTCACGCTAGCACTTTGATGGAGCAGAACTTCCTTCCTCTGATACTCCTCATGGTTGAATTAAGGGCCCTCTTTCCTCCACTCAGAAAATGTATGTTCCCCCGCCCTCCTTCAACAGCATTCTCAGTTTTCCACTGAAGTCACACTGAAGACTCTCAGATCTCATTGTGTAAGCCCTGTCACTCAAAGGATTTGCAGGTTATATAGCTTGAGGTGCTGCTTTCACCAGGAACCTACATCCAGGTTGACCACCATTTTACTTAAACTACTCATTTGCCCTGTTTGGACTACAGGCTTGCTGGAATATGGATAGATCTTTTTGTCTCCTTTGTTTGCCCTCACATGATTATTATCATAATCATGATAGTCACCACTAAACCCAGGGGGAACTGGTAGCAGACATCTCTCGTTGGCTAATCATTCAGAACATCAATGAGATACAAATCTCTTACAAGGCATGGTTTATTCTACTCTGAACATGAACAAAACATTCTAATATTCATTAAGGTATTTTTCCACAGCTGCTTAGCCTTCTCTAAACCCTTTTCATCCCTGTCAAGACATTCCCACCACTTCCCTTGCACTGGTACTAGCTCTCGTGCGACTACGCTGTGAGCTAATCCACCTGAAAGCTAATCACACACTTGAGCTGGGTTAGTTTTCAGATGGATAAGCTGCCTCTGTCAGCTTAGTGGGTGATCACACAAGCACTCGGAGCTGACTCAAGGAAGTGGGCAGGACCTTACTCTGGGGGCAGAGAGAGGCTACCACGGCCTAGATTTAGGGTGATGCAAGTTGCCATGCAACTGCATCCTCAGTCTGATGGCATCCAGCTGTTAAAGCCAATTCCATAAGCATAGTACTTGCATATGCAGTGGAAAGGTACACGTACAAAAACCAATTGAATGATCCAGTGAGGCAGTCTGACTTCTTTAATGACCTCTCTGTCCTAAACTAAGTAAGCTTTACATTTCCTTGTCCATTCAATACCTCTTCATTTCTGTCCTCTTCACATGACATCTAGCAGTTGTCACTCAGTCTAGTGAAAATCTATGCTTTGCCTTATTCTAGAAAATGTTGGGATATTGTCGGTCGTAGTACTGGAAGAGTGTACTACTCTGATTCATAGCTTCTAAGAGGAATCTATTGCACTTCACATTCCCAGAACATTATCTGTCCAGTTCCAGCACAATGCCCTGGAATTAACCCCAGAAAATGGATCCTTCACTCTTTTCTCAGGTTAAACTACCCTAGCTTATTCAGGCAAGATTGCTCCCACTGGCTCTTGCAAAAGCTAACATTAAATACGTCACTGATTATACCACAGGCCTGAACTCAGGAGGGGGTCTAAGCCAGCTTTCAGCACATGAAGAGTCCCAGAGCTACCCATGGATCTAAAGCTGAACAAATACCTCAAGGCTTCATCGAACCAAAGGCCAGCGTATTACCCCGTAGCTGGGTCCCGTAGCTGGATATGAAGCCTGACTTGGTAAGAGTTGTTACAGAATAGCAAATTGCAGCATTTTTCCATAAAAGTAACATATGCCAGTGTTGTTATTTCTTTTACCTCACTTGAAACAAAAAATTAAATCCTAGTTCTTCAAATAAGAGAGATCAGTCAACACATAAATCATAGCTTGCATGTGCAGAATAAGCAATTAAAATCCTTAGAACATTTAAATTAAAAAAAAAAAAAAAAAACACTTAACTGCACTGCATAATTCATTAATACCCAGTTGCCCTCCTGCATTTTCCATGACCAGAGATTTCTGCTTATCAGATGGCTTTATTGAAAACCCATTGAAATAAAAATCAGCTTCGGTCTAAAACTGTAGTTCAATTTTTTTTTTTTTAAAAGACTGAGTACATTGGGCCTCCTTATCAGGACACCAAGCATATACTACCTCTTCCTGACTTTATGCCTTAAGCACATCCTCAACGCCCACGTGCAAGACTAAAAGGATCACAAGATCACTTATTCACAACTGATGTCAGAGAGTCCTGTCAAAGTAAGGGCTAGGAAAAAGTCAGGGGTTTTTACTCAGTTTTGGGCTGACCTGATTCTGATTTCTATAAAGTCAGAATACACTTACATCATCTTCACTGAAGTCAAACCTATCTCATTATACATTCAACACCACAAGCAGTAAACATGAGTCTTAGAAATTACCTGGCAAATACTTTTAAGTGCCAATACAGACCAACCACAGGGGAAATAATGTAGACAAGATGTGGGCACTTTTAATAGTCATTTACAGCTTTAAGCTCAAAGCTTACATATTTGGGTTAAATATTCTTAAATTTGTCTAAGTTTAAGAGCTGCGAACACTAAAAGATACGCTGCGAATAGTTAGGAGTACCATTTTTAGTTTTGAAAAGTTACTATACAACTATGTCTTTATCTAAAGTAAAAACTTCCTTGGCAGTGCCATAGTTTAAAGTGAGAGTTTTAGTGAATCCATTATCAGTAAAAAATGTGGTCAAGATCATCCACTACAGAGCCCCAGGTGAGCTGTACGGAGGAAGCAGAACAAGACTGTCAACAGAAGTTGTATATAGCCAGATACACTGACGGTCAAAATCATAATTTTTGGTTGATTTGGTTTAGAATTAACTTCTCCTCACATTAGCATACTAGTGCTCATCACTGCTTCAGCATAATGTTTATCAGCAAGTCTACCCTGTATGCATGAAAAGAGACAAATAATCTCTATTTATTGCTCTTTCAGAAACTATTTTCCATCATGCAGTAATTCTTAGAGAATTCCGTTCCCACATAATCAAGTTAGAGATTTGTCCTTCAATGTAATTAAACTACTGCTTACATTTTTTAGCGCTTATGCTAGCCTTGAGCATTTTATTAAGTCACCGTAAAATGGATTGACAACACCTTCTCTTACCCTTACTTTTTACTGCACATTATTTTAAGTGGCATCATTCCTACTTTTTTGGGCAGTCAGTCCTGTAGTTTCCACTGCTTTTAGTACATTGTGAAACGCCTCCATTCTTCTGCCACACGGTCAGTCCCTGTTCCTTGCTACTCACGGCAATCCACCTGTTCCTGCTCTACACGGATTGCACGCTTTCCCTTTGAATCAGCAAGATTTTTTTGACTCCTCTGCTTGAGAGGTTTCTTGTTTGTTTCTTTTTTTTTTAAGCCATTTTAGTTGACAGTTTTCACAAGCTTTTAAGTTAACGTTCAGCTTTAGAACGCTATGAAGTAATGTGCTTCCTGTTCCTGGGTTCACTACAAAGGCAACTGAGTTTTTAATCATGTTACAGTCTCATTACTCAAATATTTTGAAAAATCCAACAATACGCTACCAGCAGCTCTGCAGCACTGCTGACTTCGTTGGGATTCACGTGAGGCCCTTAGCAACCATACCCATGGGAAAAACAAAAGGCCTTAAGGTGTCTTATTCTCTTTGCTAATGCGACCTGTGCTCATCATGAGTTGCAAAACCTAAATGGAACAAACAAGTCTCCAACACTCTTGTGTATCTGAAAGTTTTTAATAATCCATGCTCCTTTCATTCACTTAATAGAAAAACGCCAAGTATCATAGTGAAAAGTCAAAAAAAAAAAAAAAGTAAAAAAGGATTCTTTTCATCACTGTGTTCACTGTGACAGAAAGGTAGTCACTGTATATTTTTGCCTTGTTTTCACAACTCCATTTCAAAACATACTAGTGGTTTTAGGCAGCAACACATTGTTACATACAATACCACAAACTAAAATGCAGTTGGGGATAACAGGGCTTCCCAGCCACACTTCTAAGACAGACACGCACTGTCCTGTATCTCCACGAGGCACAATTCTTTCTAGTGGCAACAGCAGCACTGCAGAAATGCCCCACTGACTTCATCCACGGGGACAGAAAAGAACTTCCCTCAGCATGCATGCAGAATTGTCCGTATTTCATTGTTATCAAACTTTATCAAATTACATCTTTAAACAAATGACAGAGAAAACTGGAAAAATTTTCCAAGCATAATTTACATACAGAACAACACAGACCTCTGCAGAAAACCCCAACAAGCTCTGAAGCACCAGTGCAATGAGGTCAGAAGGCACTGTCCTCCTCTGTACTGGCACATGGCTTTACAGCAAGAAATTCCTACAAAAAAGGCAGTACATCCATCAGTAGCCAAGTCCCATGAAACAGGAACCTTTAACCACAGCTGAAGAGATCACTGAAGGGCAAATCTCAATCACTAACTCACTTGCAATGAAAACATCCCAATTCTTGCATTCTTCATACCAAACAAAGCAGCAGATGTGGTACTTTAATTATCATATACGTTTGATAACGATTTAAGAATATACATACAGAAATGAAGAACACATTTCTAAACACATTATTATTAACAATACAACTCTAAATTGCATAATATACAGAATCAGGGTTTTCCAAAATTTGAAATCGCTGCTTGGAAAAGTACAACAAAAAGCAAGATTTGCTATTTTTCAACCCCTTTAAGATGTGCCGTGTAGAACGATGTGCATAAATTAAAGCCCTGACTGACAGGCGTTCCAACAATGTCTGCAGTACCTAATTCATTTTACTGTTACTTTTTGGATTATGGAAATACAGCAATTGAATTTAAACACCCAGAAAGATGTAAGCTTCCAGGAATACTAGAAGAGGAGAAGAATTACAGACAGGCTTTTGCACAGCCGTATTTTCTGAGCAGTAATTACAACTGGCATACCAAGACTTGCAATTTCTGTATATGTAAGTCACTTAAATTTAATATTAGAAAATAACTGGCAAATTGACAAAAACTGAGTTTTCTTTTGCACCAGTCTAGAACAGCAATTTTGGCCAGACCATGTACTTATTTCAGTCACCTGCTAGAATAATAACATGCATTACTAGAATCAGTGTCAATGCTTCATATATGCCAAAGTGCTGATGCAAAGATAGTCCATTTGGTGTATTTTACATGTTCCAAGTGATGAACAAAACATAAAATTTACTCAGTCTCACATACGTCGGCAACAACTGAACATCTGCTGAAGGAATAACTTAGATGATACTATTAGCAGTTACTATTTTGGATCATAAAATAAGTAATGTTCCAAAAGAATAGATACAATCTTCATAAACAAACTTCTTCCACCTGAAACTAGGCTTTTCAAAAACTGTAATTTTTCCAATTTTGTATAATGTTGAATAAAGTATCACAAAAATTGACAACAATTGGCAAGATGAGTTCATAAGGTTTCACTTTTTTTTTTTTTACAAAATAATTTCCTCATTTTCTTAACAAATGTAATTTTGATCTAATTAAAAAAAAAAAAAAAGCAATTCCCAGAAACATTACTACTTTCGTGCAAGAGCAGCTATATGAATGTGCATCTTTTCGCCTTGTATAATTGAACTTCTTGTTCATCAGATAGAGTGAGCTGTACTAGTCTTCTGGCTTCTTCCCAAATGTGCTGATAGACAAAGAGGTGCTAAGTGCGAAGTCACAGATCTGTTACGCAAGCTATCAGTGGCACAAGAATTCTCGGTCTGAACTTCTTTCTTCTTCTTTGCAGCAGGGTGCAATCCCACACAGAAAGGCTTAATTTCTGCAGCCCCACACTAATCTGACTAGAACTCAGAAGTACGACAATAACTAATGAAGAAACTTTAAAGACTGTTTCCACAAAGGTAATGTCAAAAAAGCAACAAATATATAGCAATGATATAATTCAGCCCAGATCTCTGGCAGAGTCAGCAACCCAGGGCAGCAGTACTCAGGGCAAGCGTCATTCCACGCAGTGAATCTTCAGTTCTTCTACAAGCAATGTTTGCTCAGACACATAAGTCTGGAAACCGAAGGGCAGATTTTTTGTCTTCTAAGAATGTCTTGCAAATATATTTTGGGCAGAGGCTATCTACGAGGAGTTTTTCTGTCCAAAGGCTTAAAGACGGTGGAAGAGGAAATACAGGTTATATATACACTATATTTATACATAATAATGGAGGTACTATCATCAATTTCTATTTACCCACAGTAAAACTGGAGCCCGGAACTTTCAGAGGCAAAGAGAGGTAAGACAGTTCACACCTATGAGCTTTAGGGATTTTTAAATTTCAGTGTGTGTCAAGATTTTACAGATATTATATTAACTGTAAAAATATAGACATACTTCAAATTGTTGAACAGATTTTGCATAAAACTAAAACCACCTTGAAAAAAGTCCTTTGTTCCACCTTTGGAAAGAAGCTGGAAACAAGAAAAATACTCTTCTACCACAAACAAGTCATGTCCAAAAAACTTGCTGAAGCCTAATGACCTCGCATTTAAGCACAAATGGCAAGAGAACATTGCAAACACCTGCTTCATTTGACCTGCACAGACCACAGCTCCTAGGCCAGATGGACACAGTTGTAATTTCATGACTCTATAGTAGACAATTGAGTGGGTAGTATCATGACTTTATAGTAGATAAATCCATGGGATCCTGACTTTTGAACATAGATCATAGATTTCATCACACTAATCAGCAAGAATACAACGTCTTTGGGAAATGAGATCACCCTACACAAACACAGACATTTAGGTTGGGCCAAATCTGTAACTGTGGATGCCTCTGTTTTCCTTTCCATTTGTGCTACCTTATTTACATCCTTGTTTTACAGATTATTTTGGGGGCTCAGTGATTCCACCAAAGCAACCTGATGAAAGTTGAGAAAGTAAAAAGCAGAAAATATTTCTAGTATATGGTAGTCTGCTCACCTCAAATTCTAGCGTTCACTGTCTCCTTCAACTGATTTCAGTGGGAGGACTGAACTAAGCCTTTAGTGAAAAGCTTTCTTATGTCTCAAATATATTTTTGACGAATCACAGGAATCATAAGACCTCAAATGGAAACTGCTTGGTTTTTTTTCCCCATCACCTAAACAGATCCAGAATATAATTTTTTATTATTTGTCCCAATGAAAGCACATCATTATAAACCAAGAATATCTAAATGGAGAAGATCTTAATAGCTTATGATCATATAAAATATCTCAATGACTAAACACCCAAGATAATTTACTAATGTGTAAAAAAAAAAAAAAAGGAAAATAGATATGTACTTTGTAGAAACCATGCGAGATCCATTTTCCTGATATAAAAGGCTACACTCCCTCCAAGTGTATGAGGGAATCACAGAAAAATACACTCAGTAGAAAACTTAGTCCAAGTTCTTGCATTATTAAAATAGTTTTACATAATGGAAGATAAACAAAGGAATCTCTCCAAGAGAGCATATTAAATGGCAGCATGAAGTTGGGACAACTAACTTCTAAAAAGAAATGACGCGTGTAATGGCAAATGGAACAGCGAAAACAAAGGGGCTGAGACTGGAACAAAACAAAACAAAACAAAAAAAAGCTCACACAAATCAATTAAAAGTAAGAGCCAACTTTCTACACCGTATATTCATTCAGGTAGCCAAAGCCAATTTACTATCATTTCCTGATAGTCTTCCCCAGACAATTAAACATTCTCCCTAATCCGTGTCACGGAATAGGTTTGCAAACTGCACACCTAATTTCTTGAAGAATCAGGCACAGTAGCTCCCGACACAAACACCAGCGGCCAAACTGAGTTTCATCTTGCTTCTTACAGGTGTACAAAGGATGAGTATCTCCTCCATCTTATCTGTGGGTACTACACATACCCACTGGGGCAACCGTCCGCCATGCTCCAGCACCAACCTTTTACAAGTCTGGCAGCTGAGCAACTTTTGGGTTTACCAGTGCCTTCAGCCCCTTTGCGAGTAGTGCTCCTGCACCTGGCCCACTCAGCATAAATGAAAGCAGTAACCAAGTGTACAGTTTGAGAAAAACCTATAGAGCTTACCTACTGATGAAAGTATCCACTGAAGACCTATTTAACTTGGAGTCTCTTTTGCAACATATTTCCTCAGATATGAAGGTATTTCTGCAAGTAACTCCCTGCCTAAGCTTCCCATTCACCTGTGTTTCTGTGCCTCCTCTTTCCTACTGTTCACCACAAAAGCTTTCCTTCCCATTAGATTAAAATACTGTGACAGACACTAGCACAAACTTATGTTAAACAGTACAAGGAAGGGAAAGTTCCACTGAGGAACAATGTCAGTGGTCTTTAGACATGTGCGGAGCTGTAGGACAGACCAGGGAAGTGAAGAAGTTTTGCTTGCTCTCCCCAGCCCCCAGCAAAAGCAAACAAAAAAACAAACAAAAAAGCCCCGCGTCCAACACTAACAAAGTAATTTTAGGTGGTTACCACAATTTACAGGGAAAAAACAGGTAGGGAGTATTCAGATGGTAAAGCCGTAAAACGATAAACAGTTAAGCTTAAAGGTAAGTAACAGTTGCTATGTTCCAGTGCCTCCAGGCAGACGTCCAAGCAGCTTACACCAAAGGCAGAATTCATCCTGACGTCTTTAAAAACCGTATTATTTTCTTTGGAAGGAACTTCTAGACAGCAGACTGGAACTGCTGGTTCTGAATTGATGAGAAGTTATAGCCTTTGATTAATAATTTACTTTAACGGGGTTTCTTTGCCTCCCACCATGCACACACTTACTGTGACCCAGAAGCCAAGCTGACAGGTGCTACATTCTCTGCGGGAAAGAGAAGGCATTCCCATGTTTGTGGCATTCTCTGAGCGTGCAGGCGGCACAGGCACCACATTTCACTTTCTAGCTCTCTCAACAGGACTGCGAAAGGGAAATTCACAATTTTGAATCAAAACAATGACTTTCTGACCTCCAATCTCACATCTTATTCATGGCTCTAAGTAAATTTTTTTTCCCTCCATTTATTCTCTGCTGGGGAGATACCATTATCTGAAAATCCTAGTTTCTGAAACATTGCTTGCCAGTTCCAGAGGGGTATTAAAAACAGTAAAGTTAGGTGAAAACACCACATTCAGCCCTGCTGAACTTTGAGTCAGTGGAATTACACCACATTTATACAGAAGCTTTAATCCAAACTCATATCTACATATCATATTTATCCATACATCTTATGCAAAATAAAGGAGAATTAAAAAAGAAAAACTACAGTGAACGTGAAATGGTTCTTCTACACACCTTTTCAAATCCCAACAAAGTTTGAAAGCAGAATTTTTAATGACTGGACATTGCATCTATAGTCTGGAAACACACAATCTACTTTTGGTTCTGCCACTGACCAGTTCCTTAACCTTGAAGGCACATCACTTTCAAGTACCTTATTTATTTGCTTTTGTAAAAAAAGAACGGGAACAGCGAGACCTACCTGCATTTGCAAAGCACTCACACGGGAATAAAGGGGCTGTTAATACCTAGGACCATTTACACTTGGTTTTAATATTTTATTTCTTTTTTGCTTGGTAAAAAAAAAAATGAAAAAATTAAAAATTTTCCCCACTTTTTCACCTTAGATCTGTAACCTGACTGCAGAAGAATGGAAAGACTGCCAATCATAGAAAACGGAATTTTAGAACCCCTTGGTTTCCTTTGAGTCCTGGATTCTTATAATCATGTTCAGTTCCTAACCAGGCTAATTTCACTGCAGTCATTGCAGTTCATTAAACACAGGTACAGTATCAAAAATGCAATTTAATTAGGGTAGTACAGAAAGAGAATTAATTCTCATCAGAGGCCTGGCATTGTCCTTTGAATAGAAAGCATGTAAGGCCAAGTTATTTTTGTGTTTCACATACACAGCTGCTGCTATCTGAGATGTCGCAAGAAATTAACTGGTATATTCTCCCATCAATGCATATAACTCTTAATAACTTTAATAATAGAAACATGTACACAGTGATAGGACACTAGGGGTCTACAAAATAGAATTCAAGTTGTAATCAAACATTTTATTAGCCCTTTTCTAACTGGACTTGTTAAAAGCATCGTTAAAACCTGCATCTTCAACTCTCAACTAGTCATAAAACTCCAGCAGTGGCTTCCTTTCCATGAACAGGAAAGAGACTAACCCTGAGAACACAGCACACTATAGAATTAGACTATCGCTATATACTGGGGTGAAAGTGGCATTAACATAAACAGAAGCAGTTTGTTCTTAACAGTATCATTATAAGACAAAGTTTGGGGTTTATAGGGTTCTTAAAGAAGGTATGAAGAACGGGATGTATTTGGTAACTTGAATTACCTGTACGCTTACAGAAGGTGTTGGTGTTTGGATGGCACAACAGACAAAATGTTATATAAAAACCACTTCTATTCTTCAGCAATATTTTGTTCTGGAACTGCAGCTATATTGTGCCAATGAATATATACAACTTTCTTATCTTAACAGGAAGCAAGCACTTGGACTGAGGTTTATAGGCCAGATTCTGCTCCCAGTTACATAGTTATGCTGCACATTCCTATGTAAGAGACCCTTCACTGAGTCATCCCAGATTTCTATCAGTATAACTAAGCAGAATTTGTCTTCCTATATGTACATTACAAAGTCTGTCCCCAAATTCTGCATAGGAATGCAACTTCTTGGTAAAAATGTATCTGTTCAAGATATTTGCGCAACTTCAAGTAACACTTAGCAAACGATGCTAAAGAAAACCTTAATGCAATGCTGTTGCTGTGCTTCACTTGTCTATTTGTTTTTCAGCATTGCAGGATTCTCAAGAGACTGCACTGCAATATATTACCCAGCATGTGCCGCAATGACTCAGGCAACAGCATGAGTTAAGGATGGAGCGCCAGCTCTCACTCGAACTTTCAGGATGCCTGTGCAAAACTCTTCAGCAAAGCCAAGAATCTATAAAAGGAGATGCGTTCAAGGAGAAAGTTCAGCTTCCATTCCATTATGCTATACTATTTTCTACTGCAATGCCACTCAGGTTTTCATATATAAATATTTTACGTGTAAAATATAACTAACCTCCTTCCAAATTGTAGCTGCATCTCTGCTAGATTCCCAGTTTACAGCATTATGATCCATCTATTGCAAGCTTTGAGAGCTGCATTGTTAAAGGTTGCAGAGGCATACGATTGCTATCTTCTGCTAATTTGTATGCTGACTGAAGCACTCAAAGTTTCTTTCTCCTACAGTTATGCCTTACTGGCAGGCTACTTAGCAGGTGATAAGTACAATTGTGAATATAACTGTAAACCTAAATCTTGAGAGCTAGTTTCCCCCTCCTCCCAACTGCATCAGATATATTTTTTAATATTGAAAATCACCTTCATGCCAGCAGGAACTGTCTTCCTAATTCCTACCTATTAGTCCAGCACTTAGGTCCCAGGAAGCAAGCTTCAGTGTAAGCAGGGTGAGCTGCACAACCAAAAGTCAGCCACGTAACTCAAAAGTGAGTGAGTTAGCCTTACTAATGCCAAAGGAAGAGGGCTGAAGTGGAGATTACTGTCCCTTTACTGCACCCCACTCCCCCCCAAATCTATGCTGATCTTTGCCACAGGACCAAGTTTCCCTCCCTTTTATTAATAATTTTGCTTTGAAAGAAAGTGCAAAACGAGCACTTCTTTTGCAAGCACTAAGTCTTCCACCAAAAAAGAAACAAAACAAAAAAAAACCCAAAACCAACGAATACTCCATAAACTAACAAGTCTTCAAAGATTTACACAAATCCCCAGCCTCTCCTCACATCATCTTAGGAATTTAAGATGAACAGTGTATCATCTACATTATAGTTTTATAATTACTGGATTGCATAACAACAGTCTCCAGCCATGACACAGGTAAAGACAAATGATACTGTCTAATTAGATATCTACATGTACATAGACAACAGAGGAATGTTATTTTTTGTCCTTGCCAGTGGCTGAGGGTTTACTCTCCTTTCTGAAACATGTATAAGAAGTATAATTACCCATTTTGAAACATTTCAGACAATAAACTAAATTCCAATGTCCTTTTCACCACTGTCCTACCCCTACAATTCTGTAAGATTTGCAAAAGAATACCTGCAATTATCTAATAAAAACTAGGAACAGTACAGAAGCTCTCTCTCTGCTAAGGTCTTGGGTTCATCATGCCCAATTCAGGTTGGATGTGAAAGGACAGTGTATCTAACAGACTGTAGGATAACAGCTTGTAGTCCTAGGAAAGAAATCTATCTGCACGTAGTCAATAAAGAGTTTCTCTTCACATCTCGCTGGCAAGTTCAGGGTCTCTGTTTGTCTCTTCCTCAGTTTACCAAAGTACTTCCTTTGCTAGCAAGCACTTGTGTAAATAAAGTTTTTGTGCATTAACTCAATGTCAACATGGACTTTAAAAAAAGGCTTAAATATTATGTCTAGGCTAGTATCATTCAAATACAACATAACAGAAAAGAAAAATAGTTAGGAGAACAAAAAAACCCACACAACAAAACCCAATCACAAGACTTATTCTGTCTGGGGAACAAAGAGGTCTCGATTCTGATCTGGTCTCCACTCCAACAGATTGGATCAAAATGCCACATAAATCAATGGAGTAAAAGCAGAAATCTGGGAGAGAAGAAGCAGCATCACTGCAACTGTTGGTGACAGCCAAAAGTTCAAAAAAAATTTAAAAATAGGAAAAGGCCTTTAAAAACATTGCTAAAAAAAGATGCAGTACTTGAAAAGACAAATGCCATTCAGGATGTGTAAGAGACAAGAGCACAGAGCATATACTTTATTACACTAAGTTAAATCACTTTCAGAAGGCAAAAAAGTTGTAACAGATTTTGGTTGTTTTGGTTAGAAAATCTGCTCACCCTTAGGCTCTATCTATAGACAATAGAGCCAGTTCCCGATTCACATTCTCTTGGAGCCTCTCTTTCTTCATTGACAACAGAAGAAGGTTTAAGAAACCAGTCTGCATAGGCTAACAATAACTGTTGATGCCTACATTACAAATAACATATTCACAGTAACTGGCAGTCACGTGTTTCCTCAAAAAAGTATTAATTTCTACTACCGCTGAGAAGCTAAGCCTAAGAAATACAGTATGAATAAGCTGTTGATAATGAGACTGCTGCTATACACAGACTTTAGCTACAATTAATTTAAAAAAAGAGACACAAAACATGTGAATTCCAGGTCAACAGCAGATTTCCTATGCCAGCATCATTGCTGAGCCTTCAAAATACCCTAAGGGAGGAAGGTTCTCAGCTCCCTAGCCTCCAACTACTTTGAAAAATCACATGTCTTTACACCGAGATACTAGCCTGGCTGCAGTTTTAGAGCACAGCAGAAATTATAATAGCATCTGCTGCCTATTAAGGCTTTCTTATTCACTCTCTACGCTTACGCTTTTCTAAACAGAAACACCACTCCAAAAATACTCCCAGTATGCACCAGAAGATGCAGTCCTCCCACCATCTGGGTTATCCCACATGCACAACCACCACGAGAACAAGGCCTACAAAAACAGTAGGCAGCGATACACCCACCTACATCAAAAGGTTTCAAACTGAAAACAGGAAAACAGCTAAGATATGTCAGAGGCTGAAAGTGACAGGAGACAAATTTTCATCACCAACAGAGCTCCCTGAAGGTTAATTTAAAAAATTATATTTGAAAATACGTTAAAAAATAGAAGAAAAGCTGAATTCCATGAGACTTGCACATGAGTTAATCAGCTCTGAGAAACAGCCTGCCCTCACCTATCAGCCAAGGAGAGGTTCTGCTTGGTATTTCATTAGTCAAATGAGTTACACTCAAGGGATCATCGCTGATATTAAATGGACAGAATGGAAGCGATCCTCTTTCCAGTCCACTTGAGTGTTTCAATTTAAACTTATAACCTAAATAAGAAGCATAGTAAAGAAAACTCTAGTGTACCTGAAAGCTATTACCTATTACATAACAGATATATAACCTTTGGGTTATATATAAGCTTTGGGTCTATCAGTTCTGTGACGCCAGAGGAAGCAATTATTATGGTACAGATAATGGAGCAGAACTGCAGCTTTATATATTGGAACATATAGAAAAACAGGTAAAATGCCATTCACTCCGGGGTGCAGAATTTACTGCAGTAATTCCAACAGATGCTCATAACTCCAGAGTTGTCTTCTGAATCTCACTACCTGATACTAGGTGAAAACCTATACACACACGCTATTTTCAGTGGGGAAAAAAAATACAATTGGGTAAAAAAATTCTAGGAGAAAACCATCAAGAACACCTTTTGTGAATTAATGGATTACAAACAGAGACATGGTGACTTTTTACTGCACCAGCACAGTCAGCAATCGCGTGTCATGCCTGATTTTGGCGAGGGCTTTAGAAACCATAAAAAGTTAGCTGCTGATCTTTTATAAAGCAAACACTTATTTACTTAACTGTAACTTTAGATAAACCAAGCTGACATGCACCAAACAAACATTCCAGAAACCTCAACTGCATGTATAAAATTGTAAGTATTGTTTGCTTTTTTCCTGGACTCTCTAAACTTAGAATTTAAGCCTACACACAAAGGTGATCACTGCTAGTTAACACGAAAGCTGTACATAAAGACGCACAGAAGAGGCAGGCTTTTTACAAAAACAAAACCGACATGCATTTCTTCTGCAAAAAACAGTTCTGCAACAGTTAAGTGGTTCGGTTAGAGTATACAGAGTTATAGAATAACTCCATATATTTTATTTTACTTAATCTTTCTATAACTGTGTATCTACATTACTCTATATTTCAGTTAGAACTGTGGTTTATTTCAGTTGAATAGAAGTCTATTTTAGCACGGAAACAGTATTTTTTGAAAATATATGGATCTTGTCACTTCTTTGATATTTATTCACATTTCTGAATGACTTGTTAAATACAGACTGTCTTAACCCACTTGCTTCATCCTTCAGATTTTTTGTCTTTAGGTTCTGTCAGCCTTCAAATATTATTCTTATTCCTTAATCACATGTCCTGGCACAAGTCTCATTCCCTTCAGTATTCCTCAACGTCCTCTGGGAAATTTGCCAGTTTTTGTCATCTGCCCCCATTCTCCTTTGGGAACACTAAAGGAATTAATTTCATTCTTTCCCCAAGCACTGCCTGTCTCTGCTGTTAACAGTTACCCTTGACATCTCTCATCTATTCAATACACAAAGGTATATGTCTCCTTAAGTGATCCTCCCGTACTTAGAGATTTAACAAATGTTCTGTTGAGAAATACCTCTTTCATGCTCTGCATTTGCTTGTTTTAGCATTTTGTAAAAGAATTTAGCTAAAAGATGCAGTGCCAATATTGCCATTTTGTACGTTCCACTTTATTTTTGTTAGTTTCAACAACTGTTTAGTTTGTACCTTTATATGTATGGGCATGACTGTGTCTCTGTGTGTCAAAGATAAACAGATCCATTACTTAGACCTGGATGTTTTGATCAACTATATATATGCTATTTCTTCTGTTATTTCTTCCATTACTACTTTGCCCAACATCTCATCTGAATTCTTCCAGAATGAGCTCTTAAGAAGCGTCTTGTGCTTCCTCAAGCGCCGAAAAAAATCCAATTCCAGTATCTTTTTCCTGCACATTAATTTCCTACTAAACAGTATTTCTTCCCTGAAGAGAGACTTTTTCAATCAACTTTAAATTCCTTGCTCAGTCCTGCATTTGAAAATAAGTGGAAACTTTACCTCTGACCCACCCTGAGAAGAAGAATACTGACTTATGCATTGCAGTTCCTTACTGTAACGAATACTGGAAGTCATACCACAACTTTTCAAGAAACGTACAGTCAACTTCAATATATTCTATTGTTCCTTTCTGCCATTACTACTACCTTTAACAGATCCCCTCCTTTTTTTTTTTTTTTTTATGTTTAGCTGACGTCTGGGCAGGATTAAGCAACTTGCACTGTTACCAGTTGCTAGACGAGACAGCACTTGTTGTGGTTACCTCTCTAACTTCCTCGGTTAAATACCTTCTGCTTCTTGAGTTACAAACTCACCATAGCAAAGGCTGCATCACTTACCAGCATAAGTTAAGTGCAAAACAAGCCAAAGCCTTTTATAAATTGTTCTTGGATTTGTTTACCCTGGAAGTCCCACATTTTCTCAAAGAAACAGTGGAAGTTAACTAAATGATACAGATTCATGACATTATTCAAGATCAGTACATAACATGAAAGAAAGAACACTACTGGAAAATAAACTCTAGATACAAATATTTAGCCTCTCTATATCCAAACAAAGTGCACATTTTGCATTTGGGCTGCTGAGAAGCCAAATACCTGAAGGAGGACCTAGAAAGATGACAGCTTGCTTAGCTGTCAACAAACCTTTATTTTCTCCACTCTCACCAAGACAAGAGCAGTTGTCCAATTTGACCAAATAGGTTACAGACACTAATTTCAGTATTACCATTATCATTAATGAGAGCCAACAGAAATACAGATCTCTCAGGCTTGGAACAAGCAAGCAAAGCAGCTGAGGCTTCCAAAGACCTTCAGTGAGAAGAATCCCACTGCTGCCACTGCCTAAAGCCACTGTACCAGTGTGGGGCTTTGGGTGGGCACTATCGTGCCATGCAGCGCAGCCAGTCCACCTGCTTGACGGACAGGGGTTTCTCTCTTAAGAGAAATCAGCAAAAGCATTAAAGAGAAGCGTACTATAAAAGAGAAAAGAGGAGAGAAAGGGGTCAGGAGAAGATGAAGGTTCACCCAGGAAAAGATAAAGAGTACAGCATCTAGAAAAGGAGGGAAAACTCTAGAAACATATGATACCCTCTATAGGACAAATACATGCTATGCCAGGTAGGATGACAAACCAGTAGTTTGTGCAAGAACAACGCAATGAACTCTTCAGGGGGAAGCTAGTACCCCACAGCCTATGTCTGTAACTGAGGCCTCAGAGTACAAACTCAAGCCCGGCATTAAATAATAAATATTAATAACTAAAAGAAAGACCCGAAGCCCCAAGCCAAATTAGGAAACGGGCAACCCTCTCCTGTAAGGACCAACACAAGAGGCTCGGAGGCACCAATAAACGGGAGGACCCGGAGGTAAAGCTGAAGGAAACACTCCCCGGGGTGCCAGAGAGCGATGCCGCTACCCAGAAGGTGAAGGTCGAGGAACCCGCTCCGCCTTGCGGCGGGCGGCCGGGAGCGGGCGCGCCGCGAACCACCCATCAACAGCAAAGCCCCCTCTGGGGCTCTGCCACCGCTCCGGCCCCGGGAACTGCTGCCCTTACCTGGCTGGCTTTGTGAAACTGCTTCTTCAGCCCCGCCACCGACATCTTGCCCCCGCGGCTCCCCGAGGCGGCGGCGCTGCCCAGGCCGAGCGGCCGGCAGGTCCCGGCGGCTCCCGCGGCCGGCCCGGCCCCTCGCTGTGTCACCCGCACCCACGGCCCCGCCGCCCCGCGCGGAGGCAAACATCGCCCTC
Organism: Mycteria americana; assembly: GCF_035582795.1. NCBI lineage: Eukaryota > Metazoa > Chordata > Aves > Ciconiiformes > Ciconiidae > Mycteria > Mycteria americana. The sequence goes on along the minus strand of NC_134370.1, from coordinate 60,120,892 downwards.
CAAGCGGCACCGGCGGCTGCCACCCCATTGGCCGCCGCCGGGGCCCATGCAAATGACAGAGCCATAGTCGCCTAGCCATTGGCCACTTGCGGGGGCTATGCAAATGAGAGCGCTGGAAGACGCCCACGCTGCGATGTCGCATGGAGACGGCGGCGGGCGAGGGGCGGCGGGCGGAGAGGCGGGCGGAGAGGCGGGCGAGGGGCGGCGGGCAGGCGGCCCCGGGGCAGCGCCGCGCCCACGGGAAGATGCCTGCCGGGGAGAGCCGGAGCGGCCGGAAGGCTCCCTGCGTGCAGGTGGCACAGCTGCTACAGCAAGGGCATCCCTCCCGCAACGAGATACTCGCTGAGGCACCAGAAGGCCTGTTTGTTAGCCCTCTGATTTCATCCAACTAGTCTTGTTTCTAGCAGCTCTCCAATTTTCTCTTCATAGGTCTCGTTTCTTGTGTTTCCATGTAGCATCTCTAGTTGAGCTCGTTCACCTCAGATCTGTTATTATATGTCATGACTTAATTGTAGTTTTTCACACATGAAAGCTCTTGCAGTGGTCCAGAACACGACTGGTTGATGCTGCACAGCAGAACAAAATCCACTTGGTGGTTTGAGTCCGTCTCTGCTGCTCAAGGTTGAGAAAGGCACCGTCCCCCACTGCCCGCCGCCCTCTTGGAGGAGCAGATGTTCTAGGAAGAGCTAGGCTGGAAGAATGGTGCCGTTGTTTGCTTGGTTGGTATAGGATGGATTCATTGTATGCTTAAAGATGACTGCGTATCAGCAATCTGCTGATACAAGTACAAGAAGTGGTTATGCCTATGCTGGTAAAGCACTTCCAGACTACATTTAGATTCTGGGGAAGATATGCTCTGCGATACGCTGCTCGATCCTGGCCATAAGATCACTCGGGAGTTATGATTCAGCTGAAACTTGTGCACGGACCTGGGAAGCAGCTTGGAGATAACCTTTGCGGGCTGCAGCAGGCTCTCAGTGTTACTGTCACGCTTACTGCATTTTTATTGGGTTGGGAGAGAGGCATTTCCAGAATGTGTTATAGTTACTTCTTTATAATAGTAAAGAGGACAATGGCAAAAAATACAAGAACTTTCAGAGTCATTTTCATGTTATAAATTGGGAGAAAGGAATCCTTGTCCCACCTGTTAGAAACAATTATATACCACTACGAAACAAAGTGTGAAGACAGACATAGTCATGAGTTAAGGAACTCCTGCTGGCTATTACTTGACAAAGGACTCTCTGTACAGGAGAGGCAGAAGAGAAAAAAGAGAAAGCAAAGGGGACAGCACCAGCCAACATTCGCTCTGGAAGACAAACTGGAAGGGAAAGTCCTTCCAGGTTTTTGGACTGAGTAATGTTTGAAAGAGGTCTGCAATCACCATGCTGCCTGTTGCCACCTGTGTCTAAGAAAAGTGCATTTTCAGCCTCTTTACAAGTAAACACGATTACACCACAAGCACCTGATTTCAGCATCAATTTCTCCTCCTAATTGAAGCAGGCAGCAAGATGTTAACTGTCCAGGCCAAATTGGGTATGGCTTAAATTAGCGATCCGTTTGTAGAGATCTCAGGTGGGAAAATAAGGCCAAAACTAAGAAACTGGAGTTCCGTAAAAGGTATTAAAGCAACCTTTTAGTGTACCATGGAATTAGGGAGAGAAGGCTTTGGCTAATCTTTGGCTTTAAGAAAGGGTGGACCAGAAGCAAAGAAAGAAGGAGTTTGAAATAAGTCACTGTGGAGGGGATTATGGAGTCACTGTGGCTGTTAGCTGTAAAATTGGATTAGATAAAGAACTTGAGTAAGGCTATATGTCTACAACTTCCTTTTTTCTTTTTTTTAATCCTGCTTGTAACCCAAGGGCAGCGGCCATGTTGTCTCTGCTGAAGTGATACAAGAATGTGCAGGTGGGAGATGCCCTGTGGAAATTGAACTTCATAGCCTAATTGCTCAATGATACAGACAAGGTGAAAACCTAATTAGTGAGCCAACTTGAATGGTCCAGGTATTAATGATTTGGTAGAGACACCCTGAAAAAGAGACTGGTATTCAGCTCAGATAATAGGCAAAAGTTATAGCTTGTAGCCAGTAATGTACACTGGCTAAGCAATATCTAAGAGCTTTACAATCACAGACATAGTTCTATCTCATGGAAAAAAGGGATTGTGATTTGCCGGATGATAGTCCTTAAGTTTTATGAAAAGTTACTAATTCAGTCTGTAAAATGAGGGAAATCAGAAATAGTACAAAAACTATGGGAAGTGGTTCAGATAAATGCTGACGTGATGGAAAAAAGCTTTTATTAAAAAGAACTGTTACAAGCAGAAGACAGGCCAGGGCATAGTACTACATGGGCGTAGTGAAAAATGCTTCACAGAGTCTGGGAAAGAGGGGGCCTGCAGGGCAAAAGTTCTGGATATTTAAACAACAATTACAGTCCCACTACTCAGGAAATCTCAAAGTGCATGAGAACAAGAGATGATGGCTCCAACATGTTATTGTTATTGAATCAGATGTGCTAAAAAGGACAGTGGAATTTGTACAAATTGAGAACTCCTAACTGGGCTCAAATCAAGGCAGTGACTATAAAATATGCACTGACTATTTATATGGGAGAACTGGGCTTGAAAATTGGTCCTGTGAAATTCTAACAAGATAGATACTTGGATAAATGGATAAATTCATAATTCACTTGGATTTCGGTGTGGCTAACACTATTCCTGTAAAACGCCGCAGCAATACTAAAAAACACAGTCAGCAGAAACTTAATCTGAAGATGTGGCAAACAACCTTATAGGCATTTGGTTTTCAAGGAACAAATTACCTTACCTGTAAGGGCTGAAATTGCAATAGCAGCCATATGAAGTATTAGATTTTCAGCAGAATGAAAACTAGAAATATTTTAAAAATGATCCAGAGGCATCTTAGCAGTTGAAATTACTTGGAATTTGAAGGCAAATAGATCCATATTTGCTTGAATGTCTCTTAAAAATAATGAGAAATCTGTCAGTGAAATATGGTCTGGGTCTTTGGTAGTTACTGCCACAAAAGGGGAGGAAAGATGAGTTTGTGATTAAATTCTGTTGGGTTTGATTCTGGGCCATGCTGACTACTTAAGTAAAGCATGTATTTATTCCTTAAGGCTTAAATATTCAAAACAAGTTACTGTGCATCAGCTTACCTTGCAATAAATTTCTACACATGGCCTTAGAAGGAGACTTTGGATCCAGGACAAGAATAACTACAGAGGAAACCAGCCTACTGAGTAGCCAAGTTGTTGCTTGCGAAGACCAACGTCTTTGAGAGAAACCTATGAGAGACCCATAAAGGAGGTTTTCATCTGTAGTTGAATTAGAGATTAGCAACCCCAAATTCTGGATTCATAATAGAAAAATAAATGGAAACTACACATGAGTTCTCTACATGTTGAAGAAGTCTGATTTCCCAAACTTCATCATAAAAATACTGGTAATGGGGAAGGAGAGCAAAAGCAAAAAAAACCCCCCAAAAACAGAAAAAAACAAACAAAAAACCCCCAAACCCTTACATTTCTACAGGCCTTTGTGGCTTTCAGCTTGAAAAAAAATTGCTCCATCAGAAATGGTACATCCACAGGACTATGTTGGATAGGAGGGAAGGAGTGGAGAGTTAGACAAATAAAAGTGAGCAAGAGTCTCAGGCACAGCTGTGATAGCTGCTAATGGTCCATAAGGACTATATGAATTTAATGACAGTGCAGATTACCTGGTTAGGTTTTCATGTTAGTTGTCAAAACTGTGGTCATAGGCTGTGGTTTTTTGGTCCCAGGAAAAGAATATATTTGAAAACTAGCGCTTAGTAAATAAGCATTCTGAAAGGTGATCCTCTAGGAAAAGTATGCCATTTGAAAGAACAGTTGGCCAATACCCTGCCTGACAAGAGCAAACTTATAGAAAGCTTTAAAAATAAAGCAGGCTGAGATACAAGGTTGTGTGCTCTTCTAAAAAGGTGGGATTTCATCTGGTGCCACAGTTCTAGAAAAAAGAGGGGAATACTAAACTGAATTGACACTGATACTTGAGTATTGACCCAAGTAAATGAAGTAATGTATAACATAGTGTTCCGGAGTGAGTCCAAAGGACTACCACACTGGATGAAATGGGTCCCAAATTTCATCCATTTCATTATTTTTCCAGTGTCAGCTGCCAGGTTTGACATTGCAGGACTAACGTGGGAGTTGACACCAGGAAAACAATGCCGACAGCAAACTACCCCAATAACAAAGTCAGAATAGAATCCTTCTGCAAAAAATGCCCCAGACAGTAAGGACGTCTCATGAGCCTGTTTTAGCACCCCTTCTATATACTCCAATGAAACAGTTATTTAAAATTAAACAAAAAGACAGTTGGTGATGTGAAAATACGTTCACGTACAGGAGCAGGCTAACACTATGGCTTTGCTTCTAGAACATAAACAAGCAATTCTGCATATCATAGCACTTTCTGTGCAGGTAAACCAGCTCAGGTATTTCTGACACGGCTTTGCATTGCAGTATACGTTTCATAAGAAAGGGAAAAGAACAGACAGTCTTCTCTACACAGCCAGCACTGGCCAGAACTTGGAAAGCTCCCCGTTCCACACGGATGCTGCTGGCAGTTAGAGCAGGAATATGTGACCCTGGGGCCTGTAGACACTCTGGCTAACCTACTTCATTTGTTTAGGATGCTTATGTTTGCTCCCCAGATCTTCTAACTAAATGTAGCTAGTGAATTATTTTTGGCATATGTGATTGTTCTTCTCAAGCTGACTTTCCATATGTGTTGCTTTACTGTTATCCAGATCTTTGCTTCTCTTCTTGTCTCCTTCCTGTGTTTGTATTCCACATGCTTCTCCATGATCCTGCAGATACCTTCTATCCTCACTTACGGTCCTAAATCTCTGGCTGTTGTTCTGCAAGTGCCAACAACAAAACAAAAGCTTGTTAGGTCTAATGCCATTAATTAATAAAGATGGTTCTAATTACATGTTTCTTTTAAAAAGACATACAAACATTTTAGATTAACTCAAAATCTAGATATAGATATTTTTTAAAGTTACGTATGTGTATACTGTAAATAGGTACTCTAATTTTGAAAACTCAACAACCTACTTTTTTGCATATGCAGCTCTGTCACACTGCAGTTTATAAAAATTTTGCAATCTTAATCTTGCAAATTATACTATGTGGATGGACTCCTAAACAGCTCCTACTTGGAGATCTTGTAACTTTGAGGTGCCTATGTTGTTTCTGATAGCAGTAAAAAAAAATTAATTTTTACTATTAACATATACCTAGGCACTCAGTGCTCATGGACAACTCTAGACTGTTCAACAAAAATGAGTTACATGTGTAAATTAGAATAAAGATGTGAATGTCCAGAATTACTCCACAGTGGAGACAAATCTGTAAATAACAGAGTATTAGTTAGTGCTAATCCTGGATACCCGGAGCATTTTTATTTCAAAGAATTATAGAATCATAGAATCATGTCAGTTGGAAAAGACCTTTAAGATCATCGAGTCCAACCGTAAACCTAACACTACCAAGACCACCACTAAACCATGTCCCTAAGTGCCACATCTACACATCTTTTAAATACCTCCAGGGATGGTGACTTAACCACTTCCCTGGGCAGCCTGCTCCAGGGCTTGACAACCCTTTGGGTGAAGAAATGTTTCCTAATATCCAGTCTAAACCTCCCCTGGAGCAGCTTGAGGCCATTTCCTCTCATCCTATCACTTGTTACCTGGGAGAAGAGACCGACCCCACCTCTCTACACCCTCCTTTCAGGTAGGTGTAGAGAGCGATGAGGTCTCCCCTCAGCCTCCTTTTCTCCAGGCTAAACAACCCCAGTTCCCTCAGCCGCTCCTCATCAGACTTGTGCTCCAGACCCTTCACCAGCTTCGTTGCCCTTCTCTGGACACGCTCCAGCCCCTCAATGTCTCTCTTGGAGTGAGGGGCCCAAAACTGAACACAGTATTCGAGGTGCGGCCTCACCAGTGCCGAGTACAGGGGCACAATCACTGCCCTAGTCCTGCTGGCCACGCTATTTCTGACACAAGCCAGGGTGCCGTTGGCCTCCCTTATCTAGGGAGGAGTTTTACAGACAACAATGGAGACTTAAAGAGGAGTAACTATTTGGCTCAATGAAGTTGCGTTGTTTTTCATTTTTGTATTTCGATAGCATAGTATGACTGCAGTTACACTGAAGTGCATCTGAGACAAGCAAAAATGACAGTGTTTTTTCCAATACACTTTTTTGTTGCGGAACTTGATAAACCACTGAAAAAAACTGTAAGATGTTTTCCTTTGGGTAGGTCTCTTTGCCCTAAAGGGAAATATTTCCGTTTTCTGACCAAATCGGAAAAACAACTTCATTTCGACTTCAAACCTCATCGTTTTCAGTACAGCAGCATTACTTCACGCAAGCCCCTGGTTTGCCTGCTGTATTCCCTCCGGGGCCTACGTCTGCCCTAGGGCACGTGTGGCCGTGGCAGTGCCACGGGGAGCCTCTCTGCGCGTGTGCTCAGGGAGCAGCGGGTTGCCCCGTGGGAGAGGTACTCTAACCAGGGGCCCGGCCAGCGAGGGGCCGCTGGGGCAGGCTGTTCCCAAGGGGAGCTTCTTCATGGAGGTACAGCAAGGTAAAATCCCTGAGGAAAGGCTGGGTTTTGAAATGGACCCATACATTTTTTCACTAAGGATAAGGGGGGGGGGGGGGGGGGGGGGAAGCTTTTCTCTTTGAAAATACCAAAAAGAAATATGTAGCCATTTCTGAACCGAAATTTCTTAACCGCTGTTCTGGGAAAGTAACATCAACCTATTTTCAAAACTTACGTAGTTTAAGACAAAAACAAGTGTTGGTGTTAAGAAATAACATAATAAGGAACATCCCTCTTTTTGCTGGCCTTTCTAAAGTAGCTGTGTTCCTTCTTATTAAAGAGTAAGGCAAAAATAAATTGTGACTTAAAATGAGTCCATGTGGTAATGCGCAGAAATGTTGCTCTGCCTTCAAATCATTGCACCCGAGTTCTGCGCTGCTCTTTCACAGGTGACAAAATAGAGCTGCTAATTTTCTGCACACAGCTGCCTGTGTTCGTCAGAAAATGGTGACATTCTCATCATTGACAACAGCACAGCCAGCGCAAAATTTGAAGTCGAAATGTTGCTAGAAGAGCAATGCTAGCGTCGGGAAGGTGTAAAGGATATTCATCTTCATGTTAACACTACTGTATCATAAATGGTGAGGACTGTTTCGAAGCAGAACCTTGTAGCACTCTGGCATCAACTGGATCACATTTACTGTTTGAAATCCAATCTAGAATTTCATGTAACTGCTCTTCAGTTATAGAACAAAGCTTTAAGTATCATCTTAATAAGCCTTGGTCTTTATAATTATCCTTTTCAGTGGAAAAAGGACACACTGAAGAACAACACGTGCCTCCTTGCCTTGCTTAGAGAATGCAGTGCACAAGCTTCTTTGATAATAATTTATTCAGCTTTATCAGGGGAAAAACATATAATCAGCAAGAAAGCTGAGTAAAACTCTGAAAGAACACAGACTGTATGTAATAAAAGGAGGCAAATAGTAAAAAAATAAAACAAAGTAAAAAATCCAGTGGTTTGTCTTCTCCATGTATAAATATATGCCTAATTCTATTTTAACTTGCTTCATGTTACAGGACAGAAAGTCATATCAACTCTGTGACACAGTGTCCTTATATAATACACGATGTGAACATTTCAGTGAATTTGACTGATGTTTAAAAGCGATTTGCGTATCACTAAGTATCTTGTAGCACGTTTGTGAATATTCAGACATACCTGATTTTAACAAAACTTTTACAGCGTGGATGTTGTTTTGCTTTCAGTGTAATTTAACAGGTCTTTTGGGATCTGCCATGTTTGAACATCTGGGAATCATCACATGTTGTCTGTTGATCAATGAGGCAACAGGAAAGGCATGATGTGACACAGATGTTAAGTATGGCAATACTCCACAGACCGACTGGATCACAAATGGGAATGATCAGACTTTGAAAAATCTGATTAAGATTCATTGACTGGATAAAATTCAATTATTTTTTTTTCTGGAATTTCTAACTGTTCTGATAACAGTGGGTATTATAGTGGTCAAAGAATTATTGGAAACCGGCTTACTTGGAGGAATAAAGTGATGTAACTGAAGACAAGGACTTTTACTATCAAATACTTTACAGGAAGATGAATACAACTTGCCAGGTCCCTGCTGTCTCGTCACGATGATTAATGTCTACTACTGGATAACTCTGCCACTCCTTGTAAAACAAAGACTACAGAAATCAAATTTATTGCATTAGTTCAAGCATCATGGTTAACTGAGTAACTGCCACTATACCAAGAAACCTTTCTCTCCTCCCTCATATGCAAAGAAGAAATAGCATATATTAATTTCTTTAACTGTTAACCATGAATGCCACCTTCTGGCTCTGTACAGAAACGCCCTTTGAGAGTGATAGAGAAAAAAGCACAGCTTTCATTCTGTAGTTACCAGATAACTATTTCAATTAAATATATGTTAAAAATGTGTGAAATACAGATACGCCTCCCGACAGACTTCCTAGCTTGCTCGTTGAAATGTAAAGGTACTCAGGTATTTACTTTTCTAAAGAAATCGTGTAGTTTAAAATAATAAACACACCTGACATTGACTTTCTGTAGAAACAACCTGAAAACTGTTGTATTTAAAGGTAGCAGCTGAATCAATACAATGACTGAAACTCTGACCGTAATTACTGAAGCTGACAGGACTTTTGCCACTGACTTCAGTGGGGCCCAAACTTTCAGCCTGTATTTTTCAAAAGCTGCTCTTGTGAACTGGGGTTTGAATTTTCAAAAGATTTTAAGAAGCCAGGCGTATATTCTTCTGCAATTCAGTGGGCACAGGATTTTAAAGAGGAAACTAGTCCTGCAAAACAGTGATGGTAAAGCTTTTTGGAGTCAGAGACCTCTGCTTCCCTGGGATCAGACCAGTTTAACTGTTGCTTTTATTGCTTGAACTTCTCCAGCAATAGACTTACAGTTGTTTGGTGTTGCTAGTACAGGTAAAAGCATGTCGTACGTACCAGAACATGTTCCTTGAAGCAATCATATTATCATGGTGTAATGGACTCCCAAATCAAAGCAAAATTCTACTCTGGCTGCTAGGATGATATACAGACAGCAGGGGAAACAAGCCAGGGAATTTCTCTCACCTGGGGAAGCAAATACGAAGCATTTCTCCAGTGCATGAAGAAGAATATTTGGGCAGACAGTAGCTGAAATCCCCTGCAGTTACAGTCTGCTTTAACTCTACTGCATGTAACTTATCCCTTATTTTTTTTCCCTAGCTATTCCAGCTGTGTGGTCTATAGCAGACTTAAATTCTCAAGTCATAGTTAACAATAATTTCGGTGAGCCCAATCCTATGCTTAGACACACCAGCGGGAAATCAGTCATCTCTTCTTAGGTTCTTTTTGGTTCTGCCTATCAATTTATTTACTGTGTCAAGTATAACACAGTAGAAATTGTGTGAAAGCTGACAAATCACTTACTTAACCTTAGTGTAGACACTGGACCACTTTTAATTTGCCTAATCTGTGATTCTAATATTTTTTAATGTTGTCAGATATGCACTAATTTCAAGGGTTCCGTGAAACAGCATACATTGGAAGAGATATAAAATAGTGACAGCTGTTGTATATTAACAACTGATGGCTGACTTCTTTGACAAAAGTTTTCCTTACAATTAAAAACTTTCTATCTGAATATGGAAGATACAGGAGAGAAATGATGAATTTTATTATTTTTCCTTCTTAAAGTTATGTTAAATGTAATGGGTTTCTATATGCTGCAAATGTGCGGTTTTTCTGCAATAAATAAAAATAGCATGAAGCTTTACCACATTTTTTTTTTTTTTACTCCCTTCTTTGGAGGAAGAAAATAAAAGATGGGGATGAAATTGAGCTTAACCTACAGCTCTGCTCTTCCTACAGCGCCATACATGCTGGTTTTTCCTGATAGGTCATCTTGCAAAAAAGACCCAGGCACTGATACATGGCAAGCAGGTACCCGCTTACTCAATCCATCTATACAAATGTCCACAGTTTGTTATTTTTCTCAGCTGCTATCTGAGAAATCTGGAAGAAGCCGTTTATAATTTTGACATGTATACTAAATTTTGACATATATACTAAGTAATGGAAAGCATATTTGTGAATCCTGCCTTTTTTCTTTTTTTTTTCCCCTTTCAACTTTGACTTAAAACATTACAGGTCTTCTAAGATTCTTAAAGTGCTATGCTTTTCCTTTAATGAGGGTGGTTACGACCAGGGTGCCGCAGAGACACTGGTGCCTGTTGGGTGACGTTGTGGGTGTCTTTAAGGGGAGGAGGGCTTGAGGAGACAAGTGCTCAAGGCAAAGAGAGAAAAATGTTCCAACATGAGAGAAACTGTTCCAACAGTTTAGTCTAATATTAGTGATACTATCTCCAATCTGTAGATGGCAGTGATCTTCCACTGCCTGCTTCAGGAGGAAGGGGGGGGGGCGGGGGGGATCCTAAAATTAAAACCGCTGTGCAAAACAGATGTGGGGAAAATAAGTTGTGAGGTTAACTTAATTCTATATACCAATCTTCTTTTTAAACTAAAACCTACTTAAAGAATATAGGAAGGTATACCCCTTACTGTATTTCCTTCATGTAATGAGAAAATATGTCATGCCATTTAGAACCTATAAATTTCTGTATCGAAGTATTTTGATGACAAATTCCAGAATACTGTGTTTTGAAATTTATCTATGATCAAAACCCTGTGCTGGCATTCTGGACATCTTGTATGTACCTTTGATACATTTAATTATTTTAAACATATTTATTCAAATAATATCTGCATTTTTCCTCCCGAACCCGTCTGGGTACTTAGCTACCTCCTTCATCAGTTGTTCAGCAGGTCTGTATCACCTCTTTAATTTTTAGCTGGTTTTCTCTTGACACTTGCTTTAGTTTTCACTTTCATTCAAATAAAATGCAGTAAACAGTGTGTAAGGCTGTCAGAGCACACTTTAGTGAGGGGTGTGATGTGAAGCCCACTGAAATCAGAGAGTATTTCTATTAAATTCAGTGGACTTAGAATCTTGCCTCCCAAAATCTACCTTGCTTGGTGACTGGCAGAGACAATTTTCAAAGTATAACACAGAGTCTAACCTTCCTCTTTTGTCACTATTTTCAGTTGTGGTTTGTTTTTTTCGTAATGATTCTGCCTATAGGATTTTAAAATAGGATACTTTTCATGAAGATCAGCCTATAAAAACTACAACATTCTTGAAGTTCTATTTTAAGTATCACGTAGCTTCTATCGTCAGACTTTAAATGGTATCTAGACACACAAATGCAGATGAGGTGCCTAATAGGATTTCAAACAGCATCTAAATAGCATTTTAAAATTTGCTTCTGAAGATTATAAATATCAATGAGACTTTGGTTTTTGTGGGGAGGAAGATGCCTACAATGCATGTATATGCAAAGTGAGACACAGAGAAGTACCTAAGCCAGTTAATTTCTTAATATCCATTGTTTTCAGTAGAAAGTATATCACTGCAAAGAGCAAAAAACACAAAACTATTCATCTGCTTCTAAGGCAGCCCAGTTTACTTTAAATGGTATGAGCATTAGATACCTTAGAGTCACTCCAAGTTGAGACATTCCTCAGCAAATCATGAGAAATTATTTGTGTCAGGTTCTTCCATTTAACATTAAGCCATTTGGCTCCTTGCTGCTGAAAGATGTTTTGCAACATTAGTACACCTAATTTGCAGTCACTGTTGTTTCACTGCAGTCGAGTGGAGTCTTGTCCACTTGGTATGACATACCGCTTGGTATGACCAGTGGCAATTTTGACAACCTCTAGTGCAGAAAGCCAGTATAAATTACTGTGCATCGCTTAAATCCTTTTTGGAAAGCTTAGCTGGGAGTTATCTCCTTTTGCACAGGAATGTACCTCATCCAATATGTTCTCGAACAAAAAGGACATATAGTCTTCCTCCCAATAGCAGGCTTTTCACCCACTCCAGTAGGAAGATAAAACCATCTACCTGACGTCACTGTCTTAAGAGCTTTCTCTACATGCATCCTACATTTTCCCTTCTGAATTTTGTCACCTCTTTTTTGCAATGCCAAATAGCTTTTCCTCTTCCTTACTGACCACGCTCTTCAGTTCTTTGACAAACAGCAGCAGTTTCTCTATCTAATCTATCCACATTGCTTAACATGCAGTTCTAAAAAGGGATTTGTTTTTTAATGAGTGAATGTTTAATCTTTTATATTCCATTGTCAGAAAAATAATCCATTAAGCTGTTCCCGGTATGCAGTACCCAGTTTCATAATGTGCACTCTCACCCAAAAAAAGGATGGGAAAGGGCAGCTAAGGAAGGATGTATGGCTTTATTCTCTGTTTATTTACACATGTGCATGTATGTATATCCAGACTTGCTCTTTTCCCTCACGCTACTGGCAGAGAAAATAGGGCACAGTACAGAAAATTATTTTTTTTAACCTGCTTATATTGCCTCCCCTGCAAAAAAAAGGACTATTGCAAGATATTAAATAAAACCTAGGTTTAATATATCCATTTGTGCTCTAAATGCACACAGTAAGGTCCCTTCTTTGGGAGTTACTCGGGGCCACTTCACAAAAATGTCAACATCAGAATTTTGCAAAAAACTCAGTTTAGTAAGCCATTGGCTCAGTTTGCTTTAGATACATTTACAAGAGTGTTTGCAACATGAACTCAAAGTGTGCTAGGACTCTGCATGACTCCCGCATAGCCTCCAGTCATGCTGCCTGACTTGCACTGTTCCTGTCTATCCTTCCTCCCTTCTGCTTCTTCCCATTCTTATTCTCCTGCTCCCTCTCTTCAACTTTCTAATTCATTCCACATGCCCTTGAATATGTACCCTGTAAGCTGCTGGTTTGCATTCAACATTTGTTTATCCTGGGACTTATCACAGTATCTGAGAATCTCATAACTTTCACAGATTTTTATCCTCTTGAAGCCTTTGTGAAACAAGGAAGTATCTGTCAATTTACAGATGGGGAGTGGTCACACTCGAGATTAAGTGAGGTGCTCAGAGCCCTGCTTAGCCGTGGGAGCTGTATTCAAGTATTTCTTGGCTCCTGATCTCCTGTATAGATTGAACATTCCTGTCGAACTACATCTCCTGCAATGCAGCACGGTCTCCTTTAGCAGTGAGGACAGGCCGCTTTTTGGCTTCACAGACTTCTGGGAGATGTGGGCTGGCTGGGGAGAGTCTACATTGAACAGGAACATGAGACACGAATTCAGAAATTTCAGAAAACCCCATTGTGACTTTTCAAAATCCAAATTTATGGATGGGTAGGAAAGGGAATGTGTGTGGGATTTGGTTCAAGTGTCTGACCTACATTTCCATTCCCCCACAGAAATCAAAGCATCCTGAGAAAACAAAAAAGAATCGAATTCATGCAAAGCAGATACTTTACTCAAAAACAGGTAATGATCTAAAAATGTTGGCTTCTGAGAAAAATTCTGTAGTGGCCCTAGTTGTATCATAGACTGGAAGAAAGAGTACATAACTAATAAAGATTTCACTACGGTTAATCCTTCCTCCTCACTTCAGAGTATCTGCTGTGAGGACAGCAAACTTTTTTGCAATAAAATTCACATACCTGTGTACATCAACACAGTTAGAACAGTCTCTTCATGTTGGTTCTAAATTAATTTTTTTGGAGTTGTCAAAACATAGGAATGTGTATCCATGTTTTACGACTCAAAGGGATAGCTTCCAAAGCAGTGAAAGGAAGGCTCACATAAGGGCTGAGGCTGGCAACATGTGAAATTTGGGTGCCAGATTATTAAGTATTCTGATTTAGCTGTGATGTGAAACTCGACAGCGAGCTCTGCTGATACCGAGGTAGTGACCTCCCAGGCTCTCATGGGACTGGGCTGCCAATGGGCTGTCTGGTGCCATCTTCCTTTGATTTATCTTTGAGTCTGAGGAATTTTTTTTTTTTCAGTAAGAAAATCCTATTTCAGATTCATTATCAGAGCTATCTCTGCTGTCTGGCCCCAGTGGATAAATCCTAGTAACTAGATATGTATTTTCCATGGACCTATGCACTGACTTTAAAACAAGCCTCATGCAGATAGATATCTGGTTTTCCTTGTTGATTAGGGAGATGGGGAAGGGAAGAGAAAGGGGAATATATAATAGTTCACTTACCTGAGAATAGCTGTGCAGCTGGGTGCGATCTGTTCTGTAAGGCAGAAAATATGCATCTAGTCAATTGTACTCTCTTGGAAACTTAAAAAAAAGTGGTTTATAGCAAATGTTATCATACAAACTCCATGATAAAATAAACATTCCAACTACTTCTGCACTTTTATGCAGACCAAATACCATCATCACAAATAAAATAAAAAAAAAAAAATTTAAACAAAGGAAAGTAACTGATTCAAGTTTTTGCATTTGTGTAAAACTCCTCTGGTAGTGAGCCCGTATCTCCTATTCTCAGGACTCAAACTGCTTAGCCTAGTGAAAATGTTTCAAAACTGACACATAGAAAGAGTCTGCATTCTGCTGCAAGCGTAACTTCCCATGAACTGTGTAAAAATAAGGCAAGATACAATGTCAACACTAAGAAGAAAAGGTTGCATTACAGTCCTTGTATACTTGATGGGTATTGCATACGAAAGCCTTTTTCAGTAAATCAGTTTAGTGCTATTGTCTGTTCAGTATTAAAAACATTGCAGTATAATCAAATTTCTAGATCTATCGCAAAACAGTGAAGGTAGCATCACTACAGGCTACAATAAATATCTTAAATCTCACCAGAAATCTGATCAGAGGACTTAATGTCTGCTGAAGTTTTGCAGAAATTGGCTCTTTTGCCTCTGTGCCCAACTACCTAAAATCGCCCACATAACTAGAAACAGAACAGTCTCTACTCAATGTTTTATGCAAGAGAGACAGGAGAATATTGTCATCTCCACCCTCACAACGATTACAGCTGCTTACTGGACAGTTAGATGCCGTGCAAGGAATATAGTCCAGCTAGTTTCAAGAAATGCGTTTAATGCTAAGAGCTAACAAAAATAAACACCATCAGCTGATCAGACTCTGAATATAACACAAAGGCCATTGCACCTTGCTGGATTTTCCTCAAAAACTTCCCCAAAAAATTACCTTTGGCACAGAGGAAGACGGCGGTGCGGTTGATGTTTTACTTACGGCTGTGAGTCTACCACACAGGGCTAGACTTGAGACAATGCCTGCTAGTTTCATTATTGGGTTTTTCCCTATATTTTTTACCCTCTGAGGGATCCTCTTTCTCAACATCATTGTTATTCTATTTTTTGCTTCATATTTTCAGATACATAAATACATGGAAGCATTTTACAAGAGTTCCAAAGCTTCCTGAGAAGTGACTGGGTTTTATAACTCTTAGAGTATGTGCAGTTAATTGAAAAGTTCTCCTCTCTATATATTTTCTCTAAACAATGGAGAAAATATATATGTCAAACAGAAGCCAATCCAAGTATGTGCGTAAACTTGAGAGAAGAATGCAAAAGAGTTATTTATAAGAGGATGAAAATATTAAGTATTATTTATGTAGTGCCAAATATATTCTTGGTTCTTATCTGTTCTTACAAGCAGCACTTTGTTCATATATGGAAGAAGCAATTTGAAGCCATGGCAGCTGAGCTACAGTAATTTTGATATAATGGCAAGGAAAAGATGCCAACAAAGTACCTTTTATGTGCATGTTAAACTTAGCTTTGGTTGACAGTGTGCCCACTGCAAAACATACACAATACCTATAGGAATGATAAACAGAGCCTTCCCCAAAGAAGATTTTATTCACTTCTATGATATCTTAGTTACTAACTTAGTGCATAATTTAATCTATCAATTCCTTATCTATCAAAGGGATGCATCAGGGCTTCTGTGAGTCTTGTCCAGACACATTTCAATGTCTTCTGAGCAGCAGCTACCCTGCTAAGTGCATTGCACCTCACCTGCCATCCCAAAGCCCCAGTCAAGACTGGGGCCTCAAAGTACAACTGTAATAACCAATCTAATATGAAACACTAATTTTCTTACGGTGGCTGCAGCCCTTAAGACTTTAAACAAGGAACGAAAAAATACTATTGTTTGACATATAGAGAATATGAAGGAACAAGTTCTGGGTATGCTTTAAAATACCTTAGTCATATTTTCTGAACCTCTAGACACATTTACTAAGATCACATCTCTTTTTAAGTCTTGTAAGCTAACACTGTCTTATTAACTTTTAATATATGAAAAATATGCACTATAGGAAATGTAATGATAGTAATGAGGTAAAGATCTTCCCCCTCACTGTTATTTCCTGTCCATCTCCGTGGTGAGTAACCATGTATCTTTGTATATGGACATGTACAAGATAAGTGGAATAGCTACTTACCCATCTTCAGTCCCTGGGGACCTTGATTAGCTAGCAAAAAGGCAGAGGCCACATCAAACCAATGCTCTACAGAAGAAACCCGAGGAAATGCATTAAGATTCTGCCCTTGCAGTGCCAGCTAGTGAGATTTTCACACATGGGGAATACAGACTAGGATCTTCTAAAGCTAAAAGATCTTGCAAATCACAGTTTTGTCCCATCACCAATAGTTTTCAATAAGATAAATACAAAGAAATCTGCAATAAAAGCATAGAGAAATACTCCCTATTCCAGAAAATATCTCAGACTTCTAACTCAACAGCAATATTCTCCGTGTTAGAAAAGTGGAGGAAACGTATTTGCTTGTTAAACATAGCATACAAAAAAGAAACCTTTTCTTTACTGAGGATTGCACACAGCTTGCAGATACTTTTCTGCAAGCCACATACAGACATAAATTTTTCTAATATAAAATGCAATCCTTCTGCAGTCTAATCAAAAGTTAGACTGCCAGGCCCCAAGTGATACTAAAAAAGGGTCACATTAAGTTTCTAAGGGTCATTATTAAAGACACGTGAAATGTTCCCTCCAGTAATGCTGGAAGTTAATTACACTGTCTGGACACTCAGAGTATTCCTCACAGGCAAGGAACAAAACATGTTGATGTTAGAGGCCATACAGAAAGCACTCTCTTGCTTCCCTCTCTGCCCATCCTCTTGTGGTCCCTGGCCCTCCCTACAACTCTGGCCAAAGCCTAAAGACAATAAGCACAAGAAATAGTGTGATCATCCAAGGAGTGCTGGAAAGTACTGTTATAAACAGGCAAGCAATATCAAACATGTCACAGCTAGCAACAAGCAGAAAAGAGCACTGCAGGCTGGGCCCTGGGGATATGGACATCTAGTAAAGATTGGGAGGGAAGTCTGGCAGGTGGGAGGCAAGGAAGAGCAAAGAATGCCCTGCCTAAGATACTCCGAGAGCAAGGCTACAGGTTCCACATCACTCATTCAAATGGTCTCAATTCAATTTCAAAGGTCATCCCACTACAGTGAGCTCCCATCTGTGCTGTTGTTCTCATTTGGCTGGAGAGGGTTTTGTGTAAGGTTAACAGGGCAGCAGCATATTTGTCAGTCATTGCCTGTTAGTTACTTGATCGTAAATGCAGGCTCTAGAGCCGGTGCATAATTCAGTTTTCTTTTGAGGTGGAAAAATGGTTTAGTAAGTAAACATGGCTTAGAGAGGCCTGAGACAAAGGTGACAAGTCACGGTCTGCAACAAGTTATGTCTCAGCTAGATAGTTACATTTTTGAAAAGACACTTATTAATCATGATTAAAGGGTTTGTAGATCACTGGTGATCAATCCTCCAAAGATAGAATCATAACATTCCCTTATTACAAAGGGTTTGAAAATTTGGGTATAGCTACTGAAAAGCACTGGAGGAGGCAAACTGTGCATGTGGCCCCACCAATCCACAAGGGCTAATGAGATGCCTGCAGGCCAGAAAAAGGATTGCTGCCCCGGTATCCCTGCAATAGAGACAGGCTGACTACAAGGGTTAGGAAAAAAAGAGGATTTCAAAAGATGTAAGATACGCCTGGAATTAAGCTAAGGCGGCCTCACAAGAAGTGAACTCTACCTATGTTAAGAAAATAATTCCTTTCATTTTAATCTCATTTTTCTTTCAAAATCATTGTTACTTTTGGATTCTCACGGATTCACGTTTAGCAAACTTTTAGCTAGGATGATCGCTTAAGGAGAAATTATGTCTGTCCTCACAGAGGAGAAAACTCGAAGCTGAGATACAGTCAATGTAGCTCAGGGATGTAGAAAGGTGTTTTTCTAAAAGGCTGTGTTGGCTTCTCCTAGAGTCCAATGACAAAAGAACATAAACGAGAAAGCTAGCACTGGCATTGGACATCATGGGCTCCATCCGTGTGATATATGAGTAGTTCCTGTTATTTTTATTCAAATATATGATCGTTCTGTTTGCCCATTGCTTTTTTCTCAGTTCCTTATCTTGACAATTGTTAGGATTTTCAAAACAGAAATCCTACAAAAAGAAGGAAGGTTAGTTCTAGTAGGAGCATGTAAATCTGAAAGCAAAAGTGTCCATTCTATTTACTTCAGAAAAGCTTCTTTTAATACTATTTCTACAAGCTCTCAGTCATTATAAAGTAATCTGTTCTCCTTTTTAAAAAAGATATTCTCAAGAATAAGAAGAAAAACTCAGGAAAAACTGGCTTAAGCCACTGGTCAAAATGTGAACACAAACCACCCCAACCCAGCAAACCATGCAGAGCAGACCAAGCTCTGAATTAAAGCCAGCTCATGTGAATTTCAGGTCAACCAATGGCTAATAGCAGCTCCACAGGGATTAGAAGCACTGCCTGCTACTAAACTGAGCAACCATAAATGTAAACTCACTCATCCACTGAAGTCATGTTGAACATTTACTGAAGCATGACTTAAATCAATACATAGAATTCCAGATAAACTGGTGAAAACTTGTTCAGCAAACGAATACAGCAGAATCTGATTTAAAGGGGGCTATTCAAATCTCCCTGATACCACCTACTGTTTCAACTTTTCTTGAAAGGTTGATTCAATACAAAACTGATTTGTAGTACTTCCATGAGCTTTAGATTTCTGACCTCCAGCGAGATGGAGGCTAATTGCAGTTTCCCCAGATATATAAAAATGCAACTTTTTTGGAATGGCACACCAGGCATTTTGTCACTACACAAAGTGCAGTCCTGTCTGTGCTGAAATTTAGTTTCCATAAATTAAATAACATTTAGTAAGTGCCAAGAATATCAGGTGATCTCTACCCATGTAATGTTACGGCGTCCTTGCTCTTGTTGACCGATACCTAAGATTAGCCTGTTGGAACTATCCAGAGGAATATGGGGTTTATTTATAAGCTCCAGTATACCTGCTCATAATTTATTTATAATAATTATAATAATTTATTTTGTAAATCAGTTAGCCTCCACTGATTTCCTTCCAATTTACAGAGTGAAATATCTTCTGCCTGTTGTTACGCTGCCTACTTAAGTTGGGTAAATGTCCTTTAAATCTGCTTTGTATGCTGTAGGATGATGCCCTGAAATTTCATTTTTCAATAACATTTTTATTTTAAAATTCCTTTGAAAAGTTTAATAAAAGGAAGATGACAAGCCAGCTAAGGCATGTTGATAAACCAGGGATTACTATTATCTTAGCTTTGCTTTAAAACAGAAGCAAACAAACAGAAAGAATATATAACCAACCAGATGAAAATACCTTCCATAAGGAAAACAACAAATAAAAGGTAGAACTAGCACAAATGTACAGTGAAATAGTATTTCTGAGCTTAAGGAAACTCACTGGGATCTGGGTCACTGGGTTAGAAAGAACTGAGTTAGTGAAACAAAGATCACTGTCTTTCTAATTTAGTATACTAGACAAATAACAAAACCTGATTTCAACCAAATGTTTCTGACGTTATATAACATACAGTTATGCACACTGCAGCTAAAACCAAGTTGATAAAATTCTTAACAAAATAAAGGGGGGAAATGTAAATCCAGCCTCTATGCCCCACTTCCTCTCCCTATGTACCCACACAGTGGTAACTCTAGAAGAATATAATATGCAAAATGTATATATCTAGGTTCTCTGCAAGAGCACCACACAGAAACAATAAATTAAAAATCAATTGTACAAATGAAATTTGCTTTTAATATCCTTTTATGTTCCTTATTAAAAAAAAATTAAAAGGAAAAGTTGAAGACTTTTAAAAAACAATGTAACCACCGCATCTCAGAGAAAAATCAGCTTACTATAAAAGATTCCCAGTAAAACTTTACAATAGGTAGCTAAAGTCCTGAAATATTTTATGTATTTTACCACCTAACGTAAGACAACAACATAGAAGGACAACAGCAAACAAGCACTGCTGCCTTAACAACCAAATCTGTTCATGTAAAATAAACCCTTGCCATGAATGCTACACTGGATTAATATACATGAAAATCAACAGGTTCTCTCTTAAGACAAGAAGACCTTCTAGCTCCATGCTACGATCCATTGCATGTAGATTAATATTGTCATAAGAAACTTGACAGAACAGTAGCATTGCATGTATGTTTGAAATGGGCTGGAATGAAAATTTTATTCCAAATGAGTCATATTGGGTATTCCTAGCACTGCATGAAAGGCTTTGACTTTTATTACCTTGTATTTGGATCATGCTTTACCTTGCAATCCTATATGAGCTCACAGTGACTGATTACAACGCATTTATAAATCTTGAAGATGATGTAATATTTAACTCATCATGCAACGGGGGTATATGATCCATATTTTACCAGTGAAAGGACTGAGATACAGATTGGTTAAGGGGTTTGATCTAGAAAGTGATATCAAAAATGGGTACTGAACATTTCTCTCAGGTTCCATAGCTGTGCCTTCGCCAGACAAATGCCTTACCCTCTGCCTGGTGTTCAGACCAGACACCTCACTGAAAGTCTGTGGCACAGTACTCTCTTGGCCAGAGCTTCACTCTAAACATGTGTGAAATTAGAGGTTAAATTTTCACCTTTTGAGTCTGCAGAGACAAGTTTGGAAGGCATTTTGCCTCAACATTTCCTTTCACTGACATCTAAACTTTTTTTTTTCTTTCCCTAGAACGGAAGACAATCCTACTTTAGTAGTAAATTGCTACACAGGAGAAAAGCAATGAGAATTTCTCTTTCTCTCTGCATGAAATCATCTCTACTAGGTTATTCAGGTGCAACTGCTATATATTTACAGGCCTAAATAAAACTGCTGATATAATTAAAACAAACTGGTAAAATTATTTTAATATTAATTGTGTAGAAGTGAAAATCAGATGCATAGGTAGTTCTTGTGCTCACTACAGGTGAAAGGCTACAGATCCTGAATGCGGGTATGTTTTAAAGCTCACTGAGATTATTGAAAAAAACTTACAGAGATTTCAGCAGTCGCTAGATCAAGCCTGTGGCCAACAGGGTGAAACTGAAGCTTTTCTGACATCTGCAAAGCTGCAGGGGCACTTAATCACTAATGAGCTGGTCCATCTTGGACAGTTGGGAATCTTGCAATAGCCCTCACTGGGGCCAGCATTTTATATCTGGTTTCTCTTTCCTTTGGTAAGGTCCCCAAAACCTTACATATTTTGGTATCAACCCAATCCCCTCTCCATCCAACTGACTTCTGAATCAGCCCCTAAAAGAAGACGGTATTGGCAGTATGTACTGTAGGCAGAATAATCTCAGTTCTCTGCCATATGCCCCACGTGGTGTTTTAAAAAATAACTGATTGCTGGATGATTGTTCTGCTTTTCCCTGTAGCTCTTGGGCTGACTATATATCTTCGGGTGTGTTAAGGTATGATGCCAGACTAAAATGTGCCTTATTAAACAAATTCCCAATAGCTCTGATATCACTTTTAATTTGTATTATAATTTCTAAATTCTAGTTGCTCCCTGGTGATTTTTTTTTTTTTTCCACAAGCGCATCTGGAGCTGAGAAACAGTTTTGTGCAGGAAGCAACCGTGTGTATGAAATGACACCCTTCTACGCCTCTTGCTTCTCAGTGCAATCTGACCTCTTTCACCAGAGTGGCCGGTTGAGTCCCACAGCTTCTGGGCAGTTCTTACTGTTTTACCTAAAGCAAAAAATTCCTGGGAGTGCCCACAAATCTGAACCGGCATCTGTTCTTTTCCTGTTGTTTCTTCTTTGAAAATATAAACAGAATGTTAATTACCTTGCCCTGATTTTATCCTGCTGCTCAGTTTGTTTCCTTTTAACTTCTGAATCTATTACCACCTGCCAATTTGTCTAATCCTGTATTCTGGCAGATGTAAGGTTTTAGCTGAGATTCCTGCAATGATCCTGAAGGAAAATGAGCCGTATTCTACTAGGTCAATGAGACTCAGAAAGCCAAATCTGTTACAAATGTTACTTCATTATTTGCACAAATTGGAATCTACATACAGAAACTTATGTCATAAATTTGTTCGTGGATGTATTCTGAGGAGCTTGACAATCACATGCAATAAAAGGAGTCACAGGCTTTGAAGATTTGTGCCTCCAACACTTTTGGACCCCACTGTCCTTCTTATTTTTGTCATGTTTTGTTCTTAAATGAATAATCAAATGAAACTTTAAGTAATCTGGAGAGTCCTCCCTATTTCTCAGCACACACAGAAGAACAAAGCTGATTCAGCATTTTCACACGTGCTTAACTCTATAATTGTGTGCTGTGCTAAATTAGAGAGCTGTGCTCAGGTCTCAAATTACAAGGACGACTTTAATTTTATACAGGAAAAAAGGATTATTTTACACTGTATTTTAATAAATAATTAATATTAAACTGCATCTATTAAATAAAGGTTCAAACTTGCACAGTGCCGTAAGCTCCCACTGGATACTGTTTATCGACTTGCAAAATCAGGATCTGGTACAATGATATTTGGAGTGCTCTTCTGTTTCATACTGTGCCAGTTCAATATTGCTAACTACAGGTGTTTGAAAAGCATAAAGTGGTCCATCAAATATCAAAAGATTAGCTTGATGCTTGCCAGATCTTTAAAAAATAAATAAATAAATTCGGGGCTCTGCTTATTTGCCTTCTGTTTTTTGATACTCTAGCGTTCAGTTGGCTCATGTTTTCATGTTTTATCTCTAGCCATAAAGGCTAGAACTTTTTTTTGATGGAAGCTGAAGTTTGCATCTACTCATTAGCCTGCAGGAGCAGACTTTAGAAAACATCAAATATCATTAACGCTCATGGGAAAATTGTAAAAATGGGCCATGCTGCTTGATAACTTACTAATTTACAAATTTTAGTAATAGGCATTGGTGCTTTGAACCACTCATGTGAATTAGCCAGGTTCTACTACTTATTTAATAGTCCATGTTCCTTGTGGCATTGAAATTACTGTGGCTCAGAAACCTACCCTACAACTGAGCACACTGTTGTTTGCCATGTGAATGTGGAACAGATTTGCTCCTAGAACAGTAGGGATTTTACATTTTATGTTGGAATAGAAACAGTATCTCGACTAGATTATGTATCTTGAGACTAGACTAGTTACTCCAATTGTTTTAATAATGAAACTGTTGTTTTCCTCTCCTATTTCAGTTCTTTGCTTCCACTAAGAAGCTTCACAAAGTCCAATTTCATGCCATGGATTTTCATTGTTCATTATTTGAAGGATGAGATGCAGTCATAGGTTTTTGTGAGCCAGTTTCAAGAAGGAACCGTAAACCCCTGACCATCTACATGTTTTGGTTTGTCTTAAATACAGGAGCCTACTGAAGCAAGAGACATGAGGTGGATTTGTTAGAAGAATGAACAACTGAGTAGACAAGAACTAATATACACTGAGGCCCCATCACTGTATGTAGCAGCACTGTTCCAGTGATGAACTTCTCTGAAGAATTAAGAGTGCAATTTGAAGGCTCATTCCCCTGTCATTTTTTCATCTGGCTAGATTAATTGGCCTCAAGAGTTGAAAAAAAAAAATTCTAAAACTTTTGGATGCATTTTTTACCCTGGGTACTGTGATAAGAGTAACAGAATTATTTTCTTTCACAAGCAGATTTAGTGCTTTAATTGGCTGTTGGGTGACGTAGAAAATATAAAATCCCATTGTAGATCTCACACCTTACAACCTATGCATCCTTCAGTTCGACTGAGACTGCAGTGGTAAGCACAAAACAAAATTAGCTCAGAACAAAGAGGAAGAGTTTTTTCTCATTATCTTTTAAAAATCTCTTGTGTTGGTAAGTAGGTATAGTAAGTATAGATGAACTACACATAAACCCAGCTAATTTAAACGGGGTGTTTTTATAAACTGAACAATAATAACAAAAAGCATTTCAAATTATGAGGTAATTAAACATCTGGATTTTCTCCTTACTGTTGCATTCAGTCTTACTTTATTTTAGGATTAACAAACTACCATGCCTAAAATTATTCTTGAGGTACTGCATGAGTATTTGTGTACCTCCTACTGTGACAGTGCTCTCTGAGGCAGTCTCAGCATATATATTCCTGTACTGTTACGTTTGGCATGTTTGTTTCTAAGGATCAGTAATTACTATTAACAGCTGAACAAGCAGAAAACTATTCACCCACTTAATAATATGCAAACATTTAATATTCTAAAGATTAAGAATTAAGTGTTCTAAGTATCAGTGGCTGAAAACATCAGTATATTCAGTTCATGCAGAATTGTTTCACTTCAGAGCCAGTGAGGAATGAATAACCTTGCGTTTGGTTCATCTAATACCCTCTGCTGGACTCACTGGGTTTGCAGCCCGCCTTCTTTAGCAGAATCTGCCAAAGTCCATCACTGAAATCACATTTTAATTTCTGTTAACATCCATGACCCTTTGTTGCGTGTTTCATACTATCCATGCTTACAGGATTGTTAGTAATTTTATATAGGTGCTGTGTTAGTAAGGTTCATGCTTCCTTACATTATTACAAACTCTACATTTATTTTTTATAAGAAAGCAGGACAGTTTTAGAGCACTTCTATTTGCACAAAGTCAGCAGAAGTTTGGAATGGGCAAAGAATGCAGGTTTGGGCTTTTGCTTTAGTAAACGTTAATTACACAGGTATTTCCTGCATAAGGAATTACTCTTAGAAATACAGAGCTGTGTTTTGGTAGTCAGTATTTTTAAGAATTTTTTTTTTGTTACCATGTTTTTTTACTTTCTAAATCAAAAAGGATTTTTTTTTTTCTCACAGTTCATTTATTGCTTCGGTTTTTTGCCCCCTGAAGTCCATCCCAAGATTTTGATTTTGAATCTGCAATCCTACTAGTTTTAGAATTTCACTGAACTTTTGAGAAGTGTCCTGGCCAAGGAAGGCTTGCAGAACTGGGCACTTTTAAGTGCTGAAGTATTTTTAGTTGCGAATATTAAAAAAATGCACTCTCAGCTGTTCACACAGCAGTGATTGGAGTGGTTGCAGTACTGGAGAATGCTGATACCTTGATATGTTTTATGAGTGTACTGTAGCTGTGCTTCAGGCAGAAATTCTTCAGAAGAATGAGCAAAAAGAACACCAAGTGGAACTGTTTAAATTTAAAAAAAAGGGTTACCTTTTTCTTCAAAAGGGACAGGAATAATACTGGAATTCATATGGACAAAATTACTACAATGCAGTTATATTTTAATTTGGGTACGGTGTCTGATTCTGCGTTTATTACACAATGACTCTAGCTATATTTCTGAAACAGGTAATTATCTCAAGTAAATGCTACAACATGAGAATTATATAGCATACTCTTTTTAAACTGATTTTATTTCATTTTTTCATAATGCTCATGAATATCAAGCTGTCAATTGCTCACACTGAAAAAATTAGTGTAGGAACACAGGCAAAACTAGATTTTCCAGGGGGCTTAGAGAATGTAATCTGCATATCTACTTCCCCAACGTCCTCTTCCACTTTTCACTCGCCCCATCTGAAAGGATAGCACCTGCGTTTCTGCATAAATGTGTTCTATCAAGAACCACCCAACCCCAATAGCAACCTCGTTCTGCATCCGACCAGTGGTGCACCAAGCCCAGCAGCCTTTCTCCTAGTAAAAGCCAGTATTGACTAAAGGGTTTTGAAACCAAGCCATTGATTTCAGTCTGCGAAGACCTCATGAACTGAAGCTGGCAGTTTGCACGTCGTCTTAGAAAAGTCAGTTTCAGACTTCGCAGATTTAAGACTTAGCAGTAGGTTCAGAGAAATTTGTTAACATTGGGGTGCTTTACGCAAATAAACTAAACCTTTCAAGTTTAATTTATTTTTACTTTTTTTGTTTGATGTCTGCAACACCTATTTGGAAGAAAGCATGACTGCCATGACTGACCACTGATACTAATTAATAGCTTCCAATGCAGTATGCAGCAAACATTGCAGTTAAAGAAAATCTGTTTTCTTTGCTTTTGTTTAAGGAAGAACAAACATAAAATAACTGAATCCGGTAAATAAAATAAAATTATAAATTAAGATAAAATATCACCCTTTTTCTTTTCCTCTATAGCCTCATGCATTCCTTTCAAACATGAAATAACTTTTGAAGGAAGGATGGCTGTGGTGAAAATCAATATTTTTCCTCTAGCTGAGCCTACTTCAGAGAAAAGTCAGATCCTGCCTATGCCCTCTGCTTGCATCTAAAAATTTTAGGTTTCATTCCCTGTGGTAACTATCATAACTATACAGCTACTTCATACAGTATATATTGACTTTGTAAACTGTGGTTGTTCTCTGGTGCGGGGATCAGTATTCTGGACTGAGCATTCAAGCATTCAAGGAAAAGTCTGACATGTTATTAGATGCGTCCTTACTCATGCTCTTTGTAAGATTTCCTACATATCCCTGGATAGAAAATCAATGGTTACGTATGAAGTATCTGTGGTTACCTATTGGAAAGCAGCAAGATGCTTCCTCTATTTGTGAAAAGAAGCTTGGCTTTCTTATTTAGCAATGGAGGACTGTAAAAGACAAAAATATAGCTGATATAGAATAAGCCTTAGCTTTGCCAAGCTCACTGTGAGAAGTACCAAAAGACACAATGAGCAGGAAGTGAAGACCTACATACAAACAGTCCCCTGCTAACTACAGCATAAAGATTTGCCTTTGAGCAGAACAGAATCTACTGTTTCTGCAGAACAAGACAAAGTTAATGAGGGAATATAACTGAAGCTTAAAGAAAAGTGACTGCAGACCCAAAATGGGAAAGCAGAAAAGAATTAAAGAGAACGCTACTTTTATACAAGAAGTATTAATAAGTCTCAGAACTTAATACAAGCTACTTACAGTGTTTGCACTATTCTAAGTTTAAAAAATCATTAGACAATATAAGAATAATTTTTCAGTAGAACTTTAGTTAGGAACAGGGCCGCATATAATTATCAAGTAGAAGATGATTTCCTGCTCCAAAGACCTTTCCATCTAAGTGCCAGTCAAAAGCGTCAGACAAGAATATATTGCTAAGCTGTCAGTCAGTTATTTGTTTAAAGTTCTTAAACCAAGATGTGGTCTTAGCATCTGTGGGTTATCATGTATCAGCACTGAGCTCACATATGTTTGTCGCAGAGTTGGCAATTACAGCTCTGCAAGACAAGATCTACTCTCACATTTCAGACGTGAAAACAAAGCAGAATATGTGCCCTCATGAGGTTATAGTGTCTACTATAACCTACTATTTACCCTACTAAATACGATAGGCCAGATTCTGCCCCTGGTTATATGCCTTTGTCAACCCACTGACAATATTAACTACAAAATAATATAAAGTGACACAGGGATTAAGCATTTTTACAGCTTAGAAAGTAGTGAGCTCACCTAAGAACATCCAGGCATTCTAGGCTTAAACTAGTTATATCTTGCAGCTGCTAAATGTTCTTACTGTAGAGTATACATATTACATAGCATGCAGGTGGCAGTCATATCCTATCACTATTGTAAAAACAGTTTATTAAGCATACGCAGTGTGACAGGGAAATGGAAGACAGCCAGGAACTTGATCTTACCTGGTGCTCTATGCTGCTGCTTCACGGTCTCTTGCCATGCTCAGAAGTCCTATGCTTTGTATTTGCTTCAGGCCTAGAGCGTCAAAGTGTATCAGTTCTTTTACAAAGCCACACAGC
Organism: Mycteria americana; assembly: GCF_035582795.1. Taxonomy (NCBI): domain Eukaryota; kingdom Metazoa; phylum Chordata; class Aves; order Ciconiiformes; family Ciconiidae; genus Mycteria; species Mycteria americana. The sequence continues at coordinate 60,092,729 of NC_134370.1, read as the reverse complement.
ATCAGTATGACATGTGAAACTAGCCAGTTCTACAGCTCTTTACACTTCGAATGTTTTCACGATATTGAGCCTTACAAGAAAAATGTCAGCCCAGCCTGATCTTTAAGCCTTTCACCATTGAATCCACTCACGTATGTCACAGATATTTAACAGTAACTGTAGAGATGGGTGAACCACTTTGTGGAAAATCCCGACCCAGCATGTGTTTGCTCCAAAAGCCCTCCCAGCCCCCTCTGAATTTCATATCACATCAGCGGGGATCTTCTTATTTCTTTGTTACTCCTTGCGAATTTCCTGGTCATCGTGCTGCTTGCTGATGATGGAGTAAAGACACCATCCATCAGCATAAGCAAGCCCTTTAGCTTAGCCTACACGGCATAATTACGAAACTTCACTTTGGTAAGGTAGATAAGCAAACACCTAATGTAAGGCATGACAGTCACTCTGCTGAAACAAGCAGGATGTTTCACATGCTGAAAGTGAAAAAAGTGCTTAAATACTTTGCTGCATTTTTCGTCTTATATAACAAGCCATTTTTTCACAGGAAGTAGATTAATTCTGAAAAGGAGGCGGGGAGAGAGGTCAGGTGTTTTGGGAAGCATGGGCCAGCAGTGTATTTGCTGTTTTACATTTCTTTGTATTCTGTATTTTACCGTTCCATATCTGCCCTTTTCCACTACTTTTTCTCCAGGTTTTCTTCCCCTTTATTTTCTGCTTCCCTCCTTTTTGCTCACAGACTCCACACCTGTAAGGACTTTGCTTCATAACTTTGTCTCGTGTAGAATGAATTTACTACTTATCCATTATTTTCTGTTATTCTGCCTTAAATGTGGACGTACCACTGTCCAAGCAGAAGCAAATGACCTGTGTGAATGCTGGTGAGTACCTTGTTCTCTGTGGCTGACAGGGTATAAAGCCTGTCACTCTTAATTGCCACCACAGATGACCTTTCAGCCTGAGTTTTGAAGTTCAATCATGAGATATATGGTATTTTCCAAGCTATTTGCACATGTTTTAACTGAAGACTGTGTGTATGTGTATGTAGCCATGGGTCATTACACAAAGTGAAACCACCAGCTTGTATGTCGTAGGCCACCAAGCAGTCACCAGCTGATAATGACCCTCCGTTATTACTAACCAGGGTCAAATTCATGCCAGTGACCTAGAAGAAAAGGGCTCCATATCTCATTACCAACATTCTGAGCTCTCTAGTCCTACCGACCACTGCATTTAGGTCTTTAAGTAAAAGAAGGAGTCACAAAAAAAAATTTTTGGGAAACTTAACCAGGTATTTCAGTAAAAGACATGCATGGTATATTACCACATTAAAAGCCATTCAGAGCACATGAAATCCTTCCACTCATAATCTGATAATGCATTCTTAGCGTACAGATATCTTCTTATACAAAATAGCTGAATAGCTATCGACAGAGGTCCCTAGATATTAGTAGGATAGAGAAGCAGTTCCAGTCTGTTGACTGAATAACAGACATTTAAAGAAATCTCTAAATACTTTTCTACTTGATAGCCCTTAACTTTTCTGACTCTGGTCTGTTCAGTAAATAATAAGATTCATAGAAGCCCCTAATGTGCATTTTAACAGAGGAATAGGTATTTCAAAACGTTCCTTAATTCATACTAAGATAAACTGTAAAGTTTTAAAGACAATTCTTTTTTTAAATCCTAAGTCATTAATAAAATGCATTTGCAAATATCAAAATAGGATCCCATTATTCAAAAATTTAGGATTTTAAAGTCTTCCTCCATTTCAAGTTCTTATGCAATATTTTTATTTTCTGTTTTGGGATTGTAAGTAACTGTTGTAAAGTTTCAGGATATTTAGACATAAAGGACTCAAATCTGCAGGATACTTCTAATGTGATACTGATCCAGCAAAAAGCTGCAAATGCATGCTTTACTTCAGTTAAACTGCTGATTGCCAGAACGCGTTTTAGGATTTAGTTCCAACAGATCTGGGAATTCAGGGTCTTTAAAGCCTAGCTAATTTAAATAAATGTATACACTCAGTTTTTTACTTTCCTTAAGCTGATAAAGAGTACAAAATCATGAACTGTAAATTCTTTCCCACATTGCCTGTACTACCATATAAAACATTTCTAATGTAAATATCCTAATGTTGTCAAGGCACTCATTAAAGTATGAGACCCGATAGCCCCTAGAATAGCAGTTATGCCATCCTTGCATCTCTTGAAACACTGAATCCTAAACTTGGGCTTAGGCAGGTAAGTAGAGGAATTACTTTTTAATATTTTGGTTTACTATAGATTTGGATCATTTAGTTTGTGAAGAGCACATGACTCAGCTATTTATTTGGGCTTTTAGACATATTCTTTCTGCTTATAGTAGACTATTAGCCACCTTCAGTGCAAAAAATGTGTTGAAATATTGTGTCCAAATTAGTTCATTTGCCTGAAAGGGAGGGTGAGGGGAATAGTGATAGTAAGAAAACTCTTTGGGTATGTTGTTCCAGGCATGATAGCAGCCTTGCCAAATCCAGGTGTTCAAAAACCAGAAGGCAGTTCCCCAAAACACAAAATTGGATCAAACATCACAAGATTAATATCTGTCTGTTTTTCTTTTGATTTACTTTATGGCTTCTGAGATGTAATTTTTAAATGAAAGCTGAGATTCTTACCTAACCACAGGATTTTGGAAGCTGTGAGTTTAAGGAAAAAATTCTACTGAAAACTTGACCTGCCCCTGCTTTTGCCCACCCTCTATTGCTCAACATCTACACTGAACTGCGAGGAAGGGACTATACAAGCCATTTCAACAGAGCTGCACCACCTGGATTCTCCAACACACCGTGAGCCACTGGGCTGCCAGTTAATGTAGCATTACGTCTGCTTTGTGTTGAGGAAGTGATGCAAAGCAAAATTAATGGCCCAGTGAATTCGGTCCTGCGCTGGAATCCAGTCGCAGTAGCACCTCCACTTCTCAGTTGCACTAAACAGAGGCACATCTTCCCCATCTTAAAAATACGGTGGTGATTTACAAGCGTTGCTCGACGTCCCCCCTGGAAACTGCTGCAAAAGAAGTGTCACCGGTGCTTGTAAAACGTCTTTCAATTTCAGTGAAGGTTTTCTTCTTGGTTGTTCAAGAGGACTGGTACACTAAAGGTCTAGTTCTGTAACGTGGAATTGCAGTAGAGATATTTGTGGAGTTGATCTCAGAAATCAGTTACTATAACCGCAGCATAACACAGGTTACCCAAATAAATCCTGCTGTTTATACAGGAAGACATTTCTAGGATGGCGGCCTTCTATCTGCATTAATATAAACCAGATCCCAACACAAACTGCTAACTTTTTCAGCTAAATTCAGGACATCCATCACCAAATAAGTTTGATTATTCAGGTTATTCAGAGAACTTTCATTTGATTTCTTCTGCGAAGGACAATCTGTGAACTCTGAATCTAAATTTCACACATTTGACTTATTTTGCCTCTACATAAACTAAGCTGAAGAAATAGATGCATTTTGCCTCAGAGGCTTTATGTAAGTCCAATATATGCACCTTCAAGTTTGTGATCTGCCTATGATTATCTCTTAAAAAAGAAAACATGGGAATTGAACAATGAAATATTTTAGCACAAAAGAAGGTCACAAATTCTTTTTTTTTTTTTTTTTTTAGAAGAAAAACAGGGAAACAGGCACATCTGGTGCTCAGGGAACTACAAGAGACAGATGGATTTCTGTTTGACATTTTTATGCTATGTAATGCTGACTTTGCAAACTGCTTTATGACAGCAGAAGACTTAAAAAATGTTTCCTATTTATAATCAGGCGAATTAATTACTGTGTAAAGTAAACAGAAGTCTACCACTTCTATAAATGAATTACCCCCTTATAAATCCTCAATTTTAAAAATTTTTCAATTTAAAAGACAAATGTAGTCAACTGAATTTACCAGCAAGTCCTACCTGAGTTTTTAGGTAAGAGTATAAGTAAATCTAGTTAATACAGTGCATTAAAGACAGCGGTTCCAACTACACTAACCATAGTTGCCTGCTGCTACAGGAACGGTCCTGTAAATGTGTCTGTATATTCATACTGTTTCAAATCACATAATACAAATCATATAAGACTGGAGAGAAGCAGCTCAATAACACTGAATTCAAAGGAACTGAATTAGCTGTTCATTAAGGCAAGCAGGCCTTCATTTTGAATTGACTAATTTGCATTTTCACAAATTTTTCAGCATAAGAGGCTCTTTGGTAAGGGCTCTTCTTTTGAACTAAAGATTATGACTTTTTAATGAAAAACTGCATATATACAGCCATGACAAAGACATTAGAAATATTATATCAAAGAACTTCAGACTATGGCCTCTTCACAGCCAGGCCATATGATATGCTATTCTCAAAACTGAATAAAGATTTTATTCTACTGTTAACTGACGTGTACTGGTATGCCAGTCAAAACATACATACAAATTTATACGTCCATATGTATGCATATATATATATATCTCCATGTCTAGCACAACACCATAATTTAGTGAGAAATCATATTATTTTTAAGCCTGACAGTCAGAAATGGAAAAATAAAAAAAAAAGCTCTGAACAGCACTGAGACATCAACTGGTGACCCCTGCATTGGTGAATCAAGGCATCAAATACTTGTTACATAAAGAAATTCACAGACAGAATCTTTATATGAATCGATTTACATAGAGTAAGTTCAAGCATGGGATGTTACGTTACTGTGTTGATATTGAAGAGAATTTTAATGAGTATTTTCAAAATACTGTTTACAGAATGCGTATGGCAAAAAAAAAAAAGAATTTTGTGGGTCAAATTTGTAAGCACTGTTAACTCCACTGGTTGCAGTGGATTTATAGCAAGAATTCATATGACACGCTTTGTTCAAATGGACTGGCCTGTTCCCTTTGGCATAACAGAGGTCATTCCGAGATGGTGATCTTTTATGGAGCAAGTAGGTAGGAGCATTCAAGCCTCAAATAAAATTCAGTTACATATTCTGCCTACTGGAAGGAAAAATATGTACCAGTTGAACAACCAGCACTCCACAGATAGTTCTCATTCAAGAAAGAACTAAATGAAACAACTGAATTTATTACAGCCTCTTCAAAAATCCTTTCCCAAATGCAGTGTATGGGGATTCCGCTGCACATTTCCACAATGCCAAAACTTTCCCCTAGACACTAGTATAATTAGCCTTAGACACTGTCCTAGTTTCAAAGTTATTTCCATGATACAAAATGTGGAAGGAGAGGCAATGTGAGTATGCTGACATAAGCAGGTCTCCTTGGACCCATTCCTGGGATAGCATTATTTACAGTGTTTAGGAAACTATCTGATCTCTGAATCTGTGTGTCTAGTTCAGTCTAGTGAGTACACACCTAAGCAGTACACTAGCCTCGTCTAGTATTCAGAAAGCATTACTGTGTTCCTAACCTGGTCATCGCAAGCTTATGCAACTGTGTTTTCTGTCTTTCCCACTAACTTTTGAATCTATTGGCCAATCTCAAACAAATTTGATAGAAGAGCAGTGATCTCAAAGATATTAAGTTCTACCCAGCTACATGAAAACTGATGACTAGATAGATGACTGGCCTCATTAAGGGAAAAACTGCAACGTGAACTCAAAAGTTCTGTTTTGTCTGGCTTACCAGCTGGACAATCAACACACATACAGCTCATAACCAGCCACAGGACATGCCGCCTCTTGCCCAGCTAGTAATTAGGTATAGCAATGAGAGCTCAGGATACTGTGTACGGACAGCGAGAGGACAAGAAAGCACAGGTGGAAGATTTGAGGTCCTGGGTGGAAGAATCATAAGGTACGTGAGAGGAGGTAGCCGATATTACTATCGTGGAGCTGTACAAAGACATAAGATTAAAAGGCAGAAGTGTAGGTGTTGACTTATGACAACATTCTTCATCACAGGGAAGGTGTGTAGTTGGTGGTTATCAATAATGTGCAACTCTTCCTTTTTGATTTTTAAGAGAAGAATGTATATCTGAGAATCTGATATCTAGGTTAGATGCTCAGTCAGAATTCAGTGGGTCCAAAGATGGCAAGAGTGAGAGCTAAGACAATATTCTGTGCAGAACATTTATAGCCTAAACCAGAATTTTTCCACAGTGCACTTTAAAGGAAAATCCTGCACTGACCATGCTATGTCAGCCCTGCTACAAACTGTACCATTGCATAGATGTCACCAAGAACAGGATTTGGATTTAGAATATTTTGCAATAGTAAAATAGGGAGTTTCCACTGGCATTCACTGCTCTTGGACATCATATACACTGGTGGCATAAGTTACCTTCTAGGTTATACAGATGATTGAAGTTACAGTATATCATATATCAGACTATATTAATAGAATAAAATAGGGACTACCTGGTGACATGCCATAGTGCTCCATGATAATATATATAAATACTATGGAACATAATACCTCTTCAGCAATATGTGAATATATGGACTTATTAAGGTATATGTTGTATAACCTAACTACAGTGGTCACAAAGACAGAAATAAATTTCCCATCCCCAACTACTACAGCACTGTGCATTTGCATGTTATGCTTTACTCTCTGATAATGGTGCATATACTCATCGTGACCTCCAGTTGTTAGTTTTCAGTGTGCTGAACAAAACTGAAGAAAATGTGCTAAGATTACAAAGGTGAAGTTACATTTTCAGTAGTCACCCTTTCTCATACAAAACTTCAATAAAATTCTTCCCAATAGCATAAGGAAAAATGTACAACTGGATTCTTTTCTTTGCCCAAAGATCCCAGGGTGTAGATGAACTGCAATGTATGGAGCATCGCCATCGCAAAGGAAATGGTACTGATCATGCATGGGGTTTCTTCTGAAAATAATTCTACTGATTTTGAGTGGGGCACCCAAGTACAAAACTGAGCCCTGTAGTCTCTGAGTGCTCTTGAAAGACATTTTTGATACAAATGTCATGCTTTAGTAGACCCATTGTGCTCTATGACTAAACAATAGGGATACTTTTCTTATGATGCCTTAAACAAAGCTATCATTATGCTATTCTCTCCAAGTAAAAGGAAGGCAATGACTACAAATACTTCAGTATATGGTAAGAAAATAAAGGTTTGATCTGCATCTCTGACTCATGTTCATGAATTCATTAACCTCAGTGGACTCATTCACCTCTGTCCAAAAGTAAAAACTATTCTCAGTGAAAGATTAAGCTGCAAATGGTAACATTTCCCCAAACTCGTGGCTGACAAAAGCCATTTCATTGTCTGGTATATGTTAGAACGCCGTTAGGGTTGCTGTGAATTAAATCCCTCTACCTATAATCATCAAAGGACTGATGCTTCAGCTGAGGATCAATACACATACTCACTAGTGACACTGTTGGAAAAGCTGTATATGAAAAGTTCATATTCAAGAGGAATCAACATCTGGAGATACCTACTACCTTTCTGGTTCCTTTGTATCCTCAGAACGATACATTCTGCTCAGAGCTCTTGAGCAGGACTCAGGAATTAGCCCCTGATTAATTTATCCATCTCAGTATTTCTACTGGGCTCATCAACATAATAACTTGTTAAGATGTGCTTAACTGCTTATTCAGTTGAGCGTTATTATTGCCATCAGCATTTCTTGTGGATCTTACAATTAACCAGTGCACAGCTTGAATCCACAAATTCTTGGCATCTGCCAATAGCTATGGGAGGATAGGACTCTTTAGTTCATAATCAACAGCATTAAATAAATATCACTACAGTGCATAAAAAGCCCTATTTTCCCAGAGCAGAACAAAGTGTAACCTGCCTCTTTCTTTTTATAGTCCATTAAATTATATCTACTGTACTTCCCTATAATGAAGGAAAAGTACTATCTGGTAACACTTTCCCTAACAAATAGCAGTGCCCTGAACAGTCTTTACTACTATAACTTCAATGGCTGTAACAAATTTGAGAAAATTAATCATGCTGTAGCTTAAACACTAGTGGCATCGGTCACTTGGGAACTGGTTTGCAACAAAGCATCTCTTAGAAAGTATGGAGCACCGCAACTCCCATGGAGCTCAGTGAGACTGACACTATGTTTTAAGATGAAAACTTTTGCATATGTGTAGGAGGAAAACATGCCAGTCTATCCCACAGTTTATAAATTGTTTTCTTGAGAAAAGTTCAGCTTACACAATTAAATGTTTAAATTTGCAAGCTCTTTTCTAAACTGTATTAAAGCAGATCATATTCTGACATATTTGCTCTTGGTGCTTCCTGATCCTTAACTGACTAACCAGGGAGTGTTATTTTTGATTCGCAGCTGCAGATTTCATCTATGCAATCTCAGTGTTTTGTGCTTGCATTAATGAAATCTGTTAGAAGCAATCACCTGTGGCTGTGTCTTTTGCTTTCCACATCTTGTAGATTAGAGCATGAAAGAGAAAATATTTACACAGAACTAGTAATGCAGGTGATTTTTGTCATCAAGCAAAAAACATAGTCGCAGAGCCATTTGTCTCTTTCCCTGCAACGAATTCCTGTTGCTTTCTAGATTGTGACTTTCAAGGTTTGTCAGGTCTATCCCACGTACAAAATATTTGTGCCGGTCTTTTGCCAGCTGACAGTTAAAACCAACACAGCTCATTGTGAAAACATTCTGCCTGGGTTTTAAAACCAGATCTAGGGTTAAACTAAAGATTGTACCAACTGTATGTCTTAAATCCATTCATTCCATCTGACCTGCAAGTACACATCTGCTGCATGTTAGCCTTACCCTGCTGTCTGACAGTGGCACACGTTTGAATCCTCATCATTTTGATTAAAGACTTGGTTTTGTTAGGATGTCATGTACAGTATATCAAAGGAGATCAGTAACCAGTCTGAAAGTCAGATGACAAAGAAAACAATCAGCACATGCACAGTTAAGCAGAGTTTCATGAAAAGAAGGCTTAATGTAATGAGTCATAATTTGGAAAAGTGTCTCAGTACTCAAAACTCATACTGGGCAGTTCAGGATTTTAGAAACGGTTACTAAGTATGGATAGTCACAAGAGATGTGTTGTCACAGGCTCTGTGCTGCTCTGAGTACAAATTGGTTATCACCTTAGATAATCAAATTGTACAGCTTTCAGACTTGGGACAGGCAAAGCACAGTATATTTCAAAACATTTGGTAAGAATTTTTTTAAAGTTTTGGAGATTTGTCCAGCTGTTCAGTAAATTAATGTAGATTAGGAAATTGTCTTTCCCTTAAACAATGGATAACAAAGAGCATTTGTTTCTGACTTGTAAGACTATCCAAAATACAAACTCTGCCTTTGTTTAGTAAAAATACGATTTTTGCCCTTACCACATGAAAAAAAAACTGCTGGTTTCTGCTTTCCTGACTGATTTCTGGTTTTACCATCTTAACCTACTATGTTTTCTATTTGTATTTATTAGTGTATATATAAGTGCATCTGTGTCTGTGTGTTAAGATCATTATTAATCATAGCAATGGCAGGAAATAGAAAGAAAACTTCTAAGCCCACTGGAAGAGCAATAGTGTTCCAGTAAGTTCAAGGTCTGCTAGGATTAAGGTTTGGCTGATCTGAGCCACCTGTTCTTCAAGTGAATGCAGAAAGATGTGAATACAGTTCCTGAAGAAGAGAGCAAGGATTAGCTAGTCTTAGCAAAAGACAAATCCTTTGCTGAGAAGAAATGGTCAGTGTTACCTGCCAATCCTACCAAAACAAAGTTTCAGGCCTGCTGTTTGTAACAGTTTCTTTGATGGTTACCTCTCTGCATGTCTTTATGTGATATTTAAAAAGTAACAATTATTTATGTAAGACCTTTATAGATGTATCTATTTCTCAAGGTATACAGGAAAATTTGTCACAAATCTTTCAGTTAACTTTAAAACTGTTTGATTAAATTGACTAAATTGTTTTTAAAACAGAAATCAGTGTTTTTATGATCTACCAGTCCTTCTGGTTATATCACTTCAGGATTTGACAAGTGAGTAATTCATAATCACTTGAACCGTCCATTGAAGGATCAAGCTTCCATCCAGTATACATATGGCACTTGTGCCTTAAGGCTTTGGGTTTTAAAGCCCGTAAAGAAATGCAGTCAGGCATAAAGTGGACTACCTGTGACCAAGAAACGTGTGTCCTTTAGAGAACACCTCTGCAGGAGGGAAACAGTACAGCAGCTGGTAAAGCTGCATCAGGGTGGATTTACTTGGGTCACTATGTTAAATGCATTTGGAAGGAAAAAGAGTAGCTTCTTGCACAATGAGAAAGATATTACACGAACTCTCCTACTAAGTGGAAAATGCTGATCTTGGACACACAATTAATGTATTTCCCAGGTTTCCCTTTAAAATCATCTGTGCTGTTTTAATGCAGTTAAGGGCATCCTGTGTTGTATCTTCTGCACTGACATCAGCAGAAGATTTTCCATGGTATGCTAGTATTTGTGCATGATCTTCAGCAGGAAGCTATCCTTTGGTCCTCTAAGTCATGTGCTATTTATTATAGAACTAGGATAGGAGCTGGTATTTTCACAAGCAATTATGTGAATGGGGACCACAAGCCCTTTTCACTTTCAGTAACTCACCTGAAACATTTAGGTATTTTGAAAATTTCAGCAACCGAGTTTTGAAAGAGCTTTTGAAAGAACATGAACACAATCCTGTACTTCATCTTTGTGAAAGAGATTTTTTATTTCTTTTTGATACTCATTCCCTCTGTATCTTTAGACCAGGCTACAAGCAAAGATAACATTTACTTATCAATTTGAGTTCACAAGGCTTTGTAAACATTAATTTGCTAATAGAGTAATCATTTCACCGGAATTTCCTTGCAAAGATTGACTCAACATCTTCACAGTCATAAGAAAATGTGGATTGCTATATTGGTGAGCCCATCATATCATAAGTGACTTTGACTTATCTTGCTTTTGTAGACTTCACTGCCCTAAAAAACATCCAAATATTTTATCAGACCAGAATCCACAGATTAATAGGATGGCTGTGGTAACTTATTTTTCTGTTAGTGCTTGTGTATGCTCTGTTAAATCATTCTGTCTGTCTTGAGTCACTGGAATAAACTTTGGAAAAAGGTAGATTGCTCTTATTCAGCAAAGTTCTCTTTGCTGCACATTGCAAAAGAATTCAGGTGATCTTTATTGCAATGGACAGCATCAGAAATTATAATGCAGTTTAGGCTCTCTTATTGACTGTAGCAAAGGTACATTCATGAATCCTTTTCCCTTTGCCCTCAAGTTTTTGTTTCTTCAGAGTGACCACAATCAGATGTCTGCATCCTGGGACACCCCTCCAACAAACATCTTCTCCCAACATTTTTTTTTCAGGATTTTCCTTTTCCTTTCCCAGGCCATTTGACAGTTTTTGTAGAGAATATATTTTTATATATAAGATTTTTCAATTCTTTAACACATTAAAGGCTATTCATGTTCTTTTGCTGTATTGATACATAGATCAGTCACAGGTTCATAGTAAGAATACTTATTCAGGACAATCTGCAGATGCAATACCAAATTTGTGTTCAGTTTCAGTAATGCACAAGAAACACATGCTCGTACTCCTTAGCTATCCTATAAGCTACTCCTTTACATCCATGTAGAACGAGTGGTACCGTGGCTGTACACGTAACATCAGAAGCTTTCCCTCAAAAAGCAGTGCAGTGTAGTTCCATTTAAAGAATGAGGGGATGAATCAAGACCCCCTCATTATTTCTGGGAGATTTGTGGCTTCTACTTGCATTAAAAGGACATTAGAACATGAAAATGAGCCTACTGAGTCACGGCAAGAGTCTCTCCTGCCCTGTATCCTATCTTCAACATAAATGAATGCCTAGGGAAGAGTAGCAATAAGACAAATTCTGCAGAACACAACACAGCCTCAGTGCTACTGATGCACTGCATCTGAAAGCAAATCTTTGCTTAGTTCCTTTTTCAGTGAGCATTGCCATTTACATTTAATCTGATGTTGTCTTCCAGTTTCTACAGTTTCATGCCTTCTCACTTTAGCAAACTGTAAAGTGTTTTAGGAAATTAAGATCCTACAACCACAAAAGTGCATATTTATCATTAACAAAGCACACTGACACTGGCAGAAACCAAGAACTTTGTAAACACAAAATAAACTCCACAGCATTGTGAGATAATATGCATCTATAAAACGCACTTTTCTGATTTTCTGTCTTTTGTCTCACTTAGGAAAGAAACCAGAACATTTCAGTAGCAAGTTTATGGAAGCCCTGTTAGAACAAGAGACCTTCAAAGGTATGTGCTAATTCTCTTAGCTGGTGCTCAGCCAGCAGATGGGGCTATTAAAGTCACATGAATGAAACAGAAACGGTGTAATTTGCAAAATTAATGAAACTCTCTAAGTAATAAAGGACAGAATAAAGTATACTTTACAGCTTAGAAGAGATTTAGATGCATTCAATAATACAATAATTTACTGTATTTTTTTAAAACAATGTGCATGTGCTGGAGAGTGAACTAAAGGTATTGCACATACTCATTTCTTTTGTAAGGGGCTGATCTTTCCAATTTTATTACCTGGGATAAATCTCTTCCAGAAACGAGACCCACTTATGTCAATGTGATACTTTGCAGGTAAGATCTACCAAAAAAAAAAAAGGGGGGGGGGGGGGGGAAGGTGTCATGATTGCACACCAAGTACTAAATCAGTATAATTTCAGTGTTTTGAATTGCCATGGGAATAGCTGAGTTCCCATCAAGTTAAGTCTTGCATAGGTAGCAGTCATGCTTCTCTTTTCATAATGGCGCTACCATCACTCCCTTCCCTGTTGACTATTGTTCAGGTATAATTATAATGTGCCTGCAGAAATCCCATTAAATGTCTAGCTTTTGTTTGTAAATTACATGTATCGTAAGGTTTATGAACTGATTTGTGTGTTAAAAATTCACAGAAGAATTCCAAGTAAAGAGCCTTAGAATACTATTTCGCAGTAAATAAAAATAGCAAAAGTAGAAGCCATGTCAGTATTTTAAAATGGAGATTTGGGCCCTTTTCTCCAGCTCAACCAAACCTGCCTTTCAAATGTTATAAGGGACAACCGGGCGTTGCTTAAAGGCTGTCAGCTTGCAAGCAACACAGCCAGTGAGCAATTTATTTATTAAGGGCACAGCAGACATGTCATTCAGCTGCACGTTTTGTCCAGACCTAAACCCAGAAATGCTGTTAAGGACCTTAAGTTCTTGAATCGCTCCTGACCCTACCCAAAAGGTATTGCTGGACTACAGTTTTGTTATCAAAGTTGATCTGAAAAGTGATACAAGCAGAAAGAGGTTTGTTGTTTAAAAATAAAATTTCATCTGCTCAGAGATGTGAAATCAAGATCTGAAATCGCATAGGATACTGAAGCAAATACTTTAAAAAGAAAACAGCAAGGGAGAAAAGAAGGGACATATTTGATGAAGTATTATGAGGTCATCCTGCTGTCTCAGCAATCTCGTCTGTCTCTTTTTATCACTGAATTTGTGTATTAGTTTTCCACATATCTTATGTCTGGAAGGTTAGGATTAATACTTGCTGAAGGGTATATGGTCCACCAGACATTCAGACTGCCCAGCTGTGCAGTAGCCTGCAGCTGAGATTTGTACTTTTGTAAAATTTAAGCTATCAAAACTGTTACCTGATTTCTTAAAGGGCAAGGATTACACATAAGAATTTTAAACCCTGCATCTAATGTTTCTCCCTAACATGAGTTTCAAAACAGTTGGCTTTCATACATCCATTAGTTTTTGTATATTTAGATGGACTGAGATGGAGAATTGGGTCCAATAAATCTGGAACTAGCATACTATTAGGCATAAGACTAAACCCTAGCTTTTCTGTAGTGTACTAATTTTTAACTCACTCTGGAGCTGAGAAACATGGAAATGCTAGTACTGGTACATCAAAGCATTGGAAAAATTTAATCAACGGCACCTTCAAGCTATTATGCATATCAAGTGGCAAGATAAAATCATGAATAACAAAGTTCTGCAGAGTGGTTGCACAAACAGTGTTGAAGCAATCTTATAAAAGCGTAGTTTTGCTGGACTGGACATGTCCTCTGCATGGAGGACACCAAGCTCCCAAAGGAAAAAACGTGTAGTAAACTTTTAATGTGTGAAAGATCAAGAGACTGACTGAGGCAGAAGTAAAAAGATGCCCTGGAAAAAAAGAAAAAAGAACCTCACCCATTGTGACACAGGTAGCAACACATGTGGCAAACAAAACATGTTGGCGAGGCCCATTAACATCTGCTGCAGAAAGCTTGGAAGAAAGACGTGCAAGCCAAGAGGAGAATAGGGTAACTGGCAAGCAGAGAGAATGTGAGAGTGGGAGCACGTGCAGAGAAGCTGCAGAAACAGCCAGCAAAAATGATCCCAACGTACAGAAGTTGATGTCACACAAACTCGTGCTTCTTCTTTCGTCTTCAGAACAACAGGCATCAACCGACGATGACAACCTCACATTTGGACCTTCATGCCAACCCTTAGTCTGTGGTGCAGCAGCTAATGTTATTCTTGGAGCTAGACAGAGTCTTGCCCAAACAGAAGTAACCCAAAAGAGTTGTGTTCACTTCAGCTCCATTAAAAAATGTGGGTGGGGTGAAGTACATGGGAAACAAGCAATCATGAAAACGATCCATAAGGAAGTTCATTTCTTGCTTCTAAAAAGGATTTGGCAATAAGCGATTGGGGATTTTTTGATTAGGGAAAGGTCCTTGTACTAAAAAAAAGAGAGACTATTTATACAGTAGATTTGAGAGAGAAGAGGTTAAAAGACATCCATTTTTATAAAAGAAATCGTCTATTTTTTGCATTTTCTCCTTTTCCCCTGGCAATGCCTGCTCCATTTCTTTGTTACTGAGCTTAGGAGACTTACATTCACAGGAGACATGAAAGAAGGACATTAAGTTCACGTCACTTCTGTGAACATGTTGCCATGTCAACAGGCAGTACTTTGTGGCTTAATTATTGATTGACTCATGTTCCTTTAGGACATAACACAAGCAATAACAGCACACTGAGCAGCTTTTCTAACTTAGATACCTATTTATGCCATATAAGAGGTGTGGCACTTCCAACCTAAGCATGGCTAAGGTCTATATTGGAGTCTTATTATAAAGACCCTACTGCAGTCATCTTGCATAAACAATATGATGGTCTCAAACATACAAAATTATATTAATCACATCGATAAAGAACTAGGATTAGAGTTTTTGTCTTTAAGATCAAAATCCTTAGCCTGCACAACTCCAGCTAAAGAAGAGCTCTTTCAGGTAATGAATGGATTAGTTCCTACAGTCACTCAGTCATTCAACAAGTTAGACGTAGCAACCAGAACAAGTTATTTCCAGGCATTAACTGTGAAGTAAGAAAAGGTAAGAATGTACAGTGCGTTAGCTAGTCCATGTTAGCTATTCATGCGTGCACTATTTTCCTGTGGTGGGTACAAGGTTGCTTAGCCCACTTGCATTGAGCAGCAAGCTACCTAAAATTACCTTATGTTTACCAAGATGTAAGATCATTTACCCTAACCATTAACCAGGCAGTACCAAATACTACAAACTACCTAACTTGCCTCGCAGGAATTTGTTCCCACAGTTACGTGCCAGTTATGTCTATCTGCACAAAGCAAGGGGACTACAGACAGGCAGAGAGGAGCATTGAGTAGTTCCAAGAACTCTCAGTAAAGTGTGGGGAAGATAAGCAGAATGGGAAGAGAGGAGCAATATTTTTTAAGATGACAGATCTGAATCTCATCCATTTCATAGCCCGGTGAATCTGCTGAAGTCTTATGAAGTCTTATCTATGCTGAAGTCTTATGAAGTCTCCTTTGCAAGAGTAAATTTGGATCCTGTATCAGAAGCGTAGTCAGGAAGAATTCTTAGGCACTCAAAAACAAAGCAGAAGGGTAGGGTCTCATTTTTCAAAAGAGGGTATTTAAACCGGGTATATAGTAAAAGGCATGTAGGAATGCAAGATGGATCTCTAGTCTAAAAAGAGAACTTTTTTTTGTTTTTTACAGTATAGGCACTTCCTTCGAAAATTTCACCTACCACTTACGACTTTAGGCTTAGTATGCTGAGAAGTGGATGCACAGAAAGAGGCGGCCAGCATCTTGGAACATCCTTTTGATGTGTGTGGTCATGTTCACATCTTGCAAAGTTTAATATTTCAAACCCAACTTGTAGACATAGTGGGTCTCACACTCACTCAATTTGTCAGTGCTGTACCATTATCTATATGCTGTGGGCCAAAATAAGTGCTCTTTGCAGCTTAGTTCTTTTTTTGTAACATAGAAATAATTAAGATATGGCTTTAACTTAGAAAGTTATATTTGAACCGAGCAAGTTTTAATTAGGAATGTTGCACTATTTTTTGCAAGATTTTTTACATCATGGAGAGATAACTCTTCTAAATGTGTTCTTCTAAGTCATTTATATATAAAAATTACATTTCTTACAGATGCATGTTATGCTGAAAGATACACTTTTACAAAAAACTTTAAATCTCTTTTCTGATTAGAATGTATACTGATTTGGAAATGCATTTCACATTTGTTGGGCTGTCGATATTTGATTTTCAGTATTTCACTGTTCTTTGGAATTTACTGTTGTTTCCTGTGAAGTATCATCTCCAAATCAGAAATCTGGTCTCATGACTTAGAAAATGTGTTCACTCATCAGATCTACTGATTTTGTTCTGTGACTGGGATCAAGTCTGCCCAGGCCTTAGAACCTCCTCTATGTAATCAGGAAAATAACACTTCTCCCCTTCTACTTTTATTCTACAGCGTCTACTTGGCTGCAGGGACAGTCTCTTAACATATACAGTGCTCAGCACACTGGGATTACAAATCCTGTTAGGGCTTCTTAGCACTACAAATGAATGATAATGAGCCTATTTTAGTTTCAAAAGAGTACATCCATCCAAGCCATTTATGTAAACCAGTTAACTTGATACACAGAAGTGCTGCAGCCTTACAAATTTTGTTTCCCCTAGTCTGTAAAAAACGACATTTTTAGCTCCTCATTGTTCTTGCTTAGACCCACTTTTCAATTTAATGAGCGAACTTTTCTCTTGCCCCTTCACTCCCCTCTCTTTAAGCATTAATCTCTTGGGTAAAACATTGTCAAATGACTCCTGAAAATCTAAAAATATAATGTCCACAGTATACCCTATCTTGGCAGTGTTATCTTCAAAGAGTTCCAGAAGGCTAGTGAAGCATGACTTCTTTTTTCCTAAACCATGTGTATACAACTAATCAGGCTGAAGGATGCTTTTACTAGATACTCCTTCTCCTAATCTGTTAAAAATCTTTCAAATATCTTTCCTACAGATGAAATTAGCCTAACTGGTCTGTAATTCCACATGGTAAGATCTTTATTAAAGAAAGCTCAAAGTGAAAGAAAATAATGATACAGAAGAGCATATAATTTGTGAGGGCTTGACATACACTGCTTGTGCAGCTGTAACAGTCAGAAAAGTCCTGGTTTGCCTCAGAAAGTGTTACGTGACTTATTATGTCACAACGGCTCAAATTTTCTTTCTTCTTTTTAAACACTGGAATTACACTCACCATTGGCCAGCTCTGAAAGAGCCGTCTCACTGCCTGGGCAGAGAGGAGCCCACAAGGAGTCTCATTCTTGTTTTATATAATCTGGAGAAAGCAAAATTCCAGAGTACTCTTTTCTTGCTACGTTTGTTACAGAGCTAGCCAGCAGAAAGGAAAAGAGCCATGGACCTGGTCCCCAAAAAACTGAACAGGATAGTCATGTGTACACAGCAGTGGACATGCAAAATGCCTCCTGCTACTTCCTCTGGATCGATACACTTTGACATTGCCCAAAACAAACTAATATCCTTGAAAAGCATATATTCATAGACCTTAATGAAACGTAGCATTCATTAATATTTTCTTTGTTATGCCACCTTTTTTCTGCATTTTAGATGGTCCATTGTATGATGCAGCAATCCAACTGCCAACCACAGAATGACAAACCAAGAATTTGTCATTTCATGCAATTCCTGATTTCACCATTGCCACTCATATTTATGGCCCCATAGAGAAAAGACTCTCTCAGCTGGCTTAAGACAGAGACTCTGTAGCTGGCATGGCCTTACTAACCAGTTGTTTAGCTGAACGATAGCATAACCTTGCACATTCACCCCAGAGCAAAGGTACAAGAGGAAACAAGATGAACCAGAAGTGAAACAGCACCATATCATTTTCAGCAGTATGATTAGACTGTTTATTTCTTTACAGCTGGACACATATCCTTCTTATCTACTAGCTGCGGTGAGCCAACATGCCAAAAGCACAAAACATAGCTGTATGAGGTCACTGTGGCATTAGTAAAATTTTTTACTCAAAAAAAAAAAAAAAATTGAGGCGCTGTTCATTCTATTGAATTTATATACTGATACATGATAAAAGTCCTACCTCTACCAAAGATTCACGCAGGGAGTCTCTTCAGTGGCTCAACAAAAATGTGCCGCTGGCATGGATCACATGATTTTTTTCCCAGTGGTTAGAACCGTGATTACTCTTAGATGCATTTTCCAAAGATTTTAGAATGCAAATAATTTACAAGCTTTGTTTATCAACCACTATAGCTAATGTTTATTATGAAGTTACAATACAGTAATTATTATACGACAAGGCTAGCTGATTCACAACAGAGCTACTGCTGTACCCTTTATTCTTCTGATAAGTACAACTCGTCTTTTTTCTAATGCAGTTCTAAACAAATTATGGGCAAATGTTGCTTCTCCCGTATGTAGTACGTAATAGCATCTGAGTGACTATGATGGAGTGAAGTCGTCACAGCTGGAGAACAGAAAATAACCAGAGGGTGAAGGGAGTCAGAAAATAATCTGATCTGGGGTCCAGAGCATCTCTTGGCTGCTGGAGTCTGCAGGGGCAGTGTATTAATGAATTAAACACAAGAGTGAGGATAAAAGGTAATGATCTCTGGTATTTAAGAAGTTGGACAATATAGGCTAACGAAACCTCTGGCCTTAAGTCTTGTGTGTCTATGTGTTTTTACTTCAGAGTTGTATTTAGTCATACTTAAGACTCGAAGAGCCTGAAAAAAATTTATCTGGGTTTGTATTTAGCATTGTGTAATATGAATCTCTACATGACTGAAAAAAGTTCCAAGTGATTCTCAATGAAATATTCTACAGGTACAGTTCCTCACATTTCTTCCTCAGCCAAATATAAAAATTAACCATGAACTTTGGGTATTTATTTGAAATGTAGTGTTAAGCACTCCATTAAGCCCAGTCATTCTCTCAAATACTTTTAAATGGGCTTTCCCTGGTTTACCAATTTCCTGATTTAGCAGTCAATTCATTTACTTCTGCAGGTCTCTAGATGTAGGACCTGTCATATCAACCAGCTGTAACTGTTGCTTGCAGGGATTTTCTTGGACAAAATGGATGACTCAACACCTCTTCTTGTCACAAAAATTTGAGGTGTGGTCACCTACCTATGTTTCTGTCTGGAATAGCAACCTCGCATGACATACAGCATAAAGGAACAGCATTTGTAATGCTGTTCCTTCTGATCCTTCTGATCAGATGGAATGCTCCTTCTGATCAGATGAAATGCTCCTTCTGATCATTCTTTAACATTCCAAATATTCATTATGTCCTATGCCATTTACTTCTGACCAAGAACGTCAGTTAGGAACTGATAATTTTTCAGGAATACAATTTACTTACAGTTTTGCTTAGGAAAAAATCCCTCCTTCAGCATTGTTCTTCCTGCTCGGTAACCTAGACTGAACTCCTCCAAGCAAAAAATGCTTGCCTTCTTTTCCAGCTGCCCTGGAAAAAGTATGGAGGAGCTATCATCCTCCCATTCCTTGTACTTTTCTTCACACTGAACAACAAAATTTGAATAATCCCAACTGGATGACCCAATATATGGGTTCTGGTAGTATGACCCAATATATCGCACCAAATACCTTAACGTGATTAACAATCAGGAAGGCCTGGGTTTTTTTCAGAAATCCATTCCTAGGGTTCTGAACAGTCAACAGTGAGCAACAGGAAAACAAAAGACAACTTAACACAACTTTTCTGAAAAAGTTTAAAGGCACAGTTTCCAAAACTGCTCTGAAACTCCAAATCTCCTCTGCTAGTTACTGCTGGCTAACCTAGTTTGTGGAAGTAGATCTACTGCCTTGCCTTCACTCTGTCTCTTTTTATTGATCAGGCATCCTTTGAAAAGTAGAAAGAACACACCTGGAGATTACAACTCTGGCTACACCTCAGGCAGAGCTCTCTAGTGAGGAGACCGTGCTTGCTAGCACACACCTCTGCATTTTAATACATGCATGTTTCAAAGTAAACAGAAGTGTTCATAACATATTTGCATTCCCAAATACTCACATTGATTTCAGAGTACCATTACCAGTATTCCACAAAATACTGGGCAAAGAAATGCAAGTAAGCATCTCAAACATCCCGTTTTGATTTACTTTTTGTGGACTAACATCTGTAGCTGGTCACAGTCCTGAATTCAGACTCTCTCTGTTCTAGAGGCTGACTCTTTACTCCAGGGTTTAACACAACACTGCACCATGACAGAAACACTAGTTCACATTCCAGCCCTTTCACTAAATGGAATGGAAACTGTATACACTCATTCCAGGTATAAAATTAATCTCTTCCTAGTGCTCACTGGACTATTAGCTTGGCAGCCTTTCAGCACTATGCTTTTAGAGCATCGACTCACTTCAAAGAACAAAATAATGAGTCTTTAAACTCCTGTTTATAGAATTGAAGATTCTTTGATTCTGTTTCAGAATCATGATGATCGTGACATAAAACAGGAGAGTTGTGTGTAGAATGACTTGTCTATAAGATCTCTATTATTCGCATACATTTTAAACCTTCTGAATTTGAAAAGACCCATTTACTTGAAGAAGAACCATTATGGCTTAGTGAACGTCAGTATTTTGGTGATTGTATGCTAAACTTTTACAAAAGATTCATTTAAAAGACTTCTTTCTCTTGTGTATTTCCCACATTTTTATTGCAAGACTAAATAAAGAGTAGTAGTAACTTCACTTGTAGCATTAAATCAATATGACTTTTTCCCCCAAAGCTGCTTGCTTTCTGAATAGTTATAACAACACATGGCATTAAAGAATTTCAGTGCAGATGTTATATGTATCAAACCCCTCATATTATGTCCTCAGTTTGCCTGCTGTAATATGCTTAATTTTTTTCATTATTTGAATGTTTTTGTCTGATCAGTAAGTTGACTCTGTAGACACTTTCTCATGTGGTTAACTGTGGATATTTGTTTGACTTTAGTTACTGTTTTCACTAAGACTCAATGAGATTGCAGAGGGCATGAACTGATTAAAGTGTTCAAATTTTGTACATCATATGAGCATCTAACTATATTTGCCTGTTGCTACATGAAATCATGTACAGTGATCCTTGTTAAGTACACATTATTTAACAAATACTAAAACTGTAAAGGTGTAACTATGTCCATGTGAACTGATCTTCCAGACCTGTATAATAACCTTTCAGCCTAAGTAAAAACACACTAGTTATTTTGGCAAGAAGGTGCCAAGATATTTTTCCCCTATGTTCTGTGTACATGATATGCACAAATATTATTTGTATATGGCACACAATGAATATGCAATAGTCTCTTTTTTATAGTGATCCATATGATCCATAGGTTGGAGTCAGCATTTCTAAATGAGTGTATCTTCTTGGGAAGATAAATTGAATTCAGACAACTATTCCCTTTTCCATTCCTGACCACATTGGTGGCCCCTCTTAGCTGTGGAACCTCTAGAAGAAGAGGAGGAAAAGGTTAATTCTCTTGCCACTTGCCCAAGTTTTACACTGATGCAACTTCACACACTGATGTGGTATCACTCGCGCTTTACACCAGTTTAGAAGTCACATTCAGACTTTTCATGAAACTCTTTCTATGCGGATGCATTGACCGACAGGAAAGGCCACCTCTTGTCAAAGGGGCCTGAGCACCTTCCCTCAGTGGGTGCAGGGGTCTGGAGAGGAGCCTGCCGCACTGGTGGCAGGTCCCCACCAAAGACTTCTTGGAGGAGTCAAGGACCGTGCTCCTCCCTGTACCCGAGCTGTGGCCTTCTCCAAGCCAGAAGCACTGCCTCCATGTCCAAAGTGGCTCCGAAAGCCTGGAGGGGGAACCCCCCGGTCCTGGCCTCGGCCTCCCTCTCGCGACTGCCCTCAGCCGGGCGGCGCTCAGCCCCGCTGTGAGAAAACCCGTCGGCGGGCGCGGAGGGCCAAGGTTTGGCCCCGCGGAGGGCCGAGGGGCGGCCCGCAGCTGGGGGGAGCTCGCTAGCAGCGAGGGAGTCGCGGCGCCGGCGGGGTTGGCGAGGCGGCCAGCCGGGGTGGCGGCCCCCTCCGGCCGGGGCCGAGGCGGGCCGGGGCTGCAAAGCGCTCCCAGGTGTGGGGGGGCGGAGCGGGGCCGCCCAGCGGGGGGTGACAGCCGCGCAGGTGACAATCAGCCTGTCACCCTCCCCCGGCCAGGGGAAGCGGGTGTTAAATCATGAGGGGGACAGAACCGCTCCTCCTGAGAGAAGGGGGGACGCTGCCGCCAGGCTCGGCTCCGCTCGGCTCGGCTCAGGACCAGTCCCTAAAGCAGGTGCTTCGTGGCCCCGTCGGACATGGAGCCTGTAAGTACCTTCCCGGCGGGTTAACCCGGGCGGGCGGTTTCTTCTCCAGCGGCGGCCTGAGGGGACCTCGGGGTAATGTGGCGCGGCGTTGGGAAGGGGGGAAACCCCGCTGGAGCCTCTCGGGAGGGCCGGCGGCTGAACTGGCGCCTTCAGGAAGGCCGCCTGGTCCCTGACTGGGATGTGCCGGCGGGGCCGGCTCAGAGCCGACTCCGCCGTGAGGCGGCCGCCTCGCTCGAAGCGGGCGAGCGCTCAGGGCGAGCCTGGGAGGGCGGCCCCGGCCGCCGTTCTCCCGCTCCCCGCCCGGCGGCACCGCCCCGCCGACCGCACGTGGCAGCGCCCGCGACGCTGCGGCGGCTTCGCGGGGCGGCGGGGGACGGAGCGGGACGGAGCGGCTGGGGCGGCGGCGGCGGCCCCGTGAGCGCGAACGGCCGAGGGCGCGGAGGGCGCCTCGGCGGGAAAACAGCCTCTGTCGCCGCGTCCCCTCGCCGAGGCGCGGAGAGAAACGCCTCACGGGCGCGTGCACTGTTAATTTCCCCTTACCCGTGCTCCGGGAAAGTATGAGGTTGCTTTTGGCCTCAATTTTTTGACTTTTTTTTTTTTGAACTGCCCGAGGACACGATGTTTTGCCCTTTCTGTTAGGACACTTAGGCATTTAGATGATGGTTAATTGCTACCTTTTAAAGACTTCGATAGCAATAAAGGAAATGTTTCTGTGGTCATAGGAAATTATTGGCATATACATGTATGTATGCAAAATCACTGAAAAATTGACAGCAATATTGTAGGCTTACCATCAAGAATCTTCCAGAAGACTCTCTGGTTTCATTTTACTCGTTCTGCTATTTAAGGTAAATTCTTGACACTCAAGTTTTAATGTTACACAAACACTATGTTTTTGTGTTAGGAGTTAATGTTTAAGGTTTCTTTCCTCCTGCATTCAAACATCCCATCTTGTGTTTTGGGAGTGCCTTTTCTTTCTCAACTACTGAGAGGCTGGAGCCCGGTTGAGGTCTCTTGTGAGCAAACTTTCTGATTATGTTTATTACTCATAAGTGAATGTGACCTTTTCATGTACAAAGGTCTCTACAAACCAAAAAGTTAACCCTAAGAGAAGTGCAAAAATGCTTTTATCCTTTTTTTTTCCTTTACAGCCTAATACATTTTCTCCTGGAACCCTTTTCGCAATTCCTCTTGTAGCCAAATCAGCACATGTGTTACCTTCAAAAGATTGAACTGCTTATCTGTGAAATAGATTGTCTTAATTATACCATTTCATTTGATGTGTGCTTCAGTTGGTCATTTCTTCAGTTGCTGTACGGCTGCTTTGAAGGGCAGTTTTGAATTAGCGGGGTTTTTTTAATCTTTCAGGGATGCTTCTATTTAAAAAAAAAAAAAAAAAGCAACAGAAAACCCCCATCAGTCCTCTGGCTCTTTTATGGTCTCATGTGAATAAAGGAGTGGATAAAAGATATTTCCTCAGCTATTGGTCTTTACACTGGCTGTCCCCATTCTGGCTTTTTCCACCCTCTCCTTTATTTTTAAATGATTGCCATTAGAAAAAGAGTGCTTGTATCAATTCTGGTTGGGATAGCAAACCAAAGATACAAACATGCACAGGATTTAATGATTTTAGCTAACACAGCAAGCTGTCAGCTATATGCTGGACAAGAACACATGACAGGTAAATCACAAAACACCATTGTTCAAAGTCAGATGCCCAAGATAGCTTTGGAAGTCTTCAATGAAGTAATTCTTAGGTGGGAAAGAAAACTGGTTGTAAGTTTTGAGCGTTTTATGAATGCCACTGATGATCCCAGATATGTGACCGTCTTGCTAATGCAGAAAGCTATGTGTTTGAGAGAAGGGAAAAGAAAAAGAAAAGGTTGCAAAGCCAGGTTCTCAAATTAGGAATGGTGTTTGCCTGGACAATCTTAATCTGGCCACCTTCTGCATTATGGTACTCAGTTATTTATCATTATGTGCCTTCCAGGGCACATGGTTCACTCAGCACACGTAGAGGATACTGCTGACTTATTGGGGATCTTTGATATGTCTTTTGTTATTTTTAATGGAATAATCGGATAATCATACTGTAAGACAAAACCGAATTGTGGTGCATGCATACATGCAAGCCCTTTGGCAAGCCCTTTGGCATTTCTTAACAGGGGAAGTTTCAGTTCTGCAATCTGTATTTTTTTTTTTTAACATGTATTTTAATGTTATTTTTCACTTAAGAAAAAAACTCGCAAGTAAAGCCCATAGAACCGTGTTCATTGGCTGTACAATAGGATTTAAAGGGCAGAGCCTGTAGCAGGAACTTCACACATCGGATCTTCACCTCACTGGGCTTATTGGTAACAATAAACAGGCTGTTAAATAAGCTAACTGTGGAGAGCTCAGACTTCTGTTTTGTAAATGTATTTTGTAGCTGTTTGCTGACAGCTGTTGTTTGGGAAATCTACATGCTTGAGCTCTGTACCCTTCTGCTTTGGCCCATCTATTCCTATGCCCCCTGTCTCCCCTACAGTCTGTCACCTAAGTGTGCTTCTTGTCCTCTGTTCCCCACAGCAGGAACAATTTTTTTTTCTTCTTCTACACTGTCTGAATGTTTTGAACACAGTGTGTTCAAAAAAGGCATCCTTTCTCCTCTCTATTCTGGTACCTGTTGTTACACTGGCCACTTGCTTCATCTAATAGAGGTATTTTGATTAAAATTCATGTTCAGCCCTTGCATACCCTGCAGTCCAGAGTTTCCGCAGTCTCAAGCGCTTTATAAATGTTTATGAATTAACCCTCGCTGTACCTCTGTGGTAAGGAAGCATTCCTTTTCCCATCCACAGAAGAGAGGGAGGAAGGTGCACTGATGATTTAAAGGTGTGAAGCACTGGCGGTGGGAGCTGCACATGAAACCCCTACCGTCTTACGATCAGTTTGCCTAAGATCACAGAGGGGATTGGGCCAAGCCCAGGAGCAGAACCTCCACCCAAGAGCTGTGCTTTCACCACCTGGTCCTCCTTCCTCAGTGGCCAGACCTTGTCTGCTGATTTTTTTTTTTTTTTTTAAATTGCATTCCTTCTTTAGTACTCCATCACAGAAGCATCAGATGCATAGTTAAGGGAAGGGGCTGCCCTCCACAAAGGAGCAGCACACAGTTCCAGACCTGTTTACCTGAATTTAGTCTCTGTAGCTTGAATCATTTTACAGGGGGACATATATATCCTGAAACACACAGCTTGATAAGTAAGTAATGTGATGCAGGATTATGTAAATCTTATCCATTAAGCATAGGTTTTGCTGAGAAGCAAGACAGCAAGAGAAAATATATTTAAAATTAAGAGAAATCTGTAAGCCTAACTTCAAGTTCAATCTCTGCCTAGTAAAAACTTCAAAACCTTTTTAATTATAAAAGATTGGTTTGCTGTCTCATGTAATATTTGCAAAGCTTTGTAAACTGCTCTGAAGTACTTATTGAAGTATTTTAGTTCACAAAGTTAATATAGTATCTTTGGACAGTACAGTTTTATAGAGATTTTTGCAGAAGTCATTAATTTGGCTTTTGAATAGCCTGGAAAAGTTGAGCACTGGCAAGTAGATTTTTTTTTTTTTTTTTTTTTTTTCCTCTTGCCTCTGTACATCCTGAGCAAGTTCTGACACAGACAAGTGACAACACATCTAGAGTTGTCTTTGAAATAAGTATCTAAATGTTTTGTGACAAAAAATCTAAACCAGAAGTCAATGCCACTATTTTTGCTTTTGCTTTCCTGCTGTTGCTCCAAGCAGGAGTTTTACCTCCTCTCCTCTGCAGAATACACTGAAAAGGATCAATACTGTGCCTTTGTGCTGAAACCTAGGTCAGTTTCTGCCAGCTACTTGTTGGGCTGTTCCTACTTAAAAACTTGTTTGTAGTAATTCTTTTAAAAAATAACTTTAAGTGTTATGCTTGTGTTTAGCTTATATCTAACAAACACTTTTAGTGCAAAGTCCTCGATAACATAAGCATTTCTTTCATTCTAGTCCAGAAAAGTGTCTTGTCACTCAGAATATTGATTCTCACAAAGTTGGTCTTTTATTCATCTTAGTATGCATAGAATTTCTCTTTATATACTTCCATGCCCATTTTTTAAGTACAAACATACATATTTTTATAAATTGGTATATCACTCTTTAGCTATAGATTATTTAGCAGATGATGATGTACTATTTAGCAGATGTTGATGATATTTTTTGTCTATCCCATATTGCTTCATACCTGCAAAGTCAGGTCTTGCACCATGACTAGAACCAAATGTTGCTTCCTAGGGAAAAGTAATGTATGATACACGAAGCGTCAGGCGATTCATCAGGAGTAAGGAGGAGATGGCCCTAAGGCAAACAGTTTGCTCTTTAGAATATAAAGGTTACTTAACCCTTTAACTCATATAGCACATGTATAAAGAACAAGCTTGGGGAAAAAATTCTTCTCAACATATTGGTGCGATCCATACAATGAAATACTAATTCTCCATCTTGAAATGTCAGTAAATGAGGACAAGCCTTTAACCCATCAGTGTTGATATTTATGAGCAATTAATTTAAATTATAAAAAAGGCATCTGAGTTTGTTTCTTGTGAACTGTGGGTAGTTACTTTAAGTGTTTTTAACATTATTAGTGGCGTGTTCCCCAAATGAAAAATAGTTGCAGGCATGTTAATTTTTTCTGACGAAGTTCAACACTGATTATTGTATGTTTGTTTTCAATAAGAGCTGAAATAACCTTTACTTTCAGTTTAATTTCTTCCACAAATGATGGAAGCCTGAAATGTATTCTTTATAACGGTTTAAAGAAATACTGATGTTCAAGTTGAATCCTGGCCCATTGGAAAGCAAATCAGAAGTAGTTTTAGGAAGTACAATATTCATAAGTACATTTGTCAGTAGTGCTAGCCTTGCAATATTTTCTACTGAGTTATTTTTTTATGAAAAGCCACACACAAACCGGAGAGGTGAACACGTTTTGTACAGGAGAGACAAATGAAATTGCCAAGGTAACTACTTTCAAATCCACAGAATAAGCTAGGTGAAGAATAGGGGCCAGTCTTACTCTGAGAGCTGTGACCACTTGCTTGCTGTTTATATCCACAGATACTTTTACCTGCAATAGTGCACAAAGAATCTTGGATACAGTTCAAATGTATTAGTATTATTTTTAAATAAAATTGATTCTGCCCTTTTATGTGAAGTGGCATGCATTAACATTGGCTGATGGCTTTTTAGCTGCTGTTTACCTACTGTTGGGTCAGTATGCGCTTTTGGGAATCAGTATGTTTATTTTGCTACATTTTTTCCTTCAGTACAATATTTACGGAGGAAAATTGTTTTTAACAATGTTATTCTTTACATCCCTTCTGTTTTCATTTTAAAGTAGCTGTCTTAGACCAAGACTGAACAAAGTACTTAAGCACATGTGCAACTTTAAGCCCAGGGACTCTTCACAAACTTAGAAGTTGCATGCAAATTTATGTCCCTGGGGCCAGATCAGACCCAGAGAAACAGTTGTAGAGTTTACCGTACGGATTTTGGATTAGAAATCTTGTTGATTTAAGGCCTGAATAGCCTGTTTGGCTGAAGGGCAGTTAATGGGCATTCTGATTCCAAGAAGGTAAAGCAGTGTCCTAGGTCTGAAAAAGTGAACATAAAACTATTTTGAAATTTTTACTGTGTCATTTTAGATAAACATGTGGTATGAAAGGAGGAATGTTGTATAACGCTAACTCTTAACTTCGAATTCCTGTCTTTAAGGAAATACAAGGACTGATTTGCTAATTATCACTGACAGCCCACTATCTGTCTTTTAGTTAGTCAAAGTTTTATTAAGCTGGATCAAGGGTGGTTTTTTTGTTCCTCTTTCTACAAAAAAAGAAAGAGCAATTACTTAATAAAGGTTCAGCACAAACCCCTTACTTACTCCTGAAGGGGTTAATACCGCAAACCTCTTCAAGACATCTGGCAGAAGCTGTGGGTGTTGGGTGTGGCAGATCCCAGGGCCGTACCAGTCTCTACAAGGGAGCTGTCATCCTCCTTGATTTATCCTTCCCTAATGTCACGGGGTATGGATGTTGAAACTGTGGCTAGAATGTGAAATACGAAAAACATGAAGATTATGATTTAGTGTCTGGGGAGGCTCATTGTTGGCCTCTGTTCACAAGTTGTAAGCATCGGAGGTAGCTTGACACAGGTTACAAAATCTGGTATGTAGCACAAAAAAAAAGGCAAGAGTATTTTGGCGTTTGGAACTCCTACATGTGTTAGTGCACAAAAATGAATGACGGCAACAATTAAATCAAAGACTGCGCTGATGATATATTACATTGAAGGCATGTCGGAGGTGCTTGTAAATAACATTTGAATAAATGTACTTTCTGGTCCTTCATTTGCAAATAAATATAACGGGTACAGTAGATGAAGAAAGTCGGGAAAGACAGTTTGGATAATTAACTGATATGTAAACAGAGCTCAAATGTAAGCATATTATGTTCATGGTTTGGCATCTTTTTGAGTCTGACATTTACAGGAAGTTGTTTTAGTATAGGTTTACAAGCATTTTTTTAATAATATTTATGAAAATATTTATTATTACTTTATTCTTTACTTTCTTCTATCCTGGCACAGTTAAATATTTAATAATTATAGTAGTTGGAACAAAATGTGTACTGTGGATTTTTGTAAAAATATCCCCATATAATAAATGTTAACTAAGCGAAACAAGTTGGTTGTTTCTTTGACAGGATGGATTAAATTATTTTTGTCTCTTGAAGCAATATTTATTATTCTTATTGGAAGCAATCCACTGAACATTTTTGGTTTTCCCAGTATTCTTAATTTTCTCTCAGGAAATAAGTTAAGGCATAATCCCAACTTGCAGAAGTTTAATACAAAAGGAGTATGTTTATAGCATAAAATTGCTTTTCCTGCTTCACTTTCTTAAAGCATAATGATAAATGTGATTGTGCTTTCTTGATGGTAGAATACAGATGTAGTCATAGAAGCTGTTAGCGCTTAAGTATCAACATCATACCTAGTATCTAAAAGATTTTCTGATATATTTAGACATATATATATTATTTGGATTATAATTCCATTATTTTAAACAAAAGTCATGTATTTTCAAAGTGAATTAAACTGCTCTCTGCAATCCAGTTTTCTAAAATACTGCTTGCTTTAAAAATATCATAAGAGCTCAGAGCGCAATGTGATATCTATGCTCGAATAAGTTCTAGCTTATCCAGTTGATGCTGAAATTGGAGCCTGATTCATAACAAATTAATTCCAAATTGGGAAACGTATTTTGGTAGATTCAGGTATGACAGACATTCTTAGGATAAAGGGTATGTGCATTGAAGTCAGGGATGGTATTTTTTTGATTTGTATTAGGATAAATCCTGTAACGGGACCTGAAGAACCAATCCTGCCTTCCTTATCATTATAATAAAACTCATTGACTGTGGAGCCAGAGCAGTGCTAAATCCTTATTGAGGAAAAAACACAATTAAGTTTTTAAAATACTATGTTTAATATACAAAACAATATGTTTAAACACATATTTAAATTATTTTTCCTGGGTTTTTTTGTGATCCAATTTGTTGAGTTTGCAATTATTTTAAAGGAAAAAAGTAGTGTTCTGCTGCTATTGAGGTGTTTTAAATTGGAATTTTTTTTTTTTACAGACACAGTTACGCACACTGACAGCCGGGTAGTTCTTTTCATCTTAACGCACCTGGATGTATGATAAAAATGCTACAAATCAGTTTATACACTCAGGAATATCTGTGAAACTACTGTTTTTAGAGATGCTTTGTCAAATGTGTTTAGAAATTTGCAGTAATTTCTGAGATTTAGGGTAGGATTGTGTTTTGAAACATTGCTGGCATTATCATGTTCCCTAAATGTTCTGCAGCTAGAATTGTATTGGGATTCCACATTAACCTGCTTCAAAGCAGTGAAGTAGCTGCTTTTCTGGTATCTTCCTTTGTACACTGAAGTCTGTCTTGGTATCACTTTATATTAACTTTGCACAGGTCTAGGTGATACACCTGATGCAATAGAAGCTAAAAAGCAATGAAGACTTAGGTATCAAATATGTATTACTCAGTGGATTATCTTTCTGATTATCTTTGCCGTCTGAATCTTGTTTGGATTACCAGGTCATTTGATTTGAGTTATATTTGTTAGGATCTCTGTATAATCTTATGTTTGTCTTCTTGTGTTCTCATATAGTATCATCTGAGCTCATACGCTGTAACTGTCTGAAGTAGTCTGGAATAGTGGAATATGGAGCCAATAAGACTTTATTAAAACAACATACCAGTAGTAAAAATGGGAAAAAAACCAAAAACAAACAAAAAAAACCCCAAACCAACCCCAAAACCGAAAAACAGAGGATCACAATATCATAGGTATTCTCTCTCAAAACTATGTAAATTTGGACTAGTCAGGACATCTGAAGGGAGCCTGAAGCCAGAGAAAGTGGCTCAGCTCTACAAGGCCAAATTAAAAAAAAAAAAAAAAAAAGGTCAGCTACATGGATTCATTATATATGCATAAAACAGGAAATGAACAAAGTGATGAAGTGTAAGGTCACACAATGATGTGCTAATAAATAATGTCGGCCTACCCAGCATCTTTCATAAACGTGGTATGTTTATAAAAACATAAAAATCGGCATTTTTCACAAACAAAAGCTTTTGTTATCCTCTCACCCTGCTGTATGCCTGAAAGTAAAAGGTTTGAGAAAGCATGTACCAGCAGAGTTCTTCTGCTTCCTTTGGTGTCTCCACAGTTGCGTGTGTGACTAGAAATACCATGTGTTACTATGCTTACAAGTTGTGTTACTCATGTCTTGTCATGATCAGGCAGTGGCCCTTTTAATGTCCAAAGAGTTTTTTCCCGGTAAGTATAGGTATGGGTGTCTAACAACCAGGCTACTCTGCTGTTTTGCGTCACACCTACCTGCAAAAATGAGATCAGCTTCTTTTCCATTTATGGATGCCTTCATTTAGGAGATATGTTGGAACAAGCTAAAAGTTGTCATAGAGAGAAGGATCATTCCTGCTAGCTACAGAAAGCCTATGGGCTCGTGGTTCAAAAGGCTCTTTTAAGTATAGGAAAGGATCTAGGCACTCAAATTCAAACATCTTGGAAGTTGGTTTTCCAAAAATCTTTGGATCTTTCCAAGATCACATCTTTCCAAAGTGAGTGTAGCACTTGAGCAAGTTTAATGCATTTTTTAAGAGCTTTGTTTCAGATAATGAGAATAAATAATTAGAAATACATTTTTACACCATCTTCCACTGGGTTGTTTTTGTTCATGTAGTCTACTCTCTACCTTACAAGCTGATAATGAAGAATCTAGAGACCTAAATCGAGGATGTATTAATTATTATACCTGTCTTTTTAAAACAGAGTGACAGATATGGAAAATTCAGTAGGATGCAAGCAGAAAAGGGATTTTTGGTGGCAAAGCTATTGCACACTTTTCTGAATCTTGCTCTACATAGCAAAGCAGCTTTATTTGTGCAAGAAAAGGTAAAGTTTTTTTAGAACACGAGTTAGTTTTATGCAAATCCCATTCAAGGCCATGAATATTTTTGCTAGCCCTGAATAGGCTTTCGATCATTGGAGTCTTTAATTCATTAATCTTGTTTGGTTTGTTCATCCTTTATAAAGAGACTGTTTGAATCACATGCTTAATTTGGAACATCCAGTTATTTTTTTTTTCTTTCATAATGATGCTAAAAACAACTTGTTTTGTTGTTGTTTAGATTACGTCTGTGGGAAAATATACAGGAAAGTATAGTATATAGCCTACTTCAAGTCTAAACATGATTGCTAACGTATATACAATTAAATGAAACACCTTCAAGATTTGAATCTAACCTGTCAGTTCGTTGCCACGTTACAATAACTTAAAATCCATAGCACCTCCTTGGGCCAGTTACTATTAATAATCCAGAATCTGATGTGAATTTAAGCTTAGCATATTATCTTTGCTGTTTGTTTTTTGTATTTTAAGATGCAAGTTCATCATAACTGAGAATTCAATATATTTTAAGGAATAACATTTCTATCTTAAGTGCAGGCTTTTGGGAACTTCTGGTGAGCCGTGATGTTCTTGACCACTGTGATAAGTAAGATCCAGGTTGGAAACTACTTACTCAAACTGGAACTGTTCCTCCATTAAATCAGTGAAATTGTTCCTTTGAGTAGCTGTTCAGCAGTGTGGATAAGAGATTCACAATCTGTCTGAAAAACCACATGCATATTTTCCAGGAGTGTTACACATTAGCTTCTGTTAGGCCAAGCAGTTGCTTTCTATGTAGCTAAATTCTCTTCAGTTTAAAAAAATATGATATTCTTTGCTTTCTGTCCTAAATATTACGTAGGAGTTCTGTCTGCTGTTAAACAGCTTTCATTCTCCACCCAGATGTAGCTGTATTTCAACGAAGAGCGAAATGATCCTTGTATATCTCTTTCCTCACTTGCCATAGAGGCGGGCGGGGGGGTTTAATGAATTGGTTGTAAAGGAGTTTGCAGTGCTTACATGAAGTGTGCTGCTACAGAAGTATGAAGTTATTTACTTTCAAGATGAATAGTTCTTTAAGAGATGGTTTAAACAGTCTGGCTAATATACAAGACGTTAAGTCTCTAAAAAGTCATTGTACATATCATTCGAAACAGTATAACCCCTCCCTCCATCTTAAGTTTATAGCAATAATAAGCTTTGCAGATGCTTTTCCTGGGAATTAAGGACCAGCTGGGGTAAACAGACCTCAAACTATCCTCTTAGCCAGTCATTAATCTTCAGGGAAAGCCTGTGCTTTGATCATTATTGCTAAAATATGCCTAGTGCAGCCTGGTCTTACATGCCAGTAAAAGCAAAATAGTATTTTGCCAAAACATGAATATTCTTTTGTTTTTCAAGTAGCCCTGTGTCTTGGACTCATTTTTCATGTGTGTAAGCGTGCATGTGTATATGTGCACACATACAGACAGACATGAGGGGATGAGTTTACAAGTTGAATTATTAATTCTGCATTTATACCACTGTAAATTAAGTGGGGTTTCTGACTCAACACTGTCGTATCGATCAACCTTTTAGTTAGCTTTGGTTCTTCTCAAAACTTGTGAAAAGTCTTGGAGCAGG
Organism: Mycteria americana; assembly: GCF_035582795.1. Taxonomy (NCBI): domain Eukaryota; kingdom Metazoa; phylum Chordata; class Aves; order Ciconiiformes; family Ciconiidae; genus Mycteria; species Mycteria americana. The sequence continues at coordinate 60,058,842 of NC_134370.1, read as the reverse complement.
TATCTTTGCATTTGAAAATTGGTAAGAAACATTTTATCCATTTATGACCTTATGGAAACCTACTTTAAATTATACCAGTGGTCTCACTGAGGACCAAAAAAAATCAGGAACTGTGCAAGATATTCCACCCCAGCCTGGCCTTTCCTGGTGCAACTAGTTGACTGAGCAGTATGTGCTGGTGATACTGGTGCTCTAAGTTAAAAAGTTGACAGATTTCCCAAACCAATTTTTTTCATATATTTTTGGAAGGGACTTGTCACTGTACAGTGTATCTAGTAAATAATCACAGGTTTTAGAATTCAGACATGGTACAGTATTTCTGCATACAGGTCACAGAGCTGAAAGTCCAGCAAGCATCTTCCTGAACTTCCAGGCTTTAGTTTTCCTAAAGCGTTGCAAATACAGAACTCTGCGAAATCGCAGGTCCCATGAATCACTCTGCTATCCCAATTAGCTTGCTGTGCATTATGTGTTAGAGAGTGAGTGTCTTCTGGTCAAGAACTGACAAGAAAACTGTGTACTTCAGATATTTGCTGCTTTTTGCAAAATTACCTGTATTGCTTTTCTATATTTTGTGAGCTTAAGCCTGGATTAAGGAAGGTATTCAATGTTTGTAGTGTTAAAATGGTTAAGTTTCACTAGAGACAGCAATTCTTGCTGAAATTCTACAAACATCTCTGAATTTGAGACAATATTGGTATTTCTTGAAGGAAGAAAATTCCCCTAATTGCCTTTAGTAGTAACTCTCAATTTCTTGAGGGGAGAGGGATTACTTTTTATTTTCTTCTGTGTTGTCTGTCAGAAGTAGAGGTCATGCGGTGCCCTGTTGCATGAGGCATCAGGCACTGTAGCAACATAAAAGAAGGTGCAGTCTGGTACGTGGAGTCTACAATTGAATTGTATTGAATAGATCCAGAAGAGAGCTGTTTCACAACCTGTGTCCTTTGCCCTAAAAGAGACTTTTGGATCTTCCCCGCTACCGCCAGTGTTGATTTTCTTTGTTCTGTGTCCCCTAAGGGGAATCATCAAAGTAGCAAGAGAAGGAAATCATTCCTATATCTTCTTGCCAACAGCATTTTCCCTATTTTACTATAAATGAGCACCATGGAGGAAGTGGAGAGGAGGAAAAATCCTGCAGATCCTTAAACACCCTGAGCAAAACCTTTGCTCTTGCAGAGTGTGAAGCTTATAGTTGTCTTTGCAAGCCCTGATGGACCTTCTTGCAAGAATCGGGCAGCTGGAATGAAGAAGGCTCCTGCTGCTAGGGGGATGGGTGTAATCGATTACCGTATGGTGTGATCAAAGATAAAAGTACATTATGTACAGCATATATAATGGGAACTTAGAATCATTTTTTACATGTTTAAATTATATATTTTAAGTGGCAAGAATTCACCACTGTGATATATTACTATTAGCTTCAATGGGCAAAATACAGTTGCACTTCATTTGCTACCAAGTGCAGTTGCCCATGTGATTTTTTTTATTATTGTATGAGAAGAATATTTCAGAAAACGGCAGTCTAGATACAGTTGCTTGATCTTGTGCCTTGGTATCAGATTTTTTTTTTTACAACCCTCCTCTCCCAAAAGTACAAAGCAATAAATAGCTAGGTTCAGTGCTCTGTAAAAATAGGCTTTTGACCTTTCCATTTATTGGTATACCTTTAACCTTGCAGGTTTCTGACAGTCTTTCTGCTTGGTGCCGTTTTCCTCTGTGTAAGAAGAAAAACTGCTGCTAAAGTGTGGCAGCAATGCAGTGTTGGGTTATTTTCTGAACAGTTCTTGAACTGTTTCTCATGTATTAAGGGAGTCTTTAATTGAAATTATCAGTTGCCATTTATGTCTTTGTATTTCAGCTCAGGCTGACTACTTCCCATTTAAAAACTTGCTTCTGTGCAGTGATAGACTGTGCAGGCTATCAGTGTTTAACTTCTCTGCCTGTATAGAAACTTCGACTAGAGTAGGTAAGTAAATCAAGGTGTCCAATTTAAATTAATTACAAAAGCTGCATCATTATTGTTTAGCCCGTTCCCATCATCCCCTTGCAGTTACTTTGGTTTCCTTATTAGTAGACATCCCTGGATGTCTCTGGCCTGGAAAGTCATTTGAAAATTCCTGTCTGTTTCCTGTGCTGCAGGAAAACTGCCTGCATGTTCCCTAGTCCCACAGAACCATTGCCAGCGTTTTTCTTTTGCTTCCTAGCAACTGCCAATTTGGCAAAAATGAATGTGTGGGACCTGGAACTTTCTAAGCTGCAAGAGATGCAGAAACAAGGGTCTGTTTGTATTGCATGGATATGTTTTATAGTTGCTTCAATAGCAAAGAGGTGTCAGTGTCACCAGCCTGCCAGCATGAGAGATCAAGGAATAAATTTTCAGGGCAAAAAGATATCCCTCCTCTGTAAGAAGTGTTTGTAGGAGAGAGCAAAGGTAGCATGAAGAAACCAGTACTATGCAATGTGTGGTACCATTTCTCTGTTTAACTAATGGTCTTCAGCCTTGGACAGTATGCCCACACTGCAGTCGGGAGTGTGAATCCAAATTTAACTGGGGTGGTTTTAAAGAACTGTCTTATTCAGGTACAGTGTTTTCAGCAAAGAGCTCATGGCAAGATAATAATCTCAGTATAAAACTGCCTGCTCACTTAAATTTTGCAGCCCACACTGAGCTTTGTGCATCTTTATTACATTATTTTTGGTTTAAACTTAGTCTGAGGCATGTCAACACTAGCTGCCAATACCATGGACTACAGTGTGCACGTGTAGAAACTGTCACACCTCTGGCTCACCCTTCACTCAAGTGAGGGAAGCCTACATTGTGTGGTCTTTGACCTACTTTTTCGCTTTTGAAAAAGGTGATTTGTTCCTCCCTCCTTAAAATTGCATAGGTCACTGTCTCTTTTTGATCTAGCCAGTTGCAGTTACAAAATTGCATGGTGCTTGTTTAAAAAATAACACAAAAACCCCAAACATTTGGGATTTTGTTTTCCTTATTCCTCCTCTCTACTTGCATAATCTGCAGTTGTGCTTCTGCGTAGTATTTCTGATAGGCACCAGGAAGCAACTTGCTTTGCACTGAGAATTCGTAACTAAATCTTCTTTTTTTTAATGTTTTGTCTCTTCAAGCACATTTAAATTCTCACATTTGAAGCACCTGATTCATTTTTTTTCAGAATGTTGGAAACAAGTTATCTGCAGCCTGAGATCTTGTACAAAACATTTCAGCCTGCAGCAAGCTTTCCTTTTTAATCTGGAGTTTTAGTAAACCCTCAAAAAATTGGGTTTGTAATTGAAGTGACAGCACAACCCTAATTGTAGCACTACTGGCACACCTCCATAACCAGAAGCATACATTGCTGCAATTTTTAAGAATAAAATTAATCCCCAGTATGCTAGGCAGTGGACTTTATGCTTCCTGCAGTTTTCTAAATTTGTTATATTTTCATAAATACCTGAAAATTATAATTTGTGGCATTGAGGATGGAGTAGCTATCTCTCTAGTTGGCATAAATCAGTGTGATTCAACTGGAGGCAGTGATATTGTGCAGATTAGCCTGAGGTGATAGAGTGGCATAATAAATTTTAAAAGTGTGAGTTTGTAACATGTAGGGAGTTTGTGTTTTCTCAGGTGGAATAGCTGGGTACGTTTGATTAGGGGGGTTTTGTGTACAATAATACTGAAAGTGGCTGAAATTTCCAAGTCCCATTTTGTACTAGGAAGTTTCTCGTTAGTAAAGAAAATGGGGCAGCTTCCTTAACCACACTTTATGCAAAACCTTATCTTTTCTGAGTTGTTGAATTCAAGAAAAATAAAACTGCTCTTTAAGAATTTGGATCATGAGCTTACATCAGATCTAAGTGGCCTGAGCTGCTGGGTGGTCCTGAGGACACTGTAACCTGCTGGTCAGAATTTACATTGTATAGTGACAGATATGGGGAAGAAAAATAACCAGTGTCATCTTCTCTTCTCATGCATGTCTCGTGATACTTGTTAGCATGTGCATATGTAACTCTCTATATAATCACCTGTAATTCTCTATGGTGTAACACATCTAGCCTTGGGACTCCAGGTCTTTGGCAGGAACATAATTGCATATTAGATACTCCTTGTTATTTTCAGTTGTCAGGAGTGACAAATGGAGCAGAGTATCACAACAGTCATATTCTAAGGGGGGGGGGGGGGGGGGGCGGGCAGGGAAGTACTTTGAAATGGCTTGCATTCAGCTCAACGGCCAGAAGTCATGGCCATGAGGGCAGTTTAGGGATCTATACTAACAGTTCTGATAGTCTAACCAGGCTAGAAGAAACAGGCGATCTTTCACACCTTGCCAGGACTACTGACGTTTGCCTCGGGACTTCTATCACTTGCTATATACCTTCTTTACCACTGCCAGCAAACCTTCTGCTGCCACTGCTTCCAGTTCGAGGAGCAAGGTGCAGACACACCCAGGCTTGACCTTACATGAAGCCAGCACAGGTCTAGCAGAGCTTTTTTTTTGGGCTGTACAGGCATGACAGAAGGTGCCCACTGCACAATTACTGGAATGTGCTGTTCTGCAGGCCATGCCTTGTCCCTCCATCCTGTTATCTAGAGATGTGCCAAGGACATAAAGGCACAATACCTTGTTAGCAGTTGGATACCCCTTCTCCCTGTGACAGAAGGGAAACTGAAGGGTGAGTGTTTATAGAAGATAAATGGTGGCCCTATCTTGGAAGGGTCTCTTCCAGCCCAGGCTGAGGTCAGCCTGTGCAGAGAGAAACTCAAACTGCAGGTACTATTGCTTGTCCTGCCTTTGTTGTATGGACTGATAAACATTTTGTCATTTGATGTCTGTTAATCTAAGACACTTCACAAGTATCCCCTTAAAAGGGCACATAAATGACAGTATAAATTAATGTGCTTAGCACTTCAGGCAAACCTGCATGTATTTAATAGTTTAACTGCAGTTATGAATTTGATATTGAATTGCTTAACATTCCTTGATAGCTATTGCTTCAGTGTGAGTCCTGCCTCTTAGATCACATAGCTCCATGCTTCCACCATAGTCCCTATGGGGAGTTGTTCAAATCATATTTGATTCTCCCTTGAAAAGTAAATGGGGGAGGCACATGACAGAAATTACTGTAAACATACCAGTCTGCATCACTTCCACCAGCAGTTCTCACTGGTGTTATCTCTGACACTCAGGCTAACTTTTTGTAACCATCATGCACATCATGAGTAATAATCTGTTGTTAACACACTGTCCATCAGAAATGTTTACTCGCAGAGTGACAGCTAACACATCTGGACTACATACTGTGTTTGATCTGAAACACCAGACTTGCTCGACTGTAACAATGACAAAACCATGCCATGGTTATGCAGTTCAAAGCATAAAATGTCAGGACTGTATTGATGTCTGATTTCATTTAAAATATTTATATAAATATAATGCTATTGGCTATTATAAAATATGTATCAACACATGTTGTATAAAAGGAAGAATACAATCTGCAGCAACAGACCTCTAATATTTACTTCAGTGTGCATGTTTACAGTGTAAACGGTACTACTTCAAAGTTAGAAAAATCATTCTTGAACTAGATTTTATAAGGGTACTGTTTAGTGAATGCACTGTACAGTAGCAGCATAAAACATATATAAATTCTACGTTACTACTTCTAGTAAAGGTCATCTGTCAAACCACTCAGTTTTGAAGCCAAGGTATCTCTGTTTTCATCAAAGCTGTATGTTCATGTAAATCAAGAACTGGGAGTTGTTGTGTCCCACACTTTATTGCAAAGAAGGCTTTTTGGACACAGACCATATCTTTTGCAGATGTAAAAGGGGACTCTGTACACAGCTCTCTCACCACCTGGGAGCCTCACGCAGGACTTTCTGTGGCCCTGGGTGACTCGGGGGGGGGGGAGGGGGGAGGATACTGCATCCGTCCCCTGCTGTCTGTCTTTCCTTCTGTCTTTAGGACCCAAAAGGGAACAGCAGCTTAGCCCCAGCCTGCCTGAGTCCCTGGTAGAACAGCTCCAGAGGAGTTTGCTTTGCCAGTGAAAATACCAGCTGTTGTAGACTCAGGCCAAACAGATAACGTTTGCCCCCAAGCCTATTAAGTGTATAAGCAAAACCTGACCATTTGCCCTGTTCATACCCTTAATACATTCACAGTTGCAACTGCATTTTAGTCTGGGAAGGCATTCTTTTCCTTTCTAGCCATAGCCTATAACTTTTCCAGTAGACTATCATTGTATCTATAATACTTGTCTGATTGTGTATGCAGAACAGAGCTTGCAAGCTAATAAAATATTTATTAGAAGAAATTTTAACATTTAATAGAAAGATCATCATTTCGGATCGACTCATTCAATAAATCGTTAGCTGGGACATAGTGGTTTTGTTTCCTTCCAAAAATATAAACCATTTATATGCTTCAAACTGACAGTTCATGTGACTTATCCTTATTAAAACTCACAAACTATAGGTTTTCCTTTTCTATTCCTGGTCAAGTTTTCTCTCAAGATTCCCTTTTATTTACCCAAAAGTGATATAATAACCCTCAGAAGTAGATATTTGTGTTTTCAGAATGTAAGTGGAGGAGATGACAGCAGGGAAATGGGGATAACTGGAAGGGGACAGATGGGAAGTAATGACTTTTATCTATTTCTCTGGATCATGTTTAGCAGGATACTGTGTAATGAGTTTTTTTGTGGGTTGAATAAGTCTGAGATGCATATGTTTCTTGCTTAAGGTGAAGAATCAAATAGTGCTGGGTGGTTCATTTAGGATGACGCTGTAAGGCAAGAAAAAGCACTCTCGCATGTCACATGAAAAAAATGATCAAATAGACGTTTCATGACTGGAAAAATGAGTACTGAAGGGGCTTATAAGAAAAAATAATTATGCAGAGTTGTCTCTCAGTTCTACCTTTAATGATCACCCTCCTTTCTAGAGGAGCTCCACCTTTAGCCAAAATAATAATGGAAAGACTGTAATTTATATAATTTTATCCTTTGAAACTACTGTTCTTCATAAGCCTAAGAGTGTCCTTCTGCAATAATTATTCATTCTAAGAGGTAAGGATATATGGTGGTTTTTTTCCTTTGGTCTTTTACACCCTGGGGGAAGAGCTTGTTTGGGGATTTTTGTAGCGCTAGATGGTATACAAGGTGCACGGAAAAGACTAAGTTAAAGAGGAAAATGTAAATGTAATTTTGGTATCTAACAGAAACTAGAGCCTTACTTTCAAAGTGATACTGAATTATTAAATGGCAGAGAAGGTACTGCAAAATGAAGAAACAGCGTGTAGGTATTCCTTGGAAAGATCTGATTTGTGTCACAGACTGAAATGAGAAATCTTTAGAAAACTGGAGACCAAACTCTGAGCTCTTTTCCCTGTAGGGGTGTCATGGGTTTCCTAACTGTAGTCATGATCTGCTTGTTGGCAGGAGCTTTCAAGCCACCTGCCTTTTTCTGATTAGTAAATAGAAGAGATTTCTAGAGTGAAAGCAACTGGACTTGTGAATCCTTCCACGTCAGATGAGCGGTTGCACTCTAGGTTGTCTGCAGATAAACTGTTTCTAGAAATTGCAGCTCTTAATGAAATTCCTTACTGTCTTGTAGCTCTGAAATTGTAGATGACTGTGCATCTTGTACTCTATCTGGTTTCTGCAAGGGGATATCTGTCAGAAAAGCGGAAATACAACAAACATTGTGACATTGAAGTTCCTGATTCTGGATTTGGGACATGAACGTGGAGCACTGCTGGAGCATTTTGATGACCTCTTTGCTTGCTTTGTGCAAGTTATAGTGATTAAAGTAATGAGGAAGCTGAGAGATGTTATCTTTTATTTCTCTGCACAGAAGGTAGTCTTCAATTTGTACACAGTTGTTTGCTTTATAAGTAGGTGGAACTATATGCATTAAAGGTATAAATTTGATAAACATAGCGAAGTTAAAACTAGCATTGAGAAAATGACTGAATCCCCTGGGCTAACAAGAGTCATCTTTTTTATGTTTTCATATATTTCATTGGACAGTTTTTATTTTAAAGCCAGCTGTCACAACCTGATGTTTCACAGCCTTCGCTGTTGGAACATGCGTGTGTTCTGGCATCAGTCTACATGGAATATCTGTTTGAACAAATGTAGTATCAGGGCATGCCAACTATGGCCAGTTGCATTTAGTTATAGCAGTTGCTGAATGTACCTGGAGGGTCAGCATTCAGCAGGGAATGAAGTCAATTTTGGCATCTCTCTAATAATACTTTGACTTCAAAATTTGTACCTCATCATAGTACATGGGGGAAAAAATGACTTTTCTATTGAAGCTGGGATAGCTTGCCTGGCTGTGGGACCAGCATAGCTGTGAGGACTCAGTTTGCAGTTGGATCATGAAGGACATGGCAAAGGCTTAAGTGAAACGCCAGTCTTAAACTGAAACACCGATCCCTAAGACCACTGTAAAAACCCCAAAACCATTAACTGCTCCCTGGATTGTCTCCTCCCACAGATTCTTTCTAGTTACAAGAGCATTTCAAAGTAACTGTCCTGCTCCCATGAGTAACCCTAAGATAGCAGCACAGTTTTTTGTTGTCTGTAATCCGATTTTGTGACATTCTGTAGGAGCAGTGTGTGTATAAGGATACAAATAATTTATTGGAAACACTAGAATATATATTAGCCCTAACTGGAGCCCTAGCATTCAAAAGTGTAGAAGGTTCCCCTAAAATAACCCAGTGAGGTCACAGCTTCATTCATGGGAATGAATATATTGTATGTGCTATGCCACAAATGGTCCTTTCTAAAATATCCAGCATGTTCATCTTCTTTGCAATTTTGACTGTTTGAAGTGAAAGAACCCAATAGTCTGTGCTAGACTAGTTGTACACAAATCAAGTTGTCATTAATCACACTTGGGAAGAAAGTGCCCTTTTTGGAGTGAATTATTGTCAGAAAACTACAAACAGCATGGCTAGATCACTGTGTAGGAATAAAGATTCATACACAGAAAGAGTAACAAGTAAAGTATTTTGAAAATCAGTAGAGTCGATGCAGTGAATTAATGTGAGTTTTAAGAGAAATATTCTAATTAATAGATTGAACCTGTAACAAATGTTATGTCTACAGGTAGGATAGATAAGAGATATTAAAGAAAAGGAAATATTTCCTTCCATAAATGTAGGAAGGCTGATCCTGACAACTCCCGCTGACCTCATATTCAAACTCAATGAAATAATGGATCACAGTTAATTTTGGGGCCTGTCTGGTGCTGGGAGCAATATGGAGCAAATACACCTCAGGGTGGTTCTGCTGAGCGTTGTTTGAACACTGTCTGGCATTCCTGGGGAGCACAAGTGTTGCTCCATCTTTTGTCTACTTTCATAGTTCTGGTTGGATGAAAAATGAGACTTATTTATATCTGATTGTAACTAACACTCCTCTTGGGATGCAAGGAAGGAACAGAAATTAGTTTGTGTCCTCTGAAGAGTGCAAGGGCTGTAAAATCTAACTGGTCCATTAATGTGACATAAAGGGGCTAGAAAAAGTCCTTGTTTTCCTTCGGTTCCAAATGATAAAGGAAAAGCCAGATGGATCTAAGCATGTTGAATATGCTGAATCATGACCAATGTCAAACCACTGTAAGGAAAAAAAAGCTGAAGCTTCAAAGCAAACCCTGGCATTGCAAACTGCAGGCACCAGTCTATAATCCAAAGATGCCAAATCTACTTTATATTCTGGCGTGTAGAAGGGCCACTTCCAGCAAAGTTACTAAATTCAGCACAGTTACATACAGATAAAATCTAAATTTGAATACCAGTACACTGCTCCTTGATATTTGGCACTGTCTGAACCAGTTTGGGGCTGATTTGCTTTGGGGAAGTGGCATAGCTACCCTTGCATAGTGTTTCTTCCTAGCTTAAACCCCTACGAGGAAGATTCAATGCAAATGTGACTTTACTGCTTCCAGGCTTGAACTGGTACCTCCAGACAGGACTGCAGAGCTTCGTGAAATCTTACGGTGTGAGTCAGCACTCTGCCCCATGCACTGCTATGCAGTTTTGACATGAGCCAACATTTGTGGGGAGTCCATGGGCCAGGAGATATTTTGCAGGCGAAGTAAGCCCACCAGCTGTTTGCTTGGCACTCACGCTCTATTTCCATCTTCAGAAGAAGTATTTTTCCTACTTGAGTACAGACCTCCATGATACACATTTTTAGGAGAAGGTTGCTCATGGAAGAAAGTTTTGCAAGATCAAGCCCAAAGAAAGGAAAATGTGTGGTCACATTGAATATAAGATATAAGGCATGTATGTATTATGCTGAAGTTGTATTGAATAAGGTATTACACAAGGAAAGCTCTGGAAAACAGAGCAATAAGAGAGGTTCCAACACTGGCAGCAGTCAGGTCTAGTTTTCAGTCTTTAACCTCTTTCTACATAGTTATTCCACTGCAAGGTGGAGAAATACTGCTTGATATCCACAACTAGGATAGGCCCTTAAAAATATTTATTTAGGGTATTTCAGCACCATCTGAAATAATTCTGAACTTGTGTACACACATTAACATGTTTTGTTTGGGATGTGAGGGGGCCAAGTTTTAGAAGATTTTTTTTTTTTTCCTGGTAGATAGAGATTTTTCTCATTGCAAAGCCAGAGAATTTTGGTCGTGGACATAACATACATAGTGCTACAGAATGGCTTATTCCAAAGAAGCAGGAGAAGGACAGCCATGATTATATGATTTATATTTGGAATTTACACATATTAATATTAAAAAAAATGAGACTCTCTGGGAAATTGGAACACTTTGTCAAATACAGATTAGATTTCTATTGGCAACTGTGTATTTTCCTAAGTTCAAATGACAATGTTTTGTCCAAGGAGAAGTCTTTAGTTTTCTGTCTGACCTGAGTGATTTGCATAGAGAGGATCTATGGCAAAAAAAACACTTAAATGTTGGTATTTTTATTGGTTTAAAAAGACTTGCGTCTGCACCCTTCATTTCAGAAGATCAACATCGCTCTCAAGATCTGTATATAGATAACAATTACAGAAAGCAGTTCGCCCACACATACAGTAGCTTAACTCTTTAATAACAGTTTATTTTTGCAAAAAAGCATAAACATATCTCAATCACTTAATGCATTTTTGTTGTTCTGCAGAATTTCTTATTTCCTTAAACTCTTCAGGAGAGTGAGCTGATAGCAGTGTCGCAGCAGTACTACTATTGTGCTCGCTAGTGTTCATATACTTGGGGAGGAAGAAAGTGGTAAGATGGAAGAGCTCTTAATTTATTCTCTCCATATTAGTCCCAAAAAAGAAATGAGTAGTGAATGCTTCTACAGCACATAGTGCAGAAAATTGATTAATATCTTATGAATTAAGAATAATTTAATTTTACCCTAGCTAATACTGAGGCAGCATATATAAAACCATGAAAACCAATGTTATCATGTGAGGTTTCAATGGCATTTAGGTAGTGCAAAGCCATGTTTTATCTTGTACTATAAGAAAACTCAACTTGATACCTGCTATTTTTTTGTGTTCTGTTGTTTCACTGTTATCTTTTCCTTCCCATCTCTGTTTACACTTTTGGTATCTTGCACAAGTATTGATATTGTTATTTTGGCTCCTGCTGAATCCAGTCTTGCCATGACAGTCAAAGTCAAAGCCTTCAAGCACCACAGGGGATGTTTTGAGGACCCTTCACTTCCATTCCTCTAGTAGCCTACAGTTACTCTTCCATAGGAGCCACAGCACATCCTTTACTCCTCTGAGGAACAAAAGCTTTTTGGGTAGGGAAAGTAGCATTCAGCAATTCTTTCACAAAAGACGCAAGAGAGAAGGAGTTGTGAAAAAATCATAGTTGTGGGGCTCTGCTTTTGTCTTACTCATTTTCTTTTGAAACCACTTAACTGTTCTCTTCTATTTTTTCTTCTCACTAATGCTCCAGCACCAGAATCGTAGAATTTGCCCTGAAACCACCCCCAAATGTGCTTTGGTGGAGGAGGAAAAGCCTCTGAAGCTGTGGAAATGGCAGATGGGTACTATTGGGGTGAAAGGGCAAATTTGCTATTGGAGACTATGTATGATGCGAAGTATTGTATAGCTGACATGAAAAAGACATTTGGTACAAGGGCAGTTGCCAGGAATCTTTTTTGGCCCACTATAAATTGCAGGTGAGCAGGGCAATGGAAAAATCAGGAGAGAACTAAAAAAAAAAGAAAACCAAAACCCAACCCAATTAATTCAAAACCTTTTTGATCAACATAATGTAAAACATCCTTCATTATCTGGATAGGAGTAACACAGGAGATGTGTGTGTGTATACGTGTGTGTGTTTTTATGTACACACTTTTTTACTTTGTACTTCTGTTCCTGGCAGTACCATCTGTGTCTTGTATCTCTGTTGCCTCTCATCCTGTACTTAGCTTATATAGATTTTGGTCTTGCAACCTTCTTTTCATAATACATATGTATGATTCCTAGTGCAGTTACCAGCTTAGTCCTGATTTTAGGCTACAGAAAGCCTCAGTTATTAAGCAATGGTAACATTCAGTGCTTATAAATGGAGAAATGGGGGGGGGGGGAGAGGAACTTCAGATGCACAGTGGGTGTTTCCGCCCTTAAGCTGGCACAGGTTTTATTAACTCGGATTTACGGTGGTTACTAAAAGAGTTAACTTTTAAATGACCAGGTATCATTTTTTGCAAAATGGATTGCAGGATGGACTTTTTTTAAGGCAGAAGAGCCCTGCTTGTTGTTTGAACTTGAATATTATTTGAAGTTACTCCTCTTTTTTTTTTTTTTTTGGCCTTTTGGGCATAAATGGAACAGGTGTGCGTTTGCCACAGGCCACAGCTCGGGAAAGCTATGTCAAAGCACAATGAGGTCATTGTGAAACATCAGTATTCTTCCAGAGCCCTGGCTATTACAGGCAGGAATACTTAAGAAAGCTCTGTGAACAGGATTCCAGGTGATAGACAGAAAAGACTTCAAGAAAAATCTTTAAATCTGCCTAATTATGTTTGCCCAGTGAGAACTACATCTTATCACCTACCTCTGAACAAGCTATTTGAAACAACTGCTGTTGACAGTGAAGTGGGTTTGCACACGTCCAGTGTTGGGTTGATCTTTGAGTGCTAAGGAGATCTGGTTTCTTTAAACAAATCGTTCCACATGTGAACAAGGTGAATATTTTCATTGTAAAGTGTGCTTTGACTTTGAGTGTGTCGGGAAATACTGTACCCACTAAATGATTATTAAATGGAAAGGAGGGAGGAGTTCCCAGGCATTACGGAGCCAGCTTCTGCTGCCGGACTCCTAGCTGACACTGACAGCACTCTGCCAGGAGTGAAAGAATATGTTGTATAACTCACTGCCTCTACCAAGTACGTAGTGGTACTCTGCAAATAAACTTTCTATCCAGGTATTTTTGGACTTCTGCCTCAAACCAAGCGGATAAGGAGCATTTATGGCTCTAGCAATAAAATTCTGCAGATGTTCTTTTTTGTATGTGCAGTACTAAAAAGGAAAGCCATGCTATGCTTTTATCAGATCAACTTGAAATCAGTACAAGTGTAGCTCAGGGTTGGGATTTATGCTTTCGCAGCAACATATCTTCTTACTCCAAGAAGGCTTTCAGTGTTTGTGCTTAAAGTCCCACATTAAGCCCCCCAAAGTGACAACAATATGGTTTTCTTTGTGAGACTTGAATGTCTGGATTAGGTCACTTCACTCTTTTATAGCTTTAACCAGCTTCAACTTGTACTGTGGTGACACACATCTGCTGACTCGATGGATCAGTGCATTAAGCTTCAGGCTGACTGGTGGGCCATGCTTGAAAGACTTTTGGCATGTGCTGGTGCCTGCATTTTTCACCCTTGACTGAAAGCATATGCTTCATACAATTGAGACAGTGTTAGCATGTGGGTCTCAGGCAGCCTCCTACACATCTGGCAGAGCCTGGCCCTCCTTCCAGGTGAATCATCTCTCCTGGGAGGGTGGCTTGCAGCACTGTGGCATCTGCAGAGTGGCAGGAAGTGTCTGAATTCATCTGAGAGTGATTTTTATCTTCACATGCTTTTCCAATTTCATCAGGCCCCCTCATGCTGCATTCCAAGTGACATGATTAAACCTGCCAAAGACAAAGGGAGGCTGATTGATAAAAATTATCTTTGACCCTTCACAATCTGTCATAGCTTAAGATAGTAGTAATAATAGTAGTAATGATGGAATGAAATAAGTGTTATGCGAAGGAAGCTATTATTGTTTGAATAATATTCTGTAAAACAGGATTACTTCCTTGCTTTTTGTTTCCATTTTATCACCCAAATTAACTTGTCATCAGCATAATAGAAGAATGGACTGCAAAGAATTATAAACTTTACATTGACTTTAAGTGGCACTTTACTGTGATTTCCATTGTCTTGGTTTTTTATTTTAACATATAAGTTTGAAGGCACAATAAAGATGCAGACCAACAGCAAAGGATCAGTTTTCACAGAGGAGGTTAGACATTTAGGCAGGGGTGTTTTTTAACAAGGAGTGTATGGATCTATTTTTCTCAATATGAAAAGAAAATCCTTGAAGGAAAGTTCTAAACATAACTGGTACTGCACAGCAAATAGAATATTTTATAAGCACAGTACATAAAAATATTTTTATTCTATAGTCTGCTGCACTAGTCCAGGCACTTGAGTTATATTTCCTCCCAACCAAGCATCTGGACTGACATAGATGATCTGCAAGAAAGGAGATTAACTCTTTGCACCCTGAGATGTGTTGCAGATCTGTTGCATTTCCTGGCATTTCAGTAATGCCAGTGACAAAAAGTTCTGATAGAAATATAGTCAGTCTCTTGCCTTCTTTAGAATCTATCCTTGATTTTGCCAAAGGAAAATGAAAAATAGTTAGGCCATAAAGCGTATAGATATTTTGAAGTACAAAAAGTAGCACATGTGCATAAGTTACAGTGAAAAACGAACAGTGTAAATTTAGCTCTTGGTTACTGTAGTGTTAATGAAGGATAATTCTGTTGATTTCAGTTATTCTGAATTAATGTATCTAGTGAGGGCAGAATCTGACCCACTCTGCTTTGATGTGTGCTCTGCTCTGTCAGGAGCTGCTAGGTTCTTTTGAACAGATGCCTGTATTCTACTGATATGCAGGGTCATTAAAAAGATCAAGATGACCAAGCCTGAGACATTCGGATAGCTGCAGACAGCTGCGCTTTGCCTCTGCAGTCTACATGGGGGTGGATTCTCTATGAATTTTCTCTCTGAGGTTAGTTGTGTGTGTGGGAGCATTTTGCATACTGACCACTGCCAAGCCTCAGCCCGATGGCTGGATGTACGAATCTGGGCAAAGATTACAAGTTACGGCTCTTTCTGAGAAAGCAGTAGGTTCCCATGTATCATGTAGGAGGAAATCCATGCAGGGCTTTTGTTAGGCAGGCTATGAGAAAGTTGCAGGGCTTTTCCCAGAGAGACAAGGCAGCAAATAAATAGTTGCTGAGTGTATTGTTTCTGTACTTACAAAGGTTTGGTGTTTAGTGTTCTGTAAGTACAGGATTTTGCAGTTTACTGCTACCACAGCAAAGCAGCTGGTCACCAAGTAGCTGAGTCAATGCTAGATAGCCTGCAAGGCTTCCTTCCAGATATTTTACGGAGGAGTTAAAATTGCACAGGATACTAAGATATCCTCAAGTGATTGCAATGAATACCAGCTATCAACTTAATCAGGAAATAATACTTCAGATGTTGCCAACTTGCTAACAAGAAACTTCTTTGGTGCTCTGGCAAAGAGAACAGTTATATCTTACTAAGAACCAAATGTTTAATTCTACCTGTTAGCGTTGTTTTCGTGCCTTTTTATCCCTTTACTGCTGATATAAGGTACCTTAATTCAGCGTATGCTTCGGTACATTGTACCAGCGTGCATTTGTTCATTTTGTGATTTTTTTTCATTTAAAGTCTATTGAAGGTAAAGGGAATTGCATGTGAATGACACTATTGCTTACATACAAACACATATGTAAGCAGAATACCATTATTTAGCATAGTAAATATGGGGTTTGTTCCTGAATGCAAATAAAGTTCTTCAGCTAAATTTAGCTCAAAACATTGAATACTTGAAATGAGAGCAGAATAAAGCCATACTTCACTGTTAAGATAGTGAAACATAATCTGCATTTTTTAAAAAAGTCATTACACGCTTTCCTGATTCAAGAAATCTCTTGGTAAAGGCAGTAGGAGGGGGCTCCGAAGAGCAGGGCTAGATGCAGCCATCACTTGGATGTGGGCTGGCAGAGCTACTCAGCTGCGACTTTTCCACGTGACCCAAGACACTAGCAGTGCCTTCAGCAGTGCTGTGGGGTGGGAAGAAAGGCTGTTGCGCTTTCCCCCAGTGAATCCATTCCAGCTGAAGAGGTAACAGTCCAGTGATGAAACTGGGCCACGTTTAAAGCGCTGTGGTGGAGTCCTGTGAGATGGCAGCTAAATAGTCTTTCTCATTTGGACCTGCATGGTTTTCCAGAAGAGAAGGAGAAGGGCAAAGTAGACTGACATTTGATCCTTCTTTTGGAAAGCCTCTTTCATTAAGTAGCTGCTGATAGGAAGTGTCATTCAACAGCTATAAAGTCTGACAGTTGCAGATAGGTCTCTGGAAAGGCTGTAGACCAAACTGAACTTGAAGTTTACAGAACCGAGGAGGGGACGCAGGTGTAGGCATGCTGAGGCAAAGCACAGGACAGTACTCGTCAGTCAGACTGGTGTGCCACTTGTGTGTCTTGTCCACTCTGCAGCCAGGCAGGTAAAACTGTCTGATCTCTAGAAATGTTGCAGTAACTTGCATTTATGGCAAACTGTGCATGTAGTAGTCATTGCCTTTTTCCCCCCACCAGTTAAGGTGTAGGGGATTTTTTTTAATGAATCAGTACTTCTTGCCATTCACCATTTAGCAGCTTGTATAAGTATGTAGACGTACATGCACCATGCTTCTTACATTCAACAGTAATTCTCTTTGAAGATAATTCTAATAAGGCATAAAGTTATACTCCATTGTGGCAGAATTATTCCTTACCTGTAATAAAAGAAGTGGGGCTGCAAGTTTTTTTTCTTTCCTGAAAACAAATACAGTAAGAGTTGTTTCAGAATTCCTGTTTCCAGTATTCCTGACCTGGCCCCCGTTTCTTTGGGCTTATGCTCCCACTTGGAATCTCTCCATTGTTCAGTAGGGTTTTCCTTCTTCTCTTGTGTGCTTTAAGATTGCCAAGATAAGATATTTTAGATCAGGAAAAGTCAGAATATGTGCAGTTGTTCATATATATTCATGTACATAAATTTAAATGTACAACACTACATACTCTAACAATGTATGTATCTTTTTTTCTACTCAGTTGCACAGGTTGAGAAATCAGTGTTTGTGAAGTGACACTGCATGTGTGATTGTGAGCTAATGTAGCAAAATGTGACATTCTTGCTGTATTTCTTGGCACTTATATTTAATTGTAACCATAACACTGTATAATGAATTGATTAATTCAATTTTCTAAGTGCAGGGACTGCACTAAAACTTACTCCCCCCCCCATGCCTCTGAGTGCCCTTGCCACTAGGCAACAGTCTTTTTCCAGCTTGGGTTCTCCTTGTCTGGTAAAAAGGTCTGACAAATAGATGCTGGGTGTGTGTGTGTGCATGCATGCACATGTGCATGTGTTTACTCTCATTTAGAGCCATTAAGAACTTGATCCCACAAGGTTCTGGGCATTTTTATTTCCTGCTGGCTTTTCAGGGGGGACACCTTGTAGAAGGCATTTCGCCTTGATGATACCATCCATTGCAGAAAAAAAAAGTGGGGGAGTAGGGGGTAGGAGGGGAGATGGGAGAGAGTGAGCAGAGGAACATGACCAAAAGCACTGAATCCACCATTCTTGTTCTGTCTGTCCAGTGTGTTTGCTGCCATTAGATTCGTGACAGCCGAACAGTTTGGAGACAGGACTTTAAATAGGTTAATAGGTGTGCATGGCTTTTATCTACCACTGCCCTCTGCTGAATAGAATATGAGATATGATATTTCAGCTATCTGCTTTTAATAATTTCAGTCTTGAGGTGTCTGAGACACCATTAGCTTAGACAGTAGAGGTCACATACTTCTGAACATCTTTAATTTTGTGCAGGAAGTGATACACAGCCTTCTGTTACCTCATGCAAAGGCATGGGGCTTGGAGAAAACACTCCTACTAATGTTAAAATGGCAACACAGCTTAAACCCCTTATATTCTGTGTAGAATTAATAGTCCTCCAGTCAATGCATGAAATGTATACTTAGCTTTAGGAAACATAATCATCACCAACTCTTGTCACATACAAAAAAAAAAAAGGCACTAGGCAGCCTGTAAGTAGAACAAAGCTCAATTTTCATGTAATCTTCCTGTTCATAAGGAATTATTTTAATAAATTTAAAAGAGCAGCAGTTGTAGCTTTTAATTTCTTTGCTTTAGACAATTCATGACAAAAATTGTATTTGTGTTGTTTTTTTAACCTCTGACATGGAATGAAACAGTGACTGAAGCTAGATATGCTCTAGGTTTCTCTCAATTACTGGGGAAAAAACTCTTTTGGGCTGTTTCACTATTTCATCAACTTTCCCTTTAACTAAAGCAAGGGACACAGTTTCATGGTAAAACAACAGAAAGCAGTAAGAGAGCTTAACAGGGCCCTCCAGGTAACATGAAAGAGTGCCTCAGTCATCCTCTGTCTTGTTACTCTAAACACCAACTGCATTGTCTCAAGTGTTTTCCCTTGCGGGAACACTTAGCCTTACCAAACACAGCTCAGCCTTACAGGTACATTCCCACCAATTAAAGAGGAGGGGTTCCTCACAAGTCCTGCCAATGCACCCACCTAGCTTGAGCAAAGATTGCCAAGTACAACAAACAGTGCCGAAGCGTGTGGTGGTTTTGGGCTCCACTCCAACGGGGACCAAGATGAGACACTCAGTCACAACTTAGCCTGTACATAAAGCCAAATCTTTGTGTATTCCTCTGGATTAAACTTGGAGCCGTCATAATGTAATGGAGCTATACCTGGGCGGCTGCTGGCCTCTTCTGCTGGCAGAGCTCCACCCTGGGAGAGACTGGGCAGTGGTGCATGCTTCTGGTTGAGACTTAGTTTGGAGGTTGCCAGTTAGGTTGGCAAGTCTGGTTTGTGGCAATCAAAATTGAGATTCTTCTCCCAAGATTTGCAGCTGTGAAGTGTATGAATTTGAAGCCTTGCAAAACACCAGCCTCCCAGAAGGCAGAAAATAGGTACCTTCCAGTCTTGGATCTAACAAAGAACTGAACCCAGAGGGTGGGGTTTGGATGAAGGTTCAGATCTGGATTCCCTGTTTAGTTTCAGCATTGTGGTTTTGGACCATCAGTAGTGGTAACATACAAATGATTTTTCACTCTAAAGAGCACGGTAAAATGCTACTATACTTGCTAATCTCCTTTTTTAATATCTTGCCAAGTGAGGACTGCTACGCTGCAGCAATACAGCTGTCATAGTGGAGTTGCCTGTGTTTTTGCCACTCTTTGTTCGTGGTGCAATGAGGACAGTTTTCTGTACACAGTATTCTGCCCTCCCCTTAAAACATCTGAGTCACACAGCTGTTTCCCAGTTAAATCGCAGGCTCAATCTGACTGTACATTAAGTTGTGTTATGCAACACAGGCTGGCAAACTTGGCCAGTGATACAAACTGCACAGAAAAATCTGAAGGACAAAATCCGTAGAGGTGGGATTACTTCTCTTTGTGCCAGTGACACTTCCATTATAAGCTCACCCTGCCTTGGTTTGCAAAGTGGTTTGGTCACCATTATTCCTTGTTGCAGTAGGCTCTGCCAAAGACTGCTTTAAAATCTGCTTGAATGTCTGTAATAGAGCCCATGGTAAAAGATGCTTACACCACGACACCTTGGGTTGCCATAGCTATGAACCCACCCTAGCCAGGCTGCTCTCTTAGTGCTGCTGCTGCATTTAGACCCCCAACAAAGAGGAAGGCTGTGGGTGCTTTCCACTGCTGCAGCCTCTCCCTGCTTTGCTGGCAGAAGCCGCGTGTCCTGGTTTACATTGGCAGAAGCCAGCATAGCTCAAGGATGAATTTAGCCTTTGGCACTCCTTGGAGAGCTGACTCAGATGACTGCACATGAAAACTACAAGCCGGTCTCTTATTTAATTCTCTTGAATGTTCAGTATTTTATTTTTTTTATTATTTTAATTTTTACTTTTTGTAAAACTATTTTTGCGTTCAGTGGGAGAGCTTTGCTGTTGGACTCCCTGGGATGTTCTGGAATTATTACAAGAATGGAGTAATAATAGTTTTGACATACACAGCACTTTATCCCAAAGGATCTCAAGTCCTTCACAAAAAATAAATTCAGCCTGATCAGTGCGCCAGCTGATCAATAATGTTGTTTATCTTGTATATGAGAAAGGGAAGGTATGGAAATTTTAGGTGATGTGCTCACAAGTGCATGGCATATCCATTTCAGAACTAGGATAGAAGGTACATATCACAGTTCCTTCCTCTGAAAACTGTAGGCAAAAGGATGATCTCTGGAGCCAGGATTTCTTTTCTTCTGCCAGCAACTGCTGTGGATCACGTTAAGGTGTAACTACACCAGTTTGTGTCTTGGACATCTTTTGAAATTGATTGATTACCTCAGAATTTCAGCTCATATTTTGAATTGAGCATCCTTCTAGTCTTCACTTTGAGGGGGGAAGCTTGAAAATATGGCCAGAGTATAGACTTGGAACATATAGTAGCCTCTGTAGCAGCAGTACCTAGGCCGTAGCTCTGGGAACGTACCTACACTGCTTAGTGTGCTACCACTAGCCTTGCTAGTGCTGCTGGGGGCCTGATACACCAAAACCTGCAGTGGGAAGAAGTGATCAGAGTTCAGCCAACCTGTCTGAACAGATACCCTGTATCTGCTGGATATGTATTGGTTGGGGGTCTCAAGAAGGAGAAAGGAACCCCTGGTGCCAAATCTGCAGCTAGAAGGGAATCTTTAGTTAAGTATCAAATAGCCATGAGTTTAAGCTGGAGGAGACTTGCACTGTCCCCAGTAGGTGGCAAGGTCACATCGTATGCACGTTATGGCATTTGGGAGGCTTACACATTACATGTTAGGAGGTATCTTTTCAGCAACCGAACACAATCTGTGCCTAGGTCTTCACAGAGGCTAAGGCTCCTTGCACCATTTCTGCTCACTTGCAGTTTTGCAGCATGCAGCACATTCCTTAGATTTTGAGGCAGAAAAATTGGAGTTTGTCTTTCATACTGTGTGAATACTTTGGCCTTGGAGAGAGCTCTAGACGAGGACAGGAGGAAACAAAGCAGAGATTTGCTTCAGAAATAAAATTCCGCTGCCCTTGTTGTCATTTGCCCATGAAACTGCTTCCTGCCAACTCTGTGTCTGACGCACAATTTATATCGGAAGCAGAATTGGTTGGGGCAAGTTTGTGATTGTAGCTGGCATTTCTGTCATGCCTCATGCTGAATGCACAGCCTCTCCCTGCATCCCGGGTGTCTGAACACATTAGGAACACTGTGGGGAGGAGGGCCTCAGAAGTGAATGCCAGAGGAGGAGAGCCACAGGGCAGACAACTGCACAGACTCAGTGAGCAGAGTTCATTGTCGCTCTTCTTGGGTGATCAGAAAAGGTGGAGGACAGTCTATTGAAACTGCGATGCAAATGTCTGAGACAGCATTTGCTAATATGATCTACGAACAAAATCTGGCTACTAATGTGAGATTTCTGTAAAGCTGTAAAAGATTTTTTTCTAAATTGGTCTTGCATGCTATGTGCAAATATATCAAATAAGCATAAAACAAACTTAACAGAGGAAACTGAAATCACTGGATTGGTTTGCAGTGGAAGGACTATATTAATTGTTCTAATAACATTTGACTGAGGAATTACCCTGCTACTCAGTAGTGCTGGGTTTTGTTTCTTAATCCAATCACCTCATGACCGCTCTCTAAGCCTTCTCCTTTCTTTTCTATTCTTAACATGCAATTAAAGTGAAAATCCCCTGTATTATTACTGCAAACAACATGAAAGTAAGTGAAGTGCATACTTTTCAAATGTCAATGCTTTGCTTGCTCCTATCAGTTAAACTGTATTGCTCTGATAGTTTAATTGACTTCATTGGATTTAGGCCAGCACATAATTTGTCCCTTTACTAGTAAAATAAGTAGATGTTCAGTAGTGACTAGATATGATTTTGTTTGTTCCTGATTTAAAGGTGGGGCTGCTTCTTGATTTAAATAGCTGTGCAGGTCTCTTACTGCATCCACTGAAGAAGACACAAACGGGCATATGGAAGCTGCTAAGCTACAGAAACCTGTCCTTTTGGAAGAAGTTCCCAGCTTTCTTCCACTTTTATTTCTCAATATTAAATACAATATGTAATATAAAAGTCCAAATGAATTGGACAAAAGAAATGTCCTTTCAAAACAAAATATTTCTTCATTTAATTCAAGCTAAGTGATTTATTCCAGCTTTTCAACGAAACTTTCTAATGTCATGCTACCAAAACATTCAGGTTTGACTAAATTTCACTAAAACTCTTCCAATTTAGAAAGTTTCTGACACTTCTCTCAGCTGCTTTAGAAACTTATTAAAAACTCTGACTGAATTCTATTGCTCATGAAGTTTGAACAAATGATAGTAGCTGGATCCTAGGCAGGCCATACTGCCAAACTGCATATATTCCTTCTCAGCCCAGTAAGCCATGACTTGGACCTCAGTGGGCTTTGGATCAGGTTCTTCATGTGTGTTAATTCAGTGCAGCAATGCCTTTGCTAACCTCTGAGTGGGTTTCTTTAAAGACGATTGTACACTACGAAGCTGGCTAGATGCTGTGATTTTTGTGATGAGGGTAAATATCCAGTAGGAATTAAGGTGGATTAGTCAAACTACCTTTATATACTTGCCAAGCTTTCAAAAATGAAAGGCTGCCACTAAGCCACAAGACCCTTACCACAAGCAGCACCATGATACTGTAACTGGTATTTAAATGACTGCAGTGGGAGGTATCTCTTAATAACCGTATTACTAGTGCAGAGTTGCTTAATGACTTCACAGGCAAATAGATAATTAAACCATTAAACACTATAGAACTGAAAATTGTGTCCCCAGCGAACTTCAAAGTTGTCTGTCTCCTTAATGGACTGTGAAACCGAAGCCTGGGTCTGAATCACTTATGATGTGAAGTGGAAAGAAGCATAGGAGAATATGGATTTAGATTTTGCAGCTTGAGCCATCCTTCTGATTAGTCAGGTTTTTCTGAGTTATCTACTTTGTAAACATACATGTAAATGTTTACACAAGAACAACAAAATTCTATCAAGTCTTGAACTATGAAGGGGTTTCTGTGTATATAGTGTTTTGTTATCTTTTGTCTCATGGGAGAATAATATGGAGTTCAATAGGAAGATACCGTCAGAGATGTAATTCTAGTAGAGTTCTACTTTTGGATTTATGGGCACAAGATTTCTAATACTGCAGAATTTTTGCAGCATTTGTGTTAGGTACGTTTGTATCCTGAGATAAGGCAGAAACTATGTTCTGAAACTGGCCCGTTTCCTCACTGGAAGGGGGGGTGTCTGTGTGTGCATGTATGCTTAGAATGGGAAGAGGTGGATACTTCAGTGAGGTCTCCAGTACTCCTTGGAACTTCAGGCATATATCTTTCTTTTTGATCTTGAAAATTTAAAGAACACAAATAGTAAGAAGAATGGCAAATATCTTACATCTCAGATGGCAAGATTTGCAGTAGTAGTTCTTTTCTTAAGAAAACAAGAAGCCACAGATTTGGTCAGTAAATACTATGTCATAGGAACATGTATTATTTAATGTACATTTCTGTTCTAGCATATGCATGCATCTTTTTCTGTAGGCTAAAATTAAGCATTTTGATACAGAGCTAAAGCAGACTGCAGTGTTTGTAAGATTAGAGGACGAGGTCATCAGGCCACAGGGCGTCTTCAGTTTCATCCTCTGAAAATAGGTGAACCTATTAAAAAGCTATGGGAGAGTTTTTGTAAGTGAGTAAATCTGACTTCTATAACAAGACTTTTATTTCTTGTCACCTGTCTGTTTTTATTAGATTTTTCAGTTTTCAAATAACATTAAAAAAAAAAAAAGAAAGAAAACCCTCTGAAGAGGACCCTTGCCTGTAGCAGGAAGTATAATCTCCCCATTTCTCTCTTTCTCTCTCTCTTTTTCTCTCTCTCTCGTTATATGCTGGCATGAACACTCTGACATTGCTAATTGCCTCCACATTACACTGGCTGAATTCCAACAGTAGTGGCATAAAAATTAATGAACAAGACAGAGCTCACACATAAGGAACATATGGTGCAATAGCGGTCAATTGCATTCTAGTTTGAAATAATGTCTTGAGAGAGTCATGATCAAAGCAGTCTCACAAAATGAAAAGGGCCAGATTCTACTTGCACTATATATCTATGCTACCTCACTGTCCTCAGTGAGAGTGCATATGTGAACAAGGAGATTCTCCAAACTGTAAATAGAGAATACCAAAAAGTTGTTTCTTTTTCAAATGTAAGAGGAATTTCCTCCACCATTCTTATTGTGAAAAATGCTGTGAGTTAATTTTCCTCTGTAAAGAAAGTCTAGGGAAAAAACATTCTTGGAAATAGAGAGAATTCTTCAAAGATTTTATCATTGTCTTTGCTAACAGTGCCTTCACAGAGCGAGCTACGCAGTTTACAGAAAGGTGACACACAATTATTTCCTGTTATCCTAAAAGGTGCAATTTAAAGTTAACATGAATTGTTTTTATCTGTGTATATGCTTCACACAAAATCCAGATTTCAAAGCAATTAAGATAGTGTTAATACAAGGTACTCTCAAGATTCTTTCAAGTTGAAAGCTTGCTTGAGATTAATGTTAAAATTCAGGTTTTATTCTCTTGCCAAAGTACATGCTAGGTAACCTCTTGTTAACATTAATGGGAGTTAAATATTTGCACTCAGAGGAAAATAGACCCCAGTCATGATACAAACTATGGTTATATTATATAATATAAATAAACATTGCTTATTTAATAACTTTTACTGCCTTATTATGGAACAAACTGTTACAATAGTATTGCAAGGCCTTATGATACAAATTATTGATTTTTATTATGCTGGTGATTTCCTGTCATTATAAATGTATAAACGAGGTGTTCTTTGTCTCATGAGATTTGAACACTAACTTTAACTTATGTGGGCCAAGTCCTTCAACAGCTTAATGAATGATCCAAATAAATCACTGTATCAGTACAGTATTTCATATACAAGGAAGGGAGCTTTATATCACTTCAGTATCTGTATCCTTAGCCAGATGAGGTACTTCGGTCCGTACCCCAGGTTAGAGCAGCCTGGGTGTTGCCCAAACTGACATGTGGCTGCAGATGGCCCTGCCTAGGTCATTACAGCCACTGGAGAGAGCTGGAATGCAGAAATGCTCAAGCCATGTCCCCAACATGCCTCCTGCTACTCTGCAGGAATTTCCTTGGGGCTAACTCACACTGGCTTATAGCCATTTCTACTTTAACTCCTAGCAGGATAAAGAATAGGTAGGACAGCTTACTGGGGCAGTGGGAATGAATGGTAGACAGTTCTTTACCTATCTGGGTAAGAGTCTTATTTGTATTGGAATTGTTCTCATCTACTTAAAGGAAGTGTTTCTCAAGGAATTACTGAAACATCCTTTCAGTAATCCTGAAGTAGTAATTGCTTCTCATCTGGATTTTCTGTATATGGTATAATATTGATTTCAGTTGAGCTTTTATTTACTTATTTTAAGGTTAAATAAAATACTTGATTTTCAATTTTGGACATAGTTTTGGTTTTTGCTTAAGACATTACAAATTACATTTTAAAGGAAAAATCATAAAGTAGCTGAGAGCTGAGTTCAATGCAGTACAGTGGCTTCAGCATAACCCTTTCCATTTACAATGCAATTAGATGCTATTCTCCCACAATTAATGGGCCAAATGACACTCCCAGTTATTATAATAGGCTTCCTGATATAAACCTCACATAAATCAGATTGATACCAAGACTTATGGAAATGCCTATGTTCTATAGAGATGCAACTGGGAGAAAAAAGCACCAGCTGAGTTGCTGTTTCTGCTGCTGTTACCAGGAGTTGGTTTTGGCCCACTGTGTCTTGGTCTATGTATGAGGAAGCAGCCTCTCTCTTTTTTCTCTTTTCTTAAAAAGAAGGCAAAGTGTTACACAGCCTTTCCTTCTAGCATAGAATTTATTTCCAAGATGTAGAATTGTGAGGATTCCTTCAGTCATCCCCCTAGAGTCACAGGTTTGGTATCTCGCCAATGGCATGTAATACACTTCCTGGCATGCTGTAGGAGAAGTAAAATTAGTTCAGAACTTCACTTTACAGTTGAGGCTTTTTTTTTTTTTTTTTTTTTTTTTTACTGTGTTATTTGAACATGCCTGGAAAAGGATCAGTGTTTAAGATTTATTAACCATTTCATTTCTGAGTTAGCCATAGCCTCCCACCCTGGTTGTAGATTTGGACAATTGTCAAAATATGTGAACACTTTGAGTCTTGTTGCTTAATGCCATATGCAAGTATCACTCATGCTTTGTTCTGTTTCCTTGGTACAGACTAAAGCGATGGGAGGGAGCTGGAAGTGATATTAGGAAAAATCGTTCTACTATATAACTTTTCTTACAAAAAAGTATTACTGGTAAAATTTATTTTTCAGGAGTTGGGGTTTCCAGGTGTAGTTTCAGGGTTGCTTTTGTAGACAGAAGAGAAAGAAAACAAACTAGAAAATTCAAGTGAGTAATTATTGTAGGCTGTTTCCCTTAATAAGGTTTTCAAGTGAATTTAAAGCCATGTGAAAAAAAAACCTCATGAAACAGTTGTTACAACCCAGTGATTAATGCATACAAATAGATATTTCTCTGGTTTGCAGATTTGGGTGCAACTTAACAAGTTGAGTGTCAAAAAGAAGTTTATCTTAAGGGGCTTCAGCAAAAACTTCATTTAGCTATTGGGACATGAAAATTAAATTCTCTTATGGCATTTGCCTCTTAAAGGTGCTCTCTTTTTTTTTTTTTTTTTTTTAAAAACAAAAATTCTTAGTTGTATTACATGGGTATGACTGTTTAGTATTATGAGGAAAATTTCCTGGTTTATTTTGGTTTGGTTTTTTGCTATATCTCTTACACACTCCCTTGCCATTTTATGGGTGTGCTGCACCCTTATCTCAAGAACAATACACATCATACCGTATGCATGTAGTTGAGTGCATGTTTATATGAAAAAGGAGATTGTTTCTGTCTTGCTATAATCCCTGTTTGTACAATTCTTTCAATGTCTTTAATTGTTTTGAACTCTAAAATTAAATGACTTCTAGATAAAATGAGCTTTCAGCTCTCTTCTTTTGTGACAGATTCCAGAGCATCTCTACCTCAAGGCACGTTTGGTCACCATTTTGCCTTTGTGACCCTTCCTAACCTGTACCACTCAGCAGGCTAGCACTAATGTCAGTACTGTTTACTTGGGCAAGACTGATAGCATCCAGGTGGAGTTTCCAGTCGTCTTTTTTCTTTTCTTTTTTTTTTCCCCTTTTCTTTATACAGCCATGGAATGCATACCCTAATGGAAAAGTCAAGCAGCAGACTATTTTGCAGATCCACCAGGTCTTTATTTTACAAACTAGTAAACATTGTCATTTTCTTTTGCATAAACACAGGACAAAACCTTAAGTCAGTGGGAAATGGCATGGTTTAACTGACCTCAGTGGTCTTATACCACTCTGAGGTATACTAAGGATCTGTCTTGCAAATCTGAATTTTTCCCTTTATTTGACCTTTTCCCAAATACAGTTTCTTTACACTTTACAGTGAGCTTGTAGTCCTCACTTCTCACTAAAATACTAACACCAGCACATCTTTATTTCATTGATTTCATCACTTGTATGCTGGTTTAGTGATACCAGCTTACTCAAATGCCCTTTCCCTGTTTTTCTTTCATTATTTACAGATTTCACCTAGATGAACAAGGTTGTGCAAATTACTATAAATCAGTCCACTTACAACTTCTGACGCTTATGATTTAAGTACTGAATTACTGTCCTTGACAGCTGAAAGCTGCACAGTTTCTCTCCGTTCTGAATTTAAGACTGGAATGTAATTCTTAGCAATTAATAATAGATCATTAGAAATACTCTGGAAGTATCCACAATTGAACTGTAAAAGTGGTGCGACTGATCAGAATCCTACAGAGTACTGCAGCAGTGCCTGTCAGAGAAAGAATATTTAACAGCAAGTGCTTGCCCACCTCTCTCCTACATCAGCTCCTCCAGCCAGTGTAAAAGCAGGGTAGGACAAGTCCCCAGTCATGTCTTTGGGGAGAACCTTTGCAAAGAGCTTAAATACCATTAGCGTGGCAAACTGTGCCGGGTACTTCTCACAGCCAAGTACAGGAAGTCCAGTATAACCCCACTGCTCGGCTGAGGTTACATTTCTTTAATGCACGGAAAGCAGGAGTCTGCCACTGAAATGCGGTATGAGTCTCCATCCTTTGGCTCCAGTTGTAGAGCTCTTACCTCATTTCCAGATAACAGCTAATGTGATAGCTGTTTTCCAAACCTTTAACCATAGCTCGATGCTGATACCTGTGTAGGTGACTTGAGCAAAGGAACAGATGCAGCCCACTGAATTTTAGAGAGAGGTAGCTGAATGAATTATTTGCCCTTTCAAAAAAGATGGATTTTGTCAGCAGGTGAAAATCTCTACGGATGAGGTTTCTTAAACATATTTTGCTTCCTCCCATTGGTCTTGAAAGTGGTGATTTCCTTTTTCCTGATTGTAGGAGTGGTGTGAAGCACTCCTTCTTTCTGTGCTCACCTGGTTAGTGCTGCAGCATCTTTGTAACTCTGTCACTGAGGATCTGTGCACTGATAACTTAATGCCAAGATGATAAACCTAAACAAATCACCCCAACAATAACAATTTCCCTTAAGTTTAAAACTGGAGAGCATTAAAATGTCAGTGATTTTGTTTCTGATTAGAATTACAAAGCTGTTTTAAACATAGGCGAGTCCTTCATTGTCTGTTATATATTAGTTTGGTGTTCTGTTTGTTTAGAAGCTAAAGTTCCCTTCAATAAGATGAAAACCTGTTTATTGTGCCTATTTTCTTGTGAAAGTGAGTCGCAGCTGGTTTTGTTATATTTATGGTAGTTGATTGAATTATTGAGCAAGAACTCATTTTTGAGAAGGTTCATACATAGCATTTGTGGACTTGTTATAAAATGCCCACCCAAGAAAACAGTCAAGATATTTAAAAGTCTCAAACTAAAATTCATATGCTACAGAATTTCAAAGTGTCCTGTTATTTACTGTATCTTTGTGCAGGAACATAGTCACTGTTGCTGCTTTTAACACTGATAACATACTGAGATCTAATTTTAAATATGCTTTAAAGGGGATTTAAACTAAGAAATCTCTAGTTTTATGGCATTACCTTGATTTAGTAGCGTTTTCCTCAATATGTTTGGAGGCAAGAGAGAAGGAAGGGAGGAGGAAAGATGATGCTTAATGAAGCTAATCTTCCTAGGCCCCATGTATCAACATTTCTGTAGAGGATTGTGCAGAGCTATGCAGAATATCTGTGTTAGGCTCCTGGTTTGAAACACCTGCAGAAGGAGCCTCTCCCTCTGCAGTGAAGATAGAGGAAGCCTGGAGAGAATAAACTTTCGGAATATCCTTGATGCTTACTAATCATCAGAGAAGTCAGGAAACTGTTGTGCTAAAAATCAGTTTACTCAAGTTTCATCCTTTTGAACGTATGGTTTTCAAAACTTTACAAGAGGTTAACTAATGGAACAATAGCACTAGACTATCTGGCTCTGAAACAGCCCTTAGCAGTGCAGCCCAAGGTACTCTTGCTTCTGCAAGTAGGGCAAACCCCATTGCACAGGCAATAGGGAGGAGAGAGAGATGGAATCACCTGCCTGTAATCTCACAATTGTCTGGCAGAAGGTTGGGAATATAGTCCAGGTCTTTCAAGTCCAAAGTCAGCATTTAGCTCATTAGGCCAAATTCCCTGGAAAACTGTATAATAAATGTATGTAAGTCCAAAGGTATTTGAGCTTAAACTTGCATCATAAGGTCTTGCTTTGTTATATAAAGAACCATTCAAAAACTTTTGTTGTTGAATGCTACTGAGTGAATGACCTTTTTACATGCAAGATTGATTCAGACAATGTTTCTGCAAAAGTTAGGTGGTTACTTGCAATGCTAAAATGGACACTTTCTCCAAAGATAAGAAATGTCTGGCTTCATTGCTACCTCAGGAATTAAAAAAAAAATAAAAAATACACCAATAAAAAGGTCTTGCATCATGCCTAAGGTCATTAGCATCTGGCTTTGGGAAGCTGCCAAAAGGAATGAATTTCAAAGGCTGAGACTATTAGTTGAGAGCCTGCCAGTCCCAGGAGATCTTACCTCAGTCTTTAGAGCAAGAGCTTCCTGGCAGATCTTAATAGCTGTGACAGTACTTTCAGTGCGAGGATATCACTTATGATTGAGTCTAGAACTACACAGGACTTGGAAGAAACTTCTCTAGCACAATGAATGGCTCCAGGAAGTCACCCGAACCCAGCGAACGGCCTGCGTGCAGGTGTTGCCTGCTCACATAGGTTCTCTCTGCTCCAGGGGAAAACAGATGCTTTTCTGCACCTGCTCTACTTTCAGCCCAGCTAAGAAGGATGCACTGCATTAATCTTGTATAGAGGTGACCAAGGCAAGGTGAATCTGCATGGTCTCTTCCCCAGCCATAAACAGGCAGCTCTCTAGATGAGCACTGTTGTATGTAAACCCATAAGCCAAGAATAGTCAGTGCATATGCAGAGCAGGCACTGCTCCTACTCAGTCCTCCAAATACTTCTCCAGCCAAAAACCCTTCTATCTAATCTGAAATGAGGCACAGTCAGGTTGTTTCATAAAGTCCCCTGTCTTTGTCAGGCACTGAGAAATGGATCTATGGTTGCATGTTATCTGCCTGTTAATGTGACACTGCAGATCAAAATAGGTGCCCATGCCCATGCCAGCCTTTACAGACACAGTAGTGAGGACAGAAGAATGCAGACTTTTCTGGGGTACAAACAGCTGCTGAGGGGTGTGCTTTGGAGCACATTCATTCATTTTAAAAGGGCAATGTGTGTGTGTGTGTGTTTTAGCACATAAATAAAACCAAAAAGAACTTTGTCTGAGGCATGCAGGAAGTGAACTTCCAAAAAAACCTAATAAATAAAGCAAACCTGCAAGTCAAATACATAACTGGTATAATTCCTTTTCTTCAGTGCTTTGTGTCCTTTTTCCAGTGTACTTTTGTAGTCAGTGTCAGGTATTGTCTCCAGCCATTAAAAAGCTGGTGTCGTGGCCTTATTACCGATGGAAATGTGAAATGCAGTGATTACAGTGGATAGAAGTCCTTGGTTTCTTTTACAGATGGTAAAATAAGTGAGTATAAGCACGTATTTAATAGTTCACCAAAACCTGCCTTGCTTCACTTTCAAGTTCACCCTCCTGTTGTTCTCACCTGTTCTTAATAGATCATTGGTAATCCAGTTGTAATTGAAAGAAGTGCCTAGAATCACTTGCATGACTATGTAAGTGGACAAAGAAACATGTGACATTTGTTCCAATAGTGTATTGGTGTTGCTATACATAAAGAGATGAAATATATCTTCTACAAATAAAAGCCATCATTGTTCCACAGAGAGAAAATGTTGGCATTTAAAACTTAACCTGTGGCTCATCACTTTTCTACATGAGATCATTGCACAGCAGAATGAATTTCATAAAACATAGTACAGGTCATTTTAAAACAGGATGGATTACTGTCTTGCTCTAACCTCAGGAATGATGACTGGAAACTGTTCCACCATGTAGAAGTGAAAGTTGATAGGTCTCAGTTCAGTTCCCATATGGATTCAGTTTAGTTCTCACATGGGAAGGTGTACACATCACTGAAACTGCCATCTTTTTGTCTGTTGGGGTTTGGTTTGGTTTTTTTTTTTTCCTGGTAAATGAGATCATATTCAGCAGGATCAGTGAAAGCAAGGATTTGAGTGAGCTGTGAAAAGATGTTTTTCTAGAGCTGGTCTCTCCAGAACTAGATTTGGGTGGTAGGTGGGACAGGGTGGGAAAGTGTACATGCCTAGTTGCTGTCTGCAGGCCCCTCAAATGTCTATTTGATGCCTTTCCTCAATAGCTAAAATAAGACATAATTTTAAATATCTGCTTGCACTATCGTGGGACCTGTGGATTTTGTTGTCCGAGGAGCCAGAGAATTTTTTGCAAGAAGTAGAGAAAACCTTTCTCTCACACGGTTGAGGTTTGTTCATTTGGTTTTCAATTGCAGGTTCAGTGACATCCTTTGTGCCGTTTCATCTGTAGGGTGAAAATTTAAAAGTGACACACAAGTCATTTAAGTATTTTAAAAACATTAACAATCTCATTATGCTTAAATTTAACTTTAAAGAAGCCATGTGAATCTGCAATAAAATATTTTTGACACAGATTAAGCAGTTTGACCCAAAATAAGATTATGAAGGGCTGCTCAAATATTTTTTTCCAAATTGTCCTTGGAAGATAACTTGACAATCTTTTTACTGTTAATATTAAGTGAAACTCAAGCTCATTGTTTTTAAAAATGCAATTATTATAAAGAAAAAAAAATCATAAATACAGATAGGTAAGTTAAAAGGAGATCAGTGCAAGTGTCACTCCTGCTAAGCAGCCCTAACTGCTTGGTGCGAGGTACTGGCATTGGTAATTGGGTGTATTTTCACCTAAAGCATCACAGCAGGATGCTGGACCTGGTGTCCTCTCTGTGGTCCCTAGGTGTATGCCTGAGTGATACTTGTGCTTCCTGCTAAGGAACTGTATGATTTCAGAGAGGAGCAAATGCTCTTTAATATGGATGTCTGTTTTTTCCCAAGATTACTGATATTTTATCAGCTCATTTATTTGTCAGCCACATTCCAAAGTTCGCTGAGTGTTCAGAGCTTGGTATAGATGGTAAGAGGATAGTTGGTAACTTCCAGTCCTGGATACAGTTGTTAGTCACCCTGAGGTTTGCAAACTGCAGGTCTTTGATAAACACTCATTGTTTCAAACTGCGCTTACTAGAGAGGTAATAAAGTAGGTATCTGCTGTACTCCTGATCACAACTGTTGTTTATTTATGCTCATTGTGCCAGTTTTTCTAATTATGACTGGCTAGGTGTGATGCAGCACTTTGGTAAGTAAAATAAGCAGCATGTTCCACTGCTAATGGCTGGGCTGTGCAGAGCAGTTTCTAATTAGACTAAAGAAGCACCAAATACTGGCATTGTCACAAACTGGCTTTCCAACAGCTTATTTACATCACAAAATCTGTATATAAAAGTAGCTTGCATCCCTCCTCTCCTGTAAACACGTGTTTCGTATTCTGTGAGGCTGATGCTTCACGATGAATGTCATCCAGATAACATAGTTTGGAGTACGGAGAAAGCATCTTGATAAACAGAATATGCAATTTCTATGGCTAGAAATGAGTTTTTAAAGCTTTCTAAAGAAGCCAATTTTTTTTTTAATAGATGTATTGCAAAGGCTCTGCTATTTCTCTTTGGTGTCCAGTATAATATGATGGTTCTGCACAAAGACATCTTTTTCTAAGGCTATAAAGGAAGAGTTTGTAAAGGCAGGGAGTGTACCTATACTCTGCTATTTTTATAAACAGCATTGTCACTTGCTTGCTAAAATGGAGGTCAGGAGAAAGTGCTGTTCTTGGGAGGAGGATGAAGCCACAGAACTGACTGAATGACAGGCTGGCTCTGTCATAGGTTTATTACATAACTTTGGGTAAATCACAAATTTACCGGTTTGTAAAAGGGAGATAATGCTAAGCTTACAGTGGGGGTTGTGATGTTTTTATTGGTGTTTTTTTAATAAAATGCATTGAAATTACTTGAAAAGAATAGCCTCAGAGGTATATGGAATTTATTACAGATCTGGTATAAACTGCATTTCTTGGAACTAAACTGATTTATACCAATGAGGATTTGAATATATTCAGAGTACAAAAAGGCATTTCCTTCTTAACAGTCCTTCTTTACTTTAGAGAAAATTAAAGATCACACCAAGTATTTAATTTCTATTCAAAATTGCAACAGTTTTTTAATAGAGATTGTGCTGACAATATCACAGCCTCATTTTAGCATGAGTGATTTCAAAAGAAGATAGCACTAAGTGCTTATGTTGAGTTTAGTGTTTCTTCCCTATTCAGGTTTTTGTCTAATCAACGTAGAGGTTTAGTGCTCCTTTGCTAGAGAGTCACAGAGGCTGGATGCCAGCTGCATCTCCTGCTTGTAGAAGAGACAGTTCAAAAAGAATATTCTCTTAATAATCTGTTGGGCAAGGTGCATATGGTAGAGCTGTATCTGGGTGAAGAGTTTAATGCAGAAAAATTTATGACAAGCCAGGGGCTTTGGAACAAGGCATGGGACTGGGCTAATAAAAATGTCTCACAGTTACTGCTAGAGGGCTTGATCCTGCTTCCCTTGAAGCAAGCGACACAAGTCACATTGGCCATGCAAAGGCAGGATAAAGTCCTTTAGCTTGTGGAGACACTCAGCAGGAGGGGACACCTGTCCAAGCCATTGAAAAAGGCATCAAAACTAATCCTGCACTCCCATTAACCCCATGCTGCTCCAGTACAGTCTGTTGCAGTATAGTCGCCTTTACATCCTATAGGGCAATGACCATTCAGCTCTTCTCTATAGGAGCCTCAGGCTCCTTCTTACCACCACTGTATGGTTTATTTTAACATTAGGACAACATAAAAGAGAAAAGGAGGTTTGTGAAATTCACACAAACCGTGTGTGTGTTTAGTATACCTGAAGGCTCGTTACTTCCTTGTGGTAATCCTGCCAGGCCTCCTTCTTCAATCACTTCTGTGTCGGTCTGGCAGTCAGCTTCCTGCAGATATTCTACCCCAAACCACTGCTCCATAAGAGACTTCTGTTTTACACCTGCCATCCTTCTTTTAATTGTATGATTTCGCACCTTGTTCTAGGCCTGGCGCTCCTCCAAGCAATTCCCAAACGTCCACTAAAAAGTGGTTGGTCTTGAAGCATTTTTCTTCTTTTCCACTCTTCATGCTATGCATACTCCCCTATTATTTTAAACCAGGGTATTAACAGAGGGAAAGCCCTGGTAACCAGTCCAGTGCTTCAAAGTTATTAACAGGGCAGCTCTGGTCTCACCCTAAAATAGACTTGTGCTTGTTCAAGTGCATTTCAAGCGGCATGGATGCTAAAATTTAAGGGATGCAGTAGCCAACACAACACTTATTCATAGCAACTTTGTGTTTCTTGAATTGCTTCTACCTGTTGCAACATTCAAACATTCCCACAAGTTACTTAGTTCCCAAACTTGCTAGCTGTCTAAATAAGCATCCTAGTCACTTTACCCAAGTCTAGTGTCCAGATCACCCAGATAGATACAGCCTGAGCTGACAAGGAGTGTAGTTCCAGTCTGAACACATTTAAGCTACTAATTTCCAGTATAAAAGTCTGTTGTTAATGCTGCCTAAAAAATACCAGGTAGCAGAGAGATTCTGTTTTTTCTGTATAAGCAGTCTCCTGTCAGAAAGCTCAATGAGACAGGGATTGGCAGAAGGAGGAGAGGGACTGGAAAGCTTGGGTGTCTGTAAGCGGAGAAAGGCTCTGTGCTGGAAGGCTGCTCTGTATCCTGGGTTCAGAGGAAGGCAAAGTGGTGAGGGGATGAGAGGAGGGGAACTGCGGAGACTGCCTGGGCAATGGGGCAAGGCAGCACTGGAAAATAAATGAGAGCTCACGGCAGATGCCGATTCCTCAGCCAGCTATTCTTGGCAATGAATAAAAAGGTTAAAGCAAGGAAGAGTTATATTTATTTATATATGTGTGTGTGTATGTATATGTAGGTATGTATTTTATTTTTTAAAAGGTTGCTTTTATTTCCAGGTTTTCAATTATTTCAACGGCTGCCTGTATTGAAGGTGCCACAATAACTCAAAGCTTCACAGAGACAAATCTATTATTGCTTATATCACAGGAGTGCCCAGAGGCCTCTTGTAGGGACAAAGCCTCATTGTGTCAGATGTTATGGAAACATCATGTATATCTTTGATTCATAGTGGATTTTGAATCACCCTTAATAGTTTAATATTTTTTCCCATCAGTTAATTTCAGTTTTCAAGCTCTGAAAGGGGCTTTTACACAGCATTTGTAGGTTCTGGCAAAAATTTCTACAGATCACTACAGCCACCTCTGCATACCATTTCTATACACCACCATTGGCAAATACCAAGAGCAGGCAATAAAACTAGATATAAGTGATTCTGAGAATGTATCACAGTGACAGATTCAAGCATGAATTGAAAAAAAGAGTAGGAAAACCAGACTTTTTTCTTTTTTTTTTGGTGAAGTAATCTTAGAATTGGAATGTCACTTTACTAGCAAAGTATTTAGACATTCTATGACCAAAAATGAGGGAGAGAGTAAGGTAATGAAAACACTGAAGGACCATTTGGAAAAATTCAGTGTAAAGTATTATCAGGTTTAGTTTTTTTCCCAAGAACTGTAAGATCTGTCCTAGCCACTGATAAACTGTTTTTTTGGATAAGATAATATAACAGACATTACGTTGACTCTACAGTGTAAAGTTGTCCCATTGAGCAGACAAATAGCGGGATAGTTGCTTGCACTGTTTAGCAGCACACTCTGCAGATAATCTTTGGAAGCCACTGAGGCTACTGATATATTTTAAACAAGTGCTTCTGTAAAGTTCTGGCGTTGCCCAGGAATGGTAATTTTATTCATTATGTGAATGCAGCAACTTTGAATTTGTCCAGTGTAATAAAACAGCATCCGCTATGCACAAATGTTGGAAGACATTTGGACTATGGCTGCATAAGTGATGGTTTGTGTTGTTTAGACTGGTGTTAGCCAGAATTCCAACAATTTTGTTAATGTCACTCACATCATCAAGGTATATTCAAAGCTACCACCAACTAGCCAGGCAGCTTTCATTGCAGGTTTTTCACATATTATCCTTCTGCACTCCATTTCTAAAGTCTTATCTCCCTTGTCCATAGCCAAAAGCTACTAACTTGGAACAAAGTTCAATCAAGACCCAAACATAATGAAGAAGGAGAAATCACAAAAGATGGAGTTAATGGCTGCAGCTACCGCTGTGGATCCTTTTGCCACAGGCTCTGAAAGTCTGGAAAATTAATCAAAGTTCAATCAAGGATGTATGATATTGCGGCTGCTGCAGCAGCAGTGTCTGGTGTCACCTGGGAGCTGTCCATTAAAAACAGCTCACTGCAAACCATCCTGGTATCGATGTGCTATCCCAGTTGAAGGGGGTAGTCAGATGCTACTCCAGGACATTGCTATACCTTCTGCTTTCACTCCTGGTTAAACTTTGAAAGTTCAATACGTATTTTAGACATAAAAAGAACAGGCATATTTCTGGATTAAGTTTTGAAAAGAGGCAGTTTTAAAGGAATCTACTAAGTGGATGGTGGGTGACCATTTCAAGGAAGTTTTCTTGGAATGTCACTGGAAAATAGGAACTGAAATTTCTTCCTCCCAATGAATAAGAAAGGGATGTAGATGGGAAAAGATAACTGAGAATAAAAGTTTTGGCTAAAGCATAAAGTTGTAAGAAAAGTCTTCAGCAGAGTGGGAGAGCTGGTAAATATGCCTCCATAATAAACATTGATTATTCTAGTAGTAACGGTACTTTAGGCATGTTTGTTAAACTCAAGCATTTGGTCAGAAATTTGTAGCTTATGAGCTTGGGAAAAAAAATCTTCCACAGATAAACTGTAGTAATTTTTTTGCAATGATACTTCATCCATAAATTCACTTTAAAATATAGAAAATTTGCTTTTTATTTCATTGCCTGGAAAAAAAAAAGTCCTGTAACCTGTGTGATGTTTATGATTAAAACTTGACAACACTTGTAGGAAGGGAAAATTCATTTTATCAGTCTGCCACTGAGACATGTCCTAGTCATCTCTCTAATACTCTAACACTCCCATGAAACAAAGCAAAATTGCCATCGCTGGTATTACTGCTATGTTACTCATCAGTTGTTATATGCTGTAGTTTAAACAGTTGAAAACCACTACCTGGTATTAAAGAACAAGAAGGACAGAAGGAAAAAAAAAAAAAAAAAAAGACCACAACCAAAAGGAAGGAAAATGCTGGAGGCTGTGAAAATAAATACGAAACTCCATACTGTAGGTGAAGTGTCTCCTGTAGTGGTATGACTCGATAGTCTTTGGAAAAAAACCCAACAGCATTACCGTTTCAGGTATCATACTGCCAACTCTCCTTTTCTTTAACCATGTGAATATGAGCAGCTACCAGTTTTATGGCAGGCATTTTAGTCTGACTTCAACACACCTCTGGCCCGATGTCACACCCTTTGGCCCGGGGGCACAAACGTGGTTCCTGACTGTTCCTCTTATGACAACACAAAGTCTCTGGAATTCTGTCTCAGCCCTTTCAATCAGTGTAAACACGTCTGTCTCCTCATGGTATTTTTGCCTGGTTCATCAGTATATCTTAACTAAAATTACTGGTATTCTTTTGATAAACCATTAGTGTTAGGAAGGGGGTTGAATTTTTTTGTTAATTACTAAATCTCAGTGACAGACAGAATCTACCTGTTAAAACTTGTGTTGTAATTTGAGGATTAAATGCTGCACCTCTGAGAAACATCACTATCAAAACTGATTTGCTCTAAAAGACTTAACATTGTTAGGAGCTGCAGTTTGACAAAGTAGATTCCTTAATAATAGAGTTAGCAATTAAATGTTTTAAACTCCTCAGAGGACTTGCAAGATGAGAGGGTGGTTGGTAGAATGGTGCAGAAAGGGAGATGTGTAGCCAATACAGCTCCCACCTTAATCCCTGACAGCGAAAGGCTTCAACTCCCATTATTTTTTTGTTATTAGATAATATTTGAAAATTGCATTTCACTTGATAACACCTTTCTCATCTAGCCCAAAGGTTTGCAGGTTCACATTCTCTGATAGAACTTTCATCCAAGCCCACCCCAAACTACACTGACCATGCAAAGAAAGATGGGCAGAGCTGCCAAGAACACTTGGGTATCTCGTCCTTGCTGCAGCATTCCCATATCACTCTTTAGAGTGTTATCTGTAGTTGGGTAGGTATCTCATACATATGGCATTCATATATGACAAGATGATGCAGTCTTCTGCCATCCACTTAGATGGAAGCTGCATACTTCATCACAGTTAAAAAAAATGTAGAAAGGTAGAGAACAGAACCAATGGGTAAGCCAATTTTCTTTCTCACAACCCAGGGTGGGGGGGAGTGGGAGGAGAGAGCAAAAAAAGTCCTTTAGTGTATGTCTAAAACTGTTGCGATTCAGGCAAGTCATTTAAATATGCTTACTTTGGATAGCAATGTGTTGTGATTCATATTTTTGTAACAACTTTTACAGTCTTGATATTCACTGCATGTATATATACAAAACGTTTCTATTTCTGTGGTTTTAAATAAATATATTTCTAGGGGTTAGACAACTTCAAAGTTGGTGCTCTTTTAGCCTATTTGCAAGCTTTACTTACAAATAAAGATTTGGACTGTGAAGCCCTCTTCTCCTTTAAGTTTGAATTCTGTGAAGGTTGATCTGTTTTACAAAACATTTTAAAGGTGATAATGTCACTATGTAAGTTCTTTATAATTTCTTTTCTTGTACTCTTTGGTTGTACATATTGAAATCCAAGTATAGAAAGCTACTAAGCAAGAAGGTGAAAGGTAATGTGTTTAGTTTAACATTATAAACTGGCAAAAAGACAGAGAACAAACAATAGGAACAACCAGTGAGTTTGCAGATGGCTAATAGTTTAGCTGGATGCTCCAGGCTCCACATTGGGTCAGATGGTGTTTATTAAAAAGCCAGGGAGGGTGGAGAGAGTACAGAAGGAATGCTGCTTGCAGAGAAGATACATGTTTTAGACTCATTAAGACTCTGAATTGTAAGGCTCTCCAAAAGGATCTAATAAACCTACCTAAAGAGCAGATAAAACTGTTGAAAAATGCAGAGTAGAGCATGCTGGAAAGAAGTAATTTGGAGTTTTTGTAAATGCGGTCAGGTCCTGGAATGAAATTGTAAGCATTCAACAGAAAGGCGCAGTTATCACAAAACTGGATGAACTCACCGGTATGGCATAGATGAACAATGGATTAACTCTATTGCTTTCATTAGGAGAGAGAAAATGCTGTATTTATCTGTTTGTCATCAAGTATACGCTAAAAGTTGTGTGTCTCTCTTGCTTAGTGCAAAACAACATTAAAGGGAGGAAACTAAAAAGCTAGAAAGCAAAAGAGTGAAATAGAGTAAAATTTAAAGTATAGTTCATGCTATCAAAAAGTCAAGTGGGGCAGTGTATCCCTTCTGGTGATCCTAAGACATCTCCAAAAAGATTTAAGCAAAAAATGAAAATTGGAGGATCAAAATACACAATTCTAGAAATCATTGGAAGCAGGGGAAGGCTTTGGTAGGAGGATCATCAACAGGACCGCCTCAATTAGTGAAGCGATTAATAAGATATGATATGAACAAATGTAGTGATTAGCACAGAGAAGTCAAACCAAGTCCTTTGGTTTATTCTGTTTCACATTTTAAAGCAACATGTTTTAAAACCAGTATATTAAAAAGCTTTTTCTGTGCAATGCATAATTAAGCTATGTCGTATAAATATGGTACCATTCATGCTGAAAAATTGGCTTTGAAAAAGGATGTAACTTAAAAAGCCAAACTATATTAGATGGCAAACTTCTATAGAATCAATTTTTTCAAAGACCAACACATTGTGGCATAAAGCAATAATTAATGAATGTTAAAAAGAAACTTACTATTCAGGCAGGTCTTTTCATAATTGTTAATTGCAGGGTTTCTTGATCCTAGTGACTGTTTCAGTGAAGAGGCACTGTGTTACAGGGATGGATCAGCGGTACGATCTGGTATTGGTGACGTCTTTCTGGATCTGCCATGCGCACTACTTTAAATATTAGTATTTTCTAATGGCCAGTGCTTGCTTAACTTCACTGCTCTTTTGAGCTACAGAAGAAAAGTAATGCAATGAACAGTTAGGTGAAAATTAGTGCTGAAGCAGGGGGGCAAATGCAGTAGTATTAAATAAACTTCTTATTTTGCTTGGGTTCTTTTTGTCTAATTGCACTAATAGGGATGTGAATAGCAAGACACGGATCAACATTTGAACTCTATTTAAACTGTTAGTGGAAAACAGTTTTGGTCACTATAGTTCAGTATTATCTGCTGGGGCCACCTTACAAAATCAGCCTACCTGGCAATACTGAACAAGAGATTTGGGATTCTCTGTTGCTTAGATGAGAACTGGAGTGCCCTACCTGACCTTCCACAGATTGTAAGAAACTTTATCAAGTACTTTATGGCTTTAGCAGGCCTATTTGTAGTTTGACTAGTGCTGAAAACCTATGCTGCAGCACGCTAAGTTTAAAACTGTTTTCATCTTCATGTGCAAAAGTTTGTTAAATTTTAAAAAACATTGGGCTTGCAAGTTGTTTGAAACCCACAACTGTGTTTATGTCTTGCTGACAGGACCTCAGTTCTCCTTGTTTTCAAGGTCTGTTTCCTCTCCCTTTCTACCTCCCCAAAATCTGTGTCCCTTCAGTCCTGGACAGCAATTCCTACTCCCGTTGGCTTTTCTCCCTGAAAGGTGACCCACTGTGCCCATCTGTATGATCACGGGGCTGACCATTACTTCACATGTCTTCTGAGATGTGAAATGTTTAATCCACACATCTCTCTAAGGCAGTAAGTGAGCAGAGCATTAAATTAGCACTGAGATCTTTGCCAGCATTGATTTAAGTAAGAGGGACATAGTGTATTATGTGTTTGGAATTTAGGCCAAGCAGGCAGGACACGGAGGTGAACACCAGTTTGCAGCTAACTCTGGTAGAAGTGTGAAGCAGGCAGCGTGCAGTTGGGGAAGTTACGTGCCCGTTTGCCTAGAGAACGCAGCAGCAAAGACCAAACCTACTCCTAACATTTAGTCAGTGCTTGATTAATTTCTTGATATTCTTTTTAGAATGATCTTTTTTTTTTTTTTTTTCTTTTTGGAATCAAACACCAAAATTCAGGTCATGATCGAAATTTAAAAGTTAGGAGAAATCTTTTTCCTGGGGATTGTATTGCACTTTTGTGCTGTATCACACTGGATCAATTGTAGTGGTTCCCTAGGATAAATACCAATTTTTTAAGCATCCTAGATAATAAAATCAGGTAAGAGCAGCATCTTCTTGTTTATAGTCAGTTCCACGTGTTGGAGCTCTTCTCAAAACTGTGAATACTCTTGTATTTGGTTAAGTAGTTTTAGCACTTCACAATCTGCCCTACATCCAGTTACTTTCATGCTGCTCTGAACTCACAGGCTGAGACACGGAGAAAAGAAACAGGCTGGGGCAGGTGGGAGGAGAAAGCAGCTTTCCTTGGACTGTGTTGTTACACCGTGATTCTAGGTATTTACGTTATGACTTACGTGGAGTTCAGACTGGGTGACCCCTTTCCTTTGCCCTCAGCACTGTCCCTGAGAACACAGTAAGATGCTGTGGTTTCCTCAAGGAGCTTACAACTCAAATAGATTAAAACAACAACAACAACAAAAAATTCAGAAGCAAGGAAATAGAAATCAGAATTGAAATAA
Source organism: Mycteria americana (assembly GCF_035582795.1). Lineage (NCBI taxonomy): Eukaryota > Metazoa > Chordata > Aves > Ciconiiformes > Ciconiidae > Mycteria > Mycteria americana. The sequence goes on along the minus strand of NC_134370.1, from coordinate 60,015,983 downwards.
CTTGCCCAAGGTCAAATAGCAACTCAGTGGCAGAGCCCCAAATGAAGCCCAAGACCTCTGGCTCAAGCCTGGTGCCCTGTCCCGATACCTGTTTCTTTCCACAAGAAGCTGTTTTTCCATTAGATTTTACTGCTAGAAGAGGAGTTATGGGAGTCGCCCTCTGGTTTCCATTTTGGTCATTCTTCAACATCTTGATAACTGTTCTATACAAGCAAGCTTGAACTATGAATCAGGTGAAATTACTGAAAATGCTGTTAATGTGCCAGTATTTCTTTAAAAGTTGAGCTGTAGATACAAACTGTGCCTTGCACATGTCACATTATGCTAGAGATTGTTGGATTTTACTAAAAGGTGCACAGATAGTAAAATGATGAAAAATTGCTGATCAGTAATAATGAATAGTTTAAAAAGAGCAAGGCATGAATATGTTCCCATAAAATATTCATTGAAAAAGCTTGAATAATGAAAATAATGCTTAAAATAAAAGACTGTTAGTAGATAATTAATTAAGAAAAAAGTAAATTGGTCTTAAATTGTTTGCTATGGATAGTTAGCCCATTTAATAAGAATTATCATCTTCCAGGCAAATGGCAGATAGCTAGTAAATAGGTTTTTCCTGGGAACTGGCTAGAGGGGAGAGTAGCTCTCCACACATCTAAGTTTTAGTCACTTGTCATTTTGAAGTCAATTCAGAGCTTCTGGCAGTTTATGTAATCTTAAGCTACTCTTCCCACTTTTGTTGCCGAATTCTCAATCAGGTAGAGTCCTTTTTAGTTACATCGCTGCTTATTTCATTAAGAATGAAATATGATTTTAGTAACAAGGTGTGCCTTTGGCTTTGAGTTATCATGATAGAGCAGTTAGGTTTTCTTCCTCATCACAGAACATATGCTTTTAAAACACTGCTATTAAGAATCGCCTCAAATAGTATCATGCTGGCCATGACTTCTCAGGCACTTTTCCTACAGCTTACAAGACGGCTGATAATCCGTGTGTAACTGTCCTGGGTGCCCGAGAGAGAAGTGCCCTGGCAAGTTGCAGGGGGCAGAGGTGGCACTGGAGCCCCCATGTAGAGCTCTGCTGGGGAAGGACCAAGTTACCATCGGTGGTTGACTCTTCTCCCACTTCAGTGCTTTTTGGCAGAGGTATCTGGCAGACCGTACTATGAAACTAAATCCCCCTCTCTGTTTTTCAGTGTTGTTCAGTACCTCAGTGGGAGAAATGAGGGAGAAAGTGGAGAAACCTAGGGATTTAGGGAAAGCGTATGCTTCATGTCGTGCTCTATGGGACCAGATTCTGGTATCACAGCTGGTTCCAGCTACTGCCGTGGAGTTAATATTAACTGTACTCCAGTATTTACTAAAATGTAAATTAGGTTCTCTCCTTAAGCATTGTGCATATATCTAGCAAATAGTAAATAGGATTAGAAGAAGACAACAAATTAACCAACAATAATATGTTGGCTGTCTTCTCCCTACAGCCATCTTATTTTCTGCTGCCTTTCCTGTGGGATTACAGGTATTCATCTGGTCAAATATTGTCCTGGTATGTTTCTACAAGGATTCCCACTGAGTTCAATGTGACTTGCTCATGTCTATCTCTGGGCGTAGTACAGTGTATTCCTGGGTTAGGAGAGTGCCAAGAAATTATCTACAGGAGGCAAAAGTAGAGTAGAGAGGAGGGGAGAAGTGTTTTGTTTGCGGTTTTGTTTTGTTTTAAATAGGTGAGAAATGACTATGACAAAAATCCTGCTCTAACTCATGAATGCAACCCAACACCTGAATAACTGAAACCAGATTTTGCCCCAATTACTGGAAAGTAATTCTTCTCCTGTCTTTATGACCTGTATTTCTCTTAATAGGAAGCTTCAGCTTCATAAAAAGAAATAAAATTCAGACCTAACTCAAAAGTAAGTTGATAGGGGGAAACGTTTTAACTTCAAAAATACACACCCCACTCGGTGAACCTTTGAGACCTGCAAATGTTTAAAAAGAAAAAAACCACAGCAGCTGCAATTTGAAAAACAACACTCTGATGCTAAAAATAAGTAATTTTAATCATAAGTACCTCATAGCTTATTTGCAGATAGTTGTACACTCTGAGAAGAAAAAAAACCCTGTAATAGGCCTTAGGTCAGCTGCATTGATTTAATGCATTACTTAGGCTGCCAGAGCAGAGGTAGAATCTCCTCGCACTGCATTAGGAGCGCCTCAAGCCTCCGTGACTCCTTTTGATCAAATCTCTGTGAAAGATGAGTGTCATGCCCTCTTCAAGCCAGCTGTGAGGGGACTGCCCTGCGACTGGAGGAGCACGCTGGAGCACACCACTCCGGGGCAGCGAGGTGAGAGCTGGCTGCAGAGGTGAGAGGCAGACACAACTTCGTACTGTAGGTCTGGAGAACACCAAGGGGGAGGATCTTATTTCACTCCCCTGTGCACAGCCTGAGCATACATCAGACCTTGAGGTGCTCAGAGTCAGACAAGAGTAAAGAGGCGTGTGATGGTTCTGCCTTAGTACTTGTACAGGCAGGAGTGTTTCCAGTACTTCTTTGTACAACTCACTGAGGGAATGGGAAACTGTTTTATAGCTCTGGAAACATAAGCACAGTAAGAATGTCTGAGGTAAGGAAAGTTCTTTGCAGTTCTATATGAATGTGTATTTTTACTGTGCAACTTTTACTTGTGGTTATGCACTGTGGAGATATAAAAAAATCTTGCAATGGTGTTGTTTTGGGTAATGAACAATGGAGATGAGAGCTGTAGGGAGCTGTACTCTCCATTTCTTAATTACGAAAAGATACTGTGAAAGTAGACAACTAGTTTATGTAAAAAATCTTCTTTTTCTTTCTGCTGTGCACTGTAAACAACTGTATGACTTTTCTGTTCTACAGTAAGTAATGCAGAATTGTAGGCTGATTATAATAAGCAGAGCCATCACTTCTGTAATTGTTTTCCAATTGAAGTAGTAGCATGTAAATCATAAATACTTGACAATGTTTAATTGTACAAGTCCTCAATATACATTAATAGCAATAAAATCTGTGATTTGTGACTCAGATGTGTTCTGAGTCAAGTGCTTTAAGCAGATACATTATCATTATCATGATGTATAAATGCACTGGAGAGCAAACAACAATGTAATTTCACTACGAAGTTCTTTAGAAATTACCACTAAAGTGGATTCTAATGTATGCCCTTTATATACAATTTATTGTTGACTATTTAGCATCCAGAAAATAAGGCCAGTAATTCTTTTCTTAGGATCAGTCTGTTTGTGGTTGGGGGGGGGGGGGGGCGGGAGGGAGAATGAGTGTGTGTGTATGGGGGGGGGGGTCCTGGTTTTTTAAATATATTGCGCTAATTAAGAGGTTAAATGCATCAGAATACAAGACACTAATTTATTTTGAGTTTTTTTTCATCACATAGAAAAATAAACATGGTTTAATTGTCAGCTCATACATAATGAGGTTTTGTTAGATGTGTTTAAGATACAGCATTTTACTTTCTAGCTTATTAATTGGCCAAATAATTCTAGTCCTCTGTGTAGTGAATCCTTGGTTTAAAAATGAGGAGAGGGCAGATCGCTAACCCTGGGGAGGGCTACTGATATACACAGGCTGTGGTTTATCCTTCTGTAAAATCCTGTGGATAAAAAGTGACACTATTTTTTTCCCCCTCTTTCTTTTTCTTTTCTCTCTCTCTCTCTTTTTATGTTTTTCAGTTTGAATAACCTGGGAGCCAGGCAACATTCTGATATTTTGGGGATGTGGGAGAGACAAAATGAAATGAACTGGTTTTGGTTTAATTTAAAACAAACCATTGCTTGAAAGGCATTTAGCAGTCAATTTTCACATCTGATTGGAAGTTGGAGTTTATTGTGCTCATTTAGTTGAGATTGTTGTTCAAGCGATTTCTATATAAATTTTTGTAATTCATGTAACTACTTGGCTTCTTGAACCTCGGGAGCTGATTGTTTGTCTTATCTTTTGGTGAGCTAACTCTGCGTTATGTTGCAAAACCTTGAGGCATGTTGTGTTTCTTCGTGTTCCTGCAGTCTGCAAGTGAAGTCAGCTTCATTAGTTTCATGATGGCACATCAGTGCATGGCTGGTGTTGCCGCTTCCTTCAAGCTACTCCCGGAGCATGATCTGGGCTGCCTTGGTTTGGATAAGCTTGTAAGGATTTGTCAGCCAGATGTGACAAGATTGTCAAGAGGCAAGTAAAGAAGGAGATCTGATATTAATCAGTGCATAGCTTGGAGCCAAACTTTCTCAAATGCAGTGTAGTAACATGTTCTTCTCATTTACTGCTTCTCTTTGTGGCTACAGAAGTGCCACTGTCTGAGTTTGACGGTTAAAAGGGATGCCAGCTAATAGTCTTTAATTGTAAGGATACAATTCTAGGTGGGAAAGGATCATATGCTTCTATTTTTAACATCCTTTTGGAAAATACAGTTCTGTTTACTGCAGTTTGCTGAAAAAATATGCAAGCGTTATGTTAGACAAGAGTCTCTGTTTCTGTACTTTGGTTTTAAAATACTGAAATTGTGGCTCAGCTCTCAGTGCTGGAGCAGTGGGAGGTGGGGAGCCTCACTCCACTTCAGGTCATGGTGCAAAGTAGGACTAGCATTATTTTTAAGTACTAACAACAGTGCGTGTTGGTTTTCTTTGTTCTAGTGATTAGAACAATATACACAGAAGAATACCTTTCTAATTTCTCCTTTTACAGAAAAGGGAAAAAGTACGGACTTTCAAAGAACTTATAATGTACCTTTCATTAGATCTATTTACCATTATGTGTATAATGCTAATAAGTTTTTGTTGTAATCAGTATAATTATGCATTTCTGTTTGAATTAAACTGGAGTTTTAGTAGTTCGCAGCTTAATCAGACTTTCATTGTTAGTGAACATAGGTGAACATGTAAAAAGTAACTAATGTTACAGAAAATACATTTACGTTATACTTAAAATATGGATTTTTTTGATTGATTGATTTTAAGAAGTAATTGTTCTGTTGATTCTTTGAACTACTGAACCATCCACAACCTTTTTAGCACCCTAAAAATAATGGTATCTGCAAACATATCCAAACCTGCAGGAGAGCTAAATCTTCACAGAAAAAGGAAAAATTATTACAAATCTTGGGCCACTTCATGGGCTTTACTATAGCCGAGATGAAATTCTGCCTACTTAAGCTGCAAAAAGGTTTGGCCTTTTGATACGAAATGTCTTGACTTCCAGCTTCCGTGCCTGTTTGTGATATTGTTCTGTTCATACAACATTGAGCATGTCATTCCATTTACAATCAAACAACCCAGTGATTTATTTTACTTTCAGTAATAAAGACTTCATTACTATAATATTAAATATGCCTCTGATAAGAACAGAAATGTTCTTATTTTATTTTAGATTACAGCTTTTGCTACACATGTGTTTTTAAAACACCTTTGGTATGATTTGATACAAATTTTCACGCAGATTTGAGTCAAAATTTAGGTATGGAGGTTAAATTCATTATTCCAGCAAAACATCCACCAAATGCAGGGAAGAAAAACTATTGTTTTGGCCCTCTGGGTCATCTCTTGCCCTTCCTGGCTTCAGTGTTGCAAGAACTCTCACAGTTCCTACACGGTGGGCAGCCAGCAGTTTTTGTCCTAGCAGATGCTACAGCTGAAGTTTTACAGCAAGTGTCATTGTTTCTTCTTTTTAGTTTTATTTTATTATTATTTTATTGCTAATTGCTATCTAAAAAATCTGCTTATGGACTGAAATTTCAATATTGAGACTAAAAAAAATATTATTGAGGGGATAAGGAAAAGTGAAAATTTCTAACAGACTTCAGTCATTTTAGAATAAAGAACAATGACATTTTCATTCCACGCTTTAAAACCATGGGAGACTTGTTTCTTTAACCCCAAACTTTTTACTTCAGGTTTCAAATATAGCTGCTTATCAGTGAGAAATGCGTATTTTTTCATATGAAAATAGCTATTTAAACTGATGTCTGAAAGCCACTTAAAATTTCCTCACCTGTCTTCAGTAAAAAGGAATACTAAGTTTAAATTGTGAAATTACTAATGGAGCTACACTGTTGTGTAAAATATTGCATAACTGTAGCACCATAGATAATATCATGGGTATGTGTACAAATACTGTTTGGGTTTAAAATTTATGAAATTGCATTAAATGAAATTGTGTAACGCTAAATATTTCAGAGCGCTGATAGTTTTCTTTTATTCTTTAATCTGTATCTTCTCTCTGTAACAGGACAAAAGGAAAAAATTTAAGCATGCATATTTTATAGCTTTGAGACTTAAGCCAGTGGTGTGAGGAGCTGAAAAAGTTAGGATTGTCTTTGAAATGTTAACTCACCCACACTGCACACATATAACATTTTATAAACTAGGTAAAGAGTTAAATACATATTTTAAGGGGCTTGCTGTTGATTTATACTAATATTCTTCATTTCTCTGGTACTTGTGCATTTGTGTTTATAACACTTATTTCTTGCTAACGTAGGGCTTGAAGTTAAATATTTAATTAAACTTCATGGATAGCATAGCATGTCAATACAGATAAATAGTATGTGCACAATTTATTTGCTAGATTAAATAGTATCTAGTGCTTTATCATCAGAAATTTCACACCATTTCTATCCAGTGACTTATCTTTACCCCTAAGGCCTGAGCAGTTTTTCTCATCAGTATGCAGCAATCTGTTACTCATTTTTTGAAATGCACTAATAAGAACGATTTTTCCTGTAAATCTATTGAAAAGGGAAGTTACTTCAATATCTTGTGATAGACACTGCTTAATACTCAGCAGAACATTTCTGACCTACACAGGCTAGGGCAGGTATGCTATGGGAACTGTAGCATTGTAGTCTGTTTCAGAATTAGAGGTAAATAGCAACTATAAGATAATGATAATGTGACGTTTTTCATTCCTCAGTTTGTATTTCTTGTTTTCTTTTCCAAACCAAATGGTAAAAGAGGATCTAAATATGTTCCCGAGTTTGACCAAGCTGTCTGTCAGCACACACCTGTTGTTAACAAGTGAGATTAATTGCAGCATAAGCCAATGTATCTACAAGCACATTGCTGAACAGCAAAATTAAGTTTTACTGTCCAGTGCTTTTTGTTTAAAGAGTAGCAGTCTGAGTGTGTGTGCTCACACACAGATGCACGCATTCTTTTCTCTTTATAATTATTTTGACAGTGCCATTAACAAGAGTTGCCCTAAGGGGCCCTTTAGGGTAAGTGACATGCATGAGGAGTGATTTTCATCCCACAAGTTATGCTGTGATTAAAGTTTGGCCTTGTAGCATGCTGCCTTTCTCAGAAATGGCTCCCTCCTGCTTCCTCGCCCAGCTGCGTTGCCCGAGACTGCCCAGAGCTCCTCTCCGTTAGCCGCGAAAGCTGCCGCTGAGCCCGAATTGGCTGTAGGGTTGTGAGTCTGTATTTAGTTTAGTCTCTTATCTCAGCTCCTCGCTCTCAGGACTGTTCTCGGTTAGAAAAACTTTTTAACAAAGTGGCAATGTGGACTCATGGTCAATAATTCAGTAGTCAGCTAAAACTGTCTTTTAAATCCACAAGTATGGTTGATTTGTCAGGGTGGTGCCATCGTGTGAAGGTATTACCTAATTTCAATTCTATCTTACTGAGCTGTTTCACTTCCCCCCCCTCACTTTTTGGCTGGTTTTGAGGATGTTTTAGTAAATTATTACAAGGACAATTAAACATTTTCAGCTCGAGGTGCTCAACTGCACCCACAAGAGAGAGATTTGGTCAAATTCTAGGCCAAAAGTGGCTTTGTTCAGCCCCACTGAGGGAGAGCGTAATGGGGTAGTGCAACTTGCTGCAGGATCTGGGTTGTAAATACTCTGTTTGCGTGTATTCTCAGGCTGTGGCTGTTTAAAAGGAGGTCAGGTTTTGGTATCTGACCCGAAATAAACAATATGAATATATACATAAGGATCCAGATAATTAATGGGATGTATTCTGTGGTCTTATCTAGAAAATGTATTCAACTTGTGGCCTTTGTGTTCTTTTAGGGGTAAAAGTCATAACATATTTTCCTCACAGAGAAGGGATAAGTGGGAGTTGAGTGGTATCAGCACCAGCCAAAATTTTCAGTTCAATTCCTAAGTTCAACTCCTAAATCCATGTTTGGCCTCTGAAACAAAAGCTTTTTGTCTGGGTTTTTCGAAGGTTCTTGCATCTCCTGAGCCTGGTAGGAGCGTACATGGTTGGTGTGTATGAAAACCAGCCCAGTTATTGAGGAGCCATTGTGGATTTAGGAACTGAGTTGTGAGTGTAGCTTCATGTTTAGTGGCACTGTAAAAAGGCAAGTTGTGGCCCATCTCCATCTTTCCCATCTCTCTCCTAGTTGGTCTTTTAAGCAGGAGACAAGAATTTTGTTAACTTGTTTTACTAATAAGCAGTTTGTCAAATGAATCATCCAGGACTAGCATTTTAAACATCTGTTAATGGAGAAGGTTGGAGCTATTTGGTCAGCACTGTTTACTCTGTCACATCCGTGTGCAACTTTTCTGAACTTAATTAAAAGCTCAAAATACAGAAGATATCAGACTGTTTTCTGGATACAACAAACTGTAAGGCTTGTTTGCTTCTCATGAAAGATGTTTGTTGTTACTTATTGTGTTTATTAAATAACTGTATTAACCGCAGCTGTTACTTTGTAGGAAACATTTTTTGTGAGATAAGACTTTGGAAATAGTGTATGCAGCATTCAGTCCAATATAATTAGAAATCTTATAAGGAACATTTTCCTTGTTTTAATAATTTTATATAATTATTTATTTTAGTCTTAAGTATTTTTAAACTTCAGTATAGAAACAGCAGAACTTGCAACAACCAAATGTACTTGAGTAGGCATAAATGTACGTGAATGGAAATCCCTTTGTTTCAAGGGCTAAGGTTGTTAAAGGCAGGCAGGGTATGTGTGCTGTTGGTGGTGTGTAACTTACCAGTGGAGCTTTGACCTCAGCCATAACTGAGAACTTTAAACACATGACAGAAGAAAACACCACAGTACTGAGCTGAACATGTGCAAGTTGTAGCATGGGCCAAGTCTACTTGGTGCAGAGTAACTCTCAAGTTGGCCTTGCCGTCAGACCTGTATATATGTAAGTGCACTATTGCTTGGTGAGTGTCTCCCTCTTCCCCATTCCCTATGTGTCCTTCCAGCTCTACTTGCAGGCAGCGAAGGGTTTCCATATTCTGTCCATCCTCCGGGCATCCCATTTCCTCTTTGAAGTGAGCATGTCAGGAAGAAGAAAATGGCCCAGAGCCTTTCCTTGAAGATGCTGCAGGGGCCCTCCTAATGTCCTCTACAGGCAGATGGGATTCATAGCCTTATTAAACTTGGAATATGTTGAAACTTTCAAGGAACAATAGAGATACAAGATGCTTAATCTAAACTCTAACAGATATATTATCAACATGGAATTTAGGCTTAATTGTTGGGCTATGTCTTCAAGAAGTACTTACACCATCAGGAGCAGCCCAACACCTTTTGTGATTGTACTTGGAATATACTGGAATATATTTTAGTTCCAGTACACTGCTGGGAGCTCAACAGAGTATCAAAAACTGAGTCTGTGTTTAGGAAGAACACGGACAAGGGCTAAACATGTAGTATAGAGTGGACAGGGTGGATACAAATACATGTGGGATAGCGGAAAAAAAAATATTATTAGTGTGATACAGATAGGCACAGCTGGGTTATGATACAGTGAAAGTAAGGTGGACAAAATGTAAATTGAGAACTTGTTTTAAATCATGACAAAACTGACAGACAGTATTATTTATCAGTGGAATAGATCCCTAGGGGAAGTGGCAAAAGTTGCCTGACAAAAAATGGACAAAGCAAAGCTTTGCTCATTGTATGATGTGGAAAAGTATGGCATTGACAGAGATGCTTAAGATAAGGGGTTTTTAATTTGTCTCTGCTTTCAGTGGTTGTTCAAAGGATTTGAATGCAGAAGTAATCAAATGTAACTGGGCGATGAAAAAGGAAGACTTATTTAAACTTTGCAACCGCAAGAAACCCAGTGCATAACAGTAAAAACAGGAAAGAAAAATTGGACAGGAAGGCAACTTTGCACTCCTGTATAGTTACTGTTTTCTTTGCTGAAAGATGCACACAGAATTGGATTTGGCCTTTGATTTAGCTGTGGGCTGTACTTTTAATTTAAGAGATGGTAAATTTATCCATCCCTTTACTTCCCTTGCAAATCTTTTACAAGGTGCAAGTAAGAAAATATTTCCTAATAACCAGACATATGTCCCATGATTAATTTTATTTCTATAAACCAAGAAGAGAGCTTAATTTCTGTGGATTACTCTCAATATGTGACAAAATTGTTGCCTGTACTCTAGGAAGTAAAAAGGGTTTCATGTTTTAGGTGATTGGCAGACAAAAAAAAAGTCCTAATGCTTTACAAATTGATCTTCTTCCCCCGTTATAAATCTTGCCTCTTCCTCCATAAGCGTTCTTACTGTGGAGCCACTGCAAGTCTATTCTGCAGAAATGGGACACGTCCCAGTTCTTTCCTATAGGATACGTGCTCACTAGAGCACATATCTTAGAGGGTTACATATATTCAGCGGGATTACTCTTTCTGGGAAATGAAGGTGAGATGGCCATAGGAGATACGGCTTGTTGCTAGAAACCCTCAATAAAGGACATGAAAAGCCGTATCTGTTATATCTCATCTAATGAAAGTTTCTCTCGCACATTTCTTTCATGAAACTCCTATTTCTTTTTCAAACTTGCATTTTAAACTGGTAGGAATTTCTAATCCCTGCTTCCAAAAGATGTTCCTGTAACGCGGCATCAATGACACCATTTTGTCAGTAATCTGCATATCAGAGCAGCGAAGCTCTCGTGCTCTTCATGCAATGGCAGTACCTTCAAAAAAAGCAGTTTCTAAAGTGAGGGGTAGCTTTGTGCAAAGAAGACAAGGGTTTTTCTTGGATGCCAGAAACAAGTCAGGGTGCTGACCTGTGCATTACTAACGCTAAATACTACCAGGGTAATCCGGGACTTGCTCTTCCATTTTACTGGTGTCTGCACTTGCAGCTCTCACTGTGTGCAGAGAGCCAGACCAGCTTTCTAGCGCGAGCAGAGATCTCTAACTTGGTCCTGGCAGGGTCTTCAATATTTACTTACTTTTAATTTATTTCCCAAGCCAAAGTGCTGTCAAACCAGAATCCACTTAACACTGAATGAGATTTGATACAGTTATACTGCCATTCTTCCCTTGCTGCATTTTTTTAAACCTGCTGTTAGTATGTTGCAAGTGAGCATAGGTCCCAAAGGGCTTCAGGAGAGCATAGATGATCTCAACTTGCTTTATGAAACGAAGCCTGATTATATACCCAGAATCAGAATGAACTTGTCCCATTAGCCTGTGCTCTTTAGCTGTGAAGGCTGCGAGTGGGTTGCAAAGAAACGTTCAGTAACTTTTGAAGCATAATCGAAGCCACATCAATATCTGGCAAAAAAGATGTCAGCAGTCGTGACTTTCAGGCAGCAGATGTTAAGATTTCTTTTTCAGTGATTAGTAGTTAGATGTTTTTCAGTGGCTAGTTTGATGGTTAATCTGTCTCTCTTGTAATAAGGAATCATTTGTATTAAAAATCCGACGTTCAGATTCCCACAGTCATGCTGGTCAAACCACAGAAAATTTTGATCAGAATTTTCAACTCTATTTAAAAAAAAAAAATGAAGAAAGTGTTGCTGATAATGGATTTGGAAAGATCCATTTGTGAGGGAGAGAGTCACTGGAAAGCAATAACAAGCTTCTTGATGACAGCATAAGTTTTATTTTTTTAAACATCTGCCTTATGTTTCTGGAAAATGAAACTAAATAATAGACCTGAATGAAAGGATTGCACTTAAAAAAATTTCCACTCTAATTTCCATCTACATTTACAATCCTTTAATTACAATTTTGAAACTTTACGTATATGCAATATAGAAAGTTATTCCTTTGTTCTGTAGAATGAAATTGTGTGTACATTCCACTTGTTGGGAAAATAAAGCTCATTAAAAGACTTGATATAATTACAGTACCTTAGAATAGGCATATTAAGGATAGTAGGATTAACAAGCAGAAGACAAGTGTATTAATATAATGAAGTTTTGCTAAGTTTCTCTTCATTAAAATCTGATATAAGTTAATTTGGGAGATAATCAAAGTGCATCTTTTACAAGTGCCTTTTTAAGCTGAACAATGAATGAAGATTTAAAATTGTGACTCACTGATTATTCTAAAAGTTAATTTTGCCATGTTACATATTCTCTGTCACTATATTAACACAAACGTTGCTAGAAAAGTTTTAGGTGACACAGACTTTGACAAGCACAAATGAAGGGAACTGCTACCAACCTGAAAATCACACTTTTCTTCTCAGGGATTCTTACAAGTAATTTCTTAAGTCAGCGACAGATCCCTGAGGGTATACCTTCGATATGTTAGCAGTATGCAAGGTAACTACACCTAAGACTGGTGTCCAGAAGCAGTAATGGATTGGCTTGAGAGGGGATCCATTCCATATTTAGAATAGAAGGGGAACTCTATTCCCTTTCCAATAACCGCTTTCATATATGTAAAACAAAATGTCCTCCTTTTACTTTTTCTGGTTTTTGCATGTGCAGTCTTCTACACATATATAGGAAGACAAAATAAATACATGTACCATATAGAAGAAAGATCTTGCACAAAGCTATGAAATGCAAAATTTTGTGCAGTATATCTTTCTTGTCTAAGTACACAAATTAAGAACAAAAAATAGTTTTAAAGGTCAGTGGTTTGTGGAACATGTCCAAAGGAAAAGGAATGAAAAAAATTTTGAAATCTCAATTAACTTATCATCATGACAGCTTTTTTCATTGTGCATATTTCTGTTACTTCTTGCAGAAAAAGGAAGTACTCTTTTGTAATTTTGTCTGGCGGGACTGCAAAAGATGCATTCATGGAATGCACTGTAGCTTACCAAACCTAGCAGGGTTGCCTATGGAAGGGGTTCAGTCTGTGCCAGTCAGAGAATATTATGTATGTACAGAGGCAGAAGACTTGAACTACATTATTGTTTGATATCTTGTGGTAGAAATGAATCATCAGCCAACTACACCTTTTTTCCAACCTTTCCATAAGAAATTTATGGCTTTTTATTTTTATATGAAAGTATTTTAGCATCTAAGTGAAAATATAGTCTCCATTAAAGTGAAGCAATTCACACTGCATAGGGTATTGATGTGTATTTTAAGACTTTATTGGGAGCACAGAGCTTTTCTCAAGAATTCAGTATTTTGCAATGGCTTCTTTAAAAGATTAAATGCAAAGTGATTCAGAGATTTCAATAGCTCTGTTGCCACTTGTTCCGATCCTTCAAATAAAGGTGAATCTCAGCATCAAGTCACTGCAGTTTGGAGATGTGCATGTAAGATAACTCCTTGATAAGCCAGCTACTGAGATTTTAAAATCTCAATCCAAATCCAGTCATGTAAAGCACTAGACATCCAAATGTCCTGCACATGCTTATTTGTAGTAGACTGTTGTATATAGTGTCCTCTTCTGCCCCGAGCCAAATTCTTCAAGCCTAAAGAAATGCCCGTTGTAAACCCCACTGAAATTACCTTTCTCTTCTGTCCTTTTCAATTTAAACATTTCCTGCGCCCATCTTTCTTAGCCTGATTGTCCAAAAACTTGCTTCTTTGTATGTTTTCCAAAAGTGCCAATGTGGGGATGCCTGCACTGAAAAGATGTTACTTTTTTCTTAGTCTTGTCTTGCTTTTCTATGGGTATTAGTAAGTAGTGGAATTCCCCATTTTGCATAAGACCCTAGGAGCAGGAGTAGCAGCCAATAGTGGGCATAACTTTGCCTTATTTCTTATTGCCTCTCTGTACTTTAAAATGTAAAACATTTTGTTTTAAAAATAGAAAAATGCAGACATGTTACAATTGCATAATCTAACTTTTTTTTTTATTCCAGTGTAGACTTTCTGCACATTAATTTCTTCTCTTTCCCTCCCTTAATAAATATTCCATTTATGCAGGAACAGATCTCAGTATCAGATCTAAGCAATACAGAGTCCTACAAATGCTTTGCTCTATAGCAATCCCTACGGAGCTTTAACTAGGACCTTAAAGGTGTCTGCCTGCATTCTGCAGCAGATGGGCACATACAGAAGCATATATTCCAGGAAGCAAGTTTGTATTACCCTGTTCATTAGGAATATCTGAATACTAATTTGATTTGCATTATAGATGACCTTTGTGAGAGTAAAGTGATGCACAAATTGAACTGTGCAACTGGTTGCTATCTGTTGTGTGCTCTATTTTGCCTATTATCTTTCGAACATTTCCCTTACAAAATGTGACTGCTATAGTCTTTGAGGAGTTGGAGTACCTTTTGGTGAGCTTTGTTACTGAGAAGCATTAGTGAACTCCTGTATCTTTGACAGGGTATATATATTCTAGGTGGATACTGCTGTATGTAAGGGATGGCATCTATGCAGAGCTAATGCATTGCTCATTAGAACTTCCTATATTGCAGTATGGAGTTCCAGCAAAACTTCGAGAGAGTGGGACTTTCATCTGTATGTCTTTGTTTTCAAACCTTCCTGAAAAAAGTGATCTTACATGAAGATCATAGCTTAGGTGAATGCACAAGAACACTTTATTATTGTTATAAAGGTGCTTCACCCTAAATAAATCCACAGAAGTGTTGCTACATATGTCATTAAATATTTTGCTTCCCTAATATTCTAGTGTTCTAGCTGGTGACCGATTCTCTTTAAAGCAGAGGTAGTCTTGCATAACTCATGTTTTGCCTGGATTACTTATATTACACAGTGATAGGTATGTGCTGGTGTGTTAACTCTGTCTTCATATGGATTTTATGGGTGTACTGTATATGTATAATCTGCACACTCTAGATGGTGCTTATATATTACCTGTCATCCTTTCTGTTGATTTCCAGGCTATCCGATGCACTCTCGTGAACTGTAGTTGTCAGTGTTTCAAACCTGGGAAAATAAATCAGCGACAATGTGACCAATGCCGGCATGGATGGGTAGCACATGGTAATATTTGTTCTTACAATCTATATAAAACCTTTCAGGATCCTTGTCACTATAGCATGCTTTTTGTGTCATCCTTCACCCTCCCACACCCCAATATTAGTTACATTCAATTTTATCTATCTCTTGTGACTCAAGTTTATTTACATTTTGTGATTTTATTTTCAGCCCTGAGCAAATTAAGGATTCCCAACCTCTACCCATCAAGCCAGGTAGAAATAGTTCAATCCAATGTTGTCTTTGATATCAGTAGCCTCATGTTGTATGGAACCCAAGCCATTCCTGTGCGCCTTAAAATTCTGCTAGATCGGCTTTTCAGTGTTTTGAAGCAGGAAGAGGTGATACAGATTCTCCATGCTCTGGATTGGACACTACAGGATTATATACGTGGATATGTGCTACAGGTATTTAGAGGGGCTTTTTTAATATAAATATGATAGCTAAGTAGTATTTCATAATGTTTTCTAGCTTAATCTTATCAGTGGTTCACAATGCATTAACAGCATGGTACATCTGAAAGGCAGTAATAGACTTGTACAAGCTTAGTGCCAGAAAAGAAAGGGTGGATTTTCCATCATTGCTCTCTTTTTAGACAGACTTAACTGAAATCTTCCTACTTTGCTCAAATGTATCAACAAAGGTAAGCCAAGATAAAAAGAAAAAGTTACTGGGAATGTATCAAAGTAAAGGCTTCAGAATTTGGTCTAGTATTATTTAAACAGTGAGTTTACCTTTATAGAGCAGAATAATATATTGACAAATAAACTTGCCATCATTTTAAACACCAGGGACGATATTCATTTCTGGTGTAGCGCTACTGACCTTACTGGAGCTACATCGAGGATGCATTCGGCCCTATGTGCTTACACTGATGTTAGTCCTTGCTACTGTGGAAGTTACCTTTTATGTAAAGTAACATTATGATCTTACATTATGACACGAATCAATATTTAATGGTCTTGATAATCTTGCTTTTTAGTGTTAGGATTAAAAATATGGAATCAATTACCTTGAACCTCTACCACATGAAAAATTTATAATGTTACGTTCTTCATCATCTTAGAAACTCTTACATGCACTGTGAAAAATCTCAGTAGGCCATCAAATACATGTTCTGTGATAAAATATTTATTGTAGTTATTGGGAAAAGTTAGGCATAGCTA
Organism: Mycteria americana; assembly: GCF_035582795.1. Taxonomy (NCBI): domain Eukaryota; kingdom Metazoa; phylum Chordata; class Aves; order Ciconiiformes; family Ciconiidae; genus Mycteria; species Mycteria americana. The sequence continues at coordinate 59,999,708 of NC_134370.1, read as the reverse complement.
GAGTTTGAAAGAACTCCAACACTCTAGTGTAATTACAGCTGTGCTCTGTGAACACTGGCAATAGATCAATACAGGTTCATTTGTTCTCTGATCTTAGTTGCTTGGAAGATTATTAAACTTGCAATGAAAGAATACTTGACTTAAATGAGGAGCTAAATCTTGGTCAGATTCCTCCTTCTCTGCTGTCTGTGCTTACATGATACTAACTGTTGTTCAAATGACGTGTCTTAATTTTTGTGGAAAAAAATAGTTTATTGGAAAGTATTGCTGTCAGTTCAGAAAGAAATAATATCACCAATGTGGTAAAATTTGGAAGAAAGTATCACAGAATTGGCATTAATCTCTCATTAAATAGAAAGATTTTATCATTTCACTAGAGAAGAATTTTTAGTCCCTGAAAAAAGGAGAGATTCGGGGGGAGGGGTTTTTTGTTGTTGTTTGCCTTAACTAATGCCTGATTCATTTAAATATTTTTGGCTTTAGGATGCTTCAGGAAAGGTGCTGGATCACTGGAGCATAATGACCACTGAAGAAGAACTGGCTACTTTGCAGCAGTTTCTTCGTTTTGGAGAAACTAAATCCATTGTAGAGTTAATGGCAATTCAAGAGAAAGAAGGGCAATCAATTATAATACCACCACCAACGGCCAATTTGGATATTAGGGCATTCATTGAGAGCTGCAATCAACACAGTCCTAATTTTTCTGCTTCCTTGGACAAAATGAGCCCCACCAACATTCATCCCTTTGAGAATATTGTAAATAACGTGGCTTTCATGCTGCCGTTTCAGTTTTTCAGTCCAGTGCCTCCACCTTTGATAGGTTCACCACCAGAAAGACATTTGATTGAGCAAGGTCAAGACCATAGCAATGAAACTAAACAAGATGTTCAGATACCATTTTCTGAAAGCAGCTTCTTAACTTCTAGTTCTGCATCATTTCAAGTTGAAAATGAGAGGAGCATAAATGGTCCAGATGTCACCACTAAAACAGAAGATGATGCCCTTTTAAGTGATTCCAGTTCACATAATACAGCAGCAAAGCTTGAAATGACAGCACTATCTCCAGAAAACAAAATGAAATCTCTTGAAAAAAATGGCGCTGGGCCAAGGAAAGGGCGTGTTTTCTGCACTGCATGTGAAAAGACATTTTATGACAAAGGTACTTTGAAAATACATTACAATGCTGTTCATCTGAAGATAAAGCACAAATGCACAATTGAGGGCTGCAATATGGTATTTAGCTCTTTGCGTAGTCGAAATCGTCATAGTGCAAATCCTAACCCCAGACTCCATATGCCAATGAATAGAAATAACAGGGATAAAGATCTAAGAAATGGTTTGACCATTGCTGGACCTGGAGATAGTAAAAGGACAGAATTTACAATTTTAACTCCGGATAGCAGAACTATTACCAGCTATGCCAGCTCTTGTACAGATTCAAAGGGTCAGGCTGGATTTCCCAGTATTGGACAGAATGGTGTCCTCTTTCCAAACCTGAAGACAGTACAGCCTGTTCTTCCTTTTTATCGTAGTCCAGTCACACCAGCTGAGCTTGCTAATACTCCAGGTACTCTTCCTTCTCTGCCTCTTGTTTCTTCCTCAATACCAGAGCAGCTTGTTTCAAATGAATTGCCATTTGACATGCTACCCAAGAAGAAATCTCGTAAATCAAGTATGCCTATTAAGATAGAGAAAGAAGCTGTTGAGACACCTAATGAAAGTAGTGATGTTGCCAGTTCTGAAGATGATACACGTCTGCAAGTGGTAAGCGATGGAGAGCTTGAGACCTGTGAGCATAAGATAGAGAAGCGGGTGACCGACAGGGTGGAAAAGCCCCCCCATTCAGGTAATTCATGGAAATCTGTCTCTGGGGTAGAGGGCCCAAAGTATATTGAATCTGTCTTTGCGCCAAATAACAAATACATCAAGGATATCTCTGAGAATGAATTGCATCACTGTGAGAAAGAGGTTAAACCAGAAGAAAACCAGCCATTAAAAATAGTTTCCCATGAGATTATATATGAAGATCCAAAACACCACCACAATGATGTTATAAAACTAATGACTGAACCCCCCATGTATATTAAAGAGCAGTCAAAGCGCAGGATTCCTAAAAATGACTGCCCTGAATTGCAACACCACTTGCTGACCGGGGGCTTTTTCAGCACTTTGTCAAACAGGGGTGCTGCCATTCCTTGTTTTGAAGACTCTAAAGATATGGATCATGTCAGTCAACATGCACTAGGGATTCAGAAGGAAGAAAGCCGCTTTCATTGTGACATCTGTAAGAAGACTTTTAAAAACCCTTACAGTGTAAAAATGCATTTTAAAAATGTACATCTCAAAGAAATGCATATTTGCACAGTTGAGGGCTGTAATGCTGCTTTCCCTTCTCGTAGAAGTCGAGACAGGTAAGAAAATTATAAACAAAATTGTATTTATTTTACCATCACAATGGAGCCTAGTTTGAAATTAAAATGAGTGTTTGAGGAATGGAGCCTGCAAAGATTTTCTGTGTATCCTCGTATAACAGGTACGATAACGTATCAGAACGTTCATGAAATGAAAATCCATTGAAAGAAACATTTCCTTTCCACTAAACTACAAGGTATTAAATAAAGCCATGAAAATTTCATAACTGATAAAGACTGCAATAGTTGAAAGAATACTTTAGAACATAAAGGAAAAGCCACAAGGGTTTCAGCAATTTTCCAATAGATGCATGTGTGGACTTATATGTTTAATATGTACTTTCATGTGTATCTTAATGTATACAGTGTTCTTTAATGAAAAAGCAATGAGATCAATTCAGGAAATCTTCACTTGCCCTTGTCCTTGCTTTACTCAAGGATTTTGAACAGACTGGTGGGGGAAAAGCCCATAAGAAAAGCAAGATTACTCTATGTCAGTACAAAATTAACATTACGCAGTGCTAGTTGAACTAACAGTATCTGGTGCATATCCACATGGGCAGTGCTTTTATGTGAGGTTACACACTAATTCCTAAACTATATCATGAGCTTGATTCAGTTTACTGTTAGCTGCAGTATTGTGTTGCTGTAAATCATTTTATTTCAGCCTATTATGCACATAGGCTGAGAAACAAGAACTGAAGCTTTATTGTTGGCCATCAGTTATGTATCGGAATTGATAAGTGATAGATAACAAACTTGTTAAAGTGCAACTAAGTGTTGTAAGTTTTCTAACTCTCCTGTAACAGTGTTACAGCAGCTTTTGGCTGCAGGAAGCATGCCTGGATAGTAGTTCAGAGTGACACAAGGTTTAGATTGTCTGTAATCTGCTAGGAGTACTGGAGCCAGCTGATGCAGTCCAGAAAGAGGATGAGCCAGTCTCTGAGGACTGGCCGCTGCATCTGAGATGCACAGATTCATCTGCTGCTGGCAGGGCTTCATACCCTGATCTGCTGCCTGCATCTTCCCAGATGTGAATTCCTCTCCACTGTAATTGTGATATGGGCCACAGGAAAGAAGGCCAGCAGTGAGATTTGCATTCACATGCCATGAATTCCTTCCCACACCAATATATTCAGTTAAGTTTTAACATAGGGGCTTTTGGAAGATGGTTTATTTAAAAAAAAAAAAAAGCCAACTCACAAGAAAGTTCACAAGCTTTGTGCAAAACAGTAGTTATTTGGAACAACTTTGCAGAAGTTTCTAGACTTTAATGTAGAGTGCTGTGACTGCAAGTGCAAAATATTTCTGTGCCCTTTTGAACAGCTCATGGTTTGGATTAAACCATGATGGCAAGGGGAAAAATGAATGTTTTCCCTGTCTTCCAATAAACTGAATCTTCTAGCCAGAGCCTGGAAGTTCCCAGTGAACTGATTGATAGTATTCAATGAGGAGCAGTGATTTCGTATGTTTTGGTGGCTTTAAACTGAATCCAGAGATGCCTAATGAAAAACTGCAAGTTGCATAAAATGCAATATTCCTTTCTTCAAGAAATTCCTGTCAAGGAAAAGCTCTGTACTGATGTGTACAGCTGCATCCTGGCGCATGGCTACAGTACTTGAGATCATCAATATTTTTTGCGGACTCGAGTGTCACTCCTTTCCTGCTTTGTCCATTTGGAAAGAATCTTGTTTCTTACCCCCTCAGACCATTCTCTGATCTCAGTTCAGTCTACAGGTTTTTACTCTGTCCCCCCAACTCTTTTAGGCCCAGCACTAGATCTAGTGGAGCAGACAGCTATCCCACAATGCAGGAGAGCATCTGAAACATTGATTTCTGTAGAGTTATTTCTGATATATGCCAGTGCAAGCAAGTTCAGATATCCAGTCACAGGTGTAAATTATCCATGTGCACTCCCAGTGTGGCAGTTGGTCAAATTAGAAGTATACAGTTCATGCATGCTACTAAATATTGATTTTTTTTCTTTGTTAATGATCATTATGAAACAGCTAAGTGAGGCGAAACACTTTCTTGCTAAGCTTGTCTTTGTTCTTCTAGACATAGTTCAAACCTAAATCTTCATCATAAGCTTCTGACTAAAGATACACTGGAATTCAACAACCATTTCAATGCAACATACCTCTTGAAAGACATGGCTAAGGAGTTTTGTCAAGATGTCTCTTTAAAACAACATGTTGGACATACTTCTGTAATCTTCAAAGGAATGAACAGAACAGGCAGCTTGGTTTTTCCAATGAGCAAAATTAGAGAACCCTGTTCTGAGAGTTATGGATATGATCCATTGAATGATGGAGCTGTTCTGGATCTAAGCACTACTTCCAGCATTAAATCTGAGAGCAGTGCTCATTCTTCTTGGGATTCTGACGGAGGAAGTGAAATATGCACCATGCCCTTGGATGATAGTGATGAAAGCTGTGAAGGACCCAGCCTAATGCCCAATGATGAACTCTACCAAGACTGTACTTTAATTGAGAAAGCTAATCAAAACTTTACAAATTTACCTTCCAGTTTGCCAATAACATGTCATATATGTCAAAAAATTTATAGTAATAAAGGAACTTTCAGGGCTCATTACAAAACTGTGCATCTCCGCCAGCTCCACAAATGTAAAGTCCCAGGTTGCAACACAATGTTTTCATCTGTTCGCAGTCGGAACAGACACAGTCAAAACCCTAATCTGCACAAAAGTCTGGCTGGGTCACCAACTAGCCTACAGTAAGATCATGCTGATCTTAATTTATTTCTGCTAAGAATTAATCATTTCAATTAAGGAATGTGTTAACATTAGTTTTATTTAAACTCATTTGACTGCTAGCCCACTCAACAACCATGGTCAAATTCTTTTCTCCTCTGTGTGCTCTTCAGCAGTTTCATTTAGCAAAGCTTGGTGCTGTAGTTTTTGTGCAATTGTTTGGTTTGATGTTAAATAGCTAAAGCTTCTGTAAGGAAAAGAAAGCATCTTAGAAATGGGGGAAATAGAGACATTAACTAAAGTATTTCTGATACCTGTGAAGTATTACTTGCCAACAATAGGAGCTTCAAATGAGAACCATCATCCCTTGTGTTTACATGTTAAATGAGTAGTTGTGTTGTGTAAGAAATGAGTAACGATTGGGATGAGTTTCCTCTAGTTGGGTTGAGAGTTTTGGGGCTACCATTTCATTCCTGAGACCATAGTCTGAAGCTGACTTACAGTATTAGTTGAACGTGGTATTTGCAGTTTACTATATCCCAAAATCCAAAAGATAAAATACAAATTTGGGAAGACTTTGCATACAGTCCAAATCTTCTGAAAATCCTGCAGTCCTCACTTCTTAAGCTGGCATTTCACTTGAATAAAGATTGCAGTATTTTGGCTTTCTTAGAATTTAATACCATTTGCTTTGCAAAAGGAGGGGCTACCTAACTTGGCAGGGTTGCCTGGATAAATCTGAGACATTCTGATAAATTGTAGTGATAGAAAGAATGAATAGGTTAAGCTAAAATTTCTAAACCACAGCAAATGCATCCATAAAGTAGGTGGAAAAAGTAAACCCTTTAATTTATAATGCACTTTTTGAGTTCCACTTTCAGGAACAGTTTTTGTTAAAAATGGGGGGGGGGGGGGGGGGCAGGGAAAGGAGGAAAAAACCCCAACCAAATATCCAAACCTGCTTAAGAGTTTGAAGGTGCAATTCTAAGCCTTTGAGAGACAGAGATAAAATGGATGCAGTAGATATCTTCCATGATTCAGCAGTTATTGTTTCTCTTACCAGTAGTGGGAAAAAACATGTTGATCTTTGTAACAATAGAAGAATGCTTATTCTCATTCACACCTTTTTTTTTTTTTGAGAACGTTGTTCAATATCTGTTAAAATGTTTAATATCTTTGTATTTGTCCCTGTAATTAACAGTATTCTGCATTATGTTCTATGCACTTAAGAAGACTGGTCTTGCATTGTATTTAAAAAACACTTTAATATTTAATTTGTAGTCACATCATACAAATGCTGTGTGTGTACTAGTGGTGCATCTTCTTTGACTGAATCATTTCCAAAAAGAAAAAGAAATAAGAAAGCAAATCTTACAGTACCTTTTTTTTTTTTACTTTAATTCACCAGTTGAAATCTGTTGATAAATTCTAGTATGCAAGCATGATATTAACAGCACAATCTGTACATATTATACCAAAGCGCTTACAGTATTTGTGGTTTCTAGAACTAGTCTAGTTTTCCAGTATAACTGGATCTTAGTCTTTATTCATTTTTGTGACTGAATAAAAATAGACTGAATTTCTGGATTTCATATGTATGTAGAAAGAATAGTACAATGCTATTGCCATATGTCTTGATGTTTAACTTATTCTAAAAAATACTATGGTATTGTAACCATTTCATATTGTATAAAAGAAACAAAAATGGACTGAATATTTCACTAATTCTTTTGAAAACTGGTTTGTGTGTGAGTATGGGTTATGCAAGGAAAAAACATGACGCAGTTGTAAATGTTTGTGCTCACGAGAAATGGTTTCCATGCATTGTGTAAAGTAATCTTCTATTTTTTTAATTTACAGTAGGTTTATGTGATATTTAAAATAATCCATTTGTGCTTGAAGCTGTCAGGAAAAATTATTAGCCTGGGAAAAGTTGTGCCATTGCTCTGAGTTTTTGTATTTGGGGGGGGGGGGTGGTGTTCTGGGTTTTTTGGGAGGAGTTAGGTGGTGTTTGTTTGGGGTTTTTTGGTGTTTTGTGGGTTGGGTTTTTTGTATTTGTTTTTTGGTTTTTTGGGGTTTTTTTGTTTTTGTTTTTTTTAAATGGGAACTCATATCAGTGGGGATGATGGTTTGAAAGCTAAGGGCACAATTGTAAGAGACACAATTGCTCCCAGCCTTTTGATAGTATAAATCAATGATTTGTTATCCAGCTGTTTCAAGCTCTCTTTATATATATATATATATAAATACATATATATATATATATACCTATTTGTTTAATCATAAACGGTGTTTTTTTGAAACAAAGTGTGTTGTAAACTAATGCTGTAATGCCCATTAATTTAGCTTTCACTGTGTCCAAAAAGGAAACACATTTGTATACCCTAATAATTTTGTATGTGTTAATAAAAACAAATAATAATGCCTCTGGTTGATTCAGAAAAGTAGGCTTTTGTGATTGAAAAAACTACTATTCTTAATTTTTATTTAAAAAAAGAATTCTGAAAACACATTCCATCTGTAGAGAGCACCGTTTTGACAATGGTACTAACTTATTCCATAATAAGGAAGGGTCATTATTTTAACGAGCCATTAGAAATAATGGAATAAATGCTGCCAGATATTTTATTGATTTTGTGTGTGTGTGTGTGTGTGTGTGTGTGCAGTAGGCAATAGTAGACATTAGTTTAAACGCCATCAGCTAAACAGGTCAATATCTCGTTATTGAGAACTGTGTTAAAAGATAGATATTTTGGGCCCTATTTATACTTCATATTTTGGAAAGGTTTTTTTGTTATTTCTGCAAAATCTGGACAGGACGGGAGATTTATCAGAATAGGCTAAGCCCTTAGTACCCCTAGTACAGCATATGTATCTCATGAAGTATTTGTGTAGCTCCCTCCTCCTAATGACCACAATGTGGCTGGACCAAGCCTTAACATCTCCTGTTAGTTTTAAATATGTGTGATGCTTATAGCAGCCTGTATCACATATTCACCACAGATGTTGAAGGAAGTAACCTCACTTCAGAATAGTAGTACCATTATTTTTTGAGCTTTTCAGAGTCGGTCGGGAAAGCTGAAGCAGCTTCCACTGACAGAGACTCAGTTCCAGAGATGTTTATACTTGTGATGCTGCGAGTAGGTACAGTTGGAGGCTCAAATCTTTACGTGAGATCTGAACTGGGCCTGGATGTGCCCACCCTTGCTACCCAAGTATGTTGCTCCATTTTTTTATTTGTATCTTTTTTTTTTTTTTTTTTTCCCCTTAGAAAACAAGAGCCTCAAAAACTAGATCCTGTCATCTTTCTGTGACTCCAAAGGAGAAGGCACAGATGCACACTGCGGGGTAGCCACTCTGTACGTTTGAGCATCCGATTTCTCAGAATACAGGTATTTTGAATAGTTCTTGGTAGCAAGCCTATATCGCTCTGGAACAACGAGTGTCCTAGTGCTTACAGGAGTATTTGCAAAAATCCATTTTGAACAGAGTGTAAGGGATCTGTTTTTATAGCTCCAGTTTTCTAAATACTTCGAAAAGAACTGCAGCAAAACCAGAGGCTATTGTTTCTGATGAATATTTAGTGAAGTTAAACCCACTGTAAAACCCAGCAGAGTGGAGAAACGAAGTTCTGAAAATACCTGTCTGATGCCCTGCATTGAATAGGAAAGCCTGAAAAACAGCTAAACTACTTGGACTTAGTCCAGGGATGTTTAAATAGGGTGCCAGGTCCTCCTCGAAAAGGGTTCACAAGCAGCTTCTGATTAATCAGCAAGCATAAGTTTAAGAAATGCAGCTAAACTAAAAACACCTTTAGAGTTTGCGATACAGCCCATAAGGATTCCATTCAGCCTGCAAGTGAGCATTCATTTCCAAACTGAAATGAGAGTTTGACTCTGAATTGGGCAGGAGACAACAATGCAATAAGAGAAGGAAGGCTGGATCAAAGAGGGTTTTGTAGACAAAGCCAGGCTACAGGTTTTGTTCAGAGCAGCATTTACTGCCAGTCGCCCCCATTTGAGGGGAGGGCAAGACAATATATAAAAGGTAAGGTTTGAAGTTGGATTAAGTATGCATAGCATGATCAAGTCAGCTTTGAATTATTTGGAAAACTTTTGGAAAACTCTTTTGAACAGTTCACTGGCTAGTGAGATTTCCACGTAACCTCAGCAAGCATGTTTCTGAAGGCCGACTGGCTTTTAATTTCCCTTTGCCTTCACCCCCTACGCCCCGGCTCCCCGTGCCTTTTGGCACTCCTTGGATTACGCGAAGTTGCTAACTTGCAAATGTACTGTTGAAACATCACCCTGTTAAGCTCTAGCCCTGTCAGCTCTGTTCCCTCTGAGCACCCTTCAGGTTTCATGTGTGTTCTATAAACGGGTAAAGGAAAGGAAATGCCGTGAAGTAACAGTCCCTCTCAGGTGAGCACTTCGTCTAATCCTGCACCAGTTTAGAGCTTCACAGAAGCACTTGTAGCTCTTTATATCGTGTCTCTGTGGCTCCTATCCTAAACTGGTAAAACTGACTGTGAATTAGTTGCCATTATTGCCTGCAGATGCATGTGTTTAATAAGCAGAGAAGTTGCTTTTACCTCCTGAGTGCAGTACTAAAAGAGTTTGTCAAACTTGTGCTTGCCAAAGTCTCTAGCAAAACTCTCATTAGTTTGAATTGTAAGTAGTACCATATATCAGCATCCTTCTACAATTTTTTGAAACTTTTTTTTCTTTTCAATAAATTAAGGCCAATCCAAACATGTCTTAAGTGTGAGCTGATTCTTTGCTTCAGTCTTTTAAATCTTTGGTCATTAATCTTCTTGTTCTATAGTTTCTGTTCTTGTTCAATAGTTTCTGCTCATTCAGTGTACGGATTTCTGTAATGTGTCCTCTTATTACTGTTATCGTTAGTTCCCACCTCTACCACTCTTTTGAAGCTTACAAATTTGAGTAGAGGGTATCATTGAAGACTGTACACTTAGCGGGTAGTTGCAAGTCCGAGAAACTGTCAGGGCTGGACTGTGGAAATTAGTTACCGCTTTCTGGGAAAGCATGTTGATGTGCTGCTTGAAAAGAGGTCTTAGAAGCACCATGTACTAGAGAAAGCCCAAGCCATCCCTGTCATATGATGATATGAGTGAGAGAATTCAGTACTTTTGAAGCTTCCCTGTTGACTTTTTGAGGTTTTGAGTCAGACTGTAAATTTCTTAAGATGTGTAACACGTTTCCTACTCATTCCCTGTCTGCACATCTCCTACCACAGACTAGCATGTCTCAAGTCCAGAAGCCCAGCCTGCCCTTCTCATTGAAGCTTAAAGCCATAAACCCAGCTACCAGTCAGGTGACTGTCAAGGATCAACTGAACCATCCTGGATTTTTTTTCACCTCCTCTTTGTATCCGTTCAAATTCAGAAACAGCTAGCCCTAGCATTTGTTCAGTCACAATAATAAACTACAATGGCTTCCTAATTTTTTTTTTTTTAAAAAGAGCATCCTTGAGTTGCAATAACACATTGTTAAGGTCTGTACTGAGCAACTTGCACTGCAGTAAAACCAAGCAGACAAAAAGATTTCAATCTGAGTTCTCATTTTAATTCCAAAATTATTATTTTTAATTATAGTCATTATAAAAGCCCTTGTCTAGAAAAATATTTATCTTATCTGAATCTGCTGATTTATAATAATGACAGTATATATATGCACTCCATGCATAAGTAATTTATGCACACATATATCAATACATAGTATAATTGCATATGCATAGGGCTGCATATTCATGTAAAACCGAATTCCACTCTCATTTATGGTAATATAAGTTGGGAGTAATTTCAATGAATTTAGTAGAACAGGACATATAATACTGGAGTCATGTCTCAACAAGGATTGTAAGTAACATGTGTGAGTACATAGGCTCATGTTGGCTGCTTATACTGCTTTGTAATTGCTAGCTTACTGAAGCAGGTCAAAGTATAATACTTTGAAAGAATAAATAAGTTTTACTAATTTCTATGCCCCCATCTTCACTATAAATGACTAGTTTGCAGCTATATTTCTACATGACCAGTGTAACAACTGTACTATGAAAAGTGTTATCTTTGCTGCTAAGATAGCATGAGACAGATCCTGTGTAGATGCAAAGCACTAGTTCTGAGTGAGCTCTGCCAGTTTAGGCAAGTTCAAAATCTGGACAGATATACCTTATGACATTCAGACAGTCTCCAGCCAAAAATTCTCAAAGAGAACAAAATGTGTGAGTGTATGGCATATAGAGATGTGGAAGAACCAGGAGCCGCCAGAGTGACTTCAGAGGAGACGCTAGGAAAACAACATAACTTACTAGAGAGGAGACATGTTATTGCTGCTCTGGGAAGCCGACATCTGCACCTCTGTGTGGGATGATATAAACCTTACGTTGGATTCCTGAGCACAGAGAGGCCATGTGCAAGTGAGAGGTATATGCAGGCTCCTCAGGCTGCAAACAGCTTGGATAGAGCGTGCTCCAAACTAAGAACTTGCCTAACACTATCATATGCACAGTAATGCAGGGCTTGTTAACAATACCTACAAAAATGAGGGCTTATTTCTCTTCAGAAAGTCAGTGTGCAGAGCTTCCAGCCTTCACTGATGTCCTGTAGACTGTGAGCCTCTCTGCCCTCCTAGGTGTATGCAGGAAAATCTCATTTGAGTGAAATCATCTACTTAGCTCGCTTTCCCAGCACTCTGCCTTCCCCTGCTTTAGCAAAAAAACCATGTCTTTACCCTCTGTATACAAAGGATGGTGTAGCTAGAGCTTCTGCTGTGCCCATCCTTACCTTTCAGCTATTTCTTCATCTCCTTCATTTCTGGGAGCGGGTGAGTGGGACACCTGGCTTTCTCTCACTGCTGTGGAGTTTGACAAAAATTTCCAGGCTCCTTTTGCTTTTTCTCAGCCTTATCTTGCACAAACAAGAATGAAGAAGAGCAGTAGCTGGGAATCAAACTGGGGGGCTGTAATTTGGAAAGCAACCACAGGGTGGTTCCAAGGGGTGAAGGAGCGCATGGAGCATGTAGTTACTAATGCGGGTGACATTTGTGTGCTTTTGTGTGTTATCGCCATTCACAGAGAGACAATCTTTTATGAGGGGTTCCTTCTAGAGTATTATTTGTGGCAGAAAGGGAAGAGATCTTTCTTTGAAGAAAACAGTAGGAACTGAATGAAGGAGAACCCATTTTGGAAGCCACACAGGCATGAATGGCCACTACCAGTGAGAGGGTGATGATATTGTGGGAGATGAAGCAGGAATGGAGAAAGACCTGCATGTTGAAGATGAAAGGGAAAATTTCTGTATTCTCTTGTTCACTTTCTCTGTTCCTGTTCTTTTCCCTGTTGCATTTGAGAAGGCTACTCTCTCTTCTTTTTCCTGTATTCTGTCACGATAGAAGAAAAAGCTCTTGTAAGGGGACAGTTGGAAAGCAGTCTCAATTTCTCACCCATATCTTTGCAACACTCTTTATGGTAAAGGGATGGGGGGTTTCCCCTCGCTCGGACCATGCAGTTCAGCTGTAAGAAAAAAAACATTGGGCTGCCAGCACTGTATTACACACTCTTTGCTCTCTTGCTAGTGCCCTTGAGCAGATGTAATGTGAGCCTGGTACGTGCTCTGAGGATGCATTCTTCATGCCGAGGAGGGGAAGGGCTATCTACAGGTAACTGAGCTGGTTTGGAGCTCAGGAGACCTGCATGAAAACTCCAGCCACAACTCTAACTTTCTGTTTAATTTTAAGTAAAGATCTGCAAAGGCATTTTATGCCTCCGTCAGGATAGTAGTTTCTGACCCCATAAGAAAATTGTGAGAGTAACTGAGCTAATAAAGGCGTGGATGTATGCTGTGATATTGCAGAACACGTAAGAATCTGGTTCTATAAAATCCTTTTTGTGTCCCTGTGGAAGACTACTGCAAAGGTAGTTTTTGGATGACATTATACTCCCCCACTCTTTAAGTCCTTATTTTTAAAAACATCTTCAGTATTCATAAGCAATCACTTCCTCCGTCACCAGTCTTGTTTACAGCAAAATGGCAATAAAAAGTAAATTACTCTGTTTTCAGAGCTAAAGAGCAGTAGCCACTGTTTGATGTCAGCTCCCATCCCCTTTCTATTACCCTTCTGCGTGGCTAAAGAAATCGATTTGTTGTTAAACTGGCATTTATTTTGTTTTACATGTCAGGCTATTATTGCAAGGAGTGGGTGATTTTTTTTTTTTGGCCATTTTCTGAGTGTGTCCTGTGAGGACATGTTCAGCATGGGTATATACTGCTGCACTCTTCTGGATGGAATTAGAACTGGCCAGACCAGCCTTTTCACTGCTAACAAGGGGAGGTAATTCTGGTTCTGCCACATGGTAGATGCCTGTGTAAAATCTACACAGGCATGCTTCAGAAAAATAAAATCTACATTTTCTTTCCTCTTGTTTCAAGAGGTTCATAGCAGTAATATCCCAAGCAATGCCTAACTTGACATAGATTCCTTACAACACACTGTATTTTGTCTTATGAGGCCTGTTGGTCATTGTAACAGACCAAGATCATGAAGTGTGCAGCAACTGTTACTGCTTCAAACTTGGAGATAATAAATACACATCATCATGTTGAGTAATGGAAATATATCAAGTGTTGCACATCTGTTTTCAGGGATGCATATAACCCAGACAAAAACAATAGTCAAACAGGGAAAGTAGAATAATTTCCAGGTCGGTGGTAATAACTGTTCACACAACACTCAGGGGAAATCAAGCATGCGTATTTGCATTCAGATATGTGCTGCAAACTCAAGAAGTCTGCATACCCTTCTATAAAAGCATGCCAAAGTTTCTTTGAAAAGTTGTGTTTTTCATCACATTAATTACATGTTGGATTTGGGTAGAAGACCACCATCATGACATTACATCAACAACTTTTGCCTAATATAAATACCACAAAGAATCCTGCAAACTAAAGTGAGCACACTCTATCCAAGAAATCTGTGCAGAACACAGTTTAGCAGAGCAGACCAGAAATATCACCTTACTTGGCACCCTGCTTCTGAAATTTAGAATACCTCATGAAGCAGTGATGCTCTTCTAGAAAGGGAAAAGATATCTTTCTGATTTCCAATTTCTCCTTTTGTATTTATAGTTTCTATCTTTATATTACATCACAGTTCCTTCTTAGATGTATTTCTCCTGTGCTTTAACATGGATGTAAGTGGAAAACTAATACAGTGCCTTTGAAAATCCCAAAATTGCACAAATTCTGAGAACAGGAAAGAGTGCACCCCTTTCCTAACAACATCAAAGGAGAGTCTCAGGGCATTTCAAATGAAGATAAAAATGTTTAATTCTGTGTAGAGAAAATATTTTCAAGTGAAACATACATTGGAAAGAGAAAGCTCCCTCCCCAGTGTTTTGGCCTTGCAGCCTCTCTAAAGTCCCAGGACTGAGACTGAGTCACAAGTAGAATTTGAATGCTTTATTTGTTGTTCTTCTTCTTGTCTAAAATAATTATATGCTGCCGTGTTAGTGGAAGAAGGTTACTCTATGGAAGAAATAGCTAGGGGCAGTTGGATACTCAAGGCAGTTGTGTGCTTTATAGAAGCTATGTCTAAGCTGGAGGACAGTCCAAGTTTCTGGATCCGGGTGCATGACCCTGTGCCCATCCTGGTGCAAGAGACAACTTACAGCCTTCTTGTGCCTTAAGGACTAAAGCCCTAAGACATACAGCGGCATGCACGTAAGGTTATTTTCATTGCAAACTGCATGGCTTAAAATGTGTCAGAATAGTATAGTTGGGTTGGGTGTGCTTTGAGTTTTTTTCTGCGTAACACAATGATTGACTTTTTCATCCCATTTTTCCAACCTAGGGTCCTGGCACCAAGTGCTATACTCTGCTTAGCAGCTACGTGGCTTCTTTGCACCAATGCAAAACTTCAGAAATATAATTTGATTAAATGAAGGGAAAAAACAAATGTATTTTTATTCTCAGTCCTGAGAATTCTTACAGAATCTAAAACTAAGTGGGAATTAGAAATGTGAGAAAAAGGACCCAAGCATAGAGAAATTAGTGCTATTGGCATGTTACAGTAAATGTGGTTTGGGCTCAGATATTCAGCATTGTATTCCTCTAGCCAGCCAGCCCAAAACGTAATACATTATAATTCCAAGTGTTGTTAATACTGCATTTTTATCTGTTGTTTACAGTGTCAAAACGAAGCCTAATATTGCATCCTTACTCAACGACTGGGTTATAAGATCTTTTTTATGTGGACTGTGATATAAGGAAAGATTATTCACATGATCAAGTCATGGCCTTCCTACATATTTCCTCAGGCCTTTTGCCCTGAAAAGGTGACTCTCAATTTTAAAGTGCTAACTTTGAGTAGCAGTACACAACAGAAGTATATTATTTTTTAATTTTTAAAAATGAATACTGTCTGTGCGACTTTTATCATGCATGAAATTGACAGTGGCTGTTGGAATTATACTACCTAATCTATTGAAAGCCTTGAATTGACACCTGCAGGTAACTGAATTAATAGCACTCAGTTTTGTAAAACAGCTAAATAATGGCAGTATTATGCCGAATATCTGACAGGTGAAATACATATAAGTTCCCTTCTTCTGCAAGTATTGAAGTATTGCTGAGATCTTAATGTTCATGGCTCCAAAAACTGAGAGTAAAGAATTGTAATCTCATGACTTGCTCCTTTCTCCACATTGTTCAGCAATGTTTTTGCTGTTGTTAAGCACTTTTTCTGTTGTTTTCTTGTGCTGTGTTAAAAGCTGGACCACATTCCAAGTTTAAAAGTGAGGATCTTTTATAATTTGTGCACTTCTGCTTCTGTCTTCTCTTATTCCCAGATTCTGCTCGCACACAGTAAACGTGTATCTCTGCTGAAGTCAATGCACAGGGAGAAAACTTTTTTTTCCAGGCCAGTGGTGAGCTTCATCAATAGAAGGACACCTTTATATGTTTTGCTATAGCAGGTGTAAAGCAGAAGGATAGATGTTGGGGAAAGATGTGTGGTAAAATGGCTCTGAACCTCTCTGCTAGAATTTTTCTACAAAGAACACATGCCAAGAAAAAAGACCCACAGACCCTCTTTATTGGCTGGATTATTCATCACCTTCTGCTGGGTTCATGGTCCATTCTTGCCCTATTTTCATTTCTTGAAGGTAGCTGTAGCCTACTGAAAGGCCTTAAATTTTGGAGCAGCGAGAAAGAAGGGATCTAAACAAGGACAGAAAGTTGCTCAGTCTCTCTGCTTCTTTCACATAAAGTGAACATAAGAGCCACTTTTGGACACAAAACAGGGCCAATGCGTCTTCTCTCTTCTTTCTCTATTGCTCGTCTTTTCTTTACTTGATACTTTTCTTCTGCATCCTGGTCCCTCATATGGATCAAAATCCAGTTAATAGTTGAGCTCAAGGCAGACCTTTAATCTGTGCTGTTCTGGTGAGCTTTAAATCGAATAGACTCACTTTGAGCTTTTTCAGGTGCAAAACATGATAAATGTGCCTTTGAACTTGCAGCCTAAGTTCATTTTCCTTGCCACTAATTTGATTTCTTCCTAATGTAAGCTTTTTGAGTGGTCTTGGTCTGAAGATGGAAACTTGGCTCATGGAAACATTTTGGGACAATATAGAATGTTTATGGAAAACTAAGAAAAAAGCAGTAAGAAGGAGGGATATGGTCAATTGTACTTACTGTTCCAGACCACAGTGATACTTGTGTGGTAGCTGCAGAGCTTCAGAGGTGTTAATGAAACAGTCTTTGTCATTCTTGGGATAAAGGAGAATATTGCTGTCCTTGGCTTTAGAGGAAGGGAAGGATAGTCTCCTCAGACATGGTCTCTGATATTGGTATGACTTTTAGGTAATTTTCAGAGGTTCTGAACATCCATAACTCCAAATTAAATCTTTGTGTTGTTCCCAGACAATCTTGCCTCCCATTGTAGCTTCTTTCCAGGGTCTTTCAGTTATAAGATTGTCCAGCAGGGTAGAAAGAGGAGGGAGTTTTACCTACAGTGTCATCCAGACCTGCAGTAGCTATGTGGGAGGAAAGCATCAAACTGCAAAGTATCAGAACTGGAATCGAACCCTGATATACAGAGGTTAAGCAGGTCTGCCTCTCATCTCCCCATTATCATAATCACAATACATTTTTTTCAGCTAAATGCAAGGTAGCAGGACAGATTGGATTATGGTGACTTCCCCAAAAAGTCAACATACCATCTTAAATCAGAGACAATACTAACAAAACAAGGATTAGCTTTAGCTGGAATGCAGGTATTTGCTGGGAAAGAGGGAGTGAAACACGCATCAAAATCTAGCCAGAGTTTGCAAATCAAAGAACTACTGAGTTGCAAGTGAGTTTTTTCAAAGGACAGCAAGAATATCTACTAGAGTACCAAGGGTCTTCTGTCTCATGGTGACTTATAAGCAGAAGACAGGTACAGGCATTGATTTGACTAAAACATTCAGTTTGAGACACAGTGGAACTTTTTGCTCTTTGATTAAAATTCCTTGTGCTACACCATAAGCATTTCCTCTCTTTCACTTTGTCCCAAAGGGCTTGCTATAGTGGGGGACACTGAGCAGGTGACCACGTTATCAGTCTATTCGTTCAATACATACACCTTCTGCTAGCTATGCATGAATAGGAGGGGTTGCGTCAAAGCTGAACAAAGAATTACGGTGCTGTTGGAATTTGGCCTGCAATCACATCCATATAATGCCACCTTCACTCCAGTACGATTACGTTGGTGTAGGTCGGAGTAAATTGTGCTCCTGTGCTAAGGTAAGTTGTACGTCTTGTGCTATGTGTGCTACCTTTTCTCATTTTGCAATTGTTGTTTGTTGTGTTTTAAGGCTGAATTTGTTTTCAGTATTGTTCTCAGTGCTATACTTGCAGCTTCCAGTACTGCCTCAATGCCCCAACTTGTAATATTTTGTGGAAATGAAGTGAGTGAGTGAGAGCGTGTATGTATGTAGAATTACCATCTAATAATGCTAGATTTTATGACATGAGTAAGAGCCATTAAGAAATTGGCTTGTGATTCTTCAGGCATTCCCCACAAAACCTACTGCTGTGAGTCACCCCACTGAGACTGGTAGGATCAGACCTTGCATATGCTCCAGTGGTATTTGTCCAATGGTCTTCTCTTACAGAAGCTGGTGGTGGTGACACAGATGTGCTGGAGTGGTCACTGGCCTTGTTTCAATTTGAAACATGGAACTGTGATTTTTGGAAAGCTGGAGATTAAGGGAATGTGCACCTTTCACATCACAGTTGAAAGACTATGCCAGCATATGTTTATCAAGAAGCTTTCAGGGTGAACAGGCATTAGCAGTATTTTGTTGTCGTACCACAGTTGTTATAATGTTCGCACACAAGAAGGTGTTGCAATTGTACTATGAGCTGGGGAAATCATGGCAATTCTGCTGCAAGACTCTCACGTCACACTGTTCTCTGCCATAACAAAATGTACATACCAGCAAACGGCTTGGCACAGAGGAGGGTAAAGTTTTTTCCTGAGGTGAGGGAAGGGAACTTGCCCCACCTCAATGATATTGTTTGAGCTTCAAAAGAGCCTCTCTTTGAGACTTTTTAAAGTTTCTTGGTAAACTGAGATGCTGCACAGAGCAATTAGACACCAGACCTAAAGGTAGAACTGTTTAATCCTTATTTTTAGCACTTTGCGTTTTATGAGTACATCCCACTCGGTGAAGTAAATTAGTAAATAAAATTAAAGACAGGGAAATGTAGGCATAAAAATAAATCATTTTCTCATAAGCTCTTGTAGTAGAGCCAGATGAGAAGCAAAGAGATTGTAGCCTGAAAGCTAAATGTCTCTTGGAGCAGTTCCCCTTCACTGTAGTTAGATCTCAACTTAGGGATCACAGTACACTCTGAGAAGAAAGGAGAAGTTTCTTTTCTTCCCTTGAAATGAACTTGTCAGTTTTGCATCCAGAAGTGTGATATTTACAGTTTAATAATTCTCTGATGTATTTAACAATGACGGGCTCTTAATTCTTACATTCTTTGAAACATTTTGGTTTGGATAGATAGGCTACGTGTGCTGTGCAAACTTCAACAGAGTTATTTAAAATATCTTACATAAGGAAACCTTTCTTGAGAATCTCTGTGTACATAATAGATGGGTATTACTGCCTTGTGAAGTAGATCATGATTCCTCAGGCACTCAGATTAATGAAGTCTTGGTTTTGTTTCTTAATCCTGTGAAGGGACAAAGCCTAACAACGATTTTTGACCCCTGCAGTGCTTAAGCAGGACAGCCAAACTTTAATTATTAGTAGGCAGAGACCTCTGCTGGAAATTGTTTAGTACTTCAGGGAAATACAGATTTCTATTAACAATTAGAACAAAGCTTGGAAAACCCTCCTGGTGAGAAAGGTCAGAGGCCTGGGAAGGACTACCTTAATGGCAGCATACATATTCTTTACGTGGTCTTTCACTCTGTCCTTTCTGTGAGAGCTGAATGGCTCTCTTTAAAGAAAATAAATGATCTAACTTGGATCTGTACACAAGTACAACAATGGCAACACTTTTGGACTGCCTCTGGGAAAAAGCAGTCCATTTGACCCAGCAGTGTCTTGGCAGACAGAAGTATGTCCATGGCGTTGGCAACAGCCGTGCAGGAGATGCACCTTTGGCTAATGCAAGGGACCCCAGGGAGAAGAGAAAGCCCAGCTGGACAAGTTCTTCTGGCAAGTACAGCATGGTAGTAGCACCAGCATGTGCTAAGTAGCTTCAGAGACAGCCATTAACAAATGATCAGCAAAATGTTGCAGCCACAATCCCTGTGCTAGTCTGTCCTGCAGAAGCTTCATCATTGATATTTTCTTTTATTAACAGTTGCAGTGCTTTCGGACATGGTGGTACAGCTAGCACTATGCTGCCAGTTTCTCATCTCAGGGCAGGTGGTATAAAGCTAAAGCAAGATTTGACCGAATAGTTTTTCCCAGTAGGTTGCAAAATTTGGTAGCTGTCAGAAGCATTGGCTTCCCATTTCTGAAATCGAAACCAGTTTTGCTCTGGTTTTGCTCCAGGACAGCACCAGAAACAGCAAACCACCAAAGCTCCTGAGATTCAACGAGTGTCCACCAGGCATAATTCTGAAGAGTCCCAAGCTTGTCTCCAGACAATGGGATTCAAGCTCAAAAATAAAAGAACACTTCTCATGGAAATTGCAACTTAAAAGCATGTGCTGTTATTTTCTCCCCAAATCCATAAAAAGTCACAATAAAATGTCTAGAAGCATCTGGATTCTTTGCAGTTGATCAGTCAGTCCATTGGTCTAGCACGGTACAGAGTTACAAACAGCACAATCAATGCAATTTGGAGGAAACTATGCTATAAAATGGCCCTCGTGCAAAGTTTATTAGTTAATGGAAAGATTCCTACTGACTTCAAGTTTTCGATTGTGCTCAAACACAGCATCTCCACCAGGTACATAATATGCATATATAGTAGATTGCATTTTAACAGTTTCCCTAGCCATTTACAACTACAGCTTTCTCTGCTTTAAGTGGAGTGTAGCTGGTGGCCATGTGTACAAGGAATGGTAGTAAAGTTTTCAGTGTGAGTGACAGTCTGACAGACTTCTTGGAGGGGTCAGGATATTAACTTTTAAACTAAAGCTTCCCAGTGGACTTCCCATTTTTCTTAGAAAAATTTGCCAAAACTTTCTTGGTTTATCCTCAGACCAAAGCCCAGTTTAGAAATCCTAGCTTTGTAGTATTTTATGGTTCTGTCTGCTAATGTTTCTTTCAGTTAATTTTCATACAAACACGTTCCTGCTCCTATTGACCCAAACAGCCAGTACTGAATACTTATGGACTAGTTCAGTTCACACACATCTCTTTATTTGAAAGAATATCTGGAGTCACAGATTTTCTGATTAAAGAAGAAATCAGATAATCTCAGCCTAAAGCTCTTTCATCCAGCACCCCACCCCAAAGTCCAGCCTCTATACGTGACTGCTTGTTCAAAATTACTTCTCAGCGAGTTTTCATGTCTGCCTCTTCTTATTTGGCCCTGTCTCTTTTCCTTTGACAAACCACTCCTCACACCAATACTAGATATATATTAGGAATTCCTGGGCGGCTTGGCTTTTGATTTTTTGAAGAAACCATGTGTCTTACAATCTTTATCTTACACAAAGAGCCCATTGACCTACCCATTTCAGTGATGTTTAAGAGGCAGAGGATCCTCTGATACCTCCTTCCTAACACATTGTTTGACTCTTCTTTGATCTACACTAACAACATCATTTTTCTGTGGTAAATAGAATACGTGGCCTTGGAATATTTAAAATATACAGAATATATTACCTTAAATACAGAGTTGCATTCATACAGATTAGTTTCCCTGACATGCCAGAACAAATCACTCATATTTTACATTATTTACTACTGATCATAAATAAAATTCACATTGTGATAACCCTTGCTATGATGTTGGGCCTGCATGTTGTTCATTTCTCCAGGTGTAGGCAGTTTTCATAACCTATCTGTATCTAGTTTTTGTGACAAACATTTGTCACAGACATAGGCTTTACTGGGCTAGGTGCTAGGCATGTGAAGAGCAAAGAGAAAGTTTCTGATTTTTCTATACACTCCACTATAACATTCCCAAACACTGTGCCTGAACTTAGTTTTGTATTGCTTATCCTTGTAAGCATGCCAATCTGCATTAGCATTTTAGGTTGCTTAAGCACTCTGGTGGCCATTTTAGTGTCAAAGGAGAAAAATGAACACAAATAAGGTGTTCTGAGTACTTGGCTTCCATGTCATCCTCAAAAATATTCTAAAAGGTCTAGTGATCCAAACTGAAAATAATTTCAACGGTTTTTGATATAAATTGGCAGTACAAGCAATGTTCGTAAAGAAACACTTGGCCAGGTTAGGATAGTCAGTACAAAGCTGCAAATTGAGTCCGTTATTTCACAGAGGATCAAATACTGAGAAAAAGTTTACTTACATTATTGTGCTCAACCCTGATAAAGTAATTGAAGTTGCAGCTGGAAGGAACATGTAGCCCATCGAATCCTTTAAAATGCTCATTGTTTTTATTAGTATTTTTACCTGTTATGCACATCATTAACATTGTAAGGAAAGCAGGAGTCATAGTACATGTATTTCTGAAAGCAAGCTAATTTTAGAGAAAGCCAACATTATCTTCCTTTTACACTACAAATAAGATGATTAGAAGTACGATGGAAAGCACGAGTGTTTAGAAAGTCTGCTTTGGGGGCCACCTTAAAAGCATTTGTATGTTATAAATGATCACAGAAATGAGTATGAAAAAATGCATAGATGAATTTTGAAATTGTAGAGGTTTTGGCAAGCAAGTGAGAAGCCTTTTCTCATAGTGTCATCTGTTTTTACTTTTACGCTAAAACAGCCCTGCGGTATCCTTTTAAATAGTGCAGGAGCCCCCAGCTGGGCCTCCCTGACTTCTAGTGCAAAACCCACCAAAATGTAGAAAAAAGCTTTCCCTCTAAATACCAAGAGCCATGTGTCAAAAGTGCATGTGTGTATGCTATAATATAGAACCAAGTTGTGTGATTTGTGTAGATTTTACAGATTAGAAGAGAAATCAGTTTTGTCACCATATTGACACCTTCTCCTAGATGAAGAATTCAGACCAACCTGAAAACAAAAGCCCAGCATTAGGACTAATCAGCCTTAAAGATGGAATAAATTAACATTTTAAAAGCACATCTATCCCCAGCAGAGTTGTTAGCCAAGAAAGGGAAGGCTCCACTAAATCCAGTAGAGATTCAGCTGTTGACATTGCACAGGCATATTCCGATGCATGGTGACACAACATCAAGAGATAACATCTTCAGTCTTTTTCAGTAAGAATCTTTAGTTTGCCTCTGTAGGATTTTTCATATGGAGGTGTCTCTACTACAACATTCATTCTATTCAGTCAGTCATTCTTGGAGGTTTTTGTAGGACATCTAAGTGATTCAGTCAGTATATGGATAGTAACAATAAAGCTCCAGGCCTTAGGAGCATCACAACATAACCCAGATTCCCATCGATTGCAGTAATAGCAACCGTACATGTTCTGACTTGGCTTCTGCTCATTACTGTAGCAGCAGCTCCGAATGCTACTGCCCATTCAGTGGAAGACTTGAGCTGAGCATGCTGCATGGTGGGGCAGCAGCCTTTGACATGTCTGGCAATGAACTACATCCCATGAATCTGGAGACAAGCATTTAGGTGCTCAAAGCTGTAGTTTTTAAGTGTTTGAAGCACAAGCTTCAAATAAAAGAGCTTGCAGGGGCACGTCACTAAGAAAAACGAGAGAAATGGTGCATTTGTCCTTAATCCAAACCAGAGTGGTTACTGACAGAAGAAGGACACTAAGAGGATCAAAGCTGTCACCAAAAAAAATGTGGTAGTTAAAAGAGAGGGTGCAGCAGTATCCTCGTTCCTACTGATACTTCCCTCGCTGCAAAATGCTGAGAGAGACTGCACATAAACATTTTTATTATCATGTCACATGATGGTGCTGCATTGACGGTGATAGATTTCCTGGCAAATGTTTGTGTAGAAAGGCAAACATATGGCAGAGTGATCTACTGTGAGACGGCTATTTGGACCTCCGCCCAGCCCTTCAGGGATTCTCAGGATCAGTAAGAACCAGTAGGTTCGTTATAGTGTGTGTGTGTATGAGAACGTGTGTGTGAGAGAGAGAACGAGTTCATATTCGATGCAATAAAGGGATGTGTATATCACATTTCTGATGTCTGAAGGTTTACATCAGCTTTGTGTGTATATACTTCGCTGAATACAATTTTACGTGATATATGTATACAGTTTAAGTAACGTCTAGTATAAATTTAATCTTCCAGTTTTTCATTAGTAGTCTGTAAGTGTGCAGAACTACATAGTATTTATAAGACTGAAATTCTGTCTGGAGAACTCAAATGCAGAATCTCGCTGGTCGTGCAAGTGGGCGGTCAGAATTAATGGGAATTTTACACTCGGCAGGCTTGCGTGAGTGTGCTTCCTTTCATTGCCTTGTGCAGCAGAGGACTGGGTACACCGGGTACACACTGGCCAAATTATTCCTTGTATTGGTGTCAGCAAAGTTGCACCAAGAGCATTTAGCCTATTGACCTTTGTAACGACTACAATTATTGTAAACTACATATTCGCTGAGAAATTAATTCCTCACTTTAGTTTGTATACCTGTTATCACTTTATTAACTTTGGGAAATGAACACAAAATGGAACCATCTTTTGCCTGTTCATTTAAAGTCCCATTGCTGAAACAAACAGACAAACAAATTGCACAAAGTCTATATAATGGCCAGTACTAGGTGTAAAACAGCTTATGGTTTTCAGTTATAGAATACCCTGCTGTTACTGGTTTATATTACTGCCCTGAATCTCGGTTGTTCATATCCCTTGTTAACAATGTTAATTTTATGTTATGTGGATGTTACTGATATCCAGGTAAATAGTTTATATTGGTTTGCATCCTTCTATATTGGGTGCTGAAGTCTACATGCTATGAGTTCCCTAAGCTACCATTGTAAGGTAAAAACTATCCTGGAAGGCTGGTAGCGGGCAGAGGAGGACACTGCATGGGAAACCAAACTGCAGCTCATTTCAATTTCATGCCATTGCTGCCTGAGGCTTGTCCTTCACACAGATGTATGGAAAAGTGGATCTTTTCCTGTTGGCAGGATCCAAAATGACACATAGGTCCAGAGCTAGACCTCAGTTTAAGCTTTCTGCTTAAACTGAGGTCTAGCTCTGGACCTATGTGTCATTTAAGCTCTCTGTTTAAACTGAGGCTTGCGGGGCAGCACAATTTAATTAAAGGTCTGTGGTGCCTAACCAGATGTACCAATTCTTGCCTTTCTACTGCTCCTCTGCTAGCCACACTCCAGAAATTCACTGTTGATCACTAGATGACAAAAAGCAGCTGTGAGTGTTCAAACTATTTCTCCTCTTCGGGCACCACAGGCCACGTGGCAACAAAGACTGACTTTTATCTTCATAGGGCCAGCATCTGCCCAGTACGGCAAGCTCTCAGACCCCATGAAGTTGCAGAAGGAGGATGCAATACAAGCAATTAATACAGGCATTACATGAATGGACAGAAGATTTGGACGCTTTCGGTCCCAAAGTCCCTGCTCATCTCTAGACAGGCAATATGCCCTTTGAAAGTTTCCGTGGGAGGTTTGCCTGAGTAAGACAGGAGCATCATGTCCAGTGGGAGTAACAGTCTATAAATACTTGTCCATTATAAGACTATCATTGCCAATTCTGTTTGGCTGCTTCATCTCATAATATTCTCTTTGACTTTCTTAATACTAACCAGCTTAAATATTTTATGCTTGTCTTCCAGCAATATACTAAGCCCCTTGCTGCTACTCAGTGAAGATAGGTATCATTTTCTGTTTATTCTGAAACATTGTAGTTCTCTGAACTACAGTGGGAGGGTTTGAACTAGTATTTATGTTCAATAAGCATCCACTTAAACACAAGTGACAGCTAAAGAAGAAAATAAACAAGTGGTCAGAAGCAAGCCATTTCCTTACCACATCACTATGTTCTAATTAAATAGTAATGTTGTCACTTCTCTAGAAATACATATTTCCTGGCTTATAATAATTTCTTTGCAAATCTGTTAGGATGTGTATTATTTTGTAATATTTCTATTGTCTTTGTATCTTATTGAGATTTTACATTTTAGCAACTCAGTTTCTCAGTGATATAAATCAGGGGCAACTTCACTGTATCCAAAGTAGATAAAGTGGCATAAACAGTAGCAGAAACAGACCCTTTGACTTCTAAGAGACCTAGTGCATATTGGCTGTTTGCTAGCAAGTGCAGTAGCCCTGATTTGTTATTATTCTATTTATTATTTATAAACATATAACTTCCTAAACTCAGAAGAAAAAAACACGCCTTCTTTGAAGAGGGCAGTGTTGAGGAAAGCAAAGTCAGACTATGGGGAAAGGGATACATTATACAACAAAGGGATCACTGAAGCACCGGGCAAGATAATGTTAATTACAAGTTATAATCTTAATTGTTATTAAGCACACTAACTTCCTTTCCTCCTCTACATCTTACTTGTGACCTTTTCTTCTCATCCTATATACCACTTTTAATTCCAGGCTCTTTACATTCCTATGCTAACCCTCGCTCATTAGAGATGTGGTAGAACTAATCAGCTGTCCTGGGTGTCTGGGAGGGATGGAGTTTTGGGGAAGGAATTCAAAAGAAATGAAGTTGTGATTCTTGAGAAGCAGGATAGGAAGGACATGTCACGAGCAGGGAGTATAGGCTGGAGATCTCTGAGAGACAAATAGGTGAGCAGGATATTAGGTTTGGCATGGTTAATGGGGAAACAATCAACATGTGGCTGCCACATGACAAGATGTAAGTAGGAAGGGGCAGTCTTGCAGGCCATCGCAAGAAACATGATCCTGAGGTAGTGGGAATGTGGAATGTGTGAAGAAATGTGCTTTCAAGAAGTTCTCACAGGAGCCAGCTGGAACCAGTTCTTGCGCTGCGCAGGGTGGTGTGCTGATCTTTCAGAGTACAGCAGAAGGCTTAAGTGATAGCATTTCAGACCAAGTGTGGTGGTGGTGGATTCGGCAGCTTCAGTCTCTCCCTTCCAGCTTCCCTTCACTCCCTGGAGAGGAAAGGAGTGGCTGCCCAGAGAGCTGGGTCCTTCTTTGTTGGGAATGAGGGAGGGAGAGAAAATAACTGGCCACATTTTCTGCCTGGCCAGCGATGACTTACTTCCCCTGCAGCGCATCAGGTGCAGTATCATCCATACCCACTTCCCCAAGCACTTCCTCATGCCCATATTCATCCTGGCACCCATCATGGTCATCACCCTCAGCATCACCATGGCCACACAGCCTCTAAGGACTCTCCTCAATGCCTTCAACCCCAGTAATATCTCAGTCCTTAACCCCAAGTCCCTTTGAGCACTAGTATCATCCAGGAGCCAGGGGGATGAGACAGCAGGTCTGGGCAGGATGAGGGTGTGAAGGTGAGAAAAAATGTACTTGTTTTGGCTGGGATAGAGTTAATTTTCTTCACAGTAGCTCATATGCAGTAGCTTCACAGCAAAGAAGCAGCAGGATGCTCAGTCCAGTGAAGCCAATGTGTAAAACACAGGTATGGCAGGAAGAAGTTGTTTCCAAGTGACTCTTGAGCAAAGCAAAGTGATTATAAAGAACTGCCATATCCTCAAAGGCATTGCTTCACATGGACTGGAGAAAGAGGGTATGTGGATGGGAGAGGGCAAGAAAGAATGTGTAGTGGTGATATCTGGAGAAAAGTGCCTTCATGGAGAAGAAAAATGCTCATGGGAAAAGAAAGATAGTAAGATTTGGATGTGGCCTAGGTAAAAGAGGTGGCAGGAGATAAGACCCATTTTATAGTCAGAGACTCTCGGAGTCTCTGAGAGTTTGATGATGTTGACCATGGGAATAGAGGAGGATGATCTGAAGAAAGCTTGAGAGGTGACATCATGGGGAAAATGCTGAGAGTTTTTCTAATGATTTCAACAGAGTTGGGATGACATTCCGGTCATTCAGATTGGATTCTGTTAAACTCTTGTTGATGCCAAGCTATCCAGGAAGAAACTCCTGACTTAATTATTAATTAATTCCTTGTTTTTCCTGTGATAACACCTATGCATCACACTGCATTACAACAGATGAGATTGAGAGCTTGGGTTCTGGAGGTGTGAATTCTAGAGCAATGGGTACATCCCAACATCAAACTGCTGCCCCTGAGAGGGGTTTTATGGTACAAAACAGTCACAACCTCAAGAGGTTGCATGCTAGCCACATTATTTCTTTCTGTTCCCCAGTTTCTGGCACTGTCATTCAGGTGACACAAAAGTGAAGTTACAAAGCTCCTTAAATAAATACGTTCTGTTGTCCATGTCAGGATGCAATTATTCATTAAGTCACATTCCAAAAGGCACTTTGATGAATGTACCAGAGGGCATGTGAGAGAAAGCCTTTTCTCCAGTATTTATGAGGGGAAACTACAATGGGGTAAGTGTCATGAATCTGGCACTAAATTTATTGTTCCTGTCAACTCTCAACATATTTCTCACCCAATAAATTTCTGAGGCTTTAGATGACACATTTAAAATATTTCTCCAGAGGAGAAATGTCTGTTGCAGGTTTTCTTTCCTAGGTATTATGGCTTTATAGCTTTAGAGATGGAGCTTCTCAGCTGGCCATTTGAAGAGGCATTTTATAGAATAGTATATCAAATGGAGATGAGAAGTCATTAGTTTCATTGTAACGAATGACATCTCTACTAAACACTTAAAATTATGGGAACAGCAAAGTAGACTGTGCAACTTCTGTCCAACAAGATAATCTTCATATCACAGACAATGTTTACTTCATATTGATGGAAGTACTAGATTTTCATGAATGTTTCTCAACAAATAGCTGCTAAAGCATCTCACATGCCACAAGAGAAAATTCAAAGAACAGTGAAGTTGCAAAGTCAGGTAGTCAAATGTTGGGAAATACTTCGGCTCAGCTTGCTGGTGCAACTTTAATTCTGCTGTCTTCTTGAGAGGTTTGTGATACAATCAATAATCTCTCTCTGGGTTGGTTGGTTTGGTTTTTCCCCCTGTAGCAAATGTCAGGCTGGTTACCATGTAGAGACGCTAGTAGGTGATAGAGTCCAATACCTTTGAATGCAGTGTCAAGATTTCCACATAAGCTGATGAGTTAACTGGCGGCACAGTAACAGATCATTAGTCTTTGCATGGAGAAGTTACTAGCAGAGAATGAGACGTACTGGGCCACAGAATTTTGTTAGATAATGTGTGGATTTTCATGATGTATTCTAAGATATTCTGAAATCTTTATATTCTTACACCCATGGCTGCTTTCACCTCTGTATCCTAATCCCTTTCTGCTTTTCTCACGTCTTTTCCAAGCTTTAGCTCCTGCTCCCCTTTCAGCTTTTCCCAGTTCTCTCTGCATGCAGGTCTGGTCACTCCACTCTGGTATACTATCTAGGTACTTGTAGGGAGACAGCCATATTTTTCTCTCATGAGCTTTCCTTCCACAGTCATCTCCAGTCATGAGCTGAATCACATTCACTTTAGCCTAGAGCATGTTTAGTCCAGACAGAACATCTGAGACTTGTTTATCAACCCCTATTGAGCGCATATGAATGCTTTTCAAAGTCTTGCAACTCGGCTACGGTTTTATGGATATTCTTAGGATGAGAAAAGGTACCTGGCAATTTGGTAATTTTACAGTTATTTCTTCTACTGTCATTGTCAGAAGAGTTTTGATTTTTAGCCACACAATCATCATGGAAAATTTAAATTCTAATGGCTAAATCATGAAAAATATACAAGAAACTGAAAACAAAGGTTTGAATTGGAAATTGTTAAGCAGCATTAACTGTAGGCATCTTTTGTCTGCTGTAGCTGTAGTTGAAATGTCTGTAGAGAACAAGGAATGGCAGCAATGCATACTTGTTAATAACATTTCCATCCCATACAAACCTTTCCAACTAATAGTGGAAGGCTCCCAACCAGAGAGGAAGTTAATTTTAACTGAAATGCTCCAATCTGTTCTGCCTCGAGGACACACATTCACACCTCTGCAACATGTAAAGCAATCACCTTAAAGATTGTCTAATTTAATATGATTAGGAGATTGCTCCAGTGTATAACATAAGAAGATTCATGAAACTGAGTATAGATAACTTGCTCCAGCTACGATACACACCCTTCTCCCTTCTAAGCTTATTACAGAGAAGGCTTGAGATCCCCTGGTGAGCTTCTTATCTCCAGTAATTAAGAATATCCCAATGGGCATGGTAAGTGCCTTTCTGTGCATGTTGGGATGGACATATAACATCATGGCCTCTTTTTGCCTGACATGAAGTAGCTCTGTGATTGCAGACAGTGCTCTCAGACATGTCTTGCACAGGGGAATGGCTCAGTTGTGACTCAGAACAATTTCCTATTAAAATATTTAACAGACAAGCACTAGCTTACTGTGGACATAAGCAAAATACTAATCATCATAATCATTGCTGACACATTTTTACATACAGGAAAAGGAAATGCAGAAGGAAAGAAAATTATGTCAGCTATAGATAGATAAGTAAAAATAAATAATTTTATTTCAGTATCTTACAGTAAAGTTGATTATACAAGTGGCTATGCTGCAGAGCATTTATAGTCTGATCTCAGAAGGGATTTGAGTGGGGAAAGCAAAAATTGTAAGGTGGCCAGGGACAGAATTTCAGAGGCAAATATAATAATCTGTGTGGCTTCTACAGGAACAATATAGGCAGCACCTCACCAAATGGCAAGTGCAGGACAGCAGCATGAATAGGGTCCATATACAAGACAGTTCGCATATAAATGTCCAATATATGTGTGCAAAACTATGATCATGAAGTATTCCATGCAAAACTTACGTATGTTTAAAAATTTATTCATTACTTTGGAGGGTGCTTTTGAAATTAGGTCTTTTATGTCCACATGCTCTTTTCTTAAAGATTGATCCACACTTTTGAATCAATGGAATTCTTTCTCTATGAAAATTTTCAACTAGGAATGTAGCTATTTTCTCCCCATATGAATAGGCCTAAAGCTTCTCAGTAGCTTAAGAACACTGTTTCCTTGGAATTATTGGGAAAGCAAAATTCAGTAGTGTGGTAGCGGCTTCAAAACAGTTACCTCGGATGCCGTCTGTGCTGGGTGACTAACGGTTTCACTACCAGCCACACTCCTGCCCCTGCCACCTCTCTTCATGGTCTTGCTGGGCCACTGCCTTTACTCCCTTCCCCTGCTCGTACTTGTATATACTGCCCTGCTCTGGAAATACAACACCTCTCTGGGAGGATGAGAAGTGAGAGGGAACTTGGTCTTATCGTTTTGGGGAGTTTAGGGGGAAGGAGAGAGCCATCCCTGCCGCAGGTCTCCCTTGCTCAGTAAGGACATGGTGTTGCTGCCTCTGTGACCTGCTGCTCTTTGTCTATGCCCAAAGCAGACTCAGCTGTTGACTTCTGTAGACTTAGGACCTGGCCTATATACATGTAGCGTATACATTAGCAAGCCCGTGCACCCCTCCATTCGTGCTTATGATCTGAAACTGCTCTTGAAGTGTTTGGAAGAAACTCTCTTCAGTCCTCTTTCCCACTTCTGTGTAGAAGAGGTAGATGAACTCCCCTTTGTAATAGAAGAGAAAGGAGCAGAATACAGGTGATGTAGCAGAAGATCTCAGGCTTTGTATGCTGTGATGAGTGGCTGATGGGGTTATGCACACTAAGAAACTCCTTTGCTGTTTGTGCTGAGGTGGTTTTCTGTGCTGTTAATGTGTGGAACATTTGATTTGGTTTTTCATTTATCAGCAGAGAAATTTGCTGCTTCTTCCCCATCCTTTCCCAGCATGGCTTGATGGAGGAACTGTCTGCAAAGTGTGTTTAAGAGTTTGCAGCTGGCCAAAGCTGAGCAAAGCTTACCTTGGCAACTCATTTATCCTTTGCAGCCTATACACAAGAGAAAAGGAGAGCTGCATCCTTGCATGTCCATGGGATGACTTTTTTTTGGAGCTCTAGTATATTATTATCTTCACTACAGACTAGAAACATTATTCATTCACTACATCCTCTGCAGACACCAATGCTGGGACAAAAGGAAGTAAAAAAGCGGACATTTCAATGAGATGTTTCAGTTCAGTATCTAGTCACTTTGAATTTTGCTATTCTGACATTAGCAATACATTGTTGCATGGATGTGTATATAATGTGTACAGTTTCCTTTTGGAAGAAATTGGCATACATCCTGCTCTTCTCTGATTTAAGGTCACTAAATAAGTTACTAGAAAGAACTACTAATATCTGACATGAAAAGAAAATAATGTATTTTTAAATAAAAAGGCAGCTCCACCTCTCTAGTAAGTATTCTGGAGATAAGGCTGGTTTGGGAAGATAATAGAGGTATGGGAGGTAAGACACAACACATAGGATTATTCTGGACAGACTCAGATCAGACTTCACAGCTCCTGTACTCAGAGATTTTATATTACGTTTTTCTGAAGGGAATTTAAACTGAAATGAGGTATCAATTTAAAAGGATGCAAAATCCTATCTGATGTGAAAGTGAAAGTGAGCTGTTTGGCCACATGTCTATACTGAAGGTGGCTGCGTTGGCAACCCTGTCACGGATCTCGATACTTCAGGAACAGATAATGGCATTGAGCACAGTGAAGGCTAATCATCTAAATGTTTATCCAGCTTCTTGGATTTTTTTCTTCCCATTGTTAGTCTGCTACTGATACCTGAGCTAATGATTTTACAGCCGTGCTTCCCCCAGCATAGAAGTCCTTATCCTGTTTTATGACCCCGAGTGACAAACTTTATTGACTCATGTACTACCAACAGCAGCGTTTGGGTACCAGAACCATATCTGGGGACACCATAAACAGTAAGAGTCTTCTTGGTCCTGTTCCAGCCCAGGAACAGGTGCTAGAAGAGGCATTTCTTTCTCTTCTTTCTCTGCCATTACCAGCCCTTACAGACTGGTAGCACTCTCTACGGTCCATCAACTCCCTCCTGAAATGGGACCTTACAGCCTTCAGCCACCCATTTCCTTCATCAGCAGGAACTGCCTGCAGCCAGGTGCTTTCCTTGGGACTCAGAGAAGCACCCAGCCAGAGCTGTCTCGCTAAACCCAAAGGGGATAGTTGCTGTCTTGCATGTGGGAGTGCTTGGGGAACCCACTGCTACAGTCTCAGCCAAACCTGCAGAAAAATCTTTCCTAAACTTTTCTGCTTGTAGCACAGCTTGCAGGTGCCTTCCTAGTTTTGCTCCTCTAGACAACACTTCGGTATAATAAATGTCAATAATAATCGATTTCTGAACAGTTCACATTAACTGGTAGCAATACGGTAAAACCAGCAATATCTGGGGTTTGGATTTGTGAGTTCCCAGTGCTTCCCTTCCACAGAGGAGCATGTTTGTAAAAACTGGCATCATCTGGCAAGAGCCAGGTCCCAAACACCCTCTGAGGGGAAGCCCTTGTTGTGCATTTAAGCAGATCCCAGGTCTTTGTGGCTGTGGGGTTTTTTCGAGTTTTAGGCTTAGAAGGAAGGTGGAGGGGTTGGTGGTGGGGAAGAAACTGGGTACAGAAATGGGGAAAACTCTGTGCCCGGGAGCCAGGCCTTCAGCCCAGGGCCTGCTTGGGGCTGGGGGTTTGGCCACGTGGGGAGGGCCGGGGTAAAGCCAGGGCTCTGCAGGCACCCTCTGGGTGCAGGCAGCCCCGGTGCAGGGCAGGCCTGTTGACGGGGTCTGTGCCGGCGGCACTGGGGGGCCGAGGCACCTCGACGAGCCGATCCACGCAGAGGCCTGGGCCTCCATGACAAGGGGGGACAGGGCACCCCCCAGGCCCAAGGGCTGGGAGCCTCTGGCCAGGGGAACTCGGGGGCCCTGCTGCAAAAATCAGCCGGGCTCAGCCGGCTTCTCGTCGCCCAGCCTCCATGTCGGGCGCGCATAAAGAACCATGTCATGCTTCAGCTGGGAAGGAAGGGCCGGGAGGGACTGGAGCCGCTCTCTGCTCTCCTATTTTCATAGAAACCGATCTGTGTACCTAGAAAATAACAGGAAGGGAAAGCGCGGGGGGGAGGCGCGGGCGGGGGGGGATAAGAAGATCCTGTTTTCGGTCGCTGCCCGAGGAGTAATTCGGAGGAGACGGCTCCATATTCCCGGGGCCGCGGCGGCTGCGGCGGGGATGGAGCGGGCGGCGCGGGCGGCGTAGCCAGCTCGCACGGGGGGGCCGCGGGCAGCGCCGCGCCCGCCCGCCGCCGCGGGGTGAGGGCTCCCCGGCCGCCCCCGCCCGGCCAGGCGCCCCGCCGCCAGCCGGCTCCCTGGTACCGGGGGCTGCTGGGGTTGTGTCCAAGGCCTCCCCCTCCCCCGCGTACACACTCACACACACACACACACACACACACTCACACACACCCCATCTCCTCCTGCCGCCGCCGCCGCCGCCGCCGCCGCCGGAGAGATCGGGGATTGCCCGCGGCCCGGCCCCGCTCCCGGCTGCGCCCCGTGCCCGGGCGCATCGCACCCCGCGGGGGCTCGCCCGGCTGCCCCCGGGGCGGCGTGTGCGGGGCGGGGGGTGTGGGAGGGCGGGGGGACACACGGCAGCTCCCGCGGCGGCTCCCGATGGCTCGTCCGCGGCCCCGAGAATACAAGGCTGGAGACCTGGTGTTCGCCAAAATGAAGGGGTACCCGCACTGGCCGGCCCGGGTGAGTACCGTGGCGGGGGCGCCCGGCCCCGGCCCCGCGCCGCCGCCCCCCTCGCCCTCCTGCCGGGCGGGCAGCGGCCGGGCCGCGGCGAGCCTCCGCCGGAGGCCCCGGCCCCGGCCCCGCCGGACGGGGGGCCGCGGTGCGCGCCCACCCCGTTATTATTGTGCATCTTTTCTTTGATCTGCAGATTTCTCCCCGGCCCCCCGGGAGGAGGAGGAGGAGGAGGAGGAGGAGGGAGGGAGGGGGGCGAGCGCAGGCTGTACCTGGGTTGTTATCGCGGGGAGGAGGCTTGGGGAGCCGGCAGCCCTGCCTGCATGACAACGATGCTGTTTATTATACGCCCTCCCTCGCCCCGGCCCCCCGGCTGCCCCGTGGGGCAGAGGGGCCCCCACCTCCCCCGCGGCCGGCGCCTGGGGCAGGGCAGGGCGGCCGCTTCCCCGGGGCCCAGCGTGGCCCGGGGCCCGGGCAGGGGACAAGGCCTCGGGCCGGGCCTGGGGACGTGTGTGGGGAAGGAGCACGGCCTGGGGCAGAGTCAGGTCTAGAGGGGGCATGTGGGGAGGGGGCGAGGCCTGGTGGCCCGCAGGGGGAAGGGGCCGAGGCCTGGAGTCAGGCTGCGGTTGTCCCCGGGGTGGCGGGGGCACCGAGAGCCCGGCGGTTAGGGCGCCGGTGGGAGCGGGAGGCATGGCTTGGTGTGGAGAGGTTGGGTGAGGTGAAGCAGGGCCTGGCTCTGAGGTGTAGCGGTGTCCGTACAGGGTGCTGGCATCCCTGTGGCTCAGCTGCCACCCCTCTGTAGGTAGGCTTTTGGGTGCTGGGCCTCCCACTTTATTTTGTCTTTTAGTGTGTTGACTTTCTTCATAGTCCTTTGTCATTTTTTGTTTTATGCCGCCGTGATATAACTGAGGTGGAAAGGCATCGTGGGCATTTGGCAGTCGGATAAGTGCCCCATTGTATTTAAACATCCATTTTTGGTGCTGCTACAGTAACGCAGAGCAGAGCTTTCTCCAGGGGGTCTGGTACTGTGGCACACTTACACGGCCGGTCCCTTCCCTCCTTTTTGGTCACCGTTGTGTAAACACACTGTGTAACACGTGTTGTGTGAACTCATTGGCAGCCATCAACCAGTGAGAGTCTGTATTTACTTGTCTTCTCCAGCCTTACCAGGACGATTGGGTAGTGCTTTGTGCCATCGTTTTCTAGTCAAGGAAAGTTGCTGGTCTTTATAAAGAGCATGAAGATAGTGAAGTGTTGTATGCAACGTGCAGGAAAATATAGATGGGCAGGATAGAGATGGACTGACATTTAGGATTACCCTTGACAAGAGAGCCCAGGAAAAGGATGGATGTAAGTGGTGGAAAGTGAATTAAAACGTGTCCTGAGTATAACTGAGGAAGCAGAAGTGGTGTTGAAAAGCAGACACCATACAAGGAGGGAAGGTCAACACCACAGGCTTAAGCAAAGGTTGGTGAAGAAAGAATAGTGAGAGGGTGCTAAATATCTAGAAGCATGTAAATAAGGTGGTGCATTCAATTTTTTTGGCAGACCAGGCTAAAATTAGCATGCAAAAGGCCGAACTTAATCAACACTGGGTTGCGGTTTTGTTATTCTATCATTATACAGGTTGGTGGTTATACTACCTAAGAAATGGCAATTTATGTCAGCAGAACAGCATGATCCACTGAAAATTGACTTCTTTCCTACCTCTGTCATGGTTTAATTTACTGTGAAAATTTTAATGTGAACAGTTGAGACCACTGCCACATTGAAGCATGTTAATCCCTTTCCTTTTTGAGCCTTTGTAAAACTCCATTTGTTTACCCAGAAGCAGAACAGGGCCTTTTGTTTTAATGGCATTTTCTTTCCTTTAAAAAAAATCATTATGTGCTATGCAGCTGGTCATAGCCTTTGACTGGGTGTCTAAATAGGTATCTGAATGGCAATAATACCCAACAGAGTACATCTTCACTAGGAAAAAATAGGTGTGCTGTTAACGTAAATTACTTCCTTTGTGCAAACTAACAGGATGTAAAGTTCAAGTGAAGACAAAGCCATCTCTAGTTTTAACATTACTTATCAAGCAGAAGTAGAAACTGTAGAGAGCCCAGAGTCTACCATCGGGTAGGAAGAGAGCAGTCAGGCTAGGGGAGCATTAGTACTGGGTTTTAGTTCACCTGAGTGTCAAGAGGCACAGAATGTGCCCCTGTAACACGTGATGCAGTTACATACATCTTCGGATTAGATCTGGCTGATGTCTGCCTGAACCTAACATATTGCTCATGAAAAATACAGTTCATACCATCTTTACTAGGACTTTTCTTCATCTTGGTTGCCACGTTTTGCCTGATGCACACTTCCTTAAGTGAACGAAAAACCTAGTGAGGACACTAGCCTTTATTTTGTTTCACAGAAAACATTATTATATACAAATAAGAAGAAAAGAAGTATTTGAATGGGGAATGCAACTCAGATACTCTAATTAACTGAATGCCTTTTATCCAGGAGATTTGCTTATTTCCAGATCCTTGAGTGTTTGCTACCTACTTCTTTACTCATTATGCAATTAGCGTGTTTGATCTTTGTATTCGTATGTAAAAACTTACACATTTCATGCTAATATACTAGCTTAATAATACAAGTAACAATACATTTAGATGGCAGTGTTATTGCCCCTACCAAATGGTGTTTTGCATCTCTGAGGCCTTTGGCATGAATTTCCTGTCTAGGGACAAACTTCTTAAACTGTGTTTAATAAACCTGAGGAGTGTTAAAGCAGGACAGAAGGACTCTGCCTACCCTTTAAGGAAACACACAGACATAACTGAACTTGCTCAGAATCAACCGTATATTTTTGTGCGCATGGGTAGTGTCATACAGCAAATCTAACTCGGATCCCACAAGCAGTCCAGCTGTGGTAGTGCAGATCTGCACCTAGCTCAATTACTCTTGTCTCTCATTAGGTATAATGCTTGCAGGCTCAGCCAGCTCCGTGTGGCACAACACTGCTGACATACTCAGCATAGGCAGCAATCTTAGTCCTAAACCATTAGCTTTCCACCCTCTCTCTTTGGAGGTATGTTGATCTAGTGATCAGCAAGAACAAGACCGGCAAGCCTGACTTTCATCACTGTGAGTAAAGAGAGAGAAACTGTGAAGAAAGTGGCCAGCTAGTGATGATACTCCCAGGGACCATTGAAAAATTTTGTCTAATAACTGATGATACGTTTTACCAGTCAAACTGCATTTGAAGTTTCTTTGTGGATTGGTGTAGAATTAATTTGGAAAGGACCAAACTTGCCACACTTAACCAAAATGGTAATGGCCAGTAAATCTGATCTTTACATACCCTGTTATAATAGAATTGGTGAATAAAACCACTCTCTTCAAAAGATGCTTTTAGATACTTGGTGTCGGAAAGATGTCGCTTAGGTCATACTACCTGGAAGAGCTGCTTTGCATTTTGTTATCACGTTTTCTTGGGCAAAGCCAAAATTTCCTTTAGCTTAACTGGAGGACAGTGAATAGGTTTAGGGTTTAGGCCCCAAGAATTGTATTGAAGCTTAATTAATAACAGTAGATAAAATACTGGCAGCAGTTTGGTTTCACACATTTTTTATGTTAGCCTGTGATGTCAGTTGTCTTCAGATGCTCATCAAAAATGCAGAATGAATACCAACTGGCCAGGTCATCAGTCACTGTAATCCAACAAATAAGCAATTGTATACCCAGGGTGCATGGAAAAATAGAGGAAAGATGCTGTTGTCAGTAAAATATAGGAAATAAGGATTCAATTCATTCTACATTTCATGAGTGGTCTTTGCCTTTGAAGCACTGTGTCTTAGTTCCATGTTTGTAAAAGACAGTTAACAACACTTTTCTCTTTAAAAAGGTGTTGTGGAGACAAAACCACTAACATTTGTGAGTTGCTTGGCTACTGCCATGATAGGAGCTGTATCAGCACACATAGACAGAAAAATCTCTTTCTTCAGATACCCTGGTTTATCTAGGATAGATGTCCTGGTTTATTGAGAAATTGCCCCTTGAATAGTCACTCAGATGAGATAAAAGGGAAAAACTAGTGGTAGATTCAGAAAGATCAATAATGGTGTTTGTTTTATGAGTGACCCTGAAGAAACAATAAGCACTTAGTTGCTGAAATTAGCTGCTGATTTAAAAATAGGAAGGAAGCTGTTAATGCAACTGTAGAGAGCAGAGGAAAAAGTCTGGAATGACCTCAATAAAATAAGAGCGTGCCCAAGTAAATGGCTAATGCCATTATTGAACAGAAATCTGGGATCATGCAGCTGGGGAGGCAAGAACTAGATTTGGGTAAACACAAATAGTTTGTGTAGGTATGGTAAAGTTGATTTGGGACAATACAAAAGAGATCCAAGCAGGTAAGACAATGTATTTTAGTGTAAAACACGTAGATGTTTAGAGCTGTTTAGAACATTTTGTGTTGGGAGGAGAATGCAGCCTTTAAAGTGACAGTGTTACACTATTATGAAAGTGTATTTACTGTCTTGTGAAGGTGAATTTCCTGTTTTCTGGACTCCTGTTTGTCTTGTCCGGTTCCTTTATTGCTACTCTGAATTAACACCTACTTGAACTCCAGATTTGCTAGTTAGCTGACAATCCTCGTATGTGAATATCACTATTAAAAAGCATCTGCCAATAACAATGGCAAA
Organism: Mycteria americana; assembly: GCF_035582795.1. Classification (NCBI taxonomy): domain Eukaryota; kingdom Metazoa; phylum Chordata; class Aves; order Ciconiiformes; family Ciconiidae; genus Mycteria; species Mycteria americana. The sequence continues at coordinate 59,960,571 of NC_134370.1, read as the reverse complement.
ATGGTATTTGGGGCACTTTAATGTATTAGAGTTGCAAATGGATATGAAATTTTCAGTATATTGCTTAGAGTAATACATAGTAAATGCTGTCATTTTAATGGGAACTAGTGTCTGTGGCAGGCTGAGCATCACAAATGTAAGAATTACATGACAATTTTTACCTGAGTGCGTTTTTTCAGTATTGTTTACTGTGTCCCCCATCCAGCAAGGCATGAAAGTAAGGCACCTTAAAGTATGAACTAAAGTAATCCAAGGGAAGGGCTTAAAGGTAAGCTTATGCTTAAAGACTTCATTAGACTGGAGCCTAAAAAGATAAGGCTAATGACACTATAGTATTATAGTGTAATATAATATTAGAGGCTATTAAAAGATATTACTACTACAAAGTGACAGAATTCCAGAAGAGTTTCGGTATCAGTAAAAAAATTTAAAAACATATAGTTCGGACACCCCTACACAGGCATTTTAGTAGATAAACCTCTCTCTTCCAGTTCAGTGAAGTATGGATGGAGCTAGTGGGTTGACTGGTGAAGCTCTCAGTGTAGGACCAAGGCCCATGTTCTGACATAGTTTGGTAAAATACAAGATACTTAACCAGGGACAACTTTGGTCAGTTATATTTGCAAGTATGACAGCTTGGAAAAATCAAACTCTCAAACACATGATAGAATAAAGATTCTACATTTTAAGTATTTGATATTTAAAACAGACCATTTGTTTTCTTATTAGTATAAGGTAGGTTTTTCCTGGCAGGGTTTATCTTTTTTGGCAAAGAATGACAGACAAAAATCAGATTAGATCCAGAAAACTTCAAAGGGTCCATCAGAAATAGACAACAGATAGTTCTCTGTGTTTTTCTGCCAAAACCCAGTCTGCAGTCTTTTGAGCTTTTCTCCTTGGCCATTTGGGACCTGTCCAGTCCTTCACCATGTTCGTTTCTCCTTTTTCCCCTTTTGGTTGCTCTGTTTTATGACCTCACTTTTGCCATGTTACTAAATATGAGTCTCCTGTGACTTCTCCTTTACCAACTCAGAGCTTCTTCCATCTCTCTCCCTCTTTAATTATGTACCTCACTCATACATCACTCCTTGGAGACCTGCAGGCAATTTTTCATGGCAGGTCTCTGTTTGTTCCTTTCTGAGATGAGACATGATTTGCTGATCACTGCAAAGGTCTGTCTTAACCAAGGAAGTAAGGGTGAAGTCATGGCTTCTTCAGGCAGCACTCCCATGACTTCTGCTCTGGTGCATCTGAAAAGAGCACATCTAAGGCAGTGAGTCCTTTATGGAACTGTTTTTTACTTTCTAAACATTCTGCACCAGGTTGACACATGTTGCTTAGATAGCATTTAAACTTTTATTTGCAGATATCTGGTCATCTTTAGAGTAGGTGTGAGTGCCTTTTCAGTGACTTCATCAGTTCATTGAGTACTGTTTCCTTCATTTCCTAAAACAAAAATAACAAGGAGTGAAGTGTGAATTTCCCCAGTGTTCGGAAGGTGGGGAACCTCAGCAGCTGATGGTCTTTCTCCGTGCTCCTGCATTCTGCTTTAAGTGTGACTTAAAAACAGATTTCATCTGAGGATTGTAGCGTAAAATGGAGTAATTTTTATACATAAAGTTGAACCACAGCTTGCAGTAAAACCTTTCCAGTTGCTCTTGTTTGGAAAACAAATCATTTTGGGGCCAAGATGTTCTCCATTTGTTGTTAGCACAGACAGGGATATTTGGGAAAACTTCTTTAAAATTCAGTTCTTTAAATCTCTCTCTTTTTTAGTTACTTTAAATAACTAGGCCCAAATGTGCAAGTCTGATCTTTTTGTGTAAATGACAATAGATGAATACATTTTCTCCTGCAGTGTCATGATTTTAAGTCCAAATGAAGCTAACCCAGAATGAAGACAGTTGTCTCAGAAGTTTTGAGGCAATAAGCAATTGAAGTTCTTCATACCCATATGTACAGGCTTTTTGTTAGATATTTTTCCTTGTCAATTTAAAGCTACTGAATTATTTCCATCAACTAATCTCATGGAAATCATTGGATATATGTTTTGTCTGAAGGAAGAGTACCCTTTTCAGTGAAATCCGTAGCCTGTCAAGTCAATCGGTGTGTTCTTACTGCAAAAAGATATGAGAAATGTTAGTTTCCATTATGTTAATTGACAGATCTCTTCTTTTTATTATTGTGTAAAGAACCTTTCAGGACCCCCAACTGGAATGAATTTTTTGTAACTGTAGACAGCAAAATGAAGGCTGAGTGTTCGGTCTTAACTCTTCATTTCCTTCATTTCTCCATCCCAATAATACATTAACGAGTCTTCCTGCATTTAGGGTAATAAAAATATTGTGAGCAAGTGATTGCTGACAGTAGGTATATACAATTGTCATTTGAGGATAGATGAAAGGATTTCCTGATAATGCTGGAAAAGTGATGACAATGTAGAGAGCTTGGACATTTTAACTGTTTGAAATGGTGTTGTCTGAGCAGTAAAGACCTTTCCACTGTATGCTTGAGAGGCATAAGGGAGAACGAGTCTGCCTGAGGCCTCTCAGTAATACTGTAATTCGAGTGATAAATATAGCAACAAACACTGGAAAGTAGCCTGTGTGGAGCAGGCAGGAAGAGGTTGTGGAGCTGGCTTTTTAAAGGTGTTAGGAATTAGCTGAACATCAGTACTTCACTGTATCTTTAGGTACCTTGGTACTTTTCAAGTCTTCCCCCTGTGTCATCTGTATCTCTGATCTCTACATACCACGGACATGTATGTGTGTGTATACACATACCTATTCTGTGCATAGATATACACACTCCTATAGAAAAGATTGATGCTTAAAACATAGGTGTAGCACATTGCCATGGTAGCACATCACTTGACTCTGGACTCCCAATAGAGGCAGCATCAACAAAGAAGGGCCCAGTAGTTTGGCTGAAGCACAATAGGAGCAACTAGAATAAAGTTATTTGAAAGATTCCAAGAAATATTTGGCAGACAAGTGAGTATCATAAGGTAAAGCTTCTAAAACTTAAGGAAACAGATCCTTGCTTCCTCCTCTTGGGAAGGTCTCTGCATTACTGGACTTGCACATCTGAGATTGTTTCATTCATTTGTGTAACAGCCAGTTCTAAACTTGATACAGAAATTGGAAACAAACTGCAGATTCATTTCCAGTTTTCCTTTCTTCTACTCAGACTATTTGACATGACAGTCTTGATAATACTTACTTTTACCTAAAGGGTATATGAGACCTGGCTTTGGTGGGGTTTTTTTCTGTTGTTTTATATCTTTTTTTTTTTCTAGAAAACAAAAGGAAGGTAAGAAATGTGAGTAAATACTACAGCATCTTAACAAAACAGTGAACTTCCCGTGTTATGATGTAGTTCCTATTGCCCCGTTCTGAAGTTCCCCATCCTTCAAATGGTCTCAGGTTAACCTAAATATTATCCTTGGCATCACTGCTGCTCCAAAAAGACACATAATGTTCTTGAATTTCAGAGGATTTAATCTCTATTTCTTGGCGTTTTGTAAAGCCCTGCTGAAACCTGAAAATACCTTCAGAGTCAACATAAAGGGAGGAGATGACATTGTACTGTGCTCTGGGTAGCCCAAAGTTAGAAGGGACAGGTGTCCATAGACTTTGGTCTCTGCCTTAGAAAAGTACATTTAAATCTCTTTCAGTTTTCCATTAGCAGACTGAAAGGATAATTAGCATACATCTGTAGCCCTGAAAATGCAAACTGGAAACAACTGTTTATTTTGCCTTGCAGCAACATGTAAAAAACCTAGAGAGAGGCTGTTTGCCAGCTCTAGTTTGGCCGCTTGAATAGAAGACATCATGTAACAAAAGATGAAAAACAGGGCAAGGGATACCATATATCAGAGAATTTCTTTAAGACCATCAGTTAACAGAGTATGCTACATACAGCAAAGTAGGGCCAGGGAGGAAGGAAAAAATTCCAGACTGTAGGGACCTTACAGGTATCACTGTGGTGTCACCGAAGTCAACTAGGAAACAGTGTGTCAGCCTTTAAAGTTGGTAACTTTGTACTCCTTGGGCTTGGAAAGCACCTACCTGTGAAGCTACTTATAACACAGGAAGTAAAACCACACTGAGGCAATGAGTAGAAGAAACTTTAAGTCTGGGAGAGCTCGAGACACAATTGCACAATAATGCAAACCATTTCTGGGAATCAATCCCATATCAGACTGGATTACTAAATGTACTAAATATAAGTACATATTGAAACTTAATAACAACATGGGGAGTGACCTTACAGAGATATGTAGCATCAGTCTGGAGATGCAATCCAGGTGGGAGAAGCAGGAAAGTACAGATAGAAAAACAAATGCTATAGTTGCAAAGAATAATCCTGGAGTTACTGTCCTTCCCTTGATATGTTTATGTGTTTTGCATAGGAAGTCATTGGATACAAGCAGCTCCTTTTTGCTAGTTTTTCTTCAGCTCCACAAATCTTACATTTTACAGTGTTCAGGCCTCCATGAAGGGGATACAGTGAGCGTATTCTTTTAATTCCTGGAGGACAGGGTATCTTTCTCAGCTTGAATCTCCTCCATCTGAGGAAAACAAGAATCCAGGTTTCTGTTCCTGGCTGTTACCCTAGTCCCTAACCTGTTGTTTGGTAACTAGGAGGCAGTTCCTCCACCTCCTCCTCCACGTATCCTTTGGGAAAAATTGAGATGTAGGCCACTTACAGAGTTCACCTTTTCTATGGCAGGTATCAGTATCTTCCCGTTGCAGCAGCTGTGGGGTGGGGCAGAAGGGAGGAAAGCCCTGATTGAGTGGCGTTTAGACTAGCATGTGCCATAGGTTGGCCATTCTGACCAAGCAGCATAAGATGATGCCAGAAAGCAGAGGACTGTGCATCAAAAGGAGGTTTGTGTCCTTCCTTCTGTAGAGGAGTTTTGCCTTTCTCTTTCCTGCTGCTCATGCAGAGACCACCCAAGCACAATAGCTGAGGGGGGCTCCAGAGCCAGCAGGCATGGAGGAGCGTGATTTGCACCCCATAGCAGAAGTGAGACCATCCACGCATGGCCTTCCTTCCTTGGGATATACTTTATTATTCATCACTGTATGTAAATCAATCCCTCCGGCCCCATTGATTGCTTTTTGGTGTGTGCGTTGACATAAATATCTGTGTTTTTTTCTTTAGCTTCCTTCAGCTTGTTACCAGCCTGTATGGTGATGTCCTGCACAGGGCCAAAATAATTTTCCTGGGTGGAGTCACACCACGTGAGGGTTGTCTGCCAGCTCTCTGGCAGGATGTGTGTTTGCATATGGGGATTTCTGCATATTGCCTTGACCTTTGCAGCACATCGGTTGTTTAAATGTAACTTGTGGTCCACTATTGGCTTCCTGTAGTATTGCTGCTTCCAGCTTTCTCTCTCTTACATTGCCAATCCTTTTTCCCAGATGTGTTAGCTTTTTCCTTTTGCAAACTAAATTTTGGTTTACTTGCAGCTCGTATTTCTCACAGACTTAGGACTCTGTGAGTCAGTTGTCATATTGGTTTTACCATCACTGGGTGTAGTAGAGTAACTCCATGTTTATACATACATACATATGAGCATAAGAGACTATCTTTATCTTAATATTTGCAAAGGTTCCCAGCTTACTGTCCCAGATGCCTCTTCCAGAACATGGGGAAGGTGTTAAGTGAGGATCCTGGCAAGGAATACACCTAAGCAAGGCATCTTGTGCCAGGCACTCTGCCCTACTGTAGTGGCATCTTTTGTCATCTTAAACTAATTAGTTGCTAGTTGGTGTTCAGCCCAGATGTCACTGTTTCCATCTGAGCCAGTGTAAATTTGTATTTCTGTAAGGATTTCTTCAGACACAATTATCTGGAATCCAATTAGGTAGTGTTCATTCAGGATTAATCACATGTGGAAGTGTTTGCAGAATTGAGGTTCCTGTGTTCTTAGCAGCGTGCTGTTACCACTGTGTTTCATTATCCTCCAGCAGGCATGGGCTCGGGCATTTCACGTGTTCTAGGAGTAGCCCTGCGTAGATCCACTGCAGGGCTGGAGGCTTGCTGTCCTGGTTGTTATGGAATAGCGGAAGGAAGATGATACCTATCCCATTAGTTTGCTCTCTAAAGACCATGTCCCAAAGGCAGCGAATGAGTTCGACTGCATAAAGATTCCTTGATTTCAATAAAACTGCTTACATGTGTGCTGCTGTGCCTGTAGAAACATAAAGTAGGACCACAGCCTAAGGGAGAAGGCAGACATTCATTTTAAAGAAGAAAAAAATAAAAGATGACATTCCTTACTGCGGTGCCTCTCCAAATACCAGGGCTTTGAAAGATATTAGTGGTGCAGCAAACTCCACAGATAATTCTTTTCGTATGGTGTCTGGATCAGGTGACTCACATATGTTCACATTTTCAGGTACCCCTTTTTGCTGCTTTTTATCAGGAGTTCTTTTTCAAAATTTTCCTCTTGTGCAAGCTTTATTTTTCTTTGTCACAGTATTTCTCTCACAGCTTTGAGAAGAAGCTAGCATAAAGTTATTAAGCCTTGTGGTTAGAATTTTAATTTCTGCAGAGATATATCACCAGTAATAAGCTTGTTCTATCTGTTACTGTTTTGTTTTCTTTGCATTTATTTGAGAGACTCTGCTTTGGAGCTTTTTATTGTTGTTAAGGGAGTGGGTCAGTTTTCTGAGCAGGTTTTTTGAATTGGTACTTCTGGTAAAATGACAAGAATTCCTTGTTAAAAGATGAAAACAGATTAGAGAAGACACATTTGTCAGACAGGGCTCTTCAGCATTAAAATGCTGTGAATGTTTTCTGCTTATCTTTTGGAAGATGTTTTATGCCATCTCCTGCCTTACAAATTAATGGATTCACCTGCATATATAATTGCCATGTTATTGTGCTGGATGGGATCTGATCATACAAAGACAATGGCTGCCAAACTGTATGCCCAGCTGTGCTTGCAGGATCAAGCCTCTAGCTGTTAAGTTTCTAGAAGCCCATAATAATAAAGATTTTAGTGGCAATATGTTAAGAAGAAACACCAGCTTCTTTAGCAGATGTGGGAGCAAGGGGAACAATTTTTTAATGGGAAGCTTATACTTTTTCTGAAACATTTGCTGCTAGATGAACATGTTAGTTTACTTGTTTGTCAAATGTCAGCAATCCAGTTGACCTGCTATAATAACAGGGGTGTCAGGGTTGTCTCCACCGCAGATTTATTGAAAAGGACTGCCGTCATGAAAGCTACGTGTGAGACCGAATTGGGGATCTTGAGGATTAAAAGTAGTGTGAGCTAAAACTCTGGTTGCGGTGCATGGTTTGGACATGTGTGTTATCACCAGTGCATTAAAAAGTAAAGGCAAGTGACACTTAGAATTAAAATTTTGAAAACTGACTGAAAGGCTTTTGGTTGGATTTTGTTCATTTGTATGAGGTGTATGTAAACACTGTATCTGGATCCCAGGATAAATTTGTATGTGCAGTGTTCCCTGATGTCCTTCCTAGTTCCAGATATGTGTCTCACTAACCAATTGCCTTTTCCCATTTATTTGCACAATATGAGTCAGAATAATATGCTGTTTCTTTACAGCTACTTTTTAAAAAACAAAATGGTAACCTGATTTAAAACATGGTTTTTTACTGAGCCGCCAAGGGAGAGTGCTAAGCTCCCATGCTTAGTATGGATGCCATTCCTGATTCAGAGGTAAAGAGTGTTTTAAAAATTTAATATTAATGTATGCGGGAAAACAGTTATTACAGTTCCACATGGGTAATTTGTCCCTTGACATCCTGTATCCTTTTAAAATCATCATTCCTTTAAATTTGATCTTCTGATTACCCCTCCAAGTCTGGTATAGAAATGAGAGCGAGCGATGGCCAGAAGCCCTTGGTGTGGTTTGGAGAAGGAAAGTGAGAGAAAATCAGAGACTTTTGGAAGAAAGCAGATTTTGGAGTAAACTTTGTGACTTCAGTAACGTAACTGCAGCTGAGTCACTAGGTTTTTTAGATAACTCATGTTCATGGAAACACCATATTCTGAGAGGTTATTTGAAAGTAACACAAAATACTTACACATATGTCACACACAAATTCAAGTTAACTTACTGGATAGAAAGAAAGGATGTTATAAAGTAACTCTTAATCCTTCAATACATAAACATGTAGGCAACTTCAAGCCCATGATTAATCCATGTAAATTAAAAGAGTGTACTCACATGCTTAAAACTCATAATTAGTGTTTGTGATGTAGAATAGATTTTTTAGAATAATGGACATGCCACCCTAGCAAGTCTGGTCACTACCATATTTATATATTCAACTTGTCTCTGACATTAATGCCACTTACAGCTCTAAAAATACATCTTTTTGTCTTTCATGGTTTTATTATTTCATTTGAGTAATTTTTTTCTAACATGGTTTAGTAATTAGGATTTAAGTTCGTAGGTCTGCATGTACATAATGGAGTGCTTTGAATATTTTTATATACGTTTCATTCCTTTAAGCTGCTGCTTGAGATTTTTTTTTTTTTTTGAGGAAAATGTTCATTTTGATAAATCAGGTTGTTAATCTTTTAGGAACTATCTAAGTAAATGTAAGCAACATTACATTTTTGGTCAAAACTAAATGAAAATTCTCATTCTGAGGTTTTGGAAGCAGAAAAACAGGCAGGTGGGGAGGAGTATGACTTGGCTTGGAAAAACTGGTTCCTGACTCTCTTTAGGCAGACAGATTAAAATTCCTAAGAGTTTAACCTAGACTGAGGGACTTTGCAAAGAAGGTATTTGACACTGTAATGACAGCTCCTGGAAATCTGAGCAGAGGTCAGAAAGCGAACCCAGTAAAAATACCAAAGTTGTGTCCAAGTGCTGCACAGAGACCACTGTGACTCCATGAATCTCTTTTCATTCCATAGTTTTAGTGGCCCAGTCGACACAGGCAAAAGTTCCATCTTAGCAAAACAGTCTGCTGGTTTAATTGGTTGTTTTGTACCATAGATGGTGGCTAAGGCTGCAGGAGTAATGGAAACAATTATTTACAGACAGTTGTTAGGTTTAGAGCGACCCTAGGCTTTCTACAGATGCTGAGCTCTTCTGCAGGTATGCGTTTGCAGTTTGTCAGCAGAGTAAACAGGAAAACCTGCCTTTGAATGAAAAATTATTGCAAATCACTGCATTTCATTGGCTTTGCAATTAGATTCCATTGCTTCTCATTCCCCCCAGATTGTGTACATGTTGTTGTACGTGTTATTTGCATCACAACAAAATAATTGGCCTGTGTGCCGGTGATGCTTGGTGGTTATACTTATCCCATAGCCCCAAAATCCAGACTGAGGCCTCTCCCCTACTGACGAGTCCCAGTCCACCATCTTCACGTGACCACCCTAAGTGCCGTGATTTGGAGCTCTGAGCGTGCCTGTGCTTCTGCAGTCCTCAGCGCCAGGATGTAGTGTCTGTTCAGGGACCTCCACCATACTCGGTGCCTGAGAAGATACCTGTTCGTGTGGCTTCTGCTCTGCGTACGCAGCTCAGCTGGTGCAGGCTGCCTGTGCCTGCAAAAAGGTGGGTAGGTAATAGGTATATTAGTTTATGATACTGTGAAATAGAAGTTTATGTTTTGAAGTAGTTGCTTAAATCCTGCAAATAGATATTCTGGTGTGAACACATACACTCAGGTATTTAAGACCACGAGTCTTTATGGTCTGTGGGTCCACAGGGAGCAACATAATGAAAACAAATACATGCTTAGCTGTGTCTCCATTCCCTCTGGAGGACTGGTCAGGATGCTCATGTAGGCTCATCTCTACTGCTGCACCCAAACCTCAGAGGGTTGCAGGACACTAAAATGTTCTGTGCTTTTAAGGGACAAAGATTTTGTGTTCTTTTCCCATGTAACAGTAAGCACTTTTTTTATGCAGGCACTTGTTCAGTGACAAGGAGTGTTTCAGTCCCCTGATATGCTCCTCAGCTGCAACTGACGGTAACAAAGCAGGTCACAGAGGAGACAAGCAGGAAGGTTTTCTGTACCCGAAGGCCCAGATGATAGTTGCATCCTCCAGAGCGTCAAGCTTGAATCCTCCCTAGCAGGAGCCCGCGGGCTGCAGCGAGTGAAGCAGATTGTTCCCTTCGTTGTCTCTAGTATGTTTGTGTTTACCCTGACGCAAACTGGAGGCTCGTATTCTGGGACCTGCAGTCTCCATCGATCACATTTCCTTACTCAAAACAATTTTAGCCGCAAGCTGTAGTGTCAACAGGGTTTTGTATACTTTGTGGGAAGCTGGACCAAATATTGCACAGGGACGCTCAGTATTCTTCAGCCTGGAAAAATTGTGCCAATCCAATTTTTTTAACTGACTTTTTGGGGAAGTAAATTACATTGGAAAAGAAATAGTAAATTAAGCCAGCCAAGTCTAGGAGACTGCAATCTTCCAGAAATTTGCTTACCTTTTGGCTTTAAGTGTGCCAATATGAGTATAAAGACTAGCAACACTTCTTTTAATAAAAGCTTGAACAGTGGAATATGGAGCTTTGGATATGTGGAACAGATGATTCTCGAGTATAAAATTTGGTTGTGCGTTTTTGACCAAATGTCAGCGCTGTAGGCAGGCTGCATCTGATTGAAAAGGTTTTGATAAGTTGACTGGCCCAAAAATCCTATGTCATGACTATAACATTTTTCCTTAAAAACAAACAAAATAATGAATTTACAATGAAATAATAAAATTCTAGTGTAAATATTGGAAGGCCAAAAAAAATTCCTCAGGCTAATGAGTTCTTATACCATTCATCCACTTTTTCTAGTAGATGTGATACAGAAGGTGGCAGGATTTGTCTGAGCACTTTTGGAAGATGACATGACTTTTCATGTCCCTTTGGCTTATGAGAAGAGAGTGGCAGGAGAGAAATATGGTGTTTGTGAATGTACAGTCCCTAAGATTTCTCTTTTGTTGATGTCTTGACTAGTTAATTAGTTTTTATTTGCTGTATGTCTTCCAAACACATTTTTGTATGTACACTTCTTGCACACTTTTATATTTCAAGACAAAAATATTTGTGGTAAGATGATAAAGTAGGGTAACCAGATTTTGTCATCAGAAACCTGCTTTCATTTGGTGTTAGTGGGCTCACTATGGTTTGCTCAGGTGGATGTACGTTGCAAACAGTATTTTGATATCTGAGGAATAATTCAGACAAAGGAGAATCAAGTTTCACTATGCTTGAAGGGAAGAAAAGTAAACACAAAATGCCTCAGAGCTGGCATTATTTATTGAAAATGAACAACCTCTCCCCACCCATCCACAAATAAAAAGTAATTTTGTGAACCATGAAACTTAAGAAGTTTATTTTTCTCTGGCTTGCCTTTATGTGGATTCCTTGTTGTCTGATGTTTTGGTTGAGTCTGTATTGCAAGCTGTCTCTCAGCATATGGACTACTTTTCTGTCCATCTTCTGATGGACAGCCTATTTATCACAAAACATGGGGAAACTTAATGTCTCTGTGGCCTTTCTCCTTTTGTCTGGTTTGGCAAAATTGTCTGATATGTCCCTGAGTAACTGCAGGTAAGAGTTGGACTGAAAATAGTGTCATCACATCCTTTGCTTTCCTTAGGGAACAGACTGGGGAAAAAAAAATCCTAGTGGTAGCACCATTGCTTCACTCACAGTGGCAGGGAAACACTTCATTTGGAGAAAATGGAGCATTTTTGCAGCAGTCTAACTTTGGGATGTGCTCACTGGGAGGATCACAGGTTGGTAACCTGAAATCCTCCTCTGACAGAGCTGGAAATATTTGTTATTAGTAATACCTAGCATTTTAGCAGTGGACCTCAAGTGCTTTATAAGGAGAACAGTACCACAGTCCCAATTTGTAAAAGTGAGTGTGAAGGAGATGCAGTGATGTGGCCAAGGTCATCCAGAAGCCAGAGATTGGTCTAGTCTTTGTATCCCCCGTGTCTCCTCCTCTGACAGTCTTCTGTCCACCAGCCATGAAAGCTGACAGACGACTTGAATCACATTAATAGATCTGTTATCTACAGTCATGCATATAGATACCAGTCACACAGAACTAAGCTTTGGCCCCATTTTCATATTGAGATTAAAGCAGCTCTGCAGAAAGTGTATTTCAACTTTCTGTCTTAAAAATATGCTGCTAATTAGGGATGTAAAGGGGCTGAACTCAGCTGCAAGACTGCTGATCTTTCCTAGTGAGACATTGCCTGCCAGCATTGTTTGGACTCCAACTAACCCTTCATTGTCTTCTATCTTGTTGAGGTCCTGAGCATGCACAGAAAAAAAGGAGGATTGATGTCTTTATATTGTCATTTCTGGCTGTCTGCAGGATACCCTTCAGCCATTTTCAGCAGTGCTCAAAAGTATGCTGTGCTGTTTTTAATCTTGTTTTTCTTTTTGTTATTGCTGGTGGCACTCCTCCATGCCCAGAGACTTTTTTAATTTTTACTTTTGTAGCTATGCAATTCTACCTTATTAAGTTGGATTCTGCTTCTAGTCTCACCCTTCACAGGGTTATCTTTTTTAATGGGTGAAAAAGTGCATATGCCAGCATTCCACACTAGGAGTTCTAGTATGTGATGTACATCGGGGAAGTAGTTGTGCTCTGCTTCAAATATCATATAGTCCTGATAAATGAGAGAAAAATTCTGCAGTCTCCAGTCAGCTTTAGTTGGATTGCTGTTCAATTTGAGAATTTGAGTCACAGTTTTTAGCTTGGAGGAGATTGGATTTTTTTTTTCTTTACTTTTCTTTCCTTTTCTTTTTTTTTTTACATTTTAGGATCCTCTGGGAAAAAAAAAAATTAATATTTTACATTTTACAGAACAGTATTTTAAATAATGGTTTAGAAAAGATACTGCCATACTGCTGACTCCCAGTAGCATTAGCTATTAAAAAGCATATTAAATCCATCTGAATAAAAAACGTTGTAGAAAAGCAAAATATCCTATTTTAATAATGGATTTTGAAGAGTATTGCTTTTATCCATCTAGAGTTTTGCTAATAAGCTAACTGCAAAAGATCAAGCTGCTTGCATGTGTTGGGCAATAATAAGCAACATGAACTGCTTTCCAGCAAAAATACTATAGGCCTTTGCTCGACTGCTGTGCAGTGACTCCAGGGATTTCAGTGGGAGATACTGATCTCTGCAATGCTTCTGTGTGCTTTTGCCAATCAAAGGCATTTACAGTATGTCAAAACAATCAGTGATTACTGCTCTGCAGTTTTAATTCCCTCTTTTTGCAAAATAAAAGGACTTGTTCCTGTGGTTTCAGTGCCCACATAAGCATCTCTGTGTGCTGAAGTAAAGCTTTCTTGTCTGTACATGTGGACCTGATAGGTATTTTTGCACAATGCCTTTTTTTTTCCAGTGTAAAATTCTGTTGGAACGTAATGGAACGGGGTCTGGTCCGACAGCCACCCTGACAGCCTGGATCTCCTGCTTCTGAACAGCAGCTTTTCCACAGCGCAGAGATTTTGTGATAGCCATACAACATGACACCTGCTGTCCCTCCAAGTGGAAGAAGACGCATCTGGGATGCCCTTCCGCCTTGATGGGCAGAACTGCCCCTTTCTTGACTGCTGCAATAACGTAAACCTCCACAGAAAGCTGCTTTACATAGATAAGCAGAGAGACAAAGCTTGCCATTTTCTCTGTGTGTCAGAGAGACATGTTTCCCATTTTGCAGGGAATGTAGAGCTCTGCAGAGCAGAACACCCAGGAGGGGGTGCAGCTTCCTCTGGTTCTGCACCAGCCCTCCCAGGGAGCTCCTCTGCCTGTCTGGAATATGCCACGTTATCCCACAGGCAGGCACGGGGATGATTTGTGCTTCTGGGAGCCACTGTTGTTCTCGGAGAGCAGCTCTGCACTGTCCTCCTTGCAGGGCTATGGCTCTGCAGCTCCAGTCCAACCCACCCAGCCAATGCCTCTCTCCCCAGGGTCCCTAACCTCACGGCAACTGGAAAGAAGGTGTTGCAGTATGAGTACTGCCAAACCCAGCCTGTGAGAACCAGTTGGAAATACTACCTGAGAAGTCAGCAATTACTCAGCACCACTGAGAGCAAAATATTCGGGTTGCATATACATCCCAGCCTGTAAACTACAACGTAAGGAGACAGATTTCTTGCTTGCACATTGGTAGTCCTGAGCAACACCGTTTGATAAAGCCCTGGTCTGGTTTGAGAGGTCCAGGCTGAATTTTCTGTTCAGCGTTCCTGACCCTAGAAGCCTGGCATTTGTTTACCCAAAAAAAAAAGCAGTTGCGTCTTTAAAGCTCTGCTGCTTGGTTGGCAAACAAACGCTGGGAAGTGCAGCTCTGCTGAGGTTGTGCAAAAAGAAAGCAATTGTTATTCATTAAGCAGATGACAGCAACGGGAGCAAAGGGGATAAAACTCGAAATCTGAAACAACCTGCTTTAATTTTAGCCATAATTGAAGCGGCTGCCCATGATGTTGCTGATGCACGTATCAGATTTGCACGCCATGCACTGCTCTCACTGATTCCTGTGGCAGCAAGCTCCAGCCCACTGTCTGCTTTGGTTCAGGAGGGGATGAATCTCCTGTTTGATTGCAGGTTATAACGGGCACTTTAGAATCTGTTTGTTTCCTTCCAGGAACAAAATGCAATCGCAGTCTGGCTCTCGGATAGACAGATGCTTTAGTCATTAGTGAGGTTTCTGTGACTACAACGCTGTGTCCTAGTATGGGTGCACTTACCTCTTTTGTTCCTGGTTTGAAGCAGTGATGCTTTTCTCCCTCTTGTGCTCAGGCGCTCGCTCTCTTTCTCTCCCTCCCTCTCTCTCTGTCTTTGATCTTGCTGATATGGGGAAAAATATCAGATCCAAATCTTCAGCACATTTAACCAAAACATCTCGTAGGATGGGAATAAATTGTGACTGAGTGCAGCAGCAGGGGGCTGCAGTATGGTTGCTTGTACTGCTTGCTTTCTGTTACTACAAAACAGCAGCAATCGTCAAGGAGTGCTGGGGTTGTTCTGCAGCGAAATAAGCACTTAGGGGCTCAGCATTCACAGAGGGCTAAGGTGGTTTTGCTGGGAATGAGCGGACTGTGCAAAGCTCTCCTCTCACGGTCTCTAATGCCGGGATACATGTGAAACAGGTAAAGAGAGAAGAGATCTTTCCTAATGGCAGAGAGGGTCTCACCCTTCACTAAATTCCCTGGAGTTTTTGCCATGGAGTTAAATGGCCGTAAGATAGCACTGTCACTTCATATTCAACCCCATTACAGTACTAGCGACATAAGCCTGAGAGCTGAGGAGCTCACAGCAAAATCAGTGAAGGCAGGAAAAGTCTTGACCTCAGCTGCACAGTGAAATGTTAGAGTGGGAGCATTAACAGTCTATCCTTGAGCTGTTTAGTGCAGATTTATACTGCATGTGTTTGTATGTGTATGCCAACTTTCGAAAGCTATGAAAAGCTTTTTTATGGTTTCCTGTGATGATACATAGTCAGAGGGGATACTCGGATGAATAAAGAAATATGCCACGAAATGGGGAGCAGGTGAGCTGCATGACAGATGTGTGTGCTGTCCTTTGTCGATTTGGTGCTGTGCCTTAGCTAACTATAAAGTGCTGGGAATATGACATGAGGCTTAACTCCACTTGGGATGTTGCTTAGGAGAAGATCCTCACTGCTCTGGAGCATAGCACGTTGTGTGATGTAAAATCCCCATTCCCTTCTGATCAGCATTGCCTACTAAGCATGTCCTCGTTCCTCCGCTTTACTGATCATTTACAGCTGTTCGCTTTATTTCATGAGAAGTTCTTAAAGGGCTGAGACAGTAACTGGACTGCGCTGTTCTGTAATGCAGCCCAGAGCTGGCGCCGCATTTCAAGCAGCCAAATGAGATTCGCACTCAAGTCCCAGCAGACATTGTTCGTCTCAGTCGCGGGAGTCCACATTTTTCTGGGCTCTAGTATCTCTCTGGACATCTTCCTTGTCGTAACATAGAGGAAGATGGCTATGGCATCCAGACAGTTGAGGTGTATTACGCCCACACTTGGTAAACTGCCAGCACAGCCTTTTTTGGTCTGACGCGTAGTTAACTTCCATCTTTAAGGAGGCATAAAACGTGTTGCAGAGTGGGACGTACTATCTCCCTGACTCGCTATCAGTTTGTAAAGTGAGTTGCGGTGTTTTTCCCCTGCAGTCTTTTTATCACTGTTATAGTCTAATACCTGTATTTAAATCATGAATTAGTGAGCAAATAATCACATTATGGGCACTTACTTAAAAACAAATAGTTAATGTCAGAAAATAATGAGTTCTAAAGAAACATCTTCAGCAGTCTTTCCTCTATGTATTCCTGATGACGAAGAGGACACCGACTTCTTACACACAGCTGAGCTAAAAGTGAATGCACACTTCCATCTTCCACCAGTGTGTATCTTCCTTCTGTGTGCATTTAAATAATAGATTCTCCTTTTATTTATCAATTCATTAGCTCTGTTAAGTAAAAGAAGTTGGGTAATTGCTGTGCCCACAAGGAGCGTGACACCTCTGACCATCACGGATTGTCTGGATTGTCTCCTGTAGACCGTGCTGGGCAGTGGGTGTACATTGACACGTGGCCCAGCGTGCCAGAGCCCCACCATCCACACCCCTGAGTCGTGCCACAGAAAAGAGACAGGGAATGGTTTGAAAGTGCTCTTACATCCCCTGATTTTGGCATAGATTCAGAGAATGCTCCACTTAGACCTAAAAGATGGGCATCCATTTCTTTTGCAGAAAGGAGTCCTGTGATGTTACAGCTCCACATGTGGCTCTGGTTTTTCTGTCCCCAACGGGTGTCCTCGCAGAAAGACCAAAAGGACTTGAATTCTTGTAAAAGCTCGTACTCCTTTGAGAGCTACATAGCCAGCAGATACTTTACAGTGAAAGAGAACATCCTTTGAAAACAATCTGGTGTTTATTAATCAACAAGGATTCAGTGTTTGGGGTCCTTCGGCGGGAAAAGAGAAGGAAAGCACATGTGGGCCTGGCCTCCTGAGTGAAAACATGCAGGTTCCATCCCCGTGCTCTGCTGAGGAGCAGATTTCATATAGCATTGGTATGTCAGCACTTCGCTCTCAGTTCCAGTGACATTTGGCAGGATTCAATATGCTTATGTTGAGATTGAGTTGCCTGAGACCCCGGCAGCAAGCCATTCACCTGCTCTCTGGTGTTGCCCTATAGATATCTAGATACATTAGGCTCCCTCTTAGCTAGAGAGTTCTCCGGACACCTAATTTTAGACGCCCACATATGCTCAGAAGTGCCATTTCTGGGAAGGCAGGCACTTAGATCTTATTTAAAGCTGTGCAGTGTTTCTGGTTTATGTGGGCAGGCACCTGGACTCTGTTATTTCTGTTGCAGAGGACTGAAAAATTAGATATGGGCAAGACTCAGTCATGGGCCTAACCTCCTGCCTCGCGACCAATGCTCTCACTCAGACATCGGAAGGTGGGGTCTAGGCACTGCTCAGCCTGAGGAGTTTGTCCCAGTCATGGCTATATCTCAGGAGAGCACCCTCTCTGTCCCTCCCTTAGCTGCTCTGCAGCTGTATCTTGAGAAATATGAGGCCAGGGATAAAATGTGAAAGAAGAGATGGAGTACAGAGGGGAGCGGTGACCAAACCCAGTTATTAGGATGCTGCAGGGGAAGGAGAGTCCCAGGCCCTCCTCCCTCACGTGCATTATGCATTTTACGCTGGGTACCACCATGACCACCAGGAAGCACCGATGAGAGATTGTCAGGTTTTCTGGCTGCAGAATCTCAGAGATGCCATCTGTTCCCCATTTGTTGCAGAAGTTATTTAGGTGGCTGTGTGAGACAGACAGGATTACCCTCTGGGCTTCAGTGCCTTTGATGAGGCAGCATCTGAAGTTAACACTTAAATTAAGCAGACTTTATTTTATTGCCTTTGTGTATTATAATGCCCATAAAATCATTAAAACTTTTTGTCTTCTCCTTGGTCTTCTGTTGTCTCCCTGTAGTGTTTCTGTCATACCTTGACTTTGTATGACCTGCCTGCCTGAAAAATCAGCAGCCATCTTCCCTTCCCCACCCCAGCACACAGTGGGATCTCCCAGGGGTGTGGGATATCTGCACTAGCACTTCCATGGCTTGGTAGGGATTCTTGGACAAGGGACGCCACATTTGGGCATAATCCTTTTTCCATTTCTGTCTCACAGATTGATGAACTCCCTGAAGGAGCCGTGAAGCCTCCAGCAAATAAGTACCCCATCTTCTTTTTCGGGACTCATGAAACGTAAGTGAATGAACACGATCTTTTCCTTTGAAAATATCTTCTTCCACTGCAGCTAATGTCATCTCCACTGATTTTATTGGAACAAATCCTGACTGAAGCCATTGGGAGCCTAGAGATAGGTCCTACGAGCCCACCTCATTTGTATTAACACATGGAAGTGAAACCTGAAAGTAGGTGGGAATGCTGCTATCTGGATAGTATACCGTGGTCTAAGCATAAATAATAACCAGTGCCTGTGTTTCCCATAAAGAAAAGTGTTGGCATAAATTTATTAAAGGGTCGTCTGAACTCAGATGCAGGGGCAAAAATCTTCTACTTGGATGTGCATGATAGCAGAGATCAGGCTGTTGTATTCAGACATGTTTGGGTTCATGTCCTGTGTGAGAATTTGCTTGGTAGTTTGTAAAATGAAAGGAAGCAGACCCCAGAGTCTCACGCAGTCCTTGCATAGCTTTAAAATATATGCATTCCTTTGAGATTTGTGCTGGGGATATTGTAGGATGGAGCTCTCAGAAGTGATAGAAGAGCTGAGCTGGCTGAGCTCATAGGGAAAGAAAGGAATCAGAACAGAAAGGGTAAGTTAGGTCTCGTAGTAATTGCTACAAAGTACAGAGTTTCAAAATTATAATGTACAAGTCTCTATTTTAAACTATGGCTGAGATAGTTAAAAAAAATAAATCACAGTTTTCATTTTGCATGAAATGTTTACATGTTAAAACTTTTCCTTCCCCACTTGCAGGGAACATGTTTTCTAGAATTCCTTAAAAAATGGAAAATTCTGATGACATTCTAAATTGAATTGAAGCTTTATTAAACATTTATTGTTTATTTTTGAATTTTAACATTATTCCAGAATATAATAATCCCCATAGCTCATACATCACATTTTATTTTAAAAATCTTTAAAGGCAGTTTCTGCTTAATAAAAATCAAGATAGCCTCTCTTTAGTTAAAATATGTCTTCCTATTGCCATAATGAAACAACGTGATATTTTGATATATTGTGATCTACTACTACTGTCACAAAATAGTCTAAAAAGAATGAAGTTCAAATAAACTTACGATGCTTTAAAACCAGAAACCAAAATGTAATTTCTTTTTTAATGGAAACATTTTTCTTGAGAAACATTTTGAGAAAAAACTCTGACCACTTTTTTGTCTGAAATGAATGAATCCCAAACTGCTTCTTTTGTTTTGGATTTTGTTAGCCCATGATCTGACTGTAACATCTGAAACAGAAAAACAGTTTGTAGTTACTACTTTAATAATTTAAAAAGCATAACTGTTAAAAATGAACTGTAGATTGCAGCTCCTTGGTTTTATAGCAGAGCAGTGGAAACTGTTATACTCTCCCAGTGGCAATGAATATATTTCAAACAAAGATGTAGACAATTTTTCAGTGTTTACTATACATAAAGGGCTGTAGAAACATTTCCATACATTACTGTTGAGCTAAATTAAGGTAGCTCATGATAAGTTTCATACAGTTTTCCTTTGTTATTTGTGTTAGAACTGTTTGTATGTATTTTTGGCAACAAGGAGACATCTCCTAGTGTTAGCAAAAGCATAGATAAAATAATTTATTCAGATACCTTGCTCTATTGTAGTCTTTAATATTAACGAGACATCTGTTTGTTTGGAAGTCACTGTTTGGCTTTCAGGTAGAAATGCATTCTTGGCTTTGTAATTATATAATTGAGATATTTCTCAATGAGACAACTGAGTGTGGATACCATTCTGTCTCCTGTGTAGTTAAAAGGAAGCTCTTTCCCCAGAGACTTGTCATCTGATGCCTTTAGCCACCAGTTGGCTCTGTACTGGCAAACTTCTTGGCCGGTGGGATGATTTAAGTGAATGAAACTTTGCACATTCATAAATGCTGGGAAGAATCAGGGCATAAATCAGGCATTAATCTGAAATAATGTTTACAGCAAGGAAGAAATATGATCCTGTGATTAAGGTATTAGGCTGAGATGGAAGAGAGTTGGGTTTTCCTATGTCCTCTGCTATCAGTTTTGAGTTTGACCTTGGGCAAATCTCTGTGCCTCAGAAGCCCATCTGCAAAAAAGGGCAACTTCCCAACCTCGTGGTGATGTTACGAGAATATATGTGTTGTAAATGGTGGAGCTCCAAGATCCCGTGGTGATGGAGACCATAGAGTTAACGTTAATTGCAAAGATCATCGGGAAAGTAGGACAGTGATTATAGTGAAGGACACTGTGACTTGCTCAGCTCCAGTCATTGGTGACATAGAATCTTCCATGTGGGAATGAAGTATTTTTTTTGCCTTCACTGTTTTTAATTTAACTTACGATTAGCCATCCCAGTACCATGATACAGAGCACAGTAAACACACTGGATATAGATACCCAATGAAAAGGAAATTATTCTTCTTCTTTGTTCAGTTTTATATAAGAAGTTAGAGTTTTACTGTAAAGTATGTAGAAAAAGCAGGATAAATCACCACCCTTCTTTTTTTTTTTATTATTTTTCCCTGCATTGTGCTGCCTGTGCCTGAAATTAGTTGGCCCAGTGCATAGCTGACTTATGCAGCAGCAGAGCACAAAATCCCTCCTTTGCTGTGCTGTCTAAAAAACAATTTGGCCACAAGCACCCTGTGAGTCTCATTGTTTCCTTGTATTACTCATCTGCCTATATTCACCCATTGTTTCTTGTCTTATATGAAATTATAAGATTTTTGGGAAAGAAAACATTGTTATTGTGTTTGCACAGAATCTAGCATGTGGGGGGTTTATTCCAAGAAAGAAGCTCCCAGGCTTACTGGCAGTATAGACAGTAATAAATGCCACTGCTTTTTCTGTCCAGTAGTACGAGGGATAAGTTTTGGCTCACGGGTTCTAGGCACTCCTTACATGCTTTAACTTTTCATACGGTATTTTTAGGCCTTTCTGGATTTGTAATACCCAGGATTGGAAGTTTGGTCCCTTGCTATCACAGGCAATTACGTCATATAATCCCTTTCATAAACTGTTCAAGTGCCAGTTCCCAGCAGTTGTTAATATAACAAATGAGACTTGGTTTAGTTGTTTCTAGAGAGACCCAGCAAGATTTTGCAGCATCAAACATCAGAATGGTGAGACAATCCATTAAATCAGACTCACAGCAGTAACTCAAAACCAGTGTGTTAAATAAACAAACAAACAAACAAACAAAACTGAAAAAGAAATTATGGAATGAGCAAAAGAATAGGGAAAACATTTGCACTGTTAATGGTTTTTTCTTTTGAAGAGGAGGAATTTAAATCCTTTTTTGAATGTTACCTGTGTTAAAATGCAGTGCGTTCCTGGGTCCCAAAGACCTTTTCCCATATAAAGAATATAAAGATAAGTTTGGGAAGTCGAACAAGCGAAAAGGATTTAATGAAGGCCTGTGGGAAATAGAAAACAACCCTGGAGTAAAGTTTACTGGATATCAGGTAAATGACTTTCACTTCTATTCCTCCTTATCTTTCTTGTTTTCTTCTTTGAAGACTTCTTGACAATGTAAACATTGTAGGAGTGATGTGGAAGGTCCTGGTTTTGGTGGAGCTAGAAAGTTTCACAGCTTTTGTAATTATGTGATGTAAAGACAACTGTGGTCTCGCGCTCTGTGACAAATTGAACTTTAATCATACTGCAGAGCCCTTTGCTTTCTGTGATACTCTGGGGTGGTGAAGTGGAAAATTCTGCAGCAGATTTAGTTGAATTAAAAATGGAAGGTTTTATTTACTCCAGTATAAACATGAATAATTTCTGACTTCTTCTTTCTGTTATTTTTATATCAGGTTCAGTGTATTTTACACAGACCTTAAGGTCACTGCACTTTTGATTTTTACATTGGTAATGTAAAACACGTAGGACATCACTGCCAAAGTTGTGAGGGGTGAGAAGGTGGAGGTTTAAGCTGCTGTTATGAGATAGTAGCTGCTGTACAACAGCTCTCCCTGTTGGATGTCCGCAGCAACCAGTCAGTGAAGCTGGAGGGGGAGAAGAATAGTTGGTGGGCTGTATAAAACCAAAGAACTTTTCTCATTAAAAAAATGTGGTCCTTTGAAGGCAGAAATCACCTCCAAAAGAAGGCAAACACCTATTACATTATTAGCACTAAACCTTACAAACCAGAGATATGGACCACCTGCAGACAAGCTGCTGCCCCTCTCAGTTCCTGTTTCATATTTTCAGCCCTACAGATGTTTTGCATACACTTGGGGATTTAAAAAAATCTAGTGAATAGTCTGTGGGAGATGGACTGTCAAAGAGCTCTCAGCCTTCTGGTCAGTGTTTCCTTTTTCCTAACACAGAGATCTTGCCCTTTGTGGGGGTTTGTAATAGCCATCTTCTCTCCTGAATAAGTCTCTTCTATTGCAGCCAAAGTCTAAAAGTTTCCATAGTTTTGCCCGAAGTAGAACATGCCAGGTCTCTCCACTGAGCAACCCTTAGCTCTCCGGCAAACACATTTTTATTATCAGATCTTCTGTTTCTGTGTAAACCCTTCAGAACATGCTATCCCAGAATCTGCATCTGATAACTGTTTTCAAGTGGTGACTGAGAAAATTGCCTTTGCAGCCCTTTTTCTTGATAATTGCAAGAATAACCTGAGCTCTTCCTGACTATAGCGATTAAAGCGCAAGCTGTCTGTTACCAGTATTTCTGTCTTCAATACAGAACAAAAACTGCGTAACAAATTTTAGTGATATTTTTGTTGCTTATGTTATTATTGTTATTGTTGTTTTAAAGGCAATTCAGCAACAGAGCTCATCAGAAACTGAAGGAGAAGGAGGAAATACAGCAGATGCCAGCAGTGAGGAGGAAGGTGATCGGGTAGAAGAGGATGGAAAAGGAAAAAGAAAGAATGAAAAAGCAGGCTCAAAACGGAAAAAATCCTACACTTCAAAGGTTATCTTCTGAGTTTTTCCATTGTTACCCATGTGCATTTATAATTAGAATACTGTCCACCTCATGGCAATCTGTTCTTCCTTCTTCAGCATTTTGATTCCAGTACCATAACAATGGTGTTCAAACAGGCAAAGGGAAGTGCTCTTGCTTTTGTAGACAGCCTTGGTGAGCTAGCAGTTACAGAATCACAGAATCACAGAATCATATAGGTTGGAAAAGACCTTTAAGATCATCGAGTCCAACCATAAACCTAACACTGCCAAAAACCACCACTACACCATGTCCCTAAGTACCTCATCCAAACGTCCTTTAAATACCTCCAGGGATGGCGACTCAACCACTTCCCTGGGCAGCCGTAGGAGTGTGCCTCCTGGGAGACATGAGTTCAGGTTTGGTTCCTGTCTGGGAGAATTCAAGCTTCCGTCTCCTGTCCCCACTGTGAGTGCCCCATGCCATGCTAAAAGATATGTAGGGTCAGATGTGCTCAGCTGCTCCTGTTGTAGCTGAGTGTAAAATACTCCAGTACAGGATACGGAATGGGAGGGAGGAAGAACTAATTTGTTAAGCAGGGAGTAGGGCACTCAATTTGTAGATAAAAGACCTGCATTGTAGTACCTACCTGACCTGTTAATAAGTAACAGTGTAGATGAGGAAGCTGGGAGTCATGTGTCTCAGACTGCTTCATAATGGCTGGTGAACGTAATCACCTGTGCAGTGACAACTTTGGGTTCACATACACTTCTCACTTGTCACCCGGGTGAAGGAGCAACATTATAGTCACTTCCTCCGGTTCTGTGTGTTCCTCCAGGTCTGTACTTTGCTTAAAAAGTGTGGCAGAGTCATGTTCATTCACATTCATGTTATTCTTCTCTGAAAGTGAAAACTAAATGAAATGAAAAGAAGCAAGCAAACAATCTGATCCAGGCTCACTCGAGGAGAGAGTGGGAGTTTTTGTCGTTCATCCACCGAACAAAATGTATTAAGTAATTTCACCCCCTTTGTGTGTTTTACATTAGAAATTCAGGTCTGGTCTACCATCTTCTTTCCAGAAGACTCTGGGCAAACAGAGGCTTAGGAAAATGGTGGCTTAATGCCACAATTTATCCTTTTGTACTGTAGAACTGCATAGCATAAAGGGAGCAGAAAAGATGTATTGGTTCCACATGGCTTTAATGTTAATATATTAAAGCTGACAGCACTAAAAAAAGTATGGAAAGCAGCTCTGCTAATGTTATTCTCATTTTACATCTCTGTGTTTAATCAAAACTTTTGTCAAGCTGGCACCATCTGTTTCATTAACTAGCAAAACCTACAGGTGACCCAACACTAATACCCATCTCCTATTACTGTGTCTGTCTCACAGTCAATTGTGCTGGCAACCTGTGTTGAACACGGAATTTCTCCTTTTGCTTCATTGATGGCAGTAACTCCAACTACTTCACCCGGAAAATGGTTTTCACCCCATATATCCTCCCCAATATTCACCTTGAACAGGGAACTACATGATCAGACAGCATTCCACATACATTTCAAAAGTGTCTTTCTATGGCTGAAGCTCAGTTTTTACTTTTTAACTTCGGTTTTTTTGATCATTTTAGAAATCCTCCAAGCAGTCACGGAAATCTCCTGGAGATGAAGATGATAAGGACTGCAAAGAGGAAGAAAATAAGAGCAGCTCTGATGCTGGGGACGCAGGCAATGACACAAGAAACACTTCTTCAGATTTGCAGAAAACCAGTGAAGGGGTAATCTTCTGTTAATATAATTCACTTCCCATGCAGTTTGCTACTGGGGGGCTTTGGAGCTAGGAGTGAAAGGCATTGCATTGCAGTGACCTGTGCATACCGCGTGCGATCTTCTTAGGTTGCATTTCAGTGCTCCAAATGTGTCTAGAACAGAAACATGGGACTGGTCCCTGCACTGGTACAAATTTTGCTCTAGAGAAACGACTGAATGAGAAAAGATACTATAAGCATTGTTTTTGTTCCAACGCTTGTATGGATGTCAGCTGAGCGGAACTACTGAAAACCATGAGCTGAAATGATGCAAAATTGATGTGGGAGCAGAATCAGACTGTTTGTGTAATGCATTTTGGCTCACTAAACAGTGGGAGCCTGCTTATCCTTTCACAGTTGTTTAAAATTTGTGCAGTCCTACTGACTTCTTTGGAGTTCATGAGGGTTCATGTGCACTTTACAGACTCTGAATCCTGCAGGTTTTAGGGCAGATCCTGCTTGGGATACGACCTTCCAAGGAGGGGATATACAGTCTGCTGTAGAGCAGGTTCATATGATCTCTTTGTATGTTTGTGTCAGTTGTGTGTTCATATCAATATTATTTTGTTGTGACCACGACAACAGAAAGGAAGGCTGCTGAGCAGGGGAATTGGCATGGGAATTGGTTAATCGTCAGCCACCTTTAACAACCACTGCTATTTCTGAGCCTTTGGAGCAGCACAAGCGTCCCTGCTCCGGCACTTACAGCTCCGGCTCAGAACCAGTTCTAGTGCAGGTCCCATGCCAAGGCTCTGCCACGTGGCCAGCAGACGGGCTGGGCTGTCACAGGAGCTGCTGAGTGACACGAATCCCCAGGTGGGAGAGGAAGCCAGCCAGCACAGGCTCTCATCTGACATTGCTGAGGTGCCTTTGCACCCAGCTGCGTGCTCAGCCTCAACCCTTTCTCAAAAAACACAACCTCTGGGGAGCTGCTGTTGTCTCCCAGAGCTTCCTTTCCCCTTGTCTCTCTGTGGTACAGTGTATGTGTTTTGTGGCTCTTCACCTTATAAAGACTTTGATCTTGTGAGGGCTCGAGGGGTCAGAAAGATAATATGCCCTGACCCTCTCCCATTCACTCTGAACAAGCAGCTGGCTTGAGCCAGAGACTGACACAAGGAGACATGCCTTCCCAGCACCTCACCCACATAACTTGGGAGTCTGGGGCTGATGAGTGTGGCAAGTGCATAGTGCATCTGTTGCCCACGTTCTGGCTAGTGAACCCTGTGACACTTCCATATCTTCAAATAGGTATTTGAGTGAGAAAACTGGCCATAAGGTCCATCTGAGGTGGCAAGAGGTTCAGGAGGGCAGTGACAGGGGATATGTCTGTGAACTTCAGGCATGTTCTCCATGTAAGTACCAAATGCTTACTGAGTTAGGTCAGTTGCAGATTAAGTGGCCAAAAAGTCACATAGGATGTTGGCTTTGTGGCTGCTGACATTCATATAGCTCTTCCTTCTGTATGTGACGTGCTTGTAATCGCTGGGAGGTAAAGTCCAGCATGCTAGAACGTCATGGTGCTCTGCAGTGTTTTCAGGATTGCAGGTATTTCAGCCCCTGTGCTGAAATACCAACGGTCTCTGTGTCCTTCCTGCCAGCACCAACTCCACAGAAATACTCACAGTCAGCATTGTCATACCCATGTGAGGAGTTGGCTCTGCTCTGACTTCTGCAACCCCAGCACTAGGACTTGACCTCACACTTGAACGACCAGTCTTTAACTAGAGCTTGGATGCTTTTAACATTATGGGAAAGGTGGAGTTTTAGTAGCATGTACTAAAGAGGGATGGAGAGATGGTTTTAAGGGCAGCTTGAGATAAAAGCACTGATAAGTTTGGAGAAATTCACATCCTGATCCAGATATTTCACCTTGGGCAGTTCTGCTGCAGAATCAGCATTTCACATGTAAATCCTCTTCAGCATTTCTTTTGAGATTTTGTCAGTAGTGCAATTCTCTTTCAGGACCAGGAGGGGACACTCCATCTCCTCGCGTCCTCAAAGCCAGACCAAGTGTCTTTTCAGAACTTGCGCCTTCATCAGACACAAGACACTCCAGGAAAGAGATGAGATTTTTTTTTCAGTTGGTGTTAAAGAGCCAGTCACTCAGTGTGTGTCTGGATTGATCTCCTGGGGTACAGGGCCAGCTGTCCTGCAGCCACGTTCTGCTGGACATCCGGACTGGGAGTCTGCCGGAGGGCATTGAGCTCCTCCAGCCCATGTGCTTGGACTTCTCTTTGATAGAAAGGAAGGTTGAACGTGCCTGCAGAGTTGCGATATGGTCCTCTTGTTCACACACATGAATTCAGAAGAATGACTAGGTCTGCTAAAAGATGCCATCATAGATGAGATTATGGTCTCTTTACAATCATTTAGCTTGTGAGAAGAGCACTGGACCAACAACACTCAGTCTGAAGAAGACGGGCCTCCTCCTGCCAGGTGTGCAGCACAGGAGCTGCATACCCACTGGGTATGAAGTCACGGCTGAAGTCAAATGGTTAACGGTTTCAGCTTAACGGCTGAAGTCAAATGATTGCAGGAGCATCTTCACCTATATTTTTAATGAAATTTCTAACCTCCAGGTGGTGGAGGAAAGCTTGAAAATGTGAAGTGATGGCTTCGCCTTCCTGCGAGGCCAGCCAAGCTCAGGACGGTTATCTGGCCATGAGATGGCGCCAGGAGCATACAAAATGAACGCTGGGGTGCATACCTGCGCCCTGCCCCAAAGGTAGGGTGCTAGGGGCTGTGTGAGACTCGCACCAGAAAAGAGTTTGTTTCAAAATAACTTGTAGAAAGGTACCATGAAGGCAAAGAGACAAGAAAAACAAGAGTTCAGAGCCCTGATCTCAAGGATAGGCATGTTTCATTCTTCTGGTTTTGCCACCGAGACCGGCTGCTTAAAAGATGCCAGGTAGTGGAGGCTGGGAAGGGCTGTGGAAGGCAGGCGGGCAGAAGGCTGCGGGCTCAGCTACCCTGCTTGCGGTGCTCCCCACGGACTGTGTCCTGGAGAGCCTTTGGCTCCTGTGATCTGCACCTCCCAGGTCTCTGACCATGCGAGGGTCGCCTAAAGGAGACAAGCAGCTTGTCTCTTAATAATACTACTAATAATGAGGTAATGACTATGTTTTATAATGCCTGGACTGCAGGCTGAAGACACATCTCCCCTCTTCAGACCAGAGGGAACCTTGCCTTTTAATCACACTCTCACCCTCAGCATTATGGGGATCTTCTTGAAGGGTTAACGGCTGAAGTCAAATGATTGCAGGAGCATCTTCACCTATATTTTTTAATGAAATTTCCAACCTCCAGGTGGTAGAGGAAAGCTTGAAAATGTGAAGTGATGGCTTCCTAAAGACTCAAAGCCCAGAGCAAATAAAAGTACTTCCAAAGCTATGATATTTTTTCAGCCAATTTCATACTGTTCAAGGGCTCAACTTGTGATTTTTTTTTTTTTATACCTGGGGTTGACAAAGAAGGTTTCTTTTCTTATCTCCATCCCTTAGTTTCTCAACTATTCTTGAGGACTACAGGCACTCTCAACAGAAGAGACATTAGTTTCCTCAGACTCAGCCACAGTTTATAATTGTGTCCTGCCACTACCTGTTTCTCAAGCTCTTTCCCTCACTGCTGTTCTTTGGCTGATTCCTTTCCCAGAAAGATGCAAAGCCTGACCCTCAGGATTTTATCATCTAATATTAATTAACTAATAATATATTAGCTAAGACAGCCGATCCCAGAGTTTGCTCAAGTCAAGAGTCACAGACCCCCTCCCCATGCCAGTCCTCTGCTGTTAAATACTAAATTGTTTTGGCTTTCTCAAAATACCACATAAACAGAATATTCCAGTGGAAAGGTATTCATGGCTCTGTGTTGTTTACTTTCTATGGTACAAAATTAGCTCATAAATCAGTGAATTCATGGCAGCAGATTTACATTCCGCATTTAAATCTCCAGTGACTTGTGTGTTTGGTTCTTGGCTGGCATAACTCTGAATCTTTATAACTGAACACCTAAGTTGCTTTTTACTTTTACTCTCTGGATACCCATAGAATGACGTTTGAAAGCTGGCTGTAGTCCCTGCCCTATTAGAGAGTATTTGAATGTTAAGGTCAACACTCAGGGTATGTGGCAAGTTTTTCTTTTGGTATTCATTATTTTAGTTACAGTCCGGACATTGTGTTGGTAAATGAGGCATTCTCTTTGTGTACGGATGCATGTGGTTGCCTTTCAGGAGGTGAATTATTTTAATAAGTCTTTGAAAAATAATAGATTTGTTGGAAATGAAATACATTTTTTTTTGCTCCTGGTACAGCCTGAATATTAAAGTGGGGTAAGGGACTGTGATCTTTTTACTCACACTGACAATCAGTTACTAACATGGGAGTCAGTGGATCTATTTGTGGAGGCGACTGCTTGCCAGCATGAATAAGGAGATCAAAATCTGGTCCAAAATTACTGCCATCTGATACCATTGCAATTGGGAGAACATATTTAAAACAGCCTGTGTCCAGGACATATTTTTTGTTGTGATGTTCTTGTGGGGTAGCAACAATTCCAGTTAGTGCTGTGAAAGACAAGTGTTATGGCCAAACTGGCCAGAGAAACACAGGTTCATTGTGTCCTTCTGAGATGGTTTTGAGATGTTTGGTTCCTTTGCTCTTCCTTCTTTACTTCTCAAGGACAACATTGGTTATGCTGCATAAGAGGTTTGGGATTTTATCAACATTAAAAGCGTAGCATTTAGGGCTCTATTCAATGTCAAAGCATTTATGTGGGCATTTTTCCAGAAAATGAAAACGGGGTATGTATTTCTGTCTGAATTTTTTTCAGCAATTTGAAGTGAGTTAAAATCTACCCCTCCAAAAAGATAGCACTTGTAAAAATGTGTTTAACTATCACACACTAAAAATTTCTATGTGAAATTCAAATAGTGGCATACTCTCTGGTGTAAAGAGGTGTGTTTTCTGCTGCCTTCATGTAGCTCAGGAGAACAGCACTGCTCAATAAGGCGATGGGACAAAGCTCAGGAGAAACATGAATGTCTGAATGCAAGTTGAGATTAAAGCAGCCAGTATAGATGAAATACACTCTTTGCATCTCTGTGTTCATTGAATCCTGTAACCATTTTGACCTCAAACCAACATGGAATAACAATGATCGTAGGGAGCAAGTAAATAATTATCCTTCTGCCCATCCAGCAAGAGCTTTTAAAGTACAGGATGGCTGAGTCAGTTGCCAGACACTGTTGAGGAAGGAATTGTCAGTGCCAGAAAAAACAAGGCAATTTGTGGATTTAGTTTTGTTCCCTGCTCCCTGTGTTCTCTGTCCTTCAATTTTATTGATGACTGAAATTTTTCACTCGAATCAGTCAGATGCTGTGCTGTTTCTTTTGTGTGCAGTAGCGTTGGTCAGTGCGGCACACATTGTACCATATCTTACAGTAAAGCTGAGCGACTTGTTCAAAGATGATGCGAGTTGATCTGTTTCTGAAGAGACGTGAAACCATGGAGACCATGGAAACTGCTCTGCTCTGCCGCATCCCTGTTCAGCGGCTGCCGCAGGAGCCTGGCAGCATGAGCTGCCAGGGTAGAGGAAGGAGCCGAGGTCCCTGTGCAGCCCCGCTGGCCCCGGGAGCTGCCTGCGTTGGGGGAGAAAAGAACTGCTGACTTCTGGGGCACCTGGGAGTGTGCCTGGGAGGCAAAATGTGTGTCATGCTGGAAGACGGTACTGGAAATGGTGAAAATCCTAGAGGATGATCTGCATACCTGGCTCTTTGTTGTCCCTCCTGTGCCACACTGTGGCCCAACGGACCTATCTGTGAAACAGTGGGGAGTGGAAGTATTAATAGTCCCAGCGCCCCACGTGAGAATGGTGCCTACCCAAACTTCTGGCCTTAGCCCAGAGGGGAATCGTTAATAAGCACAGAGGTTTCATACTCCGAAAGGAAGCTTTCTTTACTAGATCTGAGAGCGGTAGCGTAGGGACTGACTGTTTCACCACCCATCCTGCCTATCAGTGCTGGGTAGCAGCTGTCACTAAGAACTTTAGCAGAAGGCATGGTTTGATTGACTAATCATTTGTTTTAATGGGTGTCTGCACTTCCCTCTGAAGGGGAAGAAACGGCAGCGAACCCCTCCAAGCCACGTCTCCAAAGCATCTGTAAGTATAATCTCATTGACTCTTAAACAGGAGAGAGGTCAATGGAAGTGCGGTGCTCTGGGTGAGCAGCGCGTTGTTACACCTTTTGGGGGGAGGCAGGGCTCAGGCAGTTCCTGTAAGCCATCATTACATGCACGAGCATTTTATAATAAGCCCTTATCATATGTTGTTAGTCAGGATGCACCAGGACCTCCCACACGGAAAGTGCAGCTTTCCATTGCTTACTGCTTGCAAACCCCTTGCCGTAGAAGAAGAGAACCACGCTGAACAAACACAGCCCTTAGTTCAGAGGTGGAGCAAGCAGATTGGGATCCCAGACTGCTAAGTGGGCGCTTGCATGCTCTTATCCTCTTGGATAGAGAAGCATAGTCTGCTATAGCCATGGCATCACACACAGCAGGTATGATGGGCCAGAGGGGGAGAGAGCTTAGGCAGCAAACTGCTAGTGCAGGGATGTTAAAATGTCTTCTTTTCATATTCTCCTCTGGATCCTGTGTAAAATGAAAATTCCGTCATCCCCAGTGGATTTAAGCTGTACCCCCCCACCTTATTCCTTGATGTTGATTTTTTTTCTTGGATGATCACACCAAATACGGTTCTACTTCTTTCATACTGCTTGTGTGTCATGTTTCTTTCCGTCCATCAGGGTGTGGGTGGAGAAGCATTCACGCTCTGAATTCTTTACAAAGGAGAAGGGATATCTTGGTCAGGGTTAGGTAGTCATGTAGCATTGCATGTCTTCATGTTGTTGGACAAAAGTAGTGTGTCCCTGTGCCTGTAGGGGAGTTTTGCTGTCTCTGTTTAATGTGAAGAAACCGAGACTTGGAGACGTTTGCCATGATCACGTGAGGACAGTCTGATCCTGTTCCCACTAATGTCAGTGGAAGCAAGAGCTGACCTCGGCTCAGTCATGAAGTGGGAGTTTCTTCCTTTTCTGTCATCGCCTTACAGTGAACTCCAGGCCAAACCATGTCCTTTTCAGAAGCAACATTCAGATACATTAGCTATGAAAAATGTTTATCTTTCTTCAGCCTTGCTAAGTGTTCCTTTGTTTGAACAAAAGGGTGTTCTCATCGCAAGGCGCTCAGGAATCCAGCAGCGCCTGAGCTTCTGCATGCAGCGGAGCAGTGATTTAGTGCAGTAGAAAAATGCAAAATTTGGTTGTGTGTGAGGTATACTACAAGATTCATAATTAAGTGATTGGGGAAAACAAAAACCAACCCACATACACGACTCAAGCTGCTTATTTGAATAAAGCCCTAATGTTTGCTTTTAAACTGTATTCTTTAATATTTTGTAGTTTAGTTGATGTAACATAAGCAGTTTTCTCTAGAAAAAAATTTCAGTTCAAACAGACCAGGTGGTTACTTGTACCTGTGACTTCGACGTGTGGGAATACGGCATTAATTATGTCAAGTATTTTGCAGCATGCTCTTTCTTACATTAAATGGGATTATTTTTTTTTCTCTTTCAGACTTAACCAACATAATGACTGCTGAATATTAAGGGAAAACACAAGAAGGTTACATGTTTGGTTGTCTAATATTCTTGGATTTGATATGAGTCACCACATCTGTTCATTAGTATCATCAACAGCATCCCAGTTTGTATGCACATTATTCACATTCCTATCTGTTGTGTTTGCAGAAATGACATTTTACCCTTTTTTCTAAGGGTTACTTTTTGATTTTCATATTATTTGGTTGCATGAAGTTGCCCTTTACCAGTGGCTGAGGTTTATGAAGATATCGCATACTTGAACATGTTTTAGATTCCTTTTCTAGATAGAAAAGGTGTAACTCCAAATCGTATCATTCTAAATCAGCATTTTTTTAAAAACAAGCAAATCTTAGAAATGAGTCCCCTCCATCCAAGACTACAACATCTTCCACCTACAAACATAATTTTAAATTTCCCTATATCCATACTTTCTTGATTTTTGATCAGTTTACAACATAAAAGAAAAATTCTTCTTCAGTTGAGATCACCGCCAAGTTCAATAATGTAATAAAATACCTTTCCTTATTAGAAGTACCTAGCTAGTTATACTCTTAATACTTCTCAAAATCATGATGTAATGTACACTATCTGACTTAGTTCCTATATGTGGAGTTAGTGAAAGTCTTTTTGTGTTTCTTTAGATTAATACAAGGATTTTTTCCAATGCCAACACAATTTGAAATCATTCATTTGGATGCTTTCCATTTTTAAGCTTACTGTGATATAGAACCCTATGGGAAACCAAAAGAAAACATCAATTTTAACTAATGAAAGGCTTAAAAAAGGATGCTGTCATTCTGGCTTTTTTTTTCCTTTTGGAAATAGAACTAGACTAGTAAGTAAGCATTCCAAATCCATTATTCTGTGTACATTATTGTTGCTATTGTGATAATAGAGATTTTTATTTATTTTTATGCCAGCTTTTATTGTGAAAACATATTTAGTCTGGTTTTATCAATCCTTGTTATGCTTGTCCTTGGAACATCTTTTGCGTATTCAAGGTTTGTAGTTGACGAGTTTACTGTAAAAAACTAAAAAAAAACCACAACAAAAAAACAAAAAACAAAACAAAAAGAAAACAAAAAAATGTATTGTTTTTACAGAATAAATTTATTGGAATGTGTATTGGGAGTAAGGTTTGAGGTTGTAAGCAACTAAGTTAGCGTCATATTTGGCTTCATACGTGTAATAATGTGAGGTATTAATGTAAGTCAAGTATTAAAGCAAAACATTCTGTTAACATGAGTTGACCATAATAGATACAAGTGCAGGTGAGATCTTTATTTTTTCTGTACTTTGCCTTTTCTGGATAACAGGAGGTTATTAAATTCACCTTGAATGTATTCAAAGTTTCTTTAAAAACGTTAGAAGTAACACCGGAGGCTCAAACACCTGTTTGTGAGCCAGCACGTCCTATTACAGCCCAACAGCTCTGGGTTTGTTTTCCTGGGAGGACATACTGGGATGGAGCTATCCCGAATTCTAGGGTACGTGGAAGGAGCCCACAGCAGGGAGGCTGGGTGCTGGAGGAAATTATTGCTAAGTTCCTTTTTGCCAAGAAGCGTTGACTGAGATGCGTTTGTGGTTATTTTGGGCCTGCCCCTTTGGCTGGAGGTATAAAACCCTGGGTTCTCTCTTCTGAGCACTGCTGTGAACTACACCTCAGTGTTCAATGGGAGAGTGTTAAAGCATGAATTTCTTGCTGCGCTGAAAGTCCCCTTGTGCAGGGTGCAACACACACGCACACGAGCTGATGCTTTCTTGTTACTGATTAGATTTAAAAAGAAAATTAAAATTCTCTAAATCAGAACAGCCAAAAGTCAACATCCCAAAATAAAGTGTTTCCAGTTAAAATGTATCAGCTAATTTCATCTGCGAGAAAGGCACTAAATGTACTGCTTTTAGTGTAAGTTCACATAGAAGTCATAGAAATAGTTGTGATTGCAAACAGAAACATAAACTACACAAACCAAGGTCGCTGTATTTGCTGCTATGTGCTTATGACCCAACAGCATTACCAAAAGTAGCTGCAGAGAAGAACACGGCCAAAACCCCCTCCTCTCTGAAAATGCATGCTGCGGTGTAGGGCCTGATGGTTCAAGGGAACGAGCCCTCCGTGCCCAGTTCAGAAGTGCTAGTAAGGACATGCTTAACTTCAAGCAGATGAGCAGTCCTTGCAGAAGTGAATCCTTAAAAGAATTAACAAAACTCTATGATTTGCTGATCATATACTGAGCCTTACCATAAGAGTTGATTGCTTCTTAAAAGATTTCTTGGGATTTTTAACAAGGCTGACCCACAAGACATACTTTTTGACAAATAAAACATGTGCATGTGACAGAGTTATGGATGTTAATTTTTCACACTTCAAAATATTGACCTTCACGTTCTACAGTAGCTCTGTGTAGGGATTGCTAGCGCTGATGCTCTTCAGTGTGTGGAGGCTAAACACTGACATCATTATTATTATTTAACTTCATGCAGTATTTCTAAAACTGTCCAAGCAGCTTACTCAAAAATAGCTATGGGAACTAGCAACTCCACTGCAGCGCAAAGTCAAAATGTTGAGAAGTGGTACTGAAGGCAGTCGTCTTTATTTTCCCTTTTTGAGTAGGATAAACAAAACAGACCGTGCAACTTTACACAATTGTGCAATTGTACACATCTTACACGCTTCATCTGGGTTCCATTTGAGCAGTTCAATTACATCCCAACCCAATTATATACATAGCCAAAAAGAGGAGCTGCAAACAGTTGTGCTATTCCGCTTTTTCTTCTTGTTTTGTTTTCATAAAAAACTCTGGCTTGTTGACACACCTGTAAGCCAACAGCTGGGGAAGAATCCCATACATTATGTTCAATATCAGAAAAAAATGTTTTGCTTCTTCAGGGACTCTGTAGATGTAAGGAGTTCGAGCATGAAGAGAAGCACCAATATGGGAAAATTGAGCCTGTGGTGTGTATATAACGTATATATTAAAAAAAGGTAAAGTTGATGTATATTTTGGAAAGACAGCATAATCTGCATGCAAGTATGCATCTTCAGTGACATTTTCCAAGCCAGCCCTTTTATTCCAGAATTATCCATCCTACTTTTGCGCAGCAGTATAAAAATATGGTCTAAACTACGGTCATTAATATCTTGGTATAAGAGGCACCAGAGGAACTGTCAGTACCGTGGTAGGAGGTTTATTTTATGCACATGGTGGCACTGATCTTTACATCAGGTACAGGATTTCACCCTTGGCTTATAGGTGATTATTCATGCAACAGGGTCCATGATCCTTCCCCAGGCAAATGGCCGCTGAAGGGTGCATCATCGTAGAGATCTGCACCCCTAAGCCTCAGCCCAGTAGTGGGGGTGGGACTCGCACCCACCTACCTAGCAAAGTTGTGTTTGGCATCAAGGGGAAGCAGACAGACACTCACTCTGAATAAAGCTAGAAAATAAAATCTTGGAAGCTATGTTAGTTCTGGTTTTGTTCTGGGTTTTTTAGATCTTAAACCCAGTCTTCCAGATTCTGATCCTAGAACTCCTGATGATTTCAGAAAACATCTGCGATATTTGGCTTTTGGGCTGGGGGTGGTTCTGAAGTATAGGATAAGTTTACAGTGAAGGTTATATGCAAAGACAAGCTTGCTGGGCTGAAGCATATTTTTAGCATAAACAAACATTTAAAGATAGAAGCGTCAGGATAGTCGCTGTCTTTTGTCTCCATCTGTTTCCTGCTATTTCAAGCCACAGCTCATTCACATTAACTATTGTGTGTCCAATTTTTTTTTTTATTTAGTTAGTTAGCAGTGGAGGAGATCTGAGAAGATAAACATCAATTTGATCTTAAGCAGAGCAGGAGAAAGGGACACCAGGATTTTAGTAATGCAGAGGAGTACACTACGGCCAAATCACGTCCTCTGTTCTGGCTTCAGCAGGAGTTATTTTGGACTCACGAAGAACACAGTTCTGTTCACGGTTAGCAAAGTAGAAAGTAAAATACAGTGCAGGTGTTTTAATACACAGCCCTCTAGCAAAAGGTTAGGCTGAGACCATGCATCAAAATAGAAAACAGTTTTCAGGTGATTCTAACCACCTCCACTTAACAGGGAGAGCTGAGCTAGCAAACCTGAGTCAGGAAACTGAGTAATCAAAGGAATCAAATACAAGCACACTTCAGCAGAGTGCTACTTAGCGTGTTTCTGTAAATACCTATTACACAGTACACAGATGTTCAGGGGCACACTATCAGCAGCCTTTTTATATCCGCCTCATAATT
The DNA here is from genome assembly GCF_035582795.1 of Mycteria americana. Classification (NCBI taxonomy): domain Eukaryota; kingdom Metazoa; phylum Chordata; class Aves; order Ciconiiformes; family Ciconiidae; genus Mycteria; species Mycteria americana. The sequence goes on along the minus strand of NC_134370.1, from coordinate 59,923,702 downwards.
CAGTCTGTCTCTTGCAGCCTGTTTGTTCTCACCTGTCTCAGGCAGGAATGGCCTTTGGCACCTGGGTGGTCTTCCTCTGATCCCTGCTACCTTTCCTCGCCTTGGGAGCCATCTCAGCCCAGGCAGCCAGAGCATTAGTGCTCAGCAGCAACGACCTCTTGCTATATGAGGTAGCAGTTTCCCAAGCAGACAGCTGGCCACCATCAGGCTTCAGGTAGGAGGTTTGGGGCTGTCTAATGTTTACCTAAGCACTAACAGTCTCCTGTAGTATTTTAGAGCCTCTTCTGGGGTGAACAAGATGCTAAGCTATGTACTTCTCTGTGGAGGATTGCAAGGCCCACCTGTCTCCAAGAGCAGCTAGCTGTGCATCATAGTAAGTTGATAGTAAATTCATAATAAGTTCATAGTAAGCCTCATTGGAAAGAGCTGTAAGGGACTGCTTCTGAGAGACCCAGAACTCCCACAGCCTCCTAGATGCCTTTGAAGATCTAAGCCTTACTGTGTGGTCTTGTCTCTTACAAGAGTTGTGGCACATTAGTGAGCTTTGAGCATTATAAAAAGGAAAAGCAGGAACATTTTGTTCTATTTGTAGCCCATGAAGATTTTTACTAGCTAATGATGCACCATATAATGAAGTTATTGTTTATTAGACTTGTTTTTCAATATAACACATTGCTTTTTCTTTTTATTACCAGGGAGGATATTTAGGTCTGTTAAAGTCACTTTTCTTTTTTTCTTTTTAATTTGATTTGCCTCTGTGGAAATTGTGTTATGTCTTTAATCTCATGTGTTTCCTTTCCATGACTGTACTCTGCTTCTGCTTTTTTTTCCTCCCCCCTTCCCTCCCACCCCCCCCAGTTGGGGCAGGTGGTGTGTCTTAAAAGCAGACCTCTCACTCACCAGTAGCCCAGTCCTGCTCTTCTTTCAAGTACTGAACAGACTTGCACCAAATCCATAATTTTAAGGAGTAAGACAAGAGCTGTTAGTTACTGCAGATCGCTGTGCCTGTTGTGCAATAGGCTGGCATTGCAGTAAGCGAGAGCAACCTTGAGTCTGTTGTGTTGCCTCGCCGTGATCGGGTCCCCTCAGCAAATAAGCCATTCCTTGGTGCTTTCCGTTATTGAACCCTCTCTAAGTGGAGAATTTTGAGGATCAAACCCCTAAACCTTGGCTGAGAAATCAACCAAATGAGATGCTGCAGGTAAACTTCTAAGGTAGCCTTATCCATTTAACATACAGCCTTTGTTAACCTCAAAGCCTCGGCCAGTCTGCTGATCAGGCTGTCCCACAGCAACTGGAAGCTGCCTGGTGCTGGATGTGGCACTGCTCAACTTGACAACTGCAACTTGCACATGCCTGCTACTCATTAAGCTTCTTTGTCTATATGAAATAGTTTGGGTTTGGATTTTTTTTTACAATATTTTTTGCCTGTAGCCTAATCATAGGCAACACTTGGAATATTTCTTACACTGCAGTCAAGAAAGCCCTCCATCTAGGGACAGAGAAGAGCCTGGAAAAAGGTTAGGAGTCCTTCTTCACTCTGTGCCTTCTCTCTAAAACTGACTAAAATCAGGCAAAAACTGTAACTGATTTTGGAGGGGTTTGGACCTTATGAGCCTAAGGAAAGTAATCAAATAGAGTGGGGAGAGCGTAACCTAGAAAAATATGTTCCTTGGGTTTAAGTTCTTTTGTAGGCAAAAGGCACTGCAGGAACTAGCCACCAAAAATTGCAGGATTAAGGAAAACAGATGGAGAAGGAGTAGCGAAAAACTTTCTACATCTGAGAGAGTAGGGAACTGGGCTATGGAGAGTTGGTGAGACAGAATGGTTTTGGGTAGCAGGGCTATAGCTATTCATCCCTTCTCATGTGGCTCACTTGCATAGGGAAATACCAGTTTTATCAAGTTCACAGGGGCTATTCCAACCCTTTTGTATAATCAAAGCTCCTGGTACTTTAGTCGTCTGACATTTAAAGAGTTCTTCCTGAAGCTTCAGAAAGTCCAGTAAGGGTCACAACCTGGTTTTGGAGTCTGAATGTTAGTAACAGAATAATTCAAACTCACAGCTATATGTAATTCTGAAAAACAGTAAATATTTCTCTTTGTGTGTGAAAAGCTAGGCACTTTTAGAGGTTCTTAGTTTAGATGCATCACATGATATTTTGAGACTTGTTTTTGTAAAAGTACATACTTCATAATGATAGAAATAAAAATAATTAAAATCTCCATATTCCCTATCTGTAGGAGCAGTGTTCATTCCCAGGGGGCAATGCCCGCTGTTTCCATCATTAGATATTCACCTTTTTTGGACCTTTGTGCATAATAGAAAGCAAAATGTGTTTCAGTAACTACATATGTTTTAATTATCAACTACAATGTTTTAACTTGAGAAAACAGTAGACAAACCTGGAAATGTTTTGTGCCTCAGAATGACCAAAACTAAAAATAATATAGGAGTCCTCAGTTCATTGTCACACACGTTTTTCATCACAGGTTGCTCACAGTTCACCAAGACAAATCAATTAAATCCTGTTCAGTTGTGGGATGACTGAAGCTCATTCTGCAGTGCATTAATGTAAAAACTACAAAAAACCCCTCCCGAACGTAAATGTTTTTTGAATCAGGATAAAATGCGGGGAGTGTGCAGCAACATACAGTTCTCTTAATTGGTTAGTTTTTGTAAGCCCATGGTTTTTGCTTGTGCCTAGGACAAGCTTTAAAGAGTAAAATGGGAAATTTTGAGTGTTAGCTTTGGGTTACCAGTAGCTTTTCTTCTCCTTGTCTAATGTGTAAATCAGCATTATCCTGAAGCCAAACCACAAGGGACAACAGAGGGTTTTTAGACTTCAGCAAAAAAATGTTGCATGTATTAATCATACAGCTAAAAGGTACAAAGTGCCATTAAAAAAAAAAAAAGGTGAGTGTTTGTTATGGGAAACATTTAAAAGAAGGAAAAAGCAAACATAAACGAAACAAACCCCCATAAACCAAAATCAAACCAACCAAACAAAAATCACCTCCAATCTGGGAGGCTGAGCTTTTTGGTAAGTTTGCAAGATTGTGATAGTCAGCACACTCTGTCTTCTGGTTTACTTTTCCTTGTGCTAAATAATCTTTGAAGGAGTGGTTTCTTTCCTGACTGACTGGGGAATTCATGAAACCTGAGTAATCTGTCAGTAGAGAGAGGTCCCTGACACTGGCTTGCCTACTTTAGCTAGCTTGAGCTTTTTTTAGATTAGATTTGGGCCAAACACAGTTGTATGATATATTTATGATACCTTTTGAGCATTTAAACCTCCTCATTAATATGTTTGCCAGATTCTGTTTTGATATAATTTGGTGATTCAAGATTCTGTATGAACTGGTGTGTTTTAAAAAAAAAAAAACATTCTCTGTGGTAGTTGCTCACAAATAGAAAAAAAACCTGTCACTCCCCCCATCCTCACTGGGCAGTTAAGCTGGATTGTTGTTTGTATCCATGGCTGTTGTCTCTGGCCCAGGGAACAAAGTGTTGGTCTGTGTTTGTCTAATAGTGGTACCTGAATTACACTTATTGCCGTGTCTCTGTGTTCTCATTATTGTTGCAGGATTATGTGCATATTTTCTGCATTGTCTGGATGCTCAGAGCACATTTCATTTCCTACGTACAGTACAAATCAATTGTCACTGTCTCAACTGTTAAATGGTCATCTATATGTCATGAGAAGTCATTTACTAGTTCCTTTTGATATTTTTTTTTTGTTTTGGCCAGTCTTCTCATAACCATCAGCACCATCTAGTAATTAACTACAGTTGTTTATTTAAGAGAATCAGAACAGAATGAATTAAGAAAGTATGATCATTGGTCTGCCTTCGGCAACGCAAGCATGTCTTAGTGTTACTGTGGTTTGTGGCCCAGGAGGTTCCCAGTGTTATATCAACATCATCAACTGATATTGTTCATTTTGTGTAGATACTTTTTTCCATTTATCTTTTTCAGACTACCTAGTTGGCCAAAATGTATTATAGAAACAATGTATTTTACTGTTTTGTTGTGTTTGGGGTTTTTTTACATGGTTGACTGTTTCAGCTTTAATACAGGCTTCCTTCGTGGTCTCAGCTAAAGAGTGCACGGTTCTTAATAAGGTTTAAATAAGCCCAATAAAAAGATTCTGCAGAAGGAGAGAACTCTAATAAAGCAAGAACATAGTCATTAGAGACATATAATAGGTTTGATTCTCCACTCCCTTCAATTAGTTTTTTACAGATGTAAAAGGTGATCTGAGTTACAACGGTATAAAACCCACATGGGAAGATCAAGCCCTGGGCCCCTCATTTATTCCATAGGTCTCTACTTATTAACTTGTAAATCAAGAGTGAACATTTTACAAAGAAATACCTGAGCTAGTCCTCCAGCATGTATAAGGGTTAAATCAGGCATCCAGGAACAACCAGGCACCAGTAGGCCGTACAGAGCAATCACATAGTATGGCACAGAGTAGAACATGTATGCCAGCATCTGCATTTTAAACAGAAATATTAGTTGCTTTGCAATGTGAGGGAGATGCATTTAAAAATTAGCCAGCTGCTGACTGAGGAGTTGAGACTATTCAAAACTACAGTCCTGGCAGCAATGTTTCCCAGGCCTTTTTGCAGCTATAACTTCTTTGAGAAAAGAATTTCACACCTGGATGCTGTTGACTGGATCCAGCTACCCTAAGGCCTCTGCTAATATTGACGGCTCTTGTCTGTCTGCCCCATCCAAATCCACTTCATCCCAGGACATGTCTTCCTACCCCTTGCCATCTTGAGACCATGCCAATAAGCGTGGCTTGACCTAACTTGGTGTCCAACACAACATGGGTGTCCTTTTCTGAAGCTCCATTGCACTTTCAGTTGGGAGGTGTGAGATACACCCAAGCCACCCCTTTCCCAGAAAGAACAGGTCCAGCAGAGATATTTGGGTTCTGCTCATTGCCTCACTCGTGAATCCTCTTACCACTTCAGCCCCTGCCCCCATGCAGCAGCCAGGGTTACAAAAGCATGGCAACCTTGCAAATACTACAAAACTAAAGCAAAATATTCCCTCCTCTGCAATGCTTGTGTCAATAGGGTTTGTAAAAAGTGTCACGTTTCAAGGAGTGTGTCACTGGTGACAGAAGCGTAACATGAGCTTAAGGACTCTAGTCCTACTACACTCCTTTTTGCTTCATTATTCCAGACTGAAAGTCTACTTTGCCCTTCTAAGGAGGGGGAATGATCATAAAAAGCATGCAGATCTGTTTCATGGACTATATTAAAAGAAGCCTGAGTAATTAGGATGTGTAACTCCAGGTAACTGATTTGAATCCAAGTTAAGTTTATCACAACAAAGAATCAGTACCCTGTAATGGCTGTAGTAGAAAATACGAAATACTGTTTAACTTGCCATGAACAAAAATACTTCCCTTATTGATCTTGTCATCTGTGAAACCCATGGCTTAAACTTTGTGCCAGTTAACAAATCACTTCTTAACACTCTATGCTCCACAGTCAATGCTTTACCTGAAGCTTAGGATAGGCAGCAGGATCTTTTATATAAGGCTCGTGAAGTTGAATATATAGCCGGCAGAGTTCAGCAGGGCAATCCAGAGCAATCTAAGAAGAATTTTTAAAACTTCCCGTGAACAAAGAATTTGTTCTAAAACGAGCTAACCTGATACCTGTTACCAGCCCTAAAGATTCACTAGTGATCTGCAGCACTGCTACCCTGGAGGCTTACTCAAAATCTATTGCAAAGGTGATCCATTTGATCACCAATTAAAAAGCTGAAATGCAGCCTCCTCTCAGCTCCTGCTCAGAGGGTTTGCAAGGAAATGCTGGCAGCCTGCTTTAAAGATTTTGACTGGAAGAGAATTCAGTCAGTTGGCTATGCTGTAGTAAAAGTATAATTGCTATTGATTTGCTCTGATAAACAGACTTTGATCCCAGCAAATGAACTTTCCAATGGAAAATTGCTCAAACAGTGGAAACTTCAGGTTAAGCACCCAATTTTAGGATAGCAAGCTATGGATGTAGTCCAAGAAAAGAGTTGCATGGTAGCAAGGTAGCAGCAGAGAGCAATGCAGAGAGACAGATGTTACTTTAAAAAATAATAATAATTTTAAAAAGAGAGTAGCAAAGGAGAGATTACTGGATTTTACATTCCTATAGAAAGAACAAAGTTCCCAATAGAGACCCAGTTGCAAAAGTAGTTCCTTTTCATAGTCACCCTTAAAACTACTACGAAAAATACTATTCTAAAATGAGTTAGCAATCTGCGTCAACAGCTGTCACTAAGTGTTTTATGGCAAGGCATCGTTAATGCCTAAGTTACAGGACTGAACAGTAAGTTTTGCACAACTTAATTTCATGTATATTTGTTGTGTGACTTTGAGGGGGAAGTGCAAAGATTTACAAACAGTGGATTTTCCTCCCTGTTCTTTTCCAACATGGGCATCCAAGAGGGAGGTCTGGGTGGGCTATAATGGATTATGTTTTATTAGCTTTTTCACAAAATCATGGTTACTGCAGCTTACACAGAGATGTTCAGCTGATCCCTGTATGTATAAGTAAGGCCAGTAAGCAGTTCCTGTTTGGTAAAGGAAATATATAAGGAAATGACCACACTCTCAAAATCAACAAAAAATTCCTCTGAGAAATGAAGAAGTGGGATTGCAGAATCAAGTTAGATGTTGGAGCACGAGATTAACATTTCAGGTAATTACAGGTAAAACAGCTGATTAGCCTGTATCAGTGGTGCCCTGAAGTAGCATGATCTATAAGAAATGAAGCAGTCTGTGACAAGTTAGAAGAAGAAAAAAATATTTTTGAGAGGCAAGTTTGCAGAGAAACAGCAGAAGATGACAGAGTAATGTGAGCAGCAGAACTACAAAAGGACAATCTGCGCTAGGTAAATAAAATGTTGCTTGGGTACTTATCGTCACCTCTTACTTGAATTATTCTAGCAGGATCAGATCTACAAATTGAGCAAGCAGGCAGTTAAGACACCTAAACATTTGAGCTCTGTTCACTGAATGATATATAACTTCCCTTCTGCTTAAGACAGAAAATGCTTTAGAGCTGACAAAGGACTAGATTTATCTACTTCAAGCATTTTCAGTACTGATTCATTCCCTCAGAAATTTTAATTCAATCAACTATGCTTAAAAACCAACATTTTAAAAAAAATCAGCTTTTGGTAAGTAGAAACAACATGTGTTGTTCAGATAATGTGGATAAATCTTTTTTTTTTTTCAGGTGGAAATGTTCTCCTCTCTCTCATGCAGTGTAAATTAACTTGGTTTCCTACATAATTTTAACTATGCATCTCTGTTTAGAAAAATATGAATACAGATTTAATTTAGTTGGTTTGTCTCTATGTTCTTGGCCATAAATGTAACACCAGACCAATGAAAACAGTTTTAGGTCATGTTGTTATGCACTTGGGATGCCATTTACTCTTGTGATTGTGCACCTACTTTCTTTTGAAAAAACATACTTTACACAGGGCAAAATGGAGAAGCAAAGCACCACTAATTATCATAAATAATCAATTTGTCCTTTATATATCTAAGGCCTATTCCATCCCTGAAAGTCACAGGATTTCCTTTGACCAAAATGTGCATAACTTTTTCACACAATGATTCCAAATGTAAAAGTTTGAATGAAAATTAGAGGCCAGAATATTAAAATACCTTCAACTTACCATGCCCCTAAATATGCAAAACCCCGTTGCTAGAATGAGGTATGCAGCTAACATTAAATCTATTGGTCGTCTTAGGAGTCCTTTCTTCTGGACTTCCTGAACCACCTGCAACACAGAACGTGTTTAGTGAGTACATCCCAGTTCCACATGACATGTATTTAACTCCAGATCAGTCACTACAAGAAGGGTGAAGTGGTGAACATTATGACAGGAGTTAGTTCTCAGTTACATTAGCCTATTTATCTGCTGATTTCAGAGACAGAAAGATCTCCACGTCTACAAAGGTGACATCAGACTTCATAGGATCCAGTCAGGAAAATTAATCTGCATAAAATCTGGAAATGAATGGATCCAACTAAAGCCATTTCAATATAGATTAGTTTACTTTCAAAGCAACTTAAATCAAATGAGCACTACTCTAACTCTGAAATCACATAAGGCTTTAAAGCAGCATACCTGACTTCTTCAAAGTTGCGTCTTTTGTTAACGGGAATGAATTTGTTTTCCTGAATGTCCCTATGTAGAAAAGCTTTGGAAACATAGGTTTGTCTCAAACATTTGAGGTTGGATCTAATACACTTTGTAAAAGGACTGTTTGGAGGGACAGCAAAATGAGGGTCCATCTCATTATTGACAGCGAATGCTGGTTTTCAGCAGCCTGTGACACTATTGAAATTAATAGAATATCACTGGCATAAAATAAAAGCTTTTCTGTGGCCAGTTGAGTTCTCTGCTGAGTTCAGTGAGCAAATAATATATCTTAATATGTAATGCAGAAATAGAGAATGAAATGTGTGTGTGTGCATATGGAGCATGTGGAAAATCCTCCTTTCGTTCTTTTATTACTGTACACTATGGATTCCTCTAACAGGCACTGAAGCACTTCTCGGCATTTGGATCTGATCTGTTCTGTGCCTCCTTTCCTTGGCCTCAGAACAGGAATCCCCTCGCTGCAATGTGTGGCAGATGTAAGGGGTTCACACTCTGTGGTAGCAAAGGCCATATAGATACCTAGCATGGAAGATGGCTTGGAGGAACCAAAGTCATCTCATTGCCTACACAATAAAACTTACAAGACCCGTGGAAATAATTCAAGGTACACTTTCAGCACTGTGTAGTCACAGGCAAAATTGTAAGCACATCAGAGTATCTTTCTGTAGTTCAGAGGGAAAACTTCCCCATTTATATGTGTTACTCATTTCCTCTTCCTTTTTATTAGCCATGTGTTGGCATGCAGACAGCAAAAGAAAAACCCAATTTCCTTCCTGTTATACACTTGTGGAATTGTCTCCAAAGCACAAAACAATAATTAGGATGTAGAGGCACAGTTAAAAGCACTCAGGATCAAGATATTCACAATAAAGTTACTGAAACAGGAGAAGTGATCTTGCAAGCACAATTCCTGAGTAAAAACTGCAAGATCTGAATTGTAGTTTAACAAAAATAAGGCTTATCTTAAACACATAGGCCATCCCTTTCATAAAAATATTTTTTTTTTCTTTTAAAGGATCTTTCAGAAAAAAAAGTGACCCTTTTTTTGTTTGTTCTTCAAGCACAAATAAGAGCTCTGTTTTGGCAGTATGGTGTCACTTCACAGTATTTAAAGTACTTGTGTAGGAACGTTTATAATATTACCTGCAAAGAATGTCTATATTCTAATATTTATTCCTATGGAAGACAAAGGCCTCCCATGGCTGCTGAGTTGCAAGTCATTTTCAGATGTAGACTACCTAAGGATAATGGAAAGTTTGAGGGTTGGTATATTTTCTTTCCACTTTGTCTAAGCATGAAGCATATATATATATATCTCACTGTTCCTTTCAAAAGGTACCTTAAATGAATGTGCATGTTTACTGTGATCGCAAAGCTACAATAGAACTTTGTACTTAGAGGTTTTGGAGACAAATCCAATATTAGTGGAAACAACCTTTGGAGCAGTACGAGTTTGTGAAATTGCCAAGGTACAGAAAACTCACACCTTTTTTCTCTATGCATACATTTATGCAAACAAAATGAAAATGCAAAGCTTAAAAAAAAGCAGAAGCAAGAATTTGAAAGACAGTATGCACTTTGCTGACAGACCTCAGCTTCGCAGTAATTTTGCCTTACCCTTCTTTTACACAGCAAACTCGTATCAATACATGCTAAAAGGGATTACGTGTTAAGTACATGGCAGAGTAGAGATGACCTGCCACAGGTTTCCCATTTATTGCAAACAAGATTGAAATCTGCACAGATTTTGCCAACCCTGCTGTTTCTTTGTGTAGCAAGGAAGTGTGTAGGCACACTTTGCAATTTCTCTCACTTCCAGGAAAAAGCTATTTTCCATAACTTATTAGAGGCTCCTTACATGATCAGTTTTAAGGAATCAGATTAATCTTGTGTGCTGTCCATAGAAGTCAGTCCCTTCAGAATTCATGTGCAGATCTGAATTTATGTGTATTAATTCTGTTAATGAATTTTAAATTGCATTAAACTTTTCTGAGATTATATACTTGTAGATAAATCTGCTGGGGTCTGTAAATACTGCAGCACAGCTTGGTCTGATTCTAAATGAGGGCACAACTCCATTCCTCTCCTCTGCACCCACCTCTGTTAGAAAATACCCAAAACTTGATTACCTCTTCTCTATCCCCACAGTGATTTTTAACTAACTGGTTTATAATAGTATTATAGCAATGAATGCCTTGGCCAACGGAATATACCTTGCTTCCGTTGCTTTCATGTAAGTATTTTTCTATATACTTGCACTATCATGTTTAAAAGTATTATTACATTTTCTTCCTGAATCTTTTAATACCAACTCTGAATAATGATAGCTAAAAAAAGTTCAATTTTACAGCTAATTGCAAATGATCTACTGAAAGAGAACTAAATATTTTCAGGACTCACAATGATTAGCTAACTGATTGCATTACACACAATTATTTCCTGAGAACAATAGTTAATTTAGGACTGAGAATCTCATATAAAAAAATAAGAAAAATCCATGAGTAGTCATGTTAAGATTTAAAGGCATTTTAAGGTATACAGTTATTGAACCTAGGTATTTATGCTTGGATATGGAGCATAAGTTAGCTGTGAAGATAATATACGACTTCTAAAAAAGAAATTACTTAGGAAGGGTAGGAGGCCCCAGTGAAAGGAATCAAGGCTTTTTCTATGACCTTCTGAGCAAGGAAGTTTAGGTTTACAAGGAAGGATTCACTAAGAAGTGCAACGATAAATTTTCAGATCACCAGCTTTTTATGCACTCTTTTTGAAACAAAATTTAAAAACTACGTTTCTCTGCAATATATACCAAAGTAAAATATCAAACCTAGGTAAGCAGTTTAGCTCCTGATAAGCATAGGAGACATGGCTATATTAAGCAAATAAGCAGTCCATCACATATTTTCTATAATAGCAATTTCTGTGGTGTTCTCAGTACTAGGAAAAACTGAAACCTTCATCCATCCTCCATGCAAAGGATGTTCTCACTAACATACGTGGCAAAAATTGCCATCACTACCTTTAACTACACTTAACTTCTCTACCCTGATGACTCTAAAGATTGTGTTTCTGGCCAGAATTAGTGACGCCTTGAAGTAAATTAGCTCGAATTGCGTTGGGACGGGACATGCGGTTTCCTATAAGCCTATGCAGGAGGATAGGAGAGGGTTTGGCACCTGAAGTCTCCCCCAATTTGCCTTTCATAGGGATTTGCCCTAAAAGGGGTGATTCTGTAGTGGTTCTTCAAACTTCAGGAGATATGAACATCTGCCTATACCCCTCTTTCCTACTGAAGAATCATGGATGGATGGCTGAATGTTATCTTTCATACATTTCTGGGAAAATCTGTCAGTGCATCATCTGCTGTTATTCTATGCCATAAGCTACGCCACTTGCACACTGACTGCCTATTAGCTATGGAATAGGAACTAACTCTTTCATCTGTGTCTATGTTTTCAGTTACAGAATGAACCTGACTGAGACTCAAGAGCTCTTGTGATGCAAAAATATTAATTGATTATATTACAACTGGTATGGTGTGCTGTGGCAATAAACTGGCTTGCTAATAGCAACAAAGAGTTAAAGATCTGTTCTGTGCTTTGTACTGCAGGGATTTTTTTTTTAAATAAAACAGTGCATAAACTATTACTGCATTTTTTGATTGCTCAGTTAATCTTATTACAGTCCAACTATTAAATTCAAAGGTAAAGGTCTAAGGAGTTTTAAAAACATTATTTTTACAGACTTTTTAATTAGAAGTGTGTAAATAATTTTCATGTCAATTAATGTACAATGTCTTACCTGTAAAATCTAACGTTGCAGAATGCACATACAAAAAAATTATTAAATTACATGAAATCTGTAAGTCATCTGCAGAAGAATACTTTCCTGCAGAGCTTCTATAAGGATTTTGTGGTGCTTTATGAAGCTGGTATGTGTCAATATTTTCATCAGCTAAGAAATTGAAACAGTCAGAAACTGGATAGAGGGTAGTAACGCTATTACACCTAGAAATAGGTTCTTTACTCTAAACATGAGATTCTTTTGCTTTTTCTTTATCCCACTATAATGTGTCTACACAGCCCGGCAGCAATTGTCATAACAGTGAACAGTTACAGTACATTCCATGCTCACTGAGGGACCTATAAAACTCAGTAGAAACAGCAAGCATATTTCAGTTTTCCTAACTGAAAAGCCAACACTTAAATACAATAACATTACCTTGACTGGAGCATCGTGAGTCACCGAAGGTTGGTTATAAATTCGGAACCCAGCCCATATGGGAAGGCAAATATATGGTACACTTAAGAAAAAAGCAGGACACACTTTTGTTCCATATTTGCCTGTTAAAAAATAATTATAAGATGTATGAGAACTTGTAAGCTGTGTTGTAGAAGTGTTAAAAAAATATCCTATGTAATATCAAACCTGAAGCAGCTATGGTAATGTAAACATAAAACACTAGAAATCGCTGTTAAAGCAACACACAAATCTTGTTGAAAATCATGTGCTCCATAGTGGTAGAGCCACAGGCGACAGAAAGCCTATCAGACAGGAAGCCATTTTGGAAATTAGGGGCTTTTTGAGGGGACAGGAAACCACCTCTGTCACCCTGCACTAGGTAATCCTATAGGATTGGACAGCTTTGAAATCGCTTAATGGAACCTGCTTCAAATAGAGACATCACTCTCTAAAAAATGGGAAAAAGGAACATATCCATTGTTTAAGATCTGATATTGTATTTGTTTCCAAAGTCCTGATTTATCCTACAGGCCTGTACTAATATTTGAGGACAAAACATAAATTCAGAGAGCTATCCTCATCCCAGTAAATCAGGAAAAACTGTGTCTTTCACACTGGCTACTTTCTATGTCAGAAAGGAAAGCAGAAGGCATGCTCTTGAGAACAAATTTCTTGGCCTTCCCTAGAGGAAAGAGGAAGAGATATTGTTGCATTAAATCTGCTGTTTTCTCTGTGGTGCATGTGCATCTACAAAGGAGGGAACTGGACTGGCCCCAGGCTGCACCATGAATACTCTTCCTCTGTCATAAAAACTGGAGCCATAGCAAGCTTTTCTAAAGCTGCCTACAGGATTTGGACACATGAACATTTTTCTCAGTTGAACACTTGTCAGCTTTGCATCAATTTAAGCTTTGCTAAAATTGGAAATCTTTAATTGAGGGGGGTGGTACTCTTAAAGGACCACTTGCCAGTAATAATGATGTAAAAATTTTTATTACAATTCTCAACCCGTAGCAGCACAGTTCTGCACTGATTTATGTTAGAAATCTAGGAATGTTAAATTTATTTTGAAAATAGAGTAACTTCCAGATTTCACTTTTAAAGGTGATTTGGATGCCTCTTGTAAGCTGCTTGAAAGTCAGACTAGTAAGTAAATTGGAAATTTTACGCAAAATGAGATTTATATTTTTATGATACTAAGAGACAGTTATTGTCTCATTGCTTAAATTAAACCTGTTTGGATGAAAGCCTTATGGGTATAACAAAATACAATACTTTTTTTTCCTTGAGAGCAATGTAAATTGAAAGGTTTTTTTATTTTCTGGGTTTCCATCTTCCCTTCCTCATATTTAAATTTCAAAATATCTTGCATCTCTTTACTGATATTCCTAAAATTCCTCTTTCATATTATTACAGAAAGGAACCAATACTGCAGTAAAAGATAGATAGCCTAATGCTGAATTTATGTTTCACAGAAGATGTTTCACAGGAAAAAGTTAGTCATATAAATTATGTCCTTACCAACAATGTTTCCAGGCATAAAGACAATGATGCTCATGATAATGGAACCTAGCCAGTAGAGGCCAATGGTTCTATAGCTTTGTCTGTTTAAAAAAGAAAACAAGATATAATTATTGCATCATACCTAGAAATCCCCTACCCCAAATCACCTTCAAATATTATACTAATTGCCATGGTTGTATCTTAGTAAGTAAAGGTTTTAAATCTGTACCATAAGTCAACAGTGGATTCTTGCCTCTGAGAGGGGAATATGGCAAAATCCAACATTCATGTGTGAGAAGGTTATCACATGAACAGTACAGGATTTGTGCATACTCAGTTATTTGTTGTTATGTTGCACTCATCTGAAGGCTGACTGCATGATTTTGCACATCACAGGTTGTAAAAGACCATAGAAGAATTAATAATTAATTTCATTCTGTTAATGCTTCTATTACCAGCAGGTACATTAGCCTCTGGAATGTAAGTACTTATTTTTTCAAACTCTTTATTCAACAGGAAGAAACATAAGAATCTCTAGAAATAACCATTTTCTCTTAAAGTGCGTGACACTCTCTGATATGGATGAGAGATCATCATCATGCTAAGCAGTACATTATTCCTACCATAAATGTTATTTGAAAAAAAAAAATTGTTTTTCACACATGGTTTTAACATGCATCATCTTTCAACTTTCCCTTTAACTAACACAAAGCATGCAGATGGGCTATACTCTCTGCTGCAGAGTGAAGAAAACAAGACTACAACTCAGTGCATTTGCTGGGCTTATTCGGCTGAGAGAAAGGGTAACTTGGTGAGGGTACAATTCCTGAAAGTCATGAAATTTTAATAGCGTTGCTTTGGCCTAAGACATGAAACAGTCCTGAAAGAAAAATCTAAATACTGCATAGAAAAGAAAGCCCTTTGTAGGTTATGTGAGAATGCAAGCAAAGTAAACAGTATACAATCAAAATTACTTACTCCCATGCAATAGCTGCCACCATCAACAGATACATCAAATAATGAACGGAGCCATCCCAATAGCAGATCACATGGCCATACGCAGTGTTCAGATATGGTTCACCCTAGGGAACATTTATTTTAAAAAAGATACAATGATTAGAGGAAGAATAACAAATAATTAATAAAGAACAGCAGGAAACAATTTCACAAAAGTAACTGATGTTCTTTCAAGCCAGAAGTACAGTTTTTGACTGACAATACACATTTCCAAGAACAAACCTGATTTAGCTAGGATCAGCTATTCTTAAATCAGTTCTATAGTTGCAAAATAGGGTGCAAGATGGAAGGGAAAACTCCTATGTATGACTGTCAGCATTATTCTGCTACATTATGGAAATATTACTTTTCCAAATTTTAGTGATAAAAGCTACAAAATAAAGATATATTTAGCAACCTAGAGATCTACAGCAGCATTGACTATATTGATGACAAGGTATAACCTTGTAAGATCCAACTCATTTCACTCTAAAGTTCATGGAATCTTTTCAATGACTTCAGTGACTTTCATATCAAGCTCTTACCGAGCTATTTTTGGTGGATGTTGATATTCAGCAGCCAGCAGATTCTGCTGACTAGGTATCTGGCATCATCATTTTTTAACTCTAATTCCTTTTAATTAAGTGATTAGGCAAAAATAAAGGAGCAATTTTGTTTCCTTCTTGGTAACACATTTAGGTGCTATAGTACTCATCCACTCTTGAGTGCCGAGTATCCATGGCTTTCTGCAAATGTGTACAGTCTATTCAATTCCCACGGAAGTTAATACAGAACAGTATTACTTAAACTAAGTGAAATAACATTGGAGCTTGAAAGGTATGCTATTTTTCCCAAATGAGTCAGTGACTTCAAGTCAGTGAAGGTTTTGTCCATAACAATAATGAAGCAGGTCAATGACCAAATTCAAGACGACCCTTTTGAATGTGTAAGTGGCTATTTTTCTGTGACAAATACTATACCAAGTTATTTGTAGTAAACATTTTATTTACATTTGTAAGCCAAACAATTGTTTACCTCTCTCAAGTAATGAGTCATGAATCCATCAATAATTCCATCCTGTTCCAGTCCGATTATTAGATTCACTACACTGGTAAAGGCAAATACTGCATAAACTGTAATAAGATAAAGGGGAAAAAAATGATAAAGATTTGGAATCACACAGTTGCTTCATAGCCTGATAAATTCAGTCAGGCAGAGATCTATTGAACTAGATGCATCTACTTTGAGGTCACAGATATTTAACATACAACATGATTTTCCCACATAGCTTAGTATTTTTTTAATTAGTGGTTAGTCAACAAAGTTCTTAGGAAGCTCTTCTTAGGAATGTGAAATTCTGTAGAGCTGTAGGCACAGCCTCCATGGAAAGTCGGTGTCTGCAGAAAGGACTATGTAGCCTTTCAAAAATCTTGGTCGCACGAAGTACACCACCTTGACTGTAGTCATCTCTTGGAAAGGAGAAAGGACAATGAAAAGGAAGCAGAGAGGGAAATATGACTTGCCATTTTTGTAGGTGAGCAAGGCAAACTGCATTAGCCGCAGCAGTCCATAGCAGACCTATCTGGCAAGTTCGCAAGTCACTCCTCTGAGACAGGAAATTTATTTGCAGTAGGTTTATATTATTTATTTCCTTTGACTTCAGTGTGAACTGAGAGTTCCCGGCCTCACGTAAAACACTGGGGACAAACGCCTACGAATTGTAATGAGGAGGAAGACAGAGGGCAAATACAGGTGGTTTGTATGCTGCTTTGCCTATGGGCCCATCTTGTAAAATTTAAAAAAACAGCGGTGTTTTTTTCTTCTAGATTTTTGCTATAAGGTAATCTAGATCTAAGGTTTCCTTTTAAAAGATAATCAATATCTCTGTTCTTTTATGGCAAAGTATCAATATAGAAATGTTTGCCCAAGTCTGCACACAGCCTGAGCCAGGAGTTGGGGTGGTTTGAACTTTCTTATGAATCACAAAGGTGAGTCAACACAGAAGCCTAATAAAAATGGGAGAACTAAGGAATTCAGTCATAGGAAGAACCAAGCCATGGAGGCCGTTGATCCAAAAGATCCAAAAATCTCAAATGAGTCCACTCAGGATGAGATATGCGTGAGAGGTCTACTGTGGAGCCTAAGTCCTGCTACAAGGAGGATCCTAACAGAGCAGGTATGACAGTATTTCAAACAGTTTCACAGCCCAACTCGAGTGTTATTCTTTTCAAATAGGAGGTCTGGCTTGTCCCTAAGCTGGATCTCCTATTTGAAAAGAATAAAAAGGTTCAAAAGAAGCATTATTTCTCCTCCTTTTTCCCCAGTCTTTCTTTCTTCACTCCTTAGCACCTCACCAGACCGGCTTCAGAAGCCATGCCTTAAGTGTTCAATGTGAAATAACTGTCATATAGTATCAGTGGGAAACAATATAAATTAGCAGTGAGAAACAATGTAAATTAACACTTTCTGAATTTAGCTTCATTGTTACCAAGACATACCATAAAACAGTGGGTCTTTTGGTGGTTTTCTTTTGACAAGAACACGAGCCAACAGAGCAATAAAAACCAGAACCAGCAATCCAACTGCAACGATTGCCCAGGAACTGTAACAGTATTAAAAAGAAAAAGAATTTAAAAGAAAGACAGAGAAAGAGACAGAATTTTGCTTCTTGAACTTTTCTTACCAGCTATCCTCAAATGCACATACCCTTAAAGTAACTTCTAATACTTTAAAAGGCTGGTTTTAAAGACCATAGTTTGTCATAGTATTCATTTTACAGTTTTGCAGAAATTATGTGCCTGTCTTTTCACATGTGATCATCTAAAAAAAGAAAATACGAAAATAGCTAGATAAACAACATATCCAGGAGTCTAGATTTGTCTGACTAAAATCGGTTTTTATACTGGTATCTGCAAAAATAAACAAAAATGATGGAAAACTTAAAGGCCAATGAGAGGTGAAGGTCACAAACACAGAGATTTCAAGGCCGAAAAGGATCATTAGGGACACTTAGTCTAACCTCAGCAATAAATTATCTACTCAGGAAATTACATACTCACAAATAAAAACACATCAGTCCCATGGAATAGGAGTAGCCGTGCGGAGAGCCTATGATGGATCTAGGTTTAATTTCCAGTTTTGGAAGTGCTACCAAAGGTCTCTCTGGCCCTATAAGGCAGGATCGCTTGGAGGGGTTCAGTAATCAACGCAGGTGGGCTCGGCAGAAAAGACCTTTTCTCTGAAGAGGGGGCTATAATGATAGTGCATGTGAAGTGGTGGTGGAGAAAAGCACAAAAATCTTTGGCACAAAACAAATTTGTCTCCTTCCCCAAGAAAACGCAAGTTAAGAAAATCAGTTTGAAATTATTTTATAGCTCTAAGTGCATAAATTGTATTTAGTTCTCTTTAAGACAGACTCTCCTTCTCAGTCTTCACTTTTGTGCTTGTGTACGGGGAAAAAAGGAGGGGAAGGTTAGGTAAAGTCCAGAAGCATGAGCTAAAAATATTTGGTACATGATTTTATACATAATACCACTCTGTGTTTCAAGAAAACAAATTGTGTACAAACAAATAATACTATGACAATTTCAGCCGTAGTGAAACTTGACTTTAAATTATTGCAAAAAATTTGCAAGATCAAATATTTCAGAATATATACACACATACTTTCTGAGTCAGGATGAGCAGTACTAGCTTGTTGATTTATTTTATGGTTTGAATTTTCTGCTAGTCTGTTTTCCCAGTGATGAATTTCTTCATGCCATTACAGCTGTTAATATTGCAGTGACTTTTCACTGCGGTCTATCAATTTGAAATAAATATTGGCAATGAATCAAGTAAGTCAGCATGTGTTATTCGGTATTTCTCTAGCAGTGAGAAAGAAAAAATTAAGCTATCGGCCAGAAGGAGGAAAATGAGGCAGGAACAGATGTAGCAAAGCCTTAAAAACATGCACCAAATATTTGTGCAGTAAAGTTGCAAAACACCCCAGGCTGTGAGATCACAAAATAGCACACGGACCTTTAAGCATATTGGGTTTTCCATGAGAAAAGACCTTTCTTTTCTAGACCTGCGGTCTGGATCCTATTTTTTGCCAGAGTGAGGGCATATGGACATTTTCAGTTCAAACCTGCACGTCCTACAGGGTGCCTGAAGCGCGAGGCTCGGGAGCTTTCCGAGGCTGCTGAGTTCTTCCATTCGTTTTTAAACAGAATTGGATTTTCTTTGTGAATGCCTTGACAGGGGAGCCGGAGGGAGGCCGCAGAGCCCCGGGACAGCCTCCAGCGCCCGCTGCCCCGGGGTTCAAGGCACGCTGCGGGCGCAGCTACCGCGGGGCCAGGCGATGCCCTCCGGGCCGGTTTGTCCTTTCGGCGTTACCAGCCAGCCCCGGCGGTGAGCCGCATGCGGGAGTGGCGGTGACCCGAGCTCCGCGGACGCCGAGACACTCTTCAGGTGATGCGAAACCGGCAGTTTTGAGGGTCCTGGGGTGAGCGGCCAGGCTGGGCTCCCGAGCCAGGACCCCCGTCAAGTCTCCCCGTTCGCATCCCGGCACGGCTCCCGTTAGAGGACGCGGGCAGGACGCGGGGCTCTTTCCCCGCTGGCCGCCGCGCTCCCGCCCGAGCCGCTCCCCGCCGGGGCCCCGCTGCCCGCGGCGAGGCCCGGCCCGTGCCCTCCGCTGCCCCGCTCCGCCTCCCGCCCCGTCCCGCTCAGCCCCGGGCCGCAGCTGCCCTCTCCCTGCGCCGCCGCTAAAAATACCCGCCGGGCTCCCCTGGCCGTCCGCACCTCCCTCACCCCCGCCGCCCGCCCGCTCCCCCTCCCCTCCCCTCCCCTCCCCGCCCGCAGGGCGGGAGCCGCCCGGCCTCGCCCGCCTCACCTGCCGCCGGCCGCCAGGCAGTTGAAGAGGTACGTGACGGGGATGGCGGTGAGGGAGAGGACGAAGACGCCGGTGGCCGCCGAGGCGCTCATCCCCGCGGCGGGAGGCGGCAGCCGCCCTCTGCGCCCCGAGGCGAGCGCCGCGCCTTGCCCGAGGCGCCGCCTCGCCTCAGCCCTTCACGCCCCGCGGAGGGGCGCGCGCCCGCCCGCCCGCGGCCCCGCCGGCCTCTGCCCGCCGCTCGCCGCCCCGCCGCCCGCCCCATCGCCGGCGCGCGCCCCGCGGCGGGCCGCCCCCTCCCGCCCCGCGCGGGAAAGGTTCGGTCCGCCTCAGAAACCGGAGCCGCCCGACGCGCCTGCGGCGGCTCGGGGAGGGCCGCGGGGCTTCCCGCCTGCCCCGGGGCTTCCCGCCTGCCCCGGGGCTCGCCGCGCTCCCCCCCCGGCCCTGCCCCGGGGGTAGGGCGCTGCCCGAAAGGCGAGGCGGCGCCGCGCCGGGATGCCGCGGGTGATGCCGCCCGCGCGGGACCGTGGGCGTGGGGCGTCGCGCGGGGGGGCAGCACGGCGGCGCAGGGAAGGGGGCTCCTCCGGCAGCCGCCGCCGAACGACAGCGGCGAAATGCCAAGTGGATGCTGTAACGGGCGGAGGGTCTTGAACCAAGCGCTGCGGCAGCGGCGGCAGAGGTTAACTGTTAACCGCGGGCACCGCCAGGAACGGCAGGGGATGCAGCCGTGTGCGCGGCGCCTTTTCGGAACCGACCCGTTTTGGTGAGAGGTGGTGGATGGAAAAGAGGTCCCCTTGACCCGGCTCGTGCAGGAGCCTCCCTAAGAAACCCGTAAGAAAAATGTATGCGTCTCTTTTTGCATCAGAATGTAGCTGGGCTATCAAGAACAAGGATATTAGCATTTTTAAAATGTTTTAATTGTGAACTCACCGTTTCCATTTGAACGTCAAAAAAACCCCCAGAAATTAGGCATATGTTTGAATTTACCCATCAGCATTTTTTTTCTGGCTTCAGACTTTGTTTACACACAAGTATGAACACTAAACTGTCAGTGTGCAAACAAAGGTGGAATGAGTCCTGTGTGCAAGGCAAACAGAAATGAAAACCACTATTCCTGGCACTTACTGAGCATTTAATCCAGGACATTTGCAAGAGAGAATGATCATCCTGTGTTGCTTGGGGAAAAACAGCAACTGCGTTTCTAGCATGCCAGGCAAGCTCTTTCTGGTAGAGATCAGCAAGTATTTACGCCGTTGTGAAAGCACCCATCTGCAATGATGTGCACAATTCCGATTCCCCCGTGTGGAAACGGTACAAAGGAGGACTGCTGAGGTGGCTGAGGAAACGGGGCACCTGTCCATCGGGAAGAGGCTGAAGGGCTTGGCATACGAGTGCTCTCCATAAATACTTGAGGAGTTAACACCAGGGAGAGGAAAGAACTCTTTAATTTGAAGGACAAAGCTGTGAATAAAGTTTCAGTAGTTTTTTGGAAACAGATTTTTAGCTATGAGCAGCAAAGAGGCTTCTAAGTCTTTTACAATAAGAGTAGTGAATTTAAAAAAAGAAGAGTCCAGTTTTAAGATGTGATTTGATAAGTTTAAGCAATAGATTAATTTATATGATTGCAAGAAAGGAAATTGATGACTCAGAACATATCTATGTGCTATATATTATATACAAACAAATTCTTGCATAGTTATTTCAAGTGAGAAAGGTCCAGAATCTGGCCATAGGTATATGAATGGGTTAAACCATGCTCAATCAAACTATCTGGTAAAAACATGATGCAACTCCTAAAAGTAATTTAGTCCACCCAAGTGTCAAAATTGCCATTGGATGAGTCAGGGCTAAATTTACCACCTCCAAATGCCTACCTTTCAATGCACAGCCGGTTTACTTCTCAAGCTTTCAAATGTATAGGCTCCTTATTTGTATGCAGCTGCCACAGTGCAGTCTCAAGATTCAGGTCTCAAGCTTCGCTTCTTAGTTCCTGAGTCCATAAAGTCAAGTGCTATATGGGAAGCTTCTTCCTTACCATTCTGCCAGCATATTCCAGCACTGATTTGCATGGGGCTGGTTAATCAAGTCCTATTTCAGCTTCTGAGGAGAAACTGTTAGGGCACATCGTGTGGTAAGCACATAGCAACTTGTATGGGGTGCATTGTTTGAGTCTATTGTGTTGAGATTTATCAACTTTTGATTAAAAAAATAATTATAATCATCTGGTAGCAGAAAAGACCCCTGAAATGGGATATTTGAAGGGTTTGTTCAAAAGGGCATGTTTTCTCCTTTCATTTCCATCTCATCCTGTGAAAGAAGTACTAGCGAGCCTTCCAGCTCCATCGTTCCTTTCCATTTCCTGACAGAGGAGGCCCCCAAGTCCGCCCATGATAGTGATGAACATGTGGATTCTTGTATTCCACACTTTCCATATCAGAAATCTTTATTCCTAGTAGCTACACATCCTTCTAATTCCAACTTTCCTTCTTTGTGCCAAAATAACCTGGCTTGTACTTCAGCCTTTATAAAGAAAATCACATCCCCAGCATTCTTGTTGACTTTATTTATACAGTTGACACCAATTCTAGAGAAAAAGGGAAAACTTGCTCAGTCAGTGCAGCCCAAAACTACTGATCAACTTCCCCATAGCAAATAGTTCAAAATTCAGCTTTAAGTCAGAGATTAAGTCAAACAGCAAACTATCTTACTGATTGAACAACACCCTCCGTTTGAAAACAGGAGTCCTCAAAAACTAACACATGCATTTCTTGAAAGCTTTAAGTGTTCTTGTGGGGGAGGAAGGGGAAAGAAGAACTTCGACTTCAACTGGATGTAACACCACCCTCTATTCACATGTACCAGAACAGCAATATAAAAATGAAGGTAGGAATAGGGTGTCTTTAACAACATAATTACTAATCAAAGTGTTATATGAAAGCGGTGTTGATAAGCTGCTGTCACCAGAATAAATGTAATCTCTCAGCTTCCTGTCACATACTCAATTATATTCATTTCTTCATGTTGCAAAAGCATTTTTTCTTTCTTCTTCCTGAATTTTATAAATGGTAACATCATCATGAGGCACGTGGATGCCATCACTTGTAGAAAATCATACAACTGTTTAACTATTTAGCAATATTAGATGTCAGGATAAGATTGAAAAACATGTATATCCTACATAAACTGCAGTGAAGCTTAGGAAAGCAAAATGGAGTAATGAAAACATGAAAATTAAGACTCTTTCCCACACAGAAATTGTCAGAGGATCATATTTATTGACAACGTGATTCCTAGAGTTCTGATCTTACATGTCATCTCAAAGACAGTCCCTTCAGCAGCACGGTGTGAAAACCAGTGATCCTTCACCACACTGTAACAGTCCTGTGCCAGAAAGTACATGATTTCTGTCTAAATGATGACCTCTTCTACCACTTCCAAATAGGTAGCCCAACTCTCTCTCAAATCACAAGTATCAGCCTTATGCCACATGACAGATTCCTCATGGGGAATCCTGACCTCAGCAACAAACCAGATCCACTTGTGTGGCCACTTGACTGGCAATACTCAACTCACAAGCAATATGCTTGGGCTGGTGTTTGTCAGCTTCCCGATTAGACCATTACTGGATCAATAATCAGTATTTATAATACAGAAGATGTTTCTCTTCAGTCTCTCTGCTAAATGGCAGCAGATCAGTCTTGATGTTGGGACTAAGAAGGCATTTGTAAGTGTGCCAGCAAAAGAATACTCTGCAAGACATAAAAATGCTTATTTATTAATGGTCAGCTTCAAAGTAGGAGACTAACTGGCCATTAGGTCTTTGTGTCTACTTTTAGTCTGGGAAACAGCTCTTATCTTTAATAACTGCCTGTTAAATCATGACAAATTGTAGGGCTTAACATTATATATTGAGACATAGCTGATTTTATTTTAAATCAAAGAAATGACATTAATCTATACAAATATAGGTAGGTGAACCTTAAGCAAGCACATGAAGATCAATGCAAGGATTAAGAGACGCTATTTATAGCTCATGGAAGCATTTCTCATGTGTTCGCATATGGCTCTGCCAAGCAGCAAGCTTTCATTGCATTATGATGCCAGCTACAAAATACCATCCTGGTACAAAACAACTCGTGTCATTCAATTTTTATTGAATTAAGCTGATACATTCTTGAGAGTGTACTTCCTGTATTTGCAAGCGAGTTTTTAAGGCGAGAGAAGTCAGTAACCAATAGTCCAGATAAAGATGGATTAAAAGGTGAATTAAGAGATGAATTAAAAGCTTCACGTTTGGGACTTTCATTAATTTGTTAATTTGCTGAGGGAGCAACTTAGATGACACAAAACTGCAACCCTCCAACAGCTTTAAATCCAACCTCTTCTATTTCTGAATTTCTTATTAGTTGAGGGCATAAGACCTAATAAATGATGCTGCATTGTAAATCACAGACTGCATGGTGCACCAGAGGCAATATAACGTAGTTCATACAGTATGCACTGAGGGTCAGGAGGCCACGTGCTAATGATCTGCTGAGGATTTGGGGGGATTCTCCAGCAGCAATCACAGCACTGAAGAAGCATGCAAAGAGGAATTCATGATTAGTGTCCATTCCACTTACAACATTGAATATCAGTACCTCAAAAATGGAGCTGCTTTTTGTGCTACAGCCTATCTATTCACCAATGAATAATCTTGAGAGGGGAAACAGACATGTCAGAGTAAAACTAATAGGCATTATAGTAAAAGGGAGTATGTCAACTGTACTATTTGACTTCAACTGTAAATGGCAAGAGTGTGGCTTCTCAGTAAGAATCTTGTTAATCGTGTGGAAATTGAACTGCTCACTAAATACCCTGGTAGAAATGGAGGAAAAGTGTGCTCTGTCTGGAACACTGCTGTGCCTCAGCACATTTAGCAGGGATGGAAAAGTAAATAGCTTCACAAAATAGTCACTGCTCAATCATAAAGATATGCTGGTAACAACTAATAGAAGAATTTCCCCTCCTTTGCTTCTCCAGCTATGCAGTAACAGAACATTTTTAATTATTTTTTAAAATATGTCAAATTATAAGATTTTTCACAGAGCCAGCCATGTCAGTATTTGTAATTATATGTAAATAGGTGGTGAGTAGAATCTTCTAAGGCTTAATTAATTGGTTTTGTTTTGTAATTACTTTTGGATAAAAGATGTGAAGAATGTTGGTGTTGCCATTTGTTGTTTATTTTTGAAATACATGAATGTGCAGAATGAAAAATGAAAGAGCTACCTCCACAAGTGGAGTGATTAAAAATTTCCATGTGATATTTGTATCAGTTGTACACATCTCTAAGTTAGGATTCTGAACATTTTCACAGAAATATTTTGATTAGCAAGAATGTTTATGGCAACAGTGTACTGTAAGCAATAATTACAATATATTAACAGGAATTAATGCAGAAATTATGAGTATTATCACTAAAAATCAGAAAAGTATATCAATATAATTGAGGGCACAAGAGACATAACAACCTTAATACTCCAGGACAACTAACCAGCACAGCTGAAAATGTGCAATAAAGTGCTCGCATACAAGAATTACTTGTAGAAATGATAGAAATTATTATTAATTTAAAAATTCTGAGAAAGTTGCATACTCATTATGGTCAGTTTTAGATTACAGTTGAATTTATAACAGAGAAAAAAATAGCAATCACTCTTATTTTGGCTTTTTTATCAACATTATATAGGCACTTTACAAGACATAAGAAAAAATCATAATCCCTGCCCTGCAGTGTTCCTCAGATCTAAGACTCTGAATTTGTTTTCTGTGCATGGAGGGAGCAAGTGCTGCAAAAACTGCAAGGTTACGTTACCTGCAGACCCCATATCACAACAGTACAGGTTAATGCAAACCAGGGAGAAGAAAACAATAGTAATCACAATAAAAAGCCCAAGGAGATAACTTATTCTTATTCTTATTATTATTATTATTATTGTTGTTGTTGTTGTTATTAAGATTGTTATTACAAATGTACACATTTGAATAACTTTAATGCTACTAGTAATTCAGTCACGGGAATGGTAATATGCACATCTGTCATTCACAGCAATGGCATGGGTCAGATGTAGGGGATTTTAAGAATCTAATTGAGCTTGGAAAGGAAAAGATGTCATCAAATGGCCCCAACCAGGAAGTTTAATCAGAAACAAATCTGTGATTTACTCTGAATTATTCTCTTCCCTCCTGAAGCAGAGAAAGGATGCTAACTGCTTATGAGAACAATTGCTAATCACTGTAAAAATATGTGCCAGCTCAAAAACTCTGATCATAACAACAAACAGCTCCTTAGAACATACACAAAGCTGAGTTCATGGGGGAAAAAGAAGGAAAGGGAGGAGAATTTAAATAATTTCAGGAATAAATGATTGAAAACAATATGCTTTGTAACTCAAACCCTTTTGATGGCTCTGACAGAACTGGCCCCGTTTCACTGGCAGGGAAGGCCAGGGCCGCTGGGCAGGCATTCCTGTGTCTCTGGGACATCCCTGGCATCACAAGTATCTCAGAAATCCCTGCAGTTTGATCAGGACATTCTCTGGTTCTTCTTCAGTACATATAAACCCACTTTGTCCTCTCTCTCCCTGCTGACAGGTAAAGGAACCTCAAAACTTGGAGAGTACTTCCTTCATGAATTTCCACAGAAAAAAGGCACCAGGTCAGCACGAGCTTGCTCAGGCCATTATGTAGACCTTGAAAATGAGTTGCTCAAAAGTGCAGACACTCCCTGACCTTCTGTTTTGCTGGCTAGTGATCAGGACAACCTTCACAGATATATAATATAATACTGTTGAACTTTTGTCTGCAGCCCTTGATTTGTAGCCATTCTGTTACATGAGATCAAACAAAAAGTTCTTCTTGGGCCAATTTGCACTGCTTCTGTTATAGAAATATTTTTCTCTATATTAATTTCTGCTATATTTCCTAGACAAAACCTGAACATGCTAAGAAAGCAAACAACAGGACGGCATTTTAGTGACATTCATGTGTAGCCCTTATTGGGAAAAGCATTGTGTGTTATTTCTGATCTGGACTGGTGAATACAATCCCATGACATCACATCTAAAAATGGCTATGATCCACCTACTGATAATGCCAAAGAAAAACTGGCTGATTTTTTTTAAGAAGGAAGCTGGCACGAAGATTACAAGGTGAAACAAATGTCTGAGGCTCATTGTCTACATGCAGAAAAGCCCAGTTTCAAAAGGAAATCTGTTACTTAATATTTTCTTAGGTCTCACTTCCAAAACTGTTTAAATTAGTGCATTTGGCTTTTAGCTGATCAGATCTGATGGGCATCCAGGTTGCATTTCTCCTTTTCTTTGTCTCCTTCCCTGTTTTTCTTTTTTTTTAGACTTTTGATTTCTTTCATATTATTTTTATTTCTGTTTCTTTCCCCTCATTTTCTCTCTCAGCTTTCTTTTTCAGCCCATCTCATAGGTCTTTCCCATTTTCTCTATCTTGCATAGCTTTGTCTCATGATTGATTTCTCATCCCTGAAGCTATGTTACATACTCTGTCTGCCCCAGCTGCCCTCCTTTTAGGTCTTTGGCATACATTTCCCTCTTTTTTTCCTTAACCCTCTTCCATCCTTGTTGATTTCCTCTAGTGTGTTATGGACAATATGTTCACTTTTTACAAACACGGTTCTCCATAAGCAGCGCAGTCATGGCTGTTGGCTCTCAGCTGACAGACTAACCTGTGAGTGAACACAGAAAGGTAAAAGCAGAAAGGCGGCAATGACCGAAACTCTCATTAATACCCAGATCATCCCATGACTGAAAAAATACCCTCAGAAAACTATTTATTTTTGTCCATGGTGTCACCATTTCCCTCATGATTTTTTCCATCTCTGTCCCTAAGCTATCGGAGGGAATCTGGGCTTCTCTCACTTTCCCTTCTTTGCCCACCTTGGGACATGAAAAGCACAAAGGTGATACCTTCATTCTGCTAAGTCAGCAGTATGATTTTATTTTTAAATATAGCCTCTGTGCAAAGCTACTTGCTGCTTTCTGGTTGGTATACTATGTCTTCTTGTGCCCTTTCCCACTATAGTTTACCCTGCTGAAATTGCTTCCATCTTGGTTAAGGTTCTCTAAAACCTGTTCTGTGAAACGGACCACATTTGCTTGGTCTCCGTTTTGTCCTAATTATAAACCTAAATGCAGAGCGGTGACAGGATTCTATTCCTCTTTTAGCCGCACGCTTCCATAATTGCTGACAAGTCAGGAGCTATGATAAATAGCTTTCAGCTCCGCAATTTAAATTGCTGCTGTACTTACAGCAAAACTCCAGTAGATGGCAAAATGAGCCACCTTATGCCTCAACTGACAGCCTCTGGTTTGACAGAACTGTGACAACGCAAACATCCCTTTTTTTTCTTTCCCCTTTCTTTCCCACAAGCCACCAAGATGGTACACTAAAAATGATCCTTTGCTTGTCAGGATTTACCAAATTAATTCCCCACGCTACAGTCCCTGGTCCGAGGACGTTAAATTTGATGGCTCGCTGCTTTAGGCACAAAACCCGCGCTGCCTCTCTGCTACATTCACTACTGCTGGTTTTGCTTTGTTTTTTCTCCTCAGAAGTTTAAAACATGAAATGTCGAGACACATTGTAAATGGATTTCTTTTGTATAGAATTGTAAGGTACGTGCGCCCACACTCATTAATGTTTCAACATTATTTCAGAAATAGTTAAAAAAGGTGATCGATCCTTGTTCTGCCTGTTATTGTAAGGAAACAGGTGTTATAAAAACGAATTTGCATTCCACGTGCCTAAACAGAATAGCTGCAAGATTTATTCATTCCCACATGTGACGGTACGAATCCCGGTGACTGTCGCAGTGCTCTGTGCTTCGCGTGTCTGGTTTTTCTCTCTTGGCGGCTCTGGAAGCGCATCCCCATTGCCCAGGCGGGCACGACGCCTTTATAAAACTAACAAGGGACACAGACCCAAAACACGGCCCAGGGGACCCGGCCCATGCCCGGATGACGGCGCTCCCGGCCCCGCCGCCCTCCCGCCCGCGCTTCTCCTCAGCCTCCCGCGCGGCCGCTGGGGAAGGGCAGACGGGCAGCGACGGCTTCGCCCGCCGCCCGCGAGCCTGCGCGAGGCAGAGGCGCATGCGCGGCACAGGGGCGGCGGGCGGTTGACGTCGGGGCGCCCGGCGGGCATTCGCGTGCCGCCGGCGGACGGAGCGGCCCGGCCCGGCCCCTCAGGGCGGCGATGGCGGCCGCTGGCGGCGGCTCGGGTTCGCCCGCGGAGACGCCCGCCGCCGCCGCTGCTGCTACCGCTGCCGCCACCGCCGCCGCGGAAGCCGGCGCGGTGTTGCAGCGGGAGCCGCTGTACAACTGGCAGGCCACCAAGGGCTCGCTGCGGGAGCGGTTCGCCTTCCTCTTCTCCAACGAGCTCCTCAGCGACGTGCACTTCGTGGTGGGCAAGGGCAGCCCCCGCGGCGGGGGCGGGGGCGCGCCCCCCGGGCCCGGCCAGCAGCGCATCCCCGCCCACCGCTTCGTCCTGGCGGCCGGCAGCGCCGTCTTCGACGCGATGTTTAACGGCGGCATGGCCACCACCTCGGCCGAGATCGAGCTGCCCGACGTGGAGCCCGCCGCCTTCCTGGCGCTCCTGAGGTCAGGCCGCGGAGGGGCGGGGGCGGGCGGCACCGGGCACCGTGCAGGCTCCTGGGCCGGGGGCACCGGGCGGGGGAGCAGGTCTCTCCTCCCGCCGGCGTCGCTGGGCCCGGCCGGGCCGGGGGGCTCCGCTCGGCTGCTGGTGTCATTTCCTCGCTCCGCGGCCCCTCCTGGCTCCTGTCCCCAAAGAGCCGTGTGCGTGTCCGCGGAGGGAGGTGCGGAGAAAACGCGTAACCACCTTGCGGGCTGGTACGCAAGGTCAAACCACCCTGCGAACACATTTTGGTTCCCTCTTGCTCGTTCCCCTGCATCCTTTCCCCAAGAGAAGTACCCAAATTTTAGGGCAACTAACTGTCCATTCAGAAAAGTACTTTGATAGTGGTGGGTGTCTGGTTTGGCTTTTTTATTGCGGGTTTTTTAAAAGTAAAATGATGGGAATTAGTGGTTCTTCTGAATGTTGCAACTATCCATCCACCTTCTAATAATAGCTAAGAAGGGATGGAGGCTGTTGTACCAAGCTTTTCATTTCATTTAGTGCTTTGAAATTCTATTCATCTTATTGTTCACTTTTCTTTTTCAGCGGTGGTAATAAATTGTTGTCTCTTTTTACCAGAGTAATACCCATTGTAGTCACACTTATTTCAGATACTTTTGGGGGGAGAGTGAACGTGCAGCAGAAGGCAGTAACTAGCTGATTTTTACACACAAACCACCCAAGGGAGACCATGAGTGCAGTGATGGCAAAAATTATGTAAAATGGGTTAGTGATTTCTAAATTGGGCAGAATAGGGTCTGCTACTTCTCATGCTCACAAAACTGATGAGTTGATCTACTGTTTTTTTTTTTTTTTATCTCAGAGTAGTGGTAAATAAAATTTATGGTGTTCATAGAAACAATTACCGATGGTTTCTTTGTGTATCAGGTTGTGGTGTGGTAATATGACTAAACTGCTTAACCTTCAGGTTTTTTTCAGCGAAACTCCTCTGCTAGGCAAAACCTCTATAAAATGTATGAAACAGATTTCTGTAACAAACGTTTGGGAAACAAGTAATATTATTGCCTGGAAATAAATATGTAGTGTCCTGAAGCTTTCTGTAATGGGAAAAGCTCCAAAGTCTTAGCAACTTTCTCTTTGTTTTGAGGCCTAACAGATAAGAACAATGAGAAGAAAAGTCACCTGGTCCTTTTAGTAATCATGGACACAGGAATTGCAGCAACTGATTTGGGGAAAAAAAAAACCAAACCCAAACCACCATGCAGGTTGCCGTTGGCAAATGAACTGTATTTATTTTGTGGATTCTTAGCAAAGAGGGAGTGGCAAGGCAAAGAGTTTGTGTACCAGAGTGGGAGATAGTGGGAAGTGTCTTTCAAGCAAAATGGTTTCAAAAGTTAGAAGTAAATGAATGTGCACATATATGTGTTTGTCTATATATATGTGGAAAAAACACTGGACAGTGAGAAGTGGATATAATGAGAGAAGTTTCTCTGGATAGAAATATAAACAGGGAAACAGGAGAGTTCTAAGTAAAGATAAGAAGGATGATATTTCAAAACTGTGGAAATTAATGAAGAGATGTTGTTAGAAGCAAACAAAAGCCACCTTGTGTTGGTAGAGCTACTACTATGTGATGGCCAGGGAACTTACGTAAGTAAACTGATTATACTTGTATCTTGTCTAAATATCACCAGCCTGATGAACTGTTGAAACATCTCAGGTTTGATGTCTTCTTTGGTATGAAATACATGGCAGCTTTTTAGGACGTTCTTACATATACTATATATATTTTGAGCTTATATTGGAATAAATATAAATTGCAACACCTTGCTAAAAACATATCTAGGGAGAACTTCTTTAATACAGGCCAGTACTGGACTTCTTCCATGCTCATATACGCTGTTTTTAAAGTATACCAACTATAAGACAGCCTGGGTTTTTTTCCTAATGTTGGCCAGAAGAGGCAACCTTGCACTGTTGGCCTCTTCTATCTATCATTAGTAAATTGGTCAGGTAATGATGGTTGCCTTTTACAGGACCTTTCTTTAATCTTTGCGAAGAGCAATTTGAGGCGTATTGGCTAGAAATTAAGTTGGGATCTTTCAATACGCATAGCAAATGAACATCAAGGTAAAGGAAACATTGAAGTAATGCAAAAACTTTTAGGGATAATTTACTAATTATTTAATGTTCCACAGCTCATTTCCATTTTATTTACTCATGTGGTTTGTTAGATCCTATCTGTAGTTGATGTGTTTCATAAAGATCTATTGACAAATGCTACTTGTAAATTAAAGCCAAGGGAAAAGATTTTTTGATGAAAATTTTTCTGATTCTCTTAAATTCATTCCATCTGTATCTGTCCAGTGAGACTGAGTATCATTTCTCTGTCCAGTGATGTAAACTTTCATCAGTGTTGGTGTTTTGTCACAAAATAGATGGGAGTTCAAGAATTATGTTTGAGGAAGAAAAAAGTAGTTAGAAATTGGACAATTTAAAACATCTGATAGTCACCAAGGTAATGTGACATCTGTTTTCTTATTTTTCTTGTGGATATGTTTGTACACAACTTAAAATCAGCTACAGTTGCTACCTTTTTCTGACTGGGGCCTCTAAAATAATAAATTTGTGGAGTTAAAGTATTTAAAAATAATGAACTGAAACTTTAATTGATAGTACCACTGTAATTCCAGTAATAAGTTTTAGGCTTTCTTTTTCCCCTAGAGAAAGTTGCGTAGCCCTCCTTGTCTGTGGGCTAAAATCTTAACTGTGAAGATGGGAAAAGGGCAACCTTTTAAAATTGGCTGGAGAAGGGGAGAGAACTTTCTTAGAAAACAATTGGCTGAGCTCAAAGGCTTAGAAATGACTGTGGTGTGTGTTTTGGCTTATCATCCAGTATTCCTCTTGCCTGAAGAGTTTTCAAACATGAGCCAGAGGAGCTTTTTAAAAGCAGCTGACTACTTCAGTAGTTTGAGAGATAAATCCTTAAGAACTGAAATAATATCAAAGTCACAAAGTTTGAATCTGCTTCCCATTTAAACACCTTTTTTTTTTGTATGTTTCTAACTGTACAAATTGAATAGCAGTGATCAAGAAAATAAAAGTTGTCTCAGTAGGGTTCTGTTTTAGGGTTTCATATTGTTGGTTTTAATAAGATTTTTTTTTAAATTTCATTCACATTTTGAAATATGTTTTACAGTAATTGAACTTGTCCTTTGATCATAGTATAAAAGGAAGTGATGACATGGCACAAATTTAGCAGTCCATCTTCCAAATGTCTTTGCAGAGGACTTTGGCAAGCAGTAAACAGAGGGGTAATCATGACTAACTGGAAAAAGATTCTTGTGTACTTTTATAATGGTGAAAATATTTCAACTTTTGGGAAGATGCTAAGACTAGGGGAGAAAGAAGTGCTAACCTGAGAGTAAAGAGAAGTGACATAAAATGGATGAGAGGCTTATGTAAAGTGAATGGTTAGTTGGGAAATTGTTTGTTCTGGTCAGTAAAAGTGTTCTTCCACAATGCACATACACACACCCTCCCCATCCTGGATGACAATAAAATTAGTCAATATCTAAAGAGCAGGTTGTTTCTATGAGTCTCTCAAAGGGGAGGAGAGGAGGGAAGAAGGCAAGGGGGAAGGATAAGTGACCTTGAACCCCACTGAGTTAGGTGGAGGAGGAACAGTGGTATAAACATGAAGGTGTGCTAGTTCAGGCCTGCCACAAATGAGAGAGTTAACACAGAGACAGAGCTCTTGGCACATGAGCAGAGGGATTTTTAGAGAAGACACACCTAGAGTTCCTCTTTTATGAGTAGATGAATGCATCATGATCATCCGTCTGTATACTTAAGGGAAATAGGATTATACAACATCCTAGAGCAATGTACTTTATTACAATTTTTCATAGTTTTTACAGCTACCTTTTAACTTTGCAAATTCACACTTTTTAGTATTTGCAAAAGATGACTGTTTGGCTTTGAAAATCCCAGAATAGTATTGGCATTGTCAAAAACTTGAAATATTGAACACAAAAAACTGACAATGTGACTTTCTTAATGTATTTGGACACTTGCATTGAGTTTTCTCGGTTTCAAAGTGTGTAACTACATTGCATGTTCTGTAACTATGAGCTGTTATGCCCTGTGGTGATCGATGTCTAGAAACAGAAAATTAGGTCCATAGTGCCCAGTAACTCCATGCAACACACCACCTCTCCCATCCTGAGTCAATACTGTTAACAGATGGAGCCCAAAGTCTTAGACCAAATGAACTCAATGAACATTTTATGGATATTTATGTGCATTTTACAGACATTTTACAGGAGAAGGGGTGGTTAATGAGGATGTGTTGCGATAGTGTGGGACCTGAGCATGATGTAAATGGTATGCAATAAGGGGTGGAGAACGTACTGGGTTTGGCTGGGATAGAGTTAAAGTCTTCATAGCAGCTTGTATGGGGCTAATGTTTCGGATTTGTGCTGAAAATGGTGTTGATACCACACTGATGTTTTAGTTACTGCTTGAGATACTGTGCAAATTTTAGTTGTCAGAACTTTAATCACTTAAGTCCCGTTAGTTTGCATGACACACTTTCAGCTGGGGAGTGTCTCTTAATGTATATCCAGCCTTACAGCAGGGGAGGGATTGGAGCATAGAGCCTCAAGTGTGTCCTTCACGGCATGAAAAAGCATGCTGTAGCTCATAGATCTCATGTGAATGAAAAACCTGCATGTATATGCACTGTTGCCACATTTGAATTCCTGTCATTTGGCCATGTAATTGGGTTTTGATCATATGAGGAAGAAGCCTGCAAAATTCCTGGGAGAGAAAGGGTCAGAAAAGTGCAGTATGCAACTGTACCCTGATTCTTAAGAAGGTGTAGTAGAAAATGAACCACAAGCCAGACGAGCTCCTCGGTGTGTCACTTCATTGGCTTCAGATTGGACACACTTAAGGAATAAAATCAAAATCATGTTCAAAAAACAACTTGGCGACACTTTATTTATTTATTTATTTATAGGATTAGGTAAAATTTACAATGCAGTTTGTGTGGTAATGCTGCTTTTTTTGCAGCCTGTTAATGTTCAACTCTTCTGTGATTTGGACTCCAAGCTCCTATAAAGCTACACAAGGAAGGCTAGGGCATTTTAAACAGATTTTTTTTTTTTTTTAAATCTTGAAACAAAAATCTAAACACACTGTTCTAGTGCATTAATGAACTATTTGTCAATTTGGTATACAAACCTGTACCTATGAGATCTTAGTTTCTTAAAAGTAAATTTGTTAGTGATTGAGTGGCAAGTCAGCCCATCCTTTTCATCAACAGATAATAGTTTATAACTTTCATAAATCAGTTCTTAATGACCTGTATGAAACTTACTAAAAAAAGTTAGCATTTAATTAAACTCATTCATTCTAAAAGCTGTTTGATGTAAATCCAGTTTAAAGAATTAATCTAGAGCATCATTCATATTTCCTAAGTGATGTGAAAGCTGGCCGTTTGAATAGATTGGAATATTGTAGTGGTAAATATGTACCTGTTGGTAAGTGCAAATTTAATGTTGAACGCCATATTTAGTTGTGTGTTAGCAATTGCCGAGAATTAGAGTTTTCTTGGAATATAAGAAATATAAAGAGTGAAGAACTTCAGTTTAAATTTTAACTCTAGGCTTCTATTACTTAGATCTCCCCATGTTGCAAACAATTTTAAGTCCATTACTTTCACAGGTTTTTTTCCGGTAAAGACAAACTGCTTATTGTTACATTAAAAACCCTTCTAAACATGCCTTCCGTCTCTACGTGTTGCTTGCTGTTCATTTCCAGGAGGTTCTGAACAAAAAATATTATGAAATATAAAGGAAAGGCTTGGTCTTCATTGTGGAATTCCTGCATTTGCGAATGTGTCCTGGCTTATTATGTTTAACCACCTGTGTGTTGGGGACAAATGTATTTTTTTAAATCACAGGCTATTCTTGATTATTAACTGAAAAACTGATGAAATATTGCTAAGATTATCTTCAGTGTCACCTGTAAGAAAATGTATTTTTAAAAAGTCATCTTTTCCATACAGAAACTTAAAATAAATCTTATCTTGTCTGGTCTCAAGTAACAGCTGCCCAGGAAACAGGGTTTTTTTCCTGGTTTTGGTGGAGGCTCCTATCTTTTGGTTCACAGCTTATGCTAAATTCTCAACCAATCATCTGGCGTCAAACAATGGAGACAAGCCAGAGTGTTTTGCTATGGCAGGATAGAAGAGTCAAGGTCGTCTGCTAGAATATTACTCCCTTTCCTTTCCTCTCCTCTGAACACTACAGAATGGTAACTTTGGCATAAGATGTTATCACAGTGTAAGTCCTTGACACTATTCTCCTCATGGCAGGGAAGCTAGTGTGCACTGTCAGTAAATTAAGTTCAGTAATATAGCCATAGAAGGTTATGTATTGATATTTAGAAATACAGCTCTTCCTAGTGAATCAAAAGAGCATGCATTCATATGTTAAGTAATTCTGCAGCTCAGCTGTTGTTTACAGTTTGGTAGCTATGTATAACTAGTACAGCCGGATCAGTCTTAGGGAGTAATACATATTTAAAACAAATGTATGCCATTAGGTTAACGTAATATTCTTTCTTCAACCCTTTAACTAGCTTATTCATTTGTGAAAATGCTACATGAACTGTTGCATGTTCACAGTGCAAATCTTCGACCTGTTTTCTAAATGCAAAGAGACTGTTATGTTGTGCTGGACTGCTTCCCTCAAGATATGTTTTTATGATCTATATTTGTGTATTGATTTCTAGGTTTCTTTATTCAGATGAAGTTCAAATTGGTCCAGAAACAGTCATGACTACTTTATACACTGCTAAAAAGTATGCAGTCCCAGCCCTGGAAGCACATTGTGTGGATTTTCTAACGAAGCACCTCCGAGCAGATAATGCCTTTATGCTGCTTACTCAAGTAGGTAAATTTAAGCTTAGTTTTGATTTACTAGGAAAAGCAGTGTTTGAAGGGAAATGACTAAATATTACTTCACAGTGGGTTTGCTATCACAGAGTCTAATTTATGTATGAAAATGTCTTGTTGCTCTGTTAGCATTTTTACAGACTCAGCCTCTTATTAATGTGGAGGAAAGGCTTTTTTTTTTCTTTTTTTTTTTCTTTTTTTAATATGCAATGGTCTGGGACATTTCAAACAGAGCCAGCTTATTCTACAGTGTATTTGCATGAATCTCTTAATTGTTTTTGTTAAGACTTCAGTGCATTAACTGTGCCCCAGTTCACTATAGTGGATTTGATGTGTGCTTTTTTTTTTTTGAGTTACACTGCCAAAACTACAAACATAAGCATGAAGGAAAAATTGCATGTAGTGAATTCTCCTTAATTATGTATTCCTTTGGGAATTTAAGTACTCTTTAAGGTATAAACATAAAGAGTACTTAGACAAATCAACCTATTTTAATTTAGATCTACACTAGAGTAAAAATACTTGCTTTTTAAGATTAGTGGTTTGTCAACTTTATGCTTAAGATGTATTTCTTTACCTTTTTAGGCCCGTTTGTTTGATGAACCTCAGCTTGCTAGTCTTTGTCTTGACACAATAGACAAAAGTACTATGGATGCAATAAGTGCAGAAGGCTTTACTGATATTGATATAGGTGAGTTACTTTGTGTGTCCTAAGCATTAAACTTCTGGAGGGAATTGTAGGGCTCGAGAAGACTTTGTTACGGTAATGCAGGATAGTTCGCCTCCCCCGTCCGAGTATGTAGAGTCCCAAGCGTATCTCATCTCCTTGTCACGGTATCCTGGGGTAGTTCGCTTCCCTCCTCATCTGCACCCTTTGCATGGGCGCCAACGTGATGGCCAGCTGCAGGTCTTGGAATTTGGACAGCAGCACCTGCATTACATCAGCAAGTTTGCTAATGAGCAAAACAGGATATTGGATATGTATGAGATGTTAATCAGCGCAAGTTTTATTAGCCACCCCTGCAGTGCTTTCCTTTGAGCTTCACTCCTGAGCAGGGTTCCACTGTGTTGGGTCCTGATTTGATTAGTGTCGGTGTCCTGGGGCTCCCACCATGGTAACACTATGCTTTCGTTAAAGCCAAAGCTTTAACTTGCTGAGTGTTGTGCCTCATCCCTGAAGGATCCACACTCACTTTTCACACGTAACAGGAATCATACTGTTTTGTTGCCGCATGGTACTTCTCTATTCAGAGTTGCACAGATCAGGTACAATTTATGAAATCTCTTTGGAAAAAAAAATCTAAACTGCTGGTTTCTATGTTTCATCTGTTATGAAAAGCTAGCAGTTGTAAATGTGGTTACTTAATTTCATTGTTACTATGTGTGTCCAAGATTTTACTCCAATTCAGCTAGACTGTGTGGAAAAACTCAGACTGAAGGAAAGTATTCCAGCTGCTTAAAGCAACTGTAAAGTCATTGTTAACTCATGTTCAGTGGGATTTGTACTCAGGCTGTGAGTGTTTATCTCTACTCTTGATAAATCCCAATCTGTTTTGACTTTCCAAGATGATGACCATAAACATGCCTTGCTTAAATTCAGGACATATAAAAATTCCCAGATTCAGAAGATGAAAAAACCCACATATTTTTTCAGGCTTGTGTTCTATGATAAACTGAGAATTTTTGCATACCTGTTATTCATAAAATGTCATAACAAGTAAGAATTACAGGAAAACTTGCTTTTGTAAAATATGTGTGAGTACCTTGCCTCACATTCTGTGTTCCACCTTCAAGCTTTGTGGGTGGCAAATATGTCAATGTTTAAGATTACTTTCATGTACCTTTAAACTGGTTTTGTGTGCACCACCGCTGTTTGTGTATAGTTGATCCAGATTGGCAGGTGGCTACTCTCAGATGAGAATACGACAATGTCATCGTGAATAACTTGGTTTTTTAGTAGTGGGCATTCACTGCTTGGTCACTTCCAATTTCGATCTTGCCCTAGCCATGGAAATTCTGCAGGATATTGATTGTCACTACATAGTTTATATATAGTCACACTCTTAGGAATCAAGAAGAAAGTTCATATGCTGCCTTCATAGCAGGAAAATTATTTTTTAGTTTGGAGTCTATATACCGTTGGGAGATTTCTTTATACATAAGTTGTGTTATCTTTGTCTTATTATGAATGTTCTTAGTGTTTACTTGCGTAACATTTTAAGCTTACTTAATGTGTAGCACTGTTATTGGTTTGGATGAAAACTGCTGTAAATCTGTTAACTTTTTTTCTTTAGACACATTATGTGCAGTTCTAGAAAGAGATACCCTTAGTATTCGAGAAAGTAGACTCTTTGGAGCTGTTGTTCGTTGGGCAGAAGCAGAATGTCAAAGACAACAACTGCCTGTGACATTTGGAAATAAACAGAAAGTCCTTGGAAGAGCTCTTTCCTTAATCCGTTTTCCATTAATGACTATTGAAGAGTTTGCAGCAGGTGAGTTTTGGGATTCTTTGTCTTACTGTTAGACCATATCTCTGCACTGTTCACCTGTGAGTGTTTAGATGCTTAACACTCTATTCTGTTATTAATATTGTACTAATAAAAGTTGTGATGCACAAATGAAAGTAAAATATTCTGCAGAATATGCTCTAGTTGTTGGAATATATTGTTGTCATCTTCAGTTTGCAAATATGTGTGGTTTAAATACAACAGTTGGAGTAATTCTTTGAGTCATCTTAGAAATTTTTTGTTTTCACAGGCCCTGCTCAGTCTGGAATCTTGTCAGATCGGGAAGTAGTAAATCTCTTTCTGCATTTTACTGTCAATCCTAAACCTAAAGTAGATTATATTGACCGACCAAGATGTTGCCTTAGAGGAAAAGAATGCAGCATTAACAGGTTCCAGCAAGTGGAGAGTCGCTGGGGCTACAGTGGAACAAGTGACCGGATTAGGTATGGCTTTTGAAACTATTTGGAGGAGAGACAGAGAAGTGTGGGAAGAAAGGGAACATATTATTCAACTTCATCTTTTTGGCATAAGAAACAGTAACAAACATACTGGCTCTGTTTGGGCACGTTTGATGTTTTCCTTTTTTTAAAGTAACTTAGTCTGTTGGGCACATAAAATGTAAAG
Organism: Mycteria americana; assembly: GCF_035582795.1. Lineage (NCBI taxonomy): Eukaryota > Metazoa > Chordata > Aves > Ciconiiformes > Ciconiidae > Mycteria > Mycteria americana. The sequence goes on along the minus strand of NC_134370.1, from coordinate 59,884,134 downwards.
TAGCAAAAAAGACAGTTCAGGAGGATTGGGTGCATTCTAGAGTGATTGGGTGTTAGCTGCATATTCCTTTTTAAAATACCAAGTCTTGCTCTGCTTTTATTTTGGAGATATTCAAAAGAATCTGGTTATTTTTTGTTTAGTGATACTGAATATCTTGGGGGATTAGCAAAGCTTTAACCTATAAAGCTGATACCTTACAAAGCATTTTTCTTACTATTGAAATCTAAATAGAAAGTGTTACTGGAAAAAAACAACGTCATTTTCAGTTTACTTCCCTACTCTTCAGTGGGAGTCTTTTTCCTACTTGACTGGGAATAGGGTAACACACCCATCACAGTTGTTTAAATTCCTTTCTTGGCTTGTGTCTTACTAGGTTCACAGTTAATAGAAGAATTTCCATAGTGGGATTTGGATTATATGGATCTATTCACGGACCCACAGACTATCAAGTTAATATACAGGTACAGTATATTCTGTTTAAATGGGCTTATGCAGAAACTACACTTGTAGAACTTGCAAAAGGTTTGGTGTATATCTGAATTGAGTAGGAGAAATCTAATAGGCCAAGAATCTAACCTGTGTTTTGTCCCCAACAGTGGTCATAAGCAGATGACTACGGAAAAGTAAGAACAATACAAAACTCTTCTCCCTTTCTGCTGCATTCTCCTGTCCTTCAATCATTTTCAGTATAGGCATTTCCTGAGACTGATTTGCTTTCTCTATTTAATAGCTCCTTGTGAATCTTTCTTCAGGATACTTGTCCAGTCTAACCTTGAATTCCTTTAAGTTTTCTGCAGAGGAATTTCACAGCTTTAATCTGTTCAGTTGTGCATAAAGTCTGTCCTTTAATAAAGTTTCTAGTAATTCAGGGAAGAGATCTTGGATTTGTTATCAACAGCTCTCTGAAATCAGTGACACAACATGTAGTGACTGGTAAAAAAGCCCAGTGTCATCAGGAGGATACTGAAAACAAGATAAAAGGTGACATTGTGTTGCTGTATGAAAGCCAGGTATGCTGACATCTTGAGTATTGGGTGCAGTTCCCAGTCTCACACAGTAGAATTAGAAGGTAGAGAAAAGGATAATTAAAATGATTAAGGGCATAGAGCTGCTGCTTTATGAAGGGAGACCAAAAAGGCTAGGACTCTTCAGTTTGTAGCGGAGAAGGCTATGGGGAGGTGTGAGCAATGCTTCTAAAATCAAGAGGGCAATGGATAACGTAAATGCAGAACAGTGTGTTATTCACCAAATCTCAGAATATTAGAACTAGGAGACTGTTACTGATACTAGCAGAAGATCAAAACGGATAAGAGTATTTTTTCAATGCAGAGGATACTAAATATACTGCCACAAGAGGCAGATATCCTCTTTTGAATCTGGTGATATTTGAACAAGTTCATTCATCAATAGCAAATCCATTAGAAGATTCCAGAAGGAACAGAAGGGGAATGTGCACTTTAGCACCCCTAGTAGAACAGTTGTGGATGCTGGGGGAACAGGCAGCAGAGCAAAGACTTGTGTGCTAACCCTCAGCAACATCTTTGCTTGCCACTGTTGGAGCATATTGGACCATTTGTCCGACCTGATTGGGTATTTATTACGTTCTTAGCGTGCCTGGTACACATTTTGGACTTAGAGGCTTGTCCTTGCCCAGAGCTTTTTGGAAAGATTGACATCTTAATTTGCTACTGATTCAGTCTTAGGCAGAAAATCATATGTTACTGTTTCCATAACTTCTGTAAAGTTACTGCAGTTTTAGGTTTGCTGAAAACATTGTCCCAGCATGGGAATCTCCCCAGTTTCTTCTGCTGGTAAATTATTTATTTGTATTGCTGTTCTCCAGGCTTTTATGTGAAGACCTTATCCTGCTGCTACTTGTTTTATATCTTCATGCTGTTTAGCCCACCAGAGAGTCTCTAGGGTTTTTTGCTACTGCTGTGTTGAAAGGATGATTTAACATTGGTTTTGACGCTTGCAGATAGCTGTTCCTAAACCTTCTTTTGGTCTGCTTAATTGTATTTTTTACATTTTAATCTGTCAGTTTGAACCTTTCTATTTTAATCTGGATACAACTTCATATTTCTATAGGATGCCCTTTTTTGTTTGTTTATTTCCAGTACTAGCCTTTTGTTGATCAGCCATGCCAACTTTTTTCCCCCTTTTCTCAAGCCTTTCTGAATAGGTGATAGGTACCAATACTGTAATTGGGCATGTGATGTCCTCCAGTAGTCTGCCTGCTTCTTATAAGGATTTGATTTTCTTAATTGCTCCTTTTAGCTTCTTTTGAACAAGCTTCCTAATTTTTCTCTCTTTGAAATTTAGCACAGCTGTTGAGGATTTGCTTTTGTTGTTCACGTGGGAGTGTTGACTCTAAGTATATTATGGACACTGTTACATAGTGTTTCCATTATGAAATTTTGAATCTGATCCTGCTCATCACTCAGTACCAAATCAAGGGTTGCGTTTCTTCCTACTGAGCAATTGGTTAGCAAGCTCATGAAATGGTCAGTGATAGCATCTAAAAATGTCACCCCAGCTTCGCGTCCTGATATGACACTTGCCCAGTCTGAGCAGGCAATTGAAGACACCACTGAAATTGTATTTCCTGCTCTTGTAGCCTGTTTGATCTCTGTTAGCATGTTGTGGTCAGGATTGTCTGCTAGTAATATTGATCCAGGACTGTATTTTTTCCTTTTCAGTATGGAAATTCAGTCCATTTGAATTCTCTTTCTTATTGAGATGAGTTTTTATTTGATTCTAAGCTTTCTAACAAGGTTTTAGCATTCCTTGACTGGCACGGTTTTACTCTGTGCTGTGTATTTTGTAACCTGGTACTATTGCATCACACTGATTTACTAGGTGTGCGGGAAATTGTGTGAAAGAATGAATCTGTGACTTAATTTAGGGACAGAAATTCCATTGTCCCTATCTTATTTAATAGACTTGTAGCATGTACTGGAACTACTGTTTCGGTTCATTTCTGGGCATCCTGTTTAAATGACAGTTTATTTGTCTTCTCTTTCCTATTTGATGATCACTATTCTCTGACCATCCTGTACTTAAGGATAGGAATTTTGTGTCTGTCTGGTAAGAAAAAAAACATTGTGTCTTTCCTCTTATGATGTTCCAAAGAAAATGTATCTGGAATGAGGTTTTGAAGGAATTTGTTGGCTTTTCCACATTCCTCAGTTCAAAAGCTCACTTGCAAATTCCTCAGTTTGAAGTGCCATTAGTTTGGTTTTCTCAAACTATACATCTATGTAAATGGGTAGCATAATGCACTAGACTGGATCTTTAGAACAAAAGACTTGGTACTGAGGACCTAGCAGCTATACTATACGTATTTGGGGATTTTTACTTTTGCATTAACTCTTGTTTGATCCTCTTGCCTGAATTCCTGTTTGCGGATGAGACCATTTGGTGTGCTCCCTCAGCATGTTTGCTGGATTTATTTAATCTGAAAAGAATTAGTTCTTGCAAGACAAACCAAAAGTGGGAGTGATCAAGAGATTCAGTTGGAAAACATGCTCCTGATCCAAACCAAAAGGCTAATGTACCTTTATGGTTCAGATGAAGGCCATCCATCTTATACAGGTTATCTTTATTCTGGAAGTACCCCAAATTCCTGATGAATCTAAAACTTTCTTGTCACAGTCTCTTCAGACAGGTATTTAAGTCCTGTGTCTCTACCTTTCTTCTTGGACCTGCATCAGGACTAGCAGAGCTTCAGAAAGTTAAACATTTAATACTTGTCTTAAAATAGTGATAATGTATATTGCAAATACATCTTTTATGTGAAAGGGGCTTAGGACTTCAACATTATAATTGTTAATATTTCTATTGATTGTGGCTGGGAAAAAAATTAAAGCACATTTTGCATAGAATAGGGCTTCATCTCATTTGTGCAATATTAAAAATTATATGGCAATTTAATAATAAAATATTAAAATTTATAGGACTCTTGTTAGTGCAGTGATCATGAGAGCTGTTCATGTTACTCTAAAGCTCTGATATCCAACTTCTGCAAGAGGTGTTTGGCAGCATGGATCAGGATTGCTATCCAAAATGAGAAGTGACATATCTGCTATTACTATATCTTAGCTAGGGATTCCTATTTGCCACCAAAATTGAAGGCAAAAGAAATAATATATAGTCTGAGTGTAATTTTTATACTGAATCTAGAATAGAAACAAATTGTATAAAACATAGCAGTGCAAGTTCCTGTTTTCTTTTAAGAATGTATCGCTGACTGCTTACATTATCTGTAAAAACTTGTTTTCTGAATTAGCCACAGCCAGCGAATGTGCTTCCCTCATGTGGGCTGTGTAGGTGTACAGCAATCAGCAAATCGAAGTACAGGATTATATGTAGCATATGAAGGTCAGAAGCCGAAGGTCTAAGAGCTATTCTTCGTCTCCCAAGCAAAGACTATAACCTGGTTGGAGCAGTGTTGAATCTAGCCCACAGATTGGACAGCCTGTGTAAAACTCGCAAGCCATCGTTCGGCACACTGCTGGGTCAGCCTGAATAGTATCAGGAAATCACACCTATTTTCCAGTTCTGAGATTGCACTATCCTTGCAATTAAACGGGGTGGAGTAGGCAAGTGCTTGCTTGTAATCTTCTAATATGCATACAGTAAGAATATTTCTCAAGCTTGTAAACCTAAAAATACTATTTTCGTGTTTTTGTACAGATAATTGATTATGAGAAGAATCAAACGCTAGGACAAAACGATACTGGATTTAGTTGTGATGGAACAGCCAGTACATTCAGAGTTATGTTCAAAGAACCTATAGAGATTTTGCCAACGGTTTGCTACACAGCTTGTGCAACATTGAAAGTAAGAATGCCTAACAGCACAGAAGAAAATGTTATTTTGATGCAAGAGTTCTTCTTTTATCTGTCTTCTGATGGGAAAGTGTCTTCTAGATCTTGGATTTACTTTTAGTGCTAAAGACGGCTGTAGTTAAACTCCACAGTAACTCTTTAAGACTGTTACCTCTCTTCTGTGCCACAGCACAGAATTCATAACTGGATCCTTTGTGCCTTCCCACTTCCTGGCTTGATGTAAGAGTTAGAATGAGTCCTAATGGAAGTCACGGGTTCTGTGTGGGCAAAAGCATTATCTAGAATATTTAATCTGGCAGCTCTCTATCAAAATTTAAGTTTGATTTCTTTTATCAAGGATATTCTAACCACTAGCTAGAGTCAAGAAAATAGAAAGCTTTCTTTTGTCACTTTATATATACTAGTGCTGAAATATAGGGAAGAATTATTTGTCCTAGGAAAGTCTCCCCTTAATGTTATGGACAAATTTATTTAATGTTTTCTCAAAAATCTTTTAATATTCTTTTAAATATAATTCCCTATACAGAAATCACAGTTGAATGGCTTGGAAAAAAATGTTGCACATTAGAAGAAGCTGAGGCAGGGAACTAAGTGAGAATACAGACAACCTGTATGACAAGTAGAAATACTAGAAAATATTTATTCATTACTAGTTGGATAAAATCAAGTGGTTTAGGTATGCTGTCAGAGAAACTTTTTTTTATTATTTAGACATAGGGCACTTGCTTCTGTTGTCTGTGATTTTGCATATAACTTACATGATGTGGGTATAGAAATTTTATACTATTAAAATAACCTAAGTCAGTAGTGTTTGAACCTCAACATTTTATGGGTCTTGTTGCCCATTTCCATTCAGTTGCTAATCTCTTCTGATGTTTTTCAGGGTCCTGATTCCCACTATGGAACAAAAGGTTTGAAGAAAGTGATCCACGAATCTCCTACTGCTAGCAAAACATGCTTTGTCTTTTATAGTTCACCAGGTAACAACAATGGTACGTCAATAGAAGATGGACAGATACCAGAAATAATATTTTATACATAATTTCACATGATCATCTCAAATGTATCAGCGTATCAGTGGACTTCAGCTCACTATTGGCAGCAGTTAAAAAAAAAAAAAAAAAAATCTGTGAAATTACATGAATGTGTAAAAACAAAACTAACTTGTTTGAGAGGTACCAGAAAAGCTATTGTCTCTGCATCGTTATTGGCGGAATGTAATTTAGCTTTTCCTCTTAACAAAATGTCAAGTGGACTAAGTACTCGGCATATTGAAAAGATTGTTTTAAATAGTATCTTGTGATTAATTGCTTTGTCTTTCCACCCCTTCATTTCTCATGTAGTAAAATTCATTTTTTGAACTGGAAAAATCCTCACTCATTATGAACTTCTTGTGTGTGTTTTCCCCAACCTGTCCTAAACAGACAGTAAAGCTGCTGCTGTAGTCCCAGCTTACACTTCTTTCCAAAATGACCTTGGAATGACCCTATGGACACGAATTGCTACTATATTTTTTTTGAAGTACATCAGCAAAGCTGCATTGATATTGCTATCGTCTTGACTTTTTGGACGAGCTGTGGAGAATTAATGGACTTAGCACTGCAGACAGCATCTGCAGCTGCACTGAAGAAATACTAAGTCAAATTCAGCAATAAACAGATCTTTCCAGAATCTCTCTTAATTCAGAAGGGCTGTTTTGGAACATAGAGCTGGTTATGAAAATAGCCACTGTATATACATATGTGCCTATAACAAAATGTATAATGTGAAAATGAGAATACAGACTTGTAATGATGTTATTTTATCATTGGATATTCTAATACTAAAAATTAGTATGAACTAAGGATTGTTTGTGTGCAGCTAGTTTTGCAGATTGCATACATTAATTTGATGCAGTTGATGTATGTATATAGTATTCAGTGTCTTGCAATACGTATGTACTGTGTAGCAGTAGAATGTCTTGGTGTACAAAATCCTGTACCCTCCCCCAAATTATATGAAAGTAGTTTTTTCTCACAGGAGAAAAAAAAAAAGCCTCCTCTTTTCCCCGATTTCTCTGTAGATGCCCGCTGCAGTGAAGGTCGTGCAGGTCCGAGGTCTCAAACCAGAGTCTTTCAAAGGCGCCGTGCATTTCAGACACCTGCTGTGTACGCATTCTGCTGGCGCTCTCCCCTTCCCCCGAGCGGAGGTTTTTCAGTCAGTCGAGACCCGGAAAGCGCCGCTGTGACACGGGCGGGTGTGGGGGTGTGTGTGCCAGCAAGCGGCCGGCAGCCGGGGCCGGGCATTACAGCGTTCCGGGAGAAGCCAGCGGAAGCGGGGGCAGGAGCCGCCCCGGCTGCGGTGTGCCTCGGGGGGCCGGTGCCCCGGCAGCTCGGACCCGCGCGCCTGTCCCCGCGGCCCGGCGGGCCCCGCCCCGGTGGGCTGGGCGGTGGGCTCGCCCTGCGACCCCGGCGGCTGTGGCGCAGCGCGCAGGCGCGGCCGGGGGCGGAGCCTGGCACCTCGGGGCGGGGCTAGCTGTGTTGCCGGAAGGGCCGCACCGCGCTATGCTGGCCCTCGCCGGCTTCCGTCGGCTGTTGGCGGCGCCGGTGCGGAGCGGCGGTGGGGCCATGCCCCGAAAGGTGCGGGCGGGCAGGCCCCGCGGGGGCGGGCGGGCGGGCGAGCAGGCACGTGGCGCCCGCGGTGACCGCGTCTGTTCCTCTGTTCCAGGGAAAAGGAGCTGGGAAGGGGCCCGCGGAACCGGGCGTCGCCGCGGGACCGGTGGTGGTGGCGGGCGACGGCTGCGTGAGGGTGGCGGTTCGCGCCAAGCCCGGCTCCCGCTGCAGCGCCGTCACAGGTGGGGCCGCCGGCCCGGCGGGTGTGCCTCCCCCGCCTGCCCTCCCTTTCCGCGCCTGGGGCGCGGTGCTGCCGGGCGGGAGGGCGGATCTCGGGAGAGCTTGCCCGCCGCCGTGCTGGGCTGAGGGCGCCGGGCGTGAGGCGCGGGAAGCGGCGGGACGGCGTCGCGTTCGGCAGGGGCAGCCCCCGCGCTGTCGGGCGGCTCGGGGCGCTCGCTACCAGCGGGGGGCGGAGGTGCTGCGGTCGCTTCTTCTGAAGAGCGGGGCGGTGGCCCTTCCCGCCCTAGGAGTGACCGTCAGTAGCGAGGGACGGAGCGGGAAAGCTGCTTTTTCTAACTAGTCTTTGTAACGAGTTCTACAGCTTATCGCTATCCCCTAAGCTGTAAAAAAAAAGAAAAGAAAAGAAAAGAAAAAAAACATCAGAAAACTGAAGAAAGTAATAATGTCACACTTTTCTTAAAAGAAGCCAGGAGTAGCTCTTTCCCATTCCCCCACAGGTAACGCTAGGTGGTGCAGCCAGCATGGTGTAAATTCTTCTGAACAAATTTTTTTGAAAGGAGTAACAGCAAACACGCTTCATCAGCACTTCCATTTGACGTGTGCAATTTTGTGCGTGCTGTTTGTATCCCAAGAGGTTGTGCGGTTTTATTTGAACTGTAAAAGTTTGATCTAATAAAACATGTTCTCCCTCTACAAATCCGGACTTGCTTATGTACAAATTAGAGCTGCTTTTTAGACAGATATGCGTTTGAGACTAACATAGTGGACTGTTAGTAGAGTGTCCAGGCTCAAGTGGCAACACAAGGAAATTGTTGATGATAGTATAGCGCTCTGGGCAGACTTATTTATCATGGGGTTTTTTTGTGAGTTAACCTGATTTGTATTAGGCTACGTGATGCCAAGCTGCACTACACCTGCAGCAGAATGGACAACATAGACAGGGGCTTAGAACAGTGCCCTGGTTGTGTGAAAACTGATAATTCATGGCTGCACTCTGATACAAGTCTGAAGGCTTCGCTGTTCTTTGTATCAGAAGATTATCTTTGTACTGGCTAACGGTTTTAACTTAAGGGAATTTCTGAAGTGTAAAAATGTTGTTACCTGCTAATCTACAAGTTTACTTGGTTTTAAATTAAAGTGCTTTTGAAAGCATAAACATTCATTTTTAGGAGACCATAACTGATGTTTTGAATGTTTTGAGCATAAAATCCTTAAAATATTTGTTATAGATGTGACAGCTGAGGCAGTAGGTGTAGCTATTGCTGCACCTCCATCAGAAGGGGAGGCAAATGCAGAGCTGTGTCGCTATCTCTCTAAGGTGCTAGAAGTGAAGAAGAGTGAAGTTATTTTAGAGAAGGTACTTCTTTTTTTTTTTTCTTTTTTTCTTTCAGTCTTGCCCTACTGCAATTTAAATTCAAGATTTTGAGACTTACTCATTGAGTACAGGGAGCTGCTCTCCAATTTCAGTCCAAAAGACACTTTAAAGGTGTTTAGTTGAGTTAATGGAATGATTCATTGAGAACAGATCTAGTGTAGGAAGAACCACAGCTGATCTTGAGATCTTTAATCAGAATAGTTCTCATCATGATATATTTTCCAAATTTGTGTGGTTCATGTTTTCTGTGTTCTTCACAGATTTTCTTGTTTTCATGTCAAAAGCAGTTCCCAAAATTTGTGCTTTGCAGAGAATGTGCATTTTATTATGCACATGTACATTCATGTGCAGAATGTGCATTCATTTTCTGAAGTAACTTACGTATTTGAGTGGAAATTTTGGGACAATCAACTGTCACACATAAACAAGAGCATATATAAGCACTTGGATTATAGCTAGGCCCCAAGAGTTTCTTTGTATTAGAATTTACATGTCTTGACTTTGGTGAGCGGAAACTCTTTGTTTTATTCATTGCACTGAATAAATAATTTGTTTTATTAATTCATTGTACTTAAAGTCAGTCCAGTCATGTTCATTTATAGTTTATGAACATAAGAGCACAATGACAAATTGTGCTTTCTATTTTTGTCTTGTTGGTTTAATGTAGGAGCTGTAGAAGTCAGTTAAAGGATAGTGGTAAATGGCAACATGATCAATGAATTGAGCACTGTGCTGCCAAAAGGTAGAGATGTGAAGATTTGAGTCTTGTTTTTCCTGAATCATGGGCAAACTGCTTAATTTGTTTATCAACATTTTACAGATAACACTGTTTTCCTGCCTTGAAGGGATGTTCAGGTTTAACTAGATTATTCTCATAAGTGCTAAGCAGAGTTGAACATAAAAGGGGCCAGTGTTGTCTGACCTTCTTGACTCAGTTGTTCGTCATGACCTACAGTGTCCAAATAATTACATGCTAATGTTTGTTTTTCACAAGGCACTGTTTGTTCTCAGTGAAGCATTGAGCTTTGTGGTAAAGTCTGTATTTTACCTGTGGCTTAGATTTTTTCCATCCTGATCTGCTAGGTGTAAACAGCAAGTGATTTTTTGGTACTGATTGCTCTCTTATGTGCTACTTGCTTTATGGGAAGTGATAACATTAACAAAACCAATCCAAATTGGGAAATTGGTGGGAAATGATCCAGTATAAATCTGGGGTTACCAGATTTCTATGCAAGGGCCTTGATTTTCATCATCAGCTGGCTAGACTGCTTCAAAAATCTATTTTTAATTTTAAATTTCATGCTATATTTCTGTATAGTAGAGTTAAGGACTTTTCCTCCTTCACGATGTCCCTTGTGGGCTTTTCAAACTTTTTGCCAGGCTGCAGATTAACAAGCAACGTGTTTCTCATGGTTTACAGAATACTAGCAAAGTTGTGTCTTCGGCAATATGAAATGAGGTTGCACATTTGCCAGTTCCTATGTAAAATAGCCTTTTTTTCAGTAATACAAAAACAGGTAGGTCAATAATACCTCAAATAACTGCTCTATGAATCCAAATGTCTTATAGGTTATATACAATGTGATTTCTTTCATTTAGTTGATATTATCAACCTGAGAACTCAGCTTAAGAGTAACTAATATTCTGTGGGAGACAACTCTGAAGAAATATCTGAAAGTACACAGTTATCCAATATACATATATATACACCCCTACTTTTTAAAAACAAAAATGCAAATTAGTTGCAGTCTTGCTTCTAGATTATACAAGTGAATTATGGAAACTTATCACTCCTTGGTTTTCGTTCTAGCCTATAAAAAGAGCATCAATTCAGGGCACGCTCTGGGAGCTGTATCTAGTTTTAAAAGGAGAGTAGATAAGACATTGTTTTCCACCTTTCAAATAACTAGAAAGGACATTGATGAACTATCTCTTACTGCTGTTAATTCTGCATACCCACACTTTAAGAATTACTTTTTAAGTACCTGGTATGTTGGCATTACAGTGAGATTTTTTTGGAATGTGTATTTGATGGTGATTCTCTGAAATATTTTTTTGTGTGTGTGTCTAAACCAGGGTGGTAAATCACGTGAAAAAGTGGTGAAGATTTTGGTATCAATGACACCAGATGAGATTTTAGAAAAACTGAAAAAAGAAGCTTCCAGTTGACCTAAAACAAGAGCAGGAAATGGGACAATGCATCTTGGTAAATGGACTGATATTCTTTCTTATGTAAATCTAGTCCTATTGAGAATGTGGGTAATGACTAGGGAAGGATGCTTCTTCCCCCTCCCCCCCCCCCCCCCCCGCCCCCCTTGTTAATATAGCTGCTGTATAGTTGAAGTTTTTGTGTAGGTTTGGTTAGAAAAACTTGTCTTTGCTGAGGCTCTGTATCTGCTTCTGTCACTACAGACTTTTTTCCTCTCTAGAGAGTTTCCTGTTGGTAAGAATTGTCCTCTTTCCTGGTCCCTAAATAAATGGTTTATAAAACTGGTTTCTTAGTGAAACAAACTTTGGTTAACAAAGTGAAAGGCTTGGAGTGACAGGCTTCAAAGTGAAAAGTGGTACAAAAGGATGAGTCTGTCTGGATGGTAAAGACCCTAGAAGAATGTTCTCTTCAATATCTAGTGGCAGGTACTGGGTGCAGTTTTGCACTATGTGCACATATGTACATCTAAAATAAATGTAATTGAAGCCAATATACTGTTGTTGATCGCACAGGCAAGCTAAAAGCAGAATCGCCTGAACAACAAGCAAAACCAGAAGTTTGCAGTGTGAAAAACTGACCCAGAACCTAGTAATTGCATACACAGTGTCACTTTGTAATAGTCTGTAGTTTCCTGAAAAGTAGAGATACAGTTCTGTATCTTTGTCAAATGTATGTCAAGTGTAATGACTGTTTTTAATAAAAGGGGCAAAAAGTATTATCAAACTTTGTTTTGTGTTTATATTTTTAACAAAAAAAAAATTTGTTTCCTAGAAGTCACTTATTAGAATGTTACTTTTAAACAGGGCTTTTTTGCAGTCTTTCCTTGGTTTAAAAATGAGTAGTATTTCAACCCACAGAGAACCAAGCAGAGCCATTTGTAGAATAGAACAAGAAGTCTGAAACAAAATAGGCAACTATACTCCAGTCTCAGGGCTAATGAGAAGGCAGCTTAACTTTTCTCTTTATCATGCTTCAGAGGTCAGAGTAAGATTTAACTAGTATTTCCCAAAAATGTATGTGATATCACACGTGTCTCTGGTAGGAGTTTGCTTTTTCATCTGCATCACTGCTGATTTCTGAAATTGTCTTATCTTTACTATGGTTGTCATATTTTAAAAATATATATATAAAATGTGATGCTTAAAATAAAAAAGAAAAACTGTTCTGAAGGTTTGCTTAAGGTTTGTCATACCTTCTCCTGGAAGACCATGTTATGAATGCAAAAGTTACAGCTAAATTTCTTTACCAGCTTCATGCAGTGCAGACTTCATAGCTCATAATTTTCTCATAGCTCATCAGTTTGCGCGGCAGTTTGCGCAGGCAGGGCGTGTAGGGAAGGCGAAGTCACCCTACTAGCTCAAGAGGAACTGTGAAAAGTGAGTTCATTCGGTAGTCCCCATCCTTTCAGAAGAAACTAAGCTATGGTATTCACTCGTCAGAAAGTGATGCCCTCTGTGCTCGCCAGAGTGGATGTGGCTACCCAGACGGAGCTCCCACAAAAACATGCAGCCGTCCAGGTCCCAGGGTGCAGGCAGTGCCTGGGCCTCTCGCTGTTCACACATGGCAGCCGCGCGGACAACTGAGAGGTGCGACCAGGTGGACGATTTGCTCTGCATGGTGGCAGAGCTACGGGAGGAGGTAGAAAGGTTAAGGAGCATCAGGGAGGCTGAGAAAGAGAGACTGGTGGTGCCATGCTCTGCCCCCCTGATACAGGAAGAGGAGCAGCAGCAGCAGCCGCCAGTAAGAACCCACGATCAAGGGGATCCTGTATCCCCCCCCCCACCGGGCTGAAGGCAGCAGCTCAAAGGAAGAGAGTGAATGGAGGCAAGTCCACGCTCGTGGCGGCAGGCGAACGCCCTCCTTGCCCACCTCACCTCCCCAGGTGCCTCTGTACAATGGGTATGAGGCCCTGGAGGTGGAAGGCCAGGCAATGGAGGATGGGGATGACAGTCCATCTACACCAGAGGTGTCACCCAGGTCAGAAGAACGTACCTCTCGTATTAACACCACCTCCACAAGGAAGAGAAGACGGGTTATAGTTGTGGGCGACTCCCTTCTAAGGGGAACCAAGGATCCGATATGCTGGACAGACCCCCCTCTTAGGGAAGTCTGCTGCCTCCCTGGGGCCCGGGTGAGGGATGTCACGAGGATACTCCCTAGCCTGGTACGTCCCTTGGACTATTACCCCCTACTGCTCTTCCATGTGGGGGGCGATGAAGCTGCAACACGAAGTCCTAGGGCAATCAAAAGAGACTTCAGGGCCTCAGGACGGCTAGTAAGGGACTCCGGAGCACAGGTTATTTTCTCCTCTCTCCTTCCAGTTGTGGGCAGTGCCACTAGAAGGAACAGAGGCACCAAATCTATCAACTCATGGCTCCGTGGCTGGTGTCGTCGCCACAGATTTGGTTTTTTTGATAACGGGATGGCCTACACAGCACCAGGTTTGCTGGCATCTGATGGGATTCATCTTTCTCAAAGGGGAAAGAGAATCTCTGCTCAGGAGCTTGCAGGGCTCATCAACAGAGCTTTAAACTAGACTCGAAGGGGGAGGGGGATAATATCAGGCTTGCCCGAGGGAAGCTGAGGGACGATGTGCCATGGTTAGAGGGAGCGGGTGCCAGTGAGGACACTCGGCCTGTGTCTCTGAGATGTGCGGGGTACGCTGGGGCACAGTTGAAGTTGTACAGAGTTGAGCTAGGGGATACTGAGGCAACGGGAGCCAAGAGGGAAATGCCAGTGAAACACCTCAAAGCACACAAAGGGTGTTCCTCTATGAAGGAGACACAGACGACAGCCCCGCTGAACTGACTCTACACCAATGCACGCAGCATGGGCAACAAGCAGGAGGAGCTGGAAGCCATTGTACATCAGGAAAACTATGATATGGTTGCCATCACGGAAACATGGTGGGATGACTTGCACAACTGGAGTGCGGCGATGGATGGCTATAAACTCTTCAGGAGGGATAGGCAAGGCAGGAGAGGCGGTTGAGGTAGCCCTGTATGTTAGGGAGTGTCTGGATAGTTTAGAGCTTGATGATGGTGACGATAGGGTGGAGTGTCTATGGGTAAGAATCAGGGGGAAGGCCAACAAGGCAGATATTGTGGTGGGAGTCTGTTACAGACCACCCAACCAGGATGAGGAGGCAGACGAAGTATTCTATAAGCAGCTGGGAGAAGCCTCACGATCGCTAGCCCTTGTTCTGGTGGGGGACTTCAACCTACCGGATGTCTGCTGGAAATACAACACAGCAGAGAGGAAACAGTCTAGGAGGTTCCTGGAGTGTGTGGCAGATAACTTCCTGACACAGCTGGTGAGTGAGCCAACTCGGGAAGGTGCCCGGCTGGACCTCTTGTTCACCAACAGAGAAGGACTTGTGAGCCATGTGATGGTTGGAGGCTGTCTTAGGCAGAGTGATCACGAAATGATAGAGTTTTTGATACGTGGAGAAGCGGCGAGGCAGTTCTCCACAAACTGCCACCTTAGACTTCCAGAGGGCAGACTTTGGCCTGTTTAGGAGACTGGTCAACAGAGTCCCCTTGGAGGCAGCCCTAAAGGGCAAAGGAGTCCAGGAAGGCTGGACGTTCTTTAAGGAGGAAGTCCTAAAGGCACAAGAGCAGGCTGTCCCCAGGTGCCGAAAGACGAGCCAGCGGGGAAGAAGACCGGCCTGGCTGACTAGAGAGCTTTGGCTAGAACTCAGGAAAAAGAGAAGAGTCTACGACCTCTGGAAGAAGGGGCAGGCAACTCAGGAGGACTACAAAGGTGTAGCGAGGTTGTGCAGGGAGAAAATTAGAAGGGCCAAAGCCGAGCTAGAGCTCAATCTGGCTACTGCCGTAAAAGACAATAAAAAATACTTCTTCAAATACATTAGCAGCAAAAGGAGAGCTAAGGAGAATCTCCAGCCTCTATTAGACTGGGGAGGGAACACAGTGACCAAGGATGAGGAAAAGGCTGAGGTACTTAATGCCTTCTTTGCCTCAGTCTTTAATAGCAGGGCCAATTGTTCTCTGGGTACCCAGCCCCTGGAGTTGGAAGATAGGGACAGGGACCAGAATGGAGCCCCCATAATCCAGGGGGAAATGGTTAGTGACCTGCTGCACCACTTAGACATTCACAAGTCTATGGGGCCTGATGAGATCCACCCGAGAGTACTGAAGGAACTGGCAGATCTGCTCACCAAGTCCCTTTCCATCATTTACCAGGAGTCCTGGCTAACTGGGGAGGTCCCTGCTGACTGGAGATTAGCGAATGTGACGCCCATCTTCAAGAAGGGCCAGAAGGAGGACCCGGGGAACTACAGGCCTGTCAGCCTGACCTTGGTACCGGGGAAGCTGATGGAGCAGATCATCCTGAGTGCCATTACACGGCACGTAGAGGATAACCAAGGGATCAAGCCCAGCCAGCATGTGTTCAGGAAAGGCAGGTCCTGCTTGACCAATCTGATCTCCTTCTACGACAAGGTGACCGCCTAGTAGATGAGGGAAAGGCTGTGGATGTTGTCTATCTAGACTTCAGTAAAGCCTTTGACACTGCTTCCCACAGCATTCTCCTGGAGAAACTGGCTGCTCATGGCTTGGACGGGTCTACTCTTCGCTGGGTAAAGAACTGGCTGGATGGCTGGGCCCAAAGAGTGGTGGTGAATGGAGTTTACTCCACTTGGTGGCCGGTCACAAGTGGCGTCCCCCAGGGCTCTGTGTTGGGGCCAGTTCTGTTTAATATCTTTATCAATGATCTGGACGAGGGGATTGAGTGCACCCTCAGTAAGTTTGCAGATGACACCAAGTTGGGCAGGGGTGTTGATCTGCTTGAGGGGAGGAAGGCTCTGCAGAGGGACCTGGACAGGCTGCATCGATGGGCTGGGGCCAACTGTACGAGGTTCAACAAGGCTGAGTGCAAGGTCCTGCACTTGGGCCACAACAACCCCTTGCAATGCTACAGGCTTGGGGAAGAGTGGCTGGAAAGCTGCCTGGCAGAGAAGGGCCTGGGGGTGTTGGTTGACAGCCGCCTGAATACGAGCCAGCAGTGTGCCCAGGTGGCCAAGAAAGCCAATGGCATCCTGGCTTGTATCAGAAATAGTGTGGCCAGCAGGACTAGGGCAGTGATCGTGCCCCTGTACTCGGCACTGGTGAGGCCGCACCTCAAATACTGTGTTCAGTTTTGGGCCCCCCACTACAGGAGAGACATTGAGGGGCTGGAGCGTGTCCAGAGAAGGGCAACGAAGCCGGTGAAGGGTCTGGAGCACAAGTCTGATGAGGAGCGGCTGAGGGAACTGGGGTTGTTTAGCCTGGAGAAAAGGAGGCTGAGGGGAGACCTTATCACTCTCTACAACTGCCTGAAAGGAGGCTGTAGAGAGGTGGGGGTCGGTCTCTTCTCCCAGGTAACAAGTGATAGGACAAGAGGAAATGGCCTCAAGTTGCACCAGGGGAGGTTTAGACTGGACATTAGGAAATTTTACTTCCCTGAAAGGGTTGTCAAGCATTGGAACAGGCTGCCCAGGGAAGTGGTTGAGTCGCCATCCCTGGAAGTATTTAAAAGACGTTTGGATGAGGTGCTTAGGGACATGGTTTAGTGGTGGACTTGGTAGTGTTAGGTTTACGGTTGGACTTGATCTTAAAGGTCTTTTCCAACCTATACAATTCTGTGATTCTGTGATAATTTGGTTTTTAATGGACAAAAATCTTTTGCTTTAGGAAATTCTTTCTGCTCCCTGTTATCCTAAATATTGCAACAATTGTTTTTAGAGTTAGAGAACTGGTGCTTGTCAAGATGACAGCATGTTCAAGGTGACTTATTTTAAAGATGTTATAAAAAATGTTACTTTCTTGTTTGGACAGTGTTTGGAGAGCCAAGTCTAAATTGTGAATGCTGTTTGCTTAATGGTTTGCATCTGGGCTCCTTATTTTCTCAGGCTTTTAGTCAGCCATACATTGCCTCTGTTGCCTTTTCTTACTTACCCTTTTCAGTCTGTACAGACTGGTTTTGTTTTATTGTTCAGTCGGTTTTGGTTCACAGCTCCTTGCTGTTTCATCTGTTCTTGCCCAGCAGAGGGGTACCATGTCTTGCAGAAAAATTAAGGCAAAGCAAGCCAAAACTAAGTGTTCATGGGTGGGGTTTTTTTTCTTATTTCCTAAACTTCTTTTTATTATGAGTAGAAAACAGCAATCCAAACACTGAGAATCCTGCATTTATAAGTTACATTCCGAGTTGGATGCTGCAACAGCCATTATAAAGATTTCTTTGGAAGCTAATACCATGTTTTACATTATATGTATTATATCCCATATTGAAATAACGTATTACTCTTTCCCATTACTTCGGACCCAGATTGAGGGAGGAGCTGGGTAGGCAGGTACAGTCTCTGAAGTACATTGGTCTTCAGTGATGATTATCTACAACAATAGCTAATTTAATCTTTCAGACTCTCTCTGTCTTGTCGACATGTTCTGCATAGTCTTTGCTAGCTTCTGCTTCAGAGGTTTCACCTTTCCTGAACACCTTCAGCTGGCATTCTCCATCTTTTCTTCCTAATCAGTAAAGTAACTTGAAGACAAATAGGGTGCCTTCAGTGTATTATGCTGTCATTTTTATGTAATGTGAGCCAGGCATGTTGTTATATTCGTCACTTGTCAGTCAGAAAACAAGTACTGTTCGACTAGGAAGTTTATTAGTCCTTGAGAAAACAACCACTGTGCCCTCCTCCCTATTGCCTTTCTGTTTTCTATTGCATTTACAAGTGTGTGTGTGGGGAGGGGGGAGCCATTTATATAATACTGATTTTATGCTTAGCCAAGCCAAGTACTTTTTCTTTCATCTGGATTGTAATATGGCATTTAAGACTCACTTTAATCTGTCCAGTTCAGTAGTCATACAGTATTTTTTCAAAAATTGTTGCAGTTGGCTGTTTTTTAGCATTGCTTCCTAGGAAGCAGAAATATTATTGGTGGCATGTATTGAAGCCCTAGCTTCTGTTGCTCAAGGCATTACTTAGTTGAGGCCTCAGTGACTGTGTAAAAAAGCCATGGCAGATGGAAGCCACAGTAGCAATCAAAGCAGAGGGATGGAAGTTAAGTTCTCCTGGTAGTAGTGCCCTGTCTCACTTAAGACTGAAACAGTGGACTAGCTAGCAGTGTGGCAAATAAAGCCTTTATGTGCTGGGAACAGATAATTTATTTAATACGAGTAACCAAAATTATTTTAGAAGGGTAGTATAAATAACACTGCAGTGTTGCCGTATCTAATATCTGAGAGCCTCTTATATCAATGTTTTTCATGCAGTCTTCCAATTATATCCATAATGTCTTGGTTGTGGATACGTGTATCCTGGTGGAACGCCTGGGAGACAGGAATTGCTGGTCCATTGTATATCAAAAGTGAGGTACAGAAGAATTAGGCAGCTTGTGTGACTGAACAAGTCAATGCCAAAACTGTGATTTCGGCCTAGCTCTTCCAAACCTTATATTGAAATCCTAACCTGTCAACTATCTCTTCATGAACACAGTGAAATATCTTTCTTTCTATTGAGAAAATTGTGGTAGCAAATAACCCTAACTCTTCAGCAGAGTAAGTTTTTAATAGAACAGAGCTTTGTGATATTGTAGGAGGCTTCTTCCAAGAATTTCAAAACACTTTTCACATCCCCTGTCTCAAAGTAAAACTTAACTCTTACTCCTAGACTAGTTTAAAAACATTGTGGTGCCAGTTGCTACCCTCCTTTTACTTGTTGGGCCCTGCTTTATCCATGTGCATTAAGCTACATGATTACTCAACTACTTGAAATCCTACTATTGACTCAAGCACTGTCCTCTTTTCCTAATGCATTGTCTGACCAGTTTCAGTAAAATCTGTATAATGGTGATTTAATATCTTACTGCTTACAGACCTGGGCAGTCAGTGCATTTTTTTTTTGTATAATTAAGTTATTTAAACATTAGCAAAATAGAAGTTATCTGAATAAATTCTATGCCAAGCAGCCTTATGGCATAGAAGGTTCTTGGTCTTTCATCCACTCAGTTACATTTATTTTCTAAAATCCAACTTTAAAAGTAGGTATAGGGTTTCATTGCAGTACTCTAATATGCTAATTAAGAATATTTAATTATACCCTCTGAAGCTGGCCTCTTTGCTCTTTTTCTTTCAATCCACTCCATTTATCATCTGGAGCACATTCCTATCTCTCCTTTTAGTCCCAAGTGTTTCTAAATCCCCATTTCTTCAGGTATCATCAGTCTCAGTACTCCTGTATAATTGACAACTTTGTCAATAACTGGCAGTGGCAATTTACCAGAAAGCACAGTTTAATATCTTCCTTCTTTCAGGCTCTAGGAAGATGGATACACCTG
Organism: Mycteria americana; assembly: GCF_035582795.1. Classification (NCBI taxonomy): domain Eukaryota; kingdom Metazoa; phylum Chordata; class Aves; order Ciconiiformes; family Ciconiidae; genus Mycteria; species Mycteria americana. Next base: position 59,864,530 of record NC_134370.1, on the reverse strand, counting down.
ATATTTCTGCTCATTACTTTTACATGTCTCACTCTGTGTTTCCCCTCTCATACTGTTTATTTGCATATGTAAAACTTGAACCAGATGAGTTCCTGTTTTAAATTTTTTATTTCAACCTACTGTATTCCCCTTTTAATGTTTTTAGTCTTTATCTCAGGAGGATGATTCATTGTCATATTAGCTATTATAAAGATGTGCTTCCCTGTCTCCTTCTGGGAACACAGTGCTTTACCCGCATGTAAAGCGTATCTTGGTTATTAGTCTCTAGGAAAGCTGCTGCACTTGGGGCAAAGTGCTGTTAATGTAACCAAGGCACCATAAACAGTCAAAAAGCTGCTGAAGAAATTAAATACTTGCCTAAAGAAGGAGTCTGATACTTCTTTAAGGTACTGGGAATTCATTTCTTCCTAGTCCTTTATATATTAGCTTTTCAAGTAATTGTTAGTGAGCCATGAAGAATTTTGCTTTCACCTACAAATACTGTATTTCTTTGTTTTTTGCATTGTTTCAAGAGCTGGGGAAGTTAGAGTGGTGAAGTAGTCTACCATAACATCTTAATACAGCTCAAGGTTCAGTTTCTGGAATGGTGTTTAAATAACATTTTGACTTTCCAAGTCTGAAGTAAGGCAGGTGGAAAGGGAAATATATTGAGTATCAATTTAGCAGTTGGTCACTATAGAAACATGCTGTAAAGAGAACAGTTAACCATGGACTTAAGGAGAAAAGAATGTTGGAATGAACAACAGAGCATCAAAGCCTCATTTTGTGCTGCTCAGATAAAGCTGTTGTCTGCCTTAAGAGAATAACTGGGGTTACAAAGTGTAATTCTGGGGTGATTGTCATTAAGTTGCCTTTTTTCTATTAGCTGGTATGGTGTGCGGTGCACATGGGAAGGGCTGCAGCATGTTGTTCCTTTGGCCAGCTTTCATTGCTGTTGTGTTTTGCAAACCAGGATGCATTGAGGCGTAATTTATAAAAAATTTCAAAGCTCTCAATACATGTTAGGACATACTTGGTGCCCATCTGTCTGAAAGGGGCGTTAGCAAGTTGAATTTTTTATAACAAGCTATTTCTATGGAACCTTTTTTTACCGGTGCTACTTTCGATAGCTTGTCTTAAAATCTACAAAGTTTTCTGCTTCTTTTCTGATGTTCGGAAGGTCCGCGGGGTTAAAATTGATAGAGATACCACCACACATGCTCAGCTCAAGCAGCCACCTTCCTGACATCTCTGGGCCTTGGCTTCATGTGGCCTCTTGCTGCCTCACGTTCAGTTTTGCTGCTGCTGTTTCAGGTAAGTGCCCTCCAGCAGGACCAGGCTCTCTGGGGTTTCTGCTCTTTATTTGTCTCATCAGCATTGTTGCTGACGCTTCTCTCCTGAGATGCTACTGCATTTCTTTCTCTGTTTCTTGGGCCCAACAGCTCTTTGAGATGCATTTGTTGTGGAAAGGGGGAAAAAAAGACTTTGCGATATAGTCTTTGCAGTCAGAGGGCAAACCTGTCCCGGTGAGGCCCTGGAGCAGCTCTGTGTAGCCTCCTGGCGTTTGCCCTTTAATAAAATGTCTCCTTTTGTCTTCAGTAAATCTGACAGCAATCAGCTAGCACGTAGGTGAGGTCATGTTCCTGCTATGAGGAAAGATTGCTATTAGCTACTAGGATTCACTTCTGAACAGACAATTTTCTTCAGTTTCTTAGCTGCCTTTTTACAATGGAAGTGCAATCTGTTACTAATAAACCTGATAGGTTTATGTTTTGGGGGGAGATTTTTTGTTTGAAAAAAACTGATTAAGCTCACCACTGGCTGAATATAACTGCTAATACATAGAGGGGACCAGCCAGGTGAATTGCACTTGGCTAATTTTACTTAATGAGAATGTCTGATTCTGCTTAGTCACTTCCTTGCTGACTTCAGGTTCAGCTGCTAAAGCAGACCCGGGAGCTTTTTGTTAAATATTTTTAAAAGATGATCAGCTTATCATGATGTTCTCAAACTGTGTGACTTCTGTTTGCTGTGATTGCTGTCACATATCAGCTAGAATAAAATTTTTTCTTTATTTCATACAGTACCAGGCAATATTTCTGGCAAAAGATAAATGTGAAATTAGAGCATCTGAAAACACGTAATTTGACAATAGCTGTCATTAAATTGTGGATGTGTGGCAAGGCCAGTCTTTCAGTATCCAAATGCCCGTGTGTGTAAAAGTAGAGAAGGTGTAAGATCTAATTAAACTCAACTTTCAGTAGTCTGAAAAGTATATAAATCCTAAATTTGCAAAAATAAGTAAAGTGAGCCTGCCGGTGGAGGTGTTGGCATACATGTGTCGTGCACTTAAAGAAAGAAAGATAAAAAGAACATGTAATATCCGAGCTTGCCATAAGCCTTTTTGCTGGCTTTATGGGGTTGCCATTGCAAATCTGAATGTGAAAGTATTTTTTTCTCTGATCTTGCTGTAAGATAGACCTCCACAAGAAACAGGAAATTTTCTACACCACTGTGCATGTCACAAGGCTGTGAAGAAAAGTTCCACTAAAGCGTGTTTTATGGAAAATGGTGTTTGACAACCTTTTCTATAGAAAACCTTTGGTTTCTTAGCTGCATATGTTTCCTGCTCACTTCAGTGGACCTACTCAGTCTTTTTACCTGGGGAAGAATTTAGTGAAGTGCTCTAATTTTACACACTTGGGCTTATAAACTTAAATAAGCAATTTCTGTTAGTTCATTTTCAGATCTTAGCTATTTCCAGGCTGGGTTTTAGGCTTTGTCCTGTGGTTATCCAGTGGAAGGTACCTTGATTAGACTCTGAAGAAACAGAACTTGTTTGATTGATTCCTGGGTTTGCATACTAGGTGAACTTCTCCAATCCAAAAATAGAGAAAATAAAACAGGGTGGGGAGAGGCGGGAAAAAGGGAATAATTTACATTAATCAAAGGTCACTTATTGGGCTAGGAGCAGTTTTGCTTGGCTTATTGTAAGTATTTGCTGCATGTCCTTCTAAGCTCTGCTGGGGAGGGACATGCACAGAACAGAGGGTGTGATAGACTCTAGATATTTTATAGCACCTGCTCTGCTGTTTAGCACTCAAGTCAGAATGGGGAAAAAACCCGTCATGTTTTCAGAGACTGTAAATCTAATAATTTGCAATATAACTTCCACAGTTATTTTTTACTTGCAATCTATGAATCTAGGTGGGAAAAGGATATTACCTATGGCCCTCTTAGTGTGAATCCTGAGCCCTTAAATGCCAATCTGAAATTTTTCAGGAAAGAAAGATTCATCTTCTGAAATGATAGATTCATGTAAGGGCCATTGATGTGTAATATAGAAAGAGCATCTACTAATGCTGTTGTTATTTAGAGTTGTGTGGGTTAAAATACAAATTCAGATGGAAAAGTTGGTGAGCTGCTCATAACTAGTTCATCTATTTGCCTTCCCATCTCATTTAAGTAAATTGATTCTGTGAAGGCAGTTACAGTTCGCCAGTACTTTTTCATTTTGGTGACTGAACTATTATCCTTCACAGCGAGTCAGGACTAACACTTTGTAATTGCTGTGAGAGGCTGGCACATCCCCTTGACACCAGAGTCGGCCAACGGCAACTCCCAGGGTCTTGTCGTATCTGCAGAGCTTAGTCCAAAGTATTGCGAAGTCTCCCACAGGTTTCCATTACGCTAAATTGGCAGCCCTGGGAGTCCAGCCTCCAGCCTTTTGCAGTGGGAGGAGCTGCTGCCAGAAATGCTCATTCAGGTTAGTGGGTACAATGAGAGTTTGCTCTGCAGGGGAAGATAACTGTGGACTGTATTAAAAATTGTTTCAAAATATGAGAGACTCTCTTCTATTTCTGTGTCAGAAAAGAAAGCGTTAAGACTCTAATTAGAAGAGAAATGTGCACTTGGAGAAATTCGTACCAATCATTGCCACCTTTCATCTCTGAATTTTAGACCTAGCCCCTCTGCTGTATTAATTTCCACTGTTGAAAAAGTACGACTACCAAAAGGGGATGACACTTCAAGGTTTAAGTGAAAAGCACTTGGGAATGGTAAAATCAGGTCTTCTGATTAACTGACTCATTCAATAGCGTAGTATGTGAGAGGGTAAATCAAACACTTGTTTTCTTTCGCTTTACTATCTGCGAACAGCATTGAGCAGAAGAGACACCCGTCTTTGTTTCTTCCAAAATGATGTGCTTTCTCCACAAAGGAGCCTTTGGTCTACTGCTACATGCCTGTTCAGTTTTAGAGGATAAATACAGCCCACAGTTTTAGAGGATAAATAAATCTGTGACTAGTTAGTTGCCACAAAAAAGTGTGACTGGAGGCAGGTTTGGCAGCAGAGAATAAGCTATCAAGACTGTTGTGAACAGTGGATTGGCAGCAGGGGAGATAGCTGTGTTTAAGGATTTTAGAGAAGAACTTGTCCTAAACAATAAGATTTGAGCCAATTCTAGAGACTAGGACTGCTGATTGTCTTTGTGTCCAGTTTCATGAAGGACAGAATCTTTTCCAAAGAAGAACATCAGACTTCTAACGTAAGAAGATAAGAGCATATAAACTATGTATAATGACCTCTGTGTTTTGTCCCTTTTCCCCAGTCTTTTCTGTTTGTAATAACCTACAAATTCTCATTCTAGATTAGATGCGGGTTCTTGAAGATGCACACTCCTCTGTTCCTTTGGTAAAGCTCAAAGTCTCTTGTTGCCACTGTAATACAAATAATAATAAGAGCATAATCAAGGTTGTATTTGTTTTGTGGTTATTCTGAACGCTAGAGACTTACAGTAATTATAATACCATTAAATAGTAATGGAAAAAGATTTTAAAGTAGATCATGAGACTCCTGGAAGGAGCTGAAAGCCTTGCTCAGTTTTCTTCACTACCCCAGGCATTGCATTCCTCTCTTTTATGGCAAAAAGAGCAACCTAAAATTATTTCCAAAATGCTGGGGCATAGATCAACCCCTCTGTGCTAAGAGCTAAGGGTGCCATATAAAAGACAGGTTTATGTGGGAGAAACTAAATGGGAATGAATTCAGTTTCAAAAAATGAGTTTTCTGTAATTTTGCAAGTGCATTGCATCTGACTGCATTTAGTAACCAGAGATACTGCATTTAGTGCCCAGAGACAGGAATATAACTATGAAGAAAGCAATTCTTCCATACACCTCAGTATACCTCTCACCATGGGATCTGATTGCTTTATAAATCTATGCAGCCAGTGTTACAACTCTATTTCAAATTTTTTTTGAGTGTGCTGATGTGAAAACATTGTATGATACAACTCTATGACCCAACCCTTTGTTTCATGAAACAATACTCAGTCCCAACATCATGATTTGTATAAGCCAGTGTAAGGTGGTAATTGTCTCCCGTCGTCTTTCATGATGTGTTCACAGTGTAAAGCTCCTGGTACGTGCTTGAAACTTTGTGTAAATACAAGGGATAAGAACAATATCCATCTAGAAGCCAGGTGATAAAATTGGTTGTGCTAAGACTTAAGGTGGCAGGGTCCCACGGGGCCAGAGGTGTGTGTGTGTAGGTTCTGTACTTTGCACATGAGAGAGACCAGCTCCAAGGAGTCTTTCAGCAGCTGCAAGGCCATTGCCTTGCCCTTTCTTTGGGATGGGTATGTCCTAGGGAAAAAAGATTTATTTGGGGTAGACTGTCCACTTCGTCTTGTGTGAGCCACAAGGTCTACATTGGGCCCTGATTATACAGCATCTCTGTGGCTGTTGCAGTGTTTACAGTGTTCATTTGTGAGGGAGAGATGATGTATGTGACTTTGGTTAATGATCCTTTAATACACAGTGCTTCCAGTCCAAATTGGAAGAGAGCATCCAAAGAGGAGGACAGGCTGTGCATGATAAATACCTCTCCCACTGCACAGTTAGAGCAGGTTCATAACAAACATGAAAAATACAATTTCATTTTCCTTCAGCTTTTCAATTTCCTGCTAATACCTTTCACAGAGGAAAAAATGGGTTTTGTCAAAATCATTAACATTTAAAGCCATATATATTTGAAAGCTCTTAGAAGGTTACAAAGGTGAATTAAAATACTCATTTTAATTGTTCCATAAGCATACTATGTTTGATTTTGGTTTATTCCTTTACTTCCTTTTGTGTATAGTGAAGTTTCCTGACAAAGGGCCAATGAAGAGGATTTATAAACTTATTTTAGTATAATCACATTCTGGCCTGTATCAGTATTCAGGATGTATTGCTTATCTTAGCCTGGAGTGATGTGCTAATTTGACTTGGAAACGGAGTAAGATGTGGACATAAAGTAAACAATTTATTGAATTAAATAAAATCATAACTACAGATCAGTGATTCTGCTATAGTGTTTTGCTAGTTAAAATAGAAGGCCTTGCCGTTACTGCATGGGAATCTGCAGTTTATCATCTGCCGGCAGATAATCAGCCCTGTTACCAAATTGTGCACTCTCCAGTTTTGCCTGCAGGCTGGCAATGTCACAGGGACAAGCAGGGCATCGTCAGCCTTGGAAACAGCACAGACCCAGCGTGGCACTTCCCCACCCCAGTTGCGATGCAGATGTTGTACGCGCAAGATCCTTCATGCGTTATAACGTTTGTTTAGGTTCTCAGCACGCTGCAGTGGACTGACTGCTTCTATATATTCGTATCTGTTATGCTCACAGGAAAGAATGTGGTTTATTTAGCAGCTTAATCCATAGGAATTCAAATAAATTCTACTCTTTAGGCCCTTTGCTTGTTTTCAGGTCTGTAGTGTTCTCCACCCCTGTCTGTGTTAACCCAGACAAATCCTAGTGAGTTGTCGATGACTTTTTATTGCCTACAGTCATTTTCTTTTGTTAAATAACCTCCTCTCAGCTGTTGAAACTGAGGCACTCTTGTGTACTTAACTCTGAGATTGCCATATTAAACTCTACTTGTCTCTCTTGCAAGCAATAGTAGGGGAGCCTGGTAGAGATTTTGGTAGGTGCTTAGCACTTCTGAACTCAGCTGGGATCTCTGAATAGGCTGCTTTTATCCCAAGTGGTGCGGACAAAAATACTATAAGGTCACTGCTACACGCTATTCCACAATGAAGCTGTCCCAAAGTAACAAATCCATAGCTGATGATAAACAATGTAGAGGAGGAAGAGGTCCCGTACTTAAGCTATTGTGAAGAAAGAAGGAATTGGCAATGAGCTCCAGGTGGTTCAGAGAATAGCTTCCAGAGGGACGTGTGGAAAATCTCCCTCAAGTAATCTAAAATTAGACTGGACAAAAAAACCCAAACCCAACTACAAATGTTCTGTGTATGGAGGGATGGGATGATGGTATGGTGGCATCACAACAGGTAGGCTGGTGATGGACAGGGAGTAAAGATTTTTCCATTTAGAGGCTATTTTAAAGCCCTGCTCTGATTTTGCCGAATGAAACCAAGATGCAGATATTTGATATGGTCTTAACTCAGGGCTGACGTTTTGGTCGTCTTCGTGCTCACTTTGGGAGGCATGAATAACCAAAAATGAGCTGACATTCACTTGTTAAGATTTCCTTTCTTTTTTGTGTTACAATTCTTAGTGTTTTCTAGCAATCCTTAAAGTTTCTATACTAATAGCAGAAAACGTGAAGAGCCTGAGAAGGTTTTCTAAGCCATGTCTTGGGTGGCATGGTTACAGACAGGTTTCTGCCTTTTAAAACATAGTATAGGAGGTGTGATCTAAAGAGACAGAAATTATCAGTTAAAAGTCATTCATCAGCCAATGTCCTGTAGCACTGCTGCGTGCCATATGCATGTGCAGCAAACGTGGAGTTGAGCCAAAGAGCAGCTGAGTTTGTGGACAGCTTTGAATCCAAAGTCACGATGGGACCTGCTGGGATGTCTAGGATCCTCCCCCAGAGCATTAATGAGAAATAGATGCCATCTGGAGGAATTTTCTTGCCAAGGGACTGTGATGCCATCTTTGTCTTCCAGTTCTCATCAATCACAAATGGCTTTTAAACAGATTTGTATTTTACCTTCAGTCAGATGATTTTGTCTTCTCAGCTACAAAGGACACTCTGACCTTTCAATAGACTCTTCAAGAAGAAGACTTTTTATTTCTGGTAAGACACATTTGTTGCAATGGCTGCTCTGTCACTCTTCTCTTTCCTTTTTCTGCACCCGTACATTCCTTCTTTCATCATAGCTGCCTCCCTCCCCTTACCACTGTGTTTTCTTTCCTCCTCTTTTACTCTAGGTGCAAAGAACAACTTTACCTTTAACGTTTTTGCAAGTCAGATGCTTAACTATGTAATTCTAGTAGTTTGCATTAAAATTTTTGCATCTACTTGGTTTAAAAAAAGGCAAGCACTGTAATACTTACATAAGGCTGGAATTTTACTCTTGCCATGATTGTATGGTGTGTGCATGAATGTTTGTAAAATCAATTAAACACAAATGAATAGTACATTCAATACAGTAGCCGTCACAAGTTGTAGTGACGTGGAATCTAGTTTGCATGGATTGCCCCCTCATTTTTAATTCACCTCTCTTTAATTCAGTGCTAACTATCAAATTGGACTACCCTTACCTCTTAGCTATGATGAGGCTGTCTTTATGCTACTTATATTTTTGAAGGTCTTTTCTACTACACCCGTAGGATTAGAGTCACTTATTGTTTAGTGCAGGTCTAGCTTTGACAGCTTGCTAGGCCACAGAACCCCAGCTGTACGCCTCTCAATACTATGCTATACAGCTATGGAGTGACATAAAGGCAGTGTTTAAATTAAGTCACTGCCTTCATAGTATCTATAATGTGTTTGGTTTTAGTTAAAAATATTTAAAAATCAGCAAACAAATTAATTTGCTCACCAGAACGTTTCTAATGCATTGTGTTGGGACATACAGACCCCAGCTGAGATTGTTATACACCATACCTATGCTTTAAATGGAGTAGCCCCTGCCTGGGAGGATTTGTAGCCAAAATACAGAGCACAGAACAGGGAAACAGGGCAGACTTAACCATTCTTTTACGGATGCAAGCTGAGAGACAAAAGCCTTAAAAATGGTTTGTAGCTGAGCTGGGAATTAACACGTGTGTCCGGTTCTATCTTTGAAAACGTCCTTTCCTTTTAACTTTCTTTTTAGCTCAGGTAGAATGACTGGCACTGTGGCAAAGTTGTCTTTTTAGAATTTTAAAGTAGCTCTAAAAGGTCTTGTCTTCAGGAGTGTTCAAGAATATGAAGAACTAGTGGAACAGTTACATCTGAAATAAATAGCCTGGTGCCTGCGTAGTGATAGAAAGGAGAGAGTAAAAACAGTATCGGATTTAGAAAACATTTTTAGGCCAGTAGTAAGAATATGTCTAAGGCAGGTATGAAGGGAAGTAAGATTAGGTTGATCTTTTACTACCTAGCAATAAATCTGTTTTGTCTCTAAAAACTAAAATCCTGCTGGTGAAGTCTAAAGAGGCTCTTCAATTGGATTCACCCAGACTGCCAGATATGTGATCAATAGCTATTTGTTTATCGTTCCCTGCATCTCTCCACCTTGCTTAAGGACTTAAACTCTGCCAATGTAATGAGTCAGCTGCTTAACTGCTTCCAGATTCCTAGGTCCATGTTCTGCTGGCTTGTTTTATGCTGGGGAGGTCCCTGGAGTCTCTGGAGGAGGAAGGAATTTCTCTTCCCACCCCAGCAGTGGCGTGGCAGTAAAGTCACCTGATAACCAATAATCATATCTCAAAACTTATTTTCCCCTAGAGAGTTCAGGATACATGAGGAAATGGCCATGAAACAATTGTTCCTTTAGCTCAGCCGTGCTCCTTCCCATCGTTGCCTGGGCTGTAAAACATACCCTCCCACTCCCACCTTATCTTAGAACAACAAAAAATGTCATTCTGCTGATGGAAGTATCCTCTGAGCTGCTCCTTTACGTTCTTACAGCAGTTTAGCTGTAGCCGGGGTTTAGAGGAGGGTGTGTGTACCCCAAGCTTGATGCTCTATCAGTTCCATTGAGGGCAGGCGTTTCAAGCGTGTGGCTTATAAATGAGTAACATGAGCTTGATCTGAGAACATGTGTCCACACGGAGCTCTAGCACTAAACTGATCTAAACTCCAGAGGTTTTGTATGCTGCATTTAAATGCTCATACCATTAAAACCACTGAAGCAGTATTCTTAAACATGCTTTCTTTTAGGTCTCAGCAGCATTAATAAATCAAGATTACCTGATGACTACAGAAGGGTAAAACTTAAAAACCAGGCCTTTGCTATGGAAAAAATCATTTTATTTTGTAAAAAGAATATGTAATCATTTGGGGTTGGTTGCACTTGGCAGTTATTACTGTAGCTTTATTTTTCTTGAGCACATTTTCAATAGGAAAATGTATTGTTTCAAGCATTTCTTCAGAAACAAACTTCAGACCTGACTTTGTACAAAGAGCATCGGCTTTCTGATCAGCTCTGATCATGCTAAACTTGGAACATGGTGGCCAAAAGCTATGTGAAACATCTTACGGTATGGTTGGTTTTCTAACCTTTATCTCAACAGTACTAAATATAATCTTAAGTATTTAATTTATGTGGGTATATAAATACCAAATTGTCTTTCCTCACACTGAACAAGAGCTTTGAAAAAGCTTAGGTTCTTAATCATTCTTTTAACATGTAACATGTTTCACTTTGAAGATGCTGCTTGAATCCTTGAAGATTTTTTTTTTCATGGATAAGGTTGGGCCTTGGTTATTTTTGTAGTTCTATAACAAATAACTAAGTTGTTTTCTTAACTTTAACTCATCTTTTGAACAGGTGAGTTTGTTCTTCAAACAATGAGCAGGAGCAGCTTTGATACTTGTTATTGATACATCTTTTATTAGTGAAGCAAGGTTTGAATTACACAATACGCAAAAAAAAAAAGAAAAAAGAAGACAGCCCATACTTGTGGAAAAAAGTCATCCAGCTGCTGAAGTATTATTTGAAAAAGAAGCATCTCTGTCTTCGGAAAAAGACAACATTCATTTGTATTCCTGCTAGTCACAAATAACAAAAAAGGTAACCATTGGGGATGATGATATGATTTATCCTGTTCTGTGTTTATTAGACTTAGAGGAAAACATCGTTATTACCAACTTTTACCATCTCTTGTAATAAATTTGCATTTTAACAGGACAGAGTACTTAAAAAGTCAGGGGGTGAGCTGTATAGAAATACCGCTTTGGTATCACTGTTTTGCATAAGCAAATGAGGACTGACAACCGCCAAGTGCAGTCCATGCTTTACTGAAGAAAAATCTAGGCCATGGTAAACACAAAAATAAATTCCAGCCTGCAGAGCCTAATGAAAAAAACAATCCTCTTGAGATGCAAGATCACTGTGCACCACCATAGTATGGTTGCCATCTACTCTCCTGGCAGTGCTGGAGCCACTGGACTCTGGTTTGATCTCTAGGATTTACCTCTGTGTGTCTCAAATCAGGCTGCGTATTTCCTAGGCACTTTCAGGGAAACCTGATCTGCCGTATAATCTTGCTTAGCTGCTGGTCGTTAGAATATCAGCACTGTGCATAATTTAAGCAGGGTTATATAGCTCTCTTCTAACATACAGGGACAAGGGGACAGATTATAGTAATTTTTCCTGACTGGCAAATGAAAGGCAAGGGAGGTGCAGTTTTGTTAAATTGCTCCTAAGACGGTCGGTAGCTGCTGTAAGGAGCAGTCCCGTTTTCCCTTCCTTCTTGCTCTGTGTTCCTACTCCCTCTTGCTTGTCAGAGTTAGAGAAGGTGTGACTGCACAAGCTGGATCCGCTAACAAAATTCACCCGGAGTTGTGTAATTCAGACTTTTTTTTTCCCTAAGGAATAGGGGTGGTGGCAGGCAAAACCTTAGCTTAAATTTGATACAAAAATGATTTTCCTTCCAACATCTCAGTATGAGAAGTATAAGAAGCAAATGTGAACATGTTTCTTGGTTAAACAGGATGTTTATTAGCAAATTAATAGTACAAGTTTAAATATATTCAAATATGTAGCTGCTGCAATATATTCAAATACATTTAAACAGTAGGAGATTAAATATATTTTTTGTTCTAGAAGTTGAATGTTGATTATACCAAAAATGACACTTGTGTTCCCTGTCTGAAATCTCTACTAGAGAGCCTCTTGAAAGTAGTTCTGCTTCTAACTAACCTTTCAAAGCATGTCTGCACGTTTCTATTCCCAGCTGCAGAGCTGGGATAAAATAGAGGTCGAATAGCAGCGAACACTTGTAAAATTGTATTGCACAAATCACACTAAGCTGCTTTTTTCTATGCACTTTCTTTTGCCTTCAAGTGGCTTAGCTGTGATTTGAAAGCCTTTAGCATTTTTTTTAATGCTAGTTAACTCAGTAGCTTTTATACAATTTCTTTTCTTAGTTGTTTGCCACAGCACCTGTAACTTAGCATGATAATTCTGCAGTATCAATTAACAGGCCATACAAAACTGCTGTATGTGTTCAGGAATGGATTTAGAACTGCCCCAAGAGCCGTATTCGGAACTTCTGGGGCGTTCAAACTCTTGTTAATGTGGCAGTCATTTTTTAATACATAACACTTATCTTTCTTTTGTTTTATTCATGACAATAATGATGTCTGAGCAAATGTCAAATGGAAGAGATCTCTTAAAGTCAGATTCCAGATGCTGAATTTTAATGTTTACCCTGCAATCTCCAGCATGGTTAAAGCAAACAATTTCTGTAGTGTTTGAAGTTGCAAATGTTAAAGTTACCCAGCTTCAGTTTTGCCATCTGTAACACACTGTAATGCACAAACTGTAATTGCAGGCAATACTTACTGGGTTTGTTTAGCTTGACAGAAACAATAAACTGGACTTTATCATAAATACCGATTAATCTAAGTGGAAACGGCTGGAGGTAATATATATTGAATTCTATTTACCTTTCTGTCCAGTGGAAGGTATGCATTTATTTAGAAATGTATTCCCCCCCAAAAATTAGATTCTTGCCATAATTGTTCCAAGGCAAAGTTTTGTAAAGCGTACAGGTCCTTAAAGTTGAATTGAGAGCTCTAATGGTGAGGCAGATGGAGTCAAGAATATAAAGACAAGAAACCGGGAAGCTGCACTGGCCTGCGTCTCCCCTGGTCTCACAGTCGAGAAACTAAGAATAAGAGAGCTGAGATCATGAAACGTGTGATTCTTAAGTCATAACTTCCACTTAGGCCATCCTAATCTATCTGCTTCTACAGTTTGGTCACGATATTGTAGATTCTTTATTCACTAGCTGAAAGACACTAAGAATAAAATAGTTATTGGGCTTGAGGAAAAGCAACAGATGAGACAGAATCTGTTCCTTTTGCCAGGTTTTATTTCAACCCGAGGTGCTACTCCAGATGGTAAGGAAGAACATCATCCTGGCACAGCCTGACTTCCGTGGCGTAGCTGGCAGTGTCAGGCTCTTTGCAGAAAGAGATGCGCTCCCTTCTTGGAGGTGGGAGTCTGGGATATCTGGCACTTTGCATGTGATTCTGCATTCAAAGGGAATTCCACCATACCAACTTGCAGGGTCTCCACAGTGCACACAGAGAAGAACCTTGCATGATCTTATATCCCCCAGTGTAACAGCTCCACCCTATTAATGAGGGCTAAAAAGGGTGCATTTCACCCAGTAGAACTCCTTAAGGAAAAACAAACCTCTCGCTAAAAGATTTCTAAGGTTAAACAACTGAATTCAAGGCAAGTACTTCAGGGAGTAGGATATTAAAACCTGTATCGGAGTTAACAATGTTACAGGAAAAGCAGAAAACAAATACTTAGCAGGTAGGTGGAGACACTTGTGTCACGGCTTTTGTATCACAGACCGTGTAAAAGCTACATACAGTGTGTGTTTAAGAGCAACAGTAAACATATTCTTTAGCTCTTAAAAGCGTCTTATGAGCTGGGAGACTGTGCTTTTGACTGCTGTTATTTATTCTTTGTTTTTAAATCAAGATGCACTAATTTGCACTCCTTATCACATAATGTCATGACTTTTACAACAGTCAGCATGGATGGTTCTGCGTTTCTGTACAAAAGCTGAAGAAAATGTCAAGTACAAAGAAATGCACTGCTCTCCTGATACAAACTAGCTTATCATGTAAATGGTGAAATAGAGAACTTTGACCCTATTATAGCAGAATGTAAGATAGTGGATTAACACTCCAGACTTCTAATTAATCACAATGTGTCTCATCCTCTTGACTGTAGCTGAGTAGGCCATTCTTCTAACTCAAACCAACAGCTGTCCAGTATTAACACTTATCTGTTAGTACTGTGCTTGTGCAGCTGTCAGCCTAGATGACAGTGTTGCAATTCTGAGTGCTTCAAAAGTAGGTTTCAGAAATATTCAGAAACATCCTTACAGGTGAACTATACTTTTATTGTGTGAATACTTAAAAAACCCTCAGAACTTAAATTCTAAGAACAGAATAACGCTCTGCACTGCTTATGCTACCTTCTCATGCAAAGAAAGTACAGAACATTACTGATTATGGTTCCTTTCTTCTATAACATGCACAAAGTATTTCATACAAACTAATTACAATTATCATCAAAATTTTACAGCTTTACTGAAATGGGAATTCTAAAATGTTATGCACATACCAAATTTATTTTAGGATTATACAAATTAATCTAAGTCTGGTATCACTTCTCAGGTAAAACTTGTATATCACTGAACTACTACAATAAGATACATATTTAAACTATTTAATTTTTATTCCAACTCTTAGACCATGTTTTAAGAGGAATACTGCAAATAAATTGAAGCCATTGAGTCAACAGACACTACACCAGCCCCATAAAATATTTCTGTAACAGCATCTCTTTTCTCAGTTTTAAGGCATCTGAAATTCAAACCAAACTGAGCTTTTCTCACTATCAAAAGCCAAACTACAAAATTCTCTCCAGAGAAAGACACAGTATATCATCAAAAAGAACTGTCTTAAGGTAATGTGCCACTGCTACAGGCTGCACACAAACCACAGCTATTTTCCCCTGACCTGTTGTGTTTTCTAAAATGTAACAGAGAGAAATCTCAGTGATGGAAGAAATAGAAGTGTTCTAGTATGTCTTCAGACAAAAGAATGAGATAGAATTTAGATCTACAGACTCTAAACAAACTCTGTATAATACACTTTTATTATTCATAAAAGGTATTCCCTTTTTCAATTCACACTACAGATAAACAGCAATGGACTGTAATACTGAGTCTTCAGTTTTCTATAAAATTGTGGAAAAATAAGAAAACTGAAGTCTAACTGAATCTGTTACATAGCATTACTGGACTTTCAAACCAGAGGTATCATCAGTAGGGATGGTAACGAGGCCCTGGGTTGTAGGAGTTGTAGCCATATTGTCCGTAGTGGGAGGAGTACGATTGTCCTTGTCTGTGCTGCTGGTAGTTATTACCCCAACTTCTTTCTGGCCTCTGATTAGATCTATAGTCACCTTGCCAGTTGTATCTGTCCCCTCTAAAATATCTACCATCTTGAAACCTGCAATGAAAAGAAATGTCAACAATTCACACAAATTGTGAGTTTTTAAAAAGATGAAGATAATGAACTCTTAAATTTTACAGTTTTCATGAAAACTGTCATGTAACTGTTTATACACTCAATTACTTATCTGTTTTTCTGACAAACTGATGAAAACATATCTACAGTCATCTGAGATCACTCATTAATTTCTTCCTACTACCCAACACGCTATTCGCTAAGTGATGGAAGGACTGTCTGTTTCCTAACACAAAGTATTCACGGGCATTAGGTGAACTGCTCGAACTTTGAATAGAGACTCAAACAGACCATATATCTAAAAAACAACCAGAAGATACATCTGTAGCTGTATCAAAGCCAGGTTCAATCTAATAGCTTCATGGCTGAAAGCTGTGGCAAAGCAGGCTTAAGTACAGTTTAGCTACCTAACAGCATAGAGTCCTGGAATTTGCATATCCCCTAAAATACATACTACCACTGCTTCATGGTCTCTTGTAGATTCCCGTACTCAAGAAAGTGTATCTTATCAGTGGTATTTAGCCATTGTTCAGTCTAAATTTTGGCTTTTCAGCTGTATCTCGGTTCCTATTAACACTTGAGCTGCCTCACAGTCATTTTCTTTGGCTATCTCAATGGTGTGGTGTAGACAAACAACATTGACATGAGGTTCACTTTGTCACCAGACTGTAGATGTAAGAGTTCATTAGTTCAAAGAACCACAAAGTTTTGTAAGAACATCTCCTTAAACAATCACCTTTTTTTGTAATCCATAGAAACTGATTCTGTGTTTAACTTAATGACAAGCTTCTAGGGTGAGAAAAAGTTAGAATGTTGTCCTTCTTTTCTTCAGATAAGGCACAAATCCTATGTAGATTTTAGCTAAGAAGTCTTCCCAATTGTTAGTTGGACTGGAGTTTAACTACTTTATATTAAAGGCTGATGCTAGTATTACCAAACATACTATACGCTGTAATCGTTGTTTTTCAGTCACACAAAAATCAGATGTTACTGTCCAGAATTCAGTAAAAAGCTGCAATTACATCCTGAAGAAATAATTCAAAATATTTTGCAGTAGGCAGGTAACATTGCACTTGCTAGACAGACTGGATGATGGATTTTACAGTTACTTCTACTAGATAAAAGAAATACAGGCTAATCTAACAAAGTACAGCAAATATTTAGGTTACAAATGAAATGTTTTTCTAGACAGCTAGCAACAGATAATCACTCTATTAGCCTGTTCCTTTGCACATTTTCCTGACGTTATTATCCAATGGAAGATAGGCTGCTTAGTTTTGCAGAACTCCCATCTTTCCCCTCTGGAAAAATGTTCCTGGCTGAGCAGTAACAAATCCCAGGGCAATGGGTTCGGTGGCTCCAGCTCATTCCTTACTAAAATCCGAATTACTTAATACTTTTATACACAATGCAAAAACTTGGACTATCAATACAGAGAAGACGTAAAACCTGGTAACTTTTCAGAGAAGACTAGTTCTCTTAAACATAGTTACCTATGAAGTAACAAGAAGATACTTCTATTAAAAGAACAAATTCCTATCTTTCTTCTGAAATAAATGATCATTTAACTATGTATTTGTGAAACTACCAAGATTAAAAGAAAAAAAAGAAAGAAATCAGTACCGATCTCTGTTTCTCTGGTTGCCACCAGATCTGCTTCTCCATTCTTCAACTATAGGAGGAGGATCTGCAGGGCGTTTCAGATATTCTTGGTATTCTTCATCATCTGATGTGAATCGATGAGCAAACATCTTTTCGTAATCCAGGGGCATGTCAACCAAGGAAGTCATTGTGAAAACTTTAAACACAAACACAATAAAAGTGGCTTTAGCAATGTATGAAGACTCTTATTGTAATAGCTACCAAAATCCTCTTAGGGCAAATGAAGGACAATGAAAAGCTACACTCAGATTAACACAGCAGATAACTTTTCAGCAGACAGCATAGATGACTGACTCTTAAATCTTGACGATCTAAGACTGTAAGTAACTCTCCTGAATAGGTTATCTCTGATGGAAAGCAATTCCAGTTCCACGTGCAGTCTTTGCACATCCATACTGGATATGCAGACACTGACCTGTCTACACACTGGGATTGGTTTTAAGGCACTCTATCCACACAGGAGAAATTCAGGTCAGATTAATACCTAATATAGTCAGCCATTACACAGCAGCATCTTTGAATCAATTTTGATAGACCTAGATTAGATGAGCTGTGGTAGAAAGATATGGGACATTTCTGAGGGTTAGCAATAGAAAAAAGTATTTCTTCAGAATGCACTCCAAATCTATTCCTAATCCATTTTTGACAGCACAAACATTACTACAATCAACTTGAAAAGTTTGCTAAGGTAGAATATCATGCAAAGCCTATGGATACACATAGCCAGCAAAGCAAAATAATCAGATTTATTCATAATAATTTATGTGTTAATAACTCAATTCAGGTAAAGGAGAGCACCTAAGAGGATGTTAAATTACCTCATAATATGCCTCTCTGACGGGATTTGTGTTTAAGGCCTTAGTTTCCTTATTTACCTGGCTATATATGCATTTGCCCTTGAGATGCTGCTGCTGTCTAGTACTGTCCATCAGTAAAAGTCTGGCCCTAATAGCAGATGCTGAGAAAGGCCTACTGTTTTAACAAGCCCTGGGTAATTCAGAGCACTAAAGGTCTTTGCCTCTAGACTTCCAGATTAAGCTCTTCTGCTGTCTCCTGAAGATTTGCAGGCAGGACCACTATACACCTTGCAAATTGGTGGGAAGGAAGGAGACAGGTTTCTAATGGACTGAGAGCTAAAATATATACCCTCAATGACCAAGCCCAATTCTTCGCTCCGCTGTACCCATGAGCGGCTTGAGACTAGGGTAAGTGGGATGTTTATGGGGAATACAGCACGCTACTTGTTCTGTAGACTGAAATCCCCTTTCATCAGCTTCAGAAAGTTCAGTGTCTGCCGAACTCCAGAGCCCATCTGCAGCCTTCCCCCTTCCACCTAATGACACAGAGTAAATCCTTCTGAAGCAGATGTAGGAGTTATCCTTGCAGGATGTCCAGTGACTTCATCCTCCTTTTTTGGCAATGAGCTGAACTCGTTAGTTTTTATTATCAGCTATCTCCAAGGAACTTCGCTCCTCAGGGGCTACCTCAGCCGGGGCGAAGAGGGGGGTTAACACTGGGGACCCACCGCATACACTACAGCCTTCTCCACAGAGCAGCGGGAGCTGCTCCCCTCACCATTAATAATTTTAACATCAGTATTCATCCTGCGGGGGCCGGTAACAGGGGAGACCCTTCACCTTCCTCCGCCTAAGGCCAAAGGAGCAAGGGACGGGGCTCACTCTCTTCAGCAGGGCTCGCGCCGGAGCCCGCTTCCCCTCACGGCGGGTCGGGCCGGGGCCCTGTCCCCTCACAGCGGGCGGGGCCCCGCTACAGCTCTGGAAGCTCCGGCCGGAGCCCGCCGCGGGAAGAGCTGAGGGGAGCAGCGGGTCTCGGCTTCCCGCCACCCTCCTCCCTCACAGCCGCCCCCCGCCGCCGCCCCCCTCACCCTGCGCCGCAGCCGCCGCCGAACCGCCGCCGAAAGCCCTCCTCTTCCGGGCCGGGCCCCGCCGCTTCCCCCCGCCGCCGGGGCGGTGCCGCCTCAGGCCGGCGGCTGGACGCCGGCCTGAGGCGGCACCGCCCCGGCGGCGAGGGGAGGCCCATGGACGATTGGATTGATTCCCCAGAATTAGGATTTGGTACAAAGCACGCTGACATAAATGGTATTGAGATTTGTGGGGCGCTTTCCTTGGCTCCTACGCAGGTTTTAAGGAGGTGATACCTGAAATATTTGGATTTTAACAGGAAGGTGCAACTGAAAAAGGTAAAGGGAATGTGGCGCCTACAGCCATAGCCCTGTGGCTGTTCATAATGCAATTTCAGTGTATTTCAGGCATAAAAAAGCTTAGAGATATGTTGGCTACTGTGTGAGGAAAGCAAGATAACGTGAAGCCTTTTTGGCAGCTAAATAATTCTGCATAAACCAAAATAATTCTGTTTTGGCGTCTGCTTCAGCAACATATTTATGCTCCCACCTGGTGCTGTAGATAGTGGTTCATCTTGTCACCTTTAATACATGTGAAGTTATGTGTGAGCGTCAAAACTTTTCCTAAACGAGGTCCTGTGCACGTAAATAGCTAGAGGCAGGGAACTGTACCTCCCCTCCCCTACTTCTGCGACCCTGGGTGTTATTACTAATTTATGAAGTGCCACAGCAGTTATTAACAGCTTGCTGCCCAGAGGATTTGCAGTATGGGGTGTTGCCTCTCTCCTCTGAACGACTGGTGGCATCAAGACCTTCCTGTAGCAGAAACGGTGTTGGTGTCCCTGTTCCCCTATTTGCCTTGTTTCCACAACGCTGATGTCTTTGCATTGCTGGCTATTTTCCACAACTCCTAAGCCAATGATTTTTAAATTGTCTCTCATGCTGTGTATAAGAAATGGATTTTTTGTAGGACCCCTTCAGAAAGGATTGGTATTTTATAAGTCAACTAGAGACTCTGTCGCTCACAGGCACTAGCAAAGCATAGAGACTGATAATCAAGTATGTCACTTGAAACAAAATACCCCAGCAACAGAGATAGTGGTATCCAATTCTCCAAAAATATTAGACCACAATAAATGCCCTTTGTTTGATATAAACAGCAATAATTACAGTCTGCTGTCCTGCGTGACCTGTAGCAGGAGTGTATTGTCACTTGCAGAATAGAAATGATGACCTCAATCCAAACAACCTAATGCAAATATCATAGCCTGGATAGCTAGTTCTAAGCCAAACAAATTGTCATTGAGGCTGAAAAATAATGTATTTTAGTTTAAGTTTTCCCCATATAATCCCTGTTCTACTGACTGCCCTTTTAACATGGGGAGAAGTAAGTAGGATTTTATTTCTTCCCCAGACATGTTTCATTCTGACCACTGGATATTGCAGTTTCAGGTGTGTCTACAGAGGATTTCATGCACAAAATTAATGAGATGATCCTTAATAAAAGGGAGATACTTCTTTTTTTTGAGGCTCAAGTCTGCTGTTTCATGGGTGATGTTTTTTATTAAAAGACCAAACTTAATTTAATATTAAACTTTTATTTATAGGCTCAACTCATCCATACATTTAAGCATGTACATAATCTAAGCATATATATAAGTTCTGTTGAAGGCATGGGCCCCTTGTAAATGCTGTGAGCAGTGTACTTCACAAATTACAGTTTTGCTAAGGTGCTCTCATCAGCATATTCCGCATAGAAGAGCACTTGCAGGGTATGGCTAAATCAGAGTGGTACATAATTATATATATCATATATATTTATATATGATGCTTGTGCTTTGGATCTTTTCTCATGACATGTCTTTATGACTGCTATGGGTTATAACATCAAGAAGGAGATCATGATCCGGGTGACAATTTCCTAAGATTTCTCATAGATGTTATACTGAATTTCAAACTGCATGTAAAAAAACCAAAGTGACAGGTGATTTTTAAAGGAATAAAGGCACTCAAAAATTAATATTGTCACCGAGTAGGACTTTCAACACCCACTAAATGCCTCACATAGCACATACCTAGATAGTAGGTGCCCAAGTACTTAAAAGGTCTAGCTCCAAGTGTTGTCAAGGCTGAGGACTTGATAATCCACTCTTGCAATCTTTCTGCTCACTTCAAGGTTCTCTGGGTAATTAATGTGTTGTTTTTGTTCAAACACAATCTTGTAATCAGCATCTCTGAAGTCTGTAGTGTGATAAAGCCTCAGAGGGTTTGCTTTTTTTCCTGTGGATTTCATTATGTTAAATAACATACCGTTAGATGAAGTCTTATCTTCTAAATTTTAAACTAAGAGTTGTTCCTTTTAGTCTATCAGAAATTAATGGAGATTTTGTAGAATGGATCTTCCTGACTGAACAGAGGAATATACACTAAAACTAGCAAACTCTTGTTTGTCTTGAAACAATGGAAAATGACAGTTCTTTTTATAATTATTTAGTCTTGGTAACTCTTACTGTTCTGTCACAAGATTTTGTATTTGATGTTTTACATAAATCCTCAGCTTCTGGATTCGTGTGTTTTCATTATACTCAACTTTCATTTGAAAATTAATTTCTAGCCCTTGGACACTTCCTGGGAAAAGAAGTAAGTCTGCTGTACAGCATAACCAGCCTGTACCAAGAAGCAAAAGGAAAACATTATTCAAGTTTTATTTGTTTAAAATCTTACATTTTTTGCAGTTTTCCATTTCTTTATTACTAGGTTCGTTGCTTTATCTCAGTAGAGGTTGACAGCTGTGGCATTTTTAATGAAAAGTCAGCATGTATCTCGGTAGCAGGAGACAAGGAGAACTAAATTTTTTGTGCATTTCTATATCTTTAAACAGGAGGGATCCTTTTACTTCAATGTTAATATCTACCTTGAGAAAACAACTAAGGAACTAACATCCCTTGTAATCGGGGCCTGTCTGATCAAGGGAATATTCGCCTATAAACGAATAAGCAGAGAAACCTCCATAGGTTGTTATGGATCCTGCTGGGGGGTTTTTAATAACAAAATAATATATCAGATAATATTTTAGTGAAAATGTATTTCTCTTCAAAACTCTGATTTTATTTCTTAGCTTGCCGAATCTGCTTAGTGATTTCCTGCCAGCCAGTTCCCCTCTCCCCACATTCTTTTTTCAGTGTCTCAGTTACAGTGTAACTGAAAGCCTGGTTTGTTTGTACAACGAAACCTGGTTTCCCCAGATAATTTATTCTAGGAAATGGTGATGTCTGGCACTGCTAGAGAGAGCAAGACTTTGTGCTCTGGCGAACGGCAGGTACAAAGGGCACGCGTGGCAGCCTCGTTATTGATTACACACTCAAGGAAAGCTGTGTTTCTGTGGGCACAAGAGGCTGTAAGACCACGAGGGGACATCTGAGTAACTAATGACCGCAAAGTATTTGCTAGATCATTCATTGCACTGAGAGATAGGTAAGCAGAGATACTCTTTAGCCAATCTGCAGAAATATTTGGAGTTGTGCTCTTTCTCTAGGACCTCCTGTGCTCGGAAGATCAGTTCTCGTCACAGGGTATTACTCCTTTGGCTGGAAAGGATTATTGCCTAGACGAAGCTCACTTAAATAACAAGAAAGATGGAGATATAACAGCTGTTACTGACAAATGCCTCTGAAGCCCGTGCAGTTATTCTGTCAGATCTCTGCCTTGCCTTTGCCATTATATTGCACAATATCGCCGAGCTTCGGAGTGTCTTTCACACACCTCCATATGGTATTGTAAAGTGAAGTCCGTAAAGGAACAGACTGCGCCGTTTCTACCACCTTCACTAAATTTAATACAAGAAATGTTTCCTTCCCCTAACAATGACCTTTAAATGTTAATTGCCTAAAAAAATAACATTGTCCTTTTTTAAGAAGGTGAAAATGCAATTCCTGGTGCTTGATTGTGTTACAGAATAACCATTTTGGTGCTGTGGGGCCCAATTCCGTTGCATTAAGTTTACAGCAGTGTAACACTTGATTAGAAGGAATTTATTTCTAATTTATGCCAGTATGAAAGAAGGCATTTAATTTTCCTAAGAGCTATTTCTGTTACCAGTCTTTTAAAACTCACAGTCACATTAAATTATATTTCTAGTGTATTGTTCTTAAAATTAGTGCAGAGGTGGTGTTATCTGACTGTAATTTATACATATCTATATACATATATACAAATTAAAAATCACTACATTCTAGCTGCCTTCTTTTATTTTCACCTTTTAAACTGACTAAGCCAGCTGTGCCCTTTGGGGTCAATAAGAATGAATCATTTTTATTATTTTTGCTCTCTTAGACAGTAATTACAGAGTAGTATGCTGTCTCTGTTTTTTAATATTATGGTGCCATTTTAATCCATGGTGCAACACCATTAACTTCAGCAGAGTTACACTAGAAATGAATTTGTCCCCAGGAGGCTTTTCCAAATGTTCAGTGCTTTCCTCATGATTAGCCAGAGGAACGGAGAAGAAGAAGGCAAGACAGAGGGCCCTTTGATAGGAGGAATGTAGTTCAAAGCGAACTCTTGTTTCTGCCATTCATGGTGCTCCATATGTTCCTCATTTGGGGTGGAGGTGGGTTAGACCCCGTGAGGCACACATGCTGTGGCTGAAGGGCAGGCAGAAGTTTTTACATAGCACATCTGGTGCACAGGTTATGTTCTTTCCCAGACATAGGTACCGTACAAATGGAAAAAAGAAGAAAAAAAAAGTGGGAGGAATATTCAGATACTTAAAGCATACTTCTGTGGAACTGCTTGAAAGTCAGCAAATGGAGTAGCCAAACGATAAGATATCAAACTCATCATAATCATCAGGCTGTCTCAACTCCAACTCAGATGCTTTTTAGATGTCAAGTAATCCTGCAAGTGGGGATGTATGAATCAGTGCTACCACGGATTGCCTATTGTTAAGATAGTTGTGAAATATAAAGGAGGTACTTGCAGAAGTTTCTAGGACTAGATTTTATTCATACTCAATTTTCTTTTATAGTTGGATATTTAATTTTAGTTTGGGGTCATTTCTCCTGTCCATATCCAGTCTAAAACATTCAAATCTGCTGCAGTATGGAAACAGCAACTTGTAAGTTAAAGACAATTTAGTAGCACCTAGCTGAGTTTAGAAGGGGAATTTAGAGAATTTCCTCTTTGCTGTCAGGGAGCAGGGAGGGACGGGGAGCCGACAGCATGGCCGGGGGGTAGGGGGCCCATCCCACAGCCCCTGGGCAGGGCTGGCCGGGGACGGCAGCCAAGAGCTCAAAGGGCAAGACAAGTTTGTGGGGACGAGACAAGTCCAAGGCAAGTCAGAAATTCAGTCCATGGGTCACTGCACAGATCAACAGGGTCCACAGCCAGGCACAGCACTGCCGCTGCACAGCTGGGTCTGAAGCCCGGCACAGCCACGGCAGCGCTGGGCAGGGACCGAGGGCCCAGGGCTGAGCTTCCATGAGCCCCTGTGCCGGAGGCAGGGGGGCTGGCCGTGGCAACTAAGGCCTGTCAGTGCGTTCAGGGCCCTGACATGCACATCTGGTAACAATTTCTGTTATGTTTAAATCAGAAACTCAGATCCTTGCAAAACCCAGGATGCAGCAGAAGGAAGTAGTTATGCCTTTTTAGCAAATGTCTAGCGTTTCTCCTGGGTTGGATAGGTTACGCAGTTTGCATGTTGCACGCCAATCAGTTCCCTCGGATACCAAGTCAAATATTCAACCTCTAAAGAGGATACCTGGGTCTCCCACGTTACTCCCAGAGCCTCCCTTCTCTGGATGGTGACATTCCCCAGGCACTGGAGCATTGCCCTGGGGCTCCTTGTGTGGGACTCCCGTGTCCTCTCTGAGGCCCAGGTTTGAAACCTGCCCTTGCCACCAGCCCTGCAGATAGATGTGCAATGAGGCCCAGCTCACGCCCGTCCTCCTGCTTCAGCGTGTCAAAGCCACTGCAGATGTGTAAGAGCGTGTTCAGGTTCTGCTAAAGGCAATTAAATACAACAGTATTTCAGTGTTTTGTTCCCCCTCAAGGCTCAGGTCACTGGAACTGGTCCAAGTAATGCTCCCTCCATTAGATACTAAACATGGCTCTCCCCAGATGGCTTTACCAAGAAGCTGTTAGTTAGCACAGGAATTTGTCTCCCTTCTTTCTCTCCTCTTTCCATATAAGGAGAGTTCTTGAATGTTCTCTGCAGTTCCTCTTAAGTTTAAGGGCCATTAGAGAAAGCAAGGGCTGAAGTATAGGCCAACTTTGTACTATCTCAAGTTTGGAGTGTCTTCTTAATCTGAAGTAATTTTTTTTTTAAATTGTAAACCGGAATTTTCCAGAGTTACCAATCTGTATTGAGACCACACTGTGCTAAAGTGAAATAAGGTATAAGTGAATTAGCTGAGCTGCAGAGAAGCCTGCAGGATTTTCCAAAGCTGGACTGAGCAGTCTGCTCCTTGGTCTGACGTTGCCTCACCACTGCCGTGCGCTCCCCTGTGCATCCCTGCGTGCTTCCTGCCCTACACAAAATCTGGAAACTTTTTGGGCAGAGACTATCTTTTCATTTTATATTTGTGCTGTGCTGGGGCTGGTGCTTGTCTGCAGGTCTAGGTCACCACTACTCCTAGCAGTAATAACTCTCCCTCCTGTTGCTAAATTAGGACTGGAGATCATTCTTTCCAGCAGAGAAGGGTTCCTAATCTTTCAGGAGATTAAGCTGTGGCTGCCACCGCTCTGTGTCCCCTCCTGCCCTCCCTGAGACCTCTGCCTTGGATGTCGAGGCAGAGCGTCCTTGCCTGCCCCAGCGCTGCTGTAACTCCTTCTCCATCTTCGCCCCAGGCTCCTGCAGCAGTTTCCTTTCCTGGAACCTTTCCACAGTGCCGCTGTTCCTGTGGCCCTGCTCACCCTCCCAATTTCAGGTCTCTCTTCACCACTTTCTTGAGTTGTGGCTGTTTCTTTCCCATCCCTGCACCGCCTGCAGAAGCCGTGCTGTGGTGGCAACCAGCTGCTTAGTGCGCTAGCGCTCAGCTGAACGCTGCTTTCTAATGCTGGTTGGGAACCAGTGCAGAAGAACATGCTGGCTACTCGACAGTCTAAACTGAAAAAAATACGGAGATGTTATCTTGGAAAATGCAGCGTCCTGATAGAGCCTCTGATGGAGGCTCATTAAAAACAAGCTCAGAAAATCTCACATAAATGAAAACCACACAGTAATTTTTGATGATATGTTGAATGTGATTGTTTCATATTATGCTATGGCTGCTCATTTTAAGAATAATACAGTTATTTTCTTGGTCTTAAATGCTGGTGTGGGGATACCACAAACTTCCCAAGTAAAAAGTTTAATTAAAAAGCAAATGTTAATCTCCAAGCAGTAGCATCTGCAGCATATTGCAAGATAAGACTTCGCCAACCTGAAAAACTAAGCAAGATTCTAATTAAATCAGGGAAAAAAATGATGAACTAGATATACATTTTATTTAAGGATGGCAGTTACATAAGATATCAAAGATCTCATGGTTGCTATCTGATGGGAAATGCTGCTGCCAGATCTCACAGACTATTTCCAGGGAGAGAAATCCTTGTTCCACTGGTTCCAAGTACTGTTGTGATTTTGCCTTCAGGACTTTGCTGTGGCTCTCCATTTGACTCGGAAGTCACGTCGGTCCTGTTGAAAGCTGCAGATGATCCAGTAATGAAGCAATGTGTCAGCATGGTATGAGGAAACACCGTACTTCGAGTGCTGCCATCTTTCCAGTGAGGCACAAATATAAAGTCCTGACTATTTATGGTTATTAAAGGTCCCAGCGCACCTTTTGAAAAGTAAGGCTCTTAATCCCTGTGTGCTGGCCAAAATCTATTTTCAGTGATGCCACTCTGGCTATCAGCATTTCCAGTATTGTTCCAGATAGAGATGGCGTTGGCCATTGCATCCTGTTCCAAACTGTGTGCTGGGCTCCTCTCTGTTTTGGAACAGCTGATATTTTCCAGAAACAACCATGCTTCAGTGGTGTGTGAAGTGATCTTTATATATCCCTCACTTGTCTCACAGGAATGGAATGAGGACTAATCAATTATGACCGAATCATGATCCCAGTGAAGTCAAAAGAAGGGTTTTTCCCATTGGTATCATGGGGGCCAGGGCTAGCTTCTGTGTGGATATTATTGTTTTGAGATACCTGCACATAAAAACAAATGAAAATGCAAAGCATTACCTTGTTGAAAGTGTCTGTGTAGTGAGAATTCCTTTAGCTGGAGAGGAAAATGCATTTTAAAGGCTGTTTCCTCAAGAGTCTAGTTACTTGTCACAGCAGGCGTTATTGTGCATGAGGAAATTCCGGTTCGTTGAATGTGGCTTTAAGCATGTGACATTAGTTGGCTGGCATTTGTGGCTTTGCATGTCCTATGCGTTCAAAATATGCTTTGTTACGCTTTCAGGGCTGGCTCCCGCTCTTTTCCCAATGCAGCTAATGGTGTGGAATTGTATCGCAGAAGCCATGTTCTTAAAACCATCAATAATGCAGCTTTAAATATTGGAAGAAAGTTGAATACTGAGTAACAATAGCTACAGGTTATTCTCTTTGACCAAATGTTAATTCTTCTGGGCAAACAAACAGAGGATCTAAAAAAGAGCAACTCTGGCTAGATTTCTAAGAGACTACAAAATATTTCCTGTTTAGATCTCCTGTCACATGCCACTTACAATGTCACATTTCAAACTGTAAATCAATTTACAAGTTGGACAAGTGATATCACTGAAAAACATTTTTGCAGGATCACTTAACTTCTTCCATGCAATTATAATAATAGTACATCTCTCGTGCAAATATAGGAAAGAGTGGTCATGGACTATTTTGGGAAAAGCATACTCACCAGATGGATATAGAGAGAATATTCAGTCAGCCACTGAGGAGCAGAAGAACAGTAATAAATATTATTAAAGGCGGGTATGGATGAAGATTAACCTATTCCTGCAGGAAAACTATCAAATTAAACTTAGAAAAATGTTGGTACATTAGCAACATAAATCATGTGCTCTTCTGCGAATGAACAGTAAATGAAAAATAGAGGATATGTGTCATCCTTACTTTATAGTGTTGACTTCATTTTCTCAAGTATGCAGAAAAGGTTTTGATGTGTCTATATTAATATTTCTCTATTGGCTAAAGATTAATTTAAAACAAAACATAACTCAAAGCTTTTCTGGAAGTTTTAAGTGTTCTGCTCCACCTTCCACCGAGTCCCATGGAGTTAAACCGAATTCTTGTAACTGCGTGCTTGGTGTCGTCTCCCATGGTAGTGCACTGTGATCCCTCCCCTGGCTCCAAAGCCCTAACTGAACTATGGCTGAAAGACTTAATATGACATTAATGCATGGCTGCTGCTGCCTGCCATCCTTTCGGTACTTCTTCAAAACCCAGGTAAGCACTCTAGATCTAGAGAGTGCTCCTCCAGGTGCTTGAGCTGCAAACATGTCCCTAAAATGTTTTTTTAAATATTTGCAAGTGACTAAAAATTTTGCTCTGATTTTTCAAAAGATATGTATTTTATACACCCCCCCCCAAGGACTATGAAATTTGCCCAGAAAAGTGGAATCTGTGTTTACCATTAGATATGAGCACTTTTATAACTTCTGTCAACTAGAATTACACAAAATTGGATTTAAGAGTGTTGACAGTAAATACTTTCTGAGAAGCAAAATATGGAGGTGAAAAAATCTTGTGTTTGTTTAACTGATCGGTAGTGTTTATTTATTTTGTCATCCAAGTATTGTTGCAGAACAAAGTTATATTAGGTACAATTAGGAATGCAGAAACTCCCTGCAAACTAGCTCAAAAAATGAGCTAGTTTTATCTAGGGAAGACATGAAGCCCAACTTGCCATCCAGTAGATTCTTTTAAAATGCATTTCCTCATCAAAGTATTCCTGGCATCTTTGTTTGTGGGAGCTGTATTCTCGTTGTTCTTTTGTCAAATAACTACTTTTTACTTTTCCAGATCGTAATTATTAGTGTAGTAAAAACTTTATTTGAAAGTGGCATAAAGTAAGTCCAGTAGGATTTTTTGGTTTTGTTTTTTTCTAATGCATTTTGGAAGCATAAAAATATTAGCCTACTTCTTAAATGCGTCTTAACTGCTTTCCATAGGACAGTCTGCAGGGTGAAAAACTCAACACTTTTCTCAGAGAATGGTGCAAAATATAGCTTTTGTGGTGACAAATAGTTTCCTTCACAAATGAAAGTTATCCCTGTCTGTGAAAGACACCCATAGCTGGGCACTTCCAACTTCATATCTCTGACCCAGGTCTGGCTTCCCTGAACTCTGGACATTTTCCACAGTTGGAGGAGAGAAATCTTGTGCTGGGGTGCAACTCATGTCCTTGTGAGCTTTAGTGAGAGCTTTGGGGTGCTCGCCGCTATACCTGGTTATAACTGATGGTTAACCACCAGTTATAAATGATCGTTGCATCAGTTTTTGTTCCTAGGCTTGAAATCCCATGTGGCTTCATTCCCACCTGCACTCTGTACTGCTCAGCCCTTTGAGAAATTCGTCCAGGCAAGGGATCCAGATACCTCTGCCCACAAGAAAACATACAAACCTTTATCAAGCCATTGGGCATTCACATAAATGAATCAGACCTCTGGTGTACCCATAGAAATGTCTTCCTTTTCCAGTAAGGCAAGCAAGGAGCTGATTAAGGGGCAAAGTCCACCTATGAGTAAGTTCTAAAGAAACCCAAAGAATGACGTATTTTGCACCAGTCTGAAGTATGAATTCCTACAAGGAGCCAAGGCAAGCCATTCTGGAGAACTAAAATGCTCTGAAAGGTCTGGCTCCAGCCTCTCTTCCTCTGTCCTGTTTTATATGGGAATAGTGTTTTTTGGAAGAGTGAGGGTGGGGATGCAGTGGGGAGTGACCCTTCAGGGAGGGAGCTGGGGGATGGAGACCTGCCTGCTGGCACGTCCAGGACCCTGGGAGGAGGGCGAGGGGGAGGCAGGGCGTCTTGGAGGAGGACAGGCTGCAAAAAGAAAAAACCCACATTTCTCATTACAGCCCCTAGGAACATCCCACATCGCCTTCTCATCCCTTCCCATGGGTTCCACTGTTCTGCCCTCCCTTTCCTTCTGCCGTACCCATCCCCACATGTCCCTGATTACACCCTGAAATGGTACCCACTGCTGCAAATAGTCAGGTGTGGGGCAGGAAAATGCAGTTTTGGTTATGCTGCTTGAGCTGGCTCTGGTCTCACGGGCAGGATTAGTTCTACACGTAACGCAGGAGCACAGCAGAATCCCAGGCTCAGCAACGGGCCCTTGGCCCCGCAGCCCTCCTGGAGGCCAGACCCCCTTCCTGCTGCAGGAGACCTGGCTGCAGTGAGCCTGGGGGGTCTTCTCCACCTCCCCTCTTTCCTATGCCCCCAGCCCCCGTGGCAGCACGACCCGCTCGCCCGGCTCGCTGACCCGCACCCACACCAGACGTCGTTCATGCACCGTAGAGCCCGACGCAGCCAGTATAGCGGAATGGGCTAATTAAAAAGGCAGCATTTAAAATGCCAGTCCGTGGTTGCTTGGAAATGTAATCCAACTTCGGTATTATTTTCAAGCTTAGATTTTTGAATCCAAAATTCCATGTGACGGAAGAGATGGGTATTTAAACAGATGTCTGCAATTTCTTTAAAAAATAGAGATTGAGTTACAGATGGTAGAAAGGGCCTGAGAATTAAAAACTCCTGAGCTACAAGAAAATTTACATGTGAGCAAAATGTTTTGCTGAAATGAATGGTCGTGCAATTCTGCATGTTTGAAAATTAAGCTTCTTTCACCAAAAATGTGAATATCTTTCCCCTTCCTTATTATCTGCTTTTCTACTAGTAGCCTTGGCTGTCATCACCATCGTCACAGCCAAGTCGCAATATGAGGGTCCTGTTTCTAACAGACAAGGCATATAGTTCTTTTCTTCTCCTATCTCTTGTACAATTTGGCCTGCTAGGACTAAAAATTTTGATCTGAATTAGCTTAAAAAGAAAACTAATCTACCCCATCTGCATAACCAGTGCCTGATTTCTCTGACTTCCATTTTATAAATCACAAATAAATGGAATTTTGTGATGTAAGCCTGGGAGGAAATCAGTCATCATCTGTACTCGCAGATGAAATGGGGTTTTTTTTCTTCTTTTGGGGATTTAAAAAGAAAATGACCAAAATAAACTTTGAGTGAAAAAGCTGGTAACTTCTAAAGTGACATATGAAATGCAAAGCGCTGCATATTGGAAGGGAAAAACTGAACACATTTGGTACAGTTTTGAGGAGTAATTCAGGATCCAGCTCATCAGCTGGGAGACTTGTGCATTGCTGTGAGTAGCTTTATGAAGATCTCCACTCATGCATATGTGCTCAAAAAAAAGCAGTATTAGGATGTATATGAAACAAGCGCATAGACTCAAATAAAAGCTGTAAGGAGACTTTTACATGCAGTGCTCCTCACCTACTCTGCAGAGTCCCAGTCTGTCCATTGCAAAACCAGTTTAAATTAGCATAATTTCAAAGAGCAGTAAGACCCACTAGGTGCAGAAAAAAGCTGTCATGTGAAGAGTGACCAACCTTATTTACTTTGCAGCGGAGTGGACATAATCAAAGTGTCTACATCAATGAAAATATTAAGGAGGAGAATTGGGAGTATCTGTTTTCTCTGCCTTATCTTGTAAGTACAAAGAAATAGGTCTGTTAAAGGGAACAAGGTTTCCTGCAAGTATGGGACCACCTTTACAAATGTTCAGGTTCAGCGTGCGCTCGTGGATGTGTCCCAGGCTGGATTTCTAGTAGACCAAAGAACAGAGGATGCCTAGAGGATCTGTCCCAAATTGTTTATTAATGCTGACAGATGCTCTCTGACTATGCCAGTATTACTAGAAATCCATCAGCGTTGTACAATTTTACAGCCTTCAGCACTGTACTGGGTACTTACATTCAGGGCTGGGAGACCTGTGGTAGCTGATAGGGCATTATTCTGGTTTTGCTGGCTTTCTTTATGTGTCTATGTCTTTTCTCCCTAAAATCTTATTTAATATTATGTTTCGCTAGCTGCGTATTTGTCTCCATTGAGAAGGCAGCGTATACCACAGTGTGACAATGACAGCTCTTTGCATTTACATAAAAATGTGCTTTGAACTGATATTTGCATATTTTACAGGACAACTTTTTGGAAGTGAGGTAGAATGCTTGTGTACCTTCTATTACTCCACTTAGACAGGAGCTTCCTGACACTAAATAATTATACATATAAGAATAAACTGCAAAGAATAATAAGAGCATGTTCAACCTACTCTTTTAAAGATGATTGACAAAATGCTTTTAAAAATGGGCTTCTCCTTTTTTACTTTTAAAGACACAGAAAGTAGTCCTAAATGTTTGTTCTTGGATTATTTCTGGAGGAGAATCGAGAGGAGAACTGCTTTTACCTTAGAGGAAAACTGCTTTTACCTTAGAAATCACATGAATGTCAGCTTTGGGGGTTTTTCTGTCTTGCTGGAGGACTTGTTGAAGGTCTCAGATGTTTATTGTGAGGTCTGACATTTTAATTGAAAGGACAGGAGTGTTGATTTTTTTAAACAAATAGATCCTTTGTCCAAATTGTTTATTAGGTATTGGATTAAGCAGGTTTTAACAACAAAAATTGTAAATCAGAGTGTTTTCAACAGTCTGACTTAAAATCCTTTCTTTTCTCTGTTGCTCATCTTTAAAATTTTATATCCAGTGATATTATAATTACATTAGTTCTCCATTCATTGGGGGATTTTGAAAACTAATTCTCTGTTTCAAATGTAAAAATCAAGAATTCCCCAAAGCTTTTTTGGTTAAACTTCTGGATAACATTTAAAGCTTGAAAATGGTTGGCTATTTGTCAAAGAAAAAAAAAGGGAAATGGCACAGTTCTGTTGGAGTAAAAAAATGCAAATTTCATCAGTCTAGCTGGAAAAAAGAGAAAATCACAGTATTGAATATTTTATTTAATAGTATCTGCCACAGGAAATAGGGAGAAGACTGTCTTGAAGTATAATAGTTGAAAAAGACTAAACAGCAGGTTTTCTGAAATAAAATGATATCTAAAATAAAATAGAGTGGCAAAAGAGGACAATAGTGAAAGCCAAACAAAAGGAGAGAACAGAAAAACTGAGAGAGAGGAAGAGACCGCTGAGCTCTTTGCTTTTCAGAATGCAGACTGGGTACACACTCCTGATTGCTAGATCAGTTTTCTGAAAAGGATATTCACCCTGTATCTAGGAATCAAAAAATTATATCTTCAGGAGGCCCGTGGGAATAGGAGAAATTTCTCATCTAAAGAAGTTACATCCATTTACAGAATGTGGATATTTTTATTGCTCAGCTTGAATCATACCGAGGGATCCTGTGCCTTCAGTATTTTGAGTCTTCCTGAACCGTGCCACAGTAATAAGAGCACACTTGTGAATACTAAATGAGGACTGAATTACCATCACGTACACATCCTGCATTGGAGCCAAATCGGAAGTGAAATATCATGTCATATACGAAAGCTTAAGAACTGAATAATTTTGATAGCATATTTATAGTTCTCATTTACGGAGAACTCAAAATACTTTAAGAAAATGGAATACTAAATTATACTAAAATAATGTAAATCAATGGGAACTATACACGAATTAGGACTCTTTGTGAAGGTGGAGGAGTTCAAGATGGAACTCTCTGTAGAGCAATCGCTTCATTCAATATTGATAATGTTGAACGGTTTGCATGAGATCTGGGCCTCATTCAAATCCACAGGACTTTTACCATTGACTTAAATTGAGGACAGGACTTCATCCTCTTTTTGGCAGAGATAAGAGGACAACAACAGTGTGCCACACTTCAGCAAGAGGAATATCTCATCCATTTAGAAGAACAGAGGGAATTTCAGGTGAAGGGAGTGCACTTACAGAAACCTAAATACGAGCAGAAAACTGGGTTAACTTGCTGTCTGCCAGACCAAAATGTCTCAGGGTCCTTGAGAAATGGGACCACAATTCTGTCTCAGAACCATCAGAAGACGGTTCTGAAAAGAGCATCAATCAAACGGAAAGATCTTACGAACAAAAGCAATGTACAAAACCTTGTATTGTGCAAATTTCACAGTCAATTATGCTTCCATAAGCTTAAGCTTTTTTTAATAATTGGGGATGAAAATACACTCTTGAATGCAAGACTGGAAAAGATTAAAACATTAGAAAATGCTAAGGCAACTGCATTAACAATTTCCAATTTTCATCTTATCATGACACATGTAGTAAGTGCATTACCCTATTTTGATCCAATTCCATGAGATATTTGTAAGTCACATACAGTGCTGGTTCATAAAACACAGTTTTCGGATACTCACCAAAATGAGCTAATTAATCAGAGAGGACTAAGACAACCCCTCTCTGATGAATGACATATGTAATTTAACAAAATGAATTAAATGATGTAAAACTGAGATAAAATAATCCGATTTATGGTGGGAGGTTTTTCCACAAGATTGCCAGGATGCTATTTTTTCCCCTCGGAGAACGCTACCCCTCACTGTTTCCCCAAGAAGCGAGGAACGGTCATATCAAAGCAATATTCAAGGCTGCAGCCCATCGTGAACACGAAAGGATTGTCACTTTTGCCATGGCTATCCCAGAGGAAACGGAACCTCGCCTTCAGCTGGCAGAACGGGACATGGGAAGTCTTTAGATGCCAGTGATTAGGTAAGGAGTTAAGTCTCCTTCAACATCCACAGCAACCATCTGACCACGATAAAGAGAGCAGATATGCTGGAGTGGTGTCATCCCATAGCCTTTTGAAAACGTCTGTGTAGTTCACCCTCCTTTTTTCCCCCACGGCATAGTCTTTATTTGAGTGTCTTTATTTTTTTTATATAATCGAAATTCCATTTTGGTGTTCCAGACATCAGGAAATAGTTGTCTGCCAGAGTGGGAGACAGTTTTGTTGTCCGTAGCTGGAAGGTGTTAGGTTGCTGGTTAAGTTTTCCTTTGAGGGTTCCCATGAGGTCCCCAGGTAATATTGGGGACAACCCCAGTTATTACACACAAAGTTAAAGCAAGCAAACATAAAGCCTTTCCTACAACTTCCAAACTTTCTTTGAAAGAAAGGATAAATCAACATGAGATTAAAAAAATTAAAATAATCACTCTTGATGGCAGGTTATTAATTATAACTTTGTGTGGGAGAAGTTAAAATCCTCTCTTATGTGTGAATTGGGCTTCTTCCCCGCAAAAGAATAACTGTGTCTGTGTAGCACGGTCCTATGAATACCCGAACGAGCAGGTCCGTGGCTTTCCTGTGGCTTTGTGCCCTGTGATTGCCTATCAGATGTCAGTGTCACCCTCGGGGTTGGGCAGCCGTAACACAGCCCTTCCACACTAGCGCAATTTTTCCCTTCAGTGGAAAAGAATCATCCCTCTGTGTTCATGAAACCTATAGGGACATAATAGCTTTGGGACCGTGCCTGGCACAGATTTGCGGGGGGCTGAGGAGGGCCGAAAGAGGGGCGGTCCCCCCGTTGGTACTCCTGATGCAATTCGCCCTTCTGGGCTGAGCAGCAGGCTGGTGGCTGGGTGCGGGACCCAGATCAGGACCGTGGGGCTGGGTCTGCCAGGGCCCATTGCCCAAATGTGGCTGAACTTGCCCAGCGGCTCCAGAGCTCCTTGGGACAGCAGGGCGGGCACGCACAAACGCTCTGCGCTCCCTTCCCTTCCCCGGGAAAACGGATGAAAAGCGTGAAAAGGCAGGGGGAGGGCTCGGTGGTGGGGGAGAATGGCCTGCCCGTGTTTCACAAGCCGTCCCCCGGCGGCGACATCGCCTCGGGGTCGGAAGGGCATCCCCGGGATCCGCTCTCCGACCGCAGCCGTGCCCGCGCCGCGGAGCAGGGGCTGTCGGCGGGGCGCGCTCCCGCTGCGGGACAGCCGGTCCCGGGACAGGCGGTCGGGAAGCAGCCGGTCTCCCGGGGAATCCGGTCCCGGGAGGAGCATGACCGGGACCGCCGGTCTGGGCTGCCCCCTCTCGCCGTCGGGGCTTCACGGCAGCGGGCGGGGCCGCTCGGGGGGCACCCCCGCAACTTCACCCGAAGTTTCCTCGCCGCCCCGTCCCCCTCCGGCGGGTCGCACCCCCCCGGCGCGGACACCGGGGGGGACGAGATGCTGAAGCCTCCCGCCGGGACTCCTCGCTCCACCATCCGGGGCACGAACCCCCCGCAGGGCGACTCTCGCCGCCGACGCCTGCCGGGCCCGGGGCGGGGAGCGGAGGGGCCCCGGGGGCGCGCCCCGCCGCCCCGCCCCGCTCCGCCCCGCCGCCCCCGCGCTGCCGCCTCGCAGGGCGGCGGGTGCCGCGGGAGGCTGCTCGGTGCCGCCGCCGCCCGGGAGGGAGGTTATGTAAGGGGGGAGGGAGGCGGCGGGAGGAGGAGCAGGACGCCTCGCCGCCGCCGCCGCCGCCGTGCAGCTGGGCAGCCGCAGCCAGCCGGGGCCGGGGCCGGTGCCGGTGCCGGGGCGGCCGCATGTGTGAAGTGGGGACGCGGCCGCCGCTGGCCGCCGAGCGCGGGGAACCGCCCGGGGGTGCCGCTGCCGCCGCCGCCGAAAGGTGCCGAGACATGGGGTGAGTCCGCCGGGCCCCGGCCCCGCGTGGGCGCCGCGTCCCGCCCCGGCCCCGCGTGGGCGCCGCCTCCGCCGCCCCGGCCCCGCGCCCGGACCCACGCGTGGGCGCCGCCTCCCGCCCCGGCCCCGCCGCAGGTGCGCCCGGCCGCCGCGAAGCGCTGGGAGAGCCCGGCCGCCCTGCGAGCGCTCCCCGCACCCGGCGTTTTCTAACGTAATTAATCATTTACCGCCCGCTCGGAGCGGCGGCGGGGAGGCTCCCGCCCGAGCCACCGGCGGAGCGGGCACGCAGCGGAGGAAGAACGCTGCCGGCACCTTGCCGGTGGCAAAATCCCCGCTGGAATAAGCGGGGAGGAGCTGGGGGTCTCGCGGCCCGGGGGAGGCTGGTGCGGGGCCGGGGAGTCCGGTCCCTGGCCGGGGAGCCGGGGGATGTGCGCGCCGGTCTGAGCAGCGAGTTCATTGTCAGATGTTTCATGCTCTGGTTCGGCGAGAGCTCTCGGCTGCTGGAGGCACACGGTAAACTTGCCTGAACTGTGCCAGTTGTTCGATAATTTGTGTAAATATCCCCCCCCCCCGCCTTGGTTGGTTTTTTTTTTTTAACGTGCCAGAAGTCTCTGATCACATGTGATGGCCTCTTGGATAATTCATCTTGATCTTTCCAAAAATCAGTCCTGCATTTTTCCTATCCTCTAACTTTAACAGGGGACAAAAGCCAAATGCTGGCATTAGAGCAGTCTGTGAACTAAATATCAGGAAACAGAGGTTAACGTTGTGCGTTTGGCTTGAACTATATATAGGTTTGAGATCCTCTCGGCCAGAATGTCTTGGGGGATTCCAAACCCACACATTTAATTTGCTTTATTTTTATCCTATTATGTTCTCTTACACCTTTTCTCCTCCTTGCCTCTCCTCACCCCCCTGTGGCAAGGAATCGTTCTCCAGTTTTTGAGCTTCCTCATGCTGCTTCCAACTATGCAAACTCCCACTATACATATCTTTATTATTGTCAAAGTGATATAATTTGAGACAATATGGATAAATAATGAATTAAAATGCCATGTGTGTGTCTGAATTTGATACCCAGGAGTACTGAATAGAAGTACAGGGGCAGAGGGAGAAATAAGATCTAAGTGAGTATCTCCTTGTGTTTCGCTTCAGGATTACAAGGGGCTTGTCTGCTTCTTAATTATGTAAAGTTCCACTGGAAAATAAAACAGAACTATCCTTGGGGTTGGAGAAGGAAGCATCAAAACCTGGCTGGAGCAGCGCTGCCCCGCTGAGTCCGTGGTGGTCAGAAACATCCATCCAAGGGAAACTTGCCTCCGTCATTTTACCTGGGCGTCTCTAAAGGCAAATATTTTTGTTGTCGTCATTTTTAACCGTTTCCGTACTGGTAGATCAGTTTAGCTGAAAAGTTCAGCTGTGGCTTGGAGAGAATTGAGTGGAAGGTCACAGCGGTCCCCACCCCCTTCTCTAAGTCAGTCGTAGCTCTGGGCTCGGCGTGGTCCTGCTCTGCCTCCAGAGCTGTTCAAGCTGCGAAGGACTCGAAGGCTTTTGAGTGCTCTGGTTGTGCTCATGTCTGCACTGCTACGTACGCTGTGTTGGGTCATGTGGACTTGTACAGGTATGAGGCGCGTCCACCAGTTTAGTTCAATATCCTGATTTAATGTGTTTCACTTCAAGTAAGTTATTTCAGTCTTGATCTGGGAGATCAAGCTCCCAGCATCATTCATTCCCAGGGTTTCAGCGTGGGCTGTACGCACTCACACACTCTGTACAGAGTGCAGACGAGGTGTTTTTTGGATATACATTTTGCCAGTGTCTCATGTCATTATCTTGCCATTCACCTTTCTGATACAGAGAACTTGCAAGTACATTCGTGATAGTGTTATAGCAGCCAGCAATGTGGCTCAGCACATGTGACACAGGAGCAACCTCCCCAGGTTCCTTCCTGTTCTATCTCTGCTGGCAAATCCTTCACCTCTGCGTGCGCCAGCTTTTCCTTCTGTGAAATGGGCACCTCTGTACTCATCTGTCTTAGCGTAGCATGTTGTGATCAGAGCACAGGGCTCAGTCTTTCTTACTTGGAAGGATATATTTTGTCCCAGGCATTCCAGTGGGATTTACTTCCTGGGCACGTTTTGGTGTCACATATGGGGCACATTCTTACAGAGATTGTGACAATAACTTGACTCTTAGCTCTTAAAATATTTTTTTTCTTTTTTTTTATTCCTGGGGGTGACCATTGCTAATGATTCATTTAAATGCTGCCTATGGATTTGGCAGTGACTGATGGTGCTATGAAATCTGATATAGCTACTCAAGCTCAGCAAAGCTATTTAAATTGCTTATTAGCTGTGGGCTGAGCTATTTAAACTGTTGTTTTAGTTCAGCTTACTAGGCAGCAAGGTAGTGTCGAGTTTTACAAAAGTAATTTACATGTTTAAAATAATTAATGCCTGTAATTCAGGGGATGTGAAAACAATGTTGTAAAAAAAAAAAAAAAAAGTGTCCAGGCAAAAAAAAAAAAATCTGCTTCAGTGCCCATTAAAGTCAATGCGAAGGTTCCTGCTGGCTGAAAACCATTGTCTTTGGGTCAAGCCACTGTTAAGGATCTCACTGGACAAATGTTTACTTTAAAGGGAGCAAATCTTTTCCTAAATCACCACTTTCTTCTACCCAGCATATCTGGTAACTGCTGTTACCTCAATAATCTCAGAGGTTGAACTTTAGCTATTTGAAAACCACAACGTAACGCATTTCCAGCTGTAGGAATCTGTGTCTGAAAATACCACCTGACTTGTCTCTTGGTGCTGCAAGCCAAGGGCTAACGCAACCAAGGAAGTGGCTCGCTTGTCTGTAGCTCTGATTTTAGTGAGCTGTACCTACTCATCTAATAGGCATGGTCTGATTCAGTTTGACCTGAATTTACGTGGTCTAAGCTAACTTCCCAGTTATGAAGATGCTTCAGGTTTAGTTATTATATGATTTGAGGAGGTATTGGATAGCTGCTTCATCTGTGCTTACGTTCTTTTACTATTTTCATTTCTTTAGTATCTTTGTATTTCCTTATCTGTCTGTTACAAAACATTTCTTGTTATGAGGCATGTGACAAGTATCCAGTTTGGATTAGACCTGTAAATCACTTCACTGCTGCTGAAGCTGTTATTTATATTATCTGTTGGATTAAAACTCAACTAATTTAAATACCCTCTAGCAATAAAATTGAATTTTAAATCTGTTTTATAAATCATATCAAAATGAAAAGCAGGCCTCTGAGTGTTCGAAATTATTGCAGAAAGCTGTACAACAATGTAGAATTGTGTGCTATACAGGTTAATGATGAACTAGCTCATAGCACGCATTTCTTCTGGCTGATATGAGATGGCTTCTCTGTGCTGCTTCCACAGGAGCTAATGTAGTAAATTAGTCCCGTCTGGCTGGGATCCATCCGTACCTCCCCCAGGTGGGCTTTGAGCCCACACCTTCCTCCAGGAAGGTGGGAAAAGACAAGTTTCCAAGTCTGGATCAAGCAATGAAGTAACCTCATCTTAAGGAGACTGGACTCATGAACAAAACTCTGTCCCTCCTGTAATATTTTCATGAAAAGGTGCAGTTGGGGGCCTATATTTCTGAGAGCAGTCATATGTAATGTTTTTATTATGCAGTGACATTTAAGAGCATCAGGAAAGTCTGCCTTGCACTCTTCCCTTCTGCTGTTGGTAATAGTAACATCCATCAGCCAACACACAGCTTTATTTGGGGAGTAAAGGCAAGCAAATGGGAGGACGAGGAAAGAAGAAGGTGAAGGAAGCAGAAGATGTGATGAAGCTAGTGTTGTAGGAAGACATTAATTTTGGACGGTGTTCAAGCTGGCCTTTCCCGGTACCAGCAGTACTTTAGATACCATGGTGATAAGCTTCGCCTAAGAAGCTCTGTAGCGGGGAATAGCATGTTGCAGAGGAAATTCACCTTGGCCATCATCCAGCTTCCGCTGAAATCCATGGGAGTCTCGTGCCAGCTCCCTCCAAAGTTTGGCTGAGCCATCTGTCCACAAGGGAAGGGACATCCTGGGATCCCAGGAGTGGTGGGCAGGTAACAGCATCCAGCTTTCACTGCAAAGCAGGTGTCCTGCAAAGCAGGGCTGGGACAAGTGTATGCCCAAATGCAGCTGAGTTGGTACTGTGAGCTCAGGGACTCTTTTTTGAGGTTTTAAGGTCGGCAGCTTCAGTTCAGTTCCTAGCATAGCTCAGGGGGGCAGATTATATCAGGCATCATCCAACTGGTGATCGTGTTGGTGTTCAAGGAAAGGGACTGAGATTTGATAGATGCTGAGGCTGTTCTTCTCATGATTTTTGAAGCAGCTGGCTGGGAATCCTTGTTTCTTCACAGCCTTGGTTCCTTATGTAGCTATTCCCATTTTGCAGAGTGGGTATAAACGGCTGCTATTCTGACTTGGAGAATTTGGTATCTCTGTGTACAGATACAGGTGTCTGTACAAAATCCAGTGGAAAAGTCAGGTCCAGAGAACTTTGAGTTCTGGAGCAGTATGTTGGGTTCACTGAAATGAATGGGAAGACTCTGTTGACCTCAACAGCATGTATAAAACCTGTTATATGTAGTTCCTTTCTTATATTTAACACAATTTAAGTAAGATTAGAGAGGCAGGGAGCTTGGTGGGGTGGGGAGAAGCAAAAAAACCAAAAAGAGCAAATAGCTAGATCGTCATAAGGATTTGTGTATGCTTAGGATTTTGGTGTGGTTGCACTCAAGTGAGTGAACAAACCTGTAACGTTGGAGCGTTTCATCCAAGTCTGCCATCAAGTGAGAGACCTTGTATAGGTGACCTTGTCGCCACACAATTATATGAGGAGTCTGTAACAGTGCAGAGAGATGCACGTAACTTAATTCGGGCAAAAATCTCCTGTGTGAATAAGCTCCAAGGAAAACATGGGATTGGGAGAAATTATGAAACAAGCTAATAAAAGAGTAGCAGAAAGAAATGATGAAGGAATGATTGGCATGAAAGATGCAGTGGGTTAAGAAAAAAAAATCGTAGGGTCTGCTAGAGGTAAGTTCAGCAAATTACAATAGGAAAAATCTGCCAGTACCATAACTAGTTTGAGTGCCCTGGTGCAAACTTCACCAAAATTTGCTCACTTAGACAATGCTGTAGAAAGAGTGAACAGAAAGAAAACTTAATGCTAAGAGAGTGATCATAGTCAAGTTGCTTTCGGCTACTAACCTAATTAGTTACTGCTGTTAATTTGATTATCACTTGAGAAAAAACTTATAAATAAAATATCCTCCACAAAGTTGGGATGTCCCTCAAGCCCTTCTTTCTATTTGAAAAGAGGATGGTGAGCAGGTCTCCTGGTAACAAAGGCATCATTTGAAGTGTTAAAAAGAATTATTTGATGCTCAGTTCCTTTAAACTGAAAGTAGTTATAACTGGTTCAAGATCTGACAAAGT
The DNA here is from genome assembly GCF_035582795.1 of Mycteria americana. Lineage (NCBI taxonomy): Eukaryota > Metazoa > Chordata > Aves > Ciconiiformes > Ciconiidae > Mycteria > Mycteria americana. Next base: position 59,822,397 of record NC_134370.1, on the reverse strand, counting down.
GTCTTGAACTGTTCAAGCATATTCCCAGCATGACTGAAAGAGGCAGAGAGGAGCAATGAGTTTGCTGAGAACCCAAGAGCAAGGGCATCAGCCTGGTTTTGCACCTAGATTTTCTGCAGTGCTGTGTATTCATTTGGCTCTATTAATGCAGTGCCTACAATAAATAGCCTCACCCATGAACGTATATTTAAGGATGCGTAAGCATTTTGAATCAGCTGTTGGTTTTCCTATTGACTTTGTGATAGGGTGTGTGCAGAGTGGGAAGGTCCTCAGTCCTGAAGGTTGCTACACGGTCAGATCTCTGCCTGCTTTCACCTTGAATGCTGTCCATTGCATTTGTGCACTTCGTGCACTGCAAATACAGCCTGTGCCTTGTTTATACTGTGTTTTGGTCGTGGCTCTTTAGGATGTAAATGTGCTTAGGGGAACGTATTTCAACTATGTTCCCCTCATAATTCAGCTGTACACTGTAAATAGCTGACAATCCTGTTATTAAATCTCAGAATGTGACAAGGGCACTGCCTTCAAACGAAGACAGGAAGCATTTAAGCTTGAGCATTAAAGAAGCACTTTTAATGGCAAGAGCAATTAGGCAGGGAACAGACCATTAGTATCAGGGCAGGTTGCTGCTGTGCCATAGCCACACATCATCCAGCACAGGTTGGCGACGGTGTGAGTAGGGGTTGTGTAATATGTACTCATGCAAAATGTACAAGATGAGATTGGATGATGCAGTTGATCTTTGATTATATTTTTGATGACACATCCTAGCTGCTCTCTGCCTGTTTGTAAGAGAGAAATCTGCCCGCTGCTGCTGGCTTGGATGCTCTGTGCTTAGCTCATGTGTGACATGAGTAGCTGGCTGCTTACTCCTCATTGACGTAGCAACTATTAGAGGCTATTGGGCCCTCTTGCATCACTTGGAAATGCTTTGTAATGGTAATTTTGCCACTGGGGTCAGGATTAAAATGAAGATAATATTTTAAATAATTGATGCTTGAGGCGTTTTAGGATTTGTTTGAAAAAATTGATGTTGCTGGATGACATCACCAAGCGGGACAGCCTGCTTAATGACTCATAGGGGAGCAGGAGGCTCTGCTGTGTAGGTGTTTTAGGATTTGTGGGCTTCATGTTGAAGGCTGGCAAGTCTGGGAGCTTTAGCTGCAAAACAACTGTGGCTTTATCATGGAGAAAAGCGAGCAGATTTGACACAGGGGAAAGAGGGCCTGGCAATGGAGGTGTGAGCAGAAGTGACTGCTGGTTACCGTGCAAAGCTCGTTCGCTTCAGTGGCAACGCATCCTCCTTTCCTGCCTCCCCCACCCACTAGTCCGATTTTATTTATTTGATGTGGCTTATCAAAATGCAAGATTGTAAGAATTTCTGAAGTGACAAACTGTTTTCTTTCCGTCTGGAAGTTTCACTGCAGCCTACAGGATTTAGAAACTCAAACCCTGCTGCAATTCAAAAAGACATTTTCTGTAGAAGTTGCGCTCTTCTGCCTACGCATCAAGGGGCCTGAGAGAGCCCTCCAGAGCAGCTAGGTGTTGTTCCCTGTTAGCATTTGCATTTATAGTAGTAGAAGTCCTGCAACTGCATTCTTATCAGGCGAGGTTTAGTACATCAGTGCAGCAAGACAGCAAAGGCCCCTTTGGAATATGTCTAAAAATATGTAACCAGCTTGCACAGTATTTTTTCCTAAAGCTACTTCTAGTTGTACTGAGGATCCTTCCTTGTGGACTGTGAAATGGTGTGTATGAGTACTTACTGTATAAATACCTGTTTGCTTTTGCTTAACACTTTGCAGTAGATCCTCATCAGGTATGGAACACTGTATTTTGGGGAGGGGAAAAAAAAAATTTAAATCGTGCATGGCTCTGAAGGGAAATGTTAATTTTATTATGTGGAGGTGTGAGCATCTTATTTTCAGTATTCATTACTGATTGTTTCATCCCTGGAAGAAGGACAGGTAGTATAGCCAGAGCTGGGATTATTCAGCAAGGCTTTTCCTTTTGAAAAGAGTACTTCAAGATGCACGCTGTCTCTCCTTCAGATTAATTGCATTGCAGTGACTGACTCAAGTTCTTCGCTTTTGGTGAGTTGCTCTGTAATATGTAACAGCAACACTTTGTTGTTGCCTTTGTTTCGTTCCCTGGTTTTATTAGGCTTTTGTATTCCAGCTTCCCACTATAAATCTGTTGCACACATCTAAAATGTCTCCCTGCAGTTGTTTAAGTGGGAACATGTGATCTGTTTTGTGATATTGAAAACTGTCAATGAGAGCATTTGAAAAAAAAAAGGGAGAAATGCTCTGAGAGGAGACGTGCAAAACGTCACCGACGAGCACTTGGGGTTGCGCTGGGGCTCCTGGCTGCTTGGGGGATGTGTGGGTAAACCTGGGGAGAGTCTGACTCCTTATTATTGTTTATTTCAGAGATGGTGATGTCTAAAGACGAGGCAGGAGCTCTGTTCTGGTGGGTAGTTCAGACACCAGCGCAAAGATGGCAACAGCGTAGTTGTCCCCTTGTCTCTACTTGACATTGCCCCATCTCTAACCAGGATGTACTTATGCGCTGCGCCTCCAGGTAAAGCCCCCACCTCTTACGCCTTCACGTAGTCCAAAGCCCTGGTAGCTCCAAAGCCGAAATACTCCTCCCTGACCTGCCAGGAGGTTTCTGCCCAGACAGGGCAGCCCCGAGGTGCTCATGGCCACAACGTACACCCAGGGGCACAACCGTTGCCCTTGGGTGTACAAGGAGGAAATAAAAGCGTCTTTGGACTCAACTTATGTACACGTATAATCCGATGATTGTCGTAATAATCCCCTCTCCTCCAGCTGGGATAGGGAGAAATTTTATGAAACAATAAAGGAGATTTAGTTGCCTAAAACTTTACAGCACACAGGTGAATGAGAGCTCTCTCTTTTCATGCTTAATTTATTTTGTGTTTGACAGCTGTTTGTCACTTATGCAGTCCATTACAGGAGATAGCTAATTTTCTGTTGCCTGCTGTTTATAGAGGTAGTCTTTATGAACTTGTATTTGAGGGACGTTCTAAAAATGCTAATACATAAAAAGGGAGTCTAATTTGGTTTATGGTTCTTTTCAAGACGAACAGAAACTGGCTTGACTGAGAACAGGGATTTGACACTTCACTACACCCACCCAAATTCAAGGAATTCAATTAAGAGCTTGACTCTCTAATCTCAGTTACAATGAAACACAATAGCTGTGGAGCAAGTATCAGATCCCACCTTGCGGAAAGGGAGCTGTTGGTTTGGGAGTTATTTGGGGTAGACGGGGAGGCTGCTTGCCTCCTCCCAGGCAGATCTAGAAGTGTGCGTGAGTCCGTGCTTCCTTGGGGAGCTTTCCTGTCCCTCTGTGCCTCTTCCACCTTTCTCTGCTTTGGAGCAGGGGAATGGGTGTTTGTGCATAATGTGGAATTCCACTTTGTCTTTTGAGAGATCCACTTTGTCTTTTGAGAGATCCAAATAATGCCTTTAAAGTTTCCGTGCGATCCTCAAAGACATTCCCTGGACAGAAAGATCTGAGCATCTGTTTTTTGAGACCTTCAAAATTGCGTATTATGGAAGATGCGTCAGCTTTCAAGGACTTAGTTGTATGCAGCCTGATGCTCCCAACAATCTCCCTCACCATGCTTTGCCACCCCAGACTTCTCTGCAAAGCCTGTAGTTTTGCAGAGAGCTGTGGGGAGGGCTTTCTTTCACAGCTGGACCGAGCTCCTCATGAAGCCTGGGGTAAACACCTCTCCTGCGCTTGTGGTTACGCTTTTCCCTCTACAGGGAAGGTCTGTTCTGAATTTTTCCATCTCAGGGCAGTAATCCTGCATTTGTATTGTTCAGATCTTTGCAATAACTTTTCTCCATTGAGTGAGAAATTAGCATTTCAAATTCTATGGGGGAGAAGTTGCCAAAGTTTTTATATTTTAAGCTTAGAGTTTGGAACAGAATCAAAATATCTAATCCACTGTGCATTCCCTGTTTGGTCTTTCCTCCCTGCCTTATGAATTGGCATTCTTGTCCTTAAGACATAGAGCAATATTGTGCAACCCTATAAGGCTTCTCCCATGAAATACCGAAGTAACATTGCATGGATTTGCAACACATTTTCAAATAACTGTTAAATTAGCATAAGTGGCATGAGGTTGTACTGGAAAGAGTTTATGCTCGTCAACTGCTTTACAGAATGACCTCTGAATTATTGGCCAGAAGAGAAAATAGACACATGACTGCTGGGAACGATTTGGGATGGTTCAGTGCTGCCTGTTATTCCTGAAAAGAATGACTGATTTCCATGAGTTAAACAGGGTGGTCCAAACTTTGCACCTTGGATCTAAGTTACTTTTCCTCCCTTTCTTTTCTTTTTCCGTCTCCTTTTGGCACTCCTCCTTCCCCCGCGGTGACACTGGAGCTGCCACAGCTCTCTGCGGGGAGGACAGCCCAGCCGGTGCCTGGGATGGCAGCAGCTCCGAGCCTGGGTCAAAGCGTTGGCTGGGGAGGCACGTGGGAAAACACGGGGCTAGTCTGGGTTGTCTAGGGAGAAAGGGGCAGCGGCAATGCCCTTTTGCTGCCTTTCAGGGGTAGTAAAGCTTACTAAAAGAAAACTGTGGTTAGAGGGATTTGTAAATAGAGGCCTTACAAGTCAAATCAATTTAATTCTTGGGGTGCTAAAGTGTGAATGTGCAAAAAGCATAATAAGAATTTCTCACCAATTGGCACCTTATCCTCAGTGGCTGAGTGAGTACTTGATCCATTCTGCATACTAACACCAGGCACTAATTTTAGATCACAGGGACTACGAAGAGCGCAGTTGCTAGTTCTTGACTTGCTATATTTTACTTATGGCAAATAGAGGAAGCTGGTGCATAAACTTTTTTCTCCCCCAGCAAGGGAGGTGTCTGCCTCCACTAGCAAGGCATCTCCTACCATGAGAGTACACTCAAAACAAATTACTGCAGAATACAAGACATGATCTTCAATCCTATTTTAAAACAAATAAATGTTCAGAATTTTGTCTGAAAATGAGGCAAAAAATAATTTAAATTGTGTAATATCGGTTATTATTCCAGCATAAAAGTCTGTCTAGAATTTATTGAGCTGATTTTGCTCACATCTGTTTGGTATAAGTAAGCAGTAACTTAGAGCAGAAGAGGATCAGGTCTCCTGCAGTTACTGTCCCGTTGTTTTGAAGGGTGAATTCGCTGCTGCATAAATCTCATAAAAGGTTCAAAGCCCCACAGCAGAAGTATTAGTAAAGGACGCAGCCATAAGCAGGTTGTGTCATCTGGGATGCGTCTCAGCCTGACGTATTATCCATTGAGTGCTTTGTTTGCATTTAGTAAATACGATGAGCTACCGGCTTCGTGCTGAAGTAGCATTGCAGAACTTAGCAATGGCTTATCCCGTCGGCAGCGAGCAGGATGCGTCTCTGGTCGCCATCCAGCCGGTTTGTTTTGTTTCACAGGACTGCTGGGGCATAGTTCTGTCCTCTTGCAGTCGATTCCTCTTTTGGGAGCAGACATGGGGACAGGTAAATGCATATAGTGCCTGTATAGCCCTATTCCAGAGACCCTACTGTCCGTGGATTGGGCGTCCTCCACTGCATTTGCAGGGCCCAGGGCTGGGTATGTGGCTACCTTTCAAAATAGGGCAGTAACTTCAGTGTGTTTTCAACCAGAGAGCAGAGAAGGATTTAGAAAAAAATACCGGGAAAAGAAAGTACATGTATCGGTGTTGCCAACTCACAGGGCAGCCGGCCTATCAAGCAGCAAATAGTGGCAACTAAATAAGGGCAACGCAGAATAGCTAAAATGAGGCATGTTATCCCCTGGCTATCACAGCATCGCTGCACTCCAGCTGAGGACCCAGTACACAGCCGGTTTCATCAATAACTGTGCGATACCCGCAGGCCCTCGAGCCTGCACCCAACGGGAATTCTGGGAGAGAGCCCAACCCCGGCGTGCCGGCCCATCCCAGCCCATCGTTTTTATCCCAGTTCATGGAAAAATTATTTTAGATCATCTTATCACTTTAAACATTTTGGTAAGTGTTAATATACTTTCAGCGCAATGGAAATAATCACCATATGGCTGTAAGACTTGCCATCTGTCCAGAGACGCTGAAATACAATTAGTCCATGTAGGCCATTTATCAATCTATAAGTGACAATATTCACAGTCCTGGCAACTTTGGCTGCTGACAGAATCAGCACTCGTATAGGCCTACCTGTCTGGCCTTATTACGATCAATATATAAATGAGACAGAAAAAATCATGTCATTCAGCTATGTCCTTCACCCTTGACAGAAAGAAAAAAAAAAAGTCTATATTGGTGTAAATGAGACTGAGGAAATGTTATGCCTTAATTTTTTCACTAATTGGATTTTTATGTCTAGTAGACCTTAATTTTATAAGGCAAAGCCAGATTTACTTGCAGTCTTTCAATCAAGAAATACCAGCAGGATGGAGTATGTCACAGGGGAAAAAATTATTATTAAATCCTCTCCTGTTGTATTAACTTCCAAGGCACAAAAAGCTAAATGTTAGCAACATGAGAAGTGTGATCATTGGCATCATACAGGTAAGATTCTATTCTTCCAAGGTTTCTTGTTTGACTTCAGAAAAGTGAGAAGATGGCTTTTCAGCAGAGTGAATAATTTTTTGAAATAAGGTCAAGGCCTTTTTATTTTAAAATTACTAATGATCTGATGCTATAAGGGGTCTGACTTTTGACCGCTGCTGCAGAGCTAGCCCCTGGCGGGTGTCCTAGCTGGGCTGCTCAGGACTGTTAGCCTCCTTAAAACTTGGGTTAGACTGGCAATGGCTAATACATATCCAGAAAATGAACTTTTAATTTGATTTTCCGTATTACCCAGACTCATCTTGCGTAATAAGTTTATAATAAGAATGTGTGCTATGTTTTGTTTATTCTACAAATTTTCAGCCAGCCCACACTAATTTTTTAGACTGTGCTGACATGAGAATGTCTTTTTTTTTTTTTCCCCCCACATATTTGCATTATAGCCTGTAGTTATGGAACCTGCATCGCGTGAAAAGTGCTGATACTTGAAATTAAATCGTCACACAGCCCACACCTTGTATAACCTGTACTTCACATAACCCACAAAGTTGGAGGCATTGGCTTGCAGAAATCAGAAGTGCCAAGGGAGCAGGACTGCAGGGAGCAGAAATAGGGGGCTGTTGAGGTTCAGGAATTTCTGGCATAAGTTTCTCCCAATATTACCTGCAAATATGCACGGTTTTCTTTACTGTGGTGTTAGCAAGTTGTAGGGGTTTAGTTTTGTGGTTTTACTGGTGTGGAGTTTTGTATGGCAACGGGAGTGGGGGGGGGGGGGGTTTGTTTTGTAGATACTGTGTTTCTCATGTATAACCTGTTGGTTAGGTTTTTCAGATTTAGTAGTTTTTCTCTCTGAAGCACAGGAGATTACCAGAGGATCTTCACTTTTGTGTTGGGGTTGCTGACAGCTTTTTATACCAACAAATAAATGTACATATCTGAGATCTGTACTGTCAATCTGATGGCAACAGATGGTGTTACATTTTTAAAGATTAAAGTGAATAACATTAGAAATTTCCTTTGTATTTTTATCTTGAAGCAGAAGAAATGTGTCATTGTGTGATCTTATTGGCTGCTAGTAAATACATTAGTTTCAAGAACCGTGTCCCCCAGTTCCTTAGAGAGGTGCTGCCTGTGTGCTAGCAGCAACCAAAATACTCTGGTTGTTGATTCTATTAGTCTATTAAAATTGCCAGAAAATGGAGATCTGCTTTCTTCCAGATAGTCTAATTTAAACTACATTGGTGGGGAATGACGCTGGCTTTAGCTGTGCTCCTGTGTGCTCAACACCTTGCGCTTTCCTGACTGCAGCTGTGGAGTTCTTGGCTGTGAGCACAGGGGCTGCGCTTGCACTGGAACCTCTCTTGGCTGTTTTTAATACACTGTCTTTGGTGGTCTTGACTGCATTTGGTGATTTTTGACTTCTAGGTGGATTGCTCTAGAAGGAGGCTGGTAGCAACAAATCTGTTTAAACATGGCAGTGCTGTTGCCAGCCCGGTGCTGTCCTTAGCACGGGCAAGTTGATACAGGTACTGAAAAGCAGTGCCAGCATTGGTTTGCATCTTTCTAATCCTTTACAGAGTAAATTGCTTATTCTTTAGTTGCTTTTAATTTTTACATGCTTAAGTTTCATTAAAGGCATGCATCCTTGTATTAAACCATCTGTTGGCACCCTTTTTGCTGTCTAATAAAGTACTCAGACCTGGGTGTTTAGCCCAGGTGCCTTGGCAGCATCTCCGGTCCCAGTGTGTACCCAGCACAGGGTGCGTGCCGTGCCGTGCCCTGCCTGTCCTGCCTGCACGTGGTCGTGGCCACCGGGACAAGCAAAGCCCTATCGTTTTCTTCTGACATTATGGTTGGTAGAATTCCTTATTTGATCCTTTAGGCAGTAGATCAAAAAGAGTTATACAACTTGTTCTTTAAACTGAACTGATTGGCTTTTTTTTTTCCCCCTGGTGTAAGTGGAAGAAAAGCCTCAGGGGAGAGCATTTGAATAGGGTGTGGGAAAGCATATCGATAATTACATCCATGGATTAGTGCACAAAAGTACTCCCCTTCAAGGATCCACTTAGTTCTGTGGCATTTGAAATAATGGAGTGTTTAATCATATTATTTTGCAATAGTGAGGCTTTGATTATGCTACTGATTAAAATCAACTTTTCGGATTTCTTTGTGCAAAGATAACCTCAACTGCCATGCAAATTCTTACAGCATGGGAGAAGAAAAAGTCCTAAATATAAGGATCGTGCCCTGGCAGTGTCAGGGGGTTTTACATGCACAAACACATACATGGTCTTTCACTTCAGTCTTAGGTTTGTAGCTACAATGTATTTTGATCATATATCCTCTGACGTTTAATATCTTCGTTTTTTAAATAAACGCCAAATCACACGCACAACCTCAAAGTATCTCCAGCCTTCTGCCACACAGAAGACATAGTGCAAAGGATTAATAATAATAATAAAGACTCCACTAGCATGGTAAAGGATTTTCCTGCTGGTTTACTAATGCAAAATAAACTACTCTCTTCCTCCAACATTGTGTTTACATTATTTTCTACTCTTTGATCATTTCTCACCTATGCTAACTCTAGATGTGTGTGGTGTCTGATGTGGGGTGAGGAGGCCCAGGAGCGACTGGGGCTGCTGGCACCTCTTCTCCCCCGGGAAGGCCAGTGCTGGGGGCTCCTGGGCTGTGCTTGTGGGGTGGCTGAGGGCTCGGGGGGAATGCTGCCTCTTGTTTTGGGATGGTGCTCGAGGAGCTTGACACAGTTCAGAACTGTACACTGGGTCCTTCTTTCTCCTTTGTAAAGCAAACCAACCCACCCCCATGGTGTTTTACCCGTGCATGAGAAAATTCATGGTGGCGCAGAGCTGTGGTTTCGTGCGGGTTCGGTTGGGCTGCTCTGACAGCAGCAGAGGCTGATATGTGCCCCATGGGGGTGAGCTGGGTGTTTCCCGCCCGTGGGGTACCCCTGGGCCGGCTCAGCCCTGCACACCCCGCCGTAATGAGCTCCTGTGGGGTCCCGCCCGCCCGAGCCTCCCTGCGCTGCGGCAGAGGGTCTCGCCGAGAGCTTTCCAGAGCTGCCCCTAACACGTAAAATGCAAGGCTAGTGCGTGGCAGTGCTTCATCCTTCCTAACGCCGGCTGCCTGGGGTAAATTTTGGTGCACGCACACAGGTCTGCGACCCAGAGCCCGGGGAGCTGTAACAAACCCGGTGTTCCCCGGGTTTGTGCCTGGGTGGGGACTGCTGGCACTGGGCACGGTACAGAGGGCAGCTGCTCTGCCTCTCCTACAGGCTTGTGCTCTCTGCTCCAAGATTTACGCTTTCAATTTACAATAGCAATCTCTCGCTGAAATATTACAATGCAAACATTGTGCACAGAGGAGGCTGTGCTAAAAGCATTAACTCTACTGGAGCTGGGGCGAACCCAGAGGATGTAATTTTTAACTGATCCAGGGAAATAGGAAGGCTTTGGGGGGCTGTGTATGTGCTGATGCAGCCTCATTTGTCAACAAGGCTAGGAGAGGTGCTGAGGGTAAACAGAGTACAAGTATTTTTTTTCAGTTTAATAGGGTTTGAATTTATCCCTATGCAAATGGGAGGCTGTGTAAACATTACTGGGGGTGCAAATTTATGGATCCTCTTTCCCTGTCTTCTCAGGAAAAGTCTCTGAAATAATTGGAGTAACACAACCAGTTTCACACACATATGCCTCAACTTGTTTTTTTCTAATACATAACCTTACCTGTGGAGGATTAGTTCAGGGTCCTCTCAGTTCCTGTCACTTATGTATGAGTGTTTATTCACAGTGTCTTGGAAGTTTAATAGCCATCTGGAGATAGCCCAAAAATAAAGTGTGAGCTTTTTCACTGCCCAAGTTAAGCCTTTTAATTTGTATATTGATTTCATAAAGGCATAATAGTATTGTGAGACCTCACAGATGTTACAATGATTTTCATACTGAGAGCTTTTGTCCTCAAGATTTATTCTTTTGGACTTACTCAGCCGCAAATCAAAAATGACTTTAATTAACGTCTGTGCTTTTAACAGAAAATTCCTCTTTAGCTAGCTAGGTTTTTTTCTTAATTTTTTCTGTCTACCTAACTGGAACTATTATTTTTCCTACAAATGCAAGAAGCACTTTTGCTAATTACATTCTGTCTGTTGAAATAATAATGCCTGTAAAAGAAGGGAGCTAAAAAGATGGGGGTTTTGCATGAATTTCCTGTATTTCTGCAGGTGAGTGGGTATTAAATCTAGTATAAAGTGGGCACCAGAGAATCATGACTGTGGTTATTTGAACAAGTTGCACGACCTTGCCCTCGATTAGCACTGCTGCCCGATTCAGCACTTCTTTTCAACCTCATCGCAAGATCGGTCTGCCTACAAAATAGGAATTTCAGCACCTGAAAGACTGAAAAGAAGGACTTTGAGTAAATTCTATTTTAAAAATAGCTGTTTCTCTTTCTTGTTTTCTCTTTTTTTAGGGACGGTGTAATTTCTGTCCTACTAGCCTGGGTTTTTCAGAAGTTGTTCCATGTACCCTTCTACGTACCCGCAATTCCACCCTGCAGCAGGGAACACGACCCGGGAGTGCAGGGCTTGGCTAGCAGAGTACTGACAAATGCAGTTTAAGGGGTGCCTGCATATTTTTTTTACAGAGAGAAAAAAGAAGAGCAAAAACTGAGTGCAGTTGTCCCCTGCTAGCCCAGCCTATCGCTCTGGCCAGTTCTCCCATCCCTTGTGTAGGACAGATATTAAGGCCTCCCTCTTCTCTCTGCGCTCGCCCTTCCTGCCCTGTATTGCTCAGGGTTGCTTCCCCATCATTCCAACTAATTTTTGCTATGGAAAGACCTGCGTGAGGAGGACTGTTTGCATTGCAGGAAAAATGGGAGCCGCCCAGGTCCGTGGAGCTGAGCAGCTCTGGGCAGACCCGCATCCGGCCACCAGTGCTTGGCTGCAGGCGGGTGGTTTGCAGGGCTGGCATCCTGTCCCACCTTCCTCCACATCGTGTAGGAACAGTTGTTAAAAACCACCGATAGCTTCTCTCTGGTCTGTAAAGACTGTTAATTTTTACAATAGTCTCTTTTGTTGAGTGGCGAATATTCAGCTGTTGATTAGCCTTTTACATTCGCGTAGTCAAAACCTTCCCTGGGTAAAAGATCTGGTATAAAATTGCCCTGCAATGATAGTGATAGCAAAGCTACAGAGAGGAAATGAGACGATTTAATTTTATTTCCAGGCTTGCTACTGGCTCTGTTATCCTGGGATGCCATCTCATTCTCGATGGCTGTTTCCTCAGGTGTAAAATGGAGCCATTACCCACCTGCTTGCTTCACGCTATGAGTTTTGCACCCTTGCAAGTTGAAACAGGCTCTTCCCTTCTGCTGGTTGTGTGCGCTGGCAGCCGGCACCCGAACCAGCCTGTCGCAGCTGATGAGATCTGACTGACCCAGATTAATTAGCATACGCCAGTTTGGGAAGGGAGCAAGCTGCCTGCTTTTGTAATGCCGGTTTGCTGCTATCACATCTGTACCATGTGCAGGTTTAGCGTTCGCCTCTCCCCAGCTCTGCGTGTTGCCCGTGCTGACTGGGCCCAGCCTGCGGTTCTGGTCCCTGACCCCGGCCGTGAACGGGACCGTGATGGACCCTGAGGTTGCAGTATCTCAGGGAACTGGGCTGAGGCAGCTGAATTTGCTTTGTTTGTGGCGAGCGTAAGGGGGGATGCACTTGTCTTGACGGGAGTGCATGTGGTGAGGCGAGGAGGAGTCCTCCGACTTCGTCCTCGGTCATCATTAAGAACCTGATTTGTGTGGTTGTCTGCTTCCAGAAAAGATTTGATCCAAAATGGCATGAGCCTTCAATGTGTAGAGGTAACAAGCTGGAGGATAGTGGACTCTCTTTTGCTTTAAGCAAAGATTAATTTTGTGTATAAACTGCAACCAGTGTGCTAATTACCACGTGCGACACCTTGAACTGTAACTTCTCCTCACAGCAGTTATGTCCTTCATCAGAGGTCTGCCTTTACTTGGATTTTGATGTTTTGGAGAGAGGGGTTGGTTGTTTTTTAACGTTTGAGATGTGCATGTATGAACAAGTGAGTAGTGTTATGGGTAGATGAAACAGTATTTTCACAGGTAATTTTTAGGCATCATTACTTGCCTGGACTTTCATCGAGACGAGTATTTCAAATACAAGAAAAATCTCCATCCATGAACCCAGGGGCCATCATGCAACAGTAAAATCCAGAAAGGCGAGGCAGCAGCAGCAGCAGCCTGGCAGGGCGGCTGTGCACCCCAAGGCACGGGGATATCTTCTGGGGTCACAGAGGAGTGACCGGAGAGCTTGCCGCTTTCAAGGGGCAGGACGTATTTACTCAGTTTTGTTTGGGACCGAAGGTATGAGTTTGCCTCGCTGAAGTGCTCTTAGCCTTCGGAGCTGTGCATGCATTTTTGAGAAGTCAGAGGCACAGATAATGCTCAGTGGCTTTGGGAGCTGGTGTCGGTACCGTCCCGCTTTCGCACAGGAGGTGAGGGCGGCTGTCAGGTGGCCTGGTGGGAGAGCCACGCGTGCACAGCTGGCTACGCCTGGGGAGGGCTGTGTGGGAACAGCACCGCTGTGTAGTTTTGAATTACCATAAATAAATACAAATGGCACTCCAAACTACATTACATGTGAAGATATACATAAAGGTTTAGTTCTTCTTATTGCACTGTCAGGCGGTAGTAGCAATGCTCAATCCAAATAACTGTTGACACCAAGTTTATCGTGTTGTGTTTAGCAAATAAAATTTTTTGTATCATGACCAGTGATGGGGAGTGTGTCACAATGTAGGATTTTGCATTCATACCTACTCTTCTTCTTTCTTGAAAGGTCCTCATTATCTAATACTTGTTATAGCAAATCACTGCAGATCTGCTGGCGCTGTCAGGTAGTATAAATCTCAGCGTGTGCATGACACTGGCCTGTAGCAGGAAGCACCACGTTCCAAAAACTCTACGCTGACGTGCTGTCTGCAGGCATGTGCATCCTCCACCAAATGGCAGCTATATGAGGACATGTTCTTTTAAAAAATACATTTATTCCAATTGGTAATTTAGGCAGTTAATGCAAAGCTGTCTAGTATTAGTGTGGGGAGAGCACAAATAATCCTGTCCTGTATACTAGGAATCCTTACCCTAGAAATTTTATGTGATCTGTTAATGAAAGTTTTAGGAAAACGTGCAAATAGTGGTTTTGCCTCTGGTGGAGTACTAGAGCTCCTGTCACAAATATGTTTGACGTTCCAGATCCTACAACAAGTAAAGGAGCTGCTTTGTTCTATTTACTGCTCGGTCAGTGTGTCCACCTGATGTGCCCTGGACACTTGGCACATTTAAAAGAACTTGGGTGCTGATCCCGCAGACATGAGTCACTGTGTTGTATTTACTACCAAAAAAGATTGCTCCAATACAGAAGTGTTCACATCATCGCTGTCTTGTTCGGAGCTGGAGCTGGCTCCACGCAGCCCTGCGCGTGGCTGGGGTCTGCGGGCAGGGGCTCTCCCCGGGCCACCCAGCCAGGGCTCGCCGTGCCGCGGCTCCATCAGCCACCGATATCCCACAGCCCTTACGGCGCTGGCTGCCAGTCAGCAAAGGCTCTTTACAGCTGAAGTGATTTAAATCACTGGTTGTGCTCATGATTCAAATGATGAACAAGAAACTTTGAATTAAATAATTTGAACTTTTCCTAAGTGAGAGCTCATTCCCGTTGATTAGGAAGAGTAATATAAAACACATGGCTTGCAGCTAGTCACACACTTGTAAAATTTGGCATGGTTGTATATTAACCAGAAAGTGATACTGTATCTCACACAGCTGTGGATGCAGTCAGTTAGCTCGAGAGTCTTGGGTTTTGCTTTTTAAATTCCTCGGAAAAGGTTTATGACATATTTCTACGTTAATGCAAAATGATTGTTTTTCACTTGAGATTTGTCTCATGTGACACAAGGACGGAAATTAAAAGTCAAATAAAATGCGTAAAATCATGACTTGAAAACTGCAGTCATATTTATAAAACATGCTGGCCATATTTAATAATAAAAAAAGCTTATCAAAATGCATTTTCTGTCTTAATCTGCATTGTTAAACAATGAACTATTAGCTATAATTTAGGACTCCATTTGCTACTTTTCAAGCAGCTTTACTCTCAACAGTGATGTTACTGTCAAATTGATTTTTAAACAGATTTTTTTTTTTTTAAAGACTATTTAATCAATCATTAACAACTTTGGTTAAAATTAATGAGATTTTAAACATTCATAAATTCTCTTTGTCATTTGATTTACGAGTCCGCAGCCTGGCTGGCAGCACCGCTGCTCCCTGCCTCCCCAGGCAAACTGGCAGTCTCGCGTAACGAACCAGCTTACAGGGGCTCAAACGACGCAGGATGTGCTGCGGGAATTTCAAGTTAGTATTGCTGTTGTTTTAAGCATAAAACTTGTTAAATCTCTGATAAAATGAGAAGGAAAGAAACCCTGGAAAACAAAGTCATTCCTCTCTCAGTACAGTGCTTGCTCGAATGTTGAAAGTTGCAAGTGAGTAACACAGAATAATCCGTCTCAATTTGGAGCTCTAAGGCTGTGGCGAGTGTTTTAAAAGCGCCTAATTCAGCATTTCATTTGAAAATTGAGTGCCACAGTTTTATAGTTGGCTGTGTGTGCTTCCCTGGTCCAAGGAGTTTGGGATGCAATGAAGGAGGATATTTCCCCTCCATGTTAAAAGCTGCGCCACTGGAGTTTGCCAACGCGGTTGGCTTTGCCAACCCGCCGTGGCGTGAGGGAAGGCGTGATGGCACCAGCTCCCGGCGCGGGTGGTGCCGGCTCAGGGGCCCTGCTGATGGTTTGGGCTCCTGGGGGTAACGGCTGAGCGCAGACCTGCCGGTGGATTCGACAGCAGGGAGTGCGGCAGAGCAGGCATGGCCACGGAAATGCCTCTTCTTTTCTTAATTATTACGAGCCAACACTGGGAAATCCTTCCAGGAGGTTGTGTCCTGGGGGCTCTTCATCTGCTCCAGTGGGTCAAAAAATCAGCCCTGGGGCTTTGCTGCCTTGTAGAGCCACCTACGGCAGAAAGGTCAAAGGCATACGTGGAGAGCAACCAACTGGCCCTTCCAAAGTTGAGTCTCAACAAAAGGTCAACAGCTCACTTATCTTGAATGAGTTAAAATGCTTAAGTTTACACATCACATTTCCATTTTTTTTTAGTAATTTATCAACTAGCACACTATCGCTGTTGCACCCAGGAAGACAAAATGCACTTTTTTTTGGTTTAATAATCATAAGGATTAGAAACATAGCCTTTACTTTTTAAGAAAAGCCCCAGATGAATGGATAGATGGCTATCTCAAGCCCTGAGCTTCATTATCCATTAATTTATCCACTTGGATGCATGCATACAGCTCCTGTTGTCAACAGTAGCTGCTACAAGACTCCTGAAAAAATGGAGATAGATAGTTTTTTCCGTTCATTCTACTTTTATTATGTCCAAATTTACTTTATATGCTTACCGTTCCTGCTGCAAGAGAGGCCAGGCATAGTTTTAACAGTGTTTTCTATTATTGTTAAGATGAGTTAATGGAGTTGAAGTTGTTTGTGGAATAGGTTTGCGTGGAGGAAACTTCTGAAAGTTTAGACTGCAATATATAGGTCATATTACCATTAGCAAAAACAATTATTAGTAGACTCCACTAAAAATATAGAGCTAAGTAAAAGGCGAAATAAATTCAAAATTATTCTTCGCTCAGGGAAAGTATGTGTTTTTAGAATAAAAGAGTAAGTAGCTTGGGGGAAACTTCCCTTCCCTGCATTCCTTATTGCAAACAAACTCCACAACCTTCGTGGGTGTTACACTCCTAATCCTGTGTAATGGATGATGGAAATATTTAAAAAATGTTACAGAGACCTGCCCCTTCTTTCCTCCCAGCTGAGGACAGCATTGATTTTTAGTGTGGGAAATGAGAGTCAGGTTCAGTGAGTTACTGATAAGGAAGAGCTGAAGCAAATGCTACTCTTCCACAGCTGTAACATGACAGTCCCATTGTAATTTCAGTTTATTTCATGTAAGTATTTTACAGGGTTCAGCACAGCTGTCCATCCAGAAACCTGCATGGCAGCCCCTGGAAAAATGTAAAACCTTGCATATGTCTTGCAAGGAGAAAACCATTGTTTTGTTTTCTCCCTCCCGAGGCCTTGCTGGGCTTTGCAAGCTCACTCCATCTTTCCTGAGCTAATTCTACACTTAAATCACTTCATCTGTTTGATATTTGTAAATTTACTCCCCTCGATTTTAATTTCACTGCAACGGTCAAGATCCTGTGTGATGTTTGATACAGTTCCTATGTACAGTACCTGAAGTTGTTCTGTTCTAAAAATGCATAGGTGGATGCATATACAAGGAGCTGAAGATTATAGAAATCTTGATAAAAACATAGTTCCAAAACTATGGGACAGAGAATAATAGAAGAGAATTATTTATATGAATAGGAAAGAATAGCATATGAGAACGAGAGATCTCTCTGGCCTTTCACCTACCTCTTTTCATTTGCTTTGTGCAAAATTCAGCCTGGCAGCCTTTTCAGTTTCCATGTGGTAAACATTTTTGGGCGGTAACTCTATTGTAGTACAATTGTTTTTGAATCCTGTCATAATTCTGTCAAGTGTATTTTGTGTGTGATAAGAATATATTGAGCGGTACACTTAATATAGATCATTGCATACTGCAGCTTTTAAGAACTAAAAGCATAAAAATGTATATAAAAGCACAGTAGAGCTTGATTTGCAGTTCACTTCTACTTCTAAACGTGGATTAAAGGTATAGCTGGAAGTGAATTTAGTTTCATGGCCTTTAAGTAAGTCTTCATTCTGATCTTCAACCTAGATGACTTTGTGTGTATCATGTTTTGTTCTTTTGGTCCTGCATCTTCTCTGCTTTTACGTGTGGTTTGCATTGTCAAGTGTTGAAGGTAAAACAAAATCCCTCCAGTGAGTGCACAATTTCTTGATGACGAAAAGCATCCGAGGAGGGCTGGTGTTTAGGAACGGGGTGTCAGGGGCAGTATGTCATCCACTGAGAGCTGAACTGAAAGGCAATGTATATCTATATATCAACACAGGGTTTTGGTTGTGTTTCTTTTCCCCCTCGCTCCCCAGGATGATTGACTGGTTTTGCATCTGATGAAATTTTCATGCACGTCCACAGAACAGTGGGATTCTAAGGACAGAGATTAATATTTCAGTAGTTATACCGTGCCTGTAGGTCGCTGGAGTCTTTGGTGCATCCACAGAGGAACCCTGGCTGTAAGGTAGCGGTTCACAGGAATGTGCGGCAGGAGGAAATCCAGCCATGGGGGGCTCGTTGTTGCTTTTGGCAAAATACGTAGATGGGGAAAGAAAGAATGCATGCGAGTGTCCTTTCCTGGAAATACATATTTTGAGGAGAAGGTGGGTACGCAGTTAGTATAACATGGGGAGAAAAAAGCCTGTTGCTTCCTGGGCTACGGCAGTAACTCTAGGGTGCTGAATGTCACTTAGCGATGCCAAGGAGAGGTACCCAAGGCTGGATTGTGGCTCGGCAGCGTCACTGCTCTGCCTTTCACTTGGGGAATTGCCAGGCACTCTCTGTCTTGTGCTTTCAACATGCCTGGTCAAGACTGGGCTTCTGGGACATTTCATCTTCCGCAGACTCATGCATCCATTTCTCCTGTCCCTCCCTATTCCAGAGAACAGCCCATCTTCACCACCAGAGCCCATGTCTTCCAAATTGACCCCAGCACGAAGAAGAACTGGGTTCCCGCAAGCAAGCAGGCTGTAACTGTTTCCTACTTCTATGACAGCACGAGAAACAGCTATCGGATTATCAGTGTGGATGGAGCCAAGGTAGGAGGCTGATGGTACCCCGGCGTGTTTACTGTGTGGAGAGGATCGTGACTGTCAGCCCTGGCTGAGGATAGACGTAGATGGGCTACATTAAGCACTTAAGTTCATAAATACTCACTTTTTTTATATAATCCATTATGGACACTTGTAGTGATAATTGGAAAAACACAGGGCACCTTAAAAGTGATTTTGCCAGACTTAATTGATTTTATCTCTGACTAGTTTGACTATCTTAATGAGCCAAGAGCTTTAAGTGTCCAAATTGAGTCTGTAGCACAGTATCTAAAACCACCACCCGTATTGGGTAGATAAGGTTGAGGCCTTTTTGGTGAAAAAATGTTCTTTTTAAAGGGAATGAGGAGACAGATATGTGCAGACTAGAGCTTTTAATGTAAATGCTAACTGCATATTCACTTTTGCCTCGCTGAAATGTTTACAGGTTAGCACTTAATTTTCTTCAGCTTTCGCACTGCAGTTCATCAGCCTTAGGTGACAAATTAGACATGAAGGCTTCCCCCCTACACCTTTTTTTCTTATTTTGTTTTGCATTACCAGGTAGTGTGCTGAAGTATTTCCTGTAAGAATCTCGATCAGTCAGATTGAATGGGTTGCTCAGACAACTGTTTTTGTTACGTAGCAGATTTATCCCTCGGATCAGTCCCTCCAAAGTAACTCGTAAGGTGACCGCTTTCCCCTCGCAGACCCCAGTCAGAGGTATAAGTTAAAACATTTCACTCATGTACAAAAATCATCGGTCATTCCTGCCAAAGCACAAACCACAGGGTAATGAGACAAGTTTACAGCCTGTTTATCTGTGTTCCTGTTTGGATGAGGATGTTAAAATATCACTGTCCTGGGAGAGAGAGATCGCAGAAATCATCCCTTAATAAAGCTTTTCTATTTGTCATGCCTGTTTCACATACTTGTTTTTCCAAACATCTCCTGTGCTATATTTGGTTATATATTGGCTTATAAATCAGCCATACTGCCGGCTTAAATTGATGGTAATGCTTCATTGACATCAGTACAGCATTAGTATATCACCGTCATTACACTGTTTGTGCCGGTGTGTTCATTTCCAGAAATGCCAGCTAACTGCCCCGGCTGCCTCAGTTTGCAGTCGGCGCACACAACCCCGGCACTTGCTGGGGAAAGCTGACTCCTCCAAAATGTGCTTACACCCCATGGATACTCCTGCTCCCGCTCGGGCGAAGCTGGTGCTGGTGGTAGTGGGCTGTTGGCTTTACAAACCCAGGCGAGCATGACTTCCAAGCCAAGACTGCCGTACTCGCAGCAGTGGGTCGCTTGATTTGTGGATGTGCACGCATGCATTAAGACCAATTAATGAAAAGAAAGTAATTACTGTATGTGGCAGGGGGAAGCTGCAGGGGCAGCGTATGCCCGCAGCCAGAGGTCCTGCCCAGAACTGCAAAGGGTGTGCTGAGAACAAGATGGGCATCCGAGCTTTGCTTTGTAATCTGCCCAAAAGACATTCAGAAGGAACCCCCCCCCCCCGTTTTAGCATGTCCCAGAAGAAGGTGAGCTTTCCATGGTTAAAATTCTCCCCCGGGGCTTCCCGAGCAAGAATCAATTGCTGGCCACATGAATTATTCCTCTTGTATTGAACCTTTGCTGATTAAGGAACAGGTCGAGAAGAGATGCTGCCTTCACGCTCGGCTCTGGAGAGTCCCCAGTTACCCTGCCTGTCCCTCTTAAGAGTGCTGATTTGGAAAAAGAAGGGTGTTTATACCCAAATAAGTTAAAAGTTGCTTTTCTCCCTCAAACAACTATTGTTCAGTGTTTTGACCTACTTTTCTAGCCAAAAATGGAGCTGGGTAGGACTGTGAGGAATAATATAGACAGCATCGGTTGGTGTTGTCCTGCTTTCTGTACATCTCACTTATTAGAATAAAGTCTTCCGTGTGTTGGCAAGTACCAGATGGATTAGCATCACAGCATCACTGTGGGCAGAAGTTACCTCTGTTTTAAAGACAAAAAAGCTGAGGCTCACATAAATTAAGGGACTTGGCCCTAGAAGGAAGGTGGTGACGAAGGACGTGTATCTGTTGCAACTCTCCATCCTTGTCTGAACTGCAAAGGGGCTGTTCTAACAGTTTATTATAGGCAGATATATGATGCGCACTGACTTGCAGAGAAATCTCACTTAAATCCAACTTGTATGCAGCCGTTGGATTAATTTGGGGGTTTTTTTAACCTTATGTTGACATTACATAGTAACAATAAAAATATTTTCAAGTGATCAAGAATACAGGGCACTTCACTTAAACATTGTTCGTTACCCGGTTGCATAAGCTTTATTTTACTTTTAGCATTCAACGTATCGCCCTGGGCAGTGTGTTGAATTGCAAGTATGTGGAGTAGCATCGGGCTGCTGAAACCCATTAGCACTGCTGTCGTGCAGAACATGGGGCAGGCTGCGTAATGTCAACCTGATGAGTATTGGGTTTCCTCCTGATGTACCACCAACCCGATGCGCTGTGATTTTCGCAGGAGTGGCTTCCTCAGGCTGCTGCTGCTGTCCCCAAAGGCCCAGACCCTCCGCGGTCCCCTGTCCTTCAGCCCCATCCTCTCTCCTCCCAGTAGGTGTAGCCTGTCCCCTTCTCCTTCCTGGCAGGTCCCTGTCCCTCATCCCCAAACCCCGAGGCTGAGGAGGAGTGCCGCAGGGCAGCGGGGAGCAGGAGGATTTAGGAGTGGGCTGAAGGGGAGGATTAAGGGAACTGCTGAGTCCTTGCATTTTAAAGGCATAAATATTGGGAACTCATTTTGTGAGCACGGCTGGCAGAGGGGCAAGGGAGTTGCTTGGCTCTGTTGCCTGGCACAGTAGGACGCTGCCTGCGGGTCCTTACCCGTTTGCCAAGTGGTGGGGAAGGACAGAAGGGCCTGGCTGGTACATGCGGAGGTGGTGAAGACGGACATTGCAGCAAAGAGGAAAATGGGACAGAACGGGTGTAGGGTGAAGGTAGGGAGAAGAGTGAAGGCAAGGGAGCTTAACTCTTCCCTTGCAGAGGGATATGCAAGAGGCTCGTGCTGAAAACCAGGAGTCCGATATGATGGAGGGCAGCCAGGCAAGAGCGTATGCCTTCCAGGTGCCAGGTTTCTTCCAAATCCTGCCAGCCCAACGACAAAAAAACCCACTGAAATGCCTGGGGAGTCAAGCACTGAAAAGTGGAGACCCTAGATTCAAAATAGCTTGTACCACTTTGATTCCTCAAGTTTGCAAAGCTAGAAGAGAACAAGTATTACAATTCCTGTGTCTTTCACAGAAAAACAGGTGCTGCGGACAGTAGCTTACAATTTAAAGCAAAAGATTTCACAGATACCATACAAGTATGCACTGGACGATCTTAACCAAGATACCATTACCAAACAAGGGAATAGATTAATATGTCTTTTAATTACGCTATAATTGACTTGTATGTTGTCGAGAAAGTAATTTCATCATGATGTTTTAAGAAGTTAGCCAGAGGCTGTTTAAACTGCAGCATAATGAATGCTGGAGGAAATGATATAGTCAAATGCAAGGGCACACACTGATTCAGAGTTAATGAGGCAGCCAAGAGGCTTCACCACATGAAAGTGCCCAGCATTGTGGGCAAAAGTCAACCCTGTTGAAAAATGACAAAATACGGTGGTGATGCAGGGAGAACATGAACTCGTAAGCGCCCGGTTGCTGTGTAGTGTGTGGGGAAGGCCACACACAGGGCTCCTCATTAAAAGTGACCTACATTATTCTGCCTTTTAGAGGCGAAAAGAAAGTTTGAAAGCATGAAAATTACTCCGAGTGATATCCTTCGTCATCCTCTGGAATAATGCATGGTAGTGCCCTGGTTGGTGGCTTTGTTTATTTTTTATAAATTGAAATATGTGTTATCCAAACAATTTAGACAAGGGGGAAAGGATGAGAAACTTGTTTCTGTATAGAAATTGAGAAGGAAATATAATCCCTCAGAAAAAAGCTTCTGTCCTCACCTTCAGATGTTCAGATGTTACATTTCTACAGAACCTGTGATTGCAACAGCATCACTTTTATCTTTTGAGAAATAAGTTGTTAATAAGGAACGTAAAGCTATCTTAAAAATTAATAGCCAGCAATAAAGCGTATAGTGAGACATTCTGAGATGGCAGCAGCAAAGTGACACAGCAAGACTCATCTCAGATGCCAGTCCTAAGTTGTCTTTGTGAGATGCTTAAACAGATGACTAGAAAAAATTTAAATCAGGGTTAAAAAGATGAATAGATTGCAAGAGTAATTTTGGTAAATACATGATATAGAAACAAAGACTTTGTGTTTCAGAGAAAAGAAAAGTGTTGGCTGGCACTCATTCCCAGTTGCTAGATCATTTAAAAGAGTTTATTACCTAACAATTACCTTGAGTATTGAAGATCAGCAGCTAAGTTGGGCATAAGTGTGTGAAAGTATTGAAGAAGAGAACCAGAAAAATTGCTGTGCTGGGAAAGCAAAATCAGTGGGTCTATTTCTGAAGTAAATTGCAATTAGTAAGAATAAGAATATGGGCCAAATTTTGCCAATCAGTATTCACATAATGTTCCCCAAAGTGACAACAGCACATTATATAGTATGATGGAGCTGGCCTATATTAAGGGGCATATATGCCCTTATAACGGGATCTATCAGTGAGTGTCACAGCAAGAACGGGCAGTATGATTTCCAGAGCAGAATGAAGCTGGCAGGGACAGAGCCCCAGCAGCATGTGGTAGCAGATATTTAGGGAGGTAAGAAGGGGTGATATGTAAATCCGCTAATATCTGATGTATTTCTGGCTTTCTCAGTTCCTGTACCAGTCCTAATTGCTACCTAATTTAATAGCTGCCATGCTTTTTTTGTTCTCACGACTGGAGGCAGGCGTCCTCGGCACACAGCGAGGAAATTCGGAGTTCTTCCAGTGCTGTGTTCAGAGACTCAAAACAAATCGTTTTCTTTGCCCGTGGAAATAGAATTATTTTAAGACATAGTTGTTAAAAATATCCTAGAGTATTTTGCCAAAAGGTGACTCTTAGATTTAAGAAGCTTTCTTTTCACAGGAAAAAAATTGCAGGGTATGGTAGCACAAATGAAATTCCTTCATCTGGCTAGTTCTTTATGTTCTTGTTTTTCTTTCATTGACGTAAATTCAGCCATTAAACCAACAGCAACTCTTTCTCAGGAAAAACCTACCAAGTAATTTAGATATTACAAAATTTTTGGCACTGAATTAAAGGCTTCTGGCAATGCGTGCCTCGCCAGGGGCCTGCGTTGGTGTGGCAGCATTTAACTGTGCCACCGAGACCTCATGGATCTGATTTGCGATAACGTGTAGCAGAAGCGATCACAACATCGCCTTCCCTCTTGGCATTCAGAGTATCAGTGTGTGTTCGCCTGACCCCCTGCTCGACGAATTAGGTGGAGTGATGTAGCGTGTTTTATATTTTTTGAATACCTAGATATTTTTAAATACCTAAGTTTTTTAACTACCTAAATTTTCAGGTTTAATAATTTTGTAGTGAAATGATCAGAGGATGTTTTACAGCCTTGGGTAGCCAAAGATAAAGGGATGTAAAAGTACATGAAAAGTGACCTTACAAAGTGGTGTGTTGCCTTTTCTTTTAATGTGTATAGAGAAATCCTGAATTAAATGCTATGATTTTGAAAGGTGTGGGTGAGCATATATGTGTGTTTTGTCAAAGGGACAGAGATGCTTTTATTCCCAGTTTTGCCTGCCCTAGTTTTATTTATGGCCATTGCTTGTCGGGAGTGCTGGATGCATCCGGGAGGAGCGCGGTGCTGCTGGGGTCCGAGCCGGCTGCCCTGTGCCCGCTGAAATGCCGAGAGGCCCCGCTCCTCGCCCTGAAGATTATTTTGCTGATGGCAGCACTGGCAGGACTATGATTTCCAGAGAGCCCCTGCTGGTAAAATCTGATTAAATTAGCAGAAAATATTTTTTTATTCCAGCTTCTCAAAGCTTTTTTCACTTCTGGGTAACTGAGATGGATATTTTTTTTTTTCCCCAAACTTTTTTTGCTGTGCTCTTTCTTGTCCTTCACACCGTTTCTTCCAGCCTGGGTAGGAAATCTCTTCTTTTCTGGTCATCCCAGAGAGAGTGCCAACCATAAAACAGGGGTGTGGGGGGAGCATGAGCTCAATATTATACTTCTGACACTGAGAACCAACATGAAAAGGACCTTTCATCAACAAGGCAGTGTGTGACACTCGTTACTGTTTGAAGAGCCCAAAAGAGATATCCCAGCTTAAGGGTGATGCCACGTTAGGGTGAGCTGGTGGAAAGGTGACCATGTTTTGACCTCTGGAGGTCTGAGTTGACTGATCCAATATTCCTGCATTCTTGTCCATACCTGTCCACAAAAGAAACCTTCATATGCCATAAGAAAAGATTTCCAGTACTGGTCTGGCTGATTACTGTAATACAGAAATGTGAGCGTAGTCGATGGCCTTCATCTTCTCTTTATCATAGTATGTTCAGTATTTCATGAACTATTGGAGCTAATTTCAGCATGATTATTAGCACTGGAGATGATACTGGAGCCATAAAAGAGTAATTCCAACAAATGGAACTAATTAACCCCCCACATAAAAGGAAGAACTTCTTTTGAAATACAAAAACATGGTATAAAATATAACTTTAATGCATAATCCTGTCTTCCAGTGTGCATAGTTTGTGTGTATGTTACAATAAACACCTCATTGATTTTATGCTAGCGAGATGACTATTAAGTAAAAACCTTAGTTGTGGTTTTATGATCTTTATATATACACCATGTAATAGATAAGTACTTTACTGTTGAGACAGAGCAACTATACTAATATCAGCATGTATATACTGTGAATCCATACTAAAGCCTTCAAAATAATTTGATGCCATTTAATGACTCTCATCAGATGAGTTTGCTTCATAAGGCAGCTGCAGTGTAGACTTTTCCCGGTTCAGATTTCCTAGCCCGTGCTGGAGAACAATGCTCGTCTGCTGGAGACGTGTTCTAGTACCAATTGTGCTAAACAGAGTACTTCGTAAAAGATGCCTGAAGAGTCTCTAGCTGCTTTTTGCAGTCCCTTTTGGGCTTGTTGTTGCTGTAAATAATGAAGCTGGATCGGGGTGCTCTCTGAGAGGCAGCTGCTCCTTTCATAGAGAAGTTCTCCTTCATTGTGTATGATGAGCAGATTAAGAGCATGAGAACATCTATCCTGCCCCGAGTCATAGTGCACCAGCCTAACCTAAGCTGGAACCGGTCTCTCACTCAGACAGTGAAACAACTTCCAGTAAATAATTAATATTTTTAATGGCTCTTTCCTGATTTCATTTAAAGATGTTAGAGTTGTGGTGATGCAACTTCCAGATCTTTTAGCATCACTTTGAATGATGCAGGGGGAACTTTCAGTTTCAGGAAAACTTGCCATCAGTGGGTGATGCTGGTGCCTCCGAGGCAGAGGTTGGTGCTCCGGTGAAGGCTGGGGTGCGGGTGAAGCGGCAGGAGGGTGTCTGCATGGGGTGAAGGGTCGGGCACCTCGAAGGTGCAGGGTGTGCCCAAAGTGTTACGCTCCAGAGGGGTCCCGTGGAGACATAGATCACTCAGCCTGTGAAGTATCAGAGAGAAATGTGAACGTTGGGGTTAATGGAAGTTGAAGCAGGACAGACGCAAATAGAAAATGAAATGCGCATTTTAAAACGAGGATCAGTATCTATGTGGGGTGAGCACACTGAGGTGTGCACTGGATCCTTCTGCTACATAGACCAGGACTTCGCATTCTTCTCAAAGCCATCTTTGAAATAAGAGTGAAGGAAATGAAGGAAAATAACAGTCCCTGATGATCTTAAAATATTTGTGTCGTCTATGTTTGTGGTGTACTCGGCTTGACTAAAGTTCCTTGAGTTTTTGTTTCTCTCTAGACATTAGAATAACTTGAGAACATTTTCTTTGGAATTTGGTGATGAAGAAATAAAGCATAAAGGAGAAGCAGAGCTGTCAGCCAAGGATGAGACTACTCGCTTGCATCATCCTTTATTTGCTTCAGGTGATATCAAGTATTCAGAAATTCAGGCTGAGGGGAGGTGCAGGATTTAATTATGGGGAGGATAGTACATTGCCTGGAGTTGTGTCTGCAGGAGAATTTTCAACAGTTGCCAAGACTGGTTTAGATAGGTAGAGCTAGTAACATTGGGTGCGCTTGTGTGGACAGGTCCTTGAGCTTTCAGAGGATAACAAAAAAATACTGTTAGGGCTTAAATGCAATGGTGATTTCAGAATTGCTAATACTGGTGGAGATGAGCTGGGAGTGGAAGGAAAAATTAAAAATGTTTGCACAAACAAGACTTGGGGCTTCAGGTGAAAGAGAGCTTGTCAAAAGCTGAGAAATGGACCAAAGTAAATGCCAGGAAATTTGTTGGGTCCCTTGAGACTGCATCAACCAGAAATCATGATCATCTGCTGAGGATGTGTTTCGGTTAAAAAAAAAAAGTCTAGACCTGTAGAACTCATATCACTTAAATGTTTCTATCTTAATCTCTTTCCAAGTTATTAACTCTGAAATGTGAAAATCCTCTGTTCATTGTCTGGATTATTTCTGGAAGTAAATCCTTCAGAAGCCGGTTAGTAAGCTTAGGAGAAAAGATAACAAAGTGCTGGCAACAGCTGTATCCTTGACAGAAGAACAGAAGC
The DNA here is from genome assembly GCF_035582795.1 of Mycteria americana. Lineage (NCBI taxonomy): Eukaryota > Metazoa > Chordata > Aves > Ciconiiformes > Ciconiidae > Mycteria > Mycteria americana. Next base: position 59,795,195 of record NC_134370.1, on the reverse strand, counting down.
ACATCTGCCACTGTTTCATCCTATCTGTCTGGCTCATTTTTCTGTTTGTATGTACAGTGCGTGCGTGTGTAACTGGCTCTGGAAAGACCACATGCAACTGAATCCAGGAGATTGCAGAAACCTTTTCAGAAATGCAATTTATTACTCTTTAAAAAGAAAAAAAAAAAGGAAAAGCTAAAAGTGCATGCTAGAGGATTTCTTGCTGCACCGCTCACCAGCAAGTAGGGAAATGTTGGTCTGGGTAGTTTTTTCCATTTTAAAGCCTCTCCATAAAATTTCTCAGAAAGGCTCTGTAAAAGACAGTGTTTCAGCACATAATTGCCTCACACAGAGTTGTTTCTGATCACCAGACTCGACTATGAATGTGGCATCTGAACGTGCCAGAGCGGTTAATTAAACCATGTGACGTTATTGTAAAGAAACCTGGAATCAAGCAAAGGATGCCTGGTTTAGGTCATGGTCCCTGAACTTAGCAAAGCTTTTGAAGAATCTTGAACAAATTTTTGGTGAAACAACGCATGCCTGTAGTTAGGTGAAAGTTGAGAAAAAATGCAAAGTTTTTAGTAACATCATCAAGCACAGGCACAACGTGGTAGAGTTTACAGATGCTTTCCCTCATCTTTTTGGTTTCGTTAGCTGATCAAAGCAAAACCTGCGGGATGAGACTGAAATAGGCAAATTTATAGATGGTAAAAACTTCCCTACCTGCTCACCAGACTCGAGGGAGCGCAGTGGTGCTCAGCTTGCTTGCGGGTTTTGCATTGTGCTGCCTTTTTCTTCCAAAAGAAATTATAAGGGGGCTGAGGAACCTTGTGCCCAAAGGTGAACTGAGCACATGCTCCGTCCCCTCGAGCTTTCCACAGCCTCCTCCCAGGGTATTAGGGACTTCGTCAAGAATGGCAGTAAGTGCAGCACTAGTTAGCTGTTGGTTTCCTAATCTGGGATTTTTACTCCCTCTTTTTTTAAGTTCAGCTACTGAAAATAATAAAGAATAGTTCCTATAAGCTGTGCTTTATGAAACGCTAAGGATTGTGTGTCCACTGAAACAGCTATATAAATTACTTGTTCCCTTCCCCCCTTGCTGTAGTGCCAGAGGTGTATCATACTTGGAAATCCCTACTCAGAGAGTTAATGTATCAGATGCGCTAATCAAGTCATGCCAGGTGGAGATTATAAATAAACTACACTGCATCGTGTATTCTTAAAATTTGAGCATCAAACCTAATTCAAGGCAATATTTTCCTAGTTTTACAAAAAAACCCCCAAACATCGGTTCTTTCTTGGTTCTGGATTGTGAAATTGCATCCAATGGCACAGTGGTTGTTAGATGGAAAATGAGGAAGAGTATAAATGGCTGTCAACCATTAAATACTAGCTGAAGTCCGAAGCTGATTCTCCCTGGGGCGTGAACAAGATGATCAATCACATGAGCCCCAGCTAACCTCCACCTAGCTTTATTTTCTAACAGCAAAATAAGGGATGAGGCATTTCTGAGGACGCAGAAGGATTGGTATTTTACATTATCTCATAGATACCTTGTATCTTCAGTTATGTTAGTGTATTACTCCTAAGTGTTGCTAGACCTGGTTGCCCTTGATTGTCCTCTAACAGTGACCAATTTGAGGTGCTTTTGAAGATGCCAAGTAGATCCTGTCATCTCCTAAAAATAACGTACCTGCCCTTCTTGGCCGTTCCTCATGCCAAGGGACAGTTTTTCCAGATTTTAGAGAGGAAGTGATAAGCAATCCCACTGCTGACCGCTTCCTGGGGTGTGTAGGTTGTTAAAGGGTAGGTGAGTCTTTAACAATGCCACATGGCCATGCCATTTCTGACCTCTGCAAAGGGACCTTCACGCTTAAGTGAAGCTGTTGTCATACAGCTTGAAGGATGCAGAAGATGATCAGTGCTTAAATGATTCATATAGGGATGTGGTTATGCTCTACACAAAGACTATATGCTTTTATTAAACCCTCCGAAGTGTGAATGGGATATAACTATGTTGGTTTTTTTAATTGTATCTAATTGTAGATAACGCAACCTTCTCCCTCACCCCAATTTTAGTCACCAGGAAAAAATAAAGAGTCTCCACTGTATTCTTCTCCCTGTCTCTGATAAGTTAGAAATCTTATTTCTCATGTGAAAATAACACACAAGCATCTTGGTTTATCTGTTTTGTAAGATGTTGCATTAAATTCCTGGGTAACAATTTGTTCCAGCATAGAGGGCTTGAAAATCCTTGCTGTAGATTTTCTTCATGAAACAGCTGCTGGTGCTTTGAATTGTGTGGGTGGGTGGATGTGTGTGCTGTGCCTAAAAGGAAAAAAAATTCTAGTCAGATGTCAAAGCAAAAATAGGAGATTTTAGAGATTTAGACTGGGTGGAGGAGGTGGGAAGCCAACTCTACAAAGATGTTAATTACCTTGGGAAGAAAAAGAGCGCAGTGGAGTAGGTGTAGCAGGAGATTCACTTAATAGAATTCACATAATCATGAACCCACTTTCGTTGCATTTAGACAGGTTCTCAGTGAGGGCTTTACAACAGGAATATTTTACCAGAGGAAAAACAGTTATTAGTCTTTTTATTGGGGGGGGGGGGGGGGGGCTATTTTTACATCTGTTTTCATGGAGGAGGACAAGAGCTGTATGGTTTTTGTTTGATTTGTTGGCTTTTGGGGTTAAAAATGAACCTCATCATTCATTGAATTATCCTGGGGATGCAAGGTGATGCAAGGAAAAAAAAAAAGCGATGTGCAACTGTAAAAATGGCCCTTTTCCCCACAAAGCAAGTGGCAGCAGCAGCATGTGAGATACTTTATCCATAAAAGGTGAATCTCCTCTCTGCAGAGGGAGCTCAGGTTGGGAAGTAAATGCTTCGGACTGCAGCAAGTCCTCTGCAGCTTGCAAGGCGTCCTGGCATCTTCATTTTGCAGAGTGCGGATGAATCACTGCAGTTCCCCTTCCTCTCCTGCCTCCCGCAGAAATACATGATGTAGTTCTGGAAGCTTTTGGAGTCCATCGATGGGTGAAATAACTGCTGTCCTGGTTAACTGTGTTGGACTGTAATTCTGGAAAAGCAGTGGCTGGCCAGGCTTACTGGCACTATAGGGATAAAACGATGAGTACCCGGAGCAAGAGTCTGGTAGTAGGTGTCCTGCCAACTGTTGCCTACCCTGTGCTCTGGGCCCCCCCAGTCATGCACAAGCGATGGAGTTGAGCAGGAGGAACAGCAAAAGGGAAACACTCAATTCTCTTCTTAACATATCTTTACAGTGTTCCAACCTAATTAATCCATACTCTCAGCCTGTCCCAGGGAAAGCACCACATACGTGTCAGGTGCAGCAGATAAAGCAAAGCTAGAACAAGTGCCGTTGCTACTTTAGGTTTTCCCAGGCTTTGTAGTTTTTTTAAGTACCTTCTACAAAGACTTGCAAGGAGGGTGGGGAGAAAGATTTGATCACATCTGCTGGCCCTGATTTGTAAACAACTATGGTTAATCCTCCTGCATTACAGGATCACTGTTTTGGCCTGAAAGGCTGTTCTTTCTTTCATCCCCAAGTTCTTACGCTGCTGTGAGCATGTCGTTGTGCTGCTCCTGCTCTACTCTGTTAGGTGGCCTCAGCAAGGGACTCCCATTTTTCCCTTTAATAGCACTGTCTTGATTAACAATATGTATGTGTGTGCTGGCTTTGTAGGACTAGAAATGAGATGATCAGTTTATCACCAGTGACTTAGTGGTGAAAAAACGTTCCATGTAAGCCCAGAAGCTGTCAGCAGAGATAGGGAGGTTGGTAGGTCATGAAGGATAGTGCAAATCACAGAAACGTAGGTGAGCTAATTCCACGAGGGAGTTGCTGAACATTTGGGATAGAGGGAGAGTTTCTCTGCAAAGCCATCCCTGTTTCCTCATCCCCACATCCAGTGTTACAAGCCCTTCTGATTCACGTTGACTTTACGAGCTGGAAGAACCTGCTGAGCCTGTGATAGCTGCGGCCAGAGGATCAGCAGCTTCTTTCCCTCTTCAATTCTGTTTTTAGACTGGGATACATCTTTACTGAAGATTAGCAGCGTGGTGGGTTGGGGAAATTAAATTTCACAAGATCTGCAAACTGGAGAGCACGTATTCATAGGTGTGAAAATGAAATGGGAAGGTTTTAACGTAGTGACTTCTTAATGAGTAGATCCTATGGCCTTGAGCCCCGGGGCTTTTCTGGAGGTGAGGTTACTTCAGAGTAACAGGTGATGTGAATTTAAAGGGAAAATTCCAGAATAATTCCTAATCTGACACTCTTGTCCCAGAATCAGGGGCCCTTTTCTGATTTAATTTAACACAGTTCCAAAATACCTTGGCTAATATATTAATTAGCTATTTCATAGCTGTTATTTCAGTCTTTTCCCAGGTAGGGAAGCTTTCGACAGGGCTGGCTGCATTGGCTCATCGTCCCCTTTGGTGGGTGCCTCATCAGAGGAAGCATCCTGGCCGGTTCCTGCTGGCACGTTGGCCCTCCTCCTCGGGGCTGTGCCAGTGGCTCTGCCAAATGCCCACCACGATCGCTGCTCTCCTCCCCTTGGAGCTGAGCTTGCTCTCATCTCTGCTTTTCCCTCTTGCGAATCTGGCAAGCCGGGGCCAATGCGACCAGGGTGTATGCTGTGAGCCAAGCCGGCAAACCCCCGTGTGCTGCCCCAGCTCCGCTCCCTCTGTACTCCAGCCAGCCGGCACACACATTCACCCTACATTAATGAAATGGTGACTTGGGAAAATGTGTTTTCAGGAGCCACATCAGCTTTCCCTCTTTAGTGCGGTGTTGTGATACGGGGAGTGTGGGAGGTGAGCCCTTTAAATACTTGAAGCGTCCCCTAAAAGAAATGGCAGCTGTATATATGGGCGCTGCTCGTATGTTACAAGCAGCGTGAGCTGCCAATACTTTTATTTTCCTTCTACGCACTCAGGTCGTCTTGTGACCTCTCCCTGCTTGATTTATTTGGCAGTTTCTCTCCGTGGGAAGGCAGCGGGATGGGTGTATTACAGCCTGTGAACGTTCTGCTCTACGCCAGCTTATTTGCATTCACGTTTATCTGATTAATATACCCGGTGTGTCTCCAAATGTCTGGAGTCATTTCTGGTTGATGTAGCGCTACCTTGTACTGTGAAAATTCTTCTGTGTCATCTTTAAATAAAAATTTAGATCTGTCAGGATTGTTTTTCTCCCAAAGGAAGTGAAATTAGTATGAGATTTTGTTTGGCTTATGCGGATGTATCAGGAATGTTCACCATCTGATACGATTGCATGTAGATGAGAGCAAAGGCAGATATTTTTTTTAACCGCATGTAGACAACTCAGGATGATGAATGAGTTTATTATTCTGTAAGGTGCTTATTATATTATGCTCCTCTTTGCCTTTGTCTTCAGGGAGAACTCTTTAACCACTTCAGGGGTTGATTGCATTTGATTAGAGAGTAGTTTGTCTTTTGAATCCATTATCCTGGATGAAAGTCCACAAGTTTATTCTGTTTTCTGATGCAGCCGGAATTGCACCATGTGTGTATTATACAAATGAGGACCAAATGCAAAGTTATTTCATAAGAGCCCATTTGAATTGATGAGTTGCCTTTTCTTATAGACTTATGATACTGGATCGTCCTGCCCGCAGGCTCATCCTGCCTGCAGCAGCTTACAAATATGTCCTTTCCCTTCTGCGCTCTTCCCCTCAGCTCCTTCTTCCTTTGAAACTTGAAAATTCTGGCTCATCCTTTCATGAAAAAAGAAAATTTTCCCGGCTTGGTTATCATTCCTGTTGTGGTGGCCACAAAGGCTTCCCCTGCCTTCGGCCCTGGCTGGAGACCTCCTGCCCAGGAGATGGAGGAGTGGTGGGGAGTACTTTCCTTCTAGTCTCACGTAGCCAAGGGTGAGCCAGCTTTGGGAGGGGGGATAGGCTGGGTTACCTGGCAGGAGCGCTTGCAAGCCTCACTTTTCATTGTTCTTTGAAATCATAACAGCCTTTCTTTCTCCTAAACACAACCAACACGATAGTTCCCTGGCCAATGTAGTATCTCTGCTCTGAAACGATGACCAGATTTACGTGGGAAGTTAATGTACAGGCTGATGCTCCCAAAGTTTAATGTTACAGCATCTTCCTGCGAGTGTGACGGGGCGATGGGGTGAGGATGGGGAGGAAGACCAGGTGGATAAGTGTGATGTACCCGCAGCATCCAGCTCCTCTGAACGGTTTCCATGAGCTCTGATTTAATCTCCTAAGCTTTTACTTAGGTTTTCACTTCTCCGTAGGAACGCAGCGTTTCTGAAGTGCCTGACTGACAGAGGAGGATTTAAGGGGAAAAAAAGGTAGAGCCGGCTTCCAGGCAGCTTCACTAATTGCAGCTTATTATAAATTTAACAGATGAACTGTCAATTTCTTGAAGGTGTGTGATCACCACAACCTTTTCTTGGATTCTGCACTGGCCATAGAAAAAATTAACCTCTAAGGTGCTAAGCTAATGTGGTTCATTTCATTGCTCAATAAGATGTTTCCTGGTTTACAATTTGCAGGCTTCGTTATTCCTTTTATCACTTCTTTGATAATATCGGACTGTGGTCTAAAAGATCTCTTTGGTGTGTTTTTTTATATATTTGTATTTTCTTGTAGGAGGTATGGAAGAATTTTATTCTTCTTGTAGTCTGCTTCCAGTGAGTGAGGCTGTTGCCTTTCAGTAAAATGGGTCATTTTATTAGTTTTTCCCCACAGATGTCTAATTTGATGGGCACAGTAGGACTGAAGTAATACTTTTTATCACTTGAAATTTCTGGGTACTTCAGAGCTTCTAAAATAAATTCTGTAACTTGAGAAGCTAAACATTTGTAAGTAGTTCATCTGCCTGATGTAAGATTTTTAAAGAAGGAATATACATATAGCACTTTCCTTAAAGTTTTTGGAAAGCATCCTGATTTTTCTGGGTTGGTGGTAGCTTCTCCTCCTGTTCTTGTGACTCTCTGTGTCATGCGATCCTCGTATCGTCATACTCCCTTTGCGTTGTCAAAACCCTACATAAAATCTTTGATTTTCTTTTAATTTAGATCTCTGAAATCGCACTTCGATTTTATATTGGCTGCGTTTCTGTTGTGCGACTTAGCCGGAGGAGAGCGCGTCTGGGCAGCTTTGCTCATCCCTCTGCCTGTCAACCGGCCATTCAAAAAGGTGTTTCGACCCTGAAGCTGATATCTGTATAGCGTGTCGGCCAGCGCTGGTTGCAGAGCCACCTCTCCCCCTTCTTCCCTGATTCTTCCCATGCAAAAAACAATTTCAGGAGCATCAGCCACCTGGCTCTTGTCTGCTCTGATCCTTTTGGTGAAACTTTCAGTGGCAGGAAATGGCAGAAAATCGTATGTTTATTTGAAAGGGATGACGCAAAAAGAGGGAAACACTGAAGTTGAGCAATTTCTAAGAAAGCAAATAAAAGCGTCAGCACAGAGGTCAGAAGTTAGGGAGGGGACGGAGGCAAGTAATGATCTTTCTCTGGTAAATTTAATTCACACTTTTTGCTAATGTAAATGATAGCTTAGCAAAAAAACTCCTTGGAATACACAGTAAATGATGTTGCCAGGATACTTCCTGATCATGTTAATTAAACTGTCCCACAGATTTGGCTTAATTACTGCATAATTTGCATATTGGAAATGACGGTACGCATTACTAAAGAAAGCTCCTATTCTGTTACCAGAAGGAACATTGTACATGAATTAATTTCCAGGGGAAGGAGTCTCTAGACTCATATAATGATGTATCTTGAAAATAAAGTTAAGATTTTTGGTAATGAACTGACATATATCTCATTCCTTTTTGCAAGATTACATTTTATGCTTGTTCCACTAAGTTCCTTAGAGACTTCATCCCAACAGCCTTCCTCATGTTGGCTATTTCTTTAATTACAAGAACCACTGTTGCTTTCAAGGTTGCTGGTGGTGAAGCAGATATTAGTTAACTTGTGTAAAGTGGCAGAATATTTGTCATGAGGCCTACATTTGATCCTGCATGTGCGTTCTTGGTGGTGCACTTCACCACCCTCCCAAGTTAAACTCATTACTAAGCTATCAGTTTCTCCTTGTCTTGGGTTTTTTTTTTTTTTTTTTTTTTTTTTTTTAATTTCTGACATGTCTCAGGTGTCCTACTTGTGGAGGCCCAAGGCCAAGTGGAGAAATGCAGAAATATCTCTTTGCTCTTCCAGTCTGAGGGCAGGTATTGCTGGTGGGCACCCTGCTTGGAGGCCTTGGGCCATCCCGGGTGCCTGGCGGGGCGGTGGGAGTAGCCGTGTGCCTTTGTAACACTGAAAAAAGAGGATTTTGCATTAGCATTTCTGCCAGGGTAGTTTTATAGCTCCTGTCCCTGCTGTTGCTTTGAGTTCAGTGATGTCCCTGCAGTGGTGTTTAACTGCAGGACCATGACAGTGCTTTGGAAAAAGAAGATGAAACATCAAAATTCCTGCATGAAGTAAGACAAGATAGAAACTGTTTTGTTTTGGGAAAAAATTTCTGAATACAGCAATTTCCCAATTTAGACTGCTAATTGCTTTGGATGATATCGTTGCTAGGATATGCATTTCCGATGTGGCTTCTACTTTTTAATTCTTTTTTGATCTGTTTTTAAACAGGTGATCATAAACAGCACAATCACACCTAACATGACCTTCACTAAGACATCGCAGAAGTTCGGCCAGTGGGCGGACAGCAGAGCAAATACTGTGTTTGGTTTGGGCTTTCCCTCCGAGCAGCAGCTGACAAAGGTACCGGGGTCACTGAATTTCTGCAAAGGCTGTCTTGTTTCTTATTAATGAAGAATTGCATATACCCATCTGACCTCTTCTGAGCCGCATGCTTCTGCAAGTCCTCTTCATCCATGCAAGTTGCCCATCTCCGATACTTACCCAGTGCCTGTATATACAGAAACAGACAGTATTGCAAACTTTATGGTCAAAACTATAAATTAAATCTGACCACTGATGATGGTACTAGCGAGGTGATCTAGACGGTATCTTGCCCAGCGTGGCTGAAAGCATTTGTGTTTTCAGATGTTTACAGAAACAACCTGAACTCTGAAGTATTTTTTGGCACCTCCCTGCCCCATGTGCTCATTTCAGCTGAAAGCGGCACCAAAAGCAAAGGGAACCACTGATATGCCAGGACTGTTGGCATTAGGGCTGCCTGATGTCTCTGAAGGAAGAGAGTTGCTATCCCAGGCTCAGAAATGTGTGTTTCGGTGACTTGCTGCTGTTGGTAGCTAACCGAGGTAGAGTTGCCAGCCCCCGGGACTTGCTGGTGCCCTGGTTTTGCAGATGCCACTGTTGGTGGGGCCGTGCTCTCAGGAGGCTCGGTAACCTGACCTGGGTTAAAATACTGCATTTTTGGCATTTCAGCTCAGTGGTGTGATTTGCAGCTCGGACTTGAAGCGGTTTTATCACAGACCTGGGGAGGTGACAGTGAGTTGTAGCAGAGACAGGGGATGAGTAGCCGGGGAGGTCTGACACCAGGTTTGCTGGCAGAGCTGTGTCTCGGAGCTGCACCCCAAACGTGGTTTGGTATTAATGCCATCCTTGCCTGGACCAAAGACTGGCTACAACAGCAGGCGTGTAAAGTCTAGAGCTGCCTCTTGTAATGAATAACCAGCGGTTTAAAATACATCCTCTGTCATTAGATCAGGGGTCTTGCCCAGTGCTCATCAAGCAGCTGAGATGTTTCATGCAGTAAAAACACCCTACTTATCGAACACATAGTTGACACTTGAAGCATGGCTACTTGGCACTGGGTTTTGTCAGTTAACTCAACATTGTGTCCTTGGGCATGGCCCACAGTCTGTCGTGTTGCTGTCCTCTTGTGTGCTTTGATATGAAAAGAATCAGGAGAACAAGATGTTTCTTGTAGCATCTAAAATAGCAAAAGCAGACCATTGCGATAGAAGGAGGACCTTTCTATCAACTGAATTGTTATAAGAATTTATTTTACCAAGTCTGTCTTACTGAGTTATTGCAATTTCCAGAGAATTGCATTTTTTGCAAATATTTCTTAAAGGTAAAGCATATTTTACTTTTCACATTAAATTATGTTTGGACTTGGGATGTCCATAAAGGTGCCATGGGAATAGTCTGCTCTTCTGGGATGCTAAGGCCACCCAGCCATTCACATGCAAACCTGATTTTTAAACATGAGGTGCTGGTGCTGGTTATGTTTTATGATGCTTAATCAAGTATAGAGGACTGCTCATTTCACCTATGCACATTCTCCACTCTGGCAAAGAGGTGTTCATAATAGCTAAATAAGTAGTATGGGAATATGGGAGGATTAAAGTGGACCTAGGGGAATGGTTTGTTTTGAGTAACAGATAGGCATGATACAGTGCAACCTTTGGACACCAAATGAAAGAATTAGCACCATCGGATAGTGATTTTTAATCCTGGATTACTGAAGTCACACCTCTGCAACATGGCAGGTGACCACATGATACCTCGGTGCTGGCTGGGGTTAAACGTGCACCATGTGCCGTGTGGAGCCGGTGGTGCTGGGGCTGGCTCCGGAGACGAGAGGTATAACAAGGCATGAGGTACATTTGGAGGTCCTTGCACCCTAATCAGAGAAATTTTACCAAAACTGTCCAAACACGTACTTAGAATAAATTTAATGCTGGTATCAGAAAGCAGCTCTTTAATGTTCATGTGGCCAGACTAGAGCCACTCTGAAAAACATGTCGTGGGCACAGAGGCCCCAGCGCCAGCTGTGTTTCTCTCCACATCGGTTTGCACATCTGTTTGCACTGCAGGATCTGCTGAAGAGCCCACTGCTGATAATACAGCCTTCTACTTGCAGGAAAAGCTTTCCAAATCAGCAGAAAGACTTTTTCGGGTCAGAATATTGAAGGGGAGCTTGAGGGAAGCACTTCTGAAAATGGCTTAAGATGATCTATTTAAAAAAAAAAAATCTGACAGTTATCTATCTGGAAAATATTAGAAAACCTGGTTTATTATCACTGTGCAAAGCAATGGGACAAAGATATCCTTTATCATCCATGCTCTTCAGTTTAATTATTGAACCATTAGTACGAAAGATCAGAGATGGTGGAGAGATTACAGATGTGTAAGCGTATTGGGAATAGTAAAATCAAGTTTCATTTTATGTTGATATCATTATACTCTTATAAAAGATATAAATTAAAGCTTGCCAATTTTGCTGGAAATAATTGAAGCTTTTAGTCAGGAATTGGAAGGACACACTGAAACTCCACTAAACCAGAGATCAATAGCCCTGGCTTAAAATAACTAACTAAATAAATAAATAGAGCCGGAAAATGTCTGCTGAAAACAATGAATAATAATGAGACATGAGAAGAGGTTAGCACGCCTAAAAATGTCTGCATTTTTAAGTATATTGGTTGGCCTAATAAAAGATATTGCCTCTTTCTAATCCCTTTCTTCTCTTGAGATATTTAAGCATTAATCCATACCTGTGGGGAAAGAGCAGTTCAAATTAAACATGAGCCATTAATGAAAACTGCATTCAGTGACCTAGTAACCTAATTACCATTCACATTGATTGGGAGAATCCCAGGGCTTAAAGTTGATGTCCTACTCAAGGGTCCTTTTCCCCTCTTGCAGGACTCGCTGACCCTCCTTTCCCCCCTTCCCACCCTGTGCCTCAAAAAGGTCTCAAGGCATTATTCGTACATTGCTGCAGCCAAATCGAAAGAGGTGAGAATTAATGGTGTGCCTGGGTGTGATGAAGAGGCAGGGCTGATGCTGTAAAGGTAGCGAAGTGTTTTGCACATGAAGCGGTTAAGTAAGATTTCTGCTATCACTCAGGGTGCTTTGACGCAGACATGCTATCTGAGGAGCTGTAGGTAGTCAAGGGCATAGGGACAAAGATTTATACAGGTGAGAAACGCGGTAAACCCAGACTTTGCACAACATAAAGCAACTGCATCCAGCATCTGGGAAGCACTGGACTTTATTTCTATGCCTGCGTGCACATTATTTGTGGGGTATTTGCCAGGTGCTGTGTTGCAGCAGAGAAAGCTCGGAGCAGAGCTTGCCCCTGCCCCCAGCAGGCAGCGCAGCCCCCCCCGGTCCAACCGGCTTCGGTGCTGGCAGCGCACTGGCTGTGCTAGAGCAGGTTACCAGCCCCTTTCCGGAGTAAATAGTCTTGTTTGCTGCCGATCTGCCCAGTACTGAGGGTTCACCCAGAGAAAACCACGAGCAAAGCGACACATGCCTTGTGGGTCACAGCACGGCAGTGCTCCCCAACGGGAACGTCGCATCACCCAGCCTTCCGCAAACCGAGAGGGCGATGAAATATTTATGAGACTGCTTTGGGTGGGAGCAGCTGTTTCATCTATCTGACACTGGCACAATTTGTCAGTAGGAGACATAAAATATTATGCCACATCAGGAGCTTAAAATTTACACATACAAAATGATACTTTTTACTGTATAAAATGTTAAGAAGGTCTATTTAAATCTATATATTTCTCCAAGTGACAAGCTGGCTGCAGATTTGAACAGCCTTTAAATAATTTGTGCAATGCACAGTAGCACCCTTGAGTCCCCGTTAAATTTCACTGGCCAAGACTCATAATCAAACAGTGCTCATGGGCTGCAGCAGCCTGACTAAAAGGCTTCACAAGTGTTGGTAGCAGCAAATCTTTCCCATATTGCAGCGTAGTCTCACAGCTTCCTGGGGCATGGGAAGACACGTCGTATAATCCATGATGGACTATTGGAGCGGTGTTTAGTTGGCATTTCTCCTACTCCAGTCTTTTTTTTGCTAATTTTGGGGAACGTTGTCTGCCTGAGGACAAGGGTGGAGGAAGGGGAAGGTGAAGGGAGTAAAGATGGAAGGAGAAGGAGAATGATGATCTTTTTAGTTGATTTTAGGTATTTATACATGCATTGCTCCTCAAGACCACATTTACCAAGTTTTCATCTACTAAACAGAAGATTATTTCACTTTTCAACCAGGAATTTCACGTCTAAAAAGCACTCCCTATTGTTGCAATGGTTTGATAGCTCAAAGTCAACTTAGATCTTGGAGGTGGCACATGATTTTGTAGTATCAATTATTTGTCCATTATTTATGTTTGGGACAGAAGAAATCAGTTACTGGAGAGAAAGCATCTCTAATTTCTGCCAGTGATGAGATACTGTGGCTGTGCCATCACTCTCAGAGACGGCCTCGGGATCTGGGTAGCTTCAGAAACGCCTGGTCTGCTGCTGTAGCAATTAGCGTTGGTAATGCTACTCAAGTTTGGGCTGTCACCACCGTGTTGCCGCGCTCAGAAGAGTAATCAAGTGAAAGGCTTTAATTTCATAACAATCCAAGTGATCCTCTGTAGCTTTCAAAAACAGACTGTTAGTAAAATCTGGCAGGTATTAATTAGCAAAGAATGAAAAAGAAGCGGCACCAGAACTCTTTATGGACTGACTGTTTCCAAGTGTGTGGGGTAAACAAAAACCAGAGACAGTCTTTCACCACTGTTTCGGTTACAGCTGTCTTTATGTTTGTAACAACGATGAGAATGAAGGGTGATATTTTGACTCTTGAAGCTGAAGGTCTGTCACTAAGATGGTGAAAAATTCAGTTATTTGTACTTGTTTCTAAAAGCAAATGTGTTAAATACATGTGCTAGTAAACTAGAGACACGACTGAAATCTATTGTGCAATTAGATTATCAGTTTTATACCAGTTTTATATTTTACTCAGTCATATACAATTTTTTATTAGGGAAATGTGGAAAAATGTCATTTTCTTCTCAGCTCACATAATTTTCCACAGCAGTCTCCTGTGTGCTTTATGAAGATAGTTGCAAAAATAAAATTTGATAGAATCATAAAATCGTAGAATCATAGAATCGTTTAGGTTGGAAAAGACCTTTAAGTCCAACTGTTAACCTAGCACTGCCAAGTCCACCACTACACCATGTCCCTAAGCACCTCATCCAAACGTCTTTTAAATACCTCCAGGGATGGCGACTCAACCACTTCCCTGGGCAGCCTGTTCCAATGCTTGACAACCCTTTCAGTGAAGTAAAATTTCCTAATATCCCGTCTAAACCTCCCCTGGTGCAACTTGAGGCCATTTCCTCCCATCCTATCACTTGTTACCTGGGAGAAGAGACCGACCCCCACCTCTCTACAGCCTCCTTTCAGGTAGTTGTAGAGAGCAATAAGGTCTCCCCTCAGCCTCCTTTTCTCCAGGCTAAACAACCCCAGTTCCCTCAGCCGCTCCTCATCAGACTTGTGCTCCAGACCCTTCACCAGCTTCGTTGCCCTTCTCTGGACACGCTCCAGCACCTCAATGTCTCTCTTGTAGTGAGGGGCCCAAAACTGAACACAGTATTCGAGGTGCGGCCTCACCAGTGCCGAGTACAGGGGCACGATCACTGCCCTAGTCCTGCTGGCCACACTATTTCTGATACAAGCCAGGATGCCATTGGCTTTCTTGGCCACCTGGGCACACTGCTGGCTCATATTCAGGCGGCTGTCAACCAACACCCCCAGGTCCTTCTCTGCCAGGCAGCTTTCCAGCCACTCTTCCCCAAGCCTGTAGCGTTGCATGGGGTTGTTGTGGCCCAAGTGCAGGACCTTGCACTCAGCCTTGTTGAACCTCATACAATTGGCCTTGGCCCATCGATCCAGCCTGTCCAGGTCCCTCTGCAGAGCCTTCCTCCCCTCAAGCAGATCAACACTCCCACACAACTTGGTGTCATCTGCAAACTTACTGAGGGTGCACTTGATCCCTTCATCCAGATCATTGATAAAGATATTAAACAGGACTGGCCCCAACACAGAGCCCTGGGGGACACCACTTGTGACCGGCCGCCAACTGGAGTAAACTCCATTCCCACCACTCTTTGGGCCCGGCCATCCAGCCAGTTCTTTACCCAGCGAAGAGTACACCCGTCCAAGCCATGAGCAGCCAGTTTCTCCAGGAGAATGCTGTGGGAAACATGAGAGATCACTTCCAATTCTTTTTATCTTTTCATATTTCATATAGTCCATGAAGAACCCTCATACATTTTTCATTCTCGCCCATAAAGATTTATTGTAAAAGAGAGACTCAAAGCAGCCCTTTACTATTTGCAAGAAACCCAAGTGTAGAGCTTACTGTTGATACAATACTTTAGAAATAATCAGTTTGTTATAGGTGTTTTGTCACCGCAGGAGATACATTTTGTGTAAAGTTGGAGTTAAATCACTTAAGGTGAAAATGTAATGTAGTTATCCCTAATGATCTTTATAGTGCTACAAAAGTAATCAAGTCATTTGTGCATGTAGTGACGGCACATGCCATCAGATAGCAACTACTGCCATCCAAGAGCACATACTTTGCATATGCAATTTCAGCTGTTGTATAGAAAACAGCTGGATTTGAGAGCTCGATCTTCATTCATAAGCATCGTCACAGTTCGTAGTCTACACTCAAAATTCCACTCGGCTTTGAGAATGTGCTCGTCCATGGGATTTACAGATGATGTATGTGTGTTTGTTGGAAATTTCCATTTGTGTGTGTTATACAAAACACAGGTGCCTCCGCGTATAAATCCAGTTTTCTCTTAGACCAGTTGGAGAAGATTTGTTTTATTAGTCTTTATAGTCCCAGTGTTTTACTGAGAGAGAGCATGCTAAATACCCGCTGTAAATCTAAAAGTTAGAAGATAAGATTAGTAAGTGGATAATGATTCTTCCCATTCTTTGACTATAAAATGTGATGTGTGTTCATGCTTTTATTTACAATTTTGTCATAAGTGTTCTGAATTACCTGAGAATATAATGGCAGTCCTTTTATTCACAAACTGTGCAATAAAATAGATTTATTTATATGCACTTTTAATGTCTCTTTCCTTTCTAGCGTTTCAAGTTTCTCAAAGCACAGGCAAGCAAGACCAAGCTGCTTTAGCAGGAAGACGAAGTTACCCATTCTTATACAGGCTACATCTTAATTAAAAAAAAAAAATTATGCCTTTTCTTTCATCTTTGCAATCCTCCTTTTAAAACTTTAAGCACTGTTTAACGTGTTTAAAGGCCTGCAACCCTGACTGGCTCTGATAATACTTGTATTTCAAAAGTGCCAGACTGGCTTCGGAGCAGATGTCCTACAGCAACTTGTAGAGATTGGGATCATTACTTTTCATCTTTATCTTTCCTTTCCCCTGCCTCCCCCAGCTTGATATAACCCTCTTACCGTAAGGAAGCATTCAAGCCTTTCCCTGAAGTCTTCTACTTTTATTTTTGCCAGTAATAAGGAAATTAGACCAGAAAAGCTGTGTTTTCATATGGCCCCATCGTACATGCAGGTGTACCTTTTTCTGCTTTTTTCTATGTCTTGATAATCCCTTGCTTGCATCCTGCAGATATCTCATGAGCTCATTTGCATTCTTTAATTTCATTGACTTGCTCTTAGGAATAGAAGACTGATTTTTTTTATCCAAACATATGTCTTTTATACTTGTCAACTTTAATAGACTGTCAACACTGAGTGAAACAGAGGAGGGGGAGGAAATAAACAAAACCAAATCAAACCAGAAGACACCAGTAGCTCCTTTTTTTCTCCATGGGTTTTTACTGTGATTGGCCAGAGCTACAGAGATGTCCCTCTTTTAGAAACACCCCCATCCCTTTTGAAAGAACCTCCCTGCCAAAGAATTAAAATGTTTTTTCTTGTCAAAAATTTTAAAATATCAAAATTAGTTATTCACTTTTGGAGATCTATGAACCCTATAAATATAGTAATCTGAACAGTTTAATAGATGATAAATCATTTTAATAAATATCTTTCATGCTTTTTCCAGTTTGCAGAGAAATTCCAAGAAGTAAAAGAAGCTGCCAAACTAGCAAGAGACAGATCTCAAGAGAAAATTGAGACCTCAAGCAATCATTCCCAGGTTTGTAATTTAGTTTTAATACCTGTGTGCATACAGGATAAATAATTTAAAGTTAAATTTTCTAATGGACTGTACCAGCTTCTGGCAGCAAGCTTAAAGTATATAAAATGAAGATGGCCAAAGGTAATTGTCCGCTGCTGGACATTAACATTGTCAGAGGAAGATTTTTCATCCATCCATGCTCTTTGCCTTCATTTATATCTAATTTTTGTCAGCAGTTCTTGAGCTGTTCTAACTTTTTTAATAACAGGGAAAGCTGTACATCCTTTGATTTGTACTGTTACACATACTTCGGATCACAGGAAAGTAAGTCAACGTAGTGCTTCAGCAGACAGTAAATGAGATTCATCAAGATACTCTTTTTGTCACCTGTCTAATCTACTTTCGTAGGAGTTCGGTTTGCCAGTGGCGAGACTGACTTTGTGGCCGTAGTGTTTTACTGCCTGGATGTGATGAATTGAAAGCTGTGGTGTGGGAACGGAGGCAGCGCTTTAGTGAGTGGCTGGAAGAAGCTTGTGTTGCATATTTGTACAACACGCTTTTCTAGACAGCACACCTTGGTCTAGCCAAGTGCCTCCCTGTCCAGGGACATCTGGGTTTCTTACAGATTGAGGAAATTGAGTGTTGTCCCTGTCTCTCTATATGTTTGACTGTAACTTCATACGCATTGCGTTAGGTAAGAATGAACCCTGTTCAGCGGGCGTTCTTGGCCTGGGCTCATGTATGGAGGGAAGTTAGATGAATTTTGATCAGAGAGGAATTCAGATGCATGATGAGAAAAAAGTTGCTGAATGCTCTTAGTCTTGCAACTAACCCCCACAAATATCAATCTGAGAGGCTGACTTTGGATACTCATTTTTTGAAGACTTTGGTCATGGCCTTTATGGTTCACTTTGTTCTCTGTTGGTGATCAGCAGCAAGCAGTCTATGAATGGTATGTCTTTGGAGGAGCAGTATCTTCTTTTTTTAATTTTTGGTTTGGACTGTGTGTGCTTCCAGGTGCACTGTATTGTTTCATTATCTTAAAAAAAACAACCAACCTTTAGAAAACAGAAGCCTTGACAGTTAAAACACTTTAAAAAATGTTTTTGAATGCTTTAAACTTCCGTTTTGTGTATCATTATCATTTTTTCATTCTTTTTAAACAGACCAGCTTTGCAGCCAAGATAAGGGTATGTGTTTGTTACCACCGTTCTGCCAGGAGAGCATATGCAGCCTAGGTCTCCGCAGAGTGGTGTGGGATCAAGATTACAAAGAAATCGGTGTTGTGGTGTTGCAGGAGATGCAGGAGAAGCCCGGTGTTCATTTGTGTGTTGTGCTGCAGGAATCTGGACGTGAAACACCATCTTCCACTCGAGCATCTAGTGTGAACGGGACAGACGACGAGAAAGCATCACACAGTGGACCTGCTGAGGCACATCTCAAGTCTGAGAATGATAAACTAAAAATTGCTCTAGCCCAAAGGTGAAGTTCCTTTAATACCTAAATTGCATTGGAATAGCATGCTGTAATTATCTGATGGCTAATGATATTAACAGAAATTATTCAAATCTAATTGCATTAATTTAAAATGATGCAGCAGAATGGATGAATGAGCAGATTTTAGCAAGTACCTCCTGGTATCCAGTTGAGAGATATTTACCATTTAGTTTTTTCCTGATCTAGTTCATGATGAAATAAGGTCTCTTCTATTCTGCTGATGCCAACTCTTTTAACCACCTTCATTTGTGAAGTTTTAGAGCTACAGAAATAACATTAAAGCCATGGGGGAGCAATTGCTACTGATAATATGTGAAGCCAATCTCCTCTTCCTCTTGGAGTTTGCTACATTTACTTCAGTGAAAATAGATATGGATATTTAAAATTATAAAAGGGGATGAACTCAACCTAAAAAAGTTGAAGTGAGAAATATAATTTCACTGGGCTGCTTAGAAGTCTTACGGGGATGTTTCTAAAGCTGCGGACAATGCCCCTTGAAGTCACATTTTTTGCTATTTGCTTTGATAAATTATTTGAAAATGCTGAGAACAGTAATTTGCAGCTGTAGTGAAAATACCGGCATTGGAATATGCAAAGTTACAACATTAAAATACCGTAATTCTCTACTGGGGTCTTGCCTTATCTGCCTCTTGCATGTGAATATATCTGTGAATGGAAAGAAAATATAACAGGATCAAGCTACTCTTAAAAAGCTATTTAAAAAATAAGGCGGCACCATAGGCAGCGTTACCCAGTGAGCAATTCTAAGGTTGCATATATTATATTTGAAGTACATCATCTCTCTTTATTGACATTTCAATAGCGTAGCCTATTTCAAATCATAACGTTTGCTCGTTCCTCCTGCTGAAGACACCTCCACGGGCAAGGAGCAGCTAGCATGTAGGGAGTTTCAAAGCCTTCCTTCCATTCACTCTCTACTCTCGTGCTCTACGCTGCAGCTTGAAGCTTTGGGGAATGACTAGTTTAATTCTTCAGCATTATGTAACGCTTTTATATTTAAGGCTGAGCATTAAAAAAAAAATCAAATATAGGTAGTGTCAACCCCCTGACATCTTCTGTTCTGAATTATTGTACCATCTGCAAATGTGTAGAGCCGCTTTGTTGCAGGGCTACCGTGTCCCCAGGCCGGCACTGCAGCGGGTGCTCGGCGAGGCACAGCCGCGCCGCTCTGGAGGTGAGCACAGACCGTGCACAGCGCCGGAGTAAAACCCCTGTTTGCAAACGGTGGAGGTCCCAGCTGTCCGCTCAACCCTACAGCCTGCTTTGACAGCAGGACTTTTGTTCCAGAAGCACAGGTCACTGTTGCTGGAGTTGGTAGATCCCTTTGTTTTGGCAGAGACAGTCAAGTTAAGGCTTATGTTCTCCTTGGGCGGGCAATGGCTAGGGGCGAGTACATACATCTGGGTATGCTTGATCTTATTAACAACAGATCATTGGTAAACACGCACCACGGGTGGATGAGTTTGCAGTCAGGTAAAGAGTAATGATACGTGGGATTATAAGGCGAAGCCACCTAACGGCACCCTGGTTTTCTCAGTTCATCCAACGTGAAGAAATGGGAGACGGAGCTGCAGACGCTGCGGGAGAGCAATGCCAGGCTGACCACGGCGCTGCAGGAGTCCGCGGCCAGCATCGAGCACTGGAAGAAGCAGTTCTCAGCCTGCAAGGAGGAAAACGACCAGCTCAGGAGCAAGGTAGCAGCACGTGCCCACAGGAGAGCCATCTCTTCCAGTTAGCCGCTCCCGCCATTGCTCTTTCTCTTGGATTTCTGCTGCTTTATCTTTGTGTGTGTTAGGAGATGGCTTTTGTCTTTGAAAGGGAAGTGAATGGGGGGGTTAAGGCAGCTGCTTCCCTCTGCACACAGCGGGCAGGCAAGTTCAAAGGGCTGGGATCAGCGGGAGGACTGGTGCTGCCGCATCACGTGAAGCTCCCTGCCTCTTGTTTTGGGAGACGGTGTCAGCAGGGGTTGCTGGCCGGGGTGATAAAACAGAAGGGTTTTAAAAGTGGGATTACTATTGCATACCCCTTTCAAAGCTCACTTAAATACTGCCAGATGATGAATGAGCAGAAGGCAAGGTTATGGCCTGGTTACCCGCAGGAAACCAAACTGGGAACCACTCGGTGTTAGAAGCAAATCCCAACAGCGGGCAGGGGAATGAGGACGTGAGTTACGTCCTCAGCACTGCGGGCTGTGAGCTGGGTCCTCCAGCACTAACGCCAGCCACATCTCGTCCAGAAACCTGCCAAAAGGCATCGTCAAAAGCCTTTTCCCCTCCATAGCATTTCTCAGTAGCATAAGACTGAGGGTGAGCAGCGGCTACAGCAGAGAACAATTGAGACGTTTAAATTTTTAAAGCCTCAGTTTGAGTACTCATTGGTACTGTTCCTCAAATAATACAGGGCTATCTGCAACAGCCCCACACAGGGTTGACACCAACCCTAGCACAGGGAAGCTTGGTTTCCGTGGGCACCGCTCACAGGGATAATTTCACTCTATTAATCTTAAATGTCTTTGAAAAATCTGGGCCCTTTCCCTGCTTGCTTAGAGGGATCACTGGGGTGTTTGGTGTAGAGATCAGATTGTATCAATCTGGTGAGGATTTTTTGTTGTTTAGTGTTTGCTTTCAAAGAGGGAAAGAATTTCATATCTTTTTGTGTGTCAGTAGGCTGGAAAATAGTATTTCAGTGGTGGAGGTGGCCTGGGTTGCCTGTCGGCACTGAAATTCCATGTGGAGCATCCTTTTCCCCAGGCAGATACTCTCTATTTGCATGTATTTTAGGTGTGCACGGTGATAATTCAGAATTCAAACCAGAGCTGTATTAACTGATGTTACATTAACACATTAATATTAGTTGTTACATGATTTGGGTTCCTACATCCAGTCTCTTTTGGGTAGGGGAGAAGTGAGAGCCTGGAACAGTATGTTATACGAAAATAGCGTAACTTACAGTGTAGTTTTTTACTTTCTATACTGTTGCAGAGAAAAGTTGTTCTCATTAACATTAACTGATGAAACATGCCACATCTCAGTAGCTGTAGCCTAGATATGAGATTATCAAAACACTGCCTTACCACAGCTGCAAAGTCACCGTACTGATGACTAGCCAGACCATGCAGCAATGCTGTCGGTATAATGCGCTGTCTTATTCTGTGCAGAGAGGTTTTCTGAGCTTTTCCCCCACGTAGGTCCCTCGCTCGGCGGTCGCGCTGCACCACTGCAGTGCCCTGGGAAGTCCCTTCTCCTTTATTAATTGGGTCAGAATTTTTTGCATATTGCTCTGCTTTCAAATGAGGGAAGTTGTAATCCCAAAGCAACGTGAAGCTGAGAATTAAGGTACATACTTTAATGAGCTGGCCCGTCAGCCTGTGGGAAGTGCATCTCCTGGGAGCTAAGTCCAGAGCTGGCAGGAGGAGGTATGGAGAGAGCAAAGCACGTCCCTGGGCGAGAGAACAAAGCGGTGCACGTTGCTCTGAACTGATTCTTCCCCCAAACTTTTGATGTTGTGTCCCTCGTACTCCAGCTAGAATAATAAGCAACCCCTGAAGAGGCAAAGCTGGGAGCCCTGGAGAGATTTCTTCTCCTTGCTGCATTAGGAAACCCCATCCCTTATAGTCTTGTGTTCATTTCATAGAAATGAAGTGTGGATTTTATCCTCAGCCCCACTTATTTTAGCAGCTTGGTGTTTTGCGCATTCCTGAGTAATTATATGAGATACTGTGTGAGAGAGAATAAACACAGTCCCAGGGCTTCCTAGTGGATGTGTAAATTGGCTCTTTTTAAGGAAAGAAGCGATAATTTTGTTGCAGTGAATCAAATGCTATGATCTAGGAAACAGATCCATGACAAATTAAAATTGTCCGTGCTTCCCTCTGCTCAGTGGAGCAATGCTCATTTACATCAGCCGTGGTCTGCCCTGAATTTCCAGAAATTTGAAAAACTTCACCTAATGTCTGACATTTCTTAAAGATTGAAGAACTGGAGGAACAGTGCAATGAAATAAACAAAGAGAAGGAAAGAAATGCACAGCTGAGTAGACGTCTCCAGGAACTGGAAACAGAACTCCAGGACAAAGACCTGGTAAGTGCCCTGAACACAGAAGTGGCATGCTTCAGAGTTTGAGTGGCTGTGTCTGCTTCTCACTTGGCATGTAGATTTATGGACTGACTCACCTACAACCAGAAGAAGCCCGATGTCTCAGGGTGTCACCCATTTCTAGATTTTCCATGTACAACTTTAGCAATAGTTTGACAGAGTTCCTCAGTCTGTTTCCTGATGTGTTAAGCGCTGTGACAGCACACTTCATTTGGCAGTGATTAGCAAACATGATACTTTTATGTATACAACACTTTACTCCTAATAGAAGAGCTGGAGTGCTGAAACAAGTTATCCAAAGCCAGACAGATGTATGCTAAGAACAGATTCGGTTGCCAGTCCCCATGTCCTGAATTCCTGTAGACATCAGGAGCATCATTAAAAAGACATCATTTACAAAATAACTTGGTGTTTGTGTAACAAGTCCTGTTTCTTTATCTGGATGGCTTGTAGTCTTCAGCTTTGCTGTTTTACAGTCTCCCTCTGATCTCAGGACTAATGCCAAGAGTGAGAAATTCAGATTCATTTAGAGTAGCCCAGTTTGTCATTTTTGACATACAGGGTGTTCATTTTTCTAGGGAGAATGATGTTGATGGCTTGGAGCCCCTAAGCAGTGGGGAAAATAATGGGATCCTTGGTTTTTTCCTTCATTATAGTGACCAAATGCTCTGTGCTGGCTGAAGAGAAAAAACTGTCAGCAGGTGCAGTAAAGTTTGCCATGTGCTATTACGGCATCTCTGCTGGTGCTCTTAAAAGCAGTGCTGTTAAGGGGTTTTAAGATGGCGCAAGGAAATAGTTTAGGGAGATGGATTTTGATGCACTGTTACAAATATAATATGGTTTTCAGCCCCATATTTCAAAGGAAAATGTCATGCTTTCTTCCCAACTTTTCTGTGGTAACAGCATGTACAATAACCCTTATTCTTTGCTACCATTTTCCTCAAGATTCACATTTTTACGGTACCAAATGAACCAGAAAATTGATTGACTTGTGAATATTACATGCCTAGCTTCCATTTACACTGACAATATACTAACTTGTTTTCAAACTGCATACTTACATTAGCAGGGTCTTGATTAGGTCTAAACCACCCATATGTAACCTTTTCATGGTCTGCAATTCAAACCAGCATGAAGCCTGCTCATGGACATTGCCATGTAAGAGGAGCTGCTGATAGCCTCTTCATGTAGGAAACGAGGAGAGAGAAATGTAAAGGCATGGGAGTCAGGACACAGCTATCTAGTGAAACATTTGTGTTTATATATATACTGTATGCCGTGTGCCATATAGCATATATATACTATGTGTGTATATATATGCACACGCTGTATTATACTATACATAGTAAGTATACAGTATAGTAGTGTATGTGTATATATATAGTAAGTATAGATGGTATGATATATTTATATTTTGAGAGCTGAGCCCCCAGGCATTATTTATGTGTATACAGATATATATGCTTGGGAATCAGGGGGACTTGAGGAAAAAACATTATTGTCTGGTTCTGTGGAAGAGCTTGACTTACGGATTCTGTTGCACTCACGCTGTGCTGTTAAGTTCACCTGTTAGGAAAGAAATCATATTTCATAGCCAAGAAATCTGCCTTTCAGATAGGACAGTTTTTGCTGTCCTGTGTCAGTCCAGCTCAGAGAGGATATACCCCTGCTTACTCTTGAGACCGTCACCTACGTGGGCAGTTTCTGGAGGAGGCTCTTGCACTTTCTTCAAGCCACAGAGTTTCTCTTGGACCTGCAAACGTGCTTTTCCGATGCTCTGACAATCCTTCTGTAAAATGTACAGGCTTTCTTCAAGTTTTTCCCTACTACCCACATTGGTGGTGTTAATTTGTGGTGTTAATGTATTCAGCTCTCTTAATTTCCATCAGAGACATGGTCTCCTGTCAAGTCACGTTGCTCTTTTCATTAACTCCTTTCAGCTAGTCCTCTCAATTTGGATAGTGATGCCAGAACCGAATACAAATTTCAGGGGGGGAGCTCTCAGAGCTGTACAGTGCAGGAGAGCCCATTACAGCTGTGCTCTGTAATGATGCCTCTGCATATGCAGCTTGTAATGCCATTGGCCTTTTTTTGCTGCCACATATAATTGAAAATTCATGTCTAATTTGCTCTTTGCTACCATCTATAAATTGCTTGTAGCATTACAGCCCTTCAGATTCCTCTCTTACTGAATATATCTTTTGCATAGGTATGTGTTTTAGGTTAAGATTTCATTGATACAATTAATGGCATTCACGCTAGAGATCGGATTACATTGTGTCAGAAGTACAAAGTCACAAATATAGTGCAAAAATGTATTTTAGTAGAAAATTAGCATGTGTTTTGGAATACAGACATGCTATTTTGATTATTTTGCATGCAAATACTGTACAGAATACAATAAAGTATGCAAAGTCATTTCGTACTCTCAAAGTTTCATTATGTTTTAAATTGAAGCTTGCATTCATTTTTTTTTTTTCTTTTATGTTTTCAAAGGAACTGGAAGAGCTCCGAAAGCAGGGTGAAATTATACCACAGCTAATGTCAGAATGTGAATCTGTATCTCAACAATTACAGGTACAGTTTAGCAATGAAATTAATTTTAAAATAGTTGATACATTTACTTTCTTTCTCGTAACTATATGCTTTTCTCTGTTCAGACTTCAGTGTTTGAAGGCAAAAGGGCTCCAGTTTGTAAAAACAGAAAATGCTAATTACGTGCAAAATACACCGTGCGCTTCCCAGCGCAGGAGTAATTAAGTAGCTCCATTTCTTTGCCTTGCTGTTTGCAGAAATTAGTTTGCCTGGGATCATATTGCATCTGTCTCCTGCAGATTCCAGGCTATCCTGTATCCCGTATTTCTGCTGCTCCGGGCTTGTGGAGCCGCACCGCAGTCATGTGCGTCGAGCAGCGCTCCAAGACCTGCGGCTAATTGCCGCAGTGACACTAGGGAAGGCTTTTTGGAAAGAAGCAGATGAGCGTAGCTGCACACCACCAGGGAAAAAAGTTCACCTGAGGATGCATTTACATGCTGTGTCATTCCTTTCCGGCAAAGCAGGGCTCGCTGTGGCGTGGTTTGGCACACGTGGCCCAGCCCGGAGGCTGGGCTTGGGGCGTCACTGGTTAAAGTCGGGGCGTGTGTAAATGCAATAAAGGGAGAACAAGTATAAGCAGTCTCATCAATGAAATCAATCAATCCAATAAGCCATCACTCTGATCATCTTAATGATCTAAAATCATTTAGAAGGCTACTGAGGAGTGGAGATGCTGAAAATGGTTAAAATACTAATTTCGTTTGATTCAGTATGGTAAGATATGTTGTCTGTGGGTTTTGGTGAGAATACGCACGTGCTTACACACCTGAAATGGAGAACAATAGGCAGAAGAGCTAACGAGAAGGGAAAATAATAGAACAAACTGCAGCAAGGGAAGTGTTACGTGGCTGCCCCGTTCCTTGCCTGGGTGCTCACACGAAGTGGAACTTTAAAAAAAAAATACCAATAAATCCAAAAGTGCTGAATAAAGCAATATTATTCCTCAGGCAGTATTTTCTAAGCTTGTTTTTCAAGGTTAAACCACCATAGATAATTCTGTATGTAATTGGTGGCACAGTGTCTAATTCTGCAACTGTAGCAATGACAGAAATAGATGCACAGTGCATGATTTAAATGCGGCTGAATTTTAAGATATCAACCAAATGACAAAATCTGATGCAAAGTGTCTTTTCCAGTTAATGTGTGTCCTTTCCTGCGTGGGCTTTCTTTCCTTTTAATCTGACTAGCACGTGTCACTTGCTCTCAGAGGTGCTCGTCTTAATCAGTTTGCAGAAGTCGAAGCAAACTTTTACAGCCCAGCTGCCATTTGTTGCTTTACCCTATTAAATGCTGTTCATCCTTCTCCTCTATGATTCATCTGATTGTCTCTTTTGTCTTTAAGGCTGCTGAGGAAAAGAACAAAGATCTTGAAGAGAAAGTCAGAACGCTAAGGACAGAAGTTGAAGAGAGCAAACATAGGCAGACCAACCTTAAAACTGAATTAAAGAATTTTTTAGATGTACTAGACGGGAAGATAGATGAATTACATGATTTCCGACAAGGACTGTCTAAACTTGGGGTTGACAACTAGATGGCAATAGATTTTTTTGTAATCTAGGGTCTGGATGTTTGATGTTTTGTTGATCCCAAACATGTGTTTTACAAAATATAACTAGAATGTTCCACTTGTTTGCATTGTTTTTGTACATAGAGGCTGAAAACTTGCTGTGGGTTTTGGGGAGGGGTTTGTTTGTTTTGTTTGTTTATTTTCCAAACCAATCGTGCTGCTCACTGAATTCTGTTGCGATTAGAAACTTTCTGTATTGCTGCTCTGGCTTTGTGGGGTTGGGAACAGGTAGAGCGTTCTGTCTCAGGAATCTGGAACTAGATCTACCTTAAAATGAATATGCAGTTAGTTGTTGCAGGGAAATTTATATATTTCTTAAGGGCTGTTGCAACCATAGAAACGGAAAACAAGTCTTTTTCTTGTCTGGGCTATCAGCACTCCTAGCAACATCCACTTTTATTCTTGGTGGAGCAGAGAGAAGATTAGCTGGAGCTCCTGCAGTTTGTAAAATGTGCCTGTGATGAGCTGCAGTCAAGTGAATCACTTCACACAGATATCAGTATCTCTAGGGACCATGTTAATCAGGCCTGATTCACCAAAAAAAATCCAGTGGATTTCAGATAACCTCCGATACAGGTTGCATGTGCTTGCCTGGACCCATACAGCACAAAGTCAACGGTGCAGAAATGAATTTCAGCTCTTCAAGTCGTGCGTCTTACCCAGTAGGTGAGGACAGCTTCTCTTGCTTAGCAAGATCATCTCTCTTTGGCCTTCAATTTTGAACCCATACAGTTCCGTCATTATGTGCATCTCTGAAAAATGCCCACCTGAGTCTTGGGACCAGATATTTATTTTAAAAAGCGGTATGTTGCTGGTTTGTACACAGGGCGCGTGCACCTCTGTGCAACTTGATCGCTGTTGATTAACTTCTGCAGCAGTGATGAAGGAGATGTTGACCTGAAAAGCCATATAAGGTTACTCGGAGGTGTTGTCAGAAGCAAGTTTCTGCCCAGGAGACTGGCAGGGTCCTGACCACATGAAAACAAAATCCTTTCCTATGATTTCTGCATTCTCACCTCA
Organism: Mycteria americana; assembly: GCF_035582795.1. Taxonomy (NCBI): domain Eukaryota; kingdom Metazoa; phylum Chordata; class Aves; order Ciconiiformes; family Ciconiidae; genus Mycteria; species Mycteria americana. Next base: position 59,767,506 of record NC_134370.1, on the reverse strand, counting down.
TGTATCTTTGACAGTAGGGTGGGAATTAGTCACCGAGTTAGACTGTCCAAAAAAAACCCCAACCTGAAAGGCAGAAATGCTGTTGTATTCTCAAACTCATTATTCAGCAGATCTAAATATGCTTTGAGAAATGCAAGGTCATACGCTGGGCTCCAACGAGAAGGAGGTTCACCTCATCACAGCCAGGGATGTAAAAGGGCGAGAGAGGAGAATTCAGCCCAGGTTTTCCTCTTGTCGCTAGGACTGCCTTCACTTTCTTTTTCTTCTTTCTCTCTTGCCTGGTTTGAGAGTCTGCTTACACGGGATGTGAATTAATTCAGGAAAGAACTTTTGTTTATGTGACATTATTACTTGCTTAATTCAGGCGAAAGCTTGGTTAAGCACTGCGTTAGTGCATTCCAGCAGTGACTGATATAAAATGGCCATGCATTTTTTTATTTAGGGGCTTTTTTCTTTTCTCGGCACATCTCAATTATAAAAGTGACCTTTAAAAGACAGGGGGGTTATAGATGAAACATGCATTGAATACTTTTTGCACATGGATATATAATCCACATGCTGGAGATAGGTTCTGTCGGCAATTATCCCTTGAATTTTCATTTCATCTGTTACTGTTGCATTACCTTCACTGCCTGTTTTTTAGACTGGACTTTGTGTATTTTTGCTTTTACTCCTTTTAAACAACAAATGCGAAGCCGGGACCTTTCATAACCATTATGACCATTTAAGTCTCTTTAAAAAAATTGCCGTAGGCTGTTGATATTTAAAAATAAAAATAAAAATCAGGTACATAGCATGTAGGCGTGTGAAAATTAGACTTTGCCAGCGTGGAAGATTCAACAGTTGCATAATGTGGGGTTAGATCAGACTTCTCAAAATTGAAAATGACGTCAGAAACTGTGTGTGGTTGTGCACAAGTAATCTCCATTTTTAGTCTTTTTATTTGATAGCAAGTCAGATAGACACCATCATTTAACAGGCAGCTCGTCCTGCTTCTGCTCTTCTCCCATACTGCTTGAGAGTTCCTGAACTGCAGCCCGTCCCTGCATCCGCTGGGAACCTGGGGATAATGCAACTAATAGCTGCAAGCAATACAGGCAGTCAGGGCCCTCCTCGTCACAGTCTTTTATTGCTTTCACATCGAGGACCCTGCTCCTTCTTCTGTTTCCTTTTTCCTATTGAGCAGTCGTAGGGCTTCCTTCTTGGTTTTAATACAAAATATTATTTTTAATGTGATTCTGAGTAGAGGGATGCAAAAGACTCTACAAACAAATTCATTTATTTGGGTTAATCCAGATTTTCTTTGCCCACTTTAGTCAGGTCTATCTCAGATCCAGTTCATTAGGAATGTATTAAGCCACTCTTAAATTGCAGGAAAAGTGTTTCTATGGGATTGCATCAATTTAACAGATGGAGTTTAATACTGGTGCATTAAACCAATGCACAGCTCTGACATGGGTGGTTATTTCTGGGTGCTTCATGCCCACCAGCGGAATGATGGGGTATCCTTAGAGGAATCCCTGCTCTGGCCCTTCTAGTCTTGCCCCAAATGTATGTTTCCCTTATTTGCTATTGCTCTGATGTTGAGTTGTTAGGGATGCCTGTACATGGCTATGCGCTGTGGGAAACTCCATACTTCAGGTATCCAAGGTCTTGCTATAATTGCCTTCTTTCTCTCTTTTTCCTTCTCAACAGTAGTAAGTTGAGAGCTTCTATGTATAATCACTTAAAAACCTCCCCCAAGCTCCATCTCTTTTAACCTTTCCCTCTCTTTCATTTCATTTTTCCTCTTCCAAAGCCAAAAGCACGCTAGGAGGAGGCGGCGCACGCTCTCAGGAGCGTTTGGATGCCAGCCGCAGTTTCCCTCTCGGCCTGGCCCCGTCCCTGCCCCCGGACTGGAGCCCTGTGCGCCCGCTGAGCGGGACTGTCGGTGTCACGCACTGCTTGTTGCTTGACGCTCTGCGGTGGCCCAGCAATAAGCCCCGCGTGCCAAACTGTGAGCCCCACGCTGCTCCTCAGGGACTTGTCCCAGCCTCGAAACGCCTCCTCCCTCCCGGCGGGAGCACCGGGGCAGTCAGCCTTCCCCTGCCAAAATGCCCACACCGTCCCTCGGATGCATTTGTTCCGTCTTTTGTGCACGTTGGGGATACAGCCCATGCCAGGAGCTGCGCTCAGCCGGCAGCCGCCTGCTTAGGGAGGGCCCCAGATGCTGCGGGGCCAAGAAATCCTCATCCTTGTCCAAGAGAGGGTCTGCAGAGCTTGGTTTTATTTGTCACTAAAATACAGTGCTGTGCAAACCCTGGTTTCCCCATGCCATCGGCAATGAAGTAGGTCATCGCTCCGTTTCCATCGACCCTGCGTGGAGGTGTCTTTATACGAGGTTGTATCTCACCCTGGGCAATCGTGGGTTCCCTTTCTGGGCACAGGTTTCTCCCTCTAAGTGGTTGATGGCAGGATCTATCCTACCTCAGTTACACGGTCTTTCGTTAATAAAGGTCTTGTGCTTGGCACTTCCCGTGCCGATACCTGCCAGCCGCACCGCCGCGGATCCCGCCACGCTGCCCATCCTGCCTGTCTGGCCCTGGTGGCAGCGACAAGCCGGTGGCTCTGGGAGCAAAAATCTGTGCTGGCCTCTTGTGACACCAGGTTAGAGAGTGTCTTACAGCTTTCCAGTGAGATGCTCCTTTGAGCTGGTGGTAGAGCTGCTGAATAATGGTGGGGTTTTTTCCTGATGGCCAAAATGGGAAATAAACAGGTCCACTTAGTATTAGCACAAAAACCTAAAAATATTCAGTGACATAAAAATATATCAAGATAATTGTTTTCAAGGGGAAAAAGTGTTTCATTAGATATGTTCTTTCACATTGTGGAAAATGACCTTACCCTCATCTGTGGAACAAATTATTTCAAAATGAAAAACTGAAACATTGTTTCACACCCCAAAATAAAACAGGTTAACCTTTTGCTTTTTTCCTATTTGGCTGAATCTTTATTTGCTGATTTTGACTCAACTTCACAGGTGGTTTTGTTTGGCCTAAAAGTGCATTTTCAGCTAAATTAGTACTTTCCAGTGTTTTTCTGTCTATGTCTGTTTGGTGTCTCCTTTACTAAGTGAGCTCACTGGAAGAAAACTGTCTTTTCTGTAAGAAAGTCAGTGCCACCTCTCACTTTCTATATTCTAGTGTTCAAAAGATGCTCTTTTTAAAAATAGTTTTACACTGGGTGCATCTATGCCCAGAAAACAAATGTTATTTAGACAATGTCTTTTTTCTAGGTAAACACCTGATTTTATTTTTATGTGAGCGATTTAGAGTGAACATTTTTTAAAGCCGCTCAATGAACTAAGGAGAGCGGGAAGGGTTTCTACTGTTCCTCCTGCTATCCCTGCCACTGCCATTGCTTTCGAAGAGCATCAGCAAAAGCATTTGTGGTGTTAAGGCGGGTGCTCGCCCTGCGCTTGTCCTGTGCTTGCTCGGTGGCTCGGCCGGGCACGGGGAGCCCCCGTCCCCCTCTCAGCAGGGCACAAATTGTCCATAGGCTTCTGCACTCTTCTGTTGCACTGGTTTTTTTCCCAAGTGTTCATTTTCTCCCTTATTAATTTCTTGCCACCTTTGGCTGCTTCATGAATGATTGAAGGAAAATTCCCCGTTACTGCCACCGCCTCGTAGTGTGGGAGTTTCTCAGCTACAAGACCGTGCTCTTCGTTATGCTCTTCTGAGTAGTTATCTCTGCAAAACCCTTCAAAGCGTCAGTGGCTTGTAAGGAATATAGTGCTGTCTTCCTGAGCCTATGGATTAGCAAAGATAAAACCGCTATCAGGGAGAAACGCCCCGCTCGGCTTAGTGTGTGACTGATGCTGAATCCCAAGGGGAGGGCTGGAAGGGGGACTCGGACAGCAGCAGCTAATTTTGACGATCATTTCAGCAGAAGCTTCGGTGAAAGATGTGCTCTGCCCACAAGCTGTGGAAGTGCCAAAGGTATAGGATGGCCGCACTGAACCGTCAGCTCATCCGCCTTTGTCCAGGCAGTTCTGGGCTTGTCAAGCCTGTAAATATCAAAAAGTCCTCGGCACATCACAAATGAGGCACTGCGAGGGATGAAAGGCAAATATCCACACACACAGCTGAGCAGTGCTGGTTTATGGTCAGACACTTCCAGTCAAAAATAGGAAAAGCCGTTGCCATCCTACGCGGGCTCAGCAGGACCAGAGACCTTGCAGAAGGGCAGGTTCAGCTTTCGGGGGGCTGCGAGGCAGTGAGGACTCCCAGGCTGGGCTGGCGGGGTCTGGTTGTGGGTACGATTTAGCAACGGTAAGGCACAGAGCTACCCTAAGGTAATTTTTCTTTCCATGGATCATGTTCAACAAGCACCTGTGTGTCAAGCAAAGCAATACGTAGCCACAAGACGTTTAATCCAGACGCACCTCCAGCTGGCCGACGCAGCCTGGCCGGGGATGCTGCAGCATCCTGGAGTCCTGCAGCCCTGGGAGCTCAGCAGTGCTTTAGGCTCATTTGTAGAATATAAACTTGACAGTTACACGAAGTTTGCATGTCCTAAATACTGTTCTCTGCGGAAACCGTACGGTACCTGAAGTGAAATACGGAGTTAGGAGGTGAATGATAAATGTGACGAAGGTGCTTCCCAAACGAGGGCTCTGCTGCAGGCAGCGGGCAGAGCCGGTCCTGGCCGGGAGAGCTTTGCTTGTGTCCCTGGGGGATGTTGGATGTCTAACCAGTTTGACTTTCTACTGTGTTTTGTCTTAGCTCTTCTTTTTTTCTCCTTTTTTTTTTTTTTAAAACAGATAGCCTAAACATACAGTCTTCAGATGAAGGTGCCTATACCTCCAAAAGTTTTATATGCACATTTTGAAATAGATTTCTTTTTCCTTTCTGGTCATTTAGTTACCTAATAATAATGACACATACAAGAAAGGCACTGGAGAAAAATCTGTCTGCTGTTGTATTTTTGTTTGGGTTTGGTTTGGGGTTTGGTTTTTTTTTAACACTGGTCAGCAATAATTATTTTAGCCATATGCTAGCTAAAAAGACTGATAATGTAAGATTTGTGAACTAAGCTTCTAAGTTTGCAGTACGTTGATTAACTTGGGTATGTGAAAAGGGAGCTACGCTCAATAAAAGAGTATTTTGCAGCATTTAGATGTTTTCATTTAATTGCCTAATAGTGATCATGAACATACTATTCTATAAAACTCATCATGAATGACAAACAAAGCACATCGTTTTTTAACATGACTATATCCCTTGTAGTTGAAAGTTCTGAGAGTGTTTTAGTGTGGTCTGCTATACCAAAATATTTAGATTATTATGAGATTTTAGTACTAAAGATAAACATACACCCTGTTTTTACTGTTTCAAGTAAAGTTTAGTGAATGACTGACGATTTGTTGATATACAACTGTGGGAAAACACTGCAGTGCTCTAAATGTATATTTTTATTTGGGTTTATTATATTTAGTATATGGTTGAATGAAAACTGAAGTGTTTACTACAGTTGGATCATTGTAAAAACATCTCTTACCTCGTCATTTTGTCTGCTGTGAAAAAGTACTTTCCTCTTCTTTTTTTCTTTTCTTTTTTTTTTCAAATTGACCATAGACAGTCAATGTTAACATTTAGACTCCTAGTAGCAGTAAATGCTGGGTTTTATATATATAAAAGAAAAACTTGATTTTTTTTCTTTATGAACTTATTATATAACTTTGTGATTTTTATCTGATTTTATTGTAACATAAAGTTGTTTTATGTAAAAATATATAGTTTAAGTAAAATCTCTTGTCTCACTGTCTTCTTTGACTTTGGAAAATGAACATCCTTGTGGCTGCAAAGCTGAACTCAAGGTAATGCTGACCTTTGATAAGAAGAATGTGGTTTTGGTCTATACATACGGTTTAGTGCCCTAGATAATCTTAAAAACTCTTTTTCAGGAGGTGGAGCTTTAAAATGTTTGTCTTGCTTCACTGTAGGCTGTTAGCTCATCCAGAGGGGGGTACAGGATTGGGGTGGGTACATACATACTAAACTGGAAAAGTAATATCTAGAAATAGTTCGGCATGAAATTTTGGACTTAGTGCATGCTGAGAAAGGCCTATTGCTAGGAGAAGGCTTTTTGTCACCCTGTTTGGGGGACGCCCAGGACCGAAAACCCTCCTGTGATTCTGTAACTGATGTAAGAGCCCCTGGTGGCAGCTAGAGCTGGTATTTTCTCTGGAGGAACCACCTAGGACTCAGAAGTAACCCTCTGAATTGAAATTAGAAATGTTTTGACACCAGTCATCTCCTGCATCAGCTTATAGCGGTTAGTAAGAGCCCTCTCAGAAGAGGCCGTTTCCCAAGGTCCCTGCTGGTGTCCGGCAACACGGTCCACACTCAGCACATCCCTGGCGAGGGGACAAGGCTGAAGGCCATCTACAGACAGTACACAATGATGCTCTCAGCATTGCCGTATTCATCGTACAGAAGCAGGGTTTGCTGTCTTTGCACCAAACCAAGCTTCCCCAAAGGAAATAAGAAGGTTTGAAGACTGTTAAATGGCTGAGGCTCGTCGTGCCTTTGTTACTCTGGGCTACAAGGCTGCAAATGTCAGCTTTGGGGTGAGCGAGAAATGCGTCTGCCCCTGACCTTTCGTCGGAGCTCTTCTACCAGGAGCCATCAATAGCTCTGACAAGCAGTTCAGCAAATTCCGGCAGTCGCTGAATAACCAGTAGCTATAAAAGCAGCTTATTTGTACTGTAGTAAAATGCAAGTAACCGTCTCTAATTCTTAGCAAAGAAAGAGCATTCATCTATTTGGATTTGCATAATTATAAAGCTGAGTCCAATAGAAGTACCTGTGTGTGCATCCCATCACCGACAGTTATCAGAAACAAGCCGCGTTCTCCTGTTACCGAGCGAGCCGATGATCCCACAGTATGCATGTCCATTTACCCGCGACGGTACCCCTCCCCAGTCCTGCATGGGGAAGTGCCTCGTGCCGCCGTTGCGTGGAGGTGCCTGTTCAGTACAGGCACACCGGACACTTCTGTAGGCTAATCGCCTCATTAAGCCCAGGATATATTTTTAGCATTGAGAAAGTCACTGGTCTGTGTGAAAGGCTGTTGTAATGCAGGCGACCAGCATTTCCAAAAGAAAGGAGTGATGCTGCCAGCCGGGAATTCTGCTGCTGCTTGTCTGTGATCCCTTAATTTTCATGTTCCACTGAATTCGTATCAGAAAGCTCGGGGAGCCTCCTCAATGGGGTTTGTACTTCTGCAGTTACCCATTAAACAGCGTTTTACCTAGCTGCGTGACACTGAGCTGTGATGTGCCACCTTGGGATGTCTGATGAAAATATGCGCTAAGGTGAGATGAAGTTTAATGTTTGACACCTAAGCGGATGAATGACCCTAGAATATGTACTCCTTCTGGTTAGCTTGTATTCTTTCAACAGCATAGGAGAAGCTAGGCCCTAATTTCCTTCTATTTGGAGGAAAAAACCCACCACGCCACCATGGAGGAGGCCTGTATAAAAGAAGTATAGTGGATGAGATCCCTGAGCAGGAACAGGCTTGCTCTCTCTGTAACGTGTGTAACTGGTGACAGGGCTGAACTTACATAAAATTCAACATTATTCTGTCCCACGCACTCCGAACACTTTTAATGTTCCGCACTTTTCATCTAAAGGCATGTCTGCACCAACAAGGGAAGAAAAGAGGATGTGTTAATTATATATTATTCTCTTGTCTCCCCACTTCCTAGGAGACTTGAGCATTTATGCACAAATCTACTGATACATAGAGAAATGTGCATACATTTTTCTTTTATTTCTTTTTACCTCCTAAGAAGTATTCAAAAGCTTGTAAATCATTTTAATGATTTACAATATTAAATATCCTTTACATAATCAGCACTGCCAACCAGAGCAGAACAGCAGCATCAGTGAGCCTAATACGTAACGGGCTAATCTTCTCCTGCAAACAACTGAAATGTACGTTAGATATAAAAGTATAGCAATAGCAGCTGAGAAAGGAAAGCCAGGCAATGAATGTAGCTGGGACTCTGACCTGCAGCGGTGGCGCAGCCATGCTTCGGCCACTGAACCGACTGGAGCAAAGTCCGACCATCCTTCCAAAGCGGAAAAAATATACCCTGCCAGGTGCGCTGCCAGGTTTGATCTCAGCGAGCAACGCTAAAACCGGCCGTCCAAAGACTCGTAAAGCAGCTCTGCAAAGGCCGTGCCAGTAACCTGCACACGACTTTCCATTCTATCCTTTAACACGTGTCAGAGTAGCGCCGCCATGTAGCTGTCCCAGGCCGTGAAGATCTGAGACCTGGTGAATTTTAAAAGCTTGGCTAACCTTTGCAAGGCAAACATCTCCAATCTTATTGCAATAATGCATTGCTGGGAACATTTGACAGTTCATCGCAGCCGAGTGGTACTTAACTCTGACCTCTGTCTGCGAATTTTTCGAAGACGGATCTCCGTGCTATGAAATTCCCTTTGGGTCTTAACACTTTCCTTGAAAACCGAATATGTTTTAATAACTTTTCAGAACTGTTAGATCTTCTCAGAAGCACTGTCTGAAATGAAATGATCTCTAGATGGAAAACTGCGGGCTTTTATTTGGGTTGAAAATAAGAAATTTTTGTGTGCCAATACGGGGCCCAGCTTCTGGCTTTAAGGCCGGTACCCCAAGCGTACAGGCACGGCACTTTTAGAAACATTTTATTGAATCAGTCCTGCTTGAGCAGAGCTTTGGGACCAACCGTTCTCCACCATAAAATGCATCTCTTCATAAACACGTGCATCCCTCTGTTGGTCTGCAGCAGTGGTTTGTATCCAGGATCCCAGAGCTAAACCCCATGCAGCTTTCCGGGACCGTGCTTCCAGGCACGGCTGGATGCTGCAGTCTGAGTGAGGGCTTAAATACCCTGAACAACGTTTCTTGACAATGGTTTGCATTTAATTAGTCAAATTTATGAGCAGATACATCTATTGGTACATGAAGCACGTTGATTTGAGTATTTTTGTTTTCCTTTCGTGTCCTCTTCATTCATTAGTACTGGCAGTCTATGAAAAAGAAATCTGTGGTTGCTGTAATCAAGAGAGATTGAGCTCTTGCTTTTCCCCCAACTTTCCATCATTGAATATGATTTGTTGCATATGCCCTGGATTGTGCTTAATGTATGCTGGCTGGAGGGAATTCAGACGTTCAGGGAATTATAAATAATACCAGCTCAGGCAACCTTTTTGCATTATCATGTCACACTGAAGTGTATCAGTTTTCAAAGCTATTTTCTTTTAGGTTTTTGCCATTTATTTCGTTGCTACCATTAGCCGTGGCTTTCATTTTTCTGCGGATGCAGGTTTGCACTGTTCATTAGCCTGGAGATGAATGGATGCAAAACGAGATCCCTGAGTTCCCTGAAGAGAAAAGAACCCAGAAAAGAAACAAAGTATTTATGTCTTTCAAATCCCACTTATTTACAGCAGTGTTGGGTGCATTTATAAAGGTAATCCCTGGCTCTGGAACCTGAAAAATTGGAGTGATTCACTTTCACCTTACGCTGCGGAGGTCCCGCAGTCATCAGCACAGTCATTTCAGTGGGAGGGGAATGGCTTTAGGACAGGGGTGAGACAGACACACGAATGCTGTTTAATAAACAAGAAGGAAAAGAAGCATAGATGCATCGCACTGCAGCCTAGCTCTTCTAAATCAGGGGGTTTAACATTTTGTATGCCTTATTGGTCAGACAAAAGACAGCCAGGGGCTGTATCTTGGTCCTTCTGTAAGGTGAGATGCAGCAGCCCTTGCCAATCCACAACTTCAGCTGCCCTGCTTTGTATCTCGTAACTGGGTACTGGGGACAGAAGGTGAAACCTCTGAGCTCCAGATGGTTTTGAACAAACTCCGGACAATTTTCTTCAGATATGGTTGCTGTAATGGATTTGATTTTTTTATACTTTCTGGATAAACCAACATTGCTGATCACAGTTAGCTCCTCTTTAGAAAAGAAATATAAAGACACAGACAGGCTAGTACTGATGTAGAACTCCTTGTTTCCATGTGTGATAAATACATATAAAAGCCAACACTAGCACTGGTGGGGGTGTGCAAACAGGGACTGAGGCGCACGTTTCAGCAAATTAATTTGGGCTGCCTTTGTCTTGCAGACTGGCTTATTTTGTGCAAAATGTGGAGCAGTACTGGCAGGCCTCATCCCGAAGCCTCCTTTGGGTCACACCAGGCGACTGTGGTGGAGCCTGGTGGCCTCAGCAGACCTGTGTCACAGGAAAGCATTGCTTGTCACTAGATGCCTGCTTCACCTCTGGTCCAGATGTCTCCTTGCCCATTTAAAGCTCATTATAGATATACAGATGACTGCAGCCCTGCTAGACTGCCATTCGCTTCGCCCTGGGGAATACCGCTGCTGTCGCTGGCAGTCATCCCGCAGGGATGGAGGCTGGTCCACAGAGCCAGCCCCATTTCTGCCAGCGGGTATGGCATGGGGAGACCCTGCCCTCAGGGGAGCAGGCAGCTGCCTCGCGTGGAGGCAGAGGCACCGGCGCGCACCGGTGAGCAATGCCGGGAGGCAACAGGAGTGTCACACGCACAGGCTGTGCCTCCGCGGCGTGCAGCCCTTCTCCTTGCAGCAGATGCTTCCCGGAGCGTTCACACGTGCAAAGCGCTCCTTCCGGCACAGCACTTCTGTGGGGCACTTCTGCCTTACCGCTCTGTGTGCCTGCACACCCATGCACACTTTTCAGTATTTTTATTCCAAAATAGTGGGCCTGCCGGCTTGGGAGAAAGGGGATGGAGCAGAGCTCTCCATGTAGGCTGGGGGAAGCGTAGGCGCTTGATTCTATTTCGCTGTCACCTCTGCTTCGCAGGAAGAGACCGTGGGAAGGGCAGTGACTCACTTGCTGATGAACAGTGATTTGAGCGTGTCTCCAGGAGCGGGACAGATTCATTTTGTCACCCCCAGCGTCTGCACTGCCCACTGCCACGGTGCCAAGACACGCGGATACCACGCTGCTGGCGTCGGAGCTGGCTGCCTTTCAACCCCTTCTCGGTGAGAAGAGAATGGAAACCGGGGGCGGAGCAGAGGCTGCTGCTGGTTCTCAGAAAAATACCTTTCGGTTCTGCAAAGACACCCATGGGATGGTGTTTAGACTATTGCCTTGGGAAAGAAGGGCGGTGTAAATGTCTTTATGACACTAAGAGTGACTAACTGACTCTTTCAAGTGGGTGTAAACCCAGTCTCCCAGTAGGACACTGAGTTTCTTCCCCAAGCTGCAGCCTGACCAGCATTTCCCCAGACTGCTTGCCCTTTGGCTACCAGCAGAGCAGCGCTATATGTTGCTGTGGGTTGGGGGGTGCATGTGCTCCCTTTCCATCAGGACACCCTTGTTCAGGGCTGGCCCCGAGCCCCAGCCACACGACCCCGCTTACCGGCAGCCAGCTGCCCGGGGAGGCTGCTTTTCACCCCTGTCCTCAGTGCTTTGCTGGGGAGCTGGGGCAGGAGGGGGATGGAGTGGAAAATGAGCAACCGTAGTTTTGCTAAATAGTTCTCTGAGCAGTTTGTGGCTCACTCTTACTGCAAGAGCGATGGCTTTGCTAAACATGGCTTGTTTTACAAAGCATTTTCACAAGTAGCTGAGCTGTTAATGTCACTGCTACCTGAGCAGATTTAATTGTGCTGCTGCTTGCTTTCAGCTGAGCATGACATGCTGAGAATGAAAATCACATACCTTTTCACCAGGAAAAAAATGCCGTGTTCTGGAGCGGTTTCGAGTGTGTGTTTCCCCCAGGGATTCATTCACATATTGTTCTGAGCTGCTTTTGCTGCCAAGGTTTGCTGTGGCATTTATTAAAAGATGCCTTCAATACCATTCACCTTTTATCATCGCCACGGGTTTAATTGAAATGATGTGTCCCTCTTTCCTACCAATATCACATTATTATGGTGTGTAGTGCACAAATGTGCTCTCGGCTGCAAACAGGAAGTTTTGGAATTAAAACCACACTTTTCAAGTGAGGGCATGCATAGCCTTAAATCTCATTTTCTCCAAAGGGTGCACACTTATCTACCAACCTCTTCTTTGTAAAGAAGGATTGAAAAAAAGAAGCATTTCCCGTCTTTTTGTTAGGCCTAATGAATGCCTTCATACTGATCATCTTTCTCCGTCTTGCTCCTGGTGTCCTGGCGTACATGTGCATCTTCTTATTTCAAGGAATAAAAGAAATGAGTGGAAATGATTGAAGGATGGATCGTGGGCACTGACCTGCAAACCTTCCCGGGCACCACTTCAAACCCAGGCACGTTCAATAGTTCCCGTAGTCCCACAGGGTTTCTGTGGCCCCTTGGACACGAGGGCAGCAGGAGGCCAGCGGTGGCTGCACAGCGGTGACGGCACCGCTGGGATCTCAGCCCTGGCCCGGGTGGGCTGGCAGGGCGGCGGGTAATGCTCTTGCCTCGCCTGGGGCAAGAGACACCCCTGGGCCAGCTCCTCTGCAAGGGGGAGAGGAGGAAAGGCCTTGTAAAGACCAGGTTAAACCTTGATTTTTGGTAGAAACAGAAGTTTAGTGGTTTTTTGGTTTGGGGTTTTTTTTTTTCTTGTTTTTAACAGGAAAGCAGAGAAAGGCAAATGCCTGCAGCAGTCGGGCACGGTGTGGTTCGCACAGGCGAGCAGGCTGCTCGTGCAGCACCCCAGCTGCTGCCAACCGTGCATCTTAGCAAACAGCTGAGGAGAAGGAAACGCATGTGGTTTGAATGGAGATAGGCTTTGGAGCTTTTAACACAATTTGATATTAGGTGAAGTACTTTTAGAGCATGTTTATAGCTCTCTGTATATAGAAACACCCGCAGTTCCCAAGCACCGGTGGTGAGGACTGGGCATCTCCCAGCTCCAGGCAGAGTCCCCGTCCCTTGTGCAAACAGCAGTAACTCCATGACATGGGGGTGAGATGTTTCCTTTTGCTGAGAAGCCCATAGGCTATCTTTGTGCAAGCACATTGTATAAATCAGCATCAGTTTCCAAATAGTCTTAAATTAATTCAGAGAGGCTCTTTGAACATGCATGGATGAAGTGACATACTTGCTCAAGCCCCTGTAAGATCAGAGTCTGGATCACTTCAGAGTGTTCACACTCAGACTTGATTTGCTTGATTCAACACCATTTTGCAGGGGGAAAAAAAAAAAAAGTCAGTATCCCGCTTGTGAGTCAGCCCTGTGTGCTGAACTGGGGGTCTGGTTATGGAGGAGCTTCCTAAGTCCCAAAAAGTGGCACGTCGACAGAAATGCTGACAAATCCATAGCTGCACTGGCATTACCAGCTACAGCCACAGTGCTCCTCCGCACGGCGGGTAACGCTGCCACGACTCTTCTCTTGCTGTGATCAAAGCGCTGGGATTTCAAAGCGAAATTCTTTTAGTCAGACCAAGTAGTCTTTGAATACATTAACTTGAAACCTCCCTAAAAATACTAGCAGTTGCTGTCTGGAGTGCCCACGTCTAGTTAGAGAAATCACAAGCCACAGCAATACTGATTTATAGAAATTAATCTCTTCACCTCATTACTGGGCTTTCCAGCAAATCTGTGCATTATTAACTCTTTAAAGCCAGACAACTGTATTTTTTCAGTTTAAACAAACTGATTTCTGCAGCTGGACAGTCAGGGCAGACTATTGCCACCGAGAGATTCATTCACTAGCCCAGGGTGAGATACTTTAAGAAGGGTCTTAAATGTCAAAGAGCTGTCACAGCAGTTTTGCAGGTTACTATTAAGCTAGTCTGGTAGAGCTGGTCATCATGGAGCCAACCCGCCACTCCCGTTTCTCCCATTTTGTCCATCAGCCCTCGCACGTTGCTGAAAGCACGTGGCACCAGCAGCTGCCCCGAACCTGCCGGAGCATGCTGAGGTGGGAAGGTGCCTGCTGAAGCCTGACCTCAAATCCAGATTAAGGCCTCTCTCCTCTTGACACTTGCAGGTGGCTTCTCTTGAGTGCCGCATCAACCCGGAGTAAATCAGCCTCAGAGCACTGGGGCCATTTGGGGCCATTTCCTACCCACCATTTCCTCTGCAGCCCGGTGCCAGCGGCACACGTAGGTCATATGTCATACCACGACAGGTCATAGTCATGGAGAGCCAGAAGAAAAATCTGAGGGTGATTCAGTAAGGTTTTTTTTCAGTCGTCTTACATTTGGGCATCTCTCAGAAAATGAGCTGTGGTTTCCCCCACAGAGCAAACTGAGCCTCGAGGCAGTAAAACAGCGAGCTCGCACGCATCGGCTGGCCACGGGCTGCAAACCTCTCCCTGCTGCAGCGCAGCAGCAATACCAGCAGCACCTCGAGCGTGTGTTTGTCTAACCCGCTTTTAAAGATTGCCAGTGACAGAAACCCCACCACCTTCCCAGGCAACCTGTCCCTGCACCTCTCTGCTCTCACTGTTTGTGAGAAAGGTTTTCCTACCATTAACCTGATCCTTCTGTCTGTAATTTAAGCCCGTTATCTCCCTGTGAACATGAAGAACAAATTACTCCCCTCCTCTTTGCAGCAGCCTTTTATGTATTTGAAAACTGCTCTCTTCTTTGGGGTAATGCCAGTGCTTTTGGTGTTTTCCCTGGTCATGTTTCTGCCATCCAGGAGCATTGGTGCTCTGGCCGCTGCCTCTTGCCAGGAGCTGCACCCGTGGGCATGGCCGGGACCCCACCATCGTCTCCGGGCATCGTGGCTGTGCAAGGGCTGCTCTGCATCCTGGGAGCCCTATTCCCATCAGGGTTCATCTCTGCTGAGTAGCATCCTTCAAATTTTGGTAGTGAACCAAGTGGCAAGGATATTTGATAGAGGTGAAATCTTCCACACCAACTAGAAAATTGCTGCAGCACATTTTTCACAGAGCACATCTATTGGGCCATACTGCAAATGAAGCGGGCTTCAGAAAACAGGTGGGTTCAGACAGTTTCTGAGTGGGCATTTAAGGAAGTTTTTCAGCCTGGGATGTAGAGAGCTCTGTTGAACACCCGAGATCAGCTCCCAGCTGAGCTTCAGGCACGGTTGCAAAAGAAAACTCTAGGTAGGAGAAATCACTGTCCAGTGT
Organism: Mycteria americana; assembly: GCF_035582795.1. NCBI lineage: Eukaryota > Metazoa > Chordata > Aves > Ciconiiformes > Ciconiidae > Mycteria > Mycteria americana. The sequence continues at coordinate 59,752,411 of NC_134370.1, read as the reverse complement.
CACTGTTACTCAGCTGGCCTCTCCTGGGTAAAATTGCAGCTGTTAAACACACAAAAGGTGTAAGATTTGTTGGAGAAATTGCAACTCACTTATCCTCTGCATACTTTGAACTGCTGCATTTAACTCCTTAGCATTGTAGCTGAGAATTCAACCCTAGTAATAAAACGGCGAAGGGCTCTGCCCTGGACTCTGAGCTGACATTTGGCCAGAGGGACAAGCCGCAGGAAGGCAGCCGAGCCTCTGCTCTCTTCCCCTCGGCTTTAAATAACCACGCTGCTAAAGGGCACAGCCTGCGTGAGGGCAGCTCTCAGCCCCAGCACCAGCCCCCTCTGCCCTCCCCATGCCGCTCCCCGCTGCTGGCCGAGCACCCCCTCTGCCCAGGGTAACCCTGGGGAGGAGATCTCCACTCTCAAAGGACCAGATTTTGTCCTCAGTTTCGCTCTATGGGAGGAATTCAGCTGGAGTTTGAACACGCAATAAATTCTCCCCTGCTCCCCCCCAGCCCAGCATGGCCCTTGCGCCCAGGTCGAGCTCAGGGGCAGGCAGGGTGGCGCGGGCGCACTGCGGCACCGTGCCCGCCAGCTCCCCTCTGCAGACATCGCGTCAGAAGCGTTGAGTAAGAACTGACCTGTGCCGCTGCTGCTGCCGCTTTTGTCTCCATTTGGTTTGATGGCAGTGGACAAAAAAAAAAAGGGGGGGGGGGCATTTTTTTTTCTGAGTTCCAAATAGCAGTAGGTGCTGAAACAGTAAAAAATGAACCCCCAGCTGCTGCTTCTGCTTCTCGCATGAAAACTGTTGCATACATATTTACTGTGCTGATTAAACAGATCTGCTACTCTACAGTAAAACAGGGAATTAAAGCACTGTATTTGCAATTCTGTTACCAAATTACAATTCATAAATATTTGAGAAAATAAGGGCATTTACATATATGGTCAGTGACAGAGCACAGCTGCTGTATGGCTGCCACTTGCTATGAAAAACCAGAGTACCCTGGTGTGAGTAATGCTTACTTCACAGCAGCATCCTAAAATGAGAGCACTCTGAATCCACTTCTTCTGTCAGGATATATTTTTATTAAGGGTCAGTATAAACTCCAAAAGAAACTTTGAATCATTTTTGTCATTATCTACCCAAAATAGAAACAGTCTCTAAATTGAATGTAGCTGAATTTTTAAATAGTCAGGTTCCAGGCACAATGCAAATATCTGCCATTTATAAGGCTATCAGGTAATTTAAATTCATGAGAGTAGCTATAAACACATATTGATGTTCTCAGTGGAGAAATACAGCTCTGTATTACAGAGCTAGATCCCAGAAAACGTTATATACAATATTTTGGCTCTTCCTTTCATGCCAACGTTCATTGGAAACGTAGATGTATGGAAAACAGTTAGCATCTAAAAATCCTCTACATTTAAGCTTCCAGCTAAAAATTAAACTTTTCAGTAATTACTAGTGTTTATTTCAAACTTGATAATTTTTCCAATCAGCATTACCAAGCCCATTCATAAGTGCACACTTTATAACATCATGATAAATGGAGTATCTACTTAGTTGAGAGTGAGCTGTATTAGACAAGCAAAATGTTAAAGAAATTTCTGGACAATGGAGGTAGGAATGAGAGGTTCCAGATTATGCTAAGTTTTCTGGTCTGCCTCTATCACCACATATTTGGTTCTACTTTTATCTGAAAATATAGATTTTCAGTTAGTTTTTCACTCCTTAAACTGTGTTGTGATAGCATTACCTACTGTGTAGTAACAAGTTAAACAATGTATGTTTCAATCCAACATTTTAGCTGTCTTCAGATGTGGTGAAAATTCTACATGGTTGAGACAGAAATACCTATTAATGCAAGCATATTTTGGAGTATGATCTCTCATGCAAAAATAATGATTTTCAGCTCCTGTAGAAAATCAATAGGATTCTTTTACTTTACAAGACATTTTGGACTGTGAGAAGAACACACACAATGACGCTGTTCTTTCATTTTGAAAGGGTCAGTCTTCTACAACGTGCAAAATGAGACAGACACTCTGTTCCAGTCAGTATGTCTGTTACTGTGAATTGGTTAGCCATCCCATTCTCCATTATTCTGCTCATTGTTTTCCTCTTCTTCAGAATCAGCAGACACTTTCTTAATTCGCTGGATGACTGCCTTAATGCTTCTCTCTAGCTCATTAGTGGATCCTTTACTGACAACTTTCTCAGTATCTCGATTCACTTTTCTTAGTTTAACTCCTTGCCTTATGGCAGAGAGGATGTTGTCTTTTAGAGAGGCATAGGGATTTGGCTGTTCCACTTTGCGAAGATGAACTTCACTGCGTTTTAGAGAAGCCAAAACCTCATCCATGGAACCTGCAACAGATAAATCTATTGTTACCAGCAGAAAGAACAAGACAACCACACTTAGAGGTATAAAACCCTACCCAAGTGTTCAGGGTTTTTCCTTTCATCTTTGCTACAGACAGGAAAAACACTGGTCTGTTCTGGCACAGACTCTTTCAAGCTTCTGCAACATCAGGCTCTGGAACTGCTTTTAAAAAGCAGTTAAAGCTTTTATATTTTGAATTGAGAATCCAACACGTCTTCAACATTATACAAGGTTGTGCTCTAAGAAAGAAATTATACACAAAGGGAGATGCTTCTTTTTCATTACAACTTTATGGGCTTTCAAAAAAATTTCACTGAACCAAAAAATCTCTTGTATTCTGTATTAGAAACAATCATACCATTCCTCCTAGCTCGCTCAGATGCCTGCTGAGACTGTCGATTGCCTTTTTGCTCAGCCAAGAGAAAAATGAAAGTATTTGAGTAGAAGGGCTTGAAACTGCACCACTGAAGTCAGTAGGCGCCAGATCAGGCCCTAAGCAGGCAGCTCTTTTCTGTATGGACTTAAAAAATAATTCCCATTATACAACATGATTTAAATCTCAGGCGTATGTTTCTGAACTTCAGACCATAAAGGACACCATACTGAGAGAGCTTCCACTAGTTCTCTTGATACACACCGTTAATTTGCGTTTTACTCCTTCTGTTGGATTCTTTGTTGCTTAGCTTCAGACTGTCGGACAGGGAGGCAGTTTCCCTGGACAGCAGTCAACTCCTACAGCCATAGGTTCAGACCATCTGTGCCTCACAGCTAGAAGTATTTTTGCCATGCACAGTGCACAGAAGGTTATGCGATTAACATCAAGCACCTGAAATGTAACATTCTGCTAAATCCTGTGGTACCTTCAGAGACGGAGATGCCAGAAAAGGATCAAGCAAAGATCCACCAAGCTGTCTTACAAATCCTTCAGTAAGAAAGCCTTAAGTCTATTAATCAAATGGGCTGCCTGGTAAAAGACTAGTCAGACTAACAAATTATAAAAGAAGTTCCCCTTGGAAAGTGTGTTAAGACATTACAGACAATATTTTCAACACATATGAACCTCTCCTGGCTTTTCACGTGTAACTAAAACCAACCTGTTTATGACTGTTTCAGTAAGTTCCTGTGGCAGGAACTTTATCCATTACTATTACAGCAATTAACATGCTGGTTTTCTTCATGAAACAGGTGTAAACAACCAATCAGACCTCTCCAATAAACAAAAAGGATTTTTCTTATCCAAAAATAATGAAAGGACATCAATGTTAGGATGTGAATGGTTGTAAATACTAGCTACTAGCAAGGCTGTTCCAGTAGCAATCAGACTACTCTGGTGTACAACTCCTGTTGCTAATCAAAGCTTCTTAAGAGTATCTGTGGTACAGTTATCCCATGGACCTCCCAGACTGAAGTCCGCACACTGATCCACTGGATGCACAGTAGTTTGTCATGGTAACTCAACTGCGTCTCAGCCCTTCAGCTGCTTGTACTTCCCCACACCTTGGAAGAACTGAAAATGCTGAACTTTCCTTGGTATTTCTGCCTGTGGTTTGCCTCTTAACTGAGAGGATACAAAGGTTGCTTTAGATGTATTGTGAATAGTCTGAAAAGGAAAAGGAATGTACCACATTTAAAGGCATGCTTCATTCTAACATAAGCTCCACTGTGAAAAACGACAATAAAAAATTGCTGCCTTCCAACTTAGATCAATCTCCCTGACATAGTCAAAATATCTGCTTGCTTTAAAGATAAAAATAAGCCTGTTAGCAGGATGTAACCAGTGCAGCCTTGGGAGGCTGCTGAGCTCTGTTCTCATTCAAACTACTGTTTCAATTGCCGAGTTCAGCCTTCAATTACACCTGCATGATCTTGCTAACAAAGCAGAGGTGTAACAGAGTGGAATTTTTGCCCTAGGAATGTTAGTATGCCAAAGCTATCCATCTGCCTTTCAAATCCTCGTTGAATTCCGCATGAATTCTCTTAAGAAACCTTTATTTAGAAACCAAGCAAATAGGAAGTGGACACAGGCTGTGCATACCTTAGAAATGCAAGCAGCTAGTACATAGATCATAAACATTAAAGTGCAGCCTTAGTACAACCACAAATTGACCCACAGTGGTCTTCTGACTGGACAGGTGATTAATCCTCAATCAAAATTCCATATTCAGTTCAAAAGTTGCAAAATTGTGGCAAGAACAAACGTGGTACTAAAGGTTGCTTCTCACCAAACAACATGAATAAGCCCCCTCCCCTTGGAATTTCTTCTGATACCTTCCTACCTATTACAACAGTGGGATTTGCAGTGTCGTAAGAAATGCAGGTCCTGAATTAAGATCTCCACAGAACTAGCAGTGCTGTGATTAAGCACAGTTTAAACTTGTAAGGCTGTACTTAATAAATGTAGGATTCCAGGAGAGATTCAAGTTCAAAAGTCCTAAAAGATTGACCTGTTCCATTTGACAGCACTTCCCCAAAAATGTGGAGTCACACACTCTGAGCATCAGGACCCTATCAAGTGTATCCAACAGGATACACAAATCATTGTTACTCATTTAGCATCCTGAGTTATGGTCAGTGTTATTGTATGTGGTTTCTTAGACTAAGCTTTCCAAGAGCTTCATTCTCTTGAGCAAGACTGCACACTATTCCTGTCCAGAACCAGAGAGAGGGAGAACAGAAAAATACAGGAAACAAAAAAAAAAAGAACACCAGTCGATATGAGCCTTCTTACCTATGTAATTATTTATAGACCTCCTGGATGAGTCATCCTGTTTGTGCAGTGCAGGGCTTTCTGTGGGGCCATCAGAGCTAAGGGGAAGTGGCTTATCCTCTATTGCTGATGGTGTCTTTAACTGGAGAGGTAAGGGAGGAGGTGGGGGAGGAGGGGGTAAAGGAGGGGGGGGCGGAGGAGGTGGTGGTGGTGGTGAGGATGGAGAGACCATCAATCCCTCACTGTGCTTTTGTTGCTCTGAGTCACCAGCAGTAACAAAAATCTGGACAGGTATATCTGCTGGGGTATTCTGATGTGAAGCTTTTGATTCTTTGGCTTCTACTAGCAGTATGCTCTTTGGCTGCTCTGGAGCTGCCCTTGCTCTTGACGAAGGTGGAGGGGACAGTACTGCAGCCTGCTGAGTGATGCTTCGTGGCAACTTGGGACTGAGAGGCTGGGAACGAGATGTTTTCAGAACAACATGAGCTGGACACTTCTGAAAAACGAATCATAAGGCAGGAGGTCACATCTCCATTGGAATGGCCAAAACATCAACCCCAAAGAGACAAAAAGCCACAGAGTACAGACCTGTCCCACTCACCCATTCAAGCACAAAATTGAACCCTGAACAGATTTAAATTAATATCAAGGTATTTCTTTCAAAGCTATTTCCTCACTTGTATTCTTTGCAACAGGTTCTGCACCTGGAAACTATAATCTTAGTGGATTTAATCCTCTCGACTCATCACACGCAATCCTATTTTAGGCTATCCAAATGGTTGTCTCTGATTTGGACCGTGCTCACACGTGAGCTATGGCTACTTTCTGACGTGGTGTTTTGACACCATTTAGGACTACTGTAGTTTACAGTACTTGCCTCCCTGAATGTTTTCAGCCTCTCCAGTGTTTTCTGACGTTCCTGGCTTATCCAAGCTTTTTTCTTTTTCTCCTCCTCTTTTTGCTTGTCTCTCTTCTGCATTAAAACACACGTTAAGTGAGCATTAGTGTGTGAAAACAAGCAGCTGCCAGATTCTCCAAGGCTGCTATTCAGTACTCACTATCTGTATGCTGTGATGCTGCTGGAAGCGTTTTTTGCTCTCTTCTGCCTGTTGCAGTCTCTGCCGATGGCTTGCTTCACATTGATCCTGGTAGAACAGCAAAATTCATGCAACCCTTGGTTAGTCCACATTTACTGTGCACTATCTATGCCATTAACTCCTGCGCACAAGCCACTAAACAGTGACCAAGGCCGAATGCTTAGCTGTGCCAAGGATGGCTAAGCTCAATCAGTGGCAGATGTGAGACCCTGAAGGTGAAGTCTGTGGGACTATTTCTTGGCTAAAGCCAATGGGATCTTTTGTTCTCCTAATTAGTGATAGGGTTATTCATGCTGCAGAGGGAACATACCCAGATCTGGATCAATCCCTCTGTCTCACATTTAGGTTAAAAAAAAAAAGAGAAGAAAGAAGGAAAAAAAAAAAAAAAAAGGCAGCAACAAGCTCTGAAGAAATTTCACCCAGGTACCAGCTGGAGGGAAGGGGTGCAATGACATGAGGACGAAGGCAAGACGGAAGCTAGCAGGGCATTACAAAAATACAAGGCTACCTTCCCCCTGTCCCTTATTTGCCATAGCTCCCAAGTACAAAAGCCAGGGAAGCAAAGGTATGGGAAGCACAATAAATGCCTAACAGGGCTACCTTCTGTTAGTAACAAAGTGCCGCAGAGAAGCTGCAGGCTTCAATATTTTCTCTGGGAGTCGCTATTTGTCACTGTACAGAGGGGGATTATCCACATGGCTGGGTAAGCATTTGCAAATCATCTGGCATTTGGCTTTAGTGTTGTATAACCAACAGACAGAAATTAAGTGAATGAAAACAGAAGCAAAGGAAGTGTCTGCTGAGGAAGCAGTTACAAGCAAGAGACAATGATGGCTCACAAAACATTTCCAATGTCATTCCCATTTTGTCCAGGCTAGTAAGGGGTAAAAGGCCAGATAGACTGGAGCTTAAACTCTGCTCTCTGCCCCAGCAGGACTGTACAGGTGTAAGGTAAGCTCAGCTCACTGGGAAGGTTCATGAGAGTCAACTGTGATCTCACTTGTGTCTTCCTAGTGTTCTGCTCTGAATGGGAAACAAAGGAAAAAACTGCCCTTTGCACAGAACTGAGAGGCTGGAAAGAGAATTGCAGCAGTTAAATTTTCTCCTCCCTCCTATTCAAAGGTAAGGTAAGTATCACTGTGTGGGTTGTTCTGTCACTGCAGCTTTCTTCATTGCAGGCCAGGTTTCCTCCTGTACTGCAGCTGCTTTGTAAAAGGCTGCCAGGGCAAAGCTCCAGCTGGCCACAGCAGGGCTCTGGTAAGGTTTAGCTGATAGGGGAACACCTCCTGGGTCACCCATGTAAGTTTGTGCTCTCCTAATAAATGAGAGAGGCACTTGCACCACACAGTGGAATGTAAAGCTGGCTTAAAATCACATCACCCCTCTTTCTGTTTGGTGGCCTTGGCACTGAGTCACATGTCATCTTGTACACTCCACCCAAAGCTTCCCTAGTTGTTTCCTGTCCATCCCTCGTGAGTCAAGACATCAGCTAAAGAAAATGCACATCTCCAGGACTGCATTTACTTTTTTGTTCCTGAGGTAGGCTCTCCTCGCACAGACAGTCCCACGCTTTGTCTCCAACTGCTTAGTCTTCTGCCTCAGCATCGTCATTTCTGACAAGTTAGCGTAATGTTGTCCCATTGTCTGTTCAATGACCTTGAGCTCCTCAGGATTTTCACATGTATCATAGTAAACAACTTCATCCTGTTTCTCTAAAAAGGCATTTGGCACTTTTTTAAAAAATTGCCACAGTTATTTAAACATTTAAAGAACTAATGACATTTTAAAAGCCATTGAAAGCAGTGAGCTAATTATTAGAAAGTATAATGCTCCAGAGCCGAGCTTGGTCCTTCAAAGTCTTACACAAACATGTCATGTTACTCACAAGGGTGCTTTGCAGGATCAAATTTATGCTGTTAGCATTTGTTGTTATTTAGTTTCCTCTTTCAAATGTCTCTCTGTGCTTTAACTCCTACCTTCACCGACTGGAGTTTTCCTGGAAAACTGAAGACTGTTCTGATCAACACTGGGTGACTTATTTTACTATTTACCAGGTTTTAATTATGCCACAAGCAGGAGCAATGTTTACTTCACAGTGTACACAGTAATAGAGAATTCATAAGCACAAATAAGCATAAACAAGACTGGTGCCTAATTTGGTCATAAAGATGTTAGGAAGAGACACTTAAACTGGAATATAGCAGTACTCAAGTACCATCTAGCTATAATCACCTCTTTTTGTCTTTACAGGATGTATTTTGCAATCTCTACATGTTAAATTACAACAAATTTGTGATGAATTTCAGGACTCATTTCAGCAGGTCACAATATCCAGAGTTCTATGCATAGATCCGGTAACTATGAGAGCAGTTAAGTATTTTCAGTATAAGTTATTCCATATGCTAAACCAGTGCATGCACATATCACAGCTGCTGTCAAGGTGAGCTACCAGTGTGACTTTTTTTTGGAACTTGTGTTATCAAATTAGTCTCTAATTAGTCAGAAGACAAAATATCAGATGGTGCCACGGCATCAAAGTTTTCCGATGATGCTTTCTACTACCGAGACCTGAGCAGTGATAATCATCCTTTTTTTTTTTTTTTTTAAGTGAAAACAGAGCAGGCTATACTATTCCTGTGTTTTGGATACATGCTTAAATATTTGTTTATTCTTACCTTTAATCTGTCTCCTTAAAGTGTCCAACTGTACAATTAGCAGCATCTCTTCATGTTTCAATACTTCAAGCTGTACGTTATATAATTCCAGCTGTGTTTCATAATACTGTATTTCCAGCTCCTCCACTACAATTAGGTTCTCTTCTTGTTCACTGAGGTTCTCCATCTATATAGCCCCAAATAGAAAATAAAAAGCATTAATAACAAAATACGCACGCATGAAACATGCACGGATGCACAAATACCTGTACAGAGCCTGGCCTAACTGGCAGCTGCTTAGGTGCTTTGGTATGGAAACAATAGAACATTAGAAATGGCTTGGAACGGAAACTCAGAGGAGCAGAGAGCTTTATTAACATAAAGTGTAATTTTACCTTAAGTCTACCAGGAAAGACTTCATTATAATCTGCACAAATAATACTGTTCCTGAAAACAATTATCTATGGTGCAGTACGCTACTCTTGGAAAATAAATATTCGGTACTCCTAGCAGCAGTTAGATGGCATCAAATCAAGAAGATCAGAAGATTAAAATTAAGTAAGTATCTTTATTTTGCAGTGTCCTCTGAAAATAATATCTGGTCTTTACCTCAGTAAAATTAACAATTTTAAAGGTTAATATCACAAATGCTAACATGACACTTGAACTGTAAAAGCATGCATCTTAACCTTTGCTAAGTGTCCTCACACGTGCAGGAGCAATTTTAAAAAACTGGAGACATATTTTTCTGCAACTTAAAATCATGTTGAAAACCTAAGCTGTTTCATAGACAAGGACTTTGAAAGTCTAATCCCATGACCACTTTGGTAGGTTTTGATCAGCCCTTCACAGAACAGTGACAGAAAAGGAGGCTTTGCAAGGCCTTACGTTTTTCTGAATGCCAGCTCTCTTCTGTTTCAGGCACAACTCTCTTGCCCTCAGATGTTGAAGGGTTTCTTTAGCTAACATACATTTCAGGTTTTCTAGTCGTGGCAAAGCTGATGCCCAGGTGGTTTTACCAAATCTTTCCTGGTCTTGTTCCATCTGTTTGTGCATTGCTGCAGATTAAAACATTGCAATAAGATATGAGAAACACAGTGTACTAATAGCCCTTGTGTTTTTCTACTATAGCTGCAGTACTACAAATGCTGATGCTATTAAACAATTTCTGAAGCTTCTTTAGAAATTATAAGACTAAAAGGTTGAATTTATGACTTTATATATATAAAGTAAAATACTTCATCGTACCATGGAAACATGCCTTAACAGTCACGCAGCAATCTACTCAGTTAACATGCTGAAATCCTTGAGGCTTGCATATCAAGCACCAAAAGTATGCATGGTTTTTGTTCAGAGGTTTGCAGCCTAAGCCTCAGGCCTTGATAATGTTTGTGTGCAAGCCAAATGCAAGTTGTAAACCAAATTGGTTAAAAGATAGAAATCTTAAGTGAATAAAATGCTTCTTTCTTAAGCTGGACACTCATCCTAACCTCAGGGTCTGCAGAGAGAGACAAGCAAAGGTGATAAGAAGAGCTCTCGGTCCCCTAAGTCAAGCATTTACACAACCTTTTGTGTAAATCATTCTGATTACCTGCCAGAGCTTTTGCAGTTTCCTTGAAGTAGTTCACAGTGATATCCTGAATGGAGCACACAGCATTCTCAGCTCGCTTAGTCCATTCTTCAGCATCTTTCTGCAAAGCTGCTACTCTTTTAGGCCCCAAATTATCATACTGCAAAGATTTCTGCAAGGAGACAAAATTCTTAGTTACCAACTGGTTACCACAGTGGTGCAGCCCACATTATGCTATAGAGACGTTTCAAGCAAGGCAGAGCACGGTGGCAAACATGACCTTCCCCTCACCTGTCACAAAGTGAATCACTACTCATGCCTATGTATTGCCTTGTTCTCTAGGCTAACTCAGAACCTTTGTTCCCCAATCATGACTTCACGCTTAACTTAGGATTAATCTATTTCTTAAAATATTTTTAACTATCATCTTAAAAATCACATCCAACACAAGTGTTTTTAGTTGTTACTAAAAGTAACTCAAAACCACTCTTCTACGTGCAATGTTCTCTTCTATTTTTCCCCACGTGTTGACAGCACATTGCACTGTCAGGTTCTCCAGTTTGGCAGTTCTTTCACACAGGAACAGGGATATAGAAAAGAAATGTAAGAGAGTATTTTCAAGTCCGCAAAGTGTACATGGGTACAAGACTAGTATTCAATTTTTTTTTAAAGAATTAGATTTCAAATGAGCCTAAATATCCCTTAAGAGTTTTTCTAATGCAAAAACAAACTTTCTGTTTCATCCATTCTGATTTTCACTTTAATTTTCAGTACAAAATATTGGATATTTTATCTTCACAGATTTAGAACTTCAGTCTCCAAGAACCTTAGTCTAAACTTAAAACTGTTCCACTCTTTTCGAGAACATTAACAGCTCACTTCAATTTTAACAGACTATTTAAGGAAAAATCAAAATAGTAGATGGCTGTCTTTTCTAGGGGCATCAATTTTCAGTGTATGCTTCCAGTTTAAGATGTGCATAAAATTAAATTAACACAGTGACAACTGACACGTTTTAATCTGTACTCCTAGCAGGTTGTAGCAGCAACAGAAAACTGCTTTGTGTGGTAAGGTCTCCTCTGCCTTCTTTTCTACCACCTCAACTGAGTTAATCTGGTGCATCAGCATTGCTGGGGGATGGCATTCTCAATGTCACAAACTAATCCCACTGAAGGTGGCACAACGAAGGCTACTTAGATCTCTGTAAATTCAGCCTACCAGAGAGTAAACCCCAGAGAGGTGGAGCTTGGGGATGTTTTCCTTTTAATTCCTCAAAACAGAGGGAAGTGGGACACTGGTAGGAAGACAGCTACAGTTCTATTCAAGCCAATACCATGGACTCTGAGATCCTCTGAGAATGGTTCTGCCCTAACTCTGAATTTCTCAGTCACGTTTGGTGGCTTGGCAGAGCAAAAACAGGTAGGTACAGACAGAAGTAGGGAATATTAAGTGATTTGAGTTTAAACTGCTCCAAGAGCAGCTGATGCCCTACTAGGTGACTTGGCCTTTCACTTTGTAAAGGCAGACCTACCAGGATTTCCAGTTTGTACAGTGTCGCCAGCTCTCGCATATCTCTGAAGGGCTGCAGTAAATACTGGTAGAATTGTGTTGCCATGGTGACCAAATCCTGATAAGCTTCATCTTCTTCTTCATAAACCTTCATCAAAGCCACCATTGTGTCAGCATTTTTATGCTGCTGAAGAATCTAGTGGGATAAAAGGTAAATCAGACTTAGCTGCTTTGCATTTGTGTGTGCTGACTGCTGATGAGCTTTGGTGGAAAGGACCTGCCATTTGTCATTTGATGAACAGGCAAGACTTCCCACTACACAGGAGGTGTACGCCAGGCGTTCAGCAGCTACCCCTAGCTGGAAGTATCTTTAACACCACACCGTTAAAGGCACTAATTGCTGCATATTGCACTGGAAGACTGCAAGGAGTATCATGCCTAGGGCTTCCACCACAGAAATTCTAATAGCTGCGTGCAGATGACTTGGTTGCTGCTTTTTATAAACACAAATGGGGAAGTCTGTGTACTGGAAGGACAAGTAAGGTATTCTTAAACTAGCTCTTGCATTGTTTCAACAATTACTAAATGCCTGCTAATACGAAATGAGTTTCTGGATCCAGAATTTCTGACTTTGGGCACAGAAAAATCAGATTGCCATTTAAAAATAAGAATTCAGAAACAGATTTCTACTCCTGATATACCCTGCAGTTAAATTCCTTTAACATTTGTGTAATTTATACGAGTTTATTCTACTCTCAGTTCTAGTGATACTACACTTTGTAACTTATAATTCTTCCATGGAACGACTGCCTTTCTGATACACTAGTCCTTATGCAAGGTCTTTATTTGCTTCTATGACAAAATACAAAGTTGGAAACCTCCCCTCAATTGCATTTGTTTACTGGCACCAATCAAAGCTTCAAAGATTTTTCTTTGACAGCAGCTAGCAGAGACCATGGTGTGCTCTATGTGCCAGGACAGAGTGAGCCAGCTGAGAGAACACAGCTAAGTTCCACTGAGAAAGACAGACCTTCCTGGAAGGACAGTGTTTGCTCTACAGCTCTGTAAGGAGGGAAGGGAATAGGGGGTGTTTGGTGCCACAACAATGAGAAAAAGCATTAGAAACGTAAGCTTGATTATGTTGCAACTGAAAAGCACTGAAATTAAACCGTCACTTTTGCTCTTGCCTGCTGAGTCTGGGTAAGACAGCAAGAGCAAAGTTCCCAGCTGTGGAGGCATTTCCCCAGGGAAAAATCTGTGGAAGTCAGCTCAATGGCATTTCCCACCCATCCTCCCTCCAGGCCTGGCACAGGTAGGACAGTGGAAACAAGAGGATCTGAACTGCAACATTTCTGATAATCCCAGAAATCCTGTGGCCCCTTAGACTTCCCCAGGAGCTCGTGGTAGCTCAGACACAGTCCTAGGGCCGACCTGCAGCAATTTAAGAGTCTGCTTTTTCCCCACTATCAAAGCCAAATAGAAACACACTAGTTTCTGGTTCCTATACTCAAAGCAAGTAGTGAGGGTCATGTTGCTCCTGGAGGATGTTTATAGTAAGTAGAGGGGAAGTATTAGCAAAATTTTGAAGTCAACTCATGAGACAATTATTCATTGCAAGGGTTTGGGGTTTTGGGGTTTTTTTGGGGGGCATGACATTTTGTCTGTTTTAAAGTAAAATCCTTGCTTTTACACAATCTGATATTCTTTTCATAGAATTTTGCTTCGCCATTAGCCCAACTAACTCCTCTGGTTGTTGTAACAGTATTGCTCTTGGGTTTTTTCCTTTGTCTTTGAACACACACACACAAAAATGTATTTACACAATATTACTCTCCTCCATCTTGTACGGTATCTTCTGCATTCTTCAAAATGAATTTTCTGGCCCAGAGGATGAAGTATTTGAGAAGGACATGGATGTAAAAAGGGAAGAAGGATGCTCTGATACTTAGCGCTAGTTTAGTGCCAGAAGAGGCAGGTTTTATTTCTTGAATCTTGCGTAATTTGGTCTAGACTGCAATATAATGAATTTATGTCCCTGTTAGGCCCGCAAATACAACAACACTCTATAGCATGTTTAGCCATATCTAAAATATAGTTGGAAATAGCAGAATAACTGGCACCAAGTTATACTTAACCACCAAACCCCAAACTGCCACATGGCTGTACATGCTTGTGCTGCTTGCAAAAGAGCATGGTGGCTAAAATCTATTTCTAACTGGGCCATACACTGTTATAGTCAGTTACAGAAACCATCGCTTTTGTATACAACACTGTACATGAAGTTCACATAAACTAAAGTTGTCTTTTTAAAAAGACTGTCTTTCTGAAACAGTAATGTTGTTACAGCTGTTAAATACTGAAATAGGAAACAGAAGGCTAAAGCCAACTGTCTTAACTTTCCTCCAAAGCATGATCATTTTCACAAAATGCCTTTCAGCTTACTTTGCCAGGAAATAGACTGCAGATATTGCCAGAAAACTATAGCAGCAACACACTGGTGAGCTTAAAGTATCTGTAACTTTTGTTTTAACGTCCCCGTGTCCTAATTGCAATCATGTTACTAGACACCATCCTTTAAATTCATGCTTACTACAAGGGGGAAGAAAATCCAGGAACACATCTACAGCAAGAAGAAACTTATGCTACTGAAGGAAGAAAGGGCTAACATAATCATTAGTTCATACAATCACTAAGACAGAATTTGACACTTAAAATAACATAACAGTTCCTCTGACTACAAAACACCTATTTGGCATAGGTCCATGGCTAAGTTTGGTTTTAATAAAAAACCTGACTGAGAATCCCCCAGTTATAGGCATTACTGCAAACAGGCAGTCTGAGACCTTCATAGGGAGGTTAGAAAATTAGACCATGATTATACTCTCCCTTTCTGTTACTGTTCCACCCATTGCACAACACTGCTGGATATTTTTAGCAATGTGTTTTTGTAGGAGCACTTGCAGCTTAAGTAAGCACCCCAATGACTTATACTGGCTGCCCACCGGGAGCTGGCTTATTCCCCACTTAATAAAGTAGCACTTACAAAGACTGATGACACTCAGTACTTGAGAAAGTTGACCGGGCAGTTTCCAGACAATCAAAAAAGTGTCTGTATAAGCACTAATCTGAACATTGGACAATACTACGAGCAATATGATATTAGTGACTTGCTCACAGTACCCAAATGTGAGTCTGACCTGAGTGACTGAAGCTCTTTGCAGCACAGAGTGCCAGCCTCATGCATGCAACTCCCAGGTGAGCAAGAGATGCTAAAGCCGAGGGTCAGACAGGTGCACCTGCGAGCTGTCCGGCAGCACGAAACAGCAAAGGCGGTCCTACACCGAGGGAAACCTTTTTCTGCCTGCAGGGAGAGCAGGGGGTGGCCCTGCAGCACCCCCATCCCGCACCCCTCAGGGACAGCCTCGGGCCGTCCCTCAGGCGAGCAGGCCCTGGCCAGGCCAGAGGCGCCTGCTGGCCCCGCTGACCGGTCCCCTCAGGCCCCGCCGGCGCTCCGGGGCGGCCCCTCCGCCCCCCCGCTCGGCCCCGGGGCCCGTACCCGCCGCAGGGCCTCCTTGGCCCGGGCCAGGTGGCCGCGCAGGGCCCTCCCGCGGAGCTCGTGGAGGCTCTCGAAGTACTCGTCGTCGCGGCGGCGGTCGGCGGCGAAGAGGGCGTCCAGCACCACACGGCCGCCGCAGAGCTCCAGGGCCCAGCCCAGGTAGAGCTCCAGCTCCCGGCACAGCTCCTGCACCTCGGCCTCGCCCGGCGCCGCGCCACCGGGGAACAGCACGGCCCAGAGCCCGCCGCCGCCGGCGGCGCCGGGCAGCGTGGGCGGCAGCGCGGGGAAGGCGGGCTCCAGGCGCGGACAGACGGCCGCCAGCTGCCGGTGGACGCCGCGCAGGGCCGGTGCCGAGAAGAGGCCGGCCCAGCTCTGCGGGGCCTGCGCGGCCGCCTCAGCCCGGCCGTGGCAGGTCACGGCGAACGCGCCCTCCACGCCGTTCCAGCCCACGAGGAAGCGCAGCCGCGGCGGCTGAGGCTCGACGAAGGCGGTGTCGCGCACGGCCACCCACCCCTCCAGGCTATCGGGCTGCGGTTCCATGATGGCGGCGGCCGCGCAGCCCCCGCGCCCGCGGAGCGAAACAGAAACCGACAAGCCTTAACGGTGCCGCGCGCACCCGGCGAGGGGGCGGGCGCCTCGCTGCGCGTCACCGGCAGATCGCGGACCCATTGGTGGGCACCACCCGGGGGCGGGCCCAAGGCGGGGCCGCCAGAGGGGGCGAGGCGGGCGGCCCTCACTCAGCTGGTACGAAAATAAATAATAAAATTAAGAGAGTGGGAGGTGAGGCCTGCGCAACGCACGCATAAAGGCCCCGAGTGTGCAAAAAAAAAAAGTTATTTTTGTGAAATAAGTAGTTATTTCTGTGAAGAGAGGGAAAGAGCACAGGCATTACCTCAGGGCATCCCCCCATCGCAGGAGGCCTCCGCCATTTTCCCATGGGTTTGAGCCATTTGACTGCTGTGACTGCTGGCTGAGGGAAAGCTGCTGTGCGCGAACAGTTTTCCAGCCATGGTTCCCATGGGCCCGGTGAAATTTCACAAGTTGTTCCCAGCTGAAAGCCCACGCTCCTTCCCGGCACTTCAAAATGGAGACGCGTGCTACCCTGTGTCAGCATTCGAGCCCTGGGGGTGGCGGGTGGCCCCAGGCCTCAGCGCCAGAATGTTCATAAACAGAATGTTATATTCTAGTCTTCGGAAGCAAAGCTGACACTACTAATTTTTCAATAAATTAAGGCCTGCAAGATAGGGTAGCTTAACAGTATAAGGGCAAAAATAAGTTCCCACTTGAAAAATTAATAAAATCTGTCTGACAGCATAAATGTTAATGTTTCAGCAAAGGCTATGCTATTTACGTGAAAACATTTCTACTCTGATCTCACAGATGATAGAGGCACTGTCAGCGGTAACAAGATCATGACTACATGGGTTATTAACTTGTAATTCCTTACCAAAACAGCAAACAATTGGACTGCTAGAAATGTGAGGAAATGACACCAAGTTTAATTGGAAAAGGAGGAAAAAGCAGAGCTGTGTCAAGATCCGACAGACATTTCCTCTTGCGCTGTCCCCTGAGCTCAAGACGTATATAATGCAATGCTCTCAAACGTGCTTAAAAACCTCTTGCCAGCAAGGCTGGCTCAGTAGCATGTTCACAAGCAGAAGATTATGCATGCTGGACAACTGTGGGTTTGAGTGGATACACAAAGCTCAAGTGCTACAGTAATCACAATATGCAGTGAACGTACAGCCTGGTTTTTATCAGGTGAACCGCTACTGAGCGCAGACTGAAGGGATATGTTCCCGTGAAAACCCTCCCTAGCTGGGCCATTGGCCACTTTCTTCACTATAATTAGCTTTCTAGCGGTCTAGCATACACATACAGGGTGGGGATGTATGTATATGTATAATAAGGGTATACAACATTATGATTTCTGATTTTTTCTAAATTCTGATTTTTTAAATATTTTTTTCTAGAATCTAATCTTGATTCCAATTCCAGCTCAACCCCATAGTAAAGCTTCTGCTAATTTAATAGAGAGGAGGACTTTGCCATTAAACTTTTGCAAAGAACAGAACAGATACTGCCATTTAAATATGCAGCAATGCTGTAAGTATGCGTCCAGCCATTTGAGTTAGTTTGTGCAGAGTGCACGTTTTGTGTATCCCACCCACGATACTCTGCCTAGCACCACAGCCTTGGAAATCACGCCTAGAGTCAATGACTGCACTCCGCTGGGTTTATTAATACCAGCTCAGAAAGTGAGAGTGTGCTCTGGCTTTAGCAAGGGGTCTGTATAATTGTTCCAAGTACTTTGGATCCAGGAATCAACCTTCAGAGCCTTTTCTTGGTGTATGACATTCATCCTGGTGACACTCAAGTAGCACACTGCTGAAGGACAGCCGGGGCATATCTATATTTGTTCCATTGCTCATTGCTGGCATGTCCCCTGAGCAAAGAGGCGGTCTAGGGTTACGGTAATAAGTCTTCCAACTGCAGTCATAGGAAAGTGGCAGGGAATTGCGCTTGTGTGAATTAATTTTTACTAGGGGAAATAAATGTGAAGTTTGATGCCATCTGAGCTATCAGAAGAATTTGTGACGTCTTAAGATAGAAGGCAAGTTTTTAGGTAGTAACATTCTTTGTTATATATTTTCGATAATTGATGGTTACGGACTTAAACATTCTTCACTGTAATTGTATCTGTGCCTGTAAACTGAGCAAACACTGAGCAATCATCTGAAAATCTTATTTAGGCAGCATGGTTCCAGACGAGCTTAATTATGCTCATTTTAATTTATGTAATTTAATTTCATTTTGGTAGGAAAAATACTTGTTCATTCATTTTCTAGTTAGTAGTAGCTTCTAAAGCAAGCCTTATTGTTATAATTATGGGGAGAAAAGTCTTTGCGGGAGCCAGACAACATTTTCTGGTATGTGTCAAGACCTTTTTTCTGTTTAATATGTTAAAAATTGCTTGATTTATTTTATTGCTTTTAGCATAAATAGTATTTCTGCCTAACTTCAGTGGTTTTGTCTATAGTAAGATATTGCTAGCTGTAGAATCCACACCCATGTCTGCAGCACCAGAAGACAGATGGTGAACTTCTGTGTGTGTTTTCTTGCAGATCTGGTAGGCTGGACTGTTTTCAGTCATTAATATAAAACTGGAGAGTTGGAAGTTTCTTAGCATTTTTCACTGGTTCGAGAAGTTGCTTTCTAATAAGTCACTGACTGTGTTGACTTTGTTAGCTAAGTAATCCTCAGGAATATTCATCAAATATTGATGAAATAAATTTGAAGTGATAGCAAGTACTCGAAACTATGAAGACCATAAAAAGTAGTTTGAAAGCAAAGCTTATGTGAAAGCTTCTGCAGAAGCTCTGATAACCTTGATGTCTGACTGACCTCTTGGCTTTTTTCTGTGAGAAAGTGGTTTTAAAGCTTTCATGTGATTCACTGAGCTAGGACTAGATGTAACTATAGGTTCATTAATATTCAGCTGAAATCTTTCCATGAACTCTTTTGATTGTAGCAGTAAACTGCTGAGAAAATTGACCTGAGTAGTTTTGTAGCTGTGATTTTGTTAGTGCTGGTGAACAGTGGAGGGCTGCAGGGACATTGCAGCTCTGACCAAGCACCATGTGGTCTCTCTGTACTAGCACTATTTCATGTGCTGTTGTTAATACGGGCTGGTTGGAAAGAGTGGGCTTGGGGAGTCAGCGTTAAGATTGCCCTTGCACTTTTAATGTTGTCCCACATGCATCTGCTTTATCATATAGCTTTGCATTTCGCATCCACATGCTCTTTTCACACCTCCCACATTGCACAGAATGGACAAAGTGCGCAAGCTCCAGGTCAGAGCGGACTTCTCTCAATTCAGGAGTCAATGACCTGCCTTGCTTCCTAGTTACTGTATGCTTTTTCATGGGGATCATCATCAATCTTTTTTTCTGAGCTTCATTTATGTTAAAATATATATTTTCACAGCACCTGAGAACCCCCAAAGGGCAGTATTTTTCCCTGTTTTATAGAAAGGACCTGCGACCTGGACTGAGAATAATGTTAAAAGAAACCTCAAGTTTCAGTATCAAGAATGGCAACTTGAAAAATCCAGAACAGGATTTTTCAGAGCATTTACTAGTGTGTTATATGGCATCAGTGCTCACAAGAGAGGGCATCCTACAGTATGCCTGACTGACAGTTCAGAAAGAGCGCTTGACAGCAGCTGAAGGGTGAGCAGATTTCAAACCAGGCCACCTCCAATTGCACACAACAGCACTAAGTGCACCTGAAGCACAGTTGTAGTGTTGAGCTGAGGACAGCGTTGAGCTCCACAGTTTGGAAATCAGACATCAGGGTCACAGATGAGCCAATGAGAAAACATAGGATGCACACCAGAGACAGCTCTGTGCTGTGCTTTGCATGGAGGCAAGAAAAAGCAAGCTTCCCGTGGCTTCACTTCAGAAGCTTCACTTAGAAAGTGAAGCTACCGGCTTTGGTCTTTCCCATGCCTACCCTCCAGGCCCTGAGCAGTCCTCAGCCAAACCTATTCCATCTATATATTTTTAAGCAAGAAAAACTCATGCTTGATATCTAAGTATGTAGCTAAGGATCTTTCTTATCTTTTACAGGTTTGAGACTTGTCATCTCAAAAGCCTCATTGAGGATACCAATGTCATCCAGATCTGGCAGCACAAGAGAGTATGAAACTAGTGACCAGTCACCCGGTCGTTCAGCTTCCCCACCAGTCCCAGAGTCTAGTGAGACTGAAGCTGAAGGCTTGATATTTTATCACATGGATCTTTATGGATCAAAGGAGAGGTTTGATATCTTTCCCGAAGAGCCGTCTGGTCAAGGAGACAGATCTGAGGGGGATACCAGAAGGGAATCTGCATTGAGTAGTGAAAAATTTCAGCGCTCACAAGAAGCTGGATATGACTTGGAAAAGGAGGTTGCAGAGTTGGCTAAGATGTATGGACTTGATGAAGATAGAGAAAAAGAGCTTGAGCTTCTTGGAGGACATCTGGAGATGGTGGAGAGCAGGTGGCCACCTGCTCACACAGAAAAAGCAGGATCACAAGGTTCCATATATAATGCATCAAAAAGCAACTCTCCAGTAAAAGATCAAACTCAGAGCACAAAGCAACAAGGACTTCCTGGCGAGGCTTCTCAAGATGAAGATCAGAGCAAAGCCAGAGCAGAGGATGAGGCTGAGCGCCACACATGGTCCAGAGAGGGGCTTAGCAGTGGCGGCATGTCAGATGAGTGGAGCAGTCAGGCTGTCAGCGAGGAGGAGGAAGCGGCAGATGTTTTTTGCTCTACCTGCAAGATGCCAATCCGAGCTTTTGACAAACTGTTTGGTGAGCACAAGGATCACGAGGTGGCTCAGCTCCGCAGTGCTGTGGAAAGCGAAAAGGTAAGAGTAATACAAGTGTACTGCGGTGCCTCAAAAACAGCATTCAGACACACTAAGAATCACACTGCGTGTTTTGGTAGGAGGAGATTCATAAAAACATGTGCAAGTTGGAAGAGCAGATTGCTCAGATGGAAAACTTTGCCAGTCACTTGGAGGAAATCTTCATCACCGTAGAGGTAAGACATTTCTTCTTGGGCTAACTTTGTGGTACTGGGGTTAGAACAGTTTTGACAGTCATAGTGTTCAGTGGTTAATGAGGTGAGTAATTATGGTAACAGAGCACAGAGTTATCTTGGGGTTTGCCTAGACTGAGGTACTCAGGAAAATTCATCCTAATGAATCTTTTAAGTGGGCTAGTAAAACCACATTAAGCATTTGCACAGACACTTGCATTCAGAAATGGAGTGACCCCCACTCAGGTTATCTTAGTTTTAAATGGCCAAAGACCTGTGATCTAATTAGTCCATCCAGAGTGTACCCCTTGTGTTCACTCGGTTTCTTTCACAGAAGTGCCAGATACAGGCAAACCCTTGGACCAGCTGCATTGATCTACAGCACTTCAAGGGTTGTGCTCCCGCTCGCTTGATGTCAGCTTGGCCCAGGGGGAAGGGGCCCAGCTGGCAGCCAAACTGAAGCAGAAACTCAAGGCACCTACTGTCTTTTCTCTGCTGCATGTGGCACAGAAGGACATCAGTGCTTGAGCAGTGGGCAGCTGCTGGCAATGAAGCCTTGCCTGCTCCTTAAATCTTCCTTTCTAATGCTTTCTCCAGCAGTGAGTGAAGATACCAGCATTAGCTGCTCAGCTTCCCCAGCGCGAATCCATGGATCCCACTGGGTTGCCATGGTTTCTCTCATGGAAGGATGTGCTTGACTGTGTTGGTGGAAACACTTGTGAGATTATGGCTAGGATATATCCCTAGTTGTGCTCCCTGGGCTTAGGTTGGAGACAGTTGACGTGCATAGTTGTTTTCTTTATAATTTCTGATGCTCTTATTATGCCTGCAACCAGATCCACCGCTCTCTTGTGCCTCAGTGGGGGTGAATGATTAGAATAAACCCCTAAAAAAAAGCAAATGAGTCAAATTACAGCTTCTGTGTACTGGCATTGCCTCCCTGGCGAGGAGAATTTTAGGCAGACCTGATTTTTCTCTGGCTGAACTATGGATCAGGCCTGACACCAAGGAATGAACCCCCAAATGCCTTGCAGGAAAACTTTGGGAGGCAGGAGCAGAACTTCGAGGTGCATTACAACAATGCAGTGCAAGTGCTTGCTCAGAAGTATGAAGAACAGTTGGAAACACTGGGGGAAGAGAAGAGGCAGAAGCTGGAAGCTTTATATGGGCAGCTGGTCAGTTGTGGGGAACATCTCGACACCTGCAAGGAGCTGACAGAGAGAACCCAGGAGCTTTACCTGGAAAATGACAAAGCGGATTTTATGAAGGTAAAGAGCTTTAACTGCCAAGGCCCCTTCTAAATGCTCTTTGCTGCTTGCAAGTAGTCCCCAGCTGGGAAGTTCCAAGTGGCTTTATTTCTAGAGAGTATTTGGGGTGGTCGGTCCATGCTGCTATCACTGCTCTGGATGCTTGGCATGGTGGCATTGACTTAATGGGGCAACACAATGGGACCAAAATGCAGAAGCAGCAGCAGAAGTTTGTAACTTGGATGCTCAATGATTTATGAGTCTCACTGGGGTTCAGTGAGATGTCTCTCTAGAAAGCTTATCTCAGGAAACTCTGGAAGCACTTAGTGTTCATTGCCTCATGCAGGCTCAGCTCTCTTGCTCTATTCTGGGCTCACAGCAGGCAGACTGATGCAACCACTTTGGAAGATGTTTCTTTTTCTTGCTCATTTTGTTGGAAAGTTCAGCTGAACAGGAGGCTCCAAACTAAATACATCAGGAGCTCCTGCAAAGTGATGGATGAATCCCACTGTTGAGGAGGTGTCGAGAAGTTATTTTTCTTTAGCAGGTAGAAAAGTAATTGGAAAAAATGAGAATTTTCGCTGCTGATGAGTGAGTGCTCTAATCTGAGCTGACCTGTGACTCAGGTGGGTGGGAGCATTTCTATAGCACAGCCACAGTAACTTCTGAACCGGACAGTAAACAAGTCTCCTAACACCTCCAGTCTGCTCCGATGGATCAGCTTGCTGTGTCACTCCAACCTGTGGAGTTCTTTGCATGACCTGACTTTTCCCATTCCTCTGCATCTCTGGAATAACCTTATTTTCTCCTTAGCTTGTAAACAGTTTTACATCACCCCTAGGAACCATTATTCACCAAGAAGTGAATAGCCCTTGGTTATGAGCTCTCAGCTGCTTAGGTTTCTCCAGGGACAGCACGTCTGTCTTCCAGTAACATGTACTGCTCAGACTCCCTCCAATGCAGATAATTTCACTAAGTTACTTTCCCCAGCTGTTGTTGGGTTTTGTTTGTGAAGGATCTGTTGGCACTTTGAACACTTGAGGAAGGATACAGTCTAGAGTCTAGATGGGTAGACACTGGTCACTGCCTGATACTGCATGTTATCTTACTGTAAATTCAGCCAAGATCTGTCCATTTGAATGGACAGTTAGGCACAGCTTTGTTCTTAGAGCTGGGTGAGAGCCACTTAGCTCACTCTAAGGGCTGCATTTGGGACAATTCATGTAAGACAGGTCAACAGCATGATGTAGACTAATGCAAGAAATGTATCTTTTCTGTCTTTAACACCCTCTTTCTTTTTTTCTACAGGCAGCAGTAACCATGGTTGACAGGTAGTATCACAATCTGGGATTTTGTGTCACATTCCTTCCTGCTAATTGGGCCTGTTATTGGAGACACTTGCATGTTCTGGACTCTGTTCAGGCACACAAATGTTATCTAAGCTACTAGAGCTATTGAAATCTTTAGTATTTCTGGTTCAAACTGCAGCAGAAAAAGTTGCTTGGAAGTTTAACACTCAAAACTAGTTTTGAGCCAATTTTAAAAAACCCAAAGGGAGAGTTAGAGCATGAATAAATTACTGTTTTCAGCTTAGTCATAAGGAACTAATTTCAGTGACTGAGAAACAGGATTGCTAAAGATCTTGAAAGAAATGCTTTGGATACAAATCTGCCTAAAACTGAGCTCCCTAAATAGATTAGTAACAGGCTTATTTATGCATTAGTATCGAGGGGTAGAAAGTCAAGCTGTGGGAGCTCAAAACAGATACTGAAAGATCTTGGAGCAGTTGTAAGAAATCTTAAGGCACACTAAATCAATTGCAAAAAATATACATTTAAATTGACTGTCATAATTTATGAAAACACAGAGAAAAGATAGCCCTTTGTTTCAAATTTACAATACCTAGAACCATGAGGTCCTGACTTAGTAATAGTGTCATAAATTCTAAATAATGAAAGTCATGGAGCTAATAGCTTGCTTCCCACAGAAGGGTGCTGGGGAAATCTCACTCACCTGCTCAGTGGGAGCACAGTGTGCCACAGCCAGCTCTCTGCATGAGTAGGGCACACAAAGCATGGTCCCTCAGTCCCATCAGCATCCAGCTCTGTTTGGCATCTTGGAGCACAGCTCTGATGTATGGCCGTGTATCTCCAAGCAAAGGGCATGGGGAGGCTGAGCTTTGTGCAACTATGAAAACAGTATTTTAAGGAAATAGCTGTTATTTTAGAGTTTGATGTTCTTTTCCTCTTACTAATAGGTATCATAGAAAGGTATCTCCAACACTATGGTACTTCCAATTAGACATTTTTTTCCCCTACAATTACAGGCTGGAAGAATTCTTAAAGAAAGAAGTGGATTTAGAGCTTTCAACAGTGCCAGACTTTGAAGAGCGGGTCATAGATTTCTCTGAAGTTGAACAACTAATGAACTCCATTAATACTATTCCAGGTACTCTTCCCATCTGATCATTATTTCAGACCTATTTACATTTAATTAAGGATATGTGTTAAACAGAAGTCCATTACTTCTTTTAAAGGAGAACTGCAAAGGCAGAATTAGCTTTTCCCTAGTTTTCCCTCTGGATTTTTTTGTTTGCCTATATATACAGAGACACTGGAAGCTATTTTTTTAATTTTTTTTTTCCCATTTGTTTTCAATATAAAGTTACCAGAACTGCCAAGTTTGGTCTTCCCTGCTTTTGCTGGATGATTTCCTAGAAGACTCAAAGACTCCCCCCTTCTGTTGAGGGGTCAGGCATGCTTAGTTGGTAATAACTTGTCTTACCTTGTAGTAAAGAGGGACACCAGACTGCTTTAAACAACTTGTGCAGCTTCTCTAGATAACCAGATTTCAGTGGCTTGTTCCTCTGCTATTTAGCAAACATTTTTCCTACTATCCACAGGAAACAGAGCAAAAGCCAAACAAATTTCTAATAATTAAAAAAATAAAGATACAAAAGATTTAAAACCTTTTCTGGCACACCACAAATGGTCAGAAAGAACAATATGCATTTTTTATGCACATACATTGTGTTCTCTTAAAGTAAAATAGCATTTGCTACTTGTTTGCTTGTGCTGCTGACCCCATGTTGTACAGCTTTTCCCTCATCTTTCCTCCAGAGACTCCTCAGCCCCTGGCCTGGTCCGCAGCAGTGCAGCGCGTGTCAGGTGTTGCTCCTGCAGGGCCGTGCTAGCTCACTGGGGAACAGCAGCCCTCAGAGGCAGGGGAGGTCAAGATTACAGAGAAGGGTTAGGCTGAGGCTTATGTATTTCGTTGTTTTGATTTGAAGCAAGACTAGTTCATACACCAGTGACCTGATTATTATCTGCAACTATTTACAGGGTCAGCTCCTAACTTTTCTCCATGTGGGAAGAATATGACTCTATACAATTCCTAGGCTTTGTGTAAACACCTTTGTGAGAGGAGAGGTGTTTGCCTGTGAACAACATACCATGCTTATGCATTCAAAAACTGACCTGTTTTCCCCTCTGCAGCTCCTTGTGCCCCTGTGATCAATCCCCAGGCTCCCAATGCAGCGACTGGCACCTCAATGAGAGTTTGCTGGGGCCTCTTCTCAGATGACACTGTTGAGTGCTACCAACTGTGCTATAAACCAGTGAGCAACGAGAGGCACAGTGAGGAACAAGCAGGTAAGGAGGCCTGGACCCAAGGGGACACCTCAGCCCCCCCACTGGCAAAACCAGCAAGTTCCAAAGTGCCTCTGGACTTGCTGTGGCAACCAGTGCACCTTCTGTGCACTCTTTCCGCCACCAGTACTGTCATACCTGCCACCACATTTCCTGCTTCTGGCTTTGTCCACTCTTCCCCTGCCCGGTCTGCCAAGCTGCCAGCTGCAGCAGGACCCATCACAGGAGCAAAGACAGGATGGGGCAGCAGCTGGGATAGCAGGAGTGGGGAGGGGACAGTGGATGGAGTTAAGTCTCAACAGTAGCATTTCCTTTCCTGGGGGGTGGGCACTGCGTTAGACACACATGCGCTGCATCCACTGCAAGGCACAGTATTTTTAGAGAGCAAATTATCATACTGTCGGCACGCCCACTGAAACCCCCACAGTCATCTTACAGTTTATCTCAGTGCTAATAATAGGCCATAACTTCCCATCACCCACACACACAAAAAAGAACCAAAGAACCATCCCAAAATGTCCCAGCCTTGTGACAAAACCGCCTTTGCTAATAATATTCTTGCAGAACCTTTTACTGAAAACACCCAGTCTCCAGCAAAAGTGGAAGCCAGTAGTGCCAAATGGCCAGTTCAGAAAGAAAAGCAGAACCTGTCCAAATTTTATAAGATGAAGAATGAGAAATGAGTAGTGAAATAGCTTCAGCTCGTGTCCCACTGCTGGGATGAGCTGACCAGACAGCATCCCCAGAGTGGGAACGTACAGCGTCATTTTAGAAAAAATTCAGTGACAGGTGGGTAACCTTACTTTCTGGGGTTTTTTTTTTCTGAGTATGCGGCTCCTTCAGAAGCTGATGCATTATCTGATTTATGCCTCCTTAGAGGAAAGCATGGTGAAACAGCCTGACAGCTAATCAAAGGGTATGGAGCACAAGGAGCTCTCTTGAACTCAGCACACAAAACAATGTGCCTCAACTCCATTATTTGAGGCAGCTTTGGGTAAGGGTGTAAAGGCACTGTAAATGCTTTGTTGTTTTCATTTCAGAGCATACGCTAAAAGTCAAAGAAACATACTGCACCATTACTAATCTGTTGCCGAATACACAGTATGAGTTTTGGGTCAGTGCTTTAAATGCCTCTGGTATCAGTCCACCAAGTGAAAAAGCAGTTTATGTAACAGGTAAAAATATTTTATTCATATGACTCTGTGACCTTCATAGTGAAATTCACAGTCATCTCTGAATTTTATGCCAGTAATGCTTTCTGGGCGCTTTGTTTCTTCTGATATAAGTCTACTGACTGCAGGGGAATTTCCTACTTTTATTTGGAGAGCCTATCGGGCCAATTGTCCGTGTTTTACAGGGACGGAGTAGAAGAAACAGAAGCACAGAGACAAAATACCTTATTTAAATGCAAGCATGTAGGAGAGCTAGGAATAAGGCTCAAGCCTCCCAATTCTGCCAGCCCTCCTTTTATTGGCCTGTATATATTTTGTGGATTCACCTGCTATGCTGCCCTTTGTAACTGCAGTTGTCAAGCACGTTTTCGTTAGTGTGGCTTGTCTTCAGGAATTCTTGCCAACAGCTGAACCACAACAAGATTAATTACACACCCTGGTTCTCTTTTGTGAAATCCTGACATCAATTGAGCAAGTCAGAGTGAGACCTTCAAGCACTTGTTCCAGATGTCTTTGACATCTTAGTGCAGAGAAGAGATGCACCTTTATGACAAAGATAAAACCAATGATAGAAAGAAAAGGGTTGTGTAATCAGTCTCTATCTATGTTACTTCTCTGATTAATTCTCTTGGGACCTTTATAGTCCAAATTAAGTCTTTGAATAGTACTGTTAATCACCCTGCCTGCTGTTTATTGTCCATTGGGGAAGCGGGTTTCTTTAACTATATCGTAAACAACTTTGTTCTATTTTTTAAGTCTTCAAAGCATGTTTGTTGCAAACAACTTCAAGCAACAGCTAAGAATTGTTCTTTTGCCCACTTTTTAGCTCCTTCACCACCTATCATAAAGAGTAAAAAGATCCGAAGCTGTGAAAACGCAGCACTGGTGTGCTGGGAATCTAGAGACATTAACCCTGTTGATTCCTACATGGTTGAATTGTCCAAGCTGACAGATGAAGAAAATGGCGATATTATTACTGAGTGAGTCACTATTCTATCGAGTCCATGACCTGTAGAGATGAAACCATTTCAAATCATGTGGCATCAGATAGCACTGAGAAAGGACTCATGACCTTTTGGTGAAGTCACCTTTATAAACATTCCTGTTAGTAAAATTAATTGTATAAATGTTAATCAAAAATGGGTATGGGAAAAGGGCAGAAGCAAATGTAAAAATCTGCATAGTCTGTCACAGACTCTTACCCCTGCTACTGGCAACTGTACAAGGTAAAGTGTTGTTGATGGGTTACAAGAGAAGCTGATCATGTAGTTTCTTCTTTGTTGTTCAGAAAAATAATCTCAAAGGCCTACCTTTGTTCTCTACCCTATCATTTTCTATGGATTTATTTTCTGTAGATCTATTGTTGGCATTCCTAACTGCGAAGTCCTAATTCACCTCCAGCCAACACAAAGCTACCGCATCTGTGTTAGAGCCCAAAACCTGGGTGGTTCCAGTGAAAGAAGTGAACCTGTTCTGATACACACCACAGGTACTGTACAGCTCGGAACAACTCCAGCAGCCTATTACAGCATCTATTATCTCAGCAGAAAGATTCCTGCTGGTTTCAATGGCCCCTGGATCAGGTCCTAATCTCTTACATCTAATTACACACCTGGTAACCTTTTAGAAATTAAAAAAACCCACAAAAGTGTTACAAAAATGTAACTGTCGTGGTTTAGCCTCAGTCAGCAAACAAGCACCACACAGCTGTTCGCTCACCCTCCCCCCCCCCGGGGGGGGATGGGGGAGAGAATCTGAAAAGCAAAAGTAAGAAAACTCGTGGGTTAAGATAAGAACAGTTTAATAATTGAAATAAAATAAAATAATAATAAATTGTAATGAAAAGGAAAACAACAAGAGAAAGAGAGGAACAAAACCGAAGAAAAAAAAAAAAGTGATGCAACTACTCACCACCCACTGACTGATGCCCAGCCAGTCCCTGAGCAGCAATTGCTGTCCCCCGGCCAGCTCCCCCAGTTTATATACTGAGCATGGCATCATATGGTATGGAATAGCCCTTTGGCCAGTTTGGCTGTGCCCCCTTCCCAGCTTCTTGTGCACCTGGCAGAGCATGAGAAGCTGAAAAGTCCTTGCCTAGTGTAAGCACTACTTAGCAACAACTAACACATCAGTGTGTTATCAACATTAGTCTCCTACTAAATCCAAAACACAGCACTATACCAGCTACTAGGAAAAAAAGTAACTCCATCCCAGCCAAAACCAGGACAGTAACAATAAGTGCATTGCTTTAGCTCTGTAATTTAAAATTATTTCTGTCCAGTACATTTGATACTTGAAACTTACTCATTTCTAAATATTTTAAAAGACTAGATCAACCCAATGCCCCCAGATGTTGCCAGCTTGCCAAGTACTGACACACCAATGAAGAAAGTTGTAGTGTGATTTTACTTTACTTCAGAGATTACCTTGTAATGCTGCTGCTGCTGCTGGAAAGTATGGCTGAGCAGTCAGTCAGCACTTTACAGAGTCATTTGGGTATGCAAAATCTTCCTGTGTAGAACATCTCCAGCTTGGCTGGGGAAGCTCTGAGGGCTGGTTCCCTTTATTCATCAGGAAGAAGGCAGGCCAGCTTTCAGCTGGAAGCTTTGCTTTTGGTAACCGACATAGCATTATTATCTCTGCTCTCAGTGCCATGCTGGGCAAGGATTAATCTTCTCCCCCAAAGGGAAGTTGGAAGCCCTTTCTGCTCCCAACCATCTAATCAAAGCTCATTTTAATGACTTAGAGGTAGACACCTGTTTTCATCTTCACCACTGCTGTAATGATGCTGCAATTTCACTGGGGTGTCTCAAACCTCCCACATCACTCACAGATGCATTCACACCATACCTGTGTCTCTCCTGCACTTACCTTCTGAGAGATTTACAAATTATGCTTATTCAGCAAGGTGGCCACACACCCATTAATCTGTGAAAGGCTACGTTTCAGTAAGAAATGTGTCTGCTACACATCAGTGACACCACAGAAAAGAAATGGACATTCTTAAATCCCTGGAGAGGAAGACTGTCATTGTGTTACCATTGTTTGTGTGTATTTCAACTACTTGAATCAAACTCAATATCTGAAATTGCCAATTCTGCTTGCACAGCATGTGTTTGTTTTCAGCAGCACATGCCTGTAATTGCCCTGTCATTGTTTGTATTGTATTTGCATTGAAGTAACTTGCAGTTTGATTATAATGATTTCATTTGGAGAGATTTATCTTCTCTGAGTCTACATTATGCAAACAGCTGAGGCAAATTGCTCTGTCAGCTGCAAGCGCTCACCTCCAACACTGGGAATGACCTTTGATTCTTACTTACTGGGGTGGATACACAAACAGCAACTACAAACAGCAGCTGTGATGCATGTGGCTGCTCATCAGAGCGCAGTGCGTCAGACCTGCTTTGTAAAGTCTCCGAAGGGAGAAAGGCAGAAGTACTTTTTTCCTGGCCTGGCTTAGGTGACTTACCTCTTTGAAGGCTGATCTGATGAGGAGGTGCTGAAGCATGCGGGATGCTGCGCATGGCACCTTTGTAGAGGTTCCTTCTCTTCAAACTGTGCCCAGCATTTATGTGGAAGAGTCGGGCCATGGAGAGGCCTTTAAGTCCCCCTTCTCCTTTCAGGGATTAAAAATAGATCATTTCAGCTCTGAGGAAGGTGACTTGAAACCGGACAGTCCATTGCAGGGAGGACCCCTCATCTTTGAATAGCTACTTCCTGTGCAATGCCTGCAGCTTTGAGCCCTGGCTGGGTTCAAAACCAGGTTAAGGCCCATTTTCTGCTTTTCAAAAGGCTGTAACTAAACAGTGTTAAGCTGTAAACCACCCATTTATTTGAAAAACTCCAAATGGGCAGCCTTGTTCTCTCAATGTCAGCCACAGATTCCTTCCAGAGCACTGGAAGCAACATTTCACCGCACCCTTGCTGCAAACCCTAATGCCATAAGGGGTTGCTGGAGTTATCCTCAGGTATTCTGCTCTCTTGCAGGCACCTACTTCTGCCTTAATGAGGACACCGCCCATCCTTTACTGGCGATTCTAGATGATGGATTTACAATTGCATGCGATGAACTGGAAAACCCAGAGTGTGATCTGCCTGTTTATGATAATAGCTTTACAAGGTATACAGAACTAATAATTGCAACTAATGCGTGTGGTTTGTGGCTGCTTCGTCCACAACACACCCTACCCTGAATTTAAATCCACTAAAAAGGCTTACTGGTATTGTAGCTCTCCTCAGTTTCAAGCCAGGTACCAACCAAGTAAAACTTCTAGACTGTATGTGTGTGTATAATGTATAATGGGTTTTTCCATCTTGTTTTTGCATAAGTGACTATGGTTGTCTACAGTTTTAGACAACTGCAAACGTCTTTGTCAGTCCTTTTAAAATATGGATTACTCATCTTTTAGAAAATCAGGTTTATTTTAAGGTATTTCAGGTTGGTCTCCTAAGATAGCTACTCAGTTTGAAATGGTAGGCTTTCCTCATAGTTCCTTGGAGGATAAAACTCCATATACGTTTATCCAGGCCCCATAATTTCACTGGGGCTATCGTTCCTGAGTACCATTACTGAACTCCCTGTGGCTTGCTGCTCTTTTCTGAGAATTTCTAGGGTGACTAATACATATTATCTACAACATCTCCCTTCGCATGATGTGTGCACCGACTTCTATTAAATTCCAAAAATTTCTTCCCATTTAATTCTTTACAGAGCCCAAAAACCCCAGAAAAATGTCACAAGAAAAAAAATAAACAGACCCCATATACTCTTAATACAGCACTAGTGGGATTTTTTTTTTTTAAAAAGGCATAATTATTAGGTTTTCTTTTAATTACAGTGATCCAGCACTTGCACACTTCCAAGACTTGAGGAGCTGCTCCTCTCTGCTGTCTGTTGCTCCCTGTCTCCTGCCCCTTCCTCTGCAAGCTGCTGAGGTGATAAAGCCTTGCACATAATGTGCAGGAGGCTCTGCCCATCTTTCCTTAGTCTCGTTTTCACACATGGAGATTTGGGGGCTGTTTTTATATAGCTCCGTCCAATGGAAACCACCAAACACTCATGTAAAACTTGTTCACTACAGCAAATACTACATAATGAGCAAAAAAACGTATTGGTGCTTTGGGCACCTGACCCTCTTTGAAAGAGGCTTGCATAGTTCAAAGCACAGTTGGTCTGTTTGGTTTTTTTTAACTAAATGCCAGGAAGTGTCTAATGGGGATCTCAGCAGCTCTCATTGATTTTGTGAGTTTAAATCTCTCTCTCTAGCTGCTCTTTGGGACTTAAGCATCACTTGGAAGTTAATGCAAGTTCATAAAGAGGATTACAGATGCAGCTAGCCACAATTACGTACAAACCTGCTTACACGTGTTGGGTACCTTGAGCTAAATCTGAACAGGTATTTAAGTGCCAAAGCAAATGCTAAGGAAGGGAGAGACATCTGAATACTTACCTGTTGCTGAAAGATCTAGCTGATACTATTTGGGCCTACAGATTTTACTCTCAAAACAGAATTAGGCCCTTTGCCATTGAAATGAGAGACTTAGCTTGCCAAAAGGCATGTTCCAGTCAGAACTATGGAAGCAACATAGAACCAGGACAGGCATCTGCAGAGACAGAATAATACAAGCCCACAACTTAGTCCCTCCATGGAAATGCAATGTTACTAGAGGGCTCGGTAGAAAAGAGCCAGGAGATAGAAGATTCTCTTCATTAAAGTCATCATGATAAGCCTAAATGGGATTTCATCCCACTTCCACAGGGTGCTTTTATGTTTCACATAAACAGCCAGAGCTGGCACTCATCTCATTCTGAACTCTGAGGCTGTTTTTGATGCCACTGTGAACTCTCAGAAGCCTCTTTCATGCCAAGATACTGTGGGGAAAAAAAAAAAAAAAAGAAAAAGCTCCCAAGCTGAAATGACTAACACTATACTACAAGGAAATTACATCGCAAACTCTTCTTTCTGAAGTTTGTGTGATCTCCGAAAGACTAATGTGTTTCCTAACCACAGCAGCTCCTACGATCTGACTCAAGTTTGCCTTGGTGGCTTTGCAACTCTCATTACTATGGTAATATTTTGTTCACAGATGTTTACCCATCCATTTTGCATCATTCCTTTTCCTTCTCAAGCTGTAGCAGCACAGCCTGAGTCCAGATTTCAGCAGCCTTTAAGCTATTCCCAAGACATCTACATGCACTTGTAATGAACTGTACGCTTGCTTTAACTGATTGCTGCTGAGGTGGCACAGAGTACAGCTGTCTTGCTGTGCATGCCCATCCTTACACATCAGGCCCTCCAAATGCTGAGTGCGGCTCTTTCTCAGCATTACCTAGAGGTAGGCGAGCTCAGAGTGTCTGCCAGCAACGTCCTTTGCCTTTGTAATTTACAACTTTAGAGGAACCTACCACAGAAATACACAGGTTGTGTGTGACTCCCCATCCAAAACTGAAGGTGTGTTTTGAAACATGCTATCCTCTGTGATGTAGCAATGACAGCTAATACACCATGTACTTTTCCTGAGGAAAAGCTGGGGTGTAGTCTTAACAGGATTCATGTTGCCCTCTTAAATCGAGTTAGGATGTTTCAGAAGCATTTGGCGCAGGTTATTTTGCCCAACTTTCTTGCTTCAGAACCGGTGTTTTTGCAGACTTGCATTTTCAAAGCGCCCAGCTCCTTTGACTCTGAGATTGTGCCTGTAAATCAAGCTGAAGGGTCTCTCTGTGGTATATTGTCTTTGTCTGTCTCTCCTACACATCTATTTAAAGAGTCATCTTCTACATGGTTCCTATCATAAAGGCTAGGAACCACAGTCTACTGTTAAAACCTTTCATGGCCCAGGTACCTAAGCATATCCCAAGCTCTGCTACCATGTTCAATTCTTGCTGGTCTCTCCAAACACAGCATAAGCAGGTCTCTCCAACTGCCCCAGGAGTTTCATGCTGTTACAGTGCTCCATTCCTGATGGTGAGTAACATGTAAAGCCCTGGGCTATTTGGGAAGAAAATACAAAACCTGTAGCCTTTTTCCCCTGCTATACTGTGGTTCACCAGAGCACTCTCTTTTCTAGCAAGTAATAACTTCCCCAGAAAACCCAGGCAACACAGGATGCTGCTCTCCCTATTCCTGAAAGTGCCCAGGGCACTCATTTATACAAAGCTACCCACAGGTAAAAACAGGGTAGGTGTCACAAAGAAACCTGCAGGTTCTGTGTCAGGTCCTCAGCATGTGGGCTTCGCTGTAGTGAAAAAAATCCATGCTGCACTGCTAAGGAGACAGCAAAAGTGGCTTTTGTTTATTGATATGCAATGTCCAGGTACGTTACATACCTAAACATTGTAAATAGCGTTGCAGAGAGTCCCTGCCAAAGCACATATTCCTGTCTGTCTCCCACAGGTGTATTGGGATCCTGGGCAGTCTGATCCCATTTCCAGGAAAGCATTACTGGGAGGTGGAAGTTGAGGAAGATACAGAGTACAGAATTGGTGTGGCTTTTGAAAACACTCCAAGACATGGCTATCTGGGGGCAAACAACTCATCCTGGTGCATGAGGCATATCATCACACCATCAAGGTAAGGGCTGTGGAGGCTACAGGTCTCCTACAGGAACACCTCCTACACGTACACCTGCAGGCAGAGCAGCAGAGAGCTCCTACTTGCAGGGGGCAGCCAGAGATTTTGTATCAAAGCCCAGACAAGCACCTCACCAGGGCCCTCTGACTTTCCACCGTTGGCACTGTGAACTGGTGTTGGAAGGACACTGGAACCTTTAAGCAAATCCTCCTGCTTAATGACATTCTCACATCAAAATAGGCAGTCCCAGGAACAAATCTGAATAAAATCTGCATTACAGAAGTTAGCTGTGAAGGCCTTGTTTTAGGTCACCGAAACCCCAGTGGGAAGACAGAGAGTAGTAGATCTATGTAACCTAGAAACTACTTATCTGGCTAAACCCAGTTGTATGCAACTGGTTTTGATCTCTCTCCTACCTGTGGAAGTACCTAACAGCCATACCTGCCTGCAGAAATGCCAGGTCCCCTTATGCCTCAGCTGAACCTGCTGGCTCTCTGCCAGACACCATTATATTAGCATCGTTGCCTTTGACTCCCATGTGAGATTTGGGCACCCCGTGAAGCATCCAGGAGCAAGAAAACAAGTCACCCACCCAGGCATCCCCAAGTATTGCCTACTGCCTGTCTGAATGGCTCACCGCTCAGCCTGCAAGAGTTGCCAGGGTGCTGCTGGGTCCCCTTGAACAGGGAGCCTGGATACCACGTGAGCGTCCCCAGCATGCACAGTCAGCACATGGCAAGGATGGCATAGCATGGGCCCAAATCTGCCTGTCCTCTTCCTGCTGGTATGCTGGGAGAGGTTTTAGATGCAGCTCAGCTGGCTGGAGCACACACTTCTCTCCAGGCACCTGCTGCTCTCAGCTCCCCAGCAGTTGGCCTACTGCATAGCCAGAGTCCTTAGCAGTGCTGGCATTCGCCTCCCACACAGCAAGAAATGCTGCTTAATGAGAGAGACCAAACCCACTAAAGCTAATGACTCTCCCATACACTGCAGGCAGGCTAATTTGATTTCCTTGCTACGTTGAGCTAAGAGGTACATTGAGGTTTATTCTCATTCTTCTGGAGCAACGAGCATGGACTTCAGAGAGGGAGCTGGGCCATTGCTCAGTTTGAGTCACTGCTATACCCATTTCTGCAGGGAAATTTTCTCAGGTTTGAGTGGTGTGGGTGGAGGAGGTGGTTAGTGAAGAAGCTGGCCCTTATGAAATGCCAGATAACTCACTTCAGCTGAATAAATCTTCTCGTTTCTGCTCAGAAAGGCACATGTTCCATAAAAGCCTCATATTTTTGGTTGCAGCGTGCCACACTAGGGAGAGCTGTTTGAGTAACTGTTGAAGAACCTCAGCATTACTCAAACAGCAACTACATGGGGAAGAAGAGGGCTATCCTCATGACAAAGCTGTTTATATACAGAGCACCTTCCTGGCCTCCACAGTCCAGAAATCACAATTAAAAGACATCACCCTCTAGTAAATGAGCACAAAAACTGGAACTTCCCCATCAACACCACCCTGGCTGAGCAGGGAGGTCCTGTAGGGAAATATAATTTAGAGAGTGGGGTTTGAAAAATTATGTCCAGTAGTCTGGAGGATGCTTAGCCAGACTGTGAGTCAGGCAGCCTCTGCCCAAGGGATTATGCTCCCTCTCTGCTGCTGTGAAGGTGGGCGTGAGCAGTTCCCGTAACTTTGGCAGGAAAGAGGGCTCAGTGCCACAGGCCCTCAGGGAGCAAGTGGGCAGCATGGCAAGGCCAGGAAGGACAGGACTGAGTCAGCTTGCCAACTCTCTGCTTGACAGTGCCTACAGCTATCTCGGGGCAAGGCTGAGGGGATGACAAGTGGTGTTCTGGGGCAAGCCTAACCGACCTAACAGAGCACAGCTCCTTCATGGAGGAAGGGACAACTTCAGGCTAAACCTAGTGGCAAGGGTGCGCCCTCCGATTTACAGGGCACCCACACTGCCCTCTGAGACATGGAAAAAAATGGCAAGTCCCATGTTGCGCTCTGACCTTGTCCATATCGAAGGGCTACCACCCATCCATTCACAGCCAGACAGGGATATGAAACAAGAAGCCTGTTACGCGGCTTAGACAGGCAGGTCTGAGCACTGCGGGATAAGGCTGTGCAGAAGCACAGAGCACACCACTCCTCACCACAGCCATTGCTCAAAGTGGATGGGACTGGGGCAGTAACCACAGTGCACACAGGAGGGATGGGACTGTGAAGCAGGAAGCATGCCCTGGAACACACCTGTGTGCACAAAGCACTTCCCTTTGAGAGCGGCAGGGTGCCCTCGGGTTTTTTGTCTGTGTTTCTTGCCTACAGGCACAAGTACGAATTCCTGCACAGCGGGATGACGCCAGACATCAGAATTACTATCCCCCCCAGAAGGATTGGCATCCTGCTGGACTATGAGAACTGTAGACTCTCATTTTTCAATGCAGATATTGCCCAGCACCTTTACGCATTCAACTCACACTTCCAGCATTACGTCCACCCCTGCTTTGCTTTGGAAACACCTGGTCTCCTACGGATACATACTGGAGTTGCAATACCCCCGTGGACTGCCCTCCCATAACCTGTGTTCTGCAGCTGCCAGATCTACATGTAACGTGCATTGAGCAATGCCCTCTTTCAGCATTAACTGCTCCATCGCACCCCCTGTAAACCAGCTGTCTCCCAAGAAAGAGAGCAAAGCAACCCTGACCCAAACCAGCCACCAGGCCTGAGCCCTTACAGCAGTTTCTGTCCTCTTAGGCAGGATCTTAGCAGAAAGCCGTTATGGTCACAAGATCCATCAGCATCCCAGAATTCTCCATTTAGAGATGGATACCATCCTTCTCAGAGGTGACACTGTCACCAAGAAGCAGTGGCAGCTGGATCACTGGTTCCCCCAGTACCCATCTGATCCCTAGGGAACTCCCCTGTTCCAGAGCAATCATTAATTCCACTCTTGTGTCTGCTGAAGAGCTAAACATTCAAAGAAAAACAAAAATAGCAAAAGGCATAATCACTGTACAGCTGCTAGACAGAGCTGAAAACACTCCAACCATGCAGCTGATCTCACGATCAAGTATTCTTGAAACTACGTGAAGTCTGTGACACAAGATAATCAAATACGCCTCCCTTGTGTGTGAACTGTTAGCGCCTACCACACGCTTTTTGAAATACCCAAGCATGCACTACAGTCTCAAATATTAAAAGACATTTTTACAGAATGCCCATGCTTCTCATTCATTCATCCGGGGGGGGGGGGACGGGGACGGGGGACACGGACGGATGACACCAAACACCAAACCGAGGCCTTTTGCAGTGCTTGATTGCCCCTATAGAGAAATCTAAAGCATCATTTTTAGCTTGTTCTTTCTGGCCATGCTCACCTCCACCTGGGTATATCCTCCACACTCACAGATCTGTTCTCCCCCTCAGCACTGAGGACGTCTCACCCCGATGCTGTGTCCTTGAAGCTTTGCGTGTCCAGTGAGGGCTGGCCCAGCGCTCAGCTGCGATGTCCTTGTTCAGGCTTCATTTCCAGACACCAGACAGGCACTGCCTGTCAAGCAGGCTTGTCTAGCTCTGAACAGCCTCATTTGTGTATGTCAAAACTACCTGAATTCAATCAAGAGTCATTAACAGAGCAGCTTTTCCACAGATTTATTGCACATTCATTACAAAAATCATTGGTTCAAGTTTCCATTCTAGGGGATAGTCAGGAACAGGTGGTGGCCTCTACAACATACAGGGTCCCTACAAACAAACAGAGCCTGGCAAAACTGAAGAGATTTGATGTAGAACTGTGTGCCAAAAGCTTGTCTGTTCTTCCCCAAATAGCTTAAAAAAAGTCTCCCTAAAACAGGCTTTGCAAAAACCATAAAAACAGGAGCTGAATATGTCATTTTGGCAGCGATTCGTACCATCTTCTCTTGGGTATCTATTGATTTTGCAAGCCTCAAAAGAAGATGGGTTTAGCGACACTCGGCTATGCAAGTAGTTTCTTAGCCTACCAGGAATTCAGAGACTTCCAAGACAGAAAGGGTTGTCATGGTCACTTTGTCAGCCCTCCTCTAAGGCAAGCCAGAGACTTTCAGTTGCTATGTCTTACAGTGAGCACAACCACTGGTGTCCAGCAGAAATAGGTGACTCAGCCAGCAACCACTGCCAATGCAGAGGGCAGGAGGCGGCCATGTGAGCCCTGCTGACACTGGCAAGGCCATACCAGAGAACAGCAGCTGAAGTGTACAGCTCCTCTACCAGGGAATGAAGCGGTGAGATAGCACCACCCAAGTTGTTTTAACACCTTTTGTTTATTCTTCTTTGCTTAAAAATGTATGCCTTGATTCAGGGTCCAACTTCCACCCACTGGAACAGGTTTTACCTTTACCTGCCAAAAATCGAGCCACACACTCTTCGAGTAGGTATCTGAAAGAGTAAAACACGCAAGTATCAGAGCAGAGGTATGAGGATGTCCGAACCTCCCAACAAAGCCTTTAATGGAGAAAGGCTGCTGGTGAACCCAACGATTCTGATGGAAGCAGATGTTCTGCTGCAAACAGTCCCACTGCTCCTCACCAACAACGTTCACCTCAAGTGCTTAAGCCATACCTGTATCCTGGCGCCAGGATTAGCCGTTCACCTTGGATGATACAAGAACCCAATCCAAACTATTTTTCAACTGGTGAACTGCCCTGGGAGTCCCCAGGACTTCACAACCCCCCCACAGGACTGCTGCAAGGACAGATTTTCTGAGCGAAATGCGAGGTGCTCGGACACCCTTGGCATGGGACTCTACGGGTACTGAACAGCTCCGTCATTACATTGCCAGCTTAATGAATCTGTTGGAGAGTGCAGGCCTGATGGCCAAGTATGGAGCAGCCTGCTCAGCAGAATATGACTCAGGGGTCATCGCCAGGCACGGTACAGGACAGCTAAGGCAGCAACAAAACTCTCTGAAAAAAGAACAAATAAGCAATAATTGGCTACTAGGTTAAAAACAATATGGGAAATGAGTTTGCATGTTTCTGTTTAATAAAAGTTTATTTAATAAAAAAAGTTTTATATTTAATATAAATATTTAAGTGACCTGTCAGCAATAACCCAAGCATTTCCTCCCTTAGGAATCCCAATCCTGTCACTTAAATATTTATACAGCAAGGGAAAAGGCATGAACAACCTGAATTTTTTAAAACCAGCTGTCACTGTGAATTACCTTTATATAAATCCTTCACAGGGAGGCCACCACTTCCACTACAGGGTCTATCGATCAGACCAGTATGGCACCCAAGCTGGAAATTCACATCAACCTCATCTTTCTGTGCAAGTCCACCAGACAGGGGGAAGTGCAGTACCTCTGTAAGACTCTAAGGGCCAAACTCTGTACAGAACTGGAAGCTGTATTTGACAGGAAAAGGGGAATCTCCTACTGAAGCTAAAGGGCATTAACAGGTCCAGCACAGTACCCCAGAGCAAACTAACACCGAGTGTATTCGGTTTATCTGGAATCCTGGGTATAGCACTCATCTTGGAGAACTGTGTTGAGCTGTCGATCTGAGAGCTATTTCTTTGCATTGAAAGGTGTCTCAGATGAGGCAAAACCAGTTCTCCTCTCTAGCCTGTCTATAGGAACTCTGGCTCACTGCTGAACTAGGTCACGTGAAAGGACAACAGTCAGCTAAAAACAAGTTGTCCTTGCCTCTGACAGTGAGTTATGTGCTGCAAGATGCATTCTTCCTGGTACCTGTTGGCATTTTTCTTCCTGTTCCTTTTCACTATGTGCATTTACTGGCACACAGCAAAATTAATCTTCTGTGAAGGACAGGAGCCCATGCCTAAAGCTCTGGTATTGGCCACCTGAACCCCACAGGCTTCCCTGATTTGCAGCAGTGATCTATGCATCCCTGCAGAGCTTACAGCAGCAGCAACTGCCAAGGGATGGGATACCCCCAACCATGCCTCACCCAGCAGCTAACTGGGGACTTTGCCAGGGCTGCGCAAAGGCCCTTGGGCTTAGAAGGAGTTACCCTCAAGCCCTTTAGGCTGGGCAAAAAGGATCACTTTTTCCAATTCCCTTCTGTTCCCTCTTGATTTAAAATATCAGTACACGTTGTTGCCACTGGAGGGCATCACACGAAGCCCTTTCACAGGGCTGCACCGGTTATCAGATTTACACAAACAGTCTATGGCTAAACTGACAGTTACAGTTTCCAAACTGGTTACCATAATCCTTCAGCACGGCCAGCGTCCCTCCTCACCCAGTCCTGGAGCCGGGAACAAAGGGACCCACAGGCCTGTGAGCAAAAACACACAGGTGAGACAACGTCAAAAGCACAAATGCAACAACAGGCAACACAACAGTCCTGAAATACGGTTCAGTGCGTTCGATTCAAACCAAACACACCCACCATTTTCTACAGAAATACCTGACTTCTAACTTGCTCCCTCTAATTGCCATTAAAACTTTGTAGGTAGATGAAGTAGGTCCTGGCTTTATCTCACAGGCAGGCCTTGCTCTTCCACCATTTAATTTAGGAGGATAGTATCAGTGGAGTCAATATAATGTCACTGGCTCCACTTTCTTAGTCCTCCATGTGCATCTCCGTAAGAAACTCCTGGGAAGTCTCAGGAACCGACTGTGCTCTCCTAAGGAGACTGCAGAGCCTAACCACCCAGCCTGCCTTCCTGGCCTGGAAGGCAATTCCCTATTCCTGCCCTCAAACTCAGCTGTATCTTTTTAACTGCCCACTTCTGTTTTCCAACAGTAACCAGTATTAGTCACTAGCAATGCAAAGCAAAGCAGCCAGGGACCATGCAAAGGTGAGGCTCTGCTTCCTGTTCCATTCAGCACCTGGACTCCACTGATGCACTGCACAGCCCTGGGACAGCCCAAGACACAATGCTGACTTTTTGTTTTCTCCATTGCGTTTAGTCTGGTGTGCTCAATTACCAGTATATATTGGGACTCAGATATCCTGGCCCCAGCTTACTTAAACTTTTTCCAAGCAGGCTTATGTTTTAAGTTTTACATATGCAAGCAATACCGAGGCCACAAACTGCTCCATAAAAGAGCCGTAAGGGGCTGCACTCTCTGCCAAAGGGATGCTTATCCCTCAGCTGGAGCTGAATAAAAGTGTTCTTCTGCAGACGCAAAGCTGTGGCTTAAACACAGCACCAGAAAGGCTGCACCAACGAAGGGCGGTGTGTCAAGCTACTTCACAAAACCAAATCCACCGGCAGCCCCTCCTCACGCAGGGCCGGTCCACGCTGCTGCAGGCGCTGCCCTAGCCAAGTCCTGGCCTGCAGGCAGCAGGGCCCGGCGGACATCGCAAGGGGCCGGGCAGCGCTTACCTGCCGCCCCGGGGAAAGGGCTGCGGGCAGAAGCGCCTCTTCTCCAGCCCCGGCACGGCAATGGTCCCGGGGATTTCCACGCGAGATGCGTATCACGGCGGCAGATCCTGCAAGGCGATACACGAGTAATGAAGACAGGCAGGCAGGAGGCAGAGAGCCGCGCACGCCGGGAGCGCGGCGGGCGGCTCCTGCTCTGGGCGCGGGGAGGCCGGGCCTCGCAGGGTGCCCACCGCACAGGGGACCCGCTCTGGCGGGAAGGAGACGACGCCCAGCCCGGTTCCACGGGGCAGCTTACCCTCCCCGCGCCGCCGCCGGGTCGCTCCGCGGGGCCTTTACGTGACCTGCGAGCGGAGCGAGGGCGAAAACCGCCATCCCTCCCTCACAGGAAGCCGTTCCCGGGCGCCGCCGCGGGACCGAGGCGAGCTCCGCCAGCCGCTCTCCCGCCGCCGGCCGGCCGCCCTCGGGAGCCTAAACCCGCCGCAGGCAGGGCGGAGGAGACGCTGCGCCGGAGCGGGGCCGCCGGCGCACCCCGCCGCCATGAGGGATCACCTCGCGTCGCCGCCATTTCCTGCGGGCGGAGGCCCCGTGCCGTGCCGAGCCCCCGCCCCGTGCCGCCGGGAGAGGCCGCCCAGCACCGCTTCCTGCCCGGGCGCGGCGGGGGGCGGGCGGGCACTTGCCGCCGGGCGGGGGCCGGGTCTTTCTTCGCTTGAATAAACATGACCTTACAGGCGGGCGCCGGGCGGGCGCTGCCTTCCCTGCGCCGGCGTGGCCGTGGCCCAGGGCGTGCCGAGACAGCAGCCTCGGGCGGGGGGAGACGACTCGTGTTTTACTCGGGGGGGAGCTCTGTCCCGGCGCAGTCCACGCGTGGCGCGGTGGAGCGCGGCAGCCGTCAGCCCTCCTGCCGCCTGTCCCGCGGGAAATGGCGGCTGCGGAGGCGCCCGGGGGTCGGCGGGAGCCGCCGGGACCGCGACCGCATCGGAGGCGGCGGCTGGTTCGGGACGGCACGGAAACTCCAACCGAGGCCAGCTGACCCTAGGGCCCGTCTCAGCTTCAGTAACGCCGCATATTCCCAAGAAGTAATGGACCAAGCCCGAGTCCACCACGTACTGCACCCTGCCTGACCATCGGCCGGGCAGTGGAACGGTTTTTTCCAGCGACGGCTCTGTCCGTAGCTCATTTGTTGCCTCTGGCAGCCCTCTCCCAAACGCCACCATCTTGTGCAACACCTGCTTATCTTGTCCGTCTCCTTTCCTTCCGATAACAAGTGCTTCATCCTGCAGATTTAAGCATGTGAATAACATCCTGCTACTAGGTCGGGTGAGCGATTTCCTTTCCCTTGGGCCCTGCTCTGGGCATACCTCTGGCACGGCTGAATGAGAACCACCAGCTCTCAGCGGCTGCAGCAGCCAGCGGGTTTCCACCATGAAAATGAAGCTGCTGAATTATCTCAACCCCTGGGGCAGGTGGTCCACAGCTCCCAAATCTGCCTGCGTGGACACCTACCATCCAGGCTGGGCTGGGCCAAAAGTAGCATGTAGAGTCCCTCTACTTGGAGGTATTTTACAGCCAGTTGGGTACACTCAAGTTTTCTCTCGATCTCTAAACAAAATTCCTTATGGTCCATCTACACAGTGTTGGAATGCACATGGTCAGGAAATGCCTGGGGCCATCCCAACACCTTCTGCCCTGTCCTGCTCCCATGCTGACCTGAAAGCTGCAGCTAGGCTGCTGGAGTAAACCTATTTATTGTGCCTGTGCAGTGAGAGTCAAATATATTTCACAGCCTGTGTAATAAAACACTCGATGAAATGAACATCGAATAGCATCACCATTTATAATCCAAGTTTATAAAGAGCAAGAGTCAGTAGCAGCCCCCTGCTTGCCTT
Organism: Mycteria americana; assembly: GCF_035582795.1. Lineage (NCBI taxonomy): Eukaryota > Metazoa > Chordata > Aves > Ciconiiformes > Ciconiidae > Mycteria > Mycteria americana. The sequence continues at coordinate 59,708,490 of NC_134370.1, read as the reverse complement.
CACTCCTTTGCTGTGGCTTCTCCTGCCTCCAGGAAAGCACCTGATGCATTTCGTATGGTCCTAGGCTTTGGGAGAGCTTCAGTATCCTCAGGCTAAATCGTTTCATGTCTTACAGGTTGGCCCACCACCACTCAGGCTGGCCAGCCCAACCCGAAGCCTTATTTGCGTGTTTGCCCCTTTCTGCTGCAATGCATGGTTAGGAGGGCTCAGCTATTCACGAAGCTGCAGCTCGCTCTCTCCTCTGGGCCAGCTGCACTCCCGGGTTTCACAGCACTCTTAATTCCTCAGGGCCTCCCAGGACAGCCAAAGGCAGGAAAACCAGCCATGGGAGGGAAAGCTGGGGAGTGGATGGTTGCTAAGGTTCAGCATGGAGGCAGCTGTCACAGGTAGGGGACAGGCTGCTGGGCTTCATTCATAACTTTTTATTCTTGCACAAGGCAAAGAAATAGCCAGAGGTAAAGAGCAGTAGCCGTAAACCACCTCTGAAGTCTCTCTATTCTAGATATAACAAAGCTCTGCTTGGCCTCAGCAAAAGAAAACCAAATTGCTCATCGGACTCCTCTTCCAAGCAAAGTAAACACTTTGCCTCCTGCCCTTGAAATGGCTTATCAAAGAGCAATATCGCATCAAAGCCTCTTTCAAACCTGGGCTAACTACTGTTCGTGCTATTATTAACTGGAGGCAGTTTAGGAAGGGGAGGTAGGGGGCTTTGATTCCTCTGACATGAAAGCTTTAAAGAAGAGAAAGAAGTCATAGTATCGACCTGTGATGCTGTGGCATACAGATAAAAGCCTAGCTGTCATTTTTGCCTGCAGAGCCTCGCCATGACTTCAATGGCCTGACTTTGGGGTAGCTCAAGCCTGATTTATGAACTGCAGTTTTCCCGCTTGGGTCCCACAGAGCACGACCTTTCCTCCTCTCCAACACTCCACAAAGGCAGGGAGAAAAAGTCACATTGCTTCCCATACATGGAAGCACATGGTCTGCAGTGATGATTTATTAAGCCCAAAATTTCTGAGCATGCCCAAGGAGATCACTTGTATTGACATACAGAAAAAGAAACATAAGAAGCAGTCCGACTTCCTCACAGCCTGTCAGACGTAAAAGAAAACCTTTGTTCCTGGTGCAGAATTTCAAATTCATCATCATCATCGTTACAACCTGTTCTCTTGCTTTGCATTTTTCTGTGCATTAACCCTAGAGTTAATATCTGGCTCTTAAAAGAGTTAAATAAGCTGAACGGTCAAAGGATAGACAGACAAAAATACAAATACATATACAAAGATCTGTTTAAATTAGGAATTGGTATTACTTTTTTCTTTTGCTGCATATGGAAAAGCAACCATCGGCTTTTAGGCTGTGTGGTGCCCTCTTGGTCCCTCGGTGGCTTTCTGCATATTGCTAGTGTATCTTGGCTGACACTGGGTCAGCTCAGTTGTGAAGCTATGAAGAGCAGGCCTGTGCGGGGCGGCTCTCTGTGCTTACAGCACTAGTATCAAACTGAAGAAAATCTAAGCTCAGGGAGCAGCTGATCAGAAGAGGTGGGAATAGGTCTGAACTTTGCTCAGCCACGGCACCATGGCATTTCAGGTACAGGCTATAATAATGTGACCACGTATTTGAAACTAGTCTCAGGGCAGGCTTCCTTCAGAAAGCCAAAATGATCTAAGAGGTGGATCCGTGGGTAAAAAATAACACCTAAGAGGCAGATGATGAACTGAACTAAGCCAATGAAAGTGAAGTGTAACTTCACCAAAATCAGTGCATTGGGAAGGTTTTTTACTTGAAAGTCCTGAGGTGGGGCTACTGGTCAGCAGATGTTTCTCTGTGGGATGCTAAGTGGGGAAAAAAACCCCGAAAGTCCCCTTTTTTCAGACCACCTTCTAGAAACACTATTGACTCTTGTTACAACAAAAGCAACACAAATACCACTTTACTAATACATACTGAGCCAGACTTAAACATGTCACTGATATTTACTTAACAAATATTGTTAGGTATGTACTCTGATGTGGTTCAAAGAACATTTGTTTATTTAAAACAGCTTATTTTAAAACAAGGCTTTTTGTTTTCTTTCTTTTTTTTTGTTCCTGGCATGATAGAGCAGCTAAAACTTTCTGCTTTCTGACCTTGGCTTGTCAGAGATTTGTCATAACAGGGGACATAACAGCATATTTGCACTGAGTCTGCCAGCATGGATTTTCAGGAGCTGGGAGAGGCTGCTCACTTTTAGGGCTTGATTGTATGGTGAGGAGAATTTCATTCTGCTTGCATGATGTCCTGAAAACTGTCTATTCGTGCAATTGGAGTCTTTCTCTCTAACTATCCCCAAAAGCTGTGTCTGATGTTATGCACGCCATTCCCAGCCGAGTCTCAGTGGGGTGGCTGGGCATCTTGCCTGTTTCTTAGCACTTACATTCATGCTATATCATTGCAGTCTTTCTCACTTACGGTAAACAGCATCTGAAATAGCTGGCACCACCCACTGCTGGGGACAGGCGCTGGGACTCCGTGTGCACACGCCGATGGCACTCAGCACTCCAGCGAGTCTCACTGAGGTCAGGACAAAGTGGGGAGGGAGGACGGATTTCTGGCTTCTCAGAAGCTCTGACCAGTATCTCTGTAAAGCGGCAGTGACAAATGGTTATGAAAGCACCTGCTTTCTAAATTTCTCTTCCCACTTTTTTTGAAAGTCAGCATGGTTCAACCCAGAGCCCTCAGCAGCAGCCTGGCAGCCCCCAGGACTAGGCCAGGGTTTGCCACGGGGTGGATGCTGACAAGCCACTGTGCTTCCCTGCAACTTGTTTTACCCACCTGAGAGAGGGCTCTGTGGATCTTCTTGTAAAGCACTTAGGGATCTGTAAAGGAAAAATTTCATTTTCCGTAAAGAAAAATATTACAAGCAAAGTAACATCTTTTTTTTTTTAGGCAAAAAGGGACAGTTCTTGCTGGAGGTGCAAAGCAATATTCCTCACACATTCCACACTGTAAATACCAAGGGAATCTCATCAAACATATTCCATTTTATTTTTAGGCTGAAGACAAAGCCGTACCTCCTCCCAAGGAACTAGGGAGCTGCAGGATCACTAGGATGACGTCATTCTACTTGGTTATAAAACATGCTGCACGCTGAACTTGGCGCTCAGCGTGCTCAGGTTGAGCTAAGAGCTAACGTAATGAACTCTGGGGAAGGATTTACATCAAATACCACTTTGGAATATTAAAGACAGACAGGACCAACTTCTCACTTGAGTAATTACACACTGGCTAAATTCCTCCTTTCATTTCAAAACCAGGCAATCACCTTTTTCACTTCCTCTCTAAAACTGTGTGCATTGCTGTACTATTTCACTACCTCAAGAGAAACATATGGGATTAAAGGATGAAGTAACTTCTGTTAATTACTGGGCTGAACTAAAATTAGTTTTAGCTCTAGCAATGACTCTTGCCACTCGAGGGGGGGAGCAAGCAAACCAAGAAAAGAGAGATTCAAATTTCAACAAGTGTCCACAGCTGCTTGTATGTGCTAACATAACCTCCAAGGCAGAGGTGCCTGTAAACACTCCTGAACTTCAATTTGCATGAGGGAGTACAATACAAAAGACCGTGCATACATACTCACACTGCACGCAGTAGCAATGCAGTGCTTGCAAGCTGTTTTAGTTAACTATGTTTGTATTCTCCTTCTGCCTGTGGATAAGGCTTTCAGACATAATAAGGTATTTTTCCAGGCTCACTTGAACTTGAATCAGAAAAAGAAGGTTTTCTTGTGGTAACAGTTGTTGTAAGCAGCAAGAGTCAGTCTGAAAGGCAGGATTTAGTCCCAGCATTATGGCTGTGTGTTTGAGGGAGATCCACAGCCAGTGGAAGTTAAGGGAAGGACTCCTAGCAAGGAGGGGCTCTGGGTCCTCTGGCCTTTTCTCACTCAGTTGCCTTGCTTGTTAAAGAGGATGCTAACACATAGCTTCGCAGGGTTTGCAAAGCTAAGTTCACTGAGGTTTGTGTGGGAAGTGTGGGAGGAGATTCTTAAAAATGTTAAACAAGGGAAAAAAAGGAAAACATGAGACACTTTGCCCTAGTAACATTCAAAGCAGGCACCGAGAGAAAGCATTCAGTGGAGTTACAACACAGAAGTCCTTTGCCCACAGAGCCATAGCTTCAGCAGAACAAAAAATAGCTGAAGCACCTGGACATCCCCTTTGTTCTGACCAGCAGTACAGGCTGCACCGGGACATGGCAATAATTTAAAAGCTCGTTTTCTGCATCCAAACATCATGTCAGGATGAAATGCAATCCATCCTGCTATCATTTAATGAGCACCCCTGGGACCACTGTACCTTAGAGGCATGATGTCACTCGTCAGCAGAGAGATTATTTGTTTTGAAGCTTGTGAATAGCTCTGAGACTTCATTTCAAAGTGCTCCACAGAGTCATGACTCAAACCCTTCTGGTCTCACAGAAGGGCACAACTGATTACAGTTTCCTTGTGCTGCTTCTGAGCACCCTGTAAGGTATTAGTAGATATTTAATTTTATTATCCTTTCTCCTCTTTTATGTAGGAATGGCTTTGTCATTGCTTCAATTCCTTCATGTTCATGACACATTTTCTGAAGTGTCGTATCAATGATGTCTCTACCGAGACAAGCAGAGACAGCCACAGCAAAAAGCACTGCAACAAAAACCAAGGCATTCATTCAATTTCAGGTGATTTTAATTTATATATAGCCATTGGGAAAATCGTAGCATGAAAGCCATCTTCAGACCTGTGACAAGGTAGTGTGCACAACACCTGTCTGGTTTCTCCTTTTGTAAGAATAAGCAATTATTAGTCAGAATTTTATGCCTATCCCTTGAAGGGACCAAGATACTCATCTATGGCAATTTGCTGAGGAGCCAACATTTTTTTTACCAGATCATAATAGTTCAGGCTCACCTGGAAGCAACTAAAGTGATACCCAGGTTTAGCAGCAGTATTACCTGATTGAAAATACGCAGCATGGAAAGGAGAGCCAATCATTCTGAATGGGTCATTTAATGCTGAATTGCTGAACTTTCTTCAGTTTTAAAACACAAAGCTTTAAGATTAAAACCCTGGAGGTGCATAAAGGACCTCTCCTTCATCATGTCTACATTGGAATTTACTCTTGTATTAGCATTAAAGCAAGAACAAATGAAATGTGCACTGTGTAAAACTGCCAGCCTGTCTGAAATTGGGAATAACTTCAATCATACTATTTCAGTTTATACCAGTGTTCTCCCTTCCATGGTGAAGGACCATCAGTAAAGCCATGGTTTGTGTCCCAAGCAGAGCTCCATCACTGAGTGACGGTTCAAAAAGCATGGGAAGAGATACTACACTGGAAAGGGTTCAGAGCACAGGGCATGTGATGTTGCTGTGTAATCTTGGAGAAGAACGGAAGGGGATCTGGAATGGCTGAAGAATTTGCAATGGGATCCAAAGACATCTGGATCTTGGAGTGATGAATATCACATTAGAGTTATTACTGCTCCACAGCAAGGCCCTTCCTGCTGCGTGGGCAGCAGCCTGGATTTGCCCCCACTGAACCTGCACGGCCTCACACTGCACAGGCGGCTTAGAGGTGTAGCTTGTAGAGAGAACCTCAGTGGGAAGAGCTCTTAGGTGAGGATCAGGCAGGGTGGTTCCAGACTTTAATTATAATCTGCCCCTGGCAACAGCAAAATTTAGATGGACAACAGAATGAAGAGAGCTGCATTCAGTGGCTGCAAATCAGTGTTTTATGTTAACTGAAATTATTGTACACCAATATGGACATAAATCTGGCTGATAAAGAGGGTTGATTAGCACAGCTCTATGCTCCAAGTAATGGCATTAAAGATGCAGTGCGAATTTCAGGGAATTAATCATATTGATCACATCTTTTCAATGCTGATGCATCAGGCATTTTTATAGCAGATTAAATGAACTGCTTTTACCATTCATTAATATAACCCAGAATATTAACTATGCTTATGAAGAAATATTTTTACCCCCTTCCTGCAGACATTCTCTGGGCCCATATGCTGTTACTTTTCCTCTCCTATCCTCATTGCAGCAGATAAATGGAGGAGATATTGACGGTGTGATGCAGCTTCCCTCTAATGGAGCCAGAGTAGCTTTTCCTTGAACTAGGCACAGGAGCCTGCATGCAATAGAAGAGATTAACGCCAGGTGGCAAATTACAGCTGATTACAATAGGTGCACATATAGTGAAACACAATGTAATATTGCCAGGAAAACAACGTATCTGGCAGGCAACTCTCCCTCTCCTTCCATGTTCCCTTTGAAAATAGGATACCTGGTTTTTTCAGCCTTCAATGGAAATGTATCTGCTCCTTCAGTATCAATCGTAGAACCCCTGGAAGATCGACAAGGACCTCTGTCCTGCTATTGTCAGTGAGACAGTGGCATGGTCTGGGTGCTCCTAGGCAGGATCTGAGCTGCACCGGCTTAGGCAATATACACACATTGATGAACTAAAGGAAATTATGAAAGGGAATTCCCTGCCCCAACAGCGTATAACCCGAATTCTATGTAGGAAGGGAGAGCACACAAGCAAGGTAAGGGCAGCACTGGCAGAAAGGTATGATGCAAGCATGAACAGTAATGAGCTACAAATGGTGGTGGCCCGTGAGTCTCATTGGCTTGGAGATGAAGGAGAAACACAGAAATACGTAACACCTGGAGAGGTCACCTGTTCCTTTCTTACCTGCTTTAAGGCTCCTACTGCTGCAGTCCCTGAACTGCTCCATCATCCACCTCTCCCCTGCTTGTGCTTCTTCAGGAATGGTTCAAAATGTCTCTAAAGTCAATTGCCTCTGCACTGAAAATAGTCAGCAATTCTTTCAGTGCTTTTGGGATGCCTTTCTGCCTACCGGGAAGGCTGACAGGATACTCTTCTAGTTCTTCAGTGGAATACAGCGTGGCACTGCTTTTAGCTGTGAAGAGACTTGTCCAAGGGCACACAAGGGTTTGATGAGCTTGCCAAGGGCAGGCTACAGACACACGGGCTTGCCAGCCATATACCACCTTTCATCACCCTTACGCCAGTCCAACCTCCTCAACTCTTCCCTTCCCCAGACAGCAGGTATCTTAGTTATTTAAAAAAAAAAATCATATATCTGTTAGTCTGCAAACTACAAAGTAAATATATGTTTCAAATGAAATGGCTAGGACTTTGACACTTCTTAAAATATACATTTTATTATTTTCTGGTGTTTGCTATGAAGGTTTCATTCAAATTGTGAAGGTACACAGCCTTTACAAACTTGAGTTAAAGGTTTTTGTTGGTGGTTTTATGTTCTGTTTCTTTCATGGCAGAGGAAAATACACAGGCTATAAAATGTTGAAATTCATTAGATGTTTAGTATTACCTCTTCATATATGCTGTGGAATGCTTTGTAGAAATACTATATAAAATAAGGCAGACTTTGACAGGGAATTCAGTCATAAAATTTCATGGGAGAAAACAAAAAGTTCCAACATGTTGTTATTTTTGTAGCCAAGGGAAGATCAGGTGGTCGTCACTGGTTTGTGGGAGAACTACTGCAGTTCTGGTGCTCAGACAGTATACATTTCTTGTTTATTGTACTATTCTCAAGTGAGACCTTTTCAATAAAACTTATTTTAATTAACATAAATCAGACAATATTTAAACATACACATCTATCCTTACAGTGCAATAAAAATGTATCATTGTATAGTATTTTGTATTTGCATTATGAAAATAAAAGGTCTGTACATCAATTAAATGTATATTAATGAGTATGAATCATGTAAATTTGTAATGCATCTAAAGTTGGCTTTGGCTTTTAAGTATTTATAAATTCATAGAAAATATTGAACATCTAACAAAATAAATAAAACATATCATTTTAATCATAGATGCTAACGATCAACCTCAAAAATTCTTGTGTTATTTTTTAATTTGCTACTAAATTTCTTAAAGAGAACTCACTTTCAGTAGTGCTCAGAAGTGAATGATTGCACCTTCTGTGATGTGAAAAAATAGAGTACATCTATTTTTCATAGATCAAAAATTCCTTCAGAGAGTTGCATTTTAAATGTCTGATTGTTCTACATAACTGTCTTAAGTGCTTATAAGAAGCATGTAGCTTTCTCATAAAAGCTGTGAGTCCCTATTAATAGATATTTCTTTTTCACTTGCAGGATTGAGGATTAAGTAAAATCTTCTAGTGAATGTCCTTTTTATGAGGATTCTTCAAGGTCTTCCAGCTTCACATACTGGTATGAAGATACCGCAAAAATATGTTCACTAATAAACCCTCTTCAGTACAAGTACTGCAGCAATCCAGTGTAATTCCACTTGGTAGGCTTATTTCATTGGAGTCCACACATGGTAGTTTGTGGAAGTCAACTGCTGACCTCATGTTCTCTTGAATTTGAAAGTTCCCCAAGCGCATGGGCTAGCCTTACTGTAATACTGAAGAGACCAAAACAAATCTGAAATCACATGAATAAAAGTGAGCTTGAATAAATATGCATCTGGTTAGTAAATTACACACCATGGTCTAATTGCTATTCTGGTGGTGGTCGAAGGCTCCGCAGCTTCCTTTCATCTAGTCCTTTCCAGTATTTAAAGTTATTATCCAGATGCTGCATCAAATTTGGCAGGTCTGCAAATGCTAGGGAAGAAAAGCCAGAGTGTATTTAGTTTGCAGAATTGAAACAGTCACATGATTCTGTCTGCTTAAATATAATTTGAAATGTCTGGGCAACTGTGTTAAGTAGGAAAGCTTAAATCTGTCATACTGATACTTGAAATGGTTTTGGCTGCATAGCTCTCATCACTCATGTATCACTCAGGCCACTGAGAACAGTTCTGTAAGTCTACTTAATACTGGTATTGCAAGTCCCAGCAAAGGGTCCCAGTTTTCCAGGGGGGGCATAGCTAATTATGCTTGTAATTATTCTACTTCATCAAATCTCAGTCACAAGTCATGATCTGGCATTCAGGAGAGTCACATTTCTGACCACTTTTACCATGGAGGCAGCACTTGGAAGGAAACAGCTGCTGCCCCAAGCAGTTTCCAGACTGTAGAAATTTGTCTTAAAGAATAACTGATATTAACATGGACAAAATGACTGTGCCCAAAGTGCTATCAAGGAGAATATGTTCTGTTCTCCATTTACAGAGAAGCAAGTTTAAACAAAGAAAGTTAAACCTTGTCTGAATCTAATATATTAAAGAGAAGCCACGAGAATGGGTTGTAGCAGTATCAATATACTTCTAAGCAATAATGAAGTTATTAAGCTTACTTCAGCTGCAGAAATCTTCCCTTTTCTCCCCCTTTCTTTAGGAGCCATAAGAAAGCAATTTTATACCACAGTAGTTTCAAATGTTCACAAAATAGTTATCGTCAGGAAATATAGCAGAGTTTTGCTTACCATCCCAGGCATCAAACATATCAGTAATGAAGTAATCAATGAATGATATTTGGGATTTGGGGATGCTGCAAGTATTTCTGTCAAAAACTGGCATCACAACAGGTAAACCTTGCCTCTTTTCTTCATCGGTCTGCAAAAAACACTCTCGTGATTATTCATCTAAGACACATTCTGTTAATGGGCTTCTTTTAGCAGCAGATTGTTTGGCACTGGCTAGAGCATGCAACTGCTAAATAAACAGAGGAACCTGAATAAATCCTAAGAAGCAGCAATTTAATCTTAAGCACCTAGCTGTCTAGGTTTCAGCGAAACAGCAGGCGAATAGTGCCTTCCAGTGTTTCCCACAAAGTGATAAGTTTACCTTCTGCATCTACACACAAAGCTGACCCTAAGTAACTTCACACATTACTCATTAAGTTATGACTGCTTCGGAGCTAAAAGATGCTCAACCATTTTCATTTCCAATCTCTGACGGAAGCAATAATCTGTACAACTCAGAGATGACAAAATATCCTTTTTATCCTCTTTTCCCCACCTTGAGGTACCAAGTCCCAGCTGCAGTATTTGGTCTATCATCTGTAATAATGACTCTGCCCTCTCCTTTTCCTCATCTTCCTAAAACCTTTCTTCAGCATAGTGCGCTAAGGTCTTACAGCATTTCTTGGAGTGCGTGCTGTTCCCATGCTAATACTAGGACCTGATGATCCTATTCTTGAGGCATAGCCAGCATGTGGGTACACAGAAGGCACCCTTCCTCTGCCTCTTGTGATTTTGCAGGCAAAACTCAAAAAGCCCAGCTCCAAACTGAACAACTTGAAAGCTTGAATTTTTCAAAAACTGCACTGTAGAAGTTGTCAACTTTCGTCTGTCTGAAGGCATCTAGTCTTGTATTGGCATAAGTAATATCACATCATTTAAAATAAAAAAAGTTGTTATTTTTCACATTATGTAATGCAGCCTTAGATGTTCTGGGACACTGGCAATATATGCACGCTTCTCTTCCCTTTTGAAGAGATGCTCACCTGGAATTTCAGCAGCCCGTTTTATCTGCCTTACCTGTGCAAAGTACTCCTCAGAGATGCGTCCAGCCCACTCTATACACTGTTCTATGGGTCTACATGGATTGGAAATGTCAGCACACTTTATCAACATGCGTTTTATAAGGATACGGTTTTCAGGAGACGTGAGAACAGTTTTGATTGACTCTCCATCACCATTATTCTGTAACATTTAAGAATTAAAAACAATCCATTAGCAAGGTCTCTGTGCACTTACTCAAAAGCTTTGTGCCTTGGGAATGCTTTCAGCAGATCCTACAGGGATCAGTCCTGCTACTGGCTACCATATTTGATGTCAAACCAAATTTATAGGGGGATTATGAATGTTAGCCACAGCTCTGAACTAGCACTGAAGTCCAGTTTCTGGATTCAGTCACTGTCTTTGTGACAGATCTCTTGGGCATCTTTGGGCAAGTCATCTAATCCCTCTATGCCTTGTCTGCCTCCTTAAAAGTGTGGAGAGGATTCATTCATCGCTACACACATACTGATGAGCACGGTGTATGCAGAAAAATGTAAATCCCTGCTGAAATCCAAGGATTAATGGACTTGCACATTAAGAGTGGAATAGCTGGTTTTAAAAAAAATGACTGACCCAAGCTGCACAGTGATCCTCTGCACGCAAACCTCATCAGCGTGAGCATCAATCATTCTGACAGCACTGCTGCTATTAGAAGAGTCAGATCCCACATTGCCTCCCAGGCATGCTCCTCATTCCCTTCCCCTGGACCCATGTTAGCCCATCAGTCTCTGACCTGACTGGGAATTTTGCTTTCTGAGACTTTATCAGTATTAAAGCAATATATTAGAAACATGCTTCTGAACAGCCTCATCTTTCCTCTGCAAGTCTAGGAAAGTTTTCAGCCCACACACAGCTTATATTTGGTTCCCAGGCCACACATATAAGCACATCAATGGTACTCTTCATTTGGAGCCAGTATACAGCTAATATGAGTAAAGGCTCTGATGATCCAGATCAGAAGCTATTTTCCGTGGAGCTCTGATGAAATAAGTTTCCAAAGGACAGAGATTCGGGATTAAAATATCTTAAAAAATTACCTGTAAGTACAACGTTATTACTTGACTCTTTAGGGATGGGTAGGTACAGAAATTTACAACACCATCTACTCAGAATAGAAACTCTTTGAAGCAAGGAATATACTAGACTTCTCTGGCACCTAACAAGGTCTTGGTCTATAGTCAGAGCAGTGAAGAAGTAAAAGTAATGATAATGATAATAATAATAATGTGCCACCAGTTCCTGCAGTATTTTGTACGAAGAGGGAGATACAAAGCAGCAGAAACATTCTGACCTTCTATTAGGACATATTTTTCAGAAGAAAGTTCTTGTGGGGAAGAAAGTTCTTCCTAGAGGAAGAAACTGACAATAATAAAAAAATTATTATTTGGTAGTATGCTGGCTCAGAAACACCAGCTCCACAGTTCTCACCAAAATGAGACTCCCAAACCAATGCTTTTCCCTCATTTTTAGATATGTGGAAGGGAAAATACAGAGGAAACAAAGTGAGGTGCATACATCTCCAAAGGCATGGCAAAATTACATAAGAGAAAGCCAAAATAAAGTGATGGAAGCTCCAGAAACACAAGCATGGAAATTAAGCATGGAAAGTTATTAGAGATCATTCAATTAAGGACAGCAGAGAATATCCTAGTAGGTAAGCCACCAGGAATCAAGAAAGGATGTTCGCCTCTGTGATCTGTTCAAACCAACGGCACAGTTCTACTTGCTGGATGCGGATGTCTTGGGAATAAAATGTGCTAACTGTGCTCAGTCCCAGCATCCTGCTCAGAGTGCAGAGGTGTCTCTGTGTGTCAGATGTTGGCTTCCTGTCATAGGCTTAGGTGACATCATGAAGGGAAATGGGAGGATAAAGGATGCTGGAGCTGGAAAGGATTTTTTTCAGTTTATGAAACAAAAGAAGAAAGGAAACAAACAGAGCAGCTTCTCAGCATGGCTCTTTGAACAAATATGTATAAAAATAATAAATAAAAAAAATAAGTGGAACTGTCCCATTTGGAACACACGGTTGGCAGCTCAGCCTGCAAACACTACACTGACTCACAGCCATGACTGGAAACCAGGCCAGGAAACACATGCTGCCGCTGCAACCAGATATACAACCAGACTTGAAAGAGGATCTGCCAGTGTTGTTCTGCTAGTAACAAGCACAGCAAATGATTTGGTTTACCCACTTACACATTACAGGCCTTTTAATAGGAACCTGCTGAACTGAGAAACTCCCAACCAAAAGAAGGGAAACATTTTGCTTCTTGTTTTCAATAAAAATTATATAGCCTTTGTCTTTCTTCCCATCCTTGGGCAGAATTTGCTGTGAATTGCAAATGCCTTGTGGGGCAGATTATTTCCCTCCAGCCCCTGGGGCTCAAGGGCAGAATTAAACTTTTGTTTGATTTCTGTATGTCAGTGTATTTGTTTTTACTGTCTGACTGTACAGGTCCAAGCCCCGTTCTTCAGCAGCAACAACTATTCAGCTCTCTGTAAGAGGCAAGAAGAGGAGTATTTGTTTTTTACTGTCTGACTGTACAGGTCCAAGCCCCGTTCTTCAGCAGCAACAACTATTCAGCTCTCCGTAAGAGACAAGAAGAGGAGTTTGGCTCTTTGGATGGATGCTGCTGCTCAAAAAAACTGCTGCATCCCAATTCTTGGGGCTGGGAGGGGCTCTGCGCACCAAGCCAGGCCAGTACAGAGGCGTCCAGCAGGACCAGGAGCCCCAGAGAGTTATGCACTCCACAAGGTCAGCCAGTGCAGTGCACTAGACACAGCAGCAGCAGCTCCCTTGTTCTCCTCTATGTCTCTTCCCCTCCTACACTGAATGCTGCTATGCTCACCCAGAGAGGCTGTCCAACTGAAGACTTAACAGCCCTTCTCCTACTTTAGTCAGTAAAACCAGTATCCTACTGGGACTTTGGCTTCACATTCACCTATTTCTCATTAGCATTGCTGGGTGCCAAGAACAAAGCTAATTCTAGCATATAGTGCTGTGGACAAAGGTATTCTCCTCCAGTTAAGCTCCAGTCTGCTTCTGATGGGTGAAGGAACAAGACCTGTTCCTCTCCCACCTTCAGATAATAAAAAGACTACCCTCCCCCATTACACACAACAGTCATAAATGTGGCTTTCTAAAAAACATGGTAAGAAAACACAGAAAACCATTACAGCTCCTACAGGACGTTGCCACCAATGCAAACTTTTATTATAACCATTTCTGAAAATCTTCTCTTTGCAAAAAAACATTCCAACAAAATTATACACTGCTCTTACTGGCAACAAAACTGCTCGTTGAAGCTGTTATTGAAACTGGTGTGGTTTTTCAGAATGAGTTCTTAACAGGCAATTTCACTGTGTCCGTGGGGTTCCAGATGGCTATTGATTATGTCTATATGATACGTAATACCACCATCATCTATTTTAAAGATTAAAAAAGAAAGTAGACAGAAAACCCATGAATGCTGCCAGGCAGCGCTGAAGGTTGAGGGCCCTCATTTCCAGAGAACGCGCCATATGGCAGTCAATATACCTGCCCTTGTGCTGCACCACCAGTGGGTCCCGTTGTGAGTGAGGGAGTAATTCAGCTTCTGTTCTGAGGCAAATCTTGGCTCCTTTGCAGAAATGGCCAACAACAATGCCAAGTCTTGCCACTAGCACTGTCTGCATGGGAGTGACTGGGTTCATCAAAATGGCATTTTTAACAGGAAAATATACAGCCCAAGGTTCTGGTCCCGAGTACCACATCATAGCACTGAAATATTAATAGGATCCAAGTGAGTCCCACTCACCCTCAAAATGTGTGACAACCATGTTAAGCAGAAGGGCATTCAAACCCAGAGGTGAAATACACATTTCTAGTCTCTCTTTCTCCACATTTCTGATGAACTTTCTCAGAATACCATGTGGGGATTTCCTACTGCCAAGGGTTCCTAGTCCCTGCCCAGTCATTTTAAGGAGGACTTGCAGTGTCACTTACCCCATTTTCTTCTAGCGCTGCCAAGGGTTTATTAATGCTGTTGACAAACTTGTTGACATGCTCAAAGTGCTTTGTCATTTCTGTTGCTAAGACCATGTCAATAATGGCCTGGCGAAGGGTTCGATACTCATTCCTGTTCAAAGAAGGAAATAATTAAGAATGCTGTCTGGTTCACAGAGGGCTGCTTGCTAAAACAAGTCTAACAAAAATGCTACAGACCATTTCCATTTAAGAGAGGTGCTGGGGGAAGAAAGAACAGTAATAAAGGCTTGGGCAGCTGCATCTGTGCTGGATGAAGTATGCTTCGGTGTGCAGAGACATATGTGCTAGAGGCATGACTGGATCTCCAGGAGAAACAGTGCAAGAGTTGGGCAGAAGCAGAGGCACCACCTACTCAGGAGGGCTGCCAGGACATGCCACACCGTCATGTTCCTAAGGGTTGTAGCACAGACACTCAGCAGTGGCTCATGCTCCAGCCAAGTTTTCAGCAATACTTTTCTGCTGGATCTTGAGAGGACCAAGGCAATGGTCACATCCTCACCCTAAATGCCTTTCTAGGGCTGGAAGAAGATCAACAGGTCCTTCACTATCCTTCTCATTGCAACAACGCATTTAATTTTTGACTGATGCTCTGTGACTCTTTCTATCCTTGCTCTACCCAGCAAACATCTACCTACTCAGCCATAGCTTGTCCTCTACGTCCAATGATACAAAATGATTCTTCTGGACTTGCTAACATTAGGATTTACACTAAGTTCCTTAGATAGGGTCCGCCTTTTTATCCACAGGAGGAACTGAAACCATGGGATTACTCCTAAGTCTGTGCAGGACAGGGAGAAGCACTCTACTGTTTTAGAAGCAAACTTCTACACGGGCTACAGACTGTTATCCACAAAGCGCTGCCCTCCTCTAGGATGCTTGTTTGCATTACCTTATGTTACACAGAAGAAAGTGAGAGATGTTAGTGGGCTGACAAGGACCCTGGGTTTTAAGCTTACCTCTCCATGTTTTTAAATATATTGCATTTGTCATCCCGGGTGGTGAGCTGGAAAGCCAGGGCAGCATGATGGCTCTCCAGCACTGCGGTGTCATTGTAGAGAATTGCTAGCTCACTGCCAGCATTGCACAGGAAAGAATTTGTTCTTCCTGGGTGATCCACGTCATGGACTGTGGCAGCGATGAGTGCGGCAACCTCATCAATGGGATCCAAAGTTTGCTGAAAATAGAAGGATGCTTAGTTTTCCTGGCAGACTCATTAGAAACCCTACTCTGTCCATAAGATTACGCCAAGTTGCCGAGGAATAAAAGCCAGAACTCTGCAGATCAGTAAGGGTCAGATGTTCTAGACAGAGCAATGGAAAATTCATTATAAGCTTCATTGAACACTGCATGACTTTTTTGGCCATTTTGTGCCTCTTGAATTTTGCCTTAGCCCCACCTTTGACAAAGCACATCAAATTAAACAAATGCAAAGTAATAAATTAGTTTGTGTTTTCTAACAACACAGAAACCACCTTCACTTGGAGTTAGGGTATTTGACTTGGAAAAAGATGAATACTGCTAAAAATTATTCTATTTCCACCAGACCCCTTCATTTCTTTTGGAAACTTAATGTGTCCTAATCACATTCCACTTCCGTGCTGGCTAGGTTTACAATTTGTAAGGAATGTTTCCCATATACCCAGTTCTGTAATAACAGTGTCCTGGGGCTACAGCTAATATGAATTCTGTGAAGAATACTTGATGGTTTACATCCATGGAAAAATTACATTACACACTGTTCTATACTTTCTGATTCTCTTAGCATGCTGCACTCCATGCTTTATGTCTACTTACATCGGTCTTTGCTTTATGTCTAATTATATCTACCCTATAATGAAATACAAAACTATTTGAATTTTAAGGTTTTGTTGTAATACCTTTGTATGTAATGTAATGTATGTAATACATACTTAAGTTGTAATACCGTATTAATAGCATAAAGGAGAAAAAGAACCAAGCGTCTCAGAAATATAT
This sequence comes from Mycteria americana, assembly GCF_035582795.1. Taxonomy (NCBI): domain Eukaryota; kingdom Metazoa; phylum Chordata; class Aves; order Ciconiiformes; family Ciconiidae; genus Mycteria; species Mycteria americana. The sequence continues at coordinate 59,691,982 of NC_134370.1, read as the reverse complement.
TGTATACATTTGGAAACTAGCCTTTATGCTGTGTTTATGCTGGCTTTTTGTGAAGGATCACAGATACAAAATGATTATGTTAAAAATCTTAATAAAATGAGAGAGACACAAGAGCAGAAATGTTCTCAGTTGAATCTGGGAGCAGGGCAGATAATTTCCATTCCGATTAGCTTGAATTTAAGGTCCAAATTCTCTACTGGCTTTGACAGTACCATTCAGAATGGTTAGACTTGATAGGTGAAAAGACAACCCCTACCCTACTTTATGCCTCCTGAAATTAATGCAGTGACTTGACTTTGATGGAGCTAGGGTATTATTTATTGAGGACTGTCAAGAGTGTCTTGTGGAGTACAAGAAAAGGCAAAGAATTATTTCTACTCTAGGTTCATAGTTAGCATTGTCTGAAATACTATCTGCTGTGTGTTAGCTTCTTCCTTCTTTCTTTCAGCTGCTGCTTATGGGATTCTATTTTTGTGGTATGAAGTTAGGAGAGTTTTTTAGAACAGGCTCTCCTCGGAGGGACACACTGACCAGTGCTCATTCTGGCTGAGAAAGACCTGTGCAGATGGGAATTGGCCAGAAACTGGAGAATACTTGACCTATAGGACCACAGCAGCGTACCTGACGCTTATTTCCTGAGTCTGACATAACAAACTTTGCAGGGATTTACAGCACCTTTACCCCAACTTCAGGTCAAGGATTCTAACTTTGTCATCTTAACTCCTGTGGCACAGAAGTGGAAATGATTCTGAGAATACTGCTTCAATTTAGGAGCCAGAAAATTTTCCCAGGCAAGAACTGAGTTCAATTTACTGAAAAAAATCTTCTCAGTGAGAATTTGAGTGGCAGAATCTGGCCTTCTGTATTTAGGTTAAGTTGAACTCTGGACAACGCAAAAGCAGCTGGGCTGTAACTTTGAAAAGATAAAGAGAGAATTTTGAACTTTGATTCTGCTCCTTCTGCTGCTGCAACATTTTTTTCTCTTCCTATGCCTACAGAGGAATGGAAATAACATTCTGGAAAAGGAGGAGGCAGTCATGCTTCTGTGGCATTGAAATGAGTCCAGATCTTGTCTGTTTTTCGTAGATATTCATGGGAAGACCAGCTAAACCTCTGGCAAATCAGGAGCTGAAAATATCCAGTGAAGTTCTATTCCTACTTGGCATATAGTATTTGTAAGTCAGCCTCTGGAGAGCACACTAATGAGCTGCAACTCCAGGTTAAGGGACTTACTGCAGTTTTAATGAGCTGTCAGAAGCTTGTTTACAGTCACAAATGCCTCAGCCAGGTGCCCATCAGTAGCACTATCCTTAGGCAGGCCAATTCAGGGTAGGAATTTCTATCCAAAAATGCAACTCAGAAATATGTACTGCCACTCCACCACATACACATGCAAGGACTGTTTTAATTCCCCTTCTCCAGTCTGCCCTCTGGGCATGTGAGAACAAACGTTGCTCTGATTTATTCTGGTTGTCAGTGGCTCTAATATGCCAGTGGGTGTTATGGTACAAGAAACTTCAACAAGTAATCTTTTTCAATACTCTCCTCCAATGCAGTCTCTTTAAGCCTCAAGGCATCTTGTCCAGTGGATGATACAGCTTTGGAAGCACAAAAACTATTTTATGGCCTGTATTGTCCTGGAAGTCGTCTGCAAAATGATCATCACAAGGCATAAGAGATGGTGATTTATTACATTAAATCTGTATTTGGCATGTACCGTCACAAAAATAATTGTGTCATTAGCTCACCTATCTGAGTAAGTTTAACTATACGAAGTTTTGTTTTAAAAGGAGGTTTTCTTATTCTCCCATCAAGAATAGCTCAATTCCTGTAATATTAGTTATTAGTATCCATCCTTCCACGTATACTGTACGAGATATCCTAGAATTCATGTAAAGCAGGCCAGTTCTTTGACCTCAGTTACCAAACTGGTTGCCACTACGTAGACATTTAGCTCTTGGCATCTTTTTTTGAGAGATCTTCCTTTGATCACACCTGTACTTTCCACCTACACTGCTTCTTATAAATGTGGACTCACCTTTACTCTTTCTTTAGACAAGAAATAAGCAGTGGCATGTAGTACATCTGCTGAATGAGTAGAATTATGGTAGGAGTTGGAGGAATGGTAGTTAGCTTCAATAACTTGTAACCACGACCTCAGAGTTGATTCTGAACAGTTTAGGAATTCACAGATTCCAAAGCGAGCAAATATTTTGAGACCCAGATAAACCAAAGGCCTGTGGAGAAAAATAAACACAAACTTTTAAAACGAATGAGGTTGAAAGAATATTACATAGCATAAATAGTATGAAATCTATACAGCATTTTAAACCAATGACATGTCAGATTAGGTATAAGGACTTGTTACAGATCTGGATTGTAATTCTGTAGAAATGTTCTGCCTACCCATCCCATGCACGCTTTCAGAATCATGCTAGTTTCTGACACTTCCAGGAATATTAAAAAGCCTCTATATCGCTGTTATACATGTAGCAGTATTTTGTAGCAAAATACATGTAGCAGTATTTTGGGGCTTGGGGAGTCTATGTTGGGTAAATGTAGACTGCAGTCAAAATGAGATAAGTTAGCAAGTATTAAACTCTGCTCATGAGAGGAAGGAGGTAATCTTGCTGCTGCCACAGATTCCTAAACTAGCTTGTTTACAGTTAGATTAAGTATATCTATACCATACAATGCTGCAATCACTATTCTTTCTGCATTGCAGATCTGCTCCATTTCTTTTACACCCACCCTTGCCGCTTTCCATTGCTCATTGACTTTGCATGCAATAGAGGATGAGAGATGGAGGTATTCTGGAAGCAAATGACCGGGCCAGAGTATGCCATTTCTAGAAGACTATAAGGGCCAGATGAACCTTCAGGCTAACCGAGTCGGAGACCTGTCTCCAAAAATAGCCAACATCACTGTATTCCAGTATTCTTGCTTCTCCCAGGCCAAACTGCACAATTTAAACCCAGATGACTGGCAGGTGAATGAAGATCACAACAGCAGTACAGAATATTTTTAATCTGAAAGCTGTGAAAGTGCAATATGTTTAACAGAGCAAATAAAAAAAAAAAAGTTTTAGTCCACTAGCCTTTTTTCGAACCCAGTTAATATCGCTGTTTTCTTGTCCAATACATTTTTTGCTTAAGAAGAACAGGTATAGTGGTAAGTATTTTCAAATGGGGGTTCTTAAAAATAGATCTTAAACCCTTATTTTGGCATCTCACTTTGCTGCTTGATTCCAGGTGCATCAAGCACTCTGATTTTTAGCTGCACCTGACAGGTGAGGTGAGGTCATTTAGAGTTGCTGAGGTCATTTAGAGTTGGATGTACATCTTTTGGCAAAAACACTCAACAATACTGTGTCATATACTAGAATCATAATATACTAAAGTTAAATCCCCTTTAATCTCCCCCACGTAGCACTCTCAGACAAAGGTCTCTCCAGGTTTCTGTGTCACTGAACTGTAATGCACTAAAGCTTAGATTTAATGAATTATCTTGGCTTTACTACCATATGTCTGCTTGGACTTGAAGACAATACTAATAACATATTCATATTTGTGATTCATTGAAGATCACTTTAATTCTCTTAATAAATGAGTTGCCTTTATTGACAGGCAACAAAGTACCTCCTTTGTCCCTCTGTGGTCTCTCCAAATCAATAAGAACAGAGAAACCTATCTGGTGATCTCATGCATGTTGGCTGGGAAAATTAATTCTTAAGTTACTGCAATGTGCATATTAAATGTTGTAAATCACACAGACTGACTATGTTTTGACTTTTTTTTTTAATTACTGTATCTATAGCACTTCATTAGAAATGGAAATGTAGCAAAGCAAAAAAACCCCTAAAGTAACTGGATGCAAATTTTGTTACTTACAATACAATCACTTTAAAGAAGAATAAAAAACTGATTTTTTCCCACTTTTTTTGGCTCATAAAACCATGGTCTAAAAATGAAGTGCATATATGTTAACTAAATGCCTGATACCTTTCTTAGACATTGTTTTTGAATACCTGTTAAAGCTCTTATGGATCTTGGATTTTGACAAGGGTTTAAGATAGTCAATTCATTGCAGGATCTAGCCTCCAAATTAGCATCTCATAGAAGTTTTAAGCTAAGACAAAGCACGATACATGAAACTAGACCCAAAGGAGAACTTTTGATAGGCATCAGGAAGTAAAAAAAGGATTTAAACAGAAAGATCAATTTACAGTCTTAGCGGGAGCATTTGCTACTAACGAAGCACAGTCTATCAAAACTGCTGAGCTGCTTTTGAAAACTTCTGTGATGGAAATTGGTATGCCCTACTTTTTATCAGTAAATATTCTTCAGTTAAGATTAATCTTATACATAAAATGCAGCCTGCCAAGACTTTAGAATAAAGACCTTCCTCTAATCCCAGAGAAAGGCAATGGGAATTCTGCTGAAAAGCTGTATTTGAACTGTTTAGGAATAAAAATTACCCAATTACATGGAGAGAAAATAAAACATGATCTGTATCAACTGATCAAATTAAGACCAGCATGTTGACTCTGTGTGTAGTTGGTCATAATTTGAATTGAATCCCCACAAGACAACAATTTGATTTGTGGAACTTTTCTATTATTGAGATCAGAAAGGGAAGGCTTTTAAAATGATGTTGTTTTGTTATTATACCATATCAAAGATATATAATCTTCACTTATATCCACTGGGAATCTGCAGGAAATAGTGTATGATGAAACAGAAGATATTTAGTGGGTTCATACACAACTAGAAATGACAATGAGAAAATTTCTAACATTTTACTTTGAATATGAAAGTAATTCCATTTTAAAAGCACAGATAGAGAAATTAAAGAGCTGATTACAGGATGACATTTAAATCAGTTTTCAGCAACTTCAATTTATGAGCTCTTGAGTTCACTGACCTTTTATGAGTGGCAGCCTCAAGTTCAAAGATATCAAAATCCCAGTGTTCTTCATTTTCCATTGCCTGTGTTATCCGTGGGGGTATGTCATTGAGGGAGATTGGAGAGATCAAACTGCCAGCAACTTGATGAGTTTCTGTTGAGGAATATATTTGCAGATCACTATTAATAACCCTGAGATACTTTTACTTAATGTACATGTTTTCTTTTCTCTAGTAAGGCCTGGCAACTCTCATTTCTATAAAGCTCAGTAACGCTGCAGAACAATGCTTATAAATAAAACTAAAACAAAATCAAACAATGCTTATAAAAAAGAACATCTGATCACATTTCCCCTGTTTCTTAAATTTCTTAACATGTTTTAATATCTCAGTGAGCACCAAATCAAAACTTACGTTTTGCTGACAATAGGTATTCATTCCCTGATAATCTTCGTAAACCGTCCTATTCAATAAAAGTTGAGAGTTAAATGCAGGGTATTGTACAAAAGGTCTATAAGATGATGACACCAAATAGTAGCACAATGACTTTAGAGAAGCCTGACTGCAACCTGTCACAGTCATCAAAGCTGCCTCTCCCTTATTTGTGTGTACTGTTAAGATTTGCCTGTTTTACATATAGTTCATAATGGATGAGAAACTGCAAGATATGGGATACAATATGAACTCAGATAGGTAAAAACTCAAAATTTCTCAGGTGCAGATGGAGGTCTGGAATTACAGCCTCACATCCACCTTTGTCTGGACAACACACACAGAGGTTCTGGATGTGTGCCAGAAACCAGACATGGTATGTCCACATACTTCCCATCAAAAAGCAAAGGTGGGTGGTGGGAGGGAATGGATGGAGACATGCTTCTGCTCTCCTCCCCTTGGTATTGGTAGATCAGGTCACCTCAGCAGTGTAAGAATCTTGTGATTTGTTGCTGGGATTGCAGAGCAACAAATTACTCTGAGGCTTCCCTTCCATCGAAAAAGAATGTATGCTTGTTTATTCTGCAATTCAGTGCCTCCTAGGCTTAATTCTGGCATGACGCCTAGATGTGCAAACTGAGACGAAGGATTAAAACTAACAGAATGATATATTTAATGTTTACTTTTCAGCTCATAATTCTAAATGCTGTGGCCCAAATCCTGCTTGCTCTTTTGATGTATACAGCTGTTAGTTACTGCACATTAATGTTTATCCCATGATGTAAAAAACCAGTTATTTTAAAAAAAAAAATCTTTCTGAATGCACCTTACTAACAATGTTATGTACCCAAAGTACGGCAGAAATAAATGTGGATGCTATATCTGAACATGCAATGTCTGCACTTAAAAGAATTGTTATATCTCGTTTTTATTTTCAGATTTGTAAGTAAAATGGTCTGGAGTTCTGTGATTTAAAAGGAAAGGGATACTACGCCTATAACTGGCTCAGTGACTCTTCAATAGCACTGCTACGACACAAATATTTAGGACACCAGATGCTGTCTATTGTTTAGAATGAAAGATTAGTTTTTTAAGAGTTGAAATAGCAGGTGTAATTGTATCTGGCAAATCCATCTTTGAACTCCAATTGCCCTTCCCATCATGAATTCTGCTTGAGAGTTCAAATCCAATAACCTACTACTTGTTCCGCTACTCAGACATAACTTCTGAACATGAAATGGAATAATATGATTCTGTTCTCAACAGACGCTTTGCTGGAAAAATGTTTCTCCCAGATCATTTTAAAACTCATACTATACCATATACCCTCATGCTCTGAAATGGATTTCCTCAGGCTTTCTATTGCTCCATAGCCTTTGGGTTTTTTTTTTAGTAAGGATTTTGTATTTTGCAGTATTGTTACCTACATGTTCTGGGACCATGGACTGAATACAGTCAGAATACAAATGTATGTAAGAATAAACAATCCACAAAAAGGAGAAAACAGCTGAGTTTATGGACTGTGTGTATTCAGCAGGAGAAAAGATTCACTTTGAGCCTCTAATGATTATATGTATCAACATTCTTCCTACACTTTTACAGTTAAGGTAACAATATATTTTGTCTACTGAGTTAGTAAATTCAACCCTATATGAACCATTCAGGTCTTCTAGAATTCTTGAAGTCTCTCATATGTTTCTCCCGATTAGATATTTGCTATGGTATTTTAAAAGGCAAAAATATATGTAAACTGTTTCAAGATTCTGACAGATACTGCAAAGGCCTCTTGATAGTTACAGCATGAAATTATAATAGCCCAGAGACATCTCTGAAAAGCTCACATCTTGTGAGCCTTTTTGCATCCAACACACTGTCAAATTTTTTCCTGAGATAGCCTTTTATATGCAACCTACAGACTAACGGGAAGACATATCCTTAAGGCACAGGTAACATTCATCCAAGTTCATCTAGTTATTATCAGGAGGGTCGGACTCCAGGCTCTGAAGGTTTAGGTTCAATTCTTGCTTTGCTATGTGCCCTTTGTTCAACTTCGGGTACAACGCTTCTTTTTCCAATGCCCCCGTTCCTCTTTTCATAACATAACAACATAATACAAGCCTTCTTCAGTCTTTTTCTTGCCTTATTTATTTGAATTATGAGTTCTGTGGAGCATGATTGTGTTTTAATACGTGAACATTCATGTCTCCAGCTCAAAGCACTCTGATCTTTCTATGAGTCTCTACGGGTACAAATACAATCCAAGAAATAGCAACAAAAATGTATCTTTTGCATTCTTTTGAAAACACATTCTTTCTACATACTGAAAAGCCCCCAAAACATGGCATTCTAATCCTAATTAGTAAACAGAAGTGTCTAGCTATGTTTCTTTCTTCCTCTCCATCTAGACCTTTCTAGAATGAATAACATTGAAAAAAGAATTGGTTTTCCTTTCCGTTTCTAGCAAAACTAATGCTTCAAAGGGACTAGTCCATTTTCTTCCCATTTTCAGAGCTATGTTATTAATGTAGGGGGAAAAAAAATCCATGAAGAGAGGCATGCAGTTTTTCCTGAAAATTTGGCATTGTAGAGGCAGAGCATATGCTGGATGATAAAGATCGAGTAACTGGGAAAATCAGGCAGTGGAACATTAATCAACAGCTGTTTGTGGCAGTATGTACTTACTGTCATTAACCCTCCAACGAGGTCACTTGTATGTGGATCTTCATCTTTTGTCCCCAGTTGTGGAGAGTACAATTCAGTGGTTCTTAAAATCTCCAAAACCCGGTCTAAAGCTTCTGCAACTGGCATGGGGCTGCTTTCTTGTGCAGCATTGATGATGTTTATTACCTAGTTTAGCATTAGACATGTTTTGAATTTAGAAGTGATTTAAGAAAGAACAGAGACACTCATCAATTACTATGGAAAACTCATAGCAAATAAACAAGATCTACAACTTTAATCCACATGTGGGAGAATCAAAATGAAAGGGATGTTAATAAAACACTGATGTTTGCTACTGACTCTGGGAACAAGATCGTGGCCTTAAAGACAGCAGTCTTATTAATGACTTTCCTGTTCAAGGCACAGCCTCAAAATGTCTCCAAATAGATTCAATATAACCTTCTCCCATTTCCCTCTCTCAATTTATTAAAGAGCTGATTTTTGCCAAATCCTTGAACAGTTTCAAAAGGCAGTTTACAATGCGTAAGTAAGAAGGAGGAACTCTAGTCCCTCCTTCACATAGGCAAAAGTCCTTAAAAAGGATCATGCAATGGCTGACCACATGGAGGGCACTCTGCTAAGCAGGCTTGGGAGAACTTTGTTCAGACCATCTGGCTTTTTGGAGCTCCACCAGTGGGCAGGTGGAATGGGAGAAGTTGCACCAGAGGCCAGTGCCACCTTGCTCCTCAGTCTGGATGCAGTACTGGAGCCTTGTGCCCCCATGTTCTAGTACAGCACAACTGACAACAGGTAGTGACAGTGCACATTACCTTGGTGATGGGTGCTTCAATAGTCATGGAATGTATCCTGGCCATAGAAGAGTGCCGCCTTTGTGAGCTGCCTATGTGGAATACAAAGCAGAGTCTGTATCCTGATTTCAGCAACAAGGCATGACAAGAGGATTCAGCCAATAAATCTTGATTCATTTTCTGAACTGCTTACCCTGCTGTGCCCTTCAGAGGCAATCTATTGCAGAATGCATACACATGCTTGTTATGATGGGGACACACAGGTGCAAAGAGATGCTTGCTGAACCACTGATATCCCAGATTAGAGATAAGTAGCTGTAACAGCCTGGCAAAATCATGGCTTTGGTTTTTTATTTTAACTAATTAAAATATGCAGTTAAAAACTCAGTTAAAAGACTATACAGATGTGTGTGTATAAACTAGCAGGCACAGGCACTTAGGTTATTACAGGATATATCTGCTTTTGCTGCCTGATGCAACATGACAAGTCATAATGAGTCAGCTTCCAAGCTGAGGTAAATCAGTGAAGCTCCTCTGAAGTGAAGATAGCTATGCCAAATCAAACCAGCAGAGCTTCTGGCCTATTATTCATTGGAAATTGAAAAACAAATGTTTTATATCAGTTAGCAATTTTAGTTCTGTAGAGAAAAGGCCAAGATGGGGTTTTTCTGGATAATTATTTTGTGCTACCTATAAAATGCAGACACATCTCTGGTACTCTCTGTGCTGAGCAGCTCTGAAGAAGAAGAATCAATGCTATTTTTGCTATACTGGAGCATGATTGTATTCTCACTGCGACAGACCTACTTCCATGTTTCACTAGAGTATGCTGCCAAGACTGTAATGGTATATGCTTTAACAAAATTGTGTAAGTATCAGCAACAGTTTTGAATATGTGACTCATTATCAAATTTGGGTTGATCTAATGGAGCAAAATACAACACAGTGAAAAGAAAACAAAATTCGTAAAAAAATTATCTTCGTATTTTTATCAAGAGAAAAAGTAAGAAATGGAATAGCTTGTTAGGCTTAGAGTTTGCCATTTGTACTTTGTGGCATTGTATCTGTGCTGAATCTCATGAGGTCTTCCATGCAGGATGGTAGATGATAGCCTTCCATTCTCCACTGGTTCAAAAAAAGAGTCAAAGTAGTTCAAGAGAAGAAAATGGGGCTATTGGACAAATGTAAAGTTGTTCATGAATTGATGACTTGCTATTTTATTCATGTGTCTATGTGTATATATACACATACATACTGACCTCTATTTGTATGTGTATGTGTGTATGCACATAAAAATCTGAATATATATAGAAATCAGAAAAATCTACTTGTTTAACATACCATCACTCCCTCGTGATGTTGTGGATCTGACATCTAGTGATCCTTTCCTCCTGTCTTTGTGTCTGCAAGTCTGAATATCTGTGGAGAAAATTATATTGTACAATGACATTAAGTTGTGCCCGAGATGTATGTTAAAGGAACTGAAACTCAGAGAAAGCCTGACAGCAGCTGAGTGACATTTACCACAATGCTTCAGCAGATCAGAGCCAATGAAAGCTCCTTTTTAAACTCTTGCCCAATTACACTGTCATGAACCCAGTCATGCTCTCTGGCAGAACATGCCTAAGTGTTTTTGCAGAAGGGATCTACCAATGTGGAGGGAAAAGTTCCTCTCTCGACACAGTGACACAATTGTAGTTGCAAACACAACTTGTGCAACACACCTGAGTTCACTCAAGTAACAACTGCCACAAAGAACTGGTGGACCAAAGTAGACTACACACTAGCAAACTAGGCAATATATCCTTGGTCCCTTACAGACTCCAGTGGATATAACCTGTGCTACCAAGGCTACAATTAACAAGTACCTGCAGCATGGATGCCAAGGATGTCTTAATTGAAGTGTTGATATGTGGGATGAGGGCAAATGGTAGTGTTGGTCATCCTCATTTCCACCCACATGCAAATACCCCACGATACAGTTAAAAGCAATGCAAACATACATGCCGCTAGCTATAGACCAGCCACAGCAACATGATGACTAGACAGCATCCTTCTTATTTCTAATTTTGTTACAGGGATCCACTACCTACAACTGAAATGTGACACTGAATCCAGCAATACCACAATACCAACTTGGGGCCCTATTAGTGTGTTTTCAAGGGTGGGTTGCTTTATATCACTTCTAAAACAAATGAGGCAGGTAGAGAGGGCTTGTATTTATTTTCCTGACTTTTGAGCTGGATTCCCAGCTTATCACTAGCTAAATAGTACTGTTCAGACTGTCCTGTGCGACTGTGGTTTTCAGTCAGATCACTAACAACGGGCTTTGTTCTTTCCCCAGGTACATTCTCCACTTATTAGGACAGAAGAGATGTGTCATACCTGTCTGAGATTCAGCCTGAACACGTTCACATGTCTTCTCCGCCTGCAATTTAGTATGAGAAATCCAGTTAGTCAGAACTTTCCCATTATTTTGTAATATTTAGGGCTCAAACTAAAGCAAGCATAGCACTATTTTCACTTACCTTATTGTTGTCATTGCACAGTCTACTAATTGACACATAGTGTCTAATCTTTCTGTAGGCAAAAAACAGTGTGTTAATTCCCATCCAAACCTCGTCTCTAATTCAGTGCTGATATACAAAATGGGCAAGAGCAGCAAATTAATATAGGACAAATCCTGTTCTGGCAGGACAGCTCAACTGGGAATGGAAAAAACCCACAGTTCTGCACGTGATGGGGAATACAAAATGGAAGCATCTTTTGCAAAGATTGTCCCCTCCTCTTTCTCTCTGCCCCCTCCCCCCCCTTTCTTCTCAGCTACTGTACGATGTTTCAGGTATGATATAAATGCAAAACATGCAACAGTGCAGTCCAACAATCAAAACTTTCTATAGGATTTAGGGATAGAGCAACCAAACTGAAAACTACACCCTTGATTACCAGGAAACTTTCTGAGCCAGCTTCAAATGGGCTTAGACTGTTCCATAAGTAGCGATGTATATAATACATATTGGTTTTACAAGTTTGGCGTCCTAAGCTGAAAATATGTTTTCACTCTATTGATGGAGAGTAGAGAACGTGAATTACTTCCAGGGACGAAATCAACCCAAAACACTTTTTTTAGGAAGTAACTGCACAAAGAAGCTGCATTTGGCCTTTCCTTCATGAAGACACACCTTTCTAAACTATTATCTCAGCCAAGTCTGGAAGATAATATGCCGTGCTTTTAATTAATGTTCGTGTTGCCTTAGAGGGCTTTGAAACTACTACTGCATGCAATCTGATCCACTTTCTTTCCCAATATAGTATAGAAGGACTCATCAGAAATGTACCAATAACTAACATATACCTGTATGCTCCAAATGCTCTATTTGGGGACCAAGTGGGAGTTGCACAAAAATCAAGACATGCTTGAATTTTGACCAGGATCAAAGCACACAGTGACCTCATCACATAAAGACACAGCAACAGCCATGAGTAGGTGAGCACAGAGGAACATAGCACAGGTGCACACTGGAACAGGACATAGGTCCTGGTGGGCCCAACACAACGCACAGAAAGAGAGGAGCGTGCACTTGCACTTCAGGGAGTATTAGAAGAGTAAGAGTCACAAGTGAGCACATCTGGATCTTGGCTCCTTTTTGGGGAGAATGAGAATTTCACTTTCCCTGCACACAGCATGTAAAGTTGATTTTGCCCCAAGGAATTAAATGCAGAGGTCTGAGGCTCCCTTCCTTGCATAAATTTCCTTTATACTCAGTAACAGGATAATCCAATGTCTGCTGAAAGCAACTGAACTCTAAACCAAGCCTTGATTCAGACCTAAATCACGGCTTTAGCTTTCATACTTACCCTCCCTGTCCGACGACAGGTAGTATCTTCACATTTTGTTGTATACTATCTCCATTTTTCTTTTTCGCATAGTACATTCCTTGCCATTCCTGAAAAAGGAATTCAAGTGGAAGAAAGTTCAGACAAAACAGGAAAAGAAGCTGTGGCTTCATACCTTTTTTCATTGAAAGCTGTCTTACAATACAAAACCAGTCAGGACTGGTTAAACTGTGCTTACCCTCAAATTTCTCCCCTGTAACTAACCTGTAGGTCACTGTGTTGCTGTCAATGCACGGAGAACGTCCAGAGGGGCAGGCTGTGAGTGCCCTGACAGCAACAGCCAAACCTCAGGTGCTGTGGGAATCGGAACCGCATATTCTCTTCCCAATCCTACCTCAGTGGTGTTGGGGGTCACTGGGGGGGGAGACCTGGCAAAGACCCCCACAAGAGCAAGAGTTCAGACCAGCCCCTGCCTGGAGCAAGAGTCCTGCAGAGGCTCCAGGAGTGCCCGCAGGCTCCAACAGTGCAGGGTACCCCCCTGCCCTGCCCCAGGACCACGCACCACGTGGCTGGGACTGCTATGCTGACCTGCCTGACTTCTCCCTGACTGCATTGACTCCCCTCCCAGGACAGGAAGGTCATTGAGAAACCATTATGCTGACCTGACCGCCTTCACTTCTGGACTGCATCATCTCTCCTGCAGAGTTGGGAAGTCTTATCACTGGTTAGTATCAAATATATCTGTGACTAAAAGCGCTTTGGTATCCTAGCACATTTACTTTCCACACTGTCAGTTCAGTCTCAAAAAGCGGCAGAGATTTACCCTGGCTTTTTTAAAGCAAAAGAGAGCTTAGTAGAATAGGTACTGGATTCTGCCTCCCATCTCCTGACTTCCTCTCTAAAAGCACTCTGGTTTCAGGATCACATTTAAGTACACAATTTTTGAAGTATCAGACTGTCACTGCCAGTATAATTGTTTTTTGATAAAATTCATAAATGGGAAAAAAAAGGGTGGAAAGGAATTTTTCATTTTGCAGTGAGAAGTCGTTTTTTTCCTCTGGAAATGAGACATTTCTTTCTAGTGCAGAGCTTCATTTTCTCTTTCAATGAGACTTAGGAAATGTCCCTTCTCCTTTGTTTAAGACGTGCTTTTAAATGAAATACTGTTAAAACAATCACTTTTGTTATTTAGAGATTTTAAATCCAGAAGGCAGCACCATGGTGTAACACCCAGCCCCAAACCACCTCCCTGCAGCGAAGCCCACACCCACTCTGTGAAGTAGGAGAGCTCCCATGCTGACACACGCAGACACGGCTAAACACGGCTTCAGCACACGCCAGGGCATGGGCCCCTTACCTGTTGCTCCCTCCCAATTCCCTCACCACGCTGCTGCCGCTTCTCAAACTGTGCTACAAATACCACAGCAAAGACATATACCACAACACTGATGGACCTCCCCGGGTCTCCCCTCGCGTGTGGTGCCTGGACTAGAGTTGCCCCCTCACAGGGCTATTTAGGAAAACTCAGGGAAAGCAAAATTTGGGAACCTGGGGTCTCCTCCTTTCATTTCTGGCAGCAGCACAGAGGCCAGTAACCTTCCAACAGAGCCAGTCTTTTGTAACCTGACAGCTGGCAAGATTTACAATCTTGCCTACACATTTCCATCCCTAGAACAGTTGTCGGCGGTCTTTTTTAATAGATGCATATTTTGAGCTGGGCATCTAATAAATACCAAGCGATTAATAAATAATTGATTCCATATTGCATACAAACTACCCATGCCAATTGCTGTCTTTCAGTTGAGTTCAACAGACTGTAGATCAGATCTTACAAACGTATGTGAAAATACCTTCATGAGGCACATGATACATATTTATTTATGTTAGACTGACAGATCTCGCAGTCAAGCAGGCCAGAGCACAGGTACAGAGAGAACAGTTTTGCATTTATGTTGATGAAGCCAGCAAATAAAGTCTCCAGCCCACAGAGAGCTGCATGGTGACAGGCTGTGCAGAAAAAAATATGAAAGGCTTTTCCGAGGATCTGTCGGAGAAAAGAATTGTGCATAGCAAATTGTGAAGTGAGCATAATATCTTCTCCTGTGAGCTGCATGAGGAATACAAATGAAGATAAAGCAAGCATCAGAAAATTCAATGCTCTCATAATTAAAAGTATGCATATCAATAGTTTCCTGACAACCAGGATGAGGCAGAGATGAGTAATCGATCTCTAACCCAGGTAATAAACCAGAATATGCACAAAGGGGTGAAGTCATAAGGTACAGACTGGATAATTCCCACATTGAAAGTGCATCTTTTTCAAGACAGGTTATTCACTAATGTGTTCTTATTAGTCAACAGATCGATTTTTCAACTTGTGAATTTCTAAAACCTGTGAAACTGTGGCAGGAAATGTGTGAGGGAAAAGGTCAGCAGAATTCTGAGAAATAGGAGGTCCAAGCCAAACTCCTGCTGGTAGGTGAAGTTCTCCCAGGGACATTACTTAAACATATTTTAGGAACACCATATGCTCTCTCACAGAGCCTCTGTCAGAAATCCAACAGAGAAGAGCTACTTCACAAGATGTGCTGTCAGTCGAGCTCATCGTTATGTCTACATTACAGCCACACAAGTACAGTGATCAGTCACTTCTGCATGGCCTGGCGTGCTGGGATTGAGTGCAGAGTAAAAACCATACACAGTACAAAAAAAGGTTTCACCCTTTATAGAGTGAATCAATGCTGAGGTTTCAAACTTCATTAAGAAGGCCATGGCATGCATCTATCCACTGAGCATTTATACACGCATAGTAAGTAATCCCCCAATTCGGCCTTCCTTTTAGATTGGGGCTTCTTGCACTAGACAGTGAAGTTCAGCAAGCTACTTGTAGAAAACAGAGCAAAACAAAATAAACACAAGATGTCATGAAACAATCTCACAGAAAGTAAGGCTGAGTTAGGAAGGAATTGCCACAGACCTTTATCGTAGAGCGTGATCGCTCTCCCATCCCCTCTGTAAAGGTTGTTATCTTGCAAATAATTCCCAAGGAGTGAGAGGAATTGCATATCTCGTCTGATTTATTGATAGCTATCCATCTCACTTCAGAAAAAGTGAAACTAAGATAAAGAGCTTTGTGTCAAACTTCAGAGATCAGAGGCAGCAAGAATTCTAATCAGAATTGCACGTTTCATCTTAATGGGTGTAATTTGAATAATGAAACAGAAGAATGAAGAAAGTACAACTTTTTTAACTCCTCAAGTATGGATGGGTGAAAATGCCTTTCAATAATGCTGGCTTCTTGCAAATTACAGCCAGCTGTGGTAACAAAAAATGAACTTCCAGAAATTTTTTTTTTGCTAAGAGAAACAACATCCTGACCCAAGAATCCCTATGTACCATGCAATTAGCAATTTTTGTGTATAATGCCTATGAACTTTTGTTTGGATATACTAAACTTGCTCACAGCGCTGTTTGTCAGCACAAGAGGGGAAATGCTGCAAGAGTTCATCTTCCTAAATTCCATTTAAACACTAGAGGTAGATTTTATACAGCTTACATTTTTCTGAAGATCAGAAAATCTTGCTCTCTATTATTTTTGTATATTACCATGTTTGTTCAAAACAGAAAAGCCAAACCTGTTGACAGAAGAACATCACAGTAGTAGACAGTTGGCTTTTTTGGTATGCTATAACCTACAGTAGCCAATATATAGCCTATCATAATGGGAAGCAGTCTTTTAAATGTAGGATATAAAGAAATCTCAAGCCTGAAAACAACATACAGACCATGTCAGAATGATCCAGACACAAGTTAGGCACCTTTGAAAATGCTGTAAGATCTTGACACAAACGATTTCAAACTAAAGCACCTTCAAAAGGCTGCAGTATTTCAAAGGTTGCTCTGCACGGTTAACCTCTACTCGCAAATACTTCCTGTAAGAATTTAATTTGCAATTCATTTTTCTATTAATATGTAAATGTAAGGCTACATAGATTGCATACTATAAGATGTTCCAAAGGGAAATATGAAAAACATAAATAGAATATATCCACCTAAAACAGCTTAAGCTGTTCAAGACAGGCAGGTTTAAATAAGTAGCATTTCATTAGCCCTCACAGTTGGAAGTCCTAGAGCCAGCAGAAAAATAAGTGCAAGGACAGTGATGGATTAGGGTTAGATTTCTATCATTCATAGAGTAAAATATATTTCCGTTATTAAAGACATCTTTATCACTAAAATGTTAAAAATTTGATCACTTCATATCTTGAGAATTGATGTTGTGGATTTAAAGCCTGACACATCTAATGTATTTGAATTATAACTTAATAAATACTCCCTCCTAACATCAGTTTTGTATTACACACATTTACTGAAATAATTTTGGTCAGGCAACAGAAGTGTGAAGCACCATAATCCAAGCTATTGTCTATTACTGGGATCTCTTCCAAAAGGCCAATACATGTAGAAATGAGTGACACTCCTGTTGAAATGCACATGCAATCTGCACCCTGCTACAGTGCAGCTTTTGTTGATGAATGCTTGTGTTAGTACCCTGAT
The DNA here is from genome assembly GCF_035582795.1 of Mycteria americana. Classification (NCBI taxonomy): domain Eukaryota; kingdom Metazoa; phylum Chordata; class Aves; order Ciconiiformes; family Ciconiidae; genus Mycteria; species Mycteria americana. The sequence goes on along the minus strand of NC_134370.1, from coordinate 59,674,782 downwards.
TTACAGAGTATGACTCAGCACAACTTTGCATCGGTGCTTTTGCATCACTGCCTAGATACACAGAGTGCCATGATTCATTTTAGCATCTCCCTGCTCTGTGTCAATAGCATGCTGCTTCCCTGCAGACAGTCAGTATGACCCACCTAGCTATCCTGACTCAGGTCTGAGCATGGGCCATGACACATCTACAAACACAGCAATTCTCAAATCTCTTTGTGTAACCTCCATGATCTTCTTCCTATAAGGTACTATGACATGTTCAATGACATCAGAAGCATTCACATCTCATTGTCAAAATGCAAATGAAAGCTCCTAGATGGATCCTCACACTGCAGCCACAACGGTCCTAAAGGAACATAGCACCTGCCTATAGGAACACTGGAGCTACTCCCATAAGAGTCCCAAAGCAGCTACCAGGCAAACAGTAATGTCTCTCTGTAATGACCTCCCTTGAAGCCAGCTGCACTTCCTCATGCACTTTGTTGGTGCAACAAACATTTCTAATGGAAATCCATTAGACAGCTCCCATGTCATTAGAGAATAAAAGATATTGGCAGCTGGCAACACTGCCTATCACTCTCAAGTGATACTGCAAATGTTTCTTCTGATATTTTTACATTCTGAACTTGCAAATCAGCTTCCACATTTCATGCTGAAATACTTCAACATGGTTCTTTTCTCATTTACATCATACTGGATAACATGTGCATCCATCCCATTTCTCTTTGGTATTCCCATACCTTTTGCTACGTACAGCATATATTATAAAGAAACACAGCAAGTCACTTATTTTCATAAAACACGTACCTCTTCCAAGCAAGAAAAGAGAAAGAAGCCCTTAAAAAATGAGCATTTTTTTACTTCCTCTTCTTGTTTGCGTAAGAAAGCTGCAAATGCTACGTGTCTGTGAAGCTGCAAGTTACATCATATGTCATCCCTGGACAATAATAACTTTTACAGGTAGCAAATGGTAAGTGATACGATGTCATTACTCACCTTTCCTATCTTTATGCAGGAATTAATAGTATCTAGGAAATCAGCTTTTTTTTCATTTATAGGCACTTCTGTTAATTCCTTTCCTATTAGTTCACCAATTTGATAGCCCATTACTGTTTCAAAAGCAGGATTGACGTACTGTGAAATAAAAACAAACAAAAAAACATTCAACAGAATACTTAAAGCACAACAGAATCCCTTTTTTTCTATTTGCTAAACCAAGGGATCTCTTTCCCAGCCTGAAATAAATCTCTGTATGTACTGCTCCTGAGAGATGCCTACATTTTTTTCTTTGTGAAGCAAAACAGGAATGTCCATGCTAGAAGAGTTGTGCAGAGTGTGTGCATGTGAGCAAAGTGAGGGAAATTATAGAAACAGCTGAGTATTACATATCCACAGAGTTTAGACAGACAACATAAATCCCCCAAAAATGAGCTCTGTCAGTTCTCAAACCTATAAACCTCAAACCTACCACAGTGTTCCTAAAAATCACAAATTAGATGGTGGGATACCATAGGAATATTAACCTTATCTATTGACAAATTCATCATCTTATTGTGTGTAAGGGCCAACCAATATTCCCCTGTCCAGGCAAAGCCCAGCCAAGCAGACTGGAAGAAGTGGAATCTAATAAAGCAACCTTCTCTCTGAACTGAATGTTGCGTTTCGCTGCAATTCTGTGGCCCCAGCAAAACGGAAGACTGGTACCCATAGCCCACACCTTCATGACCTTCTCGCTAGCTGAGTTACAGACACAGGTCCTGTCAGAACAGCATCTGAATGCCTCACAACTTACAATGTTTCAATATGAGAGGAATGAAAAGGGTGCCACTGGATGCCCTCTGCTCCTAAAGGTTCCCCCCAAAGGTTCCTTCCAAAAGGTTCCCCCCCTGTGTGAGAAAGCCCTGCCTGCTGGAGCTCCAGGACTCTCATATTCTGGGGCTGTCAGCAGAGGGACAAAATCTCGTCCGAAAAAACATATTTAAAACAACTTCATGATGTGTTCTGTTATTTTTGTAAAATGGATGAAGAAGGCACATCCTTCAATGAAATTGCCATTGTCAAGATTTGGGTCAAGAGGGTACAACTTATATGCATGTTATAACTCCCAGAGGCTTAGACTCAAGCTCTTTACTGATAATAAAATCACTCCTCACAGCCTTCATAGCTAGGGATGAAACTAACTCGCTTGTAAAGATGATGTTTTTCAGGACTGCAAACCTAAGCACAATTTCTTTTCCCTTTTTTAAATAAATTTTTAAGAGAGGATTACATTCAAAAATAGTTGGCCCAAGAATTCCGATGCATCAAACAGCATCTGATTTAAGGGGGGAAAAAAAAAGTGTACTACCTTTATTTAAATAGAACATCAATTAGATTTGCTTTTCAAGAGCATCAAATTAACACACAGTATTTTTGGAAAAGAATGCATACAAGCCAGTGGCTGCATTCATTTATGATATAAAAGAATCATTACAAAAAATAAAAACAAGAGAGTAAATCCTTATTCATTCAGAAACAACAATCTCCCTTAAAATTGACTTCATTTATGCAAGATATTTTAAATGGAGAAAATTCTACTCTACAGCTATACTCACTCCAATCTTTTTAGAACCATTAAGTTAGGTTAGATTCTTGCACTGTAAGAAAGAGTAAATGTAATAATGGATGAAATAAAATACAGTCAGTCCACAGAGCAATCTTCTATACTTACAAAAATAACTGGAACAAACCTGTATTACATGGTCTTCACTTGTGATCTCAATGGCTTCTTGACTTTTCTCTAATGCTGTAAATAATGAATTACACGCCCTGGAAGAAAAAAAAAAAAAAAAGGCATCTGATTAAATTTAATCCACGTATATGACAATAAGGTATTGCAACACCATACTGAATAAAGTTGTACTTTAATGATTAACATATTTTCTTCAACTGACATTCTATAATTAACTACAGTACAGTAAAATAAATACTCTTTTAAGGATGTGAATGAATTAGCATTTTTTTGTAGATAATGTTTTTGGTAAAATTACCTTAGTTTGAATTGTGCCTGCACCTCTCCAAATTCCAGCTGAATTAACTCATTGTAACAGGCCATTATATTAGAATTTTCTACATATCTCTGCAAATAAAAAGTTAGAAACATTTCATTAATACACATTTCCATACTCAAGAGTATGAAGTTCTGTTTTCTTTTACTTGACAAGAACTAAAAAGGAGTAGATATGCCAAAAATGAACATGTTGTTACACAAGCAACATAAGAAGATTATTTTCTAGGACTAATAAAATTATTCAGGGTACTACATTTTGAGAAGGTGACAGATCCTCATGGCAATGAGGTTCAACTATTCTGTTTATTCTCCGTGATTGTCAGCATGATCAATATATAAAATAATCTACTTTTAATGAAGTTATATGCTTTCATGCTACTTATTTAAAATAAGTGAAAAAATTAAGTTGTGTCTCAAGTCATGAAAATTTGAGATTATTATGAGTTTCCAACTGCTAATACCCCAAATTGTATACATAGAAGAAAGCGAAACTTCCTGACAAATACACCTGCCATTGGATACAATTACTCATTTGGGGGCTTGTATAGCAATGACCTCAGCATCTTTGATGTTTTTTTAAAACATCTCATATTTACCAGGTATGAGTCTGAATGTTAAATCTTTGTTCATGCTAAACTGCCACAGACACTGACAGTTTGGGAGGGAGGATTGATTATCAAAGATAAGCCACCACATCAAGGCTGCTAAACAAAACTTTCTACACTTTGCCATTAGCCCCATCTCCAAGGCTCTGATCCATAAATAATTCAGAACCTGTGTTGGATTACTTATGGGCCCACTGGAATGACTCTGTACACGTAAGTACAATTATTTTCAGGCTCTAGCATTTCCTGTATTAGGACCTTACTACAAATAAGCAAATAGGTGCAAATGGATTGTGATGGGATAGCAAAAAATCTGGTGAGCATGCAACCAAATACTCTGAATCACACTGTAAATCATGCACAGTTTTGTTCCGTTGTCAGCTTAATGCAATGAGGAATCCACTTAACTGACACACTAATAAGCACCTTTCCTGCTTAATTGGAATAGTTGCCAAGGAACAGATTCAATGTAATACTTTTCAGGTGCCTCCAAACAATAGATAATAGCACTTGACAGCGTCTGAAGCCTGTTTACAGATGTGAATTGGCATTTGATAGAAGAGATTTCCCACAGCACATTCTGTTGTTCATCGCAAGCTGCTCTCTGGCTCTGCTACAGTCACTAGTCAATTTTGTCAATGTCAACTTTTCAAGCAGAGCATCATATACTTACTCTGAAATAAATGTATAAAGTGGAAGAGTCTCAGCACCACTTCTTATATTCCTGAGAATGTCCACCTACTTAGTCAGCATTATTCTAATTCTACTGGTGTATGGTAGTTCAGAATAGGGATATACATAAGAATGAGCAGCATGAACAAGATTTACAGGTTGGATTACTGACACAAACGGTCACTGACAGCCCAACTTCTGGATAGTTTCTTGCATGACAATTTTGAAATGTCAGAGCAACCTAGTGGAGTGTAACATATACATACCCTTGTGAAGCCAGCAGAGATCAGGGGCAATATTGATGACTCTTCACGATCAGCATGCCTTTTAAAGAAGGATGATAAAGTCAGAGATTATTTCTGTAATCAGCTGAGACCCAAATTAACAAGCCATTGACATACCTGGACCCCAGATGTCACACTAAAGGCTAATATGGCTAGATCCTTACAGGATCTATGAATAAAACATTTTTTTTGTGATTTTTATAAGCTTTCATCTTTGGCATGGATAAGCCAAAATGTTATTTTACTTTTTGCATGTAATGAGCTGCTTACATCACAAAAAACTAATGCTTCAAGAAAACAAATTAATTAGCTAGATTGTTAGACTATTCCTTCTTTTTCAGTACTGGATTCTTTGTTGTTTGGGCTGTCCTTAGTCAAAGATGCACTTGAAAGTCTACATGGCCAAAGTTTTAAGAAATGACGTGTTATCCGAGCGTACCAAATCTTAGGTGGGCAACTCAAGATGCCTGAATGAGGATGGATTTTCTAGTGTTGCCTACCCAGTGCCTTCTGGTAGGTCACTTTGGGATGACACACTCCTAAAATGAGGTTTCTGAGTAATTTTGAAAAACTTGGCTATGCTAACTGTTAAAAGACACTCCAACATATGTGAATGTATGGCTGTAATCTGGAAGAAAGGCCATTATGTTAAGTTTCTGTAAATGAGCAGATGGAAGCTGGTCAGGTTTAGCAGATGGCACAATAGCTTTTATTTATATGTGAAATTTTGGATCTTATGGCACCTCTTCTTTTTGTTTTCTGTGCACTTGTTTCTTACGCATGAAGAGAATGATGCCTACTAAAAGTACAAGGTTTGCCCAAGATTAAGCAGAGAGAGAAGGGCAGCTGCCAGAAAAACCTCCCCATTCCTCATGCCAGCTATCTGGTAATGCTGCCTCCCAGAAGCATTCTGCAGGGAAAAAAAAAAAAACCCAAAACCCAACAAACTGAACTGCAGGAAAATTAAGACGACCCTCCATATGCTATTGGCTAAATGTCAGGCTTTTTCACAAATATGCTTCTTGCAGCAAGAAAGGAAATGTGTGGAAGTTCTCTGTCTGTGAATTTCTAAATGGTGACTCCAGAACGCTCGTGTTTAGCACATGGGAACTTGACGTGGTCAATTCAGTCCCAGTGGACGTCAAACTCGCTTCTGAAGTTTCCAGTAGACCGGGATACTAGACACATCTGAAAAGTTTGAGAACTCAAGCTTCTGAGATATTGTCACTGCAGGGGGCTATTATCTTGTCCCAACACACAATGCAAACATTTTGAAAAGACAAAAATGAATTGCAGGGAAAAAACCCTTTTGAGCAACTTCCTAATTGTGAGTCAGCAAGCCCAGCTTCCAAGCTCTCCTCACTTTTGAAAGGAACTGCTGGCCCACAGAACCACAGGTGTCTCTCTCTCTGATGTACATGAAGCAACTCTTGAGTTACTGTTTGCTCTTTTGCTCCTTTTTTTCTCTTTTCTTTTGTGTTAGCCCGATGAGAGACAATTCTGACTGTAGAAGCAATGGCTACCATAGTCAGAAGACTTCCTGGCATAAAAACTTTGAAGATGATACTCACAATGGAATCCCTTGAAATGTTTAATTAGGGCCTTTTGTTCACTAGAGATGGTGTTGAAAAATAGGATTTTTAATGGGAAATTTCAACACCTCAGAATTGGTTTTCAGAATCAATGTTTTCTGAGAAATGGACATTCCCAAAATTGTACTTTGAGGAAAATATCTTCCATTTATTTCATTTCAGATTAAGTATATTGCATTTTTGTTACTTTTACATTAATTTATGATATATAAGTAATGTTTTCAGAGGGAGGAGGAGGAAGAAAAAAGCATATGCACTGCTTACTGAGATGTCATAATATAGTCTATTTTACTTTTAAAACTTCTATGATCAGATGTTACTTTGTACTGATCAAATTGCTCTGTATCTTTTTTTGTAACTCAACAGATCTCCTATTTGTGCTGAGATTAATCAGACTGAAAGACAGATCAAGAAAGGTTCAAACTGTTATTTTTATTAATACCAAGATACAGATCTATGAGGCAGTTCCACAGTTCTGTACATGAAGTTGCAGAGGTTGTTTGAAACATACTCCTAAAACCTGCAGTGATCAGGAGAGGGGAAAAAACAAAAATAAAACAAAACCAAACCCAAAGTGAGACCTCTTTAGTAAAAAGTAGAAATCAAAAATCCTGTCCCAATCCTGTGGTCAAGGATGGTGAAAACTCTACATGGCATAACACATTATCACTAGCACATTAAGAAGTTCTAATTCAAGTTTTTTAATGTAGTATTTACTTTTACAATGATAAGATTTACATTTTGTTGATCACATGTGAAAGTAAAGATATGAGTATTTACCTTCGTACTACACCAATAATGACTGTATTTTCTGACGGTTTTGTTGTTCTGATAGACCTTTAAATAAAAAGCAAATAATTTAACATTTTTTTAAGTTCACATTTCAGAAAACATGACTTTACAGAATCTTCACACAGTACTTTTCTTAAAATGTCTCTTTTAAATGGTTTAACAACAGAACAAAAATCAAATTCCAAGCCTGCCAGACCACTAAGAAAGGAGAATAAATTTAGCAATATCTGAGACTCCATGAAAAAAGGCACAGAAAATGTAGATTAATCTAAACCTCAAATACTCTCAGTGGGGGAATAGCAAAAATTCTGCCCTCTGAAACGGCACATAATGGACTTGTTTGAAGGACTTGGCCTCACTCGTTTAAGGAGCATTTTACTTTATTCTGGGACAGAATGGTAAAAATGTAACAAGGGGACCAGCGCTGATACCTAGTTTTTGCCTGACAAAGATCTTATCTAGTTACTTTAGTTTAGCAAGAAGATCCTTTGTCCCAGTGCCCCGAACCCACCATGCTCACCCAGGGTACATAATCTGACCCTGCCACCCCCACCCCACAGACTATTACTTAGTCTAGACACATTCCCAAGGGGTATTTCACTGGAAAGTCACTGAAGCAAGACACCGCTGCCTGTCAAGTCTCTGTGGAGAGACTCAGAAAGGCAAATCCTTTTCCCCTTTTTTCATACTTTTCAGCAGTTTGTGAAGTATTTTTTGAATCAGTTTGCAACTTTGCTCTTCATAACAGATTTTCAAATGTTGTAGGTATGGAAACGTGCACACAAAACATCGCCTATTTGCATCTGGAGTTACTCAACAGCAAGTGACATTTCAAAAAATTCAGAACGCTAATGAAGTGAATGTATTCATTAAATTGCTTGGTGGCACATGCAATCTTTGCAGTTAATTTAATGTGCAAACAAGGAACCAGGTATTTGGGGGGGAAAAAAAAAAAACGCAACAAACAAACAAACAACAACAAGAAAACCCAAAAACCAAACCACGGTTCACTACAGCAAGAAATTTGTACACTGTGGCTCCAAGCCAGATTGAGCTTCAGATATCCTAGCACACAACCAAAAATGCTGCAGCTATCAGATGCAAAGCACTGAGGTAACATTATCTGATGCTGCCAGCAGACATCTCCCCCAAAAAATATCAACATTCAACATATATTATAAAAGGGTCATAGAAAAGCAAAAAGCTTTGATGATGCATTAACTATATAGCTAAGCATTAAGTACACTGAAATGGTGCTTACCTGCATAATGCTTCTGCATCAAAGTATCTGGAATGTCTATGGTCAATAATGATAATGTCATGGTGTTTATCAAGAAAACATTCTAGTGCTGACTCAGGTGTCCTGGCAATATTACATCGAAATCCAGCTTTCTCACATGCCCAACAGAACCCGTTACTCTGGTTATCTTCTTTGGCAAACACTAAAAGTACCTGGGTTAAAGACAGGCAGTGATCACTACAAACAAGTCTTACGTATACAGTAGATTCTGTTACTTTTGCCTGTTCTTAACATGTTTTTTAAAGCCACTTCCAAGGTTTAATCCATTTTTTTTAACAGAATTGCTTTCTACAGACTATTGCTTTTTATAATTGTCTGTATACAGGGTGTTTCAAGCTGATAAAATAGTCTGCCAGAGTCATTTATATCCATACGGGATGAACAAGTTTGGGAAGTGACTCTCTCGTCATTAGCTACAAAGAGAGCTTAGGCAATCAGTTGAGTCTAGATGCCTACTTTTCAGTCAGTGTACATGAAGTAACAGCAAGTCTACTTTTCTTCACTGAAATTGTCTCACATACAACCATTTTCTTGGGTTTTATTTTTCTTGCCAGGATCATATTCCAGAAAAAAAAATGCCATGCTTCACCTCATGTGAATTAACATTTAACGGTGCTTCAACGGCATGATGAAAAATGTGCTTTCCTTTTCATCTCATTCTAGTTCCCCAAAGTACTGGAGGCAGCCCACTCTGCAGGGTTTCTGGAAACTATAGACAGGCTGGTCAAGATGAACTCATGCAAGATTGAAATCATAAACAGTACCTTGGTATATGGAGTACAACCCCATGTCACTCCTATGCAAAGCTTGCCATGGGAGCTCCTTATATCACAGAAGGAGATGACCACGGTTCAAATCCAGAACTGGAAGTCAGACCTGTGAGCCAGTATTTGCTCTGTCCTAACTTGCTGTGTAATTCCCAATAACGTTAATCTCTGAGCCTTTTTAAAATCAATACAATGCCTACATACTCAAAGTATGATAAGGCCCAATTCCTTCTAAAATGTATTTCAAATTCTAGACTGAATACGGTACAGAAGATAAAGTCTGCTAAGGAAGACTCTCATTGATGTTATTGTGCTTTGCATCAAGATAATATTTTGTAGGAGAAAACTTCTTTTGCCTGAAAGAATACACAGAATGGCAGACTATAGAGCTATGTTAGTGTTGATTTTGTGGATGACTCAGTATACGCAGCCTTTTGGGAGAGATGGATAATTAAACCAGCATTTGGTCTATTGTCCCAAGACACCAATCTTTCAGTAATTTGATCAAACCACACTTAGATATATGCTCTGGTCAGACAATAACGTGGAGCATGTGTAACTCACACCCATCCCTCTGCCGCTTATCTTCTGGGTGATTGTAGGAATTCTAGTGCTGGTTACACTTTGGACCAGGTTGGTGGAATGTCTACCAGTAAATCTTAACATTTCCATGTAGTGCATATTTTTGTAAGAATGAAGGACTTTGTACTCATTTAGTTCAGATTCATTCTATAGCAACCTGCAAAACTGTCTGCAAAAACATGTCATAGCTTGGACTATATTTAGTGAAGTTAATTTATAACATTCTTTAAGAGTGGAAGAATGGTTTTCAGCAATAGCACAGAAAGCCAGCAGATCTGAGTTGTATGATGGACTAGGCACAAATGTGATGCTGTCTAACTTCTTCCCTCATACCTGCCAGCTATATTACCAGGATAAACTGGTAGAATTTTAGAGTGGCCTATGACTGGACAAAAGCAATAAAATCATTAGTAGCAATAAAGGAGGCAGAAATATTTGAGGAATGTTTCTGATTTATACTTGGCAAACAGCTGCACGAGGCTGTCCTAAGATCTGATGTTCGATGATATTACTGTCTGTTCGGACAATAGCTCAGGAAGATGTTGAACCGCAGTTCTTGAAGATAGACATTTTCAAATTATCACGTCCAGATTACTTTCACTCAGGAGTTTTGTAATTACTGACTGAGAAACATCTTGGATTATTAATGGTTCAGTATGCCTTGGGATACAGGAGAATTTGCAGAGGAAGTCCAAAGGAGTCATGTATCTGCAAACCTCATACCCATCCCAGACAAAGTACGGGGACAACTGACATAAGACCTTTATTAATAAAGAGATAAAGGAGGATGAATTAACGCCAGTTAACAATAAATAACAAAAAAACATACTTTGCCAAGCTCACTTCATATCTTTTGTGATGATATTGCAGGTTTGGTTGATGCTAGTAGTAATGCTGGTGTAATAGACCTTGACAGGACATTTGGCTTAGTATCATTTTGATGAGATTTTGATCAAGAATTTATTACCAGTAAAATACAAAACAAGGCACACACTAAATTGATTAGAAGCTAACTGATAACAGAAAGAACTACAGATAGCTCTATTTTTATGAGCTGAGAGGTGTTTGGAGAAAAATGTTAGGCAGGATTTTTAGGATATCACAGAGAATGACATGATAAAAATCTGTTAAGTGCACATTATCACTTGACAAAAAATGCTCTGTGAAGATCTCTATACTCAAAAAATCTAGCCATAAATTTTAAGCTAACATCTGTGATATTTTAGAAATTAAGACTTCAGGTTGAACTGTTGTATTACCTGAAGTTGATCTTGATGAAGTCTCATAGGGCCAAACTGCACATCTGTTACTGGTGCCTAGAAGAAATAAGAAGGGATCTTATTAATACAGATACACCTAGGAAAGAAGAAAAATTAGCTTTGTTAAAGACATTTCTTTTTTACCACTGTCTCACAGATATATTGCTATCATTACGAGGCTGCTTCTTCATGAGGGTCTTATCTGCTTTTGTAAATTTATATGCTAAGCTGCATTAACACATTTAGAAATCAACAAGCTATTCTTCAAGTCATTTTTTAATTGTTATTTTAAACATAAAGTAATGGATTAGTCATGAAAGTTTGGTAGACAGATTGTTATTTTTCTGTATCCTCTGTATCACTCCAGCTGTTCTGCAAAACATGGAATTTCAAAAATTGCTTTTTTTAAAGTCCAAAAAAGCATTAAATCTCCAGGAGAAAGGCAAAAATACATAACTCTGCTCTTAGAATTTCACACTTAACAAGTGCCCAAGAGTGCTACAAAAACACACTAATTTCACTTCTCCAAGGGCGTTTTGCTGCATTCCCTCCTTCCTGCCCAGCCCCTCCTCCAGGGAAGGTTTCAGAACTCAGATATTTGTACTTGATGATGCCTGTATTCAGCATGCAACTTTTCTTTGAAAAATCCTGCAAAAATGCTGTCATGTCATGCTCTCTGCATGCCAGCGATTCCCACGTTAGATTCTGTTCAAGTACCACAGGCAAACAGTTCAGCTTAGGATGCAAGAACTGAGCTTGGATCCCTTCTGCTCATGTGTCACTTCAAGCAATGGAGGTCAATGACCAGAAGTGCTGTTTATCACAACTGGTTCTCCTTGCTACAATTAATCATTAATCAAGCTTGAACATGAATGACTCTTCAATTGGTATGGGACGGACTTTCTAAAGTAGTTAAACACGTAAATGCAGAGGGAGACTCTAACAGGATTACACAGGTTAGGTTCTTTGGGAATTCCCACGAGGCAAGTATCTGCACTTTCATGTGCTTAAATATTTTTCACCTCTTATCTCAGAAATGAAAACTAAAAAGCAGGAATAACAATGCTCCCAATTCAAAACAGGAAACAGAGTCCAACCAATGGTCCTTGGAGTTACACAGACTCTTCAAAAGTAACTGGAGTAAAAAAGCAGAAGAAAATTATTTTTGGCAACGCAGTAAACGGAAGACATCTCTGGATTCATATGTACAAAGAAAAGATCTGTTGAGCACAAAGGTGGTGGTTTTACATTGTTGTTTTTCAAAGTAAAACCACACTTGAAGATCAGATTTATTGCTTTGCAGCCTAGAATTTTTCCAATAAGTAATTTTAAAGAATCATCAGCACGTCCCACAGAAAAATCTTTTAGAACTACACGCTATGACCTTACTGCTCCATTGCTCAGCCCTCAAGAGTTTCTCATGTGTGATTTTACTTATTTATCAACTTGTAAATCATCACTGCAACATTAAATGAGCAAGAAACATGAGTCAAGGAAAAATGGTAACATAGTACCTGCAAAAACAAGCCAGGAACCACTGTTTGCCTGTGTCATTTAAGAAGTCCTCTAAAAGCTCATGTTAAAATGACATGGAGGGGTTTCAGATTTACTCTCAGTCATTCTCGATCAGATCGGCTTAGTTTAAATACTCTCCAGTCAATTTTTTCTAATTTTGAGACCAAAAATCTCTCTTCAGTTGGAAAAATCAAGCTGCTTTATTCTCCCTTGTGGCCCATCATCCAATTATTCAAAATCTGCACTAGAAAATAGCAAATACTTTTGTCAATAATACATGTAGCAGGAGGGAATCCAGCTCTTTGCACCAGTATTACTGGTTTTGCAGCACTGACAGTAGTAACTACTTGTCCTGAATCAGTAAGATCAGCAAAAATGCCTGAAGGACACACAGGGAGCATATCTATTGAGTAAGAGATGCCTTTTTACAGTCACTTCTCTGACCATAACCACACTTCAAATTAAATTTTGAAACATTTATTTTGTGCACTCCAGCTGCCAGCATAAAGCAGCAAGTGTTTTCAGTTTCACCAAGAGATGGGCCTGAGCTGTGAGGTTCAGATCCAGAGCTGAACTTCACTGGTGTTTGGGGGTATGTAAAACCCCATCTATCAGGCCAGCATACCCTTGGACTATCAGTCCCAGTCCCAGGGGAATTTTAACAAATGAGATAAACCCAGTATTGCCAGTTATTGCTTTTCAGATGCTTCTTTCTTTTAGAAAAGTTATGAATGAGTAGTCATCAAAGTACTTAAAGGACTGAGCCTGAAAAACACTTTTCTGCCAGAAACCTGTGGCCATTTCTGCACTGAAAATACCATTTAAGCTTAAGTTACAAGGACTGCCCAAATGAGATAAACTGTCTTGTTACATGTTAACTTGCTGTCTTGAGTAGAAAAAAAACCCCTGTCTGCATCTCAGCTGGAAAATTTTGGTGAACTTCAGTTAATTCTTAATCCTGTTGAAATCTGTTCAAATAACTTGATTAATCATTTCAACTTTTTGTGTGCTGCTGGTAGCACTGAGAAGTAACATGCTGATTAAGTACTGTGTCAAAAATCAAGGCTTCAGCAAGGATTAGCAGAAACTCTCAACTATCTGTGAACTAAATGAGCTTTAAAAATACCTCTAATGCTGCAAGCTTATAACAAAACCAAACCCAGCCAAAGCTCACATGTATAGTTAACTGAACAAACACAACTTCTGCTACTTCTTCCTTGAAGTTTCCTTCTGACTTGAAAAACAAAGACCCAAGTACATTTTCAGATTGACAGACATGACTTATGCATGTGACAGCCTTCCAGGCAGGCACAAACCTGTAAGAAAGCGTATGAGAAGACAGAGAGGTAAAACTAGTTGCAGGTTCCTGGAATTGATCATGACAGAGCTGTGTCCCTTGCCAAAGAGCTGCTGATGCAAACTTCATGAGTAACTACAGCGTATGTGACTGTGGCAAAACCTGAGTCCAGGACGCTTTGAGCACCCTGACCATTAACGCAAGTCTTTTGAAAATCCTTCCTTGGCCAAACAACCTCAGAGGCCAGCCTATAACTTGCAGCCAGGGACCAAATCAAACAGATGGTAGGACGGGGTCCTGCTGCAGATTTCTGACAGCATAGCTTGCTCTCATTGCAGCCCCATACTTAAACCCTCCCAAGAGTGCAGGCTGGCACCAGGGCTCATGGCCTCAAAGACATCTAAATACTAGAATAGTTTGCAACAGTAACTAATTCTCAGGCTTTTGAAAATGCAAACCTTTTTGGCTCATCTGTGCTAGTGCAACTTCCACAGTAGCTGCAGCTCAGTTCTCCAGGCCTGGGGAGTGAGAGATGCCTGTAATAGCAGGCTGCAGGTCAGCAACTACTAGTTAGCTTTAATTGCAGACAGCAGCTCAGTTACTGCAGCAGCAAATGTTTACACCCTTTGCTTAGAGACACAGCACATAATCAACTCCAGGCTACTTTAAATGCTTACACACGGCAATCGCAGCCATTTTACATTCTCTGACCTGCTGAACTACTGCTGGTAGCACTTATTTTCCCCAAAATTTGCCTTTCTTATTTGAATACCGTATTTTCTGGCCTGTCAAACCAGGCCTGGCCCTGGCACAAAGTGAGATCCATCCCAAGGCAATGGCATTAGCCACACATACATGGCTGTCAACAGGGAGGTCGTCTACTGACTGCTGTGTGCAGCTTAACACTCGCTAGAAATGATCCGCATGTTGTAGCAGCTAAGTGCAAACATCGAAATCGATGATAAAAATACTTCAGGTTTCCAATGTCCAGAGAAAAGTGAATGTTTGGTAAATAAAAACAACTGAAATAAGCTTTAAAAAGACAGACCCAAACAACTGTGACTGATCTGATTAAAGTACAACAAACTCAATGTTGACCTGATATAACCTGGTAAAGTACTTCTCGCTATGAGTCATTCTTCACATTTTACCAGAACAGAATCTACCGGAATGGTCTGTTCATGGTTGCTGGGTTGGTTTTTTTATTTCCTACAGCTAGAAAAACTTTAAATGAACTTGCTCAATGAATAAATGTAGAAAGGAATAAAGGGTGGAAATAAAGCCAGCTTGATCCACATGCTCCCTATGGTGATAAACTGCCTGGTTGGCGTGTGGGACACATCAAAGCAGCCCACAGGTCTCCTATTTGCTAGAGGTCTCATATCTTGGCTTTCTCCAAAATGCCTCTCTTACCATTACCAATTGGAGAGAAGAGCAAACCTCCTAAAAGGGCAGAGTCAGCCCCCAAAAAATCCTTTGGCTATTAACTCCCATGCAGTACTCCTGCCATGGAGGGGCAAACACATTCCTTCTGGAGGCTGATTTTCTTAAGTCACTTCTTTTATGAAGCTTTTGTGGGATGTTTTAAAGCAGAGCCCTGCGCAGCCCAAGGTAACCCTCGTCAGAGCCGGGACCGCGGGCTGCTGCAGCACTACCCACTCACGAGAAGGGCTGGCCAGGGAGCTGCTGGCGTCCTGGGGAACAGGAGCGCTTGCCTGAAATCCTCCTCCACAATCCACAACTGCTCCATCACTTCCTTTCTGCCACAGATGGGGCTGTGCAGATGACAGGAATGACTCTTCGTCTGGGCATGTAATCACCATGCACAGCCCTGGCCTCCTGCTAGTATCCCTCCCTAAAGGGCAGCTGGAAGCATTTCTGGTCCTGCTGCTCTTCTCGCCTTTTCCAGGTTAGAGTTTGTGGGAGAAGATGTGACATCTTATTTTTCCTGCAATTGATTTGAACAAAGAAGTGACATAAACTTTTGCTGAATGGATTGCAGATGGAAACTGCTGCTGTACAGCTAACATCCAGGTTTAGAAAGCAGAAAATGAGAAGAGAATTTCTGTTCGTAGTTTAACACTAAGTAACTGCCTCTTCAAATAAAGACTTCAACCTCAAGGCTCTGACTCATTCTAATATGGGACACAGATAACTACAATGATTAGACAGAAGACTTTACCGCTGGTTCTAATGAACTACAGCCAGCAAAATTCATCATTTTACTTAGATCGATATTTTAAGACATCACAAAAAATGTGCTTTATCTAATTTTAAAATATATACTTAAGTTTTCTACATATACTAGGTACATGATATAAATCAGCATGAGTTGACTCATCACAGCAAGATTTGACAGTCTTGATCATCAAGATATGCTAGGAGCTATAGGACTGTTAACATAAACTGAATTTTGATAATTCTAATAAAAACAAAGGGATTAATTTTACAAAGGAAAAAATATCCTTTTTCTTAACCTGTTGTTTTAAGCACAGATTTATCACCCCAGAAAATGAAAGCTCAAATGAACTCACAGATTTATACCATACCTTAAACTTTAACTGATTCAGGATCTATTAACGGCATAAATTTTCTCAGAAACCTTAGCCAAATCCTCTTGGATGCTGAAAGCTAGGAAATAACCCATTTGGTACAAACTGGCATGACAAGGTCCAGGATCTAGTCCATCCAGGTCATACTAGCGTGGTGCCTCTATTTGAACAGAGAGGGGCTTTGTAACTCAGTGTGGCTAACATTTCTGGGCAAGAAAGTCTCCATGTTCAGGAGATCAGCTATACGTTTTCACTATTCACATTTTTCTTTCTTTGTAAGAATCTTTACCACTTTCTGAATTATATGAATACTAATCCAATCCATGGTCATTCACCTATTTCTTTCTCAGTGGAAATCTACCTAAGTAGAGAATTTAAGACTTAGCTTCCTATTTTCCATGCACTTTCTGCTAGACACTTAACATCACTGTTTGCATCTTCCGTGCAGACCTTGACAGCACTGTTTTGTTACAAACTTAACATTGGTACAAGTTACATAAAATGCTGGCTGAGCAGATCTTCCTAACATGCACGACTGTTCAGAACATAAAATGAATTTTGTAGTCCACGGGCTGAATTCCGACCCAGTTAGCAACAGTGAAAATTCAGAGTAATTCCACCAAATACAAAACAGAATATGCTGGATTTACTTCAGTGTAAATGAAGTGAGAGTCTGGCCCCATGCAGCTACTTTTGCTGTTTGGAGGCCACAACAGTTCAAATAAAGAGTAAGAGGGAACAAAGCATCCGAGGTGAACAGATTCAAGGTGAAAAGCCTTTGCTGAACAGATTCAAGGATGAAGGTAAGCCCAGCTCTCAAAGACCCTAAGCCATATGTAGTCAGCTTATTCTTTACTGAAATACAAAGATGAGAGTTCTGAAAGGCAATTAAAATTTACCAAAACTGCTGTTAAACCTAGATGAAACCTGTTAATTCCAGCCCTCGATATTTTTTCCTATTTCTGTTTCATAAAAGATGTAGACAAATGTCACAGACTCAGTAATTTACATAATGTAGCATTCTGACTCAGTGCAATTTGCTTTTATAAAATCTAGCATTTACATTAATCTAAATTGGGTTCCCACTGATGCATCTCTGTCAACAAAACAATACAGATTTAGATCTATATTACAAGGTCTGAAGATCACCCGAGGTTCTGTTCCAGTATCTTTTTCCTTTTACCTATTTTCTGTTTTAAATGGATTCCTAGAAGAACCATCTGTGATGCCGCCATACATCAGTCAGTGTATGCAATGGGCTAACATAACCTGTGTTTTCTTAATCCATTTCTCAGGTTTTAGTACCAGTTGTGAACCAGTTTTACATAAATGAGCTCTCGAGAGCCAAACTCTGGCCTCTGATTCACATCATTAGCAACACAGAATTTGGACAGCTTGCAGTTTTTGTGAGAAGAAAAGCTTTGTCGAGCGTAATGAGTTGCCAGAGCTCTCGAGTCAGGCTGCTGGTCCTGTCAGCCACGACACCCACTCTCTTACTCCTGAGTTCCTTACAACACCTTTACCGCTCCTAAAATCCAGCCCCTCTTCCACTCCTCAGCCTGGAGGCAAGTACCGGGCTAGCCCAGGTCCTGAGGAAGCTGCCCAGAAGTTACCTACACCCAGCTGGGACGGGGACTGCTGCACTGGTGTGCCAGGACACAGCGCTGAACACTGTGGCTATCCCACTTTCACCAGGCCTCTCCCGGGCCTGAGGAGGACCCTGCTGATTTTTGGCTACATGTTCAGCTTGCCACACATGCCAACCATTATCATCTATGTTTGTTTGTTTGTATTCTGGGCCCAATTCCCCACTGCATTTCTTCAGTGTTACTCCACTGCAATACGTAAAGCTAAATTAGAACAAAACTGGAGTAATACTGTTGTGAAACCAGGCTCGCTGCCTTCTAGCACACTTTAGACACAACCGAGAACTCCCATTTTGTACTGTTTATAAATTCTCCCCTTATTCATTACAGGAAACTTCAGTTATCAAGCTGCAAGCATGGCACTAGCAAAAGTGAATCATTCCGTTTTGTTGGGAATAATTAACGATGCTGTCCCAAAGTGACTTTTATTATTATTTGTAATGCGGTAAGGCCTGGGTGGCCTGTGGCCCACTGGGGTAACGTTGTACAATGACAGGACAAAAAGGCAATCAGCAGACCCTGCCATTGTTAAAGGTCAGAACTTTTACAGAGAACATGCTAACAATTTAGGGGAATTTTTTAGCTCTTGATAGGGTATTTAAGTGATAAAATAAATGTCATTATCACATAGCGTGCCTACAGCACTATTACACAGATCTCAAAACTTGTAGAGGGAGGAAATGGTTGCTGTTTCCATTTTTACATTCAGAGGAACCGAGGCACCAGGGGAGAGAGCTGGTCTCAGCACACCTCGTGCCGAGCCCTGGCATCCCTCGGCACGGCGTCAGGTCCCCCTGCTTCCTGGCCAACCGACAGCAGCAGGCACTGGTAATACTGGGACCATTTGATAGTAGCTGATATCTGGAAAACACCCACTGATTTCTGAAATTCAAAATGATAGTTTCTGATAATTCAAACACAATTTACATCACGACTCGGTAACCGCAGTGTTACAGTAGGTTTCTAAGGTAAGCAGATACAACTCCAGCAAAGCGACTACGCAAATCTCACACTACGTACTTCCACAAGAGTCCTCATTCTCAATGAACCGCATACCAAAAAGGGGTGGAATAAATCACAGACAAGTCAGAAAAAGAAAGCCATCTACTCATTAATCCACACTGACTTTTTCTGTCCAAAGAGAACAAAGTTGAATGGAAACCAGTCCTCACATCAAAAGCTATTAAAATCTAGCAAGTTGTATTTGCTGCAGCATCTGCCTGATTCAGAGATCCCTTATAGACCTGTATGCTATGCACAAGTCCACAGGGCTTGAAATTTCATCTATTTGTCTGTTTAGAAGAGAAAAAATGTGAATCGTATGCTCCACAACAACCCTGGAGATGTGAATACCCTTAACACTGGTCTGTGCCCCATGGTCATCATTTTGCCAAATGCTTTTATGACCAACCAGCACTGAATTTAAAACGCTCTAGGCCTTCACCATCTTAAGATTTGAGATGGCTCACTGGGGTCTTCGTTAAGGTCCCCACTTTCCAACTGAAAGGTTTTCAAGAACTTCTCCATTCAGGCCACATCGGCACAGATCTTTGTCTGGAGGCTGTGAGCTCTCCCCAAGTTGGATCCCTGGGCTGCTCACTAAACTATAGCCAAATATTTCTGTGTGGTGAGGGCATGCTGTAAAGCATTTGTAGTTATATCCTGCACTAAGAGAAAAACAGCAGCTTAAATGATCTGGCTTGTACTTTAGAAGAATTTTTTAAACCCTATAATAATGGTTTTCTATACATAGGTTGCAGAAATGGATGCCTTTATCAATGCAAAAAAAAGTAGTACGAACATTTTCAGCTGTTCAAAGTCAAATGTAGTTTTTAAGCGTTTATCTTTTTGGAAAGTCCAGCTTAAGGGTAACAGGAATACAATGTGCAACATGCAGAAACTGAATTGCTTCAGATAAAAAAAAAGAGGTCGTCTTTAAGGCACTAGCACCTAATTCCATGCTTTATTTGTTTTTGAAAAAATTCAAGGGTCGTCTAGAATATCCTGCACTTCAGAGCAAACGTCCTCCAAAGTCAGGCATCCTTGGTATTCTGGGGTTACTTGCAAATAAGGGTTGTGATTGCCTTTGTGAGACGTTACCTTGTGGGCAGCTGAACAGCATGTATGTGTGGATATTACACCTCTCTGAGTTTCAGCAGCTATTCTCTTGTACTCCCAACAACCCTCAGACCGCTCTGTTTTTCCCTTTGCAATCAGGATCAGCCATGCTCTATCTCACAAAGTGCTTTAAAGGCAGGCACATAAAAATGGTGCGTTTAGCAAGTCCCAGAAGGCTGAGACCTATTTCCTCTCCCCTTTTCCCCTCACTTGACACAAGTTTGGCTACTCCACAGGCTGCGAGAGCTATAACCAAGCTCTGGGGATGAACTCCTCATACACCAGCATCAATATAAGTTTCAGTGTGCTATCCTCTCTCATCTGTCGGCAGAAGTAACCTCTACCCAGATGTAAAGGCTAGCCAAGAAGACAGAGAAGAAATTAGTCTTTAAGTCTTGCAGGTCATCAGCCAAGACACATTCAAAACCAGAGCATTAAATATGTTGGGGTTTGCATCACTCCAAACAAATAAATCCAGCCTCGGCTTTACCAGCATCTTTGTCTAACTGAAAAGGAAATTCTCATTCGCCTACTGCTGCCTCAGGTGTATTAATTTTTCAGGCAGGCTGTAGCAGACTTTCCATCCCCCCACTTGAGCAGACGCTTTAGTACAAATACTACATTCTTCTGGCCCAGAGGGAAATTCTTGCTGCCTGCACTTTAACAGTTGAGCTGCACAGCACTCTGGGAGACTTAAATATGGCACAGTAGTTCTATTGTTTAATATTATTAAAACTCCTTGCTCTCTTGTGATTCTGCAAGATTCTGGAGTGTAGCAATGAGCGCTAATCTGTTTCATATCTGTCAGCTAGTTCTCTTCTTTCTAGTGGATACCACTTGCTAGTTTTATTTTAGAGGTGATTACAGATGCATCAGGATACAACAGATCTCCATCACTATCGGTTTTATTTTTTTCTTTACGCACATGAATTTCAGTGGCAGTTTTCCTTGAACCATCTGGATTTGAACAGAGTCAGCTGACTAAAAGGAAATTCCAGTCTATCAGGAAGATTTCCAATTACTTTATGTCAGACAAACTTTTCATGCCTTGATCTAGCAACACTGCAATCGCCACAAACAGACCAAGCAAAGCAAGAGAGTACAGCACAAAAATAGCATAAACCAGTCAGTGGATCTGCTAGGCTTCCTAGAAGATCTCTATTTTGTCCTAAGCCTTCCATTTGTTAAGGAACAAACTTGCTTTTTCTATTGTCATTAATAACCCATTGTTTGCGCTGACACAGTTCAGGCTTTACTGACCATAATAATTTTTTCTATCTGCTGCCATCCATTGTCATAAAAGCATACATTTCCCAAGCAGTATCAAATGGCCTGCAGCAAACTGCTGTCAGATCACAGTTAGGCAGGTAGCAAGCTGAGATGACCCCTCCTGACCAACTGAGAACTGCACACGAGCTACTTCATCTTACACATCTCCAGCCTTTGCATATGTGGGCATCCTGGATGAGCCAGTTGATTTTAGTCCTCTGAGACTGGATGGTGACAGTATGGAGCTGCCTCTTTCTCCTCCTTCTTCCCCATTCTCCCAGCCATCTGCCACACACAACACCTTCACACAGCTTACTCAGGTGTCTGTGAACCTGCTGGACACTGCTGGCATGTGGTTTTCTGCACGGTCCAAAAGGTGCACTCTGCCCACCTTAAGTAAGCACAAACTCATTTGTGCTCTATCCAGTACCCCGCCTGGGAACTGCTCTCAAAGACAGCAAAGAGATGCGGTCGCTGAGATGTAATTTCACCAGCAGAATAAATGCTAAGTCAGTGGGACAGAGGCCAGTACAGTGAAAGAGAAATGTTCAATATGGGTAATAAACATTTCGGTATTTTTTTTATTGAATACAGGTTTCCCAGGCTGAGTGCAACTGTCTACTGATATTTGAGAAAACTCAAAGAGAGGTTCTTGGCACTCAAACCTCTTCTACATAGAGAACTTTGTCTCCAATAAATGGAGGAAGACTTGAGACTGCAGGCATATTCAAGATGGTTTTTAAAAAAAATACAAGGAAATTCACAGTAGTACATCCTTTTTTCACTCTGAAGTTTAGCATTCGTTTTGCTTGTTCACACCAATGACCAATCCAACAGGTTAACTCCAGGTTTTATCAAACAAGAGGAAAACAGACAAATGGATTTAAGAGCGCTAGGGATCCCTTCTTTCTTTTGACCACTAGGAACTTCACTGGCTGAGGGGATGAGTGACTGGTTTCCTCTAATACAGATGCCTCTTCATTTCTGAGGACCTACAGGGTAGTTTGAAACCTGACACTGGTTTTCTGCTTGAGTCTGGTTCAGTAACACACAGTGCTTCTGCCAGCCCACAGGGCTCATTAAATATTACACGCTCGGTAGATGGGATCACTCTTTTTTTTCCCTTAAGTACAGTAGAACCTTTTTACAGTTATGCCAATCCCCCTAAACTTTGTATGTCTTTAATAAAGTGGGGTTTTCATTATAATCAGAATTGCAATTAAGTAGAATTTGACGCAGCAAAGCAACTTTTCATTCTAGTTCTCTTGTAAACAGATTTTCACTGTATCTGGATTTGTGGTAGGCACACTCCATTTTATTTAACTTAACTGAAAAAATCTGTTTTAAAAAAACTATACTATTATCTTTGATACAAAGCAATCTCTGCACATTCTGCCTACAAGAAGCATTTCCTTTACAAAAGAACTGCTGGATATGCCAAAGACGACACTGCTGGTATAAAATAAACCATTATGGAGCATGATTTTCTCTCTAGAAATGCACAAGCGGCCAATATGTTACCACCTCCTAGTAAAGTTTCACAGGACTAAAGCCGTGGCAACGGAGGTCTCAGCAGAGCAGCCTCCCACAAGGCAGCTCCTTTTTAATGAACAACCCATCAGCAAGGAAGCCCATAAAGCACTCTGCCACTGTAGTCGTTAACAGGGAAACAAATTTAGCTGGGTATCAAATATCCACTTAAGATGAAATCCTGCCTACAGTGAAGTTCATTGACATCAGTACTGTCTAGATACTCTCTCCAGGTACAATGTTTGTACTTCTCAAATAAAGTACAAGGGCCATAATTATGCAGATAATAATCTATAGATGTTGAATAGCCTCATATAAATTATTTAACCTTGAGATGTCCAGGAAAGAGAGACATCATCTGGAGATACTTGCATCAGATACTTTCACCAGTTATATGACGGCAGTGAAACTTTCACAGTCTTGCTGCAGTTACAAAGTTTGAAGGAAAGATCTGTAACATGTAGGGATAAGAACACGGGGTAAGAAGAGAAGATGCAGAAACACTGAATAAATCTATATTGTAAGCAAGTGCATTCACCTGCAAACTGCATAGACAGGTAACTGCTGTATTAAATCATGAACACTTATGAGCACACAGCTAGCAGTGGTTAAAAGATGCATTTGGTCAAGCAGATGTGGGCTTTTCATGTGTCATTTGGACAGCCATTTTAAAATGGTGCTTGCCTTCCCTATAATGTGGGTAGGATGTCAGGAAATTTTTTTTCAGAAGCTTTACCAGCCTCCTCGAGTTACAAGTCCTCAGACCCCACAGTGAGCCCTTCCACAGGGGCTGTCTGAACACCAGCACTGTGTGCGATCTCTGAAATAAGCAGGTTCTCTGCTCCCCCTGGCAAGGACTGCAAAATGTGAGCAGAGCAGAGTAGAGTCAAGACTAGTGCAGCAGAACAGCTTCTCAAATATTAGGATCACCAGGTACCTACCACCTTCTGCACAATTTTATTGACACCCAAATCTATCTGTCTCATCTAAAAAGGTCTGATGTTGTAGCTGAGACTTGCCCAATTGTCCTACGACAGGAATCGGTGCTGGAGCTGTGCACACGTGAGGAGCCTGGGCTATTTTGTCACATGCCCCAGAGCTCCATGCTGCATCATTTAGTCAGGCAGTGGCATCCTCATTTCACTGGGATAACAATGATGAATTAGAAGAAGGAGATATATGAAAGAGGCTCCACTTAGTCATTATATAATGAAATGTTGTCAACCTATGCAAAAAAAACCCTGATTAGTTGCAAGGAAAACTGGCATCCATCCAAAATCAATCTCCCTTGAAACACAAATTCTGGCATCTGACAAGATGGAAGCTCGTTTAATCTGTCTTGCAACTATCCAAAATGTGGTTCCACCCTGAACATTTTTGCTTTCTCACTCTGCTGGTTTTTCTTCGAAAGGCTGCGATGGGCCTAGGCCTTCTGCTGTGAGTGCGAAAGCTTTATGCCAAAGAACAAACAAGAGAAAATAGACATTAAAGTCCTGTCTGGCGACACCATTAATAAGTTCACAGTCACCATTTCCTTCTTCCTCCCCTGCACCAAGTGTTTCTTCCCAGACAGTGATCCAGACTGCTGATAGCTCTGGCAGGGAGCTTTTACCAGAAATTTTAGCAGGAAATGTTAATTTGCAAGCCTCAGTGTCCTCCCTCGGGGAAGACGGACGTTGTATCTGCACAACCAAACTGTGAGCTCCTCAGACCTGCCTGCAACACGCAAAAGAGAAACTCCTCTGTATCTCTAGCAAAGCTGAGTAAAAAACCAACTGTACTCATTTATTTTCTTTTGCCTTTTTCCCCCAAGCAATGAAATACTAGAAGAATGTCCAAAGCAAACAGGAAAATTCTATTAATGAAATATCCAATTTACTGTAGTTTCATGGCATAACTCTGAGCTCAGCCTGATTTCTAGGACACAAAACCTAGCTGGAAATTTGTAGGACTACAATAAAACAAAACTATTGCTTTGTGTAAAAATTCTACTGCATTTCTATAAACCAGTTTAATGGTAAAGATAGCCTGTGTGAAACAGTAAATATAACACATACATTACAAATAAATTACATATCAGGGATAAATAATTTTCTAGTATAAAGTCTAATGTCTCATGGAAGAGACAGAAAGGAAAAGCCAGACTCATTTTATTAACAGTTCCAATAAAGCTACAGTAAAACTACAGGTCACTTGGAGAATTAAAAAATAAAAATAAACCTATAAACTCATTGAGGGATGATGTAGATCGGACTCTTGAAAAGCTTTATTACTCAGATAGATCACCTGATTTCTTTTTCTTCCTCTATGAACTTTGAGCATAAGGCTGTAATTACTTACTATAGATGCAGGAGAGAACAGTGTTCTTGATTAGGAAAGCTTTTATCAATCATGGGAAGTTTCATTTGACTTGTTTTATGTGTTTGCATGTTCCTCTGAGCTAGGACAAATGTTCCTACCACATTCATATTTGTGTGGTTAGCAGATTTTTCTGCATCTCTTTTGTCATTATCCTCCAAAGACAAAACAAATGGTGTACTGCTAAATGTTGAACTTTGCAATTTTAGTACCACATTGCGACAGGAGTATATTTTGACTAAGTGTATGAGCCACTAACATGTACAGTCTAGGCACCTACCACGGAACACCAAAGTTCTACTTTTTTTCTTCACTGCTTAATTTGAACCAGTATGTCGTACTCTGGATTACTTCAGAATATACTATGAGTTGCATAATTTAATCCAGTTATATTTTGTAATCTAATTTTGCTAAGAACATTCAAATGTATTCCAACAAAACAAACCTTCTGTGAAACTGCAGGAAAATATTAGAGGTGGCATCAAACCACTACTCCATTAGACATAAATTACTCACAGTACATTCCCCACAAAACAGAGTAACAAAATTTGCAGGCCACAATATGAGGTTGTACCCAGAAATACTTTCCAGATGAAGCAAGGAAGATTTGCAGTGGTTTTGTGACACAATCGACAATTTCCTGCTATTGGAAGAGGGATTATCTAGTACATTTGCTGCACGGATTCTGTCTCCTTGCACACCTCCTTTTCCGAGTTCAGTGAGCAATGAAAGCTAAAAAGGACACTTGCACAAATGTAAGGTCCATCACGGCTCTCTGTGCCCTTCCTTCTCTGTGCAGCTGGCCCTGAACGCTGAATAGCTGATCACCTGTGAATTATTTTGTCAGACAAATCTAACAAATACCTTGCCTACCAAGCCTGTGTGATATTTCAGCCTCATGCCCCTTCTTTATTCTTAAATAATACAACCCTGCCATTGCTACCCATGTACTCTTTGGGAAGTAAAGCATGGCTTGTTTGAACCATAAACTAATACTACTTAAAGCGTTTAAGATTGATTTTTTTTTCTTTTTTTTTTTTTTAACAACAAGAGAAACATGCCTATGTTGGGAATAATATTTTGCTGATACTGTAAACATGGAACTATGGGTGTCTCAACTCATATCCCACATATTACATTTCTCTTTCAGACCCAGTTTTAAAACAGAATTTCACAGTGTTTATGACAACTTAATAGCTTAACTGATGATTTTGCTTTGCAATTCTCCTTTGTATTTTTAGCTCATTCTTTTTTTTTTTTTTTAAATCTGCATGGCATATAGAATTAGCACGACTACCATTTGACTGGCTTGCTATTTTTTCTGTAGTAAGAAGAATCTGTTGGCTCTGCCAGTCAAGAAAAAACACTTCTTCCCCCAAGTTCGACTTTGAGAATTTAGTTAGCAGCCTCTACAAGCAGCACTATGCAAATCAATCCTTCCCACATAAGAAGCTTTTCACAGAGTCTGCAGCAAGAAACACTTTCTGGTAAGTATAGAACTATTTTTTACAGTACATGATAGCGTATTGTCTTCCTGAAATGTTCCATTATTTCCAGTATTTCTGTCATGCACATTATTTTTATTTTCTTTTTAATCTAGTTATTACTGTTCCGTCACTGCAGTGCCTACCAGTTGTTTTCTTGACACAACTCTTCCAGTCTCATCTGGAACTCTCCCAGTTTCATCTGGTTGGAAAAACTGTGTCCCTTTGACTGCAAGCCACTGGCAATGGTGAGAGCATTCATTTCACTCTCTGTTCTGTCATCTAACAGAAGACTGAACAACTGGAGCCTCAAGCTGATTATATCAGCACTCCAGGAGTCAGAGGCAAACATCTGGAATTTATTTGTTCGAAATAAAATGAATGACATCGTTTCAGGAGTTTTAGCTTGCACCTGTACTTATAAATCTCCATGAGGGCAAGTTATGAATAAATTTAATCAGAAGCAGGAGGTAGAAGGCTCTGATTTTGAGCCCTTTGGCTCAACTCCTGTCAAGGGCCCCAGGAAGAAGGTGGGTACTGTGATGCCCTGGAGGCACAATTTGTTCAGAGCTCTCCTCTTCCACCGGAGGATAAGGAATACACTACATTAGGCCTCCTGGGGCCCACCATGCTTTCAGTGCACACGTCCAGCCAGCTCTGTAGCACAGGTTGGGTAGCAGAGCGTGCTCTCTTGGTCCCCTCTCCCTGATGACGGAGCGCTCTATCCAGCCTTACAGCCCGCGCAGGCAACTGGGAGTTTCGTCCAGCTTTGCCAGGGGGGAAATGAAGCCCCGAAGGTTATTTTTGTCTGTAACACCACGAGTGGTTCAAACTTCAGCAGAAGCTGCGAAGGGGAATGGAAAAAAGGACAGGAGGGATTTAAGAGGACAGTACTGCAAACAGAGTAGTGATGGGGGGGGCAGAGGTCAAAAGAATCAACCACTACTGCTGTTATCTGATGGGAGGGCACAAAGGTACAGGATGAACCTCTGAAAATATGTAGAGGAGGGAACAGGGAATACACAGAGAGGAAGAAGGGCAGGGGAGAAACAAAGAGAGAGAAGCCCCTGCCAATTGTTTGGATGAAGTGTTACCTTTGCCTAGGCACTGAACTCATTGTCTGCAGCCGTCTCCTTTCCTGCTTCTTTCCTGAGCCTCCCTCAGCACAGACAGTGCTTGTTCCAAATCGGAAGGTGACTGATGTGGGTCCTGTGCTATGGGCAGGTCTACACCAGGGACTAGATCAACTTCTTTATTTTTACTTGTGCAGAGTGCAAGGTTTTCACTGCAAGGGTTTAACTGAGTGAAGTGCAAGTTGACCACGTCTTACCCAGCTTGGCAGCCTGTCTCGGAGAATGTTCATATTTAGGGATTGGGATGATCTTAATGAGACAATCCCATTGCAAATGCAACCAAACACCTGGAGATGCAAAACAAATTCACACAGGTACCGATGGCTGGGTACTGCATCCAGTTCATTTCTCTCTATACTGATGGGGGGGGGGGGGGGGGCATAGTCAGTATATAGTCAGGATGTAGGATGCTGGAAGAACAGGAACTCTGTCTTGGGAGGGAACCTGTTATATTCCTTTCGGATCATAAAGGAAGATACTCTGAGGGAAACAGCATTTTTGTTTCTGCACAGACCCAAACATGAAGAAGTCAGAAAAGACGAAGAGAACTTGGCATGTCAATGAGGTGACAGCCCACATGCTCCACACTCAGTACTTCACGCACTCAGACTATTTCCAGTTACTGAAAACATCACTGAGACAGTGCAGCAAAACTGAATTTAGTAGAGAAAGGCACTAGGCAAAATGTTCTGGCTGTACCTTAATAAAACCTTAAAAAAATAAAGACAACCTCAACCCCCCAATGGTGGGCTGGTTCCTATATACCACTCCAGCACACCCTGTTGTCTGTCTGTCATCAGATGTTCCCTGACTTCACTGCTCTGCAGGGCAACTCCAAATGTTCCGAGTTGTGGGTTTTTTCTTTTTCTGGTTTTGGGGTTTGTTTTGTTTTGTTTTTAAATAAAGGACCTTAGAAGATTGCTTACAAGAACTGCTTTCATGAAGTGATCAACTGCTCTTTGCCAAATACACTAGCTCTTTGGAGAAAGGAAAAATACGATTTGGAGACAGAATAATGCTAAGCTAGGGGGAACCATTTGGAGCATGAAAGACCTACAGAAGAGATAGGGAAGCACAAGACTCAAGTACCATAAGGCACACAGTGTGCCCTATTTTTACAAAGACTTTTTCTTTTTTCCAGTAGGTGCTTCCTCTTGCTATGGATGACAGGAGGCTAACATGATGATGTTAGTATTATCAACTAAAGGTGCCCCAAGCGTTGGCTGGAAGAACTGTTGAACTAAGGTCACTGGTTCTTGTCCAGGTGGAAGTTAATAACCCTGTGGCACTGGCCAAAAAACAAGCAAACCAAAAATGTAAGCGGATCGGACCCCTGGCAGAGTTTCAGTACCTCATCTCAGCAACCAGACTCTGGAGCGCTAGCTAGTAGAGGAACTATTGATGAATACATTGTTGACAGTTCCTCTTTCTACAGAATTACAGCACTAGCAGCTTCACAGAATGTTTTGCAATACCTGGACAAAGGTATTGCAACATATATGTTGTACAGCACCACATTATAAGCTATTTCAGGATGCTTCAGGAAGCTACTAACATAATTCTGCAAGAAAACACACTCATGGGGAAAAAAAAAAAATCCAAAAGTCATTAAAAAAAAACCCCACAACCTGAAACAAATGTGGGGTTTTATCACTGCTTGATATTTAAACTGTCAGGTTTATCCTCCTGGTAAGTGGGCAGCTCTAGTTCACAACTGAACACCTACTTTATTTATTTAGCTACGCTGCATTTAACCTTACATCCTGTCTGCTGGGTGCATCCGGCTGCACAGATCTCCATGCAGCAAAGCTTTAGCATAAGGTGGGGGAGCTACTTTCCACAAGCCAAAAAACAGGAAATTTGATGACATTGTTCAGTGAGCAGACGTCAGCAGAGAGTGATACAAAAGAGTAAACAACTTCCTAGCAGCAGCAGACAAATGGGCCGGAACTACTGGAATCCTGTGATGTCTGGTGTGTTTTGCATGAAAATTACTGTCTCAATGAAATAGGGAGAGATCTTTGGCTGATGCAAATTGGAGCTGCTCCCTGGAAATCTAGGAATTACACCAATTTGGTCTGTTTAAGAACCGACTCCAAGTCTTTACTTTTGTGATCCTGAAAACATAATTTTTGATAATTCATATTGTTGATATTCTAAATATTTTGTAAATGTTCTCATTATTTTAAAACACACAAAAAGTTGATTTGAATAAAAAGGATAAACTTCAGTGAATGTATGGAAAGCAGTGTCAGAAATGCAGGTGCCATTTCATTATGATCATACTACCATCAGATTTACACATATATATAATGTATATATACATATAATATAATAGTCTTGTTAAAATACTTTGATATGAAGGAAGCCCAGCACTCTGCTGGTGGAACCAAACAGTAGGTATGACATCTCCTTTTTGGATTTCAGTGTTTGCTTTGTGGAATTTGCTCTCATATTTTCCAGCTATGGGCAAATGTCAAATATGATCCAAAAAAATAACCTCTCAGCTAGGCATACGATGACTCAAAGCCAGGTTATAGCGGGCAGAAAGGAAACGTAGGGGAAGACATTTTTCCTCTAATTGACTGTCATTCTGCCCATCTCTGTCCAATTTAAAAAGATCTCTTAACCGCAAGAAGTTAATATTTGACAATTGACCACAAATATGGACCTTCATGACTGCATCCCAATCAACTGTATCAAGAAAAATGGTATCCTCTGGAAAAACTCTCTTCCCTACTCATCTACTTGTAAAGAGACCACCGAGGCATATCATTTTTTCAGGTCCTTTATATAGCCTTTTGAGCTATCCCTTTCAAAGGGATGAAGAGAATTAAGTCCTATTCTAAACATGTTAGTTCTTAAGCTCTTGACAAACAGTCAAGACTAGGACCTTGCTGGGGCTTTACGATCTGGGAAAATCTGGGGACCTTACAGAAAATACACAGGGATGTTTCCCCAGGGGGAGGCAATTCCGTAGGTACAATCCCAGGACTCTCCTCTCACCCACATATCCCTCCTAGCCAAAATCTACGCAGAACAGACTCCTAAGATGAAAATTAGCAGCTAAATTTAGAGCTGTCCATGAGACTGCCCTACTCTCAGTAACAGAGAGAAGGAACAACAGGAAAGAGCCAGATGCTTCTCATCTCTCCTCGCCAAATTCTCCTCTCCTCAGAGACAAAAAATGTAGTATGTAATCCTGGGGAGGAAGACACACCAATAACCATGTCAACGCTGCAGTCAAATGACAAGGCAAACATACTAGGCCAAATCTATCTGCAATATAACTCTGGTGATTTGAGCAGACTTTGTTCTTCCTAAATACTGGCAAGTAGCCGTAGGCTAACAAATGACTGGACAAAAACAAATAAATAAAACCACACACCCTAAGAGCAACAAATGCCGATAAAAAACAGCAGATCTATTAAAAAAAACCAAAACTGCTTCTCATTCATCACTCTACCTCCATCAGAACCTTCCTGGTTTCAATTAATTTGTCATTTCAGCAGAGTATGAGTTTGCACCAGTTCTGTCATTCTTTCCTGACTCCTCAGTTTGAATGTAAGGGCTTAGAAAAGGGCTTTCTAAGGGCTTAGAAAACAAACTCCTCTCTGAAGCTAATCATTCTCAATCCTCCTCTATCTTTGGTTACATAATGAAATTAAAAATATATACATCACTAGCAAAAAATTCCAAGAATAAGAAAATCAATCCGTAGGAACTCCAAAGTATTTATCAGAGAATGATATTCACCTAGGTGTGCCAACAATGTCAAGAAGTTAATCTTTTCAGAAGACAAGTTTTCTGCAAAACCCACATGGCTTCAGGATGAAAACATTATTTTACTACAAATCCCTTTCCAAACCTTCATGCCACTAAGGCTTATGGCTAATACATGGCTAGGGAAAGAGCCCTTGCTCTGACCTGCAGCAACAGCAATGATGGTGGTGTGACATGACCCGAGTGGAGATACATGACTATACAAGTCTGTCATCTACATGGCACACTTATTTAGGGCCTTCCATTGTTAAGTTCTGATTTATATCAATAGAGGTGAACATGGTGACCAAAGGCAGACACATATAGTTTTAAATATAAATGAAACTATGGAATCCTATCACAAAGCACAGAAGCGAGGAGAGCATTGGAAGGGTGGGTAGCTGTGCTCAGCAATCTGCTGAGAGATTACTATCTGCTTAGAGATTACTATCTCTTCTTGATAGGGTCTGGCAAAAAGGATGGTAACTTCTACAGAATTTCCCTCCCCCTGTTCAATGGTCTGAGGTCCCAGACTAGCAGGTATGAGACAAAATGCAAAATGTTTTCCAGTTATCTCTACAATGCCATACCACCGAGATTGATTTTGCAAGCTAGGCCACCATTTCCTGCTTTTTCCTGCGCAGCTAAACAGAGAACTCCTTTTAACTTTCTGTGTCTGGAATATCTGTCATTATCACCTATGTTCAGCTAAATTTTTACGTATGATTTTGTTTCATGGAAGTGTATTTTGAGATTTTACTTCTGCAGTGCAACGTAAAAGCACCTTCTAGTCCAAAAACCTAGCCTAGGAGTTAACCCGGGGGCCACTAACTACAGTATTTCCTATTTTTTACACCTATTTTGGGTCACTTTACATTAAATTAGCAAATGGACTAAACTGAAATGTTTTCTGATATAAAAAGAGTGCTTGTCAGGAAAAACGAGAGCTCCGAGAGTTAGATGCACCTACCATTTGCCCATCCACAAAGGGGAATGTGTTTCTTACGGGATCACTGCACAGTGGTAAGCTTTGTTTCTGTAGAGATTTTGACATATGGCTGAAGTTAGACCTCAAATTAGAATATTCCTCTTTGAATTGAGAAATTATCTTTCTGCGCAAATGAATAGTGTATTCAGTGTGAATAAAGCTTCTGCTATTGCACAGTTCATCTTATCTACTGATGTCATTTCCTCTTAGTTGCTTCTGTAATATTAATAATCACCATATAGCCAAGGAGGTCATATACTAGGAATGTATACTTTAAAATTCTTCAACATCGCAGAACAGTTTGAACAAAAAAATCTATGTTTCTGGCTAGATGGACACACTGAATGACTTGCAAGGAGATGACGTTACGTCATTTAAAGGTGGGGATAAAGAAACCTGTCTACTTAGGGGAAAAAGACTGCAGATTGCAAGAGAAATGCAAGAGTTGAACACAGAAAGGAAAATCACTTAATGAACAGTGAACCTAACCTTCCTTAATAAGCAAAAAAGGGTCATAAACAAAGTAATCATGCTGATATAACTAAAGGATCACACAAAAATCATGAAGATTTGATTTATGGGTTCAGGACATTTCTGATGCAGTTCTTTAAGATAATTCTTGTTCTGAAATGACTTTCAGCAGCAGCTTCTCTTTTCCTGAACACAGTAGAAGCAGCTTCCTGAACACATTTTGAGCAGTCAATTCCTAGCTGCACAGACACCTCAAGGTGTCTTACCTACCCAGCTGAAGAGCAGAAGAGGGAAAAAATGTAGGTGCAGAAAAATTGATGTTTTTAAGGAGACTGGTACCTTTTAAGGTAACTGCCTGCTATGAACTTCTCAGAAAATCTCAGCCTAGATAGCTGGGGTATCATTTTTGTGATGAGTGCCCTGCTTGGTGGGACTGTGGCTATCTGCAGGTGTTATGAAGAAGTTCAGCTCTTTGTATGCAAATGAGAGCAAAAGAGGAAAATGAACCTCTACCACATACTTCAAGGGAAATAAAGGCCCAGGTCCATCCTGCCTTGTCTTGATCACATTACCAAGATGCCAGCATTAAAGAGCTGGAAATCCTAGTCACCTCTCTAACTCATGGACAAATGCGAGAACCTGGGTTTCAGATACAAACGAGCTTAGGAGACAGAAGAGCTCACAGGACTGGCTGCCTTAGAACAGACCAGAGCTGCTGGCAGTGGGGTGGGATTTGGGAGGATCTGCCCCTTCTGAATGACTCAACACTCACCTCTTGAGCTCTAATAGGATACCCATGCTAACATACCAGGAGAAATTAATAAAGGTATTTGAAAAATGAAGTTGATGTTTAAAAAAGAGAATTAAGACATTCTTTAACATCTTTGATTTATAAAAATCAAATTTTTTGGTTTTATAAACCTTCATGTTACCATATATAATTTTGAATAAAGTGTCTTTCTCCTTGAAAAAAATGAAAATTACTTTCTAGTAAAAAGCTATTGTTTCTACACAGAAAATTTAAAAACTGGATAAAATACTCCATAAAAAAATGTAAGCGTAAGGACGAGAGAAGTTCTAGGGCACATTGGAGTGAAAAGACATTAAGAGCTGAAAAATTAGCTCTCGAGAAATGGTGTCAGAACACAGTAGCCGGGAGCTTTCAAGATAGGCTGACAAAGAAAAACCATGAGTAAGATCTAGTTAAAGATAGCAGTGATTCCTCAGAATATTACAAAAGAAGCAATATGTCACAAATACTTTTTTTTTTTCTTCAGGGTGAATATAGGCCTATGACATAGACACTCTGCTCTTTTATGTACTGGAAATAATTCTTCTAAGTATTTCAGAGCATGGAAATACTGTTCTGGGAGAGATCCAAATCCTGATTTGACGAGGTCTTTAAACCAAATAATTTTGGATAGAATTTTCTTCCTTGTAGTAGTTTGGCTTTTTGTTCTCCCCAGAATGTTTTCTTTTTTTCTTCACTTGTAAGTACCAATGATACCAGGTCTAGAATCTCTTTCAGGGATCTCAAAACAGTTGATCTTTCCCTCAAAGCCAGAGTTCCAGCTCCTGGGGTCACGTGACTGCATGAGATCGTGGGTTTTCCTGGCAAAAAGGTTACTTCTGTCTCTTGCAGCTGCAGAAAAAAGCTTGAATCCTAAATGTTCAAACACTAGAATATCAGCAGAGAGAATCAAAATGTGCTGCGACTTAAAAAAAAAAAACTAATTTCTCAAGCTTAGTGCATTTTTTTCGGTCTGGAATAGTGATTTTTAATCCTCTGGAGCTGGCAGTACTGCATCATTGCAACAGAAACGGGTCACAACTGCTGTAGGACTTTGAACTGAGCAAGAAAGTCATTAAGTGCAAAGCAAAACAGGGTGAAAGGGCAAGGATCAGCCTGATTACGTCTTGTACTCAAAGTCAGACCCTCGATTGATATTCAGACACAGCAACCAATTCCCAAATACAGGACTGCCACTTTTCAAAGGAGACATGCAATAGGAAAACCAGCGTTTGGATTATCAGACGTCTAACAGTCCCGGATGGACAAAAGTAACCTGGGCTACCTTTATCACAAGTAAAGGCCAAAGGTGAAAAGAGCTGGTTCCACTGCATGCCCTAGTAGAGCAGCAAAGACAGAAACAGGTAAGCCAGAACAAAATGTAGCCAGAGATGACAGATCATCCTGCGCAGGGCAAAAAAGTCAGTCAATAATTTACACTACAAGAAAAGCTTATACTTTCAGAGGGCAGAACATCAAATCACAGAGCTAGAAGGCATCTGCAGAGGTTATCTAGATCATCCTCTACCCCAATGCAGGATTAATATAGTTATGTCACCCTTAACACACATTTGCCTAAGCTTCTCTTAAGCTCCATGACTCTCTCACCAACCTACTGAATTGCTTCACTGTCCTCTCTGTTTGGAGGTTTTTCCAACTTATCGAACTTCAATATTCTCTAAAATTAAGGCTGAATATAATATTTCTTGCCCTATTCACTACGGAAATGAAAATTGTATTATCACCTCCCACTCTGCAGCAGCCTTTTCCAGATTTGAAGGCTGGTTAGTTTGTAGAAGTAAAGGACTTGTTATTTTCCTTTAAGTCAAAGCGTTTAAAAACAATAATAAAAAACAACCAAAAAACACCACAAAACACAGCTGTAAACACTGTTATGGTAGCTGTATAACCTGCAACTTGTGAGCAATAGCTCAAAATAGTTTGAGCACAATTTAGGGGGGGGATTACAGAGGGATGCAGGCACACAGCAGCTGGACACAGACAGTGTATCTGAGTGCAACAATCCTTACCAGTCGAATCCCAATTTCTAGGAAATGCCTAGAGAGAGTACAGGCACCGACTTCCATGGAAACTATTCTGTTGAAAACCAAGGTCCTGCATCTCCACTTAGAAAGGACCGTGCCCAGGGCAACACACAAACATATCTTACTAAAATCAAGAGAATTTTAAGTTAAGCTTGTGCTTAAGTGCTTGCTGAATCACGGCTTGGTGTTGTACACAAGGAAGTTTATAATACACATTCATTTTCAATCAGACAACCTAGACATTATAGAAATTACATCTTGCTCTTAGGATTGCACTTGGACTGATTTTGTTAGTCCCCAAAGAGAGAGTTTCACTGTTTATTACAACAGCTGGGATTAACTATGTACTCTAGTAAAGACACTAGAAATCCTAGCAGGAGGTAACTGTATAATTACATTTCTGATAGATATTTCAGAATGAAATACAAATCTCATTAGTGCTTACTGACATCTCCAGAGCACATAAAGTCATAAAAGAAGTTTTCATAGATTCATAAAACAAAAGAGAAAAGCTTACTGGAAAACGACAGACTGGCCACACTTATCTTACTTAATTTGAATGAGGCTCTGGCAGACTAGAAAGCATAAAGGAAATAGTTGTGTCATGCCTAATGACTGCTTAGAATGGAAATATGTTTCTTCTTTTATCTTGGCTTGTTATAAGGGGATGGGTCAGAGTACAACACAGTTGAAATAGGAAATTATGCCTATGATCAACTGAAGTTTTTAAAAACTGTGTGCACATATTGTACAGTACCAGGTTAGCTTTGAACCGTGTTGAAAATAGAGTAATTTCTATTTGCTAGGAAGTTGTGGGTTTAACTTTATAGCACAAAAGCGATAAATTGACTTTCTTGCAACTAAGCCAAGGAGGACAGAGTAAGTATTCTTGTGAAACTAGCAAATAAATGCAGCTACATCTGTTTGATACTGATAAATCCATATCCCAGGTCTTTGTTCTCTGACTCTCCATACATTAACCAACTATTGCAAATTACCAGGAAATTGTCATTACTGTATACTTCCAAAGCTTCTCATTTTCGTATATCTCAGCTTCTGAAAGGTACTAGCATTGGAGCACGCCATGGAGCCAGTGAACAAGGTCTGTGTTTCACCAAGTGGAATCTAAGTGTAGAACGCTCTGCTCTCTTTAAAGTCACTTCAGCATCTCATCCCAAATGAACCAGGTCAAGGCACTTGAGGAGGTTTCTGTTCTGAGCATTGCCTTTGGTCTCAGCCCCAGTCAGGAGATGAGACATGCACTGTTCCTCAGCGCAGCCTCCCTGAATGTTGCAGTGGATGTGTTCCAACAGATGCAACAGAAACAAAAAGGTAAACATAGTCCTGGCCTAAACAGGCGCAACTCTCGCAGTCCTGTCTCCGAGCTGTCCCAGGAGGAAACTATGCTCTATACCATATAAATAGGCTTTCAGTTTTTAGAAACAATATGTTCGTTTTTCCATTGCGATATTATGCCTTATATTGCATATGCCAGGCATAAAAGTCAGGCTAACATCTATCAAGATTTTTGTAATTCCATGCCAAGAAAAACACCTCCAGTACTTTTGGTCTTGAATCTTGCAGTTCTTGTTCATTCCAGTACTTTTGGTCTTGAATCCTGCAGTTCTTGTTCATTTAACTTCAACTCCATGTCTTCCGAGGCAAAAGTACCTTTAGCGCACAAACAGTTTATTGCTGTTACCATCACCCAAACAGGCCTTATTAAGGGGCACTAGAATTAACTAGAATTACATTAATGAATATGAGCACTGGTAGCAGTAAAAATGCCCCAGGTGAGCATCTGACCCTTTTGACTATTATTTGGGAAGTTGCACTTTTCACAGCTGCAACTGATTGAAGTACAGTTCATTGCCAACAGCTTTCTAGATGTATTGTAGAACTAAAAGCTCAAGACTCCCTCACAGATGATATTAATATCACAGTCCTTAAAAACAAGAAAAGCAGCAATGGCAATGCACAGGCTTAGCACCAATCTCATCATCTGTTTACACTGGACATCTGTCAAGTCACTGGTCGTTATTCCACTGTTTTTGCAATTATTAATCCCAAGAATCCAAATTCATTTTAACATGGATGACTAGATTTTGATACTTTAACTCCTGCTGTGCAGCACCTTACTCCTTGAAAAGTCTGGACAAAAGAAAAATGTTGGCAATCCGATTTAAACTTAAACCAAATCGGGGAGTATTAATTCTGAGTGCAACTGTAGTAAAAATCCTTCACACGTAACACTACACTCCCCCCAGCATTTCTAACAGATACGAATGAGCAGACAGCAAATAACCTATCTGACAGCCAGATCTTCAGGAAAGCATAATCAGCTGTCACTACAGCAGACTCCAGGGAGCTGCATGGATTTACACCAGCAAGAGGCCACGCTTAGAATATAATTTCCAGTAACTGTGCAAATGAACTGTTTTCTTTTTCTTTTTAAACTCTACACATGACTTAGCAATTACATTTTCTGAAGTGCCCCCAGACCAGCAGGCTGCAGTTCCATTGGGTTAGGACTCTGTGCAAACCTGTGGCAAAGCCCATGTTGCAAAGCATTCACTCAGCGGGGTCCCTGGGCACCTCTGAGATCTGGGAGTCCCCTGGTAGCATCTGAACCCCTCCCATCTGATTGCAACGAGTCAAGCGGTGATTACTGCCCTTCCTGCTGGGAGGAACGCAGCAGCTCAGGAGGAGAGCGGGGAGGAGTTGCTGAGAACTGGAATCTCTCAAGGAGGTAAAACAATGTGAGGAGTTAAGTCCAACCAACATTTTACAGATGACAATTAATTCCTACAGAAACAGAACTGTGGGCCAGAACAGCTCACACTCCAGGACAGAATAATAACAACCAAGTCTGGGTCTTCATTCCAGCATTTTCTGGACATCTTTTTGGGGCCCAGGGCTTTGTCGCAGGTACCAAAGGTCTAAGGCTGCCGTGGGGTTAATGCATCCCTTCCCAATTCAGCATATTCTTCACCTGGATATTGTTCCTGTGACAGATGAAATCCATCCCCTTCTTTTGTTGTTTGTCCTCAGACGACAAAGAAATCTCACAAAGGGTCAAAATGTATCATCTCTGTTGCCAGCTAACAATTCCTTATCGCCATTACTCATTTATACTGTTTATGTTTTCCTATTGCCATAGTAACAACACAGACAGCTAAAAAGAGCTTGCATGAAATAAATCAATGGACTCTGCAGACCTGAACGCTGCTCAATTAAACAACGGTTCATACTGAGGGGAGAAGGTGAGGGACAAAACCTGCAACACATTAATATTGGACAGTTTTTTATACTCGCATGCTAGTAATTGGCAAACATAGTGTCTAAAGAAAACTGGCTAGTATAAAATCTAATAGGGAACATAATACAAGGAGGAGGACTTGAATGAGATGGTCGTGATTATTCATCATTGTTGTAACACATTAATTAAGTGTTGATATTACATGCAAAAGTCAGAAATTTGGCCTCTACCCCAATGACTCTGCAGTCTATGAGCCACAGCCCTCAATTCTTCCTTATACTAGTGTCCTTTTTTTATATGAACAGCCTCACCGCATGAGATGCAAGACTTGCACAATCAAAACTTCACATGACTGACAACACATATTCAGAAAAAAATTCTATTAATGGTGATCTGCAAAACACTTCAGGGAGAGCATGGAGGGGGGCTGTTGCACAAAGGATATCCAGGCAAGTTTTGTTCAGTTTGTTTTAGAGTTTTTAACCCACTCTCCCTGGTTTTCCCTCTTGCCAAAATAGCAAGCTTTACTACAATTCTCAAAATATATTTACTGTTGGTCTTTGTACTTTAATTAAAGTACATCAGAATGCTGATACACTATCAAAGATGCTCAGAAAAATAACTTTTAAGATCCACAGACATTTTAATCTAAACAAAGGTGTTCTGTGCCATTTGAGATGCCCTGGTATCTCCCACATGGCCTTCCCTGCTGGTCCAGAAGGTTGTTTGTAGGTCACGTGTTATGTACACTGTGTAGCAGCCCAGGAGGATCATCTGAGATAGTGCAGGGCATCACAGTTGTCATGCACCAGGCACCTACATTTATGCAATGGAGTAAGTCCCCAAGTGCCTCCACAGTTAAGCAGCATCTAACCAAGTGGTTTAAGGATCACAGTCTTAGATGAGGAGATCTAAATCAAGTCTCACTTTGCTGGATTTGACTCCTTCTAACTATCTTTACCACTGTTACTGCAATAGGAAAGCTTCAAGTGCCTTTTCAGCTTTGCTCTCCCATCAGCTCCACTATTCATGTTTATTTGTACTGCCGGTATATCCAAGGGCCCTTTCATAGACTGGGATGCTGTTGTGCTGTATCAACAAAACACAACGATGGGCAACATCTTACAGATCAAGTATACGACATGGAGCAAACGATGGAGACAGATGGGGTATAACACAAGGAAACAGCACTGCCATAGTGGAAGGCAATGCTTTCAAGAGACCAGAGACATAGCCATAGTTAACTGGGTCTAGCATGGCTGCTTCTGATTCTGCCATCTGTCAGCAACACTGGCAAGCTTTTCAGAACAGTAAATAAGTCCAAAGAATATCCAGTGGTAGAGGGACCTGGATTTCTAATGTGAAATGTGGCCTTCATTCTGCCCTTTTCCTGCTTTCACAGTGTAAGCCTGCGTATGAACAAATTTGCAAAATGAAGGCTGGAAGGATACATGACTACTCTGTATGAAAATGCTGGACCAGAAAAAGAGCAAGCAGAGAAAAGAACTACTGAAGCTAAAGGAAAACCTTGGCACAAAAAGAAGTAGGTATCAACTCACCAGAAGTAAGTTTAGGCTTGAAATAAGGAGGATTAGAAACCCTCAGAAGAGGAAGGATCTGGAGCAACCTTCTAATAGGAACAGGGAAAGGCTGAAAAGTAATTAGCTTTGAGACAGTACAGGATGCATTTATGAAAGACATTTAATGCTGTGGCTGCCCATAATAGCAGAGGACTGACCTTCATGACCCAGGTCATCCCTCCTACTCCAGTGACTGCATATGTCCCCAGAACACAGAAAAGGCCAAAACCCTATTTGTTCAAAGCTCCTCTGCATATATGCTTGTTTTGTGCTTAATCCATTGCTACACTAGCCAGTGGAATAGTGAACAAGTGGTATGGAAAAAAATTGTTAGTCCAAGAAAATGCACTAAGCAAAAATAGAGTAAGTCAGGATATCAAAACCCCAAATGTGTTATATTTGAAATTCAACTTTTTAAATCTTCCATCCCCAACTCCAAAGCAGAAAAATGCAAAAGTGATTGGGGAATCGAATCTTCTGGTTTTATGTTTGGCATTAAACAGGTCATAAAAATTATTGACTTTGGCTCTTTATGCCTTTAATACATTAAAAATAATTACAACCATGCCCCGACTGAAAAGTAATCTCAGAAGTCAGCATGTGAATTTAGGGTTTTGAAGAAAAGCAACCGCTCAGCAGCACACAGAGCTCATCCCAGAGAAGAGGAGAGGGTAGCCTCACAGCCATGTGATTGCCAGTGCGTCATACAACACAGGCTTGTGTAGTTCTCTGGCCAGGGTTAAAGTCATTCATTACTACCATTACCTCCACTGTTAGTTAATCCTGGAAACTGCAAGAGAGTTGCTTAAATTCTAAAGAAAAAGGGAAGAAAGAAGGTGTGATTGTTTTTCAGCCAGTTGGGAGGAAAAGTGGTCCCAGAGACACCACACTGAGTGTAAAGAAAAGCTGAATTACCTTCAAGAAATGCATTTACAGCATGTTGTAAATGCTCCACTCATTCCTGCTCCGTATAGAGCTCCCAAATGTACTTAAGGGGGAATGGAACTGAGTCAAGCATTGAGACAAGACTTCAGAAATTACCTCCAGTTCTGGGTGCCTTCCATTTTGAGAACCTCAGGTGGCACTCCTACAGCTGATATTCAAAAAGGCTGCAAATTCACTGTTTGTTTTCTTACCTGGCCAGGCAGCGTGATTCTCAATTTTGCTGCTCCTCACACATAGCACTACACACGCAGTGAGTCTGATAGATCTGCTCTGGCAAAGCGAAGAAAAAAATCAGAGACCTCGAGTTCCCTTTCTACATGCCGACGTAGAAGAGGTTGCCTTGCTTTACATCTGTTCAACTCAGATAGCTCTCCTTAACACTGCAATGACTAAAGACAAAATTTATCTTTATGAAAGGTTCCACAGAAACCAAAGAATTTGGCATCAACCTTCAGCACAAGAAGCTTCATTTTTTTCTGTTTACAAGTTCTGTAAAGCCCAGCTGAAAGTCAGCTTCCGAATTCATGTAAAGGCACCCAAATGACATTTCAAAACTAAGAGAGACACACAGTCTTTGGTGCAGTCAGCATGCTCAGTGAGAATGGGATAATTCAGCACCTATATAAACCTTAAAATATTTGTAGGTAAAAAAAAATCATTAATGTTTAAGTCCCTCCTCAAAATCACCTCATCCACCCTGGAGTTAATGCAACATGAAAGTCCTACCTTATTCCCTCTTAATACTTCATTCAAAGTGCCTAACTGCAGGTTTAGAAGCTCTTCCATCAGCACCCAGTCTTGAAAATTGTAGTAATTACTTTCAACTGAGATCATATATAGTAATCTGCTTGTTACCTCTTTGTTGCAGTGTCCCACTGTGAACACATCAGCTGCATGAGGTGTTGCAGCTCTCCTTCCCATTAAAATTGCATTTGCAATTTTATCAGCTTTTGAAAGAGAAGTTAGGCTGGGTTTTGGCACTGAAGCAGAAAAACTGACTTTCAAGGACTCCCAGTGTGAAAACATTTGCAACTTTTTGTTAGTAAAAGTCTAGTCAGAGATGTGGCCATTTAAGGTCTTCAAAAGATATAGTTACAAAACCTCCCTGTTCACTTTTAGGGTTCTTGTGTTCTTTTCCAAGAGCTGTTCAGATGGTTCAGTATCTGGACCATAAAGCAGATAAGATACAATCTATTTGGCAAGAATACCATCAATGCTATTCCTTTTTTGTAAATATATTGATATGATCATATTAACCTTATCAAACGGTGTTACCAGATCAAAGGCGTACATTTGCTCACAGCACAAAACTACCTATGTCTCATTTTACTGTGGAACAAAGATGTCAGTATTACTAAGTGGTATAAACATTCTTCTTCACTTGTCAAGCAAGGTTAAAGAGGGATCCCCATGGCATTGAGTCATGGCCATGGCCAATTAAGAG
Source organism: Mycteria americana (assembly GCF_035582795.1). Taxonomy (NCBI): domain Eukaryota; kingdom Metazoa; phylum Chordata; class Aves; order Ciconiiformes; family Ciconiidae; genus Mycteria; species Mycteria americana. Next base: position 59,631,694 of record NC_134370.1, on the reverse strand, counting down.
AGGAACCTTTCTGTTCCTCATCTTTAGTTTGTGGCTGCAGCTGCTTCGAGGCTGAAGCCTCTGGGAGGCACAGAAGCAGCATCCATCTCAATGCGGCATGGCATCTGCCCTAGTGTCTCTGTGGGCCACTTTCAGCCCTGCAGTTGAGCAGCCCTGGACCTCACTCCACTTAGAGCCTTAGCACCTTCTTCTCCCCCCTCCTTCTGGACAGATGAAAGTCCCAGAGACAGGCTTACTCAGGCTCCAACTACATAGATGGGAACTCCTTCCCTCAGCTCTTTAATCCACCTCAACATCCCCCAGTTACTTGCACTGATTCCTTCTTTTGTTCTTCTCTGCAAAATGATTGCCTGCAAACTCCTGTTAACAGAGTCACAACTTCCCATCTGGCAGAAGAGCAAAATGGCACAGGTATAGGTAGTGCTGCTCTCTCTGTCTGCCTGGAGTTTGGAGCAACCCAGCCCCTCCAGTGACTTCAGTCACAACAAGTCTGCCCGGTTAGCTTCAGTCTCTCCTGTCCTGTTTTACAAGAGACTCTTCCCAGCCTAAAGCAGCGTGCTATCCAAATGGCAAGTCCCTTCAGGAGAAAAAACAGGTTTTCTAGTTTAAGACTGAAAACTAATTTAGAGAACATAAAAATTGCTTCTCTTGCAGCACAAGTAACAAACCACACTCTATAGGGTGCAAGGCAAGCTTCACAGGGTTCATGACTCTTCTTTTTTGGCCACGAACACATGTCCAGTTAATGGTCTCTGGCAAAATAGAGCTTGAACACCATGATGCAGTTTTACAAAGATTATTATGTTATTGTTTGGTAAAGCTTTTTACTGACTGTTAGATTATTTTTAATGAGTAGGAAGTAAGAGGGAGTTTGTTACTGAATTTTACTTTGAAAGACATTTTTCTTAACACAGTGGTATGTTTAACTGGCACACAGCACTCAGTGCAAATGCATGCACACAGCAACATACACCTTTCCCACTAGCAACTGCAGTTATACCAGTGTACACGGTTGTGAGTTTCCAGGAAAAAAGGGCACAAGCAGGACAGGAAGGAGACAGTCATAAGATGTAGGGCCCAGCTCTGAGACTAGGCAGTAAGATCCATAGCCTAGCGAGGTCTGCCAAGAAGGGGAAAGCAATAGGTAATGGATCACAAATTGATGCGGGGGAGGAGGATGGGGAAGCTTTGGACTGGTTCCTTTCTAACCCAGTCATAAAGGAAGCGAAGTCCACGTTGCCAGGCCAGGGGAGCAATGGGAGGAGTCTGACACTACTGCAAGGCAAGTCAGGAGCTCAAACATCCACGGACCTTGGAACTGCTTGCAAAATCCTTTAGTGCTGCGAACCCTATTTACCATACCGAGAAGCACGGTCTTTGAACCCATTCACACCTTGTCTAGCCTTACTGCAATCGGTGCCAGGACTGACTTGCCATCCTAGGTGTGCGTCCGTGCCCGCAGTGTGAAACGGTACATCTGCTAGCACAGATGTCTCCCTTCCCCTCCCCCACCTGTGCTTTTTCAACTCAGCTTTCAATTGTTCACACTGGGAAACAACAAATACACAAACCCAAATTCTCCCTTGAAGGAGATGACTTTTTCTCTTTCTAAGGAGACTCAAGAGTATGAAACAGAAGGAACCGATGCTGTGAAGGATCAGTCCTTTCAGAAAGCAGGCAGGAGCAGACCTGGAGGGCTCCTGTCCCTGCTCCCGCAGACCTTGCCCTCCACAGGCAGCTGAGGGTTAGGCTCTGCTGTACAAGACCAGGGAAAAGTCAGGCACTGTGCCCTGGAGTAGGACAGTTCGTGGGGAGATGGCGAGGAGATGCTTTGGGAGAGCTCAGTCAGCAGGGTCAGGGCAGCGGAGGAAGCAAGCACTCCTGCTCACTGGTTGCCGTACTTTTCTTTCCTCTTTTCCTCACTGTCTGCCTTTTCTCTCCTCGCTGCCTCGTATCTCAGCATTTTTCTCCTTTTCATTTTTTCCTTCCTCACCCTCTTATCTCCCCCTGCACTTCCAGCCCCATTTATTCATTCCCCTTCTCAAACATCCACTTGTCCTCATGTTTCCATTAAGCAGCAATGGATGGAGGCCCCAGCCAGACCAGTAATGCCCTCAGCAGCCAGTGGCAGAGGGCTGCAAGCCTGTCCTACGGCCACCCGCAGCGTGGTGCCATCCGAGTGCCTGCCATGCGGTGCAGCCAGCTGTGCAGCAGGGAAGCGGCTGCTCTCCCATAAAGCTGTTGCATTTCACTATTTTAACATTTCGCATGCCTTTGTTTCTCCATCACTACAGCCAGGGATCACCCCCCTCTCCTTCCCAGGGATTTTTTGGTATTCCAGGCAGGGCTTGGCTGAGCCCAGGCAGGAAGATCTACCACGGTCAAGCTGGGATTTCCCTCCCTTTTCGGTGGAGCCTGCTCCCCTTTCCTGACCCGCGGCCAGTGATGCTGGCGGACACGTCAGAGACCTGTCATCCCCTCCAGCGCGGCTGCCCTGCAGCTCGTAATCCCTGTCCCTGACAGCACACAAAGCCTCCGTCTTCGGCAGCAGCCCCCGTGCTGGTTTAGCTGCACGCACAGACCAATGTAAAACTTATGGTCACTACGTCAGTAGCTGCAGTGGACTGTGACTCCCTTACCCTATAAAAGACCACGACATTTGTGCCCTCTTTAAGCTCAAAACTGAAATCTTCTTCTGTGAATGCTTCATGGCTCATTATCAAGACCAAGGTTTGTTTTGTGGAAAAGATTAGTTGTTACTTATTCTCAGACAACACTAAAATCCTGAAAGATTTGACTCTGAAGAAGTCCCTGGGAAACACGACTTTTGGATACGTCAGAACATAGACTTTTCCAGTTTCTTCCATATGTACAAGGCATCTGCCCCACTGGACATCAAAGAAAGCCACCAGGATGACAGGAATCTTTACTTTGGCAGAAAATGGCACATAGCATATAAATAACATGCAGACTAAGATGGGAGTTGGCCTGCTGGAGTTACGTGTGCTATCCATGACTCCCATGCATGGCTGTGTGCTATCTTGATTTTGATTTAGTTACCTTTGCCTTATTTTTATGGATTTATTTAGAAAATTCTATAAAGTAATAAATAACTAAATATCTAAGCGACCTGAAGAAAACTGCACATAGAATGCCTCATTTACACCACATATTCAGACTCCTGTTGTCTACTATATATGATTTAAACCATAGAGATTCAGAAAACTTCTGCTCTGATATTTAATCTGTCCGACAGCGCCTGTTTTGCTGACCTCTGGGGCTCCCTGCAAGGCCTGTTTTCCCAGACTCTCAGAGGGGTGGACTGAGCTGGCTTGAATGAGGAGTGTCACATTTACTGTGGGCTGGGAAAAGATGAGGGCTCTGCTTAGTGCTGACATGTGTCAACTTTAAACCTGTAATAAGTGCATTTTTAGAAACAGAATTGTCTGCATGCTTTTGTGTGGAGCTGACTCTGTTGTGTCGCCCGGATGGAGGAGGCACAAGAGGATTGTGAGGTCACATAAAACTGGATTATGACAGTGAATCAACAGGGCATTAGGAATAAGCTAATTAGAAAGGAAGAATCTGCATGTACACACACATCTTGCTAATTGGTGATTATGGGAAAGAAAGGATCGAGAAAATACATGCAGGCTAAACAGGATTTTAACACGATACTAAAGAGACAGAAAGACCCTTCCCTCAAGGACAAGCAAGCATAAAAGTGGCAGATATGGTTGATAAGAACAGCCCTGTATCACTGTGCTGCAGATGTCCTTCACATGAACAGCATGGTTGGACTCATCTGAAGTTCAGGGGAGATGACAGACCTCAGTCACCTCAGACCCCAAGAACAGCCACCATCGTGGCAAGACCCCTCAGAAATCTGCACGATTTCAGATGCAATTCCCATGAGAGGACACTGCCCCATTGAGCAGATGTGACTTCACATTCATAAGGGATAACTCTTGGGGAGAGCTAGGGATCCATCACAAGCTCCAGAGAGCCACTGGCACTATGAATTCTTGAGTGGACCACACCAACACTTTGAAGGCAAAGAGAAACAGGATTATACCTCTGCACAAATATCCCAGCCAGGGAGCTCCACCTAGATTTCCCTGTGAGTCTTCTGACATCCATGGTGTTTATACACTGGCTTTGGCTTTTTCCACAAGGCTACCAAGTTCTCCTCTCAGGCGGACAATATCTTTGAAGTGGTGTACAACAAACTATGTAAAATTGTCCTTCTTTTTCATTTTTTAATGAGGGAGGACAACAGATCCTTAAAGCACAGTATTAGACCTTAAAAAAAATTGTTCCATGCTACAAAAGGAGGCTTCTTCGCATGCAGAGCAGCAGTAATAGCATGTTCCTGCACATAACAAACCTGAAGCACAGGTGAAAAACAACAGCGCTAACACACAACATAATTAAGCAACAGTAAAATTTAGCACTGGTGAAAGCAGTAAAAACTTTCAAATTGACACCTAACGCTAAGTAGCTGAAGCTACCTCCCTAAACTAGAGTCAAAGCGTACAGTTGCAGGGCTTATATTGTAGTAACAAGAATTGTCCCAAGAGAAGATGCAGACTCCTGGCCTTGTACCATTCACAACGCATTTGTGCAGTATTCTTACGGTTTACAGCGTCAGCCGAGACCCAGGAGTATACTGACTCCAGGGGCCATCTGTTATCCTCTGCACAACAACGACTATTAACTCATTGTCACTGGGAAATCATTTACTTAATAATACATTGAGTTGGCTGTTCTTCCTGCAGAAGAAAGCTGTTCCATAAACATAAGGATGTATTTCCAACCCTCAGCATTCAACACTTGCTTCCCTGCCTACTCCTGATTCATCATTTTTAAAATCCCTTCTTGTGATAAAGACTTTTATGAAGAACAGTTTATTCAATAGTTTGCTTGTGGTCTTGAATAGCCCCGATTAATAAAATGATCAAATTAGTGTTTCCCAAACTACTTCTCAAAGTGGAGGAGGAAAATAAAAACATTCCTATGCTATTCCAATGACTGGGTAGAACTGCTTTTATTTTAATGGCAGAGATTTACTCCCCACCCCCCTCCCCATAAGGTTATTTACTCATGATATGGTTTTTACAGATTGGGACCCTTGGTGCACAAGTGCTTGCAGGATCAAGTAGTGCACTTTATCTCAGTAGGACTCATTCAGAGATACAAGCCTGCAGAAATCAGGGCCACAGCTATATTTCTGAATACCACTGCTGTATAAAGACTGCAAAAACAAAAACAGCATCAACAAAACCTCAAGGTAGAGCAGCTCCCTGGCTGTTGACTGAGCTGTGTATCTCTAAAGGACTACAAATGATGCAATCGTGACATTTCCATTACTTTACAGCAGCATTTATAATTGGAAGGACACGGTGGCAAAACCAGATTTAACGTAAGCCATGTTCCTCAGCACCCCTTTAAAAAAACAAAACAAAGCCAAACAAACAATTCAAGACAAAATAATAATCTGAGCTGACTTTGCAGTATTTGACTTGCTTTCAAAACCATTTTGTGTTTTTAGAAAATACTGCGGGTTCTGTACTCTCTGTGGTATTTCCAGCGGACACAGCTCTTCCTGTGGTATTAGACCTGGCACTGCCACAAGAACTTTGCCCCTGATTGTCTCAATGAAAACACCACAAAAAGGAACACTTTCCACGACTGGCTGAAAACATCTAAAATATACATATGTACAGGGATACATTTATATATATAATCAGGAAGGGGAAAAAGAAGAGAAAAATCTGGAAAACAGATGAAAATGCAATGAATGATTTTACCAAAAGAAGGGAAAAAGACAACAAGGATTTGGGAAAGGATTTTTGTTTGTTTGTTTGTTTGTTGAGAGATTCCAGTCAGGCTCAAAAGCTTTGCTCATTTTTAGCTGGTGGATTTGAGCCAGAACCTTTCCTTGGCTCTGACTCAACTCTACTCTATAGCTTTGATTCACTGAAATCTCAGCCTCAGCTGGGGGAAGGGAGAAATGTCAGTGCTGCTCCTGCAAGGGGCAGGCAGGAATCGGAGGCGCCGGCTCACCCAGCTCCGTTCCTCTCCCTCCGGCGGTGGTGTGGGGTCCCTTGTTCCTGGAACCCACTCAACTATCCTTCTTTCCAGACAGAGTTACCGGATCACCTAGCCTCACCAGGTCTTTTTTGATGTGTGAAAGCACAGTCAAAGGGAATGAACCAGATTATATATAGATTATTACATGGGCTTCAAATGGGTTCCAATAATGTCACACTTCTCTGGGTCCTGGTGAGGATGCCCTGCAGCCATGAGACAGATACCTTCTGTACACTGGCAGGGAGCAGGGTACTCACACGCATTTCCAGACTAGAGGTTGGCTTTTTCTGTCAAGTACAAAACAGTGCTTGGCACTGCCAGGTCCCCGGCACAGCCCTGGCAAAATGCCTCAACCCTCCCCAAGAGGGGCCAGCTCCATGGACGAGTGGATCTTTTCTTTGCCACGCGTGTTTGCGTATTCAGCCATGGCCCTCTTCGCTGAGGCTCCCAGCACACAACCAGCAGGGCGGTGGTGGGTAACCTGCCTTCTAGGAACTCCTCCGAGTCCATTGGCTTATTACACATTACTGTAATGAGCCAGGAGATGACAGTGACTTTGCAGCACAGTCAGATCTAAACTCATGATCTAAAGTCTGCAGCTTTCATTCAACTGTTTAGTTATCCAAGTCACACAGTTCCCTCTGTGAGCTCAAAACAATACATTCTAGAGAAAGAAAACTGTAAAGGGAAGCGGGTCAGGCTTAGACAGACACATATCCTGTGGGGCACGTGGCAGGGAGGCGAGGAAAGACACACAGGACTCAAACAGCTAATTGCAAATTGCTGCCATTGCCATATTAGTCATGCAACATAAATGCTGTCAAGTAACAAGCTTTATGGGAACAGACTCCGATATCTTTAACAACACCAGAAAGTGGCATTGCAGCTAAAGGCTGTAAATTAAGCATTGTCAGGGTTGATAGAAATGCACCAAGATCTGTCAGCTGTACCTAGCAGCAGAAACAGGCTGTATTGAAGAAAACAAAGCTAGTTCTGCAAGTATGGCTGACTGCTGCTTGGGATGCCATGGAGGAAAGAGAGCAGGAGGCAAAGAGATACAGCTCAGTGGTCAAAGCACACGCGTACAGTCTCAGACTGACTCTGCTTGCAGGAGCCCTGGAGAGCTTTTCCTCCAGGCCAGAGTAACCAAAACATAACACTGCTTGGCCAAGTATTTTCCTCATTTTGGTGCAAACAGAATCCACAGTCTTTAACCACATGGAGATTTTTCTCTGCAATGATACTCTTCCTTAAGGAAACCTCTTTTCTTCCCATATGCCCCAGTGCTGCATAAAAAGGGTAAAGGTACAAGCTGTGGGTGTTGGGCATGCCTTATTTCCTTCAATGGAAATAATTTAGAGATTTTTTCAGATTCATTTCTGACTGCATAAATGGTTGAGCTAGCTCCATTTTGCTGTGCTCTGCAGTAATTAGTATCACGACACCAAAATGCCAATTTACAGCTTCTCAGTCAAAAAGTCTTGAAGAAGATGGGAGTCAGATATTCTGCTTTCTGGTATTTATCCTCATCCAAAATGAATCTATTCTTAACACAGAGCCATGTGGTAATGGCAAAGAAATATAGACCCTTTCACCCCAAGCAAGGGATTTCATCAGAGTAAGTATTATCCCTGAACCTACAGTAAACTCATTTTTGCGCTGCCGTAGGGTTCCTGGTGCGGGACCTTTCCCAGACCAGACCTCCCCCCAGCCAGGCTCCCTTCTCTAGTTTCAAGCCAGCAGTACACAGCCATCCCACTGCAGTAGATGAAAAAGTTCCAGAAGTGTCTGTGTAAAACACCAGCCAGTAAAAATAGACTCTAACAAGCGAAAAATGCAACATTGAGATTAGAGAGTTGCAAAATGGTGAGAGACCATCACTCCAGAGGGGTAGCTAAGCAACAACTGCTTTGTTTTGTTTTGAAATCTATATGAGGAATAAAAATACCAGCCAGCATAGAGTCAGCCCAGAAAAAATATTCTCTCCTCTGAAGAAGAGCTGGGGCAGCATCAACTAGTCTAGTTGCATGCAGTGCATGAAAAAGTGTCATCTTTGTTTTAAACCTGCCACCTGAAAGCTTCTTTTGACAACCTTGCAACTGACTGTTCAATGTCTCAGACAATGACAGGATGGCTTTATTGAGGTTTTTATTGACAGTTTCATTTCAAAACAATGTATTTAAGGTAGGCGTGCTATTCTTGAACAACCTGGTAGTAAGTCTGAAAGCCTAGAGTTCATTTGCTAACAGAAATAAAGCCTCCCTTGGAAGTGATACGATCTTATATGCACTGAGTGGCTTAACCAAAGGCAGAGGGTTAATTAACCTAATGAGCACTATGTTAAAACCCTATTAAACCAGGAAGTTCCAAATACCTGTCAAAAGGAACATTGTGCTTTGCAAAGCCAAATGTACTCTTAAATTCATGAAAAGCCAAAATAAATCGGTCCCCAGGCAAGTTCTGCTGGACGAACTCTAAAACTCAGGCTGAGATAGGATAAGACGCTTATAATATCATACAACAAAGAAATAAAAAGTGCTGTATAACTGTTTAAGACAGTACTGAAAACTTTTACCATTTCAAAGGACAGACTCTTCCCCAACAGTTAGCAAGTCCAAGACAAGGCACTGGGCACCATCAGAGCAACACTCCTTGCTCCTTGAGCCTTGACCTCTTTAAATGCTGATTAGAACAACAAGGGACATGGGGAAAGTCTGCAGCTCTAAGCAAAAGCATACTAAATCCTCACCAGTCCAAGTAGGACTCATTTCTACTATTAAAACCAAATAGCAAGAACTCAAAAGGAAGATGAATCCCAAGGGATGAAGATCCTTTACAGTTAGGAAGCAGAAATGACCAAGCAGTCCGCAAAGGCTGCTGCTGCAGCAGTCCCTTTGGGACTCCTCTGCCGTGCACTTACAGGGCAAGACAGAGGAGCCAGGATCTACAGCAGTGAGAAAGCTACTGCCTAGAATGGCCATTTGACCAGCCAGGAGCCACAGCACATCTGCTGCCACACAGCAGCAAGTACAGAAGAGAAAAACACTCAGCAAAAGATAACACACAGAAGAAAGTGGGTTTAGCCTACTAAACTGAAATTCCTGGATCTTAGATGACCAACACAGTTGATTTCAAGGTAGCTTTATAATTAAATCTTTACTGGGCTGAAATTTTCTTACTGAACAAATACAGGGACAATCTTTATAGGTGTTTAAACACAGAAGGACAGAGAGGTGACTCATAATTTCCCAAAGCATCCAAGCAAATTGCTGCTGCATAAGATGAGGATCGCTGAAAATCCTAGTTGGTGCCCACATGGATTTTGGGAACCTGTCAAAACCTGTCCTTTAATCCCTCGAAGAGTAGTGTTTGCTTTCAGGCATTTACTAAAATCCTTTTTACCCCTGGACCGTTTTTAATATCCTGATGTGATATAAGGGTATCTGAAAACTGAATGAGCTTACTTCTTCTCGCACTTTCTTGACCTTTTTACATGGATGTAACTGTATCAGTATCACTGGAAGAAAAGCACCTGTCCCAACATTTATAAATAGTATTCTCCCTTTGTCATATGAGCAGAAAAATATTGACATATTCTGTTAACATTTATAAGCACATTTTATCCAAATCACAGAATAAGGTTCCAACAGACTGACTCAGAAAACTCCCTTTCATAGCAATGCAGCATGCAATGTCATCCCTGTCCTACTGAAGCAACAGTGTAAGGTCGGAGGTGGGACTCCTCCACAGGCAGGCACAGAGGACGTGCAGGCCTTGCGGAGAGTTGCCCAGTTCCTGGTAACTCCTGTGGTGTCCATGGCGTGGTTCCTTGCACACCAGGAGAGGTGGAGGTAGAGAACTCTCCAGTGAACAAGCTCTAGGGGCTGGGAGGGAAATGCCTCTGAGGAGGAAAATTCTGAACAACCAGCTTCTGAACAGAGGTCCCAGGGCAATTACGCACCTCTCTTTAAACTCAAGCCCCTGCTAGGGAAGTACAGCGTGTAGTTGGTTAAAGTGAGATAGAAACTTCTCCTATTTCTAAGGCTGAGGTCTGTTTCTTACTGAGGTCAGAGAGTGATCCCTCTGATTTCGAACGGATTTGGACTGGATCCTAAGTAATTTATATCATACATATTTCTATGTACCTCAGCCTGTCTTTAAGGAAGCAGAATCTATGTTTGAGCACCTTAAGAGGTCTTGCCATAATTGTTATTTTCCAGTGAAGAAAAATTTTCTGACCCCATGGCACAGCAGACCGTCAAGTCACTGCAGTTGGTAATGTCGGTCAGACTGAAAGTAGTGGAAGAAGACACAGTAAAATGAAATTACAATTTCATTGTGATGAGTCCAAACAAGCAGCCATTGGGGCTATGCCCTTCTCATTCCAACAGATGGAGACAGAGACCTGTGGGTTTAAGCATTATGCCTCAATCTCAAAATCTACAAATTTAGGTATTACCCTAGTTTATCCATGCACATTCCCAAAAGCTTTAGACTTTCATGTAACTTTCTACCAGAGGAACAATAATAATAAGGGCAACAAATCAGTTTACAGGATTATGTATAGAAATAAAATGGAGGCGTAAAATAAAAAAAAAAAAAAAACCCAAACCCAAAACCTCTCTCTATCTTTTTTTCCTGTCCTATACTAGATTACATCCAGTCATAGTCCAAAAAGCAGTGTTAGGATGAGAAGCAATAGGTTTGCTTAAATTGTATTAACCAACTTAAGTAAAAATACTCTCTTGAGTTCTGGGAAACAGTCAGATAGTTGGAGGAAAAAACACAGGTCAAACATTTTCACTGTTTATCGTACTTTAAAGGGTTGGATGCTCTTTGTGCTTCATAACTGCTGACTAATTAACTAAAGCCAGTGAGGGCTCTGCAGTGCTCTGTACTTCAGAAAAGCATGTCACATCCCCAGAATATGCTGGGTTCCCAAAAATAACCTTGGGAAGTTGTGTCTTTGCATTTCAGCAAACCATGGAAATGTTGCAGTGGGTCCTGTTGACATTGACTTCTTATGGACTCCAAGGAGACTGTCTTTCTCAGCAATGCAGAATTCAGAAGAAACTGTTTGTCTGGGCCATGTAAGGTTACTGAACTCAAGATACCTTTCAAAATATATTTACCTGACATATTTGTTTAATATAGCCCCCTCTCCTTTTTCTGGGAATACATAGCAAATGTACTATCATTTGAACCATGACATCCCCCCATCCTACCTCTATTCTGAAGTCATCTGTCTAAGCATTTGCTGAGGAGTTGCAATTCAATGTTATTGCAACATGCACTTCCCCCCCCCCCCCCCCCCCCATATGCTCTTAATGCTTCCAGCTCATGACATTCACTGTAGCATTTGGCACTTTTTCCTCTCTCCAAGCTCAAGTGTTTCACCTTCAGGAAACGTCCCAGCTCCTCTCGCCAACAGGATAAGAAACCTGAGCTGGTTTCTGTACTCGGCTTTACTGAAACACCCAACAATGCTGCCAAGTTTCTAGGCTGACCATTTGAATCTCAAATCTAGTACTGTACATACTACATACTTCTGACCTATACAACAGCCTGTACCATAAAGAAGCAAACAATACAGACAGCTCTCCTTTGATACATGTATTACTTTACCTTCTGAACATTTGCTGGATTTCATCTGAAAATGGCAGAGTTAATTACAACAAACAAACAAAAACTTGTTTTGACTATTTAAAGCAGGAGGACCCTGCTTAAAAACTGTTTGTCTTGAAGATAAAAGCAAAACTTACAGGTGTTTACCATATCAGTTTTATAAACAAGTTGCAAAGCTAGACAATAAATTCAGTGTCTACGTATGTCCTGTCTCTCTCTCCTCTTCAATCGCTCCAAGCTCTGCACTTTCCTTACTGCTAAAACTCTTCATTAACTGCTTCACCATCTTGACTGTTCCAGCTTTTCTTTGTCCAGCTTCCTTACCTCTAGACTCTTCTCCTCCACTCCTCCCTGAAGTGAGCAGCTAAAATCTCCTCTGAATTTCTCCAGTGATTTCTTGTTATTACTGCAAACTCAAAAATCTTCTTCCTCACTTACAGTACTCTATATGTTTTTCATACCATCTACATCTTTGCTCCCCTCCCAGCTCCTTCCATACCATTGTCCCCCCTATTATTTTCTCAGCTTTCTATCTTTCCCTCATGCCCAGAGCAGCTTCTCACTTCTCTTCAGCCACCTTTGCCTCCTAGCCTCATCAGCAGGTCAGTTTATGCAACACCTCTTTTTTTTTTTTTCTTTCTGATCTTTACTCATTAACGACCAATACTAATTCTTCCCTTAAGTATTTCTTCATAGCTTGATTTTGCCTCTTTCTACATTAACTTCTAACCTCTTCAACACAAGAATCCTATCTTTCTGTTTGCTTCCTGAGCATAATTTCAACATTTCTTCACAGGGAAGAAAAGGTTGCAACAAATAACCCAAATGCTGTAGGAGTTTCTTGAAGATAAATGTATTTAATCCAATGGGGAGTTCAAATTTTACATTAGAACATACAAGCAGCTCAAAAAAAAAAAAAATAGAAGCTACTCTGTAAAGGCAATCACTAATGTAGTTACACAGCTACAATAAGAAATTGCGTGTGCGGAAGATTTTATTTAATTGTAAGCAAATCAAAGATGTGCATCTCGTATATTTATTAGTTGGCATGACTGTGCTGTGTTCTTTTGCTCAGGGGGAAATGGCACGGCTCGAGATGGGCCCACAAGACAACTCCACCTCCTGAACAAATGAGTGCTGCCACCCTTGCAGCTGACCACCTTACTGGGAAAAGAAAGGATACACTTTAACAGCTTCAGTGTCAAAGTAGTTCCTTATTTTCAATTTTTAACGCTAAAGTGTTGTTTCATTTGGCAATCGTTATCCAATTTGACGCTCCTTTTTATGGAGTGACCACAGAAAGCCAAAGGAAAGGAAAACGGCCTGAGCAAGATTTGTCATGGTCATGAAGAAAGATACTTAGTCTTTCTCGAGCAACTTTTTAGTTCTTAACCAGACTATGATTTCATTTGCAAGTCTTACTTCTGAAGGCACAAATGTAAACTGAAGCTGCAGAGGTTAATAAAAGCCAAGCTTTGCACTTCACTAGGGACAGCTGCAGCTGGTCTGAACCTTCATTGTTCTACCCCTGTCAATGGAGCGATGACAGTTCACCAAGGCTGAGGCTTTGCCTTCAAAGATGTATATGGGCTTTTTTTTCCACTTTATTTCATTCCAGAAGAAGTGTTGATGTGGGCAAATCACCGAAAGCACAGTTGTCCCCTTTTAAAACTAACGTAAACTGCTGAAGGGACAGATCCAACAGGAAAACAATCAAAGCTGAGACTAAAACCATATGATCAATCCCCCGCCAAACAGAACCAGGAAAGATTATGCACAGCAACATTGTAAAATGTGCAAGATAATAAGCATGACACAGCATGCTGAAGAATTATCTGCAACGCATGAATAGAAGGTAATGTGCTATCTTCAAAAACCCCTCTAGAAGAATGACTCATGATCGGTTCCATGCAATCATTCAGGTACAGAGACTACAGCAATATTAAGCTTTCATAAACCCTTTGAAAATACCTGGAAAGCAACTCAGCCAGTATTTGAGTAAGGCTACAAAGTGTAGAATCAGTAAGTAGTATCAAGCTGTCACACATGCACAGTAAAGACTGAAAATACACTCAGAGACAACTTTCTAAAAAGGTAACGAAGATCAAAACCAGCACCTTGTATCTCACTCAAGTGAAGGATAAATAGGTATCAAATTGTACAGGTTAGGAACACAGATGTCCAAATATGCCTTTTTTTTTCTAGTCATAAAATACCATGCTGTTTCTGCACAGGAGAGAATAGATGAGAACAGCATTACACATGTCCAGAGGACAAACGCTGTGTATGTTGAGGCAGGAAAAATGAAAGGGGATCCTCCATCCCTCCACTGGTCACTCAACAGACTGTCAGCCCCGGCTTCTTAACAAACTCCAGAATGACAGCAAAATACAGACACAATCTGTCACCCCGCGCTGAAACGCACCCTGTCTCCCATGCAGACCGTAACGTGGACATCCTCTAACATCTCAGGCTCCAAATGCACCAGAGGTAGGCTAAGGGCAGCCCGGGCCCAAGGCAGCACCAGACTGCTTGGTCCTGAGCCCCACTGCACCCTCAGCTTCCAAACCGCGTACTGTCATACAAACGTGTCCCACAGACACCAGGGGTATGGAATATACCCTCATATCTTTGTGTAACACACACACCCCACAACGACGACTAAGCAAGCATGAAGTGGAGCACGTTTGATTTTTGCAGCAAGAAAAGTGAGCTTAAAAAAAAGTAAGAAAAAGAGTAGCCGCGGAGCTGAGAAAGCCAGGGTTCAAGTTCTTGGTCTACCACAGAGTTTTTGTGTGACCCCGGTTGAGTTGTTTATTCCCCGCACGGCTGAGCAATAGCTCCGTGGGTGGCGCAGAGGAGAAATACGTTAAAGACTGGGAGGTATTTGGATACAGGAATACCCAAGAGCCCTAGGACTGGCATATTTATACATACAGAAACCACTCGGAGACAATAACTCAGAAAGTGGTAAGTTACAAAATAATAAATGCATTAATCTTGACAGCAAATGTTAAAGTAAGCATAAACAGAGGAAAAGTATTAGGGAACACAAGAAATGTGATGATTTCCCTCAGCTAATTACATGGTCCTAGAACTCAAGAGAAGGTGTTTTCTTATAAATGTAACTTTGGTTTTGTGAGGGATTACAGCTGCCCATAAAACCAATGAGCAGAAACACGCCTGTGTGTTGTGTCCTGTCTGACCTGTAACAACTGGAAGCGGCTGCAGAATTGCAGTGTAAATCATGGTCACTTCTGCAGATGCAGCCAGCTTTATGCAGACTGTCAAATGCTGCTGTAAAACTACAGAGCACAAGTTTAACTCGCTTCTTAATGGAAATACGAGCTAGCTTGTATAACCTCTGCCCAGCAGTTACCAAGAAATCATCATTAATCCAAGAGAATACAACTCTCATCTGAGAGCTCACTAGCTTTTCTTGGGACATTTCAGCTGAAAAAGCAAGTCAGATATATTTTACACGTACAAGCCAAGGGTTTTAACTTTCCACAGCTTTTCTTTTAAATAACCAAAATATTTGTTTGACAATTACTTTTTAAATGTGAGAGAGATTTTGAGTTTAAATACTGTAACTTGCCATAGCACAAACAAATCATAAATAACTTGTTTAAAAAGTAAATTCTAACTGAAAAGGGGAACATTCGTTCTTTGAAGTGCATTTCCTCTCACTCCTCCTATTAGGCTGATAGGGCAGTTTTAAAAGAAAAATCACAACAGAGAAAAATAGTGTGTGACTAACTTCTGCACCTTGCAAAACAGTTAAAGGTTTTTCTGTTGTATACCGTGGTGCTAAATGTATACCGTGGTGCTAAAGGAAAGGATATTTTCCTTGCTATCTTCATCTTTGCTCTTAAGCCAAAGGAACATGATGTTAAATTCTGCGCAAATATAGCACAAACCACAGTTCTTTGTGCGTGTTCTTGAACTGTTTCAAGAAGCCCTAGAGATATCACACATTATCCCATGATTCAAAGCTTTAACCTTGAGGGAAAATACACAAAACAGCTTCAGATTCTTTCCAACTCAATACAGCATTGTAAATACTATAACAGCTATTTGATAAACACAACAGAAGGGCCTTTAAAGTGAATACATCTCGTTTGCCATGTTTATAGTAAATGTCTCAGTAAAGGCTGTTTTAAAATGCAAAACATGATTAACTACTCCAATATTTTTACTGTATCTACTTCTCTGTGTTGTCTGATTTAATCTGCTTTAAGAGAAATCCAGACATGTCTCCATTTTGAGGAATGCAGTATCACTCTTGTTTACTATGAAGGTGACTGGTAATATCTAAAACTAAACAAACTTGGGTTTGATCATCTTCACCTGATATAAAGAATATTTTAAACAAAATACATTTGTCCCAAGTACCTGAAATAATTCTAAGGGCTAATAAAGTGGAAAATCTCCTGTAGCCCAAAGAAAGCGGGGTGTACACAAATGCACTCCCTCTGCGCTCATGCAACTTGTACCTGACAGTATGGATTTACGTTAGCAGCAAACACTCCATAACACACAACCTCTTACTAAGGTTTAGTTTGCATTTAGCAAAGTATCTGATTTAGTAACAAAGTTTCCAGTGTAAAACTATACTGAGATACCTGCAAATAGAATATAAGAATATTTCTAGTCATGGTGCGCCTCACATTTTATAAATAAGACAGTCTTAAAAAATTAAAAAGGTCAAGTATCTCCCCTCTTATTATACTGCTTTCCAATTCACTCTTACTGGTGAGAAAATATAACTGATTCTTCCGCAATCTTAAGGAACTTAAATTTGTCAATTTTCATTTCATCATCATTCACTCAGGCCAGAAACAGCAAAATAGCATATTCTCTTTTCCTGCCTTATTCTGCAACACCTTTCAAAAGAATTACAGAAGTTGTGGTAAAGACGCAACCATCATGCATTTGAAAAAATAAAAAACAGAACAGTGGTAGTCTGACATCATCATTGCCATCATATTTCTATGGGACTGTGAATTCTATGGGAATACTGACACGGAAGGACACCTTTGTAGAATATTTTTAGACATCTGTTATTCTTGTAAATGTTGAAAATCAAGCTAAAGTTTTAAGCCCTTTTTTGGCGTGAGATATGGGAGCCAAAATATGGTAACATGACAATAACTTTTAAGAAACTCAACTTCTGCATCGTTTTTTCACTACACCAAATAAATATCTATGCTCCACACAAAGAGGAGCTGGTAATCTCAAAGAAAAGGGAAGGTTTTTCTACCAGCCCGAAGCCTGTCACAGGCAGTGTGAAATCACAGTCTTTTGAGGCCTCAGTGCCACAGAACGCACACTCCAGCCATGCTTAGCCATGTCCAGGCTGGGACAGGAGCAAACACATTTGTTGCAAGTCTTCACCAGATAAGAGATTCTGCTGTATAAGATACAGACCCTTCACTGGCAAGGAAGGACGGTTGACTACAAAATTTTTTCTCCTGCACACCAGTGACATTCCAGCAAAACAAGGAAACTGCCAACCCATGTGTCAGCGCACTGGTGTGTTCTGGGGACACACACATGTAATGCAGGAGCAAAGATCTGGTATAGTAACTTTGGCTCAACAGGACTAGGGAAAAAGCCTGCATAAATACATTACATTTCAGAGCAAGCCAGACATTGCAGAACCACTACTATACTAATTTCCTCCTAGAAGTATTAATAATTTACCATCTTTTTTTAAAAAGCAGCACTGGAGCTGCATCATTGCATTCCAAGCAGATTCTAGGTATTCATGCAGTTGTTTGTTTTCCTTTGTCTCTTAGTTCAGTCCTGTGTTTCAGCCCCACTGGCCTTTTGTAAATCCCCAAAGATAGCTAGACGGAATGAAACCCAAGATTTTATTAAGCTACAAAAGAAAATAAATTATGCTGAAGCTCATGTGAATATTTAGAAATTTTTCCAAACACGAGGATAAATGTG
Organism: Mycteria americana; assembly: GCF_035582795.1. Taxonomy (NCBI): domain Eukaryota; kingdom Metazoa; phylum Chordata; class Aves; order Ciconiiformes; family Ciconiidae; genus Mycteria; species Mycteria americana. The sequence goes on along the minus strand of NC_134370.1, from coordinate 59,614,018 downwards.
CAGCTCTCATGATGATATACTGGAAAAAACAATTCCATTAAAGGGCCACTTATGCCCAGAAAGAACGTTCAGAAAGTGATGGGAAAAAAAATAAAGGGGATAACTTAATGTCAGGGCCTTAAATACTCCCTTGCCTGTCCACCAGGGACAGGACAGAGCTTTCCTGGGAAACACTGTCACCTTTTGCACAAATTGAAGTATTTCTGTCTCTCTCAGATCCAAGCTATCTCCTTCTGGGTTGTACATCTAACACAATCTTCAGTCACAAATGGTAACCAGATGCAGTGCTGGTTTCTAAGCCTGCAAACAAGAAGCCTTACTACCTCTGCCACTCTGAGATGAGCAAGCAGAGAGCTTTGTGCTGTCAGTCTTTGGTGGGCACCTGTGCAGTCTGTCCTCACCATGGTCCCCCTGCTACCTGGAAAGACTCTTTGCAGCAGGAGAGGCACCTTCCCAGAGCTAAGCGTGCAGGTGCACGGGAGGGCGAGAGGCAGAACAGACCCATCATTGCGAGGAAGCAGAGAGGCATGCAGCAGGACCTGGACAACACTCCTTTCTGTCCTGCTGCAGCCCAGGAAATTGGAAGAAAATGAAGGCAGGGGAGGGAGCAGAGCTTAAAGGAGTGTTTTTTAAAAAGGTGGTTTTTAAAAAGGTGCTGCTAGAAGGATATGGTCATCACCTCAGCGGTTATCTAAACAACTTTCTCACATGAGTAACTACCAAAAAAAGCCAGTGAAGGCTCCTCTTGCACCTCACCAAGCTCCTTCTTCTGTTCACCCTGGCAGTCACTAATACACTGCTTGTGATTAAAAGCCATAAGATCTGGTATGTGGCTTTACAGTCCTGATGTTTCCTCTCCACTGCTTTACAAGGAATCCTGGCCTTACCTAAGAAAATGGCAAAGCTCCCATTAGGCTTTAAAGGGGACAGAACTGGGCTCTTACAGCCTGGTGGGTGAAGGGTCGCAGTCCTGCAAACAGCAAGAGGAAATGCATGCACCTTAGTGCTCCCCTCGCTGCTAAATCCTGTGGAGAAGAACTGGTGTTTGCAAGGCTGGGAACACTGTATAACATTTCTCTAGTGCACACAATGATTAAAAGTCTCAGCTGTGGAGGAGAGATTCCTCCAGACGAATTCTTTCCTGTTGTGAGATATTTATTTTTTTTCTTAGCAGACATCAGAACTATCTCATTTGCAAATACATGGACAAGTCTCCAGAGGGAAGCTTGAACTTATCCTTAAATTACTGAAAGTTTATTATTATTTTCTCATGGAAAAAATCACGGATGTCTTGTAATCCCTCATGTTCCCATCTTCTAAAGTCGAATGCATCTTGACCCAGAGAAAAGCTTGGGAGCCCGCTAAAATAGGAGGTAGAAGACAATTCTGAAACAATTTACAAGATGTTCTTTCCTTCCAGACTTTAATGTTATGACTCACAATTGGGTGCTGAAAGTCCCCTGAGAGCAGTAAGAAATCTATACATTCACTTGATGAACTTTCTAGAGCAAGAATGGGCTATTTCTGTGTTTTGTAAAGTGAAGCAAAATATGTTGTGTCAACAGAGCTAACCCGCCCAATATCTTGGTATGGCTGCCCAGTCTGGGATACTGACCCTCACAGCACCTTCATATTTTGGAATCAAAATACCTCTACATTTTTAGGGGATGGAAAGGGAAAGGGTAGAGGTTGGAAGGCCAGCGGTCTGCCAAAAAAAATTAAGCAGGATTTTAGTCTGTTCTGTAAAGTGTCTTGTGTGTTTTCTTAGGGCCTTATCCAAAGCCCGTTGAAACCAATGGGAATCCCTCCAGGCCTAGGGTTTATCCTTTAACACTACCGTATACATTTTTATCACTCACTGCAATTATACTCTTTGTAACATCTGTGGGCAAAATGGCCGTGAGACACTCCAATACATAAAATATACCCACAATAGTTCTGCTATAGGACTCTTCCAAGTTTGTTTTCCTGACTTTTACATGGTTGTGTTCAACACCTTGGTTAAGAAAGCAAAGAAAATTCTTGCCTTCTGTCTCTTAAAATGATTTGAGAGAGAAATTAAGAAACAATGAGCGATAGGATTACAGTTAATCACTAAATTTGGTCATGCCAACCACATTCTGTACCTGGATGGCAAGTGATTTTGCTCACCTTACCATAAAACAGCTTGTAGTCCCATCAGCTGCATGGGTGTCCTAGAGCTATTGCATTGCTCTGGAATGTAAGGGCCAAGTTATGCATCGCCCTGCAGAGAAGGTGTCTCCTGCCTACAAGCTTGTGAGGTGCCTGGCAGCAGGTATCACAAACCAGTTCAAAGACCAGATCCTTACAGAAAACAGGCAAAGACCTCCAAGAATTTGGGCTGTTGTACTTCTATATTCAAAGAATGCCCTCGTCTTGGGGCAAATCACCGACTACGGTACAAGCTGGAACTTCACACTAAGAAAGATTACTTCCTTCTATACATTGATTTTAAGAAAATGCATTATTTAATTGTTTTGGAAATGCACAGCAGACTCATTTAAACTAGGTTTTTTGGATCTCAGCTGGTACAGCCTGTAGACGAGCTGAATATTGGGCTATCACTGACCAGGTTCCAGTGCAGTTCTAGCAATACAAAGGCAAACATTACTGCATTTGTTTTGGGTTTGCTGTGGTTAAAGGAAAAGCCTATTTAGAGGCTCAGAATTAGCATCAGAGATTATGGGTAGTATGTAGGTGAGATCTTATCTTAGCGATATTACATCTTGTGGAAAATATGTAAATATATCGAGTTACATGTGCATACAAAAGCATTTCACAATTATACTAGATATTTAGACAGTTGATCCCTCATACAACAAATACAAGTGATACAAGCTCTTAAAACTGCATGAAACAAGACTGTTTTTTTGCCAAATTAGCTGGTAAACTAACTCAACAAGCCTTATCTTGCTCTTATCAGCCCACCTGTCTTTGCCCCTTTAATGTCAGACTTAAAGGAGGAAATGAGTACTTAACTGATAGTGCTTCTTCAAAGGAAATATTTGCTTCAGTTACCTTGCGTTTTTAATGAGATTGTTTAGTCACAGCTTGGCATCAGTTCATAGCATGCACCATGTCAAAGCTTTCAGGTTTTCAAAGCACAAAAAACACATGAAGTACTTTGAGCCAGCAAAAGTGAAATTGTTCCTGGTTGGCATAAAATCACGGAGAAGATGTTTACCTCCCTTCCTTGGTCAGAGCAGAGACAGAATTAACAGGAGAAAGTTATTCCTTTAATTGTAATCCCTGTGCCATCTTGTGGGGCCTGCTTACAGAAAATTCTCTACAATTCAGATTCAGCTAAGGGAGGAAGCACCCAACCAACTGTAATTTGCTCACGTTTAAAATGAGGGTAGGAGCTGCTGAAGTGGCCTCAGTACACCGATGATCCCTAATTTACTATTATGTCATGCTAGTGAAAACTTAATAATACTGTACCTCTGTGGCTGGGTGGCCTCTTTTGTTAAAGGGGAGGATAAAAGACGCTGTAATGTATTTTTATTGGCTCTTTGTTTTCTTATAGGCCCCAGATCAAACATTTTACTTTGTGTGGCTCTGACTCAGCACACAGTATATGCACTTTTGACAAGCAGGGCATCTATCATGCACAAAGACAAAAGCCCTGAGATCACTTACTGACTTAAAACAAAAGTACAGCTCCCACCACTGTTTCAAACCCTCTCACAGTGCACAAGGTAAGCAAGTGACCTGCAGCTGAAATGTGGAATCTTGCACTTAAACTCTTTTTTTTTTTTTTAAAAGAAACCACTCATTAATATTTTAGACCAATACCCATGCTCAAAATACATTTCTTCTAAGTTTTGCCCTTCAGTGAACACCAGAATGGTTTTATAAGGCAAATGGCAAAAATCACTGGAAGCCTTACAGCATGACAAAAGCACACCCGTGCCTCTACACCTTGCTGTTCAAGGGACAAAAGCTACATCAGCAGCTGAAAGGGGACCCTCCCTAATAACACACCTTTTCACCTTTTTTGTTCTTCCCCCACTTCCACTCTAATCTTTTTTTATCCCAGAGTAATGAAAATGTTTGGGACAGCACCAAAATTGTGATTTATAACTGAATAATAAAAAAATAAAAAAAATAATTAAAAAAAAAAAAAAAGAGTGAACCCCAGGTCTGCAGGGCATCCTGCCTTCCACTACTGCGGCACAAAAGTGGATATTTTCTCGTTTATATAAACTACCTACCCTTGAGCCTCTCAGGAAGCCGGTCGGAGGCTTGTGTCTTGTTTGCCCCTTCTCAGCAGCCGAAAACATTCAAACGCTGGACGGCACCTTTATGTTTTTAATGCTCATCCAAAACAGAAGAGGGATAGAAGAAAGAGAGAAGCCACACCCAGGAAGTGCCATTTCTCTTTAGCTTTCATCAATATAGATGTCATGGTGCTATTGTCTGGAAGGACAGCAAACAGGACAAAACCAATCAAAAATGACCAACTGCAGAAGGAACGAGGAAAGCAAGTTACTGCAACAGGATGCTGGGCACCTCTTTGAGAGCAGATGGAGGCATGGTTACACAGCACCCACCAGAAAGCATCCAGACACATGTGGAATACGGCACTTGACAAGAAGAGACTCCTCAAACTTAAAATAGATTTGACCTTAGGATTCTCTTCCGAATGTCCAGAACAAATGAAGTCACCATACATAAATTCTTCTGCCTTTTGAATGCCTCTTGAACTCTATACTGGTGCAAGGCTTACTAAGTTATGTGGAGCAACTGCTTTGCCTCCCTCATCCTAAAACGCAGCTTAGAAATCAGACCCAAAGACTCCCATCAAAAGATTGGAGCACCATTAAACTCCGACAGCTCCTCACCACACAAGCAGAGTTCCCCCTGTAAACACCTGGGCAGTGCCTCGGGGCAGAGGCTTGGTGCTCTGCCTGCCGGGTCCCAGGCTGGGACCAGCTGCCCAGGCGGTGCAGGAATGCCGAGTCCCAGTTCTGCAGCAAGCGAGCGCCCGTGTCTGTTGGACTGTGCTCCCTGTGCAGAGGCGCTGAGCAGAAATACTAACGTCAATGTCAGGAGTGATTATTTCAAACATAGACTTCTTCTGAAAGAGGGAAAAGCTGCAACACAAGTAGGCACTACCAAGGGCTTGCACCGGTGCCCTAAGAGAGTAGCGTGAAGATGCACAATGAAACACCTGTGCTATCGAGGAGAATTTATCGGGATTCTTCCAGTAAAGTGTTGGCCCAAGACTTTCTGTACCAGCGCCTGCTCCCAGGTAGTACCTTCTGCCATGCTTCAACAACATCTAATTCCACCAATCATCAAAGCAAAAGCCATAACACCTTTCTTTTTTTTTTTTAATTTCTCAATCTGTGTTAATTTTCAGGCCATGATCCAGCTGTCCTTTTTCCTTTCCCAAATACTGAAATAAAACTAGTGGCTAATGAAAAAAAAAAAAAAAAAATCTTTAAACCCCACTGAAAGCTCCCCTCATATTGCTGAGGTAATATTTTTCTTATGTTTTACCCAGGCATCCCATTTTGGGAAAGGTGGGAGTAGATTTTGCTTTTCAAGAAAAATAAACTTATCTAACTTTTGTATATAGTTTCTGTGGCAAACAAACACACACCTCAAAGAGCCACCCCCAGCCTCAATTCCTCTGGAGCAATGCTTAACAATGTTCTTCCTCCACTGATTGAATGGGTTCATTCATCTGAATGGGCTGTGGATCAAGCAATATTTAAGAGGAAACTGCTAAAGGAGCTTTCAAAGACAAAATGAGTGTACAGGTAGAAAAGCAAACAAGACTCCTTTAGACACAGAGCTGGAGAAGGAAACTGGAGGTTCTACTGTACCATGCGAGCTTACAGCAGCCACTGCAGACCTGGGGTATTTCTGAGAAGCTTCATTTTGTTCACTGCCCCAAGTGCTGGGAAGAAATGTATCCTGACTTCCTCTTCCCCCGTAGGGAAGACAATTTTCCCAGCAACTGGTGTGTTAGAAAGGGTGCAAGAATAAATAATAAATAAACTACTTGCATACAAATAAGTAAGTTGCCTGAAAGAACAGTTATGTCTAAAAATTCTATATAGCAACCAAACTACTAAAAGATGACAGAACTGCTAACAAAAATAAGAGGTTTCTCAGTAAAAACAGCCACAATTTCAGGGGACTAGAGTATAATAATTATGGTAAACATATATTTTTTTAAAATCTATGGGCAATCCAAGAAATTTAGACCAATGAGCCCTGCAGTTATGCCCAGCAAAGAGGTTGAAATGGTAAAACCAAAATAGCATCAGGCCTGGAAGAAGATGACATAAAAAATAAGAAAATGTTCTGCAAAGGACCCGTGTCCCTACTCTATTCAAGTTCTTTGAACAGGTCAGTAAATTAATGTATAAAACAAAACAAAACAAACCCTGGATACTGTAGTTTAGACTTTCAAACTGACAAGATCCCAAACAAAAAAGATGCACTAGAAAGTAACCATGGGCTAAGTGAACGTAGATCACTTAGGGAAACCTAGTGATCTAGGGAAACCACCATAGATCAAAAGGGAAAGAACCAAAAAAGAGGATAAAATGCCTACTTTATCTAAACATGAATGTGTTGCATATAATTTTGTGCTAGTATTTGTTTTCAATATTCCATTTACCAGTGGCACCATCAACACCAACCTGGCACTAACGGAAGGAGCAGTTTGTCTACACCAGTCCATAGAGCAGTTCCTCTCCCTTCCTCTGCCCACGTATAACCAGGCTTGTGGGAAAGATGGATGCATGACACAGTATGGCCATTCCCATGTAGGTCAAAACACTTTCAGTAGCCTCTCAAAACTGCATTAGCACTAAATTCCTAAATCTTCTTCAATTTCTTTAGTGGCATGTGATGGAAAAAGAGGGAAAACAGCAGTCAGATTCTCATTAAATAAGACATAACTTGACCTGCAGGTGAGTTCGGTTCAGCCACGTGGCTCTGTCTTAATCAGTGGAAACAGGATTTCAAATTCCTACCTGTTGTATAACCCTTTTTTATTTTATTTTTAAGGCTGAACCAAAAAAAAAGTCTTATTTTTCATCTTACAAGTTATGCTAAAAAGCAAAAGCAAATAGCTTTGGGGCTTATTTTAGGATGTATTTTTATAATTGCATGAAATTAAAAGTAATAATGTGTAGGCAATCCTAAAGATTCTAGAGAAAAATCAAAAGCAAACACAATAAGGTACAGAAAACATTTTGCACTAATTTATAAATCTAGGCTTAGATTTCTAATCACTTTAGTGGTAATCGCAGCATTGTTAACTTCCAAAGCCAGCTCTTACAAACACTCGCTTGTGTGTAGCCTCCGGAGGATCTCAGTCTTATACACTGGAAGGAACTGAAGCAGAACTCCTTCAGGCAAACAGAAGTACTTCATTTTGAGGCTGATGCCAAAGAAATTCCAGAATATATGTCCATAAAAGAGGAGTTAACATCACCCAGGGCAGCCACCCAATACAACTGCCACTTACTTACTTATTATTCATTACTTGTACTGTGATAGAGCCCAAGGATTCCAATCGTATGCCAGAGCTCATTCTGCTAGATGCTGTACGAACACATAAGAAAGAGTCTTTAGCCTGAGGAGTTCACAATCTGATCGTTAGTTAGTAAAATCACTCAGCCAGAGACACCGCTGTATAATCTTCCTTGACCATAAACTCACCTTTTATCTCACTACCCATGTAACTACTAAAATAAGGGACTTCTGGATTGCAATTTGGAAAAATAAAATCAAGAGAAAATTAAAGCCTTGCCAAGTGACCCATAAACACAAATGTATACCTGTAAGCACAAAATACCACCACCTCAAAAAGCACTTCAATAGACTAGTCCTTGCAAAATCCTATTCTCTAGCTGTCCTTGGGCTACTCTCTTCTTTGAAATGCAAATAAATTAGCATCAATCAGCATGATAAAGAGCAGGAGACAGTAGGCTTTACTCGGGCCTCTAATTCTTGGTGACATTCTTAAAGAATGATATATCAGATGGCTATAATTCTTCTTAAGACTGTTCACATTAAATCATTCAGCTATCACATTTTTGCAATGCTACTGCATTTCTAGTAACACAGACTCATGAGCACACTAAATTCACTTCAATCCACCCACCTGTTAGACCTACACACTACTAAGCACATTTATTTGAATTTTTTTGAGAAAACTTTTCTCACCAGATAACTCATCTCTTCATCTTAAAAAATTGGTTTCACCCCTCGTCAAACAGAACCCTTTTTATCTCTACAGTGAAGAGTTTATTCCACTGCTTTTCCATGCAAGCAGATTTAGAACTAAAAAAAAAAAAAAAAAGCAGCCACATTTCCTAAAGTTTTGATCTGTTTTGAAATGAATCTCCATAGCTGCCAGTCCACGAAGAGGAAAAAAAGGTTACACATGGCAAATATTCAATAAAAGTGTGTGTGCTCTGCCGTATTCAAAGGAGACAGAGCTTGAGGTCTCCCCTCAAGCAAAGCTGAGACAGAAATGTTCAGATTTTTTCTTTCAGCAACTGCCAAATCCCTGGTTCGTTATTTTTCATGTGGGGTGTACTGCACATTTGATACACTCCAGTTTTCTCCCTCCTCTCTATCCACTTTCCTTACCATTTCTGTTCATTTTCTGGTCTCCATTTTCTCCAGCCTCACTTTTCCGTTTTCATTTTCCTTTCCCACAGATTCCTTCCCATCCTTCAGAATACTCTGCCTATTTGGGTTTCTTTCCTTTTTATAACCACAGAGTTCTCTCTTCACTGTCCCTGCCCACATTGTCAAGCTCTTCTCTCCACTTATACCCACATCTTTACCTGGTCAACCTGGCACAGGAGCCCTGGGAGATCCAAGCATCTTCCAAAGGGAAGAGATGACAGTGTTTTGGTGGCTGATCTGCTGACCGAGCTTGAGAGTGTCACCCTCCAGACAAGAGCTGACTACACTTGAAGTGCTGGCTTCCCATTTCCACAGCAGGCCAGTTTCCCCTTGCACTGGTCAGCCTCCTGCAAAGCTGAAATCTGCATCTTTTAGGTTGTATAGACTGAAAAACCTCAAATATTTTCTGTGGGATAGAGCCCTAACTAAGGGCTCTATTCACCTGAAATGTGATGCCATGGGCTTCCACAACCCAGCATGTAGGCAGACTGCACTTGATAAATGTCTGTTTATCATAACTGCAGAAGTCAGCTCTGCTTTTCCAACCTCTTTCTCCCTAGAGATTAGGAAGGTAAAGGTCACATTTTAAAAACACAGGCCTTTAAAACTAGGGGGTTTTTTTAAGCGCTAGCAACTAAACTCTCTCTGTGAAAGTATCCCCCCCTTTTCCATAAAATTAGGCTGCGCTAAATCAACATATTCTTCTTTAAAGAGCTGGGACATTACTGACAATGGCTTAAGAACTATTTAGCTACGCTGATACACAGAGGGTAAAAAAACCCCCTCTACTACTGACAAAGGAAGCCCCGAAATACAGAACTGCAAATTCCAACATGGGAATGCATTCAGATCATATTCCAACCAAAATTCTTACACTAATTAGAGATTGATTTTTACAAGGCTTCAAATCCTCTGTGCCTCAGGGCTAGGTTACAGAACTACTAGTTTTATCACTCTTACTCTTTAGACAAAGATTCGTTTTCTGCTTAAATCAGTACAAAGAATCTGTTGCACTCCAGCCACTACTACAACCTTCAAAGACAGTCATACTCTCTTTTAAAGAGACACAAAAGTCCTCACCAACACCCTTTTTCATCTCAGAAGAGACAGCACTTTGGAGCCGCACAGAGGCAAAGCCATCCTCGGCCTCGGGGGATGGAGTGGAACTTGTACTTTCTCCACTGTGCCTAACAGGAGGATCCGGCTTTTTTCACCTTCTATGCTGCACCTTTCATGAACACAAAGTGTGTTTCTTCTTAACGTTTAAAATATGCTCATAGATTTCCTTCATTCTCTACTTATTCCAAAACCTCGAAGGGTAAAAATGCTACTGCTAGGTAAGAGGCAAATTTTTAGTTTCTTAAGAGCATATTTGCGCTGTTAAAAATGCCATCCTAATCTGCTATCACTCTTTGTTCCACTCTCTCTCTCCTGACTTTCCAGGCAAGGAATACACAGCCAATAACTCTATCATCCTGACTATGCCTTGGGGTCTGGCAAAGAGCAGCTGAGAAGAAGGACATTTTACATATTTATGATTAAAAGATAACCGATAACCAGGATCCAGATGTTGGTCTCTGCTGGCCAGCGCACAGTGCAATTATTATTCCATTTATAGAAAGAGATGTTGCCCCGCCTTTTCCAGCCAACCAAAAGGTCTTCCATAAAATGCTCAAATACTCTGAAGAGAGGCATTCAAAACAAGGAACGAAAAGGGAACGAATCATATTTGTTCCACAATTATTGCATTATATAAATTGAACATGGCCTCAGTCCTACAGCAGCATCCATTCCTACTCCTAGGCTCACTCTGTCAGGATGAGCTTGGATTTCCCTCTGCGGCTCGGCACCAGCTCCCACACGGGTGCCTATGGACAGCACTGCAGCACCCAGATGAAAAGCAAAATGCGGGCTAGAAGAGAGGCGAGATCGGCCTCTTCACACCCACAGCCCAGGGCAGCTTCTAATGAGGTCAACGGGAACAAGCACAAATTGCTTAAGCCAAATGAAGTCTGATAGTGTTATTAAAGCTCTTCTCTCTCCGAGTTTGATCTTGGAAAAACTTCTCAATTTGTTTAAAGAACTGAATAGTATTCTAATTCCCTGCGTTCCTGACAAAGAGCAATCCAGCCAAAGCACAGGGTCTCTTTTGGAGTTTTTTGGTTGGTGAGACTTTGGGCTGGAGGAAAGGGATGGAATAAAAATAAGTAAGGCAGAAGGTTTTCAAAATACTGAATGTATAAAAATCATAGTTACCAGGCTGAGCAATAGGCCACAGCTTCAACAAGCATATTAAGACAATTTTAACTCTTCGACATCCGGCATCTGACTATATTATTTTAATAAATTGTCAGCTTAATAAATCCAGTCACCATTTATACCAGTAAGCGATACATTTTGGTAAAAAGCATCCACTATTCCGTAAAGGAAAAACAGGTTAGAAAGGTTAGAAATACTTGGAAAAGTTATGACAATCACTACAAACGAAAGTCTGTGAAATGTATAACTTTACACTGAGTGCTCAGATTCTGCACGCCAATACATTATTAATTTTTTTTTCAGCTGTGGACAGGAAAATGTATAAACTGTTAATCCATTATATACAGCCATTTCCTTTGGGTATTTCTAAACAATGGAAAAACAGAACTTACTGAAGTTTAAAAATAACTTTCTGTCTACCAACATTTCAGTATACTTTTAAAATATGCGTCTTGCAGCCTTAGAATCACTATGTATGTAGTGGTCATTTGTTTACTAATTGCCATAAAAAGTAATAAAGATTAAGTTATGTTTCCTATTAAGATCACATTTTTATAATTACACAGTGCATGTCAGTCTCAAGCATTAGTGGAACTTGACACAAATGTAATTTCTTCCAATTCTGCTGCATCTTCTCCCTTTTCTGTGAACAGCTTATTTCCTGAAATGTACAATATGCAGTAATTTCTGCCTTGATTAAATAATCTGATTTTAATTTTCTCGTCCCATTATAAACACTGCTTGTTACCATATAACATCAACATCATTTATATGATAGAAAAATATTTACAGTCAGATAATTCAAATAAACAAACAAAACTAATAGAGAGCACTACCCATCAAGAAGTTGTTCCTCCTCAAAGCATTTATTTCTTCCACAAAGCCTCAAATCAGATTTGATTCTTCAGGACAGCACAAATCCACCAAACTCCAGATAATTATCAAGTTCCTGGTCCCAAGCTATTACAGATTTTAACAGAGAACATTTCCAGGGGTTTAGCATGGCCCAAATACATTTTTTTTTATGGTACCACTCTTAGAAACAATGGCACTATTTCGGCTGAAGATTTCACACACAACCAAACACAAATACACATTACCCCTGAGGCAGACCCCTGAGTGACAAATTAAAGTCAGTGCTTGAAGTCTGATGAAATAACAATAAAACAAAACAAAAAAAAACCCCAAAGCTTGCTAGAGTACTGTGTCAGGAAACATTTACAGCAAGTGACTCTACAAACCCCACCACAAAACAAATTCCTACAAAACTACGTCTGCTTTGGCCTCAGTTAATTTAATGCAATTTCAGTTGAACCTTACTGGTTTCAGCTTTGTAAGCTCTATCAGGGTTTCACACAGGGCCGGAAACTAGGTTGACTTGGATGAGCTGCACAGGAGCAATACTAGGAAAACACTGGCTGCCGACCCATCATCACTTCCACTGTCTCAGTGTGTTTCCCACATACATATTGTATGAGAAAAATTCTCTTAGTTCAGAGAAAACCCGAAGCCAAGCAGCATGTACTATATAGAAAGATTATATGAAAAAAAAAGGATGTCACTCTTCCATTGTTTTAATTTTAAAAGACTAAAAGGAATAAAAAGCATAAAAGGACAAAAATCATTACACACATCACAGTTCTCTAACGGAGCAGAAGCTTCTGGTACTGCAAAAATATCTCAGAAATTATAGTTTAAGAAATAAAGCTCACTCATTAACTCCTTTCCTAAAGGCAGTATTTTCTGAATATCTCCCTTTTCCCCTTTTTACTAATACCACATTATATAACTACTTTATTACTGTTTTTATTTAAGACTTAGAAACTGAAGTTCTGCACAGCAATGCAGGCGCTATTAGCTAATTTAATGGCAAACTGTTCCAAGAATAGTCATTTCATTTCAGCTGTTTTGCAAATTCACTGCTTTATTATTGTCTGTATTTGAAGAATTACAATTTTAAAAATTATTTTTCACTTTCACAATATTCATATGGGAAAGATTATGTAATATCCCTTATTTTAAAAATCTAGATTTTTTTTTTCAAGTCAGAAAACTCATCCAGATATCCAAGCCATCAAGATTATTATTTTAATGGTGTATTACTGAATAGCTCTAAAGTCTCTACAAGAAACAGAACGGTTCAAAACATCAGAAGGAAAAACTTAATAATTTAAAAATAGACACCATAAGTAGCACTACCATTAAAAATTATAGTTCAGTTGTCTACACAAGACTTCTAAGGTAGTTAAAGAATATCACAAACTACTATAAATCTCAGAGTTTTGTATATTAAGATGTTACATTGCCATTCTCAAAAATGCTCTGTTAATATTAAGAAGAGGGAAATAAATAGTCTGGGATTTTGTTACAAAGCACCCACAAGTCTTACATTACATACATAACTGGATAGCTGCAATGTTTATAGAAAGCCAGTCATTTAAACTTTCACTGAAAGTTCTTAAATCTGTGTTGCTGACAGTTCAGAAGACAAGTAAGAAAAGGCTTGTGCCAGAATCCACTGTCTTAAGAAAGCAAGACATTCAATTTTTGCTAAAACACTACCTGAGTTTGTGTAGAAATATTTACAATTATACAACAGAAAACATGCAACAAAAAGGTGAGTGATTACAGAAACACACAGAAAATTAATTCAGAAATGGTCTTCTCAGCCAGGTAGCATTAGCTTCTGTTTCTGGTTTCATACTCCTTATAGAAACATTCCTTCTTCCAAAGGAAAAACAACACTGGGTTGAAGGATCTGCCTTGAACACAGAGAAATGAAAGAACTCAGTTGCCCAGGGTTCCACTAAATTGCAAAAAGTTCAATAATTTGTACTCTCCCAAGGACTTCATCTTTTTTTATCTTTAACTGTAAACGTTGCTGCACAGATTAACGTTACCTTTAAGCCTCTATTGCTTATCTGCAGAGACAGCTACTGTTTCTCAGGGGTAGCTTCCCTTTTAATTAAAGAGGTAACAATTAGCTTTGTTACAATTCTAGTCTCACTTTACCCCTTACCCATCGCCTCCTTTGTGGTCCAAGAGCACTTTCAACCCACAGCGGACTTAGCCTGTGCGCTCGGACAGGCTCACTCCTGAAAGCTACACCAAGGTACCTATGGAGTTTGCTGACAGGAGGAAGGCTCCGAGCATGGCACAGCACGCACAAGGCCATTACCATACTTTCACACTCCAGCTCGGAGCTACCTGTAACAACCACGGCACTCGGGCAGCCGTACGGGCGGCAGAGGAGTTCACCCACAGCACACCCAGCTCCGTCTCCCCACATTCCCTCCGGGCCACCTCCCTCACCCCACAGCCTGTTCCTCCCTTCCTCCTCCCTCCCCCGACCCACTCCTGCTGCTGGTTTTCTGAAGGTTATCTGAACATGAGGATCGTCTGGAGACTTTTTTCCCCAAATAATCAATATTTTTAAACTGCAAATTATCTGCAGTGCAGCTTATATGCAAGAAGACTGACATGCTGTTGTTTAAAATCCCTTTTTCAATAAGATGCATTAGCAAACAAATGTGTATTCCTATAAGGAAATGATCAGTCTTATTTTAGACATAAAACCAGTGTTTTATCAAAAATAATTTCATTTAAACCTTACTAACGCTGAATGATTGTGAAAAAAACTATTTGTTTTTTAAGCATAGGAGATTTACATCCTTATAAAACTATTTTGCTTTAAAATTTATTTGCTTTAAATCTCAGGCCTGACATAGAATAAATTTCTACTCTGCTTGGTTACAAAAAAATACCAGTTTACCATTTCTTCTTCTGGGTACAATAATTTCAACACAAAATTTGGTTTATGTTAAGAGCCAGGCCTGAATGATTTTAAGACAAGAAAAGGGACATATTTCACAGCGTCATATAATCTTTTTGCCTACGAGTTAACTTTTTTCTTAAACCAGTTTCTTATTAAACAACTCACTGATATTTTGCATCTCTTCTTTGTGTACGTAAGAACTTGACCAAACTGGACACACTTACAAATTGCTTTAGTTTTCTTAGTGACATTTCTTTAAAGTACTATTTTTTCATGGCATGCTCTTAAAAAGCAAGCTTATTATCTAGAAAATATGCCATATTTGCAAACTCTTTTGCTCCACTTGCTTTATGGAAAGGAAAAGAGCCCTATTTTCCACAAACGGCTGTGGTTTTCATGTCACTGAAGGGCACATAGCTTGGCTGTACACCCTACCCACTGAGTCATCAGAAACTGGACTTGGCTGCAGAATGCCATTTTTCGTTAGATCCACATGTGATTGACACAGACCAACAATCTTGGGTAGAGGGCTCATGCTAATCAGCCACATACACAAACAAGAGCACTCAACCCACACAAGTTTATCCAGTTTGCATGGGCCAGAAAATAGCTTTTCATGTCCAGAATGTTGATTTTTAGGACTACTAACTATTCCTTCTTTCTTTTTTTCCAAATGGCGCAGGAGCCATGTTTATGTCCCTGACTAGAAATACCAAGGAAGCTTTCATTTAACAAAACCATCTTCTTTTAATACCTAGACTCTACCACCATTTGATCAAGGAGGGTTTGCTCTCCAGGGCAGCTAAGACACCAGCTACCTTCTTCCACTCTGCTGCAGATGACCCTAATTCTGACAGAAAAGCAGAAAGCCTATCGCATCTCATTAGCAGTGCATATATGCCTAAAGCTACCGAAGACTGTACAGCAAAATTTTCAAAATTTATCTGTTGTTCATTTCCTTAACTTCTCTGTATTTGAAGAATAGTGAAAGCACCAATGTCTCAGCTGAAAGGTTAATGCTGCATCAAAAGGAAGAGCCAAGGTATTCATTCAGAGCATTTGTACACTGATATGGATCATCAAAAGCGTCGCTTTGCTGCTGTTTTATTCAGAAAATTTTATCTCTTAAATCAGCACTGGGTACTCATGTTTTAATTTAGCAAGCAAAAAAAAAATTAGGTGATCTTAAATAGAAGAGATATATATCACTACGCACATTAAAAAGTAAGAGAATTTTTCAATACAGTAAGTTGTGGGAGCCTGCAGAGCTTCTCCAGAAGTATTTTATAATGATTTAGGATGTGGGTAAGAGGTATCCACCCTTGCAGCTACTGAAAAATCTTTCAAATAGCATTCATTTTCCAAGGGAAGGGTATCAGTAAATTGAGTGTCATGAAGGGGCAGTTTGCACATAAGCATGAAGCAGTCTGAGCCAAAAAGTTTCACTGAACTCTCAGCTTTAGTTATACTATGCCAGAAATATATGGGAATAAACAAACAGATTAGGAAAAGAAGGCAGAAGAAAGTAATAATCTTCACTATGAGGAACGGGGCAAATGTAAACTGAAAGGGCCTCTGTGTGTAACAAACAGAGACTATAAAAGGAAGACTGTTTAGTGCTAAATCTGTTTTGTGTAGGCTTCTTAAGAAAAAAAATCACACTAGCCATCCAAAAACTTTACACCTGGCACGTGAACAGGTTTGGTCCAAGGAAAAGAAAGAAACAAAACCCCTAAACCTCCCCTAGAGCTTGGAAACTAGGGCCTTTTGAGTTGATAACTTTGCAGGAAAACCAAGCAATGCTAGAAAGATCACAGCAAATGCCACTCCTCTGCCAGACTCTCAGCAATGGCCATGCTGAGTCTCAGAAACTCAACCTTTGCCATGGGATAAGAAATTGCTGTGGCAGCACAGTCGCCTCCTTTCACAGCTTGAGCCCAGGAACCACAAGGGCCCCGCAGAGGGGGAAACCTCAAACTGGCAGTGTCTAATTTGGTTTTGTTTATGTTCCTGTGTTCCCTATTGATCTGCATAGGGCTTGGAATCAACAGCAAAGACCAGAAACCTCCCCAGTACAAACTGCAGAAGCAAAATAATCTCAGAATGATGCTTCCTGCTCCAAATCAGAAGAGACAGCCGGATCCAGCAGCCAGCAGTTGGGAAGTGGCCCCAAAGTCCACTCGGTACAAGGCTCCTCACACAGATCAGTGTCTGTTTCAACTTATCTCGGTGCCGCAAGCTGGGCTTTCTGTTGGACACGGCAGTCTTTGCAATAAAGCAGAACGAGCAGCGTCCATGGAGGTAGCACGTAAACCCCGTAACGAGGTGAAACAGGTTCTCAGTAGAACAAACGTAATGGAGAGGAGAAAGAGCAGAAGAAAAACAACATTGGAAATAATCCTTTGGGAACTGTTTAACCCCCAAGTGGCTATTACCAGAATCTCTAATTAACGGATACACCGACTCCAAAACAAGAGATGGGTGTCTATCCCCTAACAAGGATAGAGACTGAATAGTTTGGACACTCCACATGATAAATACTTGACAGTCACCAAAACATGCCCCACTGGAGAAGCCTTAACAAGCTTCTCAGGAGACTACAAAGTGCACAGCATCTGCATAGTAAGACATAGTCCTGGTCTCACCACAGATTAACATCATCTCTTTTTTCCACACATCTCAGACTCTTAACTGCTCTCCATAAATTACAATACAGAAGGCACAGTACATCCAGCTGTTAGAAAAACCCCTTTGCATTTGGTTAATGGGGAAACAAATCAGTTAGGAAAGGCAAACCAAAAGATACTGCTTGCTGATTTTCCATAAGATACTCTTGGGACTACCTCACATCCATGACCAAGCGTGTTCACCAGAAGATGCACTATGTTTTGGAAGTTCTTCCTTTCTAGATAAGGATACCACAGATTTCAATGCTGTCAGCGTAATTTGCAGGATACAGGTGTCGGTTATTCTTTAACCAAGAGCCCCTCATACCCAGAGCACCCCCTCCATGTTTCAGCCTACAGAGAAACCAGACTAAGAAATCTTTCTACTGGTATGGACTGCATTGCCTTTATGGAGCCCCTGGAAGGCTGTATTCCTTCTCCTGTCATATATGCAGAAATTCATTCATCACTGAACAAAACACTAGCATCAAATAATGTGTTTTCAAGCATGTGATATGTGCATTTCCAGCTGTAGTCTAAGAAGTGCGATCATCTACCAATGCACCAAGGTATGACTGTCATTCAACAGATGAATGTCCAGTTTTTGCACATGAACCAGGATACCTCCTGCCATGGAATAAAGAATGGACTTTAGCCCTGTCAGAAAAGAGAGTAATGAAATACAAAAACCATTTAACTAGTTCATGGTTTGCTGCCTGCAGGTGTCTGAGATCCATGAAAGCAGGTGAAAAGGCAGCACGCCCTGTGATAGACACATGATGCTGCAGCCTTGCTCCAGGTCAGGGCCCAGCACTAGCCTGAGTCTGTATACAGAGTTTCTGAAAGTAATTCACCTCCCCCAGTTCCAAGTTATACATTCAGGCTTCAGAGGTGCCGATTTATAATATTGTAATTTTTCCTATTTGTTGTTCTTCCATTAAAGTTTGTTCTCAATGCTAACAGCAGCTTATTTTCAACCGTAGTGGTAATGTAGGATAGCTTGCACAAGTGCTGCTCTTGCATGGGTTAATGTGATCAATTCCCGTGCTTTCAGCACCACCAGGAACAAGTGCCATGGTTAAACATCCAGGAGACATCTCTATCAGTAGCTGGTAAAACCTACCACACACAACTGCTCTCAAATAAAAGATCAAGGTAACTATCAAAGAGGGACCTCATCACTTTACTGCGGCAACAGCCTTTTCCACAACTGATAGTGTCTTTTGAAGGTATGGAAGAAACTTATCTCAAATAATGAATTTTATTTTACTATAAAATACTTACCTTGTTCATATCTAACAGTTAAGAGTGAAAGGAAAGAATAGAACACATTCTTGTTAATAGGACTGATGCACCCAAGATTCTGGAATTACATTCTTACTTCAAAGGGGCATTTGTATGTTGATAACAATCTCTGTAACAGCAAGAATATGACAAACAGCAGAAGGCTGGGAAAACAGATAATTCTGGTGACACACTGCAAAGTAAACAAATAAAATTTAAGCAGATATATTTTGCATTTTTCTTAAAACCAAAGATTCATCTTTTCTTTTTCAAAAATGAAGTTGTCACCTCTATGAAGGATTAATCATAACAGAAATTGTATGACATCTCTGAAGTAAGGAAATAATAGTAAAGACAGGACATACAAGAGGAATGGAGCCCATCAGCATTTAAATAGAGCTTTAAAAATTCTATGAGAAGAAAGTTCTGGTTGACAATATATGGTTTAACTTCAGAGATTCAAATATTGGTACTAAAACCAAGAAAAGAGAAGAAATGTGTCCTATAACATGGAATATTTTTGTTGGAATAGTCAGTAATACATAGCAAGTTGCATAAGCCTCATCAATACTTCCAAAGTAAGATCTCTTCTCCTTTACCTAGGCAAGGGAATGCACAAAGGCTGACGAGGGTAAAACAAGCACTTAGTTGTTTCAGTAGTGTTTGTTCCAAGCTAAGTCACCAATAAAAAAAGAGCACTTTCCTATACATCTGTTGTCTAGGTGACGTTTCTTTGAGACCTAATCTGCTAACTTTGCGGACAAAAACAAGCTTTTACTACTGTTAGCTCTGCAAAACCAATATAACCATGGCTGAGTGAGCTGGAATTTTTATTACTGGCAATGAAGTAAGATTCAGACAGAAAACAGCTTGATTGTCAAACCCAAATGTGAGAGTTTGAAATATTGGCTGTTAGAAAAATCACCTTTTGACTTGTAAACTAAGCAAAGTTTTATCTGAAAGTGATTGAGAGAGAGCAAGTGCAGAACCTTCTGCTGTCGTTTTTACAGAGTCACTTCTGGAAACAATTCTGCTGTAGGGTAACAACCCTCTGCCCTCTTCCCTTTCTGCCAGCCTACGTATGCCACTCACATGTGCAACTGGAGGAGCAAGCTAGAGTGCTACAAAGCTCCAAGTATCACTGAGGTATGTCAAAATCATATGGGAGCGATCAAAGAGGTAAGAGACGTGGAAGAAAAGGTATGCAGCCTCTTGGACAGCTGAAGCTCTGCCCTGCTATACTCTGGGCTCTGCCACAGCCCCACTGTGAGACAGTTTTTCCCATCTTCACAAGACCAAAAAGTGCAAGCATAGAAAAAACCCTTATTGACTTGCTGACCTCCCTATAGGATTACTGCACACTGGACTCCCCAACCCAGATTTAGTCTGCTCCCTGTACAGCAGACTGTACAGGCAGTCCCTATTGCACTGCTGGGAACCTACCGTCCCACTTTGTCCAGAATCCCATGCTCTGCCATGGCCACAGAGTCCTTGGCCAGGCTGCGCTGAACAAAAAGGGCGACTCTGGGCTCCTTCCCCCATCTCGTTAAAGGCTTGACCTCCTCAGCTTTTTGTGAGGGGATCTACATAGCAGGGCAGTGAGTATCAAAGCTAGCTCTGACTTAGTTTGCTCAGGGACTGGAAACACTATAGCTGTATCACCACAGTACTCTGCACACATCAGTCCCAGTGTTTACATAGCTCTCCTACTGCTGCTACCAGGGCTGGCCTGGTCATTCAAAACTAATTCATGTTCCTCTACATATTATTACTCTACTTCTGCCCTTTAGATACACTGAGAGATTTCTTTACTGGCTCAGTTGAGGAAGGGTCAGATTGGAAAAAGCAGATCCCATGAACACGATCCTCTACACCTGGATGTGAGAAAGGAGTCTCTCCTGCCTCCCTGCAAACAAAAGAATACTGCTGCTTTGCCCATATTAAGACTTCTTTCTACATCCTGGGAAACAGTCATTTAATCTCTGTGCAGCATCAGGTTGAATCAAGAACATGAATTACATGACAGACTTTTACATATCTGACTTAATCCCAATTTAATAATTTAAAACCTAAATAAATAACATGTTTTTCCCAGGGCATTAGGCCATTTTAAGGTCAGCAATCCGTTCCAGAAGGAGCTGCCAGCCACCATACCCATCCTTTGGGGACTGCTTTCTCAGAACGTATGTTGACATTGCCCATTCAGGCAGAGAAGAAAAAATTGTAACGACAAGCTAAAGTCCCCACTTAGACCATATTGCTTGAGACCATTCTTTGGGATATCTTACTACCAAGACCTATTTCAGCCGATTCCAGCACCTCACTTAGGGTCCAAGATCTTATCAAAGAAACCCCAGGTACTTGAGTTACTTTCTAACTATTGTTTATTTTCTAACTACTAGACCTACCGTCTCAAGTACTGAGGCTACCCTGGGAAGCAGCCGTGCCAGGGCTCCTGTCCCACATACACTGGCCAGCAGAGCCTCAAGCAGAAGGGCAGGGGCAGGGAGGAAGGAAGCACAGCAGATTGCTCCAGCCAACATCAGACAGGAGCACTGGGAATTCTGTGGTTAACTGGTCCCCTGGTTCTGTTTCTGAAGGAATATCAGCCAGCGTTTTTTATCTAGTTCTGGTTTTGTATATTCCCAAGAGATACCCAGTTCAACAATCACCAAAAAAAACCCTTTGGTTTAAAATGTCAGAATACATTTTATTCTGATAGATCTGTTCAGTTTCCCTCAGGCTTAATGCAACAAGTTAAGAAAATCACTTTCTATGAAGAGAGAAATTAATCTGCCTGGGTAGCTTTCAGCTACCCATAGAACCTCGTGTCATTCCAGGGGAGGGCTCCACCTCTGTCCTCCCCATCTGCACCAGCACCACCGATGTCAGCCAGGGCAACCACAGGCAGAACACCACCGTTTACCAAAGACTGTGGCTGCAACATCAGACACAGAATACAACTCAACATAGCAAGCTTGGTTTGTCTTGACACTTTAATCTCTTTTTTTACTTTAAGACTTCAGGGATTAAAATTCATTCCAAATACATTTAATTATAAAAACATAGGCATGCAAAGATATGTAAATATGCAATATATTCTTTTGATATAATAAGATTGATTTTTCCTCCAGTTGGTAACTTCAGTCTGATAGCTTTAGTGTTAATTTTCTTTTTTTATTGTAAATAACTGGGATACTGGGTACCAGTGCTATCAGTAGTTATGCTAGCAGATGAACAAGTCATCTATTAATGAACTAAATTACTTCTAATTGCATATGCAACTCTTGCACTCTCCTTATGCGTAAATAAGAACAAGTTTATGTCTTTTAAAAAAGCGTATGTCATTATAGAGAATGAATTAACAGAGAGTTTACTTCCTAACATCATCACTGTTTTTATTTTATTTTTACATTTGTACAATGTAAGCACTGAAGTGTACAACAGCCCTATAAACATAGAGGAAAATATGATCCTTGTCCCAGTGAGTTTACATTCTAAGATGGGATTTCTTGTTAGCGCTAATTCTTTCCACTTTTTCAGACTGATTATCAAAAACAATTACAAAGACCTGTACAAACTATGTGTGCTACTGCCTGCTAACACAAATAAGATGGCATTTAGGCAGTATCATTACTTGTTTTTCTTCCTAAATCTGTTTTCCTCAATGCAGCATGACTCTCTGCCCTCCCCAGCAACGCTCTCACAAGAACACAGGTTACCCAACTGAGCGGAATATACTGAACTCACAAGTACAGCCAGTCATTCCTGAACATTAGCACTGACCTCCGAAATCCTCGAGCTATTGCAATGAGAAACAGGTTTCAGATATTTTATATATATTTCCACTTTTTTATTTTTCAAATATCACATTGATTAAGCCTTTGATTAACACGTCGCTTCAGCAAAATTTGGTATAACCTGCATCCAGAAAAAAAACCACACACAGAAAAATAAATAACCACAGCTACAGTCACAGAAAAAAGCTCCTATGATTTAGACAAATCTAAATGAGAATTTTTGAACTAACAACCACGTGTAGTCCTTGCACCGCAGCTGCTTATCTGTCACAAAGCAGACAAGCTACACAATGGCCTTGACTGACCATTATACATCATTCAAAGATAACGTTTTTCTATTTGACCATCTTATCTTCCTGCCTGAGCGATGAAACCTATGAGTCGCTAAGTAAAATATCATTCTAGATCCCAAAAGTCTTTGCCAAGGCATAATGTGATCAATCTCAAGGATTTTTTAAAAAGAGGAATTTGGTGGTTGCAAAACAATCGCTGAAAATACTGAAGGCCTTTCCCAGGCAACTCTTAGTTTATCTGTGCTATATTTGCTGTTACTGTCTAAGTTTCTTTTGGGTAATTTCTAATTCTGTGATGCTAGCCTTCACTTGGAAAGGAGTTGCAAAGTTTAGAAATACCTACTTATTAGCCCTAAAAAGCTGCTATTTTACTAAGAGCAGTCTGAATCAAGCTATTGCTTTGTCTAAAAAGAGAAGTATTTTCAAAAAGCAAGGAAGTGCTGACCCAAAGATTTACTCCAAGTGTGAAACAACATCATGTGAGTGACATGAAAACAGGCTGGGGACTCCTGATCCCAGGGCACATGAGGACCGAGCGTACCACAGAGACTGAGCTTGCTTAGTTTCTGGTTGGAGGGTGTTTACCCTGCAAACGCCAGCGAATGCGCAACCTATGGAACAAAACGGTCATGAGCTTCAAAAATTTAATAGCCTAATGTTTATAGAGGGCAAGGCATTTTGGGAAGATGCTATAAAAAAGGCAAAAAAAAATTAAAGAACAAAAAATAAAATAGGCACAATAGTTTGATTTTAGGTTTATTTTCCATGGACTGAACTGGAAGATCATAAAGTGTAAAAGAAATGACTGCTGAGATTCAATAAAGAGCTTCCTCATAACATGCAAACCTACCTCCAGCCTATATAAAGATACTGCACCAATACACGCTAACATATTTTTGTGCTAAGCATAATTTTACAGACTTTTTTACGGCAACATTACAAATTTATATAAACTACTTCATTTTATTATATATTTTCTGCCATTTCTGCACTTGGCTCTTTGCTATATTAATGGCGACCATTACCATTCCAGCCACTGACACATAGTTAACTTCAAATAGGCTAGAAAGTTTTGTTCGGCACCAAGTTCTCCAAGTCTGCAGGGTTCACTCACCTATGCTCTACCATGCTTGCACGCTGGAGCTCTAACAGGGCGCCAAGAGTCCTCAGTAGGCTAAAGCCACAGACCACCCTCTAGTTTTTGGTAGTGGTATATCAGACAGGAAAAGAGTAGCCAAAACCAGCTGATAACATAACGGCTCTGAGAAAACCAGCCTTTCCGTTAACTCTATGGGCCTCAACCATCAGCTTGGCTCCAGAACATGGGTACAAAGACAGAAGCAAGAGGCTTCATCTCAGAGTCTGGCGCATTGCTCTGGTTTACTTGCATAATACCGCTTAAATGAAATTTCGCCCCAGCCTCAATGCAATCAAGATGAGAGTCAGGCCCCTCTCAGTCTATTCACACTACTCTCAAGAAACCAAAGAGGAACGGTTGGTGGCCCAAAACCAGACTGCAGAGTAGGGAGTTACTGGATGCAGCTCCATAAGCAAGGCAGCACTCATGGACCACTTTTCAGTCATCTCTGTAATGGTCACCAACTCTGCAAGTACAAAAGAGAATGGGAAGCTCTGAAGGTTATTGAAAGATGTAAAATAGCAGTTAATTACATTAGACACACAATGAACACGACCCCTTGAAAAAAACTGAAACGATGGCCATTGTTGAGAGTGTATCTGTAGGAAAATTAACAATTTCTTCCACTTGGCCCTTGTCAAAAAGAAAGCTGTCACAAAACTAGCTTGAGCTTCAATACTCTGGGAAGCCATTTCAAGATCCCTAGTAAGGGGAAAAATCAATTTCCATTTCAGATCAAAGTTCAGTTTGACCACAACTATTCATGCAGATACTCCCTTTTTACAGCAAGTATCTGAACTGACATGGTTACAAAAATAGATGGAAAATGCCTAATGTTTATTATGAAATTGTGTGAGCACTAGCTGAATCATACAAGACTAGGAGTCCATGCTTAATGTCATTTATGACAGTCTCTATTCATATTTAAATAACTAAAATTCATATCCAGAAACTATAATTAAGTAATTTACATATCAACTAATTATTTATGTTTTGTGCTATGAAAAACAAAACTATTTTTTCCCCCACGATGTTCCTTCTTTTGGTTAAGCAACACAAGAACATACCTACAATTTAAAATGTCAGTGAGGAAAACATTTTAAGCATAGAACAGCATTACAATTTTGAAAGCTGATGAAAAAACATTTTTCTAGTACAACAGATTAGAAATAAGTTTACTGCAGTTTAGCTGAAGTTAGAGAAGAAATTATTTTTTAGTTTATTTGAGTTTGTGTATACATTTATGAAAATAATCCTCTAATATCAGATTGATTTATAATAATGGCATTTTAAGGGCTCTTGACCTTGGTACAAATGATTAAGAGTACACTGTGTGTATTAAATAAAGATTTTCAGGGAAAGATCTGTTTACTAGCTACGCTTCTTTGTAAACAAAAAGGTTCTATCATTCCTAGGATAGTGTTGTATGCCAGTGGGTGAGAAGAAGCTAGACCTTCCTCAAAGACCTTCACCCAACAAAAGCACTTCATTAAAAAAAAAGTACTAAGTGAGAGAAGCTGATGTGAGTTTCATCAGTGGGAGGACGTATACTATTTGTGACCCAAAAAATTACAGATACATGCATATATGAGCATTAGAAACATGAAAATGGTAGCTGAAGGTAGAACACAATGGCAAAAGGAAGAAAAAGGCCTGCAGGAAGGAACCTCTGCTATGTATAACTGAACAAGTTAAGGAAAAACTACAGACCACCATGGATGCTAAAGTAACAAAGTCAAGCAGAAACAGCTGTGATGCGACATTTGTATCACAAGTTGCCTTTTTGCATTACCACCAAATTGTCACCAAATCACACCTGGTAATTCAGTATCTTCTGTACAATAATCATTTGTCCCATACTCAAACAGAAATCTAGAATAGTTTCATGAGATAATTATTAACATTAAATCAGTTCTAAACAATGCAATTAGTTAACTGAGAGTTCACCTTTTCCTTAATAACCTTAAGTCGCAGAATGCAGAGCCACATACTTACAGCGCGTTCTGAAGAGCGGTGTCCTACAGTAAAAGGCACACAAACAGCAACAGAGGACAAAGGCCATTAACAATCACTTATTTGTCCTAATTCAAGGACTGTTCCCCTCTGTTTGTTCTACTGCCTGGTCTAGCCTACAAAGCCTTGCTGACAAAAAATGCCTTTTCTTACCAAAGGTTTGCAAATACCCACATTATAATTTCACACCTTGGCCAAACTACTTCCTGTTGAATCTACCTGTCCAAAAGAGGAAAAATTCCAAAAAAGCGCCAGTGTCGTAGCAGCATTCAGAGTGCTAGCAGAGCTCCTTGAAGCTCTCACTGCTACAAATTCTTGCTGCAAAGGCATCATAAAAGCAGGCAAGTGGCTCCCAGACATCAGCTGCCAGAAACTATCACAGTCCAAAGGCTCGACAAGGAGGAAAAGGGCTCCATGTGCTGACTCTGTACCACCTTTTCACTTCACTTCCATTTCACTTCCCCAGTCCTTAAATCCTGGCATAGGTATAACACAAGTGTCCTGGGAAACTTTCTTATTGCAAATGGAGCTAACATTAGCAAAACTGGTTTTGCTGGTATACTTTATACCAGTTCCTCAAATGAAACAAGTTATTCTAACAAAAGCATGTTTTCCCCCCCTATATACTATCACTATATCCATAACAGAGATTTTTCCAGTATAAAATATTATTAAAAATCAAAATCCCTCACTGACATTCATAGGCTAGGTAACATTCCTCGTACAGTCCTGGCCTTGACTGTATTAAGACTTTGCCTAAATTAGAAATGTGTCCTAAGTATAATTCCACAAGTCAAGAAATATAGGAAAACTTCCCATTGTGGAAGAAGTTACACCATTGTATTTGTACTCTAAAATGGCATAAACTGTGCTGTCACAAGCACAGTAGTATCAGTATTGCTGCAATTAGAGCAGGGCTTTACCCTAGCCACGTCAGTAAGAAATCACCAACATAAAGAATAGACTATTGCAATATTAACATACGAGGTGAGAGGAGGATGCCTCATCACCTAAGACCCTAGACACTTGTTTCTGTAGTGTACAAGGGGATCTTTCAGGGTCATGGCAGCAAAGGTTTGCAAACTTATTTGAAACTGTATTTACTCTTTCTCCAAGGCCAAGTTGAAGAAACCCAGCTAGCTAAATTGCAGTCAGCAAGCTCAGCCTCCATCGCCTTCAGCAGGTGTTTCACCAGCTTTCAGAGAGACTGAATTTTCTATACTATCAGGGGAGAAAGGAGGGCAGGACAAAGCACAAAAATAAACCAGATCAATTAATTTATAAAGAAACAGATAACAATGAACTATTCTCTATTTTTAAGTGAGCTGAGTAACAACGAATTGCATGTTATGATCATTTTAAAAAAAGTGAAAAAATTACTGTAGACCTTCAATCAGTATCATACAGGAGCTGCAATCCATGCAACTCTGCCACAGCCACTTGCCCTCACCCCAACACCACTATCAGCTTGGCAGCATATGTAAAACAGCACTGGCTTTAACATTCAAAGGGATATCTGCACTAGGCAGCACTATGTAGGGCTATACCACAGATCAAAGTATTTTCAGTATCTGTTAACGGAGGCCTTAACTGGTTTTAGAAGAAGCAGGACTGCAGTAATAAATCTGATCTCTTGAAGCATGAGTTGGAAGTTGTACCCTCCTGTCAGCAGGTTCACTGTATGATGTATTGTGGAGCTTTGGCTGCTAAGAAGCTGTAGCCTGCAGTTAATGAGCTGTTCAAAGTAGCTGTGAAATTGTCAACTTAATTAAGCCAAGTTTAGTTAACAGTCATCTTTCAAAAATTTTGTGTGAAGAAGCAGGCTCTGGAAGCGCCCAGCTACGCACTGCAGGAAAGTGCTGTGTACTTTTCTGAACTGAGAAATTAAGAGCTCATGTGATAAGAGATACTGCTATTTTACAAAATGTTTAAAGAAAGCCCCTTGGCTGCCCCAGCGTGTCAGGGAGCTTCATGATTTTTTCTATTTTTAGAGAGTTAAGAAGCATAAGCACTTGAGAACAGTCAGTGATGGTTTCTTAAGATAGCCTGACCTCTAGAAAGACATGTATGACTTGGAGAGAGGAAGGAGAGCCTCCTGAGGAAACCTTCTTGTGAAGGTCCAAGCTCTCAGCGCTCAGTACCGAGTTCTGCAGATGGGTGCATTGACGTGGCAGCCGTAATCCGAGAGGTTTGTCCTACTCGGTTGAAGGCAGACAACCTCAGAGAGCATCAGGAAGATCAAGCTGCTTTATACTCCCTACACATATTTCCATCCTTGTTGTTCATGGCTTTGAATAAAGCACTTCAACACACACCACTGTCTTTCCTGTACTTTAACCAGGTTAGCACATGTTAAAGACCCTGTCCAAGCTAGATTAAAAAATAAGACCTTAGGGTATACCAAGTCAGGATTTGTATTCTATTTAAATTAACTGCAAGCTAATTGGCAAACATCCTGTACATATGTATTCCTCTGGACAGTCTGCTCATGTCTGTTCTAGGACAAAAATACCTGTAGTAACCAAACTGAGTTACAGCAATCAATTAGTCTGAGTTTCAACAAACCATTACCACTGGCCTCAGTTCATTCCTCAGTACAGAGGGTGAGCTTTCCCAAACGTAACTCAAACTCTCAAGGATACGAAGACCTCTTGCAGCACCCAACAACAGCAGAGGTGCAGTGCTGTTAGCCATAATCCCCTCACCCTGGCAATCCTTTGTCATGCTTTTCCCTCTACATTAAATGCTTTGTTGGTTTACCTTAAAAATCATTAAACTATTTTAGAACAGGCTGCAGAGACCCCTCCTTTAGGAGAGTCTCCTAGAAATTCTACCTGCTGGCTTGGGACCTCCAAATGTTGGGAAAGATGATGAAAAAAATGCCAAGCCCTTCACCCACACCCACCTCTCTGCAAAATAGAGGAAAAAGAGGAAAAAAAACAACAATGAGGTACTTTACAGGTCCTTGTAACTCTTACAAAGTGGCATGAAGCTCATCGTAGTCAAGCATTTAAAGATCCCCAGGTAATATTTCACATGTGTATTTACTGTTACTGAGTGTATTGTTACAGGGGTAAGGGGAAACTAGATCCTGACACAGTCAAAGTGATTGGCCACAGCCAGGGAAGTGCCACTCTGCTTTCAGATATGCTCAACAGAACGCACTTCCTTGGTACCTTTATCCTGAAATGGAATAGCACTGGCACAGCGAATCCTAACAAGTGGATGCAACTGCGTACTTCTCTGATCAGTCAGCTGGAATGCCAGTCAGCTGGGGAAAAAATGTAAGAGGCCATTGACCAAAAGTATCACATTTCCTGAGGGGGGATGACAGTTCTTCTTTGCAGGTCACCCGTGGAGAAAGGGCAAGAGACCACATGGCCTCATTGCTAAACACATACTTTAGGAAACAACTGACTGAGGGAGACCGTGTCCTTGCTCCAACTGATGATGGAAAAATTCAGGAGGTTTCTCAACCTTTTAGGACAAATCACTCTTCCATAACTAGGTAAAGATCTATTTGGAGACAACTGAGATTTCTTCTATTTGGAGACAACTGAGATTTCTGCAACCTACAAGCAAAACCATTCCCCATAGTGACCTCAGAGTCAAGCACTGGACCCCACCACTTACACCCTACAGTGGCCTCTGGTCTTGACCTCATGATTAAATTTAGGAGGCAATGGCAGAGCAGTGCAACATATCAGGGAGTCACCTCCTAACCCACATAAGTCCTGTCCATGGAATAAAGAGTTGAACATCACAGCTACCTCTTAACACCTACAGCCTGTGCTTCCTAGCACAGCTCAAAGGCTCACAGAAGAAACGAGGGAAAAGATTTCCATTCCCTGAACCTGCACCAGGCGTATTTCACTTCCAGAGTCCTTAAAATTCTCTAGTTTGCTTAGACTTTGTATACTAACAAAGCAAGGTTATTCCACAAAGCAAAATTTACCCCACGAACAGTGTCCCACAACCTTAGCAGAGCACAGCAGAAGAGAGTTTACATTGCCCAAAGAGCACAAGAGAGCCTGGTAAGAGCTCTTAGCAATCAGAACAGCCAAGATAAAGTTAGGAGAAAACTTCAGAGCTATGTAACCTCCAAAAAGATGTCCTTTTTAGTTTAATTGGCAAAATAAGAGATGGTAATTTCAGCTCACTTTTTTGACAGTCCAGCTATGAATCTCACTGTGAGCAATTCACAAGAGAGCTTAGCTTTTTAGAAAGTGTGAACTTCAATCATACTCCTCTGAAAATTTGGTGCCACACTGTGACTAGGGGCTAAGTCTGAGGATCAGGCAAGCTGTTAGACTTCCCATACCTCCTGCCAACCACTAGCAGGGCTTGCTCCCTCTGCCCCACTCCCACTCTAACTTTGAGGCTTTGCACTGATTAAAAAAAAAAAAAATTTCTTCCAAATGTTATAACGTATAAACAGTGACAGCAGAATTGTGTTTTTCAGTAAAATATCGTAAGCTGATACATCAATATTTAGCTCTAGGAACCAACAGTAAAGAATGCCCACCAAAATTCCGTTTTTTAATATTTGCTACGAAGACAGCAGGCTGACACTACTGCCTGTCCTTCAGGGACAAATACTGACTTTGCCCTTCTCACCAAAGCCAGGAGTGAGAGGGACAGATCAGCTTCCTCACTGAGCAGTTTTGTTAATTTAATGAGTTTTTATTATGATTAACACAGATCATAAAAGCTAAATCTCTCTTATCTCCAAGAAGCTGGTTCTTGCTACTCAGTACCACTGCCAGAGGCAGGGCACTGTGAAAAAACAAGGCTATCCAAGCTGCTTTTTGAAGAAAACTTGGTTCCCAACAAGCTACTGCTCTAACACATTCATTTTAAAGAGCTGTAACTTGCAATAATATTTCAGAAAACATAAACCCCTCCTAAAAAGTAAGCAGCTGCCCCAAAGTAAGAGTTTCCATACTCTTACTTAGTAAAGGTAAAATGTGAGATTATTTACTGAGAGAAAAAATGTCATTGCTAGGCTTAGGGGCTGTGACTGACAGCACTACCACTGAATTCGCCCTGACTGTTCTCATGACAGATCTCAGCTCCATGGCATTAAATAGCAAGGAACAAGACGCATCATTTCCAGAACTGAGGACATACAATAACATAACTAATTGACAGTATAAGCAGAACAGCCCTTTCATCTGAAATGCCGCAGAAAGCAGATCACTTCCACGGCAAAAGACAAAAAGAAAACAAATACTAAGTAAATTAAAAGTTACAGCAGAATCAATGGGAACATGAAGCAGTGTCTGAGTTCACAGGACTTACTCTTCCTCACAGTGCAGTTGTTAACAAAACAAAAGCTGTTTGGGTTTGCAAAACCCTCTTTGCCTGGCTTTGAAATGTTTCATTCCTCTAAAATATCAACATTACCCTCAGCTTTTTTTCATCTGCAGGATACTCTGCCTTAGGTATGAAAAAAAGCACTAGCTTCTCTGGTCATGAAGTCCTCTTCAAAATGCAATCCCATATTTAGTTACAATTCATGCCCTTGCTTTCTTTTAAACACTTTCATCAGTTGTTCTTGGTCCCTGCAACAGTATTTGCAGAAACAAATACATAAATGATCCACATTGATGGTGTTGCAGTGCTAAGTATGTGCTAACACTGGTTTGGAAATTAATCCTCCATTCAAAAATTCCACTCAAGAGTAGAATTTTTTTATTGCATTTGTCAACTTAGCAACCAAGTTTTAAGGAGATAAAACTAAAATATCATTACCACATTACATGCCAAAATTGTGAAAAATGAGAAGTAAATCAGTATGTCCAGACTAAAGCCAGAAGAGGAACATGAAACACTCTTCTCATTTTTGTACCTTTAAATAGATTCCTTGCATCTTTCTCCAAAGCACACTCTGCTGACTGCTGTTAGAAACAAAGCACTGCATTACATGGACACAGTTTGATCTGAGTGCAACTCTTATGTTCCTGGGTATATGATGGCCCTGATTCTGCATGACACATAATTAAGATCAAGAGTTCAAGTAGAAACGCACAGCGAGTTGGCTGCAGAGCCACACATGAACCAGTGGCAATCTGGTTCTTCTGATTTCAGTTCAGTATCTCTAGCCTTGGCCACACCGCTGCATTACTTACAGAATGATCATCTGCAACCACAAAGCACCAGGCAACATAACACATCCCAACACATTTCAGATGCAAGCAGAGAACTACGCAGGTACAAATACGTAGAAAAACATCCTTTTGAATGCCTAGAAATTCAAAGTTTTAACTTTGAGAGTCACCGCTCTCGAGAACAGCAATAGATGTGCAGATTTTGTTTATGACCTGAAGCCACAGCAATTTATATTCTTTATGCTGCTACTGCTTGAGAACAGCCCCCACTGTTATATGAAGCTGGGGGGGGCGGGGAAATCAGTTTGCTATCCACCCACTCCTGTCATTAGACAGTTAATAATATTAGTTATTGGTAGTTTTTTGCATTAGTTATGGATTAAGCAATCATAAGACATGAGACCCAACCATAAGGGCTGACACCCTAGTTGCACTTCAGAGAAGCCAGGTAAGTTTTGTTTACAGACCAGAGATCAAATTCTCGGTGTTCTGAAAACTGTTAAGAACTTTGCCATTAGCTTTAGTAGAGCCAGGAACTTGCTCACTGGAGCTATACTGATGTCTTTCTGGAACGATAGAAAATAACTTAGCCCTTAATACAAATATTATTGCCACTATTTTTATTTTCAAATCACATATCCAATAGGGAGCTATTTTCTACCATAGTAAGAGGTAAACACAGCAGTCCAAGTTCTTCCTCAGGTACACCCCTCGAGCCCACAGATTTTAATGGGGTTGAAGGACTGTCATTTTAGTCAGAATTTGGCCCACCAATAAACCTCTTCAGTATTTGAAAATAATTCTTTGCTTTTTTTTGAAAAATAAAATGCAGATATCTTGCCAGCCATCCCAGTGCCATCCACACTTCCGTGTGTGGCAGAGCTCTGGATTCCAGTACTTGTAGACTTACATCCTGATATTCATCCTACGCCAAGATATTTATCACTGAGTTACAGCTCACGGAAAAGTGCAATTTTACCAGTCAGTTAAACTGCAGCAGTTTGCAGGGTAAGTAACTTCTGCTTCAAGTTACCAAAGTAGTAGGTGTGGTTGTCCTCAACCATTTGTGGAATTTCTCACCAAACTTTTATGAAAAAAAACATTAAAAATTGGAAGAAACAGCCGACAGTATCCCAAAAAGAAAAAAATACACATCTGCAAACTCAGTCGTCTCAGCTGAACACTGATCTTGACCTATCTACCTATCACACGGATACATTTGTGCATTTAAAAACTTGGAATTAAAACCACTGTTGTAAAATAGACTTCTATGCTTCAGTGTCAGAAGAGACACAATCCTGATAGTTCAGTATGAAGGAGGAACATCATCTATCCGATGATGCAAAAGTGTAGATACTCCTAAATACAGGAAGATTGTATTCAATGCGGATCGAGGTTCTTTTGTTGTGCTTTAATTAATACATTAGCATAGTTTTTTCAAACAAGATCCTTATAAAGGTTTACTTTGCTGATCACTTACTGAGGTTGTTTGTCTGATTAAATTTTATTAGAGATAACAGAACCTCAAACTGAAAGACAGAAAGCGATGGTAAATGTGTAACTTTAAAAATACATTGTCTTTTAGTGGCAAGTAAGATGGGGCCTCAAAGTTTCCACCGCATCCCAGTAGGGAGCTAAAGGTCACTGCTAACTCAAAGTTAAAAACAATGGGAAGTAGAGGATGTCATTCTTTCATATTTGCCCAGTGATTCTGTGTTTTCTTTGTATGGATTTACTTAGGAAACTGGGAAATCTAAAAAACAATTGAAAGATTTCAAGGTTACCATTTTCCCCTTAACAATATCAGAACTCTGTTCATGTCACTATGTAAAATGTTTCATTTATAAAGAAAAATACCTTTTACTTGAAAAGGTTTGATCTTTCCAGGCATACAAAATATTTGAAGTTTCCTGTGCAACTTTCAAATTAATGTGCAAAATAATTCTGCTTTTGCAAAAAAGAGTGAATTATCATTTCCAATAAAGAAACAGACACAACTTAAATCTGTTAAAAATATTAACAAACAGATTAATTTCTATTCTAATTTAAAAAAAAAAAATCCTTGAAATAGTATCTATTTAGTTCACTCAGGAATGAAAGACCTATCTGGCCAACAAGGAGATTGTCTTTACCCCAACAAAAATATGTCATCCTAATTTCTAGGGATCTAGTGCTCAAAAATTGTCTATCACGTAATAAAGTAGCAGAACCAAAAGCAGTAGTTCTTCCTTCTCCAAGCAAAGATGTGAATCCTAATTTGAGTCTCTCATACTGGAATCAGAGTCTTTTTAGCAACAGTCTTTTATTCCCAAATTTGCTTTTAAATCTTGAATATTCCTTTTTTATTCCAAGTTCTTTTGTTTGCAGGGACATTAACTCTCTACATACATATGCAGACTACCTTTAAGCATTTAAAACACTATCAAAAAATCATCTCAAATTACCTTGTCAACCACATGGAAAATAGATATAACTTAATTCATGTCAACGCATTTCTGTGTCCAAAAGTAGGTTCTAGCCCTTGTCCTTTCTCCTGAAACAAAGCCATACATATGGGTGCTGGTTTACAGAGTGCTAAGTTTTTTACTTTACATAAAGGGTAAACATAAAGAGTGACAGACTTCCAGATTTTCCAAGGAAAAGGCAAAAAGGGCCTAGGAGTTTGATTTGAGTCCAACAGTTCAACCCATAGTAAAAGGGGGTGGTCTAGAAGAATGTACAAGTTAGAGACTGCGCTATTTAATTTCACAACATGTGTATCAACATCATTTATTACATTTTGGCCTTAACAGAGATTTTAAGAACGAACCTAAATGGGGCTGGATACAGTCATCTTTTTGAAAAGTAGAGGGCTTTAACAACATCACTTCCTTGATGCCTTTGAAAACTTAAAATCTGGGCAATAAAACTATTTAGTATGTCATGCACATTAAAGCTATTCAATTTGCATCTTGTCATCCTGTGCCAATTTAAATTATTGTTAAATGAAGATACCTAATTATTTTACCCAATGGACTGACAGCAATGAATAGAACATCACAGGGCCAAGCAAATTCCTAGTGATCCTCCACCAGATGAATGGGTATGACATATAAAACACTGCAATAAACATGGAAAACTGTGCTTTGGACATGAAATCACACTATGTGCAATCTCGGAAACATTGCTAAAAATGTTTTAATTCCGTCCATGGCTGGTAAAGCTGTTTACAATGTGGGCATATTCTATCCATACACACCACCAAAATAGAACACAATGCTAAATTGTTCTCCTATGTGTGCAGGTGCTTCTGTGGTCCCCTGACAAAATGACAACTTACTTAAAGCTTGTATTGAAACAATTTCACCTGGGGCCAATCTGCTCATTACCATATTTGCTTCAGGTTTCTTTCACTTTTTGCTGAGAGCTAATAAGAGCTTTAGCTGTCTGTATCTCTAAACATTTATTTCCTCTTTGAGGACTCATTTGAAAGTCAGTTGGCATTCCAAGTGCTCAAAAAGTGGAATAATTTCAGTGTATTGTTACTACTGCTTAAGAAACCCAATTCTGGAGTCCCTTCTCCAGGTGATAACCAAGAGAGGTGAACAACAGTTCATATAATAACTAAAGTAAAACAGCAATTTATCACTGTTGGTAGTGGCAACTGTTGGATATAATTTCAATGGATGTTAAAAATAATTCTCATTCAAATACCTCTCATTTTCTTGACATGGACATTTACTTGAACACGAGGAACAGATATTAAAGCATGCGAAGGAAGCAAAACAGTTTCCAAACAGTATTTTTTTCTAAGTTTCAAATGAACTGTGAGCAACTTCCTTAATGAGACATTCTTCATATTCACATAGATTGTAAGCATCTTCTAAACTAAAATTCATTGAACGTGAAGTATCTAAAAGTGGGTATAACCATTTCACCATTTCATATCTTTAATTTAAATTTAGACTTAGCATTTTGGATGTAAAATCTGAATTGCTGGCACCTTAAATAGCAAGGCAATGCTGGTACCTTGCACTGGAATTTCACACCAGATGTAATATTTGGGAATGGTAGAAAGGGAGAACTAATAAGTGTATCACCTCCTGTTCTTCTGCCTGGCTTATAAGTCCATTCTACAACTAGAAAATTTCTCGCTGTGGATGTACTTGCACTTCAATCTGAGCCATACAATTAAGAATACAAAGGGTACAACACAGTAAGAGAAATACCTAGAATAAGGGCTTGTTTTTAATACTTCCTCTATTGACACATTCAGGTGGCAGAAAAGGAAAAGCTTAGAAATTAACTACCTAAAATGGTCAGGGAAGAGACACAAAGCAAGCTCAGACCAGGGCAGCGAAGAACAATGCAAAGGGCAGAGACAAGTCAGTGTTCTGTGTCTGGCAGATGAATTTACAGCTGAAAGGAGTTTTGGTGAAGTTTTTACCAACAGTAAGTACCCCAAAAATTCAGGGTCTGACCTTGCTCATCTCAGTCACACAATGAATTGCCCTCAAATGCATTGACACATTTTGCATGAGTTGGTTTGCGTGACCAGGGGAGATACCAATACTAATGCTTTAAAAAAAATCAAAAACACAGCTTATGCTATCCTAGTAGTGTAGTGATCTATACGCTGCGAGTGATTTACAGTTTGTTTTTTTACAGTTTACATTACAAACAACAGGAAATTAAAAGGTAAAGATAAAAAATAGACTTAAATATGAAGCCAGTTCACATGTTACTATACCAGTTCATTTCATACCATTTAAAAATTAGACTCCCATCCCCTGGAGAAAAGGGTTCATGCCTTGCCACAACAGCATAAAAAGCATCAGCCTGAAAGGCTGGAACCGTAAAATTGAGAAAAGTTCGTGTATCTCAGCGTGGGAAGGATCCTCTCAGTGGGAGCAAGGATCTCTGCACAGGAGGGCTGACGTCAGTGGAAGTGGGAGGGAAACGGTGATGGGAGGTTTGTCGGGGAAACGACTGAGGACAGTTTCAGTGGGAACAGGGAGGAATCAAGAGAGAGTGGATGGCCTCAGTGGAAGCATGGACAGTACGTGTGGGAGTTTCAAAGAGAGAGAGAGCTCGTGTGTTCTAAGGGGAAGGAATGACCAGACAGACAGAAAAAGAGCAGACGGCTTAATGGACTAAATAATGTGCTGTTAAATGCCGAAACGAGATCCACTTCAGCACTGCAGGTACAATATAGCATCCAGCCTCCTATATGCAGAATTATGCAACCATCGGTTTGCAGCAACTGCAAAATTCTCAGACAATTTCACAGGGTTTGAATGAAGAAAACTTACTGGCTGTAGGACCGTGGATTTAAACTGGCTGTCCCATATCAGCTGATAAATCAAAGGCCTATTTCACATTTAGCCCTGCTGGTTTAGGACTACTTTTAATTTAAAATAAGGGAAGTTTGCATTTACTCTCTGATCCCCTTGCACCCAAACACACATATTTCTGTTTTAAATGTACATGACAGGGAGAGTTACACAAGAGCAGAGGAAGGAAATCTCACATACGTAAAAGAATGACAGGGCAAAATAAATGCACAATGTATGTGCTACTGTGCATATTAGTGCACTATAGAAGAGTGACACACACACGTGATGTTGGGACAGCATATGCTTATGAACACCCAAGTAAATTTTAAATAAATGCCCATGAAGTCCTTATACCATTCCGGTATTTACTCCACTTATGCTACAGATTAAACACAGGTATTATTCTAAAGGTGTTTAGGCAGGTTTCTATAAAGCCAAGTACCTTTACCACACATTCAACAACACATATGTCTGAAGAAAATCATAACTAACATATATGAAAAAGACAGACTATCACGATTTTGAGTCCACTTGCTAGAGATTTTTAGAGCTAAAAAAAAAAAAAAAAAAATCAGGAAAAGTCTCCTTTGCAACAGTACTAGGTAAGTATAGCACTGGATAATCAAACCTCAGTCACTGTTACTGCATCTAAGCCTTGCTCATCTTTCACTGGGAAAAGTACAGAGTTTAAGCTGTGCAGTCAATAACATCAAAAATTAAGGGAAGGGTTTTCATCGCTGGTTCACTTCTTAGATATGGCACTTGGATTCCAAGCTGCGCATAAATTTTCAAACGAAAGCCACATATAAAATTACTAATTAAGGAGGGAGATACAAGTGCCATGACCAAATATAATTTATTAAAAGGGTTCTTCCATTTCTCATATACTATCATCGTACCCACATATACCAGAAATGGGTATTATGGCATTTATCTCTGCACACACAGACTTTCAGGACTGCTCTGCAAATTTGCTATGGATAAACTTGGGTTTTTTCATGTTAGGAAAGAACAGGTTAACTTTTTTCAGCTACAGTTTGTAAATTGATGCAAATCACAAATACAGCATGTTCACACCACACACCTAGAAAATTACTCTCCGCTATTTGACCAGAAGAAAGATATATAAGACATAAACACAAAGCCAGAATAAGTCTGGGGGCTAATTAGCAATATATATAATGCCATTTTACAATTAGCATGGGTTATTTCTTTTTGTGACACTTTCTGACTTGAAAAATGTGCACTATAACTAACAAACTGATTCAGTAAAAGTCATTGCATTACCTATTATACAGATTTTAATAAACTTAATGCTAATGCCAGCCGAAGTGAAAATGAGATTTACACATGGGCCAAGTTTTCTTCTTAGCTCTCACATAGGACTTTCTTGGCTTTAATCTGTGCATATACAACAAAAGAATGTGAATGAATTTCAATTAAAGTGCCCTGAAACCAAGCGAAAATGCCATTCAGGCAGGTTACTGGCTATTCACACAAATTCTGATGACACCACCATTGGCCAAAGCACAAAAGGTTTGTAGCATCTTCTGTTCATGTGAGGGTATCCCAGGGGCCATAAAGGGTGTATGACGCACTCTGAAGAACAGCAATAGCTCCTAGTAGCACCCTAATTCTTACAGTTCTTCCTCAAAGCAAAAATCCTTTTAACTCCAAAACAGCACAATGTCCTGCCCAATGCTCCTTTTGGCTTCAAGGATTTCAGGCTCCTGTCCCTTATCTTCAATGTTCTCACACTTTGTTTCTTTCCAAACAACTTCACTGTACTGTGAAAACTGCTCTCCAGTGACTGTGTAGCCCCCTCTCCGGCACAACCTCCGAGACAACGCAATTATCTAGCACACTAAGAACTGTAAATCTGATCATACTATACACACTAATGATAAAAGCAGAGAATGAAGTACCATGCTGCTTTATAGCTCTAAAGAGTATTATAGGATTTTGCTCACGAAAATCATGCAGATGTGATGCGTCCAACAGATTTTGTATTCAGCTGATCACAAACACAATTCCATTCTCATTTCTCAAAACTCATCGCTTCACAGCAATGTGCTTAGAGTGATGACAAGGGCAGAAAATATAACTGAGTGATAAAAATCAGAATGACTGCCAATGAGATTACAGTATGCATATGAACCAACATCAACCATATAGCATCTGGCTGAATTATCCAAACCTAGTAACATGAATTTTTACAAAGTTCTTGAAACTGAACAACGAAATTTAACAAAACTAAGACTGCTTCCCATGCATGCTTCTGGAAACAGGTTTTGCAGTTTTTTTTTTCCCCATAAGCAAGCACACAGAAGACAAATTCACAGAATATAAACTTTAAGAATATTTTTGTTTAGATTTTGTAGTGTGCAATTATAATCACACTTAAAAATTCAGCTAGCAAAACAACTGTCAGGATTCTGATGACAACCTAAGCTTCCTTACTGTGGTTACCATGTTAAATATGGCATAAGCATGTCTATCGTGTGTGAACAGGGCCGTAAAGTTCAGTTTCCTGTACAGCGTTATTAACACAAAAATTTAGTTTAGCATAACACCATCCAGCTTCATGTTCTGCCTTAGGTATTGTTAATTCCTTCGCCAACTCACTACTTACAAAGTGTCTTCTCATTTTCCAGACTTTTTTTAAACTCCTATGAACTGAGATTACTGTGTCTGGAGGAAAACAA
The DNA here is from genome assembly GCF_035582795.1 of Mycteria americana. NCBI lineage: Eukaryota > Metazoa > Chordata > Aves > Ciconiiformes > Ciconiidae > Mycteria > Mycteria americana. The sequence continues at coordinate 59,573,975 of NC_134370.1, read as the reverse complement.
TTGAAGAAAATCACTCACAGTACTGAAGAAAATTATTCCAGGTCAATACTCCAGAAGCCGTCTTAATGAGCATGTAAAAATCCTAAGAAAACTACAAATCGTTAGAGTTTTTGCGAGTCTGCAAAACGCTTGACATTTAGCTAGTTCTTGCCTGCATCTCAAGCCTGTATCTTATATTTATGGCATGTGTATCTCAGTTCTTATCACGGTAACCCAGAGCAGATCAGCCATGTTATATAATATCTCCTGGGCTGCTACAATTTGATTTTTTTTTTTTAGTATTTGCAATTACTTATGTTTACTAAATAGAGGCAGTTCCCCCAAAAAAGCAAAGATATGAAATAATCAAAACCTATAGCATTAGGAACTAAAGTACAACCCATAAACAAACAGGCTATCAATAGAAAGTAAACAGACAAGCAAGCACTCCGCACCACCAACTCTCTCACTTTAAAAAAAAATAATAATAACCACAAATTACAATTTTTTTCAGTATGTCTGTTGACTTCATACAGCCTTGCGTTGTATCTCTACACAAAAGTATGCACGCTAACACACATGCAAAAAAACCTCCAAAAAATACCCTATTTGCAGCAACAGACAAGGTCAACAAGTTGTTAATGTAAATCAGTACCGAGAGCAAAAACCGCTGTCGCGCTCCTTTCAACTTTCTGAATGGAAGAGGTATGCAAATTGATCAGCCCAGCTAGCAGATCGCTTCAGACTGTGATTTGCCTCTGCTTCCAAACAAGACAAGCGCAAACAGCAACACTGGATGACCCAGCACAAACAAACACGTAAAACACAGGAGTCGGTGGCAGTGCAGCTCCCATGCATGGCAGAGTCCCACCATGGACGGACGGACAGGCCCTCTGCGTTCAGAAGCAAGACCCGCGCCCCTGGCTCTAACGATTGACGAGGACAATTACACCGCTCTCCTTGCCGGCATTAGGAAAACTTGTTTTGTGGAATGAAGAAAGAGGCTTGGGTACATCTGTAAAGTCGTTTCATGAGACTGATTAGTTTATAAACGAAAGTAATAGCTCAAGCCAGGAAAAGCTCCCCCGCAACGTATCGCTTCAGCAGGGAGACTCCTTGGGTTAAACCGCTACAGCCAACTCCTGTTCTGAGAGAAACAGTGCTTATGTTTAGCACCCGTTTTACCTTAACACTGGATCTGCTGGTCTGGGTCTCTGCCTCCATGCTCTGGCTGTTCTCCCTCTTGTCTTTCTTAGAGGAATTAGTCCTCACCTTATAAGTGGATGTGTTGGAGGATTTAATGAATAATCCTGGGACGGGGTTGCCTTGCTGCTGTTGAGACATGGTTGTGTTGGTCTGGTGAGGGGAATTGCACTCCTCAGACTCTTTGCTACTGTGATAGACCACTCTGCTGTCAGAGATGTGGATGCTTGGAGCACAGCCCATGCTTTGTGGCCACCTGGGCAATACTTCTAAATTGTATATATATATGTGTATATATATATATATATATATATAATCTCTCGCTTTCCTTCCCGTTGGTATTTTCTCCCTGCTTAATTTTTTTGTTAACAGGTTGAATCTCTCTCCTGCGTCTCCACTACACTCTGAAGCATTGCCATCGGTCCCTTCTACACCACCAGAAACGTGTCTGTTCTCCTCGTCCTCCAGGAAACGGGTCCTTTTATCTCAATCTCAGCAGTGGGCTGGGGAGCTGGAGGAGAGGGAAGGGGGGAAATCAAGAACCGGTCGACTTCATATTTTCAAAGATTATTATTAGTTTTTCTAAGCCATCTGAGAATCTTGGTAGGGTTTTCTTTCCTTCTGGGGAAAAGCAAAAAAAAAAAAAAAAAAAAGAGAGGGGGAAAAAAGGCAAAAGCAAAAATAACAAAAAACCCCCAAGCCCCAAACCACACGCACACACACCCCAGCGTCTTCTCGGCTAGGCGCTCAGAGCGGCCGGGGGCACTGCACCATCTCCTCCTTCCCAGTCCGGAGCACGGCGCATTTTCCACCTGGGTTTGCACAGCGTTACCGATTAACCCGGGTACGGGCCGGGGGGGCCGCTCCCCACCTCGTCTTCCGCGCTCCCCGCCAAGCAGCGCTTACTTCTCGCGGTCCCGCTCGGCGCTGCGCTGTGCCGGGGGTGTGCTTTGGGGTGTGCTTTGGGCTGGAGCTGGGGGGCCGAAATAAATAAATTTTTAAAAAAATAACAACAACAATAACCGAAAACTGCCCCGCCGCCCCGAGGAGCCGGCTGCGCCCCTCACGCCGCGCTGGGCATGTCCCGCGCCGCCTCCGTCGCGGGCGGCCGCCGCGGGGGTGACATTCAGGTTCCCGTCGTCGGAAGGAAGAGCCCCCCGTCAGGCGGCAGCGGGGCTTTCTGGCCGCCGCAGCGGCATCCCGCCCGGCGGGGCGCGGGCTCCCGGCTCAGCGCCGCGGGACCGGAGCGGGCCGGGCGGCGGGGAGCCCCCCTCAGCGCCCGGGCCGAGCGCCGGGGACGGCCCTCGGAAAATCAGGGCACGGCCCGGAGGGCTTCCCAGAGCCGCGGGAGGAGCCGGCTCCGCTGGCGGAGGCATCAAAGGGCCTCCATGTTGGGGGGGATTTTTTTTGGTCAGAGGAATGATGCGAAACGGCGAGGAAAAAAAAAATTAAAAAAAAAAAAAAAAGAGGGTAAAAATAAAAAAGAGCGAGAAGTAGAAGGAAAACGATCCTAGCGTCCCATCCCGGCGGTGAGGGTTGCAGCGGCGAGAGCTCTAATTCCCAGGGCCGTGGTGTCTGCGTCCCTTGCAGCAGGGGAAATGCCTCTCTCCTCGCAGCCGCCTTCCCTCGCTCTGCGCCCGCCTTGTTATTATTGATGTTCCTCAGCAGCGGCGGCGCCGGCGGCAGCCCCCTCCCTCCGCAGCCCCCTCCCACCGCCCGCCCCGCCCGCCCTTCCCCCGCCAGCGCTGCCCGGGCGCTTGACAGCGCCGGAGCCAATAAAAGCACCCGCCGGCGCTGACCTCCGGCCTGCGCTGGCGTCAATGCAAATCAGCCGCCGAGGGCCAATGGCGCGCCGCGCCGCGGCTCCGCCCGAGCGAGCGAACTTTAAACGGCCGCTCCGCGTGCGCCCGGTGCGGTCGCCGTTAGCGGCGCCACCCGCTGCGGCGGGGGAGGGGGGGCCGGCGGGGCCGGCGGCCGGCCCCCGTCCCCCCCGCGATCCCCCGCTCCTTGCTGAGCCCCGGTCCTTGTGCCAGGCAGCAGCCTGCCAGGGCAGCGGGCGGTGCGGGCAGAGGTGAGGCGTTTGCGCTGCGGCACGCGGAGCCAGAGGCACTTGTGCGTGGCTACAACATCCGTGTCACAGCGTGACTCCAACCGTTTCGGGTCCAGTTAGCTCCTGACTCTTGATCTACAAAATAAACCCCCCACCGCGACAAACCAACAACAAAATGCCCCAGTAGGATTCCTAAGGCCGCGTCGTTTGTCAGGACCAGAAGCTCGGCTGCCCTGCAGACGTTCAGTAGGAAGGGTAACCCCAGCAGCCGGCCTCGGAAAGCCAGCGAGTTGCCCTCCCGTAAGGACGCTGGGTCCCGTTCTTCAGGAACCAGAAAACAGCCAGAGCCTGGACTCTGTTGTTGTTTCCCATCATCTTCCTTTTCAACTCTGGCCATGCCAATTTCTTTGAAAATATTTTTGAAAGCAAAGACTGTGAAAAGGGAAGATGGTGCTATATGGGTAGAGCCAGACCCTAGGGCTTGGAAAATGAACTGCAGACAGACTTTTTCTGCAATATGTATGTAATATAAACTTCTTCTGTTTCTATATCATATGGAAGTAACTATACTTCCATATCATATAGATGTGTTGTGAGACTAGATGTCTGTACATACTTCAAGAGAAAGAGTATTTAAGGCCCTTTAAAATGCCATGCCCAGTGCAAGAGAAGTTACTGCTATAGACAAGAGGTGTTTCAGAAGTACCAGCTCAAGTGCAGCCCAGGTTCAACAACAGGTGTACACCTTACTCTGCCACAGACCACGCACAACCCAATGGGCTCGTAAGAGCCCTACTCATGTTCCACACGTGCCTTTCACTTTCCTCACCATGTCATTTGTAGCTCTGCCAATCTTTACTCTCAATGACTCGCAGAGGTGCTTCTCCAAGGTACTGCCTGTTTTCACTAGCTGAGGAACAGCCCAGAGGTGACAGCAGTTTAGGGAAGGCCAGACCAAACTTTAGATTTAAGAGCACAGAGAAAACCAAATATGAGAGAAAACCAAATATGACTTTTGTCAACAAGCTCCGGTGTCTGAGGAGGGAAAATGATGTATCGCAGGAGGAAACGATTTCAATTACTCCAAATTTGGATCATGAATGCTTTTGTGCTCCCTTGCCAGAATCACAGTGTTTCAGAAGAAGCCAATTCAGCATGACCCATTCAGAACAGTCAGCCTTTGAACAGTACCTTAGCTACATGACAAATACCATCAGGTCATAATTAAAAGCAAAATGTGCCGATAAGCAGTGGCTATGACAGCAAGAACAGCAAAAAGCAGCTCTTCATTCATATACATAACAGCCTCACTTAATGCAGATGAGAGCACCTTATAAGGTTAGGAGATGCAAAGCTGAAAGTCAGTGCTTTTGAGAAATGTGGTTTTTCAGGATAACCACAGTACTTGCACTGTCAAAATGCTTTTATTTACTTCTCGTAATTGCTAGGGTTAAGGGCTGGAAAATCAAGTCTTTCCTTCCCCAATTTCTCTGCTACTGTGCAGTTTCAAGTATAAGCAATAGTCGCATAAACTTCATCCACCCCATTCATTTAGCTGATCTATATAGCCTGTTAGAACCAGAAAAAGACACTGGCTTCCTGTGCGCTCTCATCACTTTGGATGCCCACTTAAGATATGCACTTAGCAATAAATGAAGGGAAAGGCTTAGCATACCTGCTTTAAACAGTGGACACTGTTTGGAGAGGGATCTTGTCCTCATTCTTTCATGTTGTTACTAACTATTATTATCTATTATTATTATCTATTACTATTATTATCTATTATTTCCTAGATCCCATTAATAAGAACATGCTTAAGTGCAGGTAGAAAGAGGCTGTGTAAGAAGAAAATGCTGCAATTTCTACTTGTGCCATTAACCACAAGTGTGGGCTCTCCTCTTTCTTCAGCCTTAATGGATCTGTCAGCAAAACTGCTTTTGCACTTTATTTCTGGTGGCACTGGAGGAGTCAGAGACAGCAAAACTTCATTTTCAGAGCTCCACATTCAGTTTGCAGTGCTGACACCTAGAGTTAAGCTTTCTACTTTGTAAAATAAATGGGTTTGATTTGCAGCTACACGAAGATGAAATGTACATTTCATGGTGTCATTTCAAAAAATATCAATATTAAAAACATCTCTGCTTTCCATTTTGGAGGCAGACAAATTCCCATTCAACCAATACTTCAGTTTATCCAAATGACAGATGAACAAATACTGGAAGGGAGAGAAATGCTTCATTCAACGTTATATAATAATAGCAGGACAAAACAATAAAGTGTACAAGCAGATATGACGTGCATGACCTCTTTGCCCTTTTTCAAAAGTTTTTCCACACTAACCCTAGGCAGATTATTTCTGATTATTTCAGTCTACAGCCTAACTTCAGACAAACAAACAATAAAAAGCCTCCATCTGCAAGTTTTTCAGATGAGAATTCACACTGCCTTGAACGGGAGGACGAGGAGAGCACAAAATGCCTGAATGATCACCTCGTAGTCTAACAGAAGCCATTGAGAAATCACTAGAGTTGTTGCTACACTTATGAAAATCCAACTAAAGACAAAAATTTCTATTTGAACAAGACACTGGCATAGGCATTGCCTTGTTTCTCTTCAATTTGAAAACATCGGTGCTGTTTTTTATTGCCAACAGAAAAATACAACTGAAAGTATAGATTTACCCACAGTCTAGAATCAGGGAGAAGGGGTGAAAACATCAAAATCATTGCCAGTGGTAGTCATTTGTCACTACACTATATGAAATCTGTGGATAAAGGGGCTTGTTCAAGCTTATTTGCTGAAGTGCCGCTCAGGAAATGGTGGGCCCTATTATTCAAAAAAATGAAATAGTGCAAAAGAGCAGAGGAAGAATAGGAGCGTAGACACTGGCAGATTAGGGCTGTGGGGGAAGTGCAAGGTCAGTACAGAGTCAGTAAGTGAGAGGTCAGAAGAGAACTAGCTCTAGGAGACAGCTGGGGAATGAGAAAGGTTATTTATGGAGAATAAGGTTGAATTTCATTCAGGACTGCAGAATAAGAAAGAAGGCTAGGAAAGAGCTAGAAATGATTGTTATCAGCTTTGTCTGTAGACAAGTGGGTGCTGTGGAAGATCAAAGTATTTAGCGAACAAATACATAAGCTTAAAATGCAAAAGGGATTGAAAATTACCGTATTCAGCCACTGCCCCACCCATCTCATAACAAATTATATTGGATCCTGCATTTTTTGACAAAAGACTGAACAACACCCTGAATCCCAGATCTCCCCCCAGATTTCCATAAGCAAAAGCACTTCCCCTTGATGTATCAGCAGTATGCATCCATTTCACCCAGCCCTTGACCATTTCCCATTGCACATTATAAGAGTTCATGAGCACTGAGACAATTCACTCCTGTCCAGTTACACAAAAAAGCATATAAAGGTCCAGAGAAAAAGTTTGGTGCCAAAATCCAATTCTGACAATATTTCAGTGCCCAAGACACTGACAGGCAGAACTATGCAGAAGAAATTATGGACTAACACCTGCATGAACAACAAGTATCAGTGTGCTTTGGAAAAAAAGTTTGTTCAGCAATGGCAGAGCAAGCGTGCCTGCAGTCCTGTGAGCACAAGGCAGCAATCTTGATAGGAGAGTACTCTATGTGGTTTTAATTGCTTCTCCCCCCAGGTCAGCTGTATGTTCCAACTGTGTCTTCTGGCCTTCTGAAAAGTTAGGCAATCCTGCTGGTCTCTAGGCCAGCGAAGGAGGCAATGGGGAGGAGGAGGTGGAACTGTGGAAAATGTGCCAGGACACAAACAGCTGAATGGACTCTACACTGCTAACTACTGACACATGCAAGCTGTGACAGAGCTCGTCTCTCCAGCACCAAAATATTCTAGAAGAGAAAACAGGGACTATATTCTGCCTTAGCCACAAGTTATTATCGGCATTACACCCCACGAGCAGGCCAGGGTACTTCTGCTTGCTTGTGTAGAAGCGACAGGTATCCTGGAACTCAGCATTTTCAGGTGACACGAAACAAGTGTAAAATTCGTCCTGAGAGAGATCATCCCCAGCTCCTGGAATGTACAGAAGTACAATGGGTTTGTTTTCTGCATCACTTCCCTGATGTCCTGAAAAACCCCAAAGCAATCGACAGAAGCGCCGCTCTGAAGGCCTGGCAGGCTGTCTGGCTTGCTGTTGTTGCATAATTGCGATTGCAGAACACAGACAATTGTCTGCACCACTTGGAAATCAAGGCCTTCAGGACAGCCTAAGTCAGCAACTTTTTCAACTCTAGCACCAAAGACATTCAAGTCTAAAGCTTAGATACTTCATGTACGTACAAGCTTCATGATCATAACTGGTGTCAAAATGGCTTTTGCATCTGTAGTTTACACATCACACTCACAGCTGCTCAGTGATCAGCAGGATAGACACACTATTTCTGGGAGAAGAAAAATGTACCCCCCTTCTCCATTGTACCTTCTTTCTACTTTGATTACCCTCTTTGCTGTCCCACAATGTGGAAGTCTCTTTCCTAGCCCCATCCTATCCTAAAGATTTGTATCCCTTTCTAGTATTTCTTAGTCTCTCCTGCTTCTTCCTACCTTGTCCTCAGATCCTGTTGTTTCCTCCTGTAAGTACCCCTTTTGTCATCTGCTTTCTCTTGCCATTTCCCCCCCACTAGATCAAAACCCTTTGCCCAGCCCCGAAGCAGTTCTCGCCTCTATGATCTCCCAAAAGCTCAGTCAGTTCCCTTAAATCTCCCACAAAAGCCCCCCATTTTTTCTGGTTTCACAATCATCCATCTGTCCGACACTTCTCAAGTATCCTCCAGCATTATACCTTCTCTACTTTATTTTTTGTAGGCTCTCCCCAAAGCCCCCAAGAACAGCACCTGCGTGTATAGCAGATGCAGAGTGAAGGTGACCGGATCTCTCTGCCACCCGGCTTTAATGACTGGGCATGGGGCTTCCGATGCTGCTGGCTTACAGCAGGTTTAGCTGAAGCCTAACTTCAACAGAGCAAGGGAAAAGGGTGAGAGTACGCTCTCACTGAATCTCCTCTGCCCCAAAGGAAGCTGCCTCTGGATCTGGGGGCAGCTGAGACTGACACGCACAGCATTGCTAATCTCTCTAGGCACCACGAGTATAGATCCTTGGACTGATCCTGGGCCAGAGCAGATTACAGAGTCTTTACCACTACCTTAAAGTCTCACAGGTTTCCTCTTCCTCCCAGTCCTCTCCTTCCAAGTGTCTAAGCCCTCACAGGTTTTCCTCTTCCTCCCAGTCCTCTCTTTCCAAGTGTCTAAGTCCTCACCACCTAGAGGAGACCATCATCTAAGCCTTGTCTTTCCAATCCCTGAGCCTGGGAGCCCTACGCAGCCCGGGGAATGCTGCACTGTGACACCCAGCTGCTCCGGCAGTGCCAGCCCCAGAGCTCAGCGGGAAGGAGGAGTGCTCTGTGAGCTGCTGCTGCCAAAGCAGCCTCCACCAGCTCCCACCGCCTGGCCCACCTCCAGTCAGCCAAAAATTTGTGGGGAAGGGAGGAACAAAGCACTCTCGTCCCCACCCACTCCCCTATAATTATCCTGTGCTACACAAGCAGGATTATCTGTCTGGATATACAGTGCCATGCAGCCAGCTGTGACCATAGAGAATTAGCTGTTCCCCTCTTAGAGAATTTTCCCTTCTCTCTTCCCAAGTATTTTTAAGCTAACTTACATTCATTTAGTATGCAACTCTTTCAGTTTGTGATTTACTACGTCAAGGATGAGAACTGGTCCTGCTGCTAGAAAACTGATCCCACTTAGGTAGAGTGGTATACCCAATTCTTACACCGTACAGGCCTTGCTGCCTGTTGTCCCTCTGCTTCCCAAGGCTATAGCATCCCCTCTCTTAGCTAGCCAGCCTCTGGCCCAGCCCAAGAGTGACCGCAGCCTCAGGACCCTTCAGACTCATAAATTGGGTCCTGATGCCATAGCACCCTATAACACATTGTGGCCTGCCTGGATACAGTAAACGACAGCAAAAGAAAATTAGTAAAAGAAACAAGCAACCTGGCTTTTCCATCAGCTCAGTTTTCTTTGGTCATCAGAGCTAGAAGGATGAGCTCTTCGTCTCTGTCAGCCTACCCCCGCAGCTAACAAAGACCAGTCCAAGCTCATGAAGACTCACTCAAGACAGGCTTTCAAAACCACAGACTTCCTCACCCTGACTCTCTCCCCATCTCCCCTCTCCCAGGTCCCCACTGCCTCCTGCCCAGCAGCCGCTTTCTTACTTGCTCCTGGTTAACCAGGAGTGCTAGTGGCCAGCAGCCTTCCTTCCTGGGCCAGCATCCTTAACCATTCCCAGAGACAGACGGAGTAACAGTGGCAGAGAGAACAATAAAATACAGAGCTAGAAACTCATCCCTGCAGTATGGCAGCAGCAGGAGCTGAAAAACTCTCTGAAATTACTCTTTAAGACAGGCTGTACACCTGCAAAACAGACGGCTTTCATGGTTGCTGAATTTATTATTTAAGGAACAAATCCATCATCCGTGGTCATACTGAGCAGTAATTTATTATATATTCACAATAGCAAAAAATCCCATGTACTGGCTGTGAGATTTATGTTCCTAGATCACTCAAACATCTGAAAAATTAATCCTACAAACATGTCTGAATATAAGACAGGGAACCGGACTTCATCTGAATACTTAACAACTGTTAACTGTATTCTTAAGTATATTTCCTTTCCTTGGGCCAAACCAATACCTTTAAATACACTCAGTCATATCCGACTATGTACAATCCTTCCCTGATGTTAGGTCTTTCTGTGGAGCAAGGCAGTATCCTTACATATGCAAGAAGCTGAACCCTTAATTAACCAAGAGAAGCATACCCTACCATCAAACAGATAACCCAGAGATGGTTGTGCAACTTATTGCTCTCTCCGAATGTACCCCTTTTTCCAGGAATGCTTCACATCCAGTTCTTACATTGCAATCAGGCTCTGTGAGTAATGTTTCATTCATGATTCACACTATTTTTCCAACTGTATTCTTGTTTCTGTAAGCTCCCATCAGGGAAGTTGCGTTCCCTGCCACTTGCCCGCATGCAGCTCTGCGTGCAGACAGCTGTAAGGAGGAATGTACAAGAATCCAGCCTCTGTGGTGCCATGGCACAGCGCTCGTAGATCATGAGTCTTGTAAACTCCATTTTACAGCTGTCTGCACATGCAGCTGAGCAGCAGGAAGAGCAACACCACAAGAACTGCAAGAGGAGATGACAACTTGGGGGACACATAAGGAGAAACCACACTGAGGGCAGGTGGAGAAACAAGACCATGTACGTTTTCCGGGGATAGCTATTTTTAAAAAAAGAAAAAAAAAAAAAAAAGAGAGGGAGAGACTCGGGATGTGTCGGGGAGATAAACCTTCTGAGTTTTTGAAAAGGGGAAGGCAGCGCTTGCAGGCTTACTCACCACAGCCCTAACAAACATAAATCTTACCCACATGGGCACCATCCTTCCCAACACGCTCACCAGGGCTGGCTGTAGCGTAGCTATCACGGAAGGATCTGTCATATTAAGCAGAACAGCACTTGGCAGTTTCTGTGAATTATGGTTACAGCCAGCACAGCTGGGTGCTGCAGGGGTTGACAGGCTCTGTAACACAGTCACAATAGCAAGCGCTATAAAAAAAATTTTCACCAAAATGGTTTGGGAACGGAGCTGAAAAATAGTTTTAAAACATATCCTTTAAACTCATGAGAGACTTCCAAACAGATGCGGCGGGGGGGGTGATCTGACGAACTGGGGGAGGCTGATCTCATGGTTCATATCCGCCTTGGCAAGACCTCCTGGGTCTGCACTTATTGTGCCCATGTGAGTGGGTTCCTCATGCTCTGTCCAGAGGCTTTTTAACCTCCTCTCACTTGAAATACGCTGTGATGGCATCTTTGTCTCCCTGATATACCTGCAGGGCACAGCTCTCTACTTCCTATCCCTTCGCAGAAATGAGACCTCGCACTTCGGTGGCCGCAGATGACCAGTGGTGATGCCACTCCTTCCCTTACCTCTCACATGCCCCAAGTGCTAAACACACCTTCTCCCACAGCCCTAATCTGGTTTACACTTCTGGTTTGAGGAGTTTCAGCAGAAACCAGCGCACACATTAGCTTTACAAAGAATTAAAATAACCTAGCCAGTAAATCACTCTTAAATTCACTACCACAACAAGTACACCAATCTGGACGAAACAAAGATTTGTTCATCTCCTTGCACTCTTGGAAGTTATTAGACAAGCGTCAGAGTCAATCAAGAAGGTCAGGATCATCCCATACAGATGACATCTCTTCAGACCCCCATGCAGACCGCTTCCCTCTTGCTCAGCCGGTATAAACACCTAAAAATCACATCTTCCTTTTGACAGTCTTGGGCACCAAAAGAAATATCCACTTTTTCAACAAAAGCTCTGAGTCCTGAGGACTTCAAAATCTGAACTAAAGCAATTATCCTTTTAAAAGGAAACTCAAGTTAGTAACTGCCCATTTCACAGATTCACATGGGAAAAGCCACGTGACCTTTTGAGAGAGAGGGATAAAATGAGAAGGAAAAAGAAAGTATGTCTACTACATAAGATGCTTACTAAAATGCTTGAAATAACCTCACTACAAAAGCTGCCTCCAAACACAGCCATGCTTGTTTTCAGCAGGAACAGCAAATCCCAGCAAAATCAGTTTTCCACTGGGGAGAAATACAGGTATTCAAGAAAAATACTCCAAGAGATAACAGTCTAAATTCAGCTTACCCGCAGCAGGTTGAGCATGCACACAGACTGGTGCTGCGCAGAGGCAGGCAGCGGCTGCAGCTGCGTGGGACTCGGCGCCCCAGCTGTGGCTGGTTATCCAGAGACTGGTTTATGCTCAGCGCAGGGTGTTATTCCCCACTTACTGCACCCAGAGTTGCCATCTTACTCGCTCACTTTTCAGTGAGTGCCCTGACTAGCTCACGCATCACGCACAGGTGGGCAAACCTTGCTGGGGCCTCCACCCCGGCTCGCTCTCCCCCATTCAGGGGGCATTTCTAGGAAGCTCTGGGAGAGGGATGTTGGGAAAAGCTTGCCTTCTCTTGCAGGTTTCCCCAAAAAACAGCAGCAGGTTAGCCTGGACTCATACCTGCCACAGACTATAAGCAAGGCACCATTCAGCTCTCTACCAAACACCCTGTGGAGATGGAGAGAGGAGAGACATAACAGGTCTCTTACACCTGCAATTTAGTGTCCAGGCAGGAGCCCAGTCCCGATTTTCCTCCTACCTTGGATCAGCAGCACTGAGAAGATGCAGGACCAGGCCCCATTCCCAAACAGTGTTTCACTTCTGATTTTTAAACGGCTTGCTCACTTACCAAAAAAAGCTGGAGGCATCTCACAGCTGAAACTAGGCATCCCGCTGCAAGGTATTTCACTGATTATGTAACAGATGGCCAAAAAGAAAAACAAATTAAAGAAGAAAAAGGCAATATAGCAAATTCCATCCCTCATAGCCTTTCCGTTCAAGTTTTCATTAGTATTATAAGCTAAATAACAGGAAAAAGTTAGTATACAAGGACTGTTTGGAAGTGCTGTACTTGGCGAGAGACTGTAGGTGTACATGTTAAGTATAACACATCCATTTCTTTCATGCGGATGCTGTTTTTACAAAACAAACCAGAGAAATGCAAACTTTTCCCGACTGGCAGCACAAGTTGTTGCACGTTTAAGAATGGAAAAAAGGCACTAACCTATAGTGATAGAGATATCCATCATTGTACAAATTGCCTGCAACATTAGACACTCAGATAGAAATCACTGACATGCAGGTTTAGATAAGTGGGAGCAGATCCCTTGTTTGCATGTGCTTTGTAAAACACGTTGTTGTTTATTCCTTTACTGGCTAGCTGTGTTGGCTGTTCCTTAACGTGTGGAAGAGGGAAATGAGGTATGACTAAAAGGTGACTCTCTGGGATACAAGGACCCTGGGCAATGGCCGCTCTGCCCTGCAGCAGGGCGAGGGCTGCCGGGGCACCCTGGGCAGGGCAGGCAGCTACGCCAGGAGGAGCTCACAGCTCCTCGCGATAGCGGCACGATGGCATCACCTCACTGCAGCCCTTAATAGCTTGTTGATTCAAGCCTCAGTCACAGGCTTTTAGTGCTGGTCAAACAGGAGGAGACATTTTTTCACCACAAGATTGTTTTCCAAGAAAACCCAGACTTCTTCATACCGGCTGATTTTGTATCTCCAATGCAGTGAGGTTAGTACCGAGAATCCCTCTTAAAGGTCTCTTTCGTGGTCACGACATGGCACTTAGGCAAACTGAGATAATCTTAAATCAGATTTGCTTTTCTTTATTTGGCTGTTTATTGTAGTTTTGCATTTTCTTTAGTATGGAGAACTCCATTAGATCAGCTACCTTCACTTTTGCTCACTGCCTTTAGTTTCAGTTTCTTGTACATCAGCACAGTGCTGCAACACTCATCTTAACACAGCATTAGCCACATTTTTAAAAGCTTCCTGTTAGTCCTAAAAATTTTGCCCATTAGAGGAAGAGATGGACGTGCTAAATGTCCCAGAACTGTTTAGGACAATCCGGTAGGGATACAGTCTTGGAAATCATACTTCAATGTCATTGCAGATGATAATGTAGTTTAGCTATTTCTAAGCAACCAGGCTGCCTTTAGATGTTGCTCTTTAGGTGTGTGGACATCATTACGATCTCCAGCCCACAGCAGAAGCATTCTTTGAATTCCCCTTCCTCTCTGTCAAACACTAATCATTTCTGCTTTATATTAGACTTTTTGTGGATGCCACTAATTCATATTCAACCCTTGATTACAGCCAGACCCAGTCGGGCTGCACGGCTGTACCACTCCGGTACCAAGCAGAATAGATTGCACGCTCTCACAGTGACTCGTGGGGATGCCTGAACACACAAAGCCATCCCAAAGCATGCCAAGTAACTCCTCGCCTCGTGTCTCAGAAGTATTAGGCTATTTATAAAAAATATTTTGTAAGCCCTTTCCCACACGTACCTAAATATTAACCTATACGAGGAATATACAAACACAACAATAAGGGCTGCTGGTTTTCTCCCTTTTTAGGATTGCTACTTTTATCTTCCCCCCCCACCACCACCACCATTTTGCACATGATAACATTTTTTATTATCTTAATATAGTGACCTGTTGATAACACATTAAGAATTACAATTATACATTCCCATCCGAGGCGTTTATCTGATGCTGCTATTTGAGCTGCCCTGATTAGGGCAGATTGATCCCAGCGTAGCATTTTATGTTAGATCCTTGTATTCGCACAGGGTTGCGCTGGCAGCGCCTGGGCTCCCCCGGGTTGCCCGGAGGCTCTGAGGACAAAGTATATTAACCTTTCCAATTGGATTTTCTGAATTTGCTGTGCCTGCTCCCACACAATGAACTTAACAGACAAAGAACTGAAGCAGAGACGAAGACTGTGAAAATTTTAAGAGGAAGAGAAAGTAAATTAAGCAGGGACCCTGCTAGACAGAGACTGAAGCAGAAATAAAAATTCTTTGTAGTGCTGTAGATTTCAGACAAAACCTAAATACGCAGACCAGCTTCCTGTCAGAGTATAAACTGCACGTACTTTGGCCATTTTCTCATCAGTTTAAAGCCAGCATCATATTTGTTACAATGACAGCATATTTACTAATGAAAGCACTCTGAAAGACATTTTGGGAACAGAAACAGAATTTTATCGGACTAAATTCACATTGCACAAACACTGGTCTTTAAATACAGTTGTCTGTGCCCCCTGCATTATCAAAATAAATCTGAGGTAGCTCCCATATTACACCCTTAAAAAGACAGGAATTACCCAGCTCATCCTCCACTTTAGGAGAATGTGAACTTCTGATAAAAAGTTCACTTTTGTTGCTCTGCCAAGTGCTAGGCCCAGAACTTGGGAGGATTAATAATAGGAACGGGCTGGAGACACGTGATTTAGCTAGCCTTGTTTGCAGTTCGGCTACTTAGCAAGGTACAGCCTGACCTTAGGTGACTGTGGCTAAAAGGAACAATTATGGAGCTCAGCAGTGGAAAAAAAAGTAAAACAAAAACAGACAGACAGGAGCCATATAACTAAAAGAATTTAAAGTGTTCAGCTAAATTATGCACATTAGAATACACTACATCCAAGCTTTGTTAACCACTTCAGTGGAAAAAGAACTTCAGAAGAGATTACGGAAACCTTGGATTTCTTCTAGAACAGTTGCTATGCTACTTTCTTTTATCCCTTGAGCAGCAAATGAAAGTAAACTTTAATTTATCTAAAGTTATATGGCCCTATCACAGACGTACTGGAACACATCATAAATACTGGTTGATTTATGATTCTGTTTCCTTACAGATGGGAAAACATAAATTGAGTGACTTGCCCTAAGTCACCTAGGAAGTACTTGTCATTGCCTGGAAGTAAGGCTGTAATCTGACCCCCGTCACCACAGAATCCACCTTTTGAAACTTCAGTGGTTTCTGGGAAATCATATATTTAAAATAGTTAATATAGCCAAGTAAAATTACATATTTTAGAAGTACTTCTAACATAACCTATGGTTCTGCAGTAAAGCCCTGCCTTTCCTAGAGTTAGCACACCTCGGTCAACACCAGTGAAAAACTGCTTGGTGTCAACCACGGGCTCGAACCATCTAACCATCATCTAAAAGGCTTTAAACACAACAACTTCCTAATACGTATTTAAGATTGCACTTCCCTGAAGGTCAGTTTATCATGAAAATGATAGTAATAGTCAATGAAGCAAGATGGGATTTAGCGTAGCATTCCTAGAAAGGAATGTTTCCCAGCTTTGTTACGAAGGGAAACGACTGCAGAAAAAGGAGTGGGTGCACTGGGGAGACATGTGCAGTGGGTTTACTCAGTATGACTTGTACATGGGGAATAACGACACTTTTGAGGAAGCTCAGAAACCCGCAGAGAACCTCCCCGCAGCTGTACAAGGAAACAGTTCTCATCTCCGTCTATTTTCTTAACTCTGCTGGTTTAAAAGACCTCCTAATTCTTGTATGAGCATGGAACTGTTGGCATTTTCTGCATAACGGTTGGATTCCTGTTCAAGAAGGACTTCGAGAGCAGCACTTCTGGCGAGATGAGCAACAGGCGCAGGGGTGTGCTGGCGTGCTCTCTCCCAGCCTGCTTATAGCTCTCTGCAGCCAAATCGCCTGGAGTGCTTGGGTGCTGGTACCCAGACGAGAAGCTCTAGGATCAGAAGCAACTCCACTGGAGCCGTTGGAGATGATTTTGGTCCTCTATGTGATGTCTTTCAAATGTTGTTTGTGGGCACAGAAAAACACCAGAGGCGTATCTTTGGGATATAGTCATCAAAACACAGGCATCCTGGGACACTCACAAATGCCCGCTTCAAGCCACAGAACATAGGCCTGCCGCCTGCTGATCTGCTTTGGAGAAAATTGCTAGGGTTGAGGGAATTTATTTTGTTCTGTGCTTTAAGGGCCTCCTGCAGCCAGACGGACGGGCCGGATGCAGCTGGAGCTCTCCCTCCCCTTCCTGGAGCAGAGTGGAGCTGGGAGGGCCGAGCACGGCTCTCCGACGTCCTGGGACGGCTCGCCGCACTGCCCTGGACACAGCGTTCAGGGGGACAGTCCCCAACCCTTCCACATCCCGGCCAGCCAGTCAGGGAACTGGTGGGTGGCATCCACAGCCATCAACCCCCCGAATTCTTCCCACTTAAAGCAGCTATTTCACCCTCTTTTAAAGTGTGTTTCATGAGTATTGAGTTGTATGAGTTTAAAATTGGGCTTAGCTAGCCAGGATGGATGGACCCTGAGAAAGAGCTTTTAAGCCTCCTCTGTGTAAACACCTGGTGTGTTAGGGGAACATGTTAGAACACGACAATAGCTCCTTGCGCTGGTACAACAGGTTACTGGCTGTAATTCTCAACAAAGACAAAAGATTCATGTAACCACAAAATTTAACACATTTATAAGAAGATTCAGTGTTACCTACAAAGACAAGACAACGCTGTGTATTAGCTGGGGCTGGGAACCCGATTTCACCGGCGCGTGGCTCTCTCCTCCCATAACCGGCTGCGGCGGAGGTCAGCTCATCCTCTCCGATATCCATGCAGTCTCAGTCAGACAAGCGAGTACTGTGACCTGATCCAGCCCACCAAGCACTGATGCCAAACAGGAGATACGAGGCAAAGGGCTTCCATATAAGGGGAGAAAGGAGTCGGGAGAGTTTAGAAGAAAAAGAAGGATCAAAAGGAAAATTTTGTAGCGCACTTCAACTCTCATCAACACAGCCTGCCCGGTGCCGCCTTTGGCCCGTTATCCCATAGTATAAGAACAAAGCTAGATCCAAAAAGACAATTACAAGGAAGCCATACTATCTGGACAGGACATCTCTTCTGCAGAGCACTTATGATTAACCTTTGGAAACCACAATAATTTATCATTGAAGTAAAAAGTACAGTGAAACCCCAAACAGCATTCACGTGAAACAGGAGTAGCCCCTGGCAGATGTACTGGCTACAGGAAAGCATTCGAGCTAGGTACAGTAGATGATCAGTGTCTCAACATATTGTTTTTTGAAATATAAGTTGTACCTTAAACAAAAAGGAAAATCGTACAAGATAATGCCTGAATGCCCATTGGAGTATGCCCTGAGACAGCTCTGTAAAGCATGCAATGAAGGAATCGCCACAGTTAGTCCAGTTTGAGGGAGTCCATTAGTAAATTGGAACAAGCAAGGTTATGGAACAGAATCGCCTATGAGCTTGGGATCTCTGCAGAAAACATGAGCTCTTTTTTACTGTAAATAGTGTGATGCTTGTCTGAGCAGTGGCTTACTGCAGAGCACTGTCTCGTTAGCTCACCTCTGGGCATAACAGGTAGTTGTCACTTGCATGGAAATGAAAACAGAAGTTAATGAACTAATTAATTCACTCAGTGTTTTAAAAATCCCTCCTTCCTATCCCCCCCTGCCCATAACTCCTAAGTAAACTATGTAGAGAGGGTTCCGATTCCCCTGCGTCTCTGACTTTGAGCATATAGACAGTGCTCCCTCTTCACACGGTTATCTTTGATGTAAAGCCACTGTGTGCTGGCCGCTAACTCTACCTAAATCCATTATAGGCACCCCTTGTATAATATGCACCTTGCTTTAGCATGCAAGACATTTGGTTCCCAAAAACACGATAGGATGGCTAGAGTAACCACTAACCAGACATGCTGGAATGCCTGAAAGTGTCCAAGATTAGTCATTTGGCAGCAATCCTGGGGAAATGCAGCTTTACATATCCCGCTCTGGACAGAAAAGTTTAGTGCTTGGGGCCTTCTGGCAGGCCTGAACCCGACTCCTTCCCTTGCAGAGCGCAGCATAGCTTAGATCAGCCGTGACTACGACAGCTAGAGCTGGGATGCAATTGCCACGAAAACCTGGATCATTCACTTTGTCAAATCTGTCTCCAGCAGATTCTTTTCTTCACCAAAAAAAGAAACCCAATAACAAAACAAACCCTTTCCTATGCTTGGCCTTGATATTTATTTTTTCTGGATAATTTCAGCTTCTCTGTTTGTCAACTGAAAGGAAAATGCATGTGTTGCATACACATCGATCAGAAATCTGGTGAGTGTTTGTATATTATACAAGAGATCAAGGATTGGAGAAATTTCATTCTAATTTGAGGGCAACAAAACAAGGTTACTGAAGAGCAGCATGCGTGCTCATCAGCTATACAAATCAAGGCAAATGCAAGATTGCATTTAGGTGCTACAGAACTGACAGGAATGAGAAGCAGCAACACTTCTCTGGTCACTGAAGCTCGAAGCAGGACTTGCATAGACACATAATAAGGGCTGGAACCTGCACCTCGCCACACTTTTAACAGGGGATCCAGTCGCCTACACGTAAAGTAATGTAACCCATTTCTTACGCCGCATTCACACCAGGCAAGAGAGCACGGCGCAGAGCCCGTGCCATCGCTTTGAGGAAGCCAGCACATCCAAACAGAGACAGCTAGGAATAACTCATAAGCAGCACAGCTGGAGCAGCGTGGCCTGGCTCCTAGGCTCGGTGTGCCTCACTCTCAGAAGGACCAGTTTGCTTGAGCTTAGTGCTGAGCTGAGTCAGAATTAGTCCCACGGGTTCAGCAGCTGGCATGCTCACCACGAGAGCACGGACCTGCGCATCACGCTGTTGTGTGGGGCTGCCATGGCCTCAGCATTTCTGCTCAGAGCTGCAGCAAATAAACCAGTTAAAACATGCAGAAACTGGCAGCTGCCTTCGTGTTTTTCACGTATTAAGCTGCAGAACTGGTGCCAAGTACTCCCGCACTCAGGACTGCACAGATGATATTGCTTCTTCAACGTATGACATTCATGTAGCATTCCAACAGGGAAAGAAACCAGCACAACCGAACGGATGAATGGAAAAATGAATTGCTTCAAGTTGATTTAAAGAAGATATTTAGTCATGCATGGGAAGGAAAAAAGAAAATAGGTGACCAAAATGGAATGAAGCAATTGGAAACAGCTGATGTTTGATGAAAAGAAAGATATTTTCTGGGGTGAGAAATTTAAAAGCCTTGAGTATTTTGAAAGGGCAAATTATGCATGACTTTTTAATCCTTTAAATGGTGCCAGGTTATCCAGAATCCACTCCAGAAAGGTTTCCGAAACAGTTTATTCTAGAGCTAAGCCAAAACCTTCAGCCAACTCTGGAAAATCTTATTTAGAGTCAGTCTAACATTTTGTGAGCTCATGTCAATGTTGGAAAATTGCTCCAGCTGAAAGCATGAGGGAATAGTTTTGCAAAGGAACCCCTGAGTTTTAGCCTGTTTTTATGATTTGCAATAAGAAAAGGCAGAAAAGGAAACTAAAATCCTTGATGGAAAAAAAAATATAGAAGGGCTGAGTTGCATTTGCTGACAGAGCCATTATTGTCCTTCCATTTCACAGAGAGTGGACAAGTTTCATGCTGTACTGGAAGCAGCAGTAGGCGTTTGCTTTACATGAGTGCACTTAACATACAGATGTGGAAGACGGTTCCTCAGTCCTGCCCATGGCATCTTATGACTACAAATGTGACAAAACCAATTTTATTGCTCCAGCCAGTGTCCAAATCACACCAATTACCATTAAAATGGTCATACTGTCAAAATGGAGGCTCAGACAGCGCAGTTGCCCACAACTAGTAGGAATTCAGGTGTCAAACCCCACAGGGCACACGGGTGACGCTGTTGTGGGCACCAACAAATGACTTTCCCAGTGCAACTTTTTTTTAGGCTTTGTCTGATGGGCACATCCAAGTCTGAGGCATCCTAGTCATTCATGTTTCTGGGTCATTAGCTGCTCCTCATGTGCTATCACTCCCTCTTTTTTTTCTTTCTCTCTCTCTTTTTTTTTTTTAAACCTAGCCAAAAAAGTTAGTGGCTAAACGACAGATACTACTTTGTCCCTTTAGTAAATCATTGGCAGACATAGATCAGCCTTTTGAAATGTACGGACATAGGTAGGAAGCCAACCAGACAGTATATTACTACTTTTCATAACAAGTACTGATGTTTTGCTTCCATGAGTGTCCACATCTTTTTAAGTCACAAGTAAGAAGTGTGCTGTAATAAGCAAATATAAACTCAGATGCTCTTGGCTACATAAAGCCGTATGGAAGAAGAAAAGGGGAGCTATGTGAAACCCATGACATCTGGGAACTACTTTGTATATGGAGTCCGAAGACAGTATACATTGCCAGCCTGGCAGAAAGGACATAGATGTCCCAAACAAAAGCCTGAGAAAAGAGAAAAGCAGTAAGTATTAAGTTAACCCGCAAAATACCTTTTGTGGGGGACCAGATCTGTTTGGAAATTCAAGCCAAATTTGGAAAATTATTGTGAACACAGACAAAAATTCAAAACAGAAATGTATAGCATATTCAAATATTCTTTAAGCAGAGGGGTTGGACTAGATGATCTCCAGCGGTCCCTTGCAACCTCAACTATTCTATGATTCTGTGAAATGTTTTGCTTTGGTATTTTCTAAATGAAATGGTTTGGGTTTGATTTTTTTTCTTTTCCAAAATGAAAGGGGACAAAAATAAACAGCTTGTAAAGCAACACCAGGCATTCTGTTTGGGACTGAATAAAAACATTTTGCAAAATTTAAGCATTTTCCTCCTAAACCCCCTCAATTTTCTCCAAAGGAACCTCTGGTTTTAGTTTCATTAGACCTATGTCTATTTTTCATATTTGGGGGGGTGGGAGGGGTCAGAGAGCAAACCAAAAAACTCACCATTCATCCAGCTCTGCTCCCAGCCCCTATTTTCTTATTCACAGGTGAAAAACTGCAATGATAAACCCTTTCAGATGTACCCCTGTTTCTTCAGGGCTGAAGGTGCAGAGCAGGCATCTCTGCAGCCAACAATAACAAACACTAACACCAACCTTGTGCGTTTCCATGGCCATGGTGCCCCAGAGACCTCCTCTTTCATCCACATGCTCCTCCCCTCCAAAGCCACCTCATCACCATCTCTCTGAGGTTGGGGAAGGAGGGGCAGTTCAGGTACCCCCATTTCCCAACAGATTTTGTTCCAAGGGGGGGGAAGAACAAGAACAAGAAGAAGAACAAGAAGAAGAACAAAAAAAGTGTTTCTGCTCTTTCATTCTTTCCCCACCTTTCTTGTTTCCCTGGGTCTATTTACCCATCCCATGTGGTTACTGGTAGAAGAGAAACTATTTGGTTAGAGAGTGGAGAGAAGTAGCACAGGGAGCATCACTGCACAACCAGCAGCCACCAGGATCAAGCTAGTGTCCCTGGGGCTGTATGGGCAAAGCAGAGCAATATTTTCCTATAAACATTAAGAACACTTGCAGTTAAGCCTTGCGCTCGGGCTGGCATGGGAGTATGTGACACCGGCAGATCACCTACACCAAAGACTGACTCAAGTCCATCTGGGGTCGATGACAGCTTTGGCCAACCACATGCTCATGGCCGGCACTGCAAAAGGTGCTGCAGAGGTTGGTGGGACTGACAGGAGGTTGGAGGGGCACCCCAGGAACATCCCGGGGCAGAGGGAAGCGGGATCTGAGCACCTGCAGGCTTCGTGGCAGCCAAGCGTCCTCTCCATGCCACGTGCCCATCTATGTCCCAGGCACGTTTGCTAGCACACACCCCCTAATTGTGCCTGGGACCCCAACAGCGTGACTCTGCAATGCACAGTAGACCTGCTCTGCTATAAAACAGCTCTTGCCAAGGTAGGCAGGGCCCTGTTTTAATTCTAAGGGTCTTGGAGTCATCAGCTAAACCTCTGGCTCTTCTTAGTATTTCAGTCTCTGATACAGCTGGTCAAAAGGTTTCCACCCAGAAAACTTTTTCTGAAGAAAAAATATTATTATTAAGGCTTTTATTACTCTTACTAAGAAAATGCCCATCCTCTCAATTAAAAAAAAAGTAAATTTCAAAATCCCAAATTCTTTTTCAGTTTTGGTTGGTTGGTTGCGGGTTTTTTTCTTCTCTTAACTCCATCATTCCACCTTCCTCACCTTCCCTTTGCTACTGTCAGGAACAAAAAAAAAAAAGCAAGTGTGTGGAGGGGGCAACAGAGCCCACAAAGTCGCCTTTTGTACCCAAAACAAGCTGTTCCTGGCACTGCAGCACATTACTGTGCCAGTAGAGAGAAGCTCTTTTGCTGTGCATTCTGCCAAAGGTCCTTATTGTAGTCATGTAGGAATTAGCCCGTTCAACTCTGAGGCTATGATCTTTCTGGCCCATCTAGTCTACAAAGAAAAGCAAGCCAGCGTCTGGCTGTGTGCCCTGAGAAGAGGTATCTGAAGAACTGCTTCCACTTGACTACGTGGTCAACTCAGATCCTCCGTGTGCCCTAGTTATTTTAAGGAATGAACGGTTAGGCCTGGGATCAGCACCTGCTACAAGCTATGGGAGTTGATTTGCAGCCTGATTCTCAGGACAGGGCTTGTGCGTGCATCAGGGGAAAACGTCAAACCCCCATCGCACTCAGATACCTGCTGCTGGTAAAATACCACTGCTGCGCATTTGCGCAATACCACTGTTTCACCTCTTTTGTAAAAAAAATCTCAGACCTCTGCTGCAAAAGAAGGAGCTTCACCACACCTAGGAGGGAGGCTGGGATTCGTACAAATGGCGGAACAGGCAAGGAGTGAGAAAAATGCCAGCCTTAGGAAGGGGAGGCAGTGGAGCTCAGCTCATCATATTAGCACTTGTTTCCTCACACAGCAACACTTCAGTACAAAAAAAACCCAAATCTCCATTATAATCTCCCATTTTTGGACTAGGCTCCTGCGTATTAATTCCTATTGATTGACACGTGGAACAGCACACTTTGATCATCTTGTTAATCAGGTATTCTTGCAGCAATACGTGACGCAGTTTAAATAAGCCAGGTTAAGTCCTTGTGTACACAAGGAAGCTATTATAAGAAAAGGCAATGATGAAACTACTTTTTGCAAGAAGTAACCAGAGATTGAGTGCCTTATATACTTTGGAAAATTTCGCTTCCATTTATATAATTTTTCATGACTTTCTGCTTAGCATGACATGGCGTTGTCCCCCAGCCCATGACCGGTTTGGCTTGAAAGTCAAGATTTTGCAAGCAGGACTAGTGAAAGCCCCTGAGGCTCTAAGCTTGCAGGGAACTCAGTACCTTCATTTTGAGGGGGCATCTCCTTTATATAGTGTGTTTTGGTCATTCGAAATACTGAGCACTCTTGCGGCTATTGCTTAGCGGCACAGCAGTTCTTGGCGGACAGGACCGCTGAGTTACCGTGGCCCTGTAGCATGCTTCGGAGAAAGAGACCCTTCCTCCCCAGGGCACCAAGGGAGGAGAGCCCAGCACTGCCATGGGGCAGGAGTACTGGTACCACGCAAGGCTGCCCAGCCCCAGATAGGCACCTCACTGCACAGCTGGCCCTGCTGCCCAGCCTCCCAACAGAATTACATTTGCACAAGCACCTGATTTGCAGAGACACTGATCAGTCACAGCTCCTACTGATATCAGCAGGGACTACAAGCACCGGGATACTGAAAAATCAGAGCAGTATCACCAGCCCGTGCCTCTCTCTCTCCCATTTACGAGCGTGGCTCAGCCTCTTAGGGACCATAACTGAGTCTTTATGAAGCCCTTGGATGGGCTTTACTGCAAAACAAAGCTAAGAATGAACATGCACGATTACACCGGGACAATAGCCTAAACTTAACAATCGCTTCCTGTAATTGTCTGAGGCAGCCTGTAGAAGCAGAATCACCTCATGATAAATCCTTGTTGGTCATTTACCATCATTAATCTATACTGTCAGAATGAATTAGGTGCAGAGGAGCATGTTAATTACAATGCAGATGACACTCTAGCTTTAATTATCATGACTTCAAAGTAAACAGTGTCAGTTAATCGACCTCAATCACCATAAATGGTTGTTAGAGGAAAGTGCTATTCAGCTGACAGGACTGACGTCCAGCTTGCAGGGTCTGCAGTTACAAGGCTGGCATTATATCATTACTTTTCCAAATTGCTCTCTATTTCTATCCACATTAGTCAGGTCTATGGGACACTTTTTCCACTGCCTATGACATGCCTTAAATTAGGGGTGACCAATTTTGTCAATATGTAGCAACCTAGCTTTATTTATAGAACACTTCAGATTAAACAGCAAAAGCTCCCACTGTCCTTTTATGCCTTTTCATTTTGCATTTAACAGCTACTTATTCATTTTACTTACCAACTAGGGCTATGTTTTTATAGCTTGTGGTTCCCATTTCAATATTATTTTATGCCATTTTCTGGAGGGCTAGGATTATGGAATAAACCTAAACACCTAGACGGTTTGTAAGGCACTGGGAGAACAGCTAGCAGCGTTGCAAAGGCCCCCAAATCCCATCAGAGAAACGTAGCCCTTTTCTTATTGTAGGGCCTGAGATAAAATCTCTCAAACCGGCTCAGACTCCTCCTGAGATTGTCCATGTGAATCCCAGCAGGCGGGTTGACTGCTCACTCTGGCTATTATCAGCATTAGGCTCCTGCGGAGGAGGACAGATAAAGTTGTCCTTTGTATCTCCTGCAGACAGGACAAGAGGAGATGTGCTCACACTGCAGCATGGGAGTCAGCATGGTAGGAAGAAACACTCCAACGCTAAAGCTGTCAAAGCATTGGAGCGGGCTGCCCAGGGAGGCTGTAGGGAGAGCCCAGGGCTCTCCAGTAGCAGAGGCTTTAAGAAGCCAGGGTACCCACTGCAGAGCCCAGGGCTCGCACGGCCGCTGGGGTGCTGGGCGTCACTCGGGTGTATTTCCAGCTGCTTGATACACCTTGTGAAAAACACCCTCAATTTTCCCCCAAACTGGTGTGCAAAATGCAAAAGCCTGAGAAGATGAAGTAACCTGTGAAATGTCCTGCCTTGCTCTCTCAAGGAGAGCAAACCAAGGAAATAAGGAGTTACAGAAATAAACCAATAAAGTAAAATTAAGGTGGGGAATTTAATCACTCAGGAGACGGGAAATTCAAGGCTATGGTACCCATGGCAACTACTATTTGTCCACAGTGTATGGAACATTAACCTTAACTCCATATGCGGAAACAGAAAAAAATTATGGGACATATCACGTATGAATGCGTATTTCATGCAGAGGGTACTCTGCGAGGGCTACCGTGGAAGAAATAATTAAATTTCCTGACTGCAAAGTAGGTAGGTTCATGCACAAGCAGCTCTTCTGAGACATGAGCTAACGTCACCAGACAGAGCTCCCAGCTCATCCCCACAGTTTAGGCAAGGAAGATTCAAGGTCTCGGTTTGGCCATAATATCACGTCCTGCCTTATAAGCTTCTGGCTGCTGTTCAGATTTTGTTTTGAAAATTGCCATCTGTTGATTTAGGGAATGTTGTGATGTTTCTTTCAGTTGTTTGGGTCAACAAGAATTCTGCAGTTGTTGTATGTTTTCCTTTTGAGCAACTAAAGCAACATCCATCATTCAACAAGGCAGAAGTCCAGTTCCCACTGGGTGATCAGTTTATTCAAATGTGAGAACTAGACTATTGCTGAGTTAGGCAGCAAACACATTATCAAAACCTGAGAGAGTTTTGTGCTTGTCTTGAGCTGAATTTTAACCCTGGGCTGGGTGCTGAGGAGTCAGATTACTTACAGAAAGAGCCAAAACCAAAGCCAGCCAGATAGACAGTAACCCTGTAGATGGAACTGTTGTCCTTAAAGTTTCAATTTTTACATGATTTTGGACAATGGCTGACTGGTATATCTATTTTTGCCAAAATTCGGCAGACAAGAATTTATGAATATAGAAACCAACAGCAGAGATATAGCAGCTGAGAAGACTAATTGCAATCTGGGGGAGCAGGGCAATTTAAAGGAGAATCAGTTTAATAAAAATTATTTCTATCTTTTGTCACCGCCATGGGACACGGAAGCAGGCAGTCGGCTTGGTTATGACCTCCCTCCCAGCCTGACTTCGGAGGTGCCACGCGCCTTCTCCTCCCAGGGCCAGAGGCAGGTTGAGGAGAGGCAGAGCCCCTTCGTACCACAGCCCGCAGGGGAAGGAGCACAGCCAGCACAGCCCTGCCGCACACCTTCCCCGGGTAAAAACGCTTGGCTCTAGGCAGAAGTGGGCCTGAGCAGGGATCTTGGCCCTGGTGCCTTAAGAAAAACTTGTGTCGGAGGCAGCATGCCGGCTACCAGTACTTGCAGGCAGCCAAATCCAGCGCCCAGCATCTCCCACATCGAAGCTTTCAGCAGGAGCGGGGCCAGAGTCTAACCCAGCCCATCACTCTTAATAAAGGAATTTAACACATCCACAGCACCGGCCGGCGTAGCTCCGGTCCGACCTCTGTCACCACTTCACAGGCTGATAGGACAAGGCAAAAATCCACCCACTGCGCACGGAGGGGCCGCTGGAGCCAACGGAGCAGCGGCACGCTCCCGGGCAGGCTCGGACGCCTGCGTGCCGCCGGTGCCTTCGCAGGCTCCCCATCCCCATGCGGCGCCGCACCACACGGTAGGTTTGGGCAGCTCTGCGCGACCACGGCTGGGGGGCTGTTTGCTCAGATGGGGCTCCCTGCAGAGGCAAGGAGGGGAGCAGTATGAGACGCCATAAACTCTCCTCCCGAGCAGCAGCGTCCTCGTGCAGTACTGTGCCAACGGGCTTCCATCCAGTAGTTTTGGACATATTTTACTGAGTCAAGGCCACATTTATCTAGCAGCAATTCAAAGCGAGAAGATCTCCCACTGCCGAGAAGATCGGTGTTTCTTTCACCTGCACTTCAAAATAAGAGTGCTCACATGAACTCCCTCTGCCACAAAACCATCCCAGGGCTGTCCCAGATCACAGCCGAGGGGCAAAGCTGAGCTGCAGGCACAGCTGAGACAGGCAGCCCGAGGACGCTGCGCAGCCTGGTTCACACCTCTGACCTGGAGAGCAGGAAGCAGTGGTGCCTCTCCAAGGCTGACTCCGAGGTCAGGCTTGCCCAGGGGAGCCCACGCTGTGCCCTGCGGGCCACCCACCACTCAGACATCCACTAGTCCACGTTCTGCCCACCCTGCTCCTCCTTGCTGAAGTCTCTGAAAACCTCAGAGTCAGCTCCGAACCAGAGGCTGGTGGCCCCTCACCAGCAACAGCCAGCTCACAGGCTTGAAACTCCCCACAGGATCATAAAAGCCAGAAAGAAATCATTTTATAGGAGGGAAAAAAGTATAAGGTAGGCTTCTTACAAATACCCACTGAGGGCAACACAAGAGGGGTGCCAGGGTCAGACCAGCTGATTAAGAGCCGTGTCGTAACCCCAGCATCCTTCACACGACATGCTGCTGCAGGAACGGGGAGGACTCCCAACAGCAGTGCTGCCCTTCGCTCCTAGAGACACCGGCACTCTCCTCCAGCAGCATTTGCCATTGCTAGCGCAAACTCCAGACCAGGCTCACGAGGGCTGGGCTGAAATTACCGACCTCGTTTCCAGAGAGCTGTTAGTAACCTTGGACTCTTCTCGCTGTAAGCGTCTTAAATATGAGCTATTCCTCACCAGGGAGAAATCAGGATTTGATGCTGCATAGCAATGAACAGCTGAACGAGCCAAATCTTGAAGAGTGGCTGCGTATGTTTTCACAGAAGTCATGGTATAGAATCCATCAGGTTCAGGAATTAATCTGGCCAGACACCACCACAGTATCTATATATTAACCTGAGCTAAGGCAGGTTTGAGCACTACTGAAAAATCCCACCTTCCAAATGATTTCCATTTCTGAATCTCTGACCTGCTGTTCATGGAAAGGGAAAGAAGTGCAGTGATGAGGTAAATGTGTTTATGAATGCATTAGTGTTACCTTTCTACTCTAACAGCTTACGGTAATGACTTTCCCACCCATATTTATTGCTAATCAAGATCAGCACTAGGGGAGGAGGAGGAATCGTTTCTGCCACAAAGTTTGTGTCAAGTCAAGACATTGTTTTTTCCTCATCCCGTGAAAGCCATAGCCCAAGCAGACTTATTGCAGCCTGTTAATGGCTAGAAGCATCCCTTTTCTAGGAGTTTGCTCTTATTTCTTACAAGCGCTCACGTTTTACCTGGCTCCTCTTCCGTAGAGCAGCAAGCGCAACCTGAGCTGCAACACAGCAGCAAAGTCGAAGCGTTCATAAGCTTCGCTGAACTCGCGTTTGAAGAGTTTCCTCAAAAGCAGCACAAGCTATTTTGCCAGCTAATCTTTCCAGCCTGCAGCTACAGGGCAAAGCATGGCTGTGGACCTGTGTCAAAGGTACATTTGTTAACACATTTCCCCCGGAGTGCTAATTAACATTTACATCAAGTACTAGGAGAGTGAAAAAGCTTCAACACAAACACACTGCAGGGAAACGCAAGGGGAAAATTCTCTCTCCCCCCAGATGCAGTGTACTGTTTGCCCTTCAGGAGCTGGTGAAAATCCAGTTTGTTTTGTAATCTTCTGTTCTCTAAAATCAGATATTTCTGCAAGTTAATAACTAACCAGCTTCTTTTTATTTAAAAAGCTACAAGTGCATTTAAAATTCTATGAAAGCAAGGCCCTGCTGGCACTGGTGCGAGCCAGCCCGCGTGCACGTCTCCGTGCTGAGTCACAGCACAGGCGCTCCCCGGTCTAATTACAGAAAATGAAATATTTTATGATTTTATAATAAACATAAATAAAAGAACATCAACACATTTTCGCTCGCATCTTGAAACAAGATTGAACCCTCTTTAGCTAAACACTAAGATAGGGAACGCAAATACTTGTAGCTGGATCTTCAGTTGCCATATCGTGGGACACGGACAAAGAGGCTTTAATGTGTAACATTTGTACCCACAATAAGATGCCAGCAACATTATTTGCAAACACGAATTTGCACTTCAAAAAATGCAAAGGCAGTTGCTGAACAGCTGGTTAATGAGCTATTCTCAATATTATTTCTCAATACTTACTGAAAAAAATGTGCTATCACATTGAAGTAAAATTTTTAAGACTGAATATAACTTAAATACAGTTGAAAAAATCCTCTAGGTTTCTCCCAGGGGAAAAAAAGAAGGTTTTTTCCAGTTTTTAAAGGAAAAACTAGAGAATGCCAGGTTTAAAGAAGGAAAATTGTATTCTATGAGCCATGAAACAGTAGTATGTAAAACTTCACCTATCCTGTGAACTTTTAGGGCATGAGAGAGTGCGTATTATTATTCAGTATATTCTCTCCTGCCACAACCATGCATCCTGCCCAGGTTCCCATGAACTCAAATCTCAATGTCTAAAGAAGTGCCAATATTCTTTAAACAAGGCATACTTGCAGATGTAGAAAAATTTGACTGAGCGAGGGGTACAGCTGCACACTACTTCCAGAAATCAGCTTCTAACTCTCTGCCTCCACAGAAATCAGAATCTGAGATGAATAATATATACTATGAAAACACAGACGTTTTGATTGCAAATTGGTCTAGAGTTCTGTGAACATATTTTGTTATTGTTGCCCATTTGCCAAATATTTGGGGTGAATAATTTTCAGCCTCAGTGTTTACAAACTGCTGTCATTGTTTTGTCCCTTTTTTCTTTTTTTTTTTTTTTTTTGAGTGTTGCTTGCTTCTGCCTTTTAATTGCATATCCAACTTCGTAAACAAGAAAACAAAAATAACAAACGGTAAAAGCAAAAGCAACGCCTATTTTTGTTGGAGATACTCCAGTGAAGACCCTAAGCACTGGGCAGTACCGCGGGAGATGCACCGAGCGATCAATGCCGAGCAGATGTTCCAACAGGACAAGGTGATTGTGTTTCTTTTGCTTGACTAGCTCTTGAAACAAAACACTTGCATCAGATACACACATTTCTGTATTCACTACGAGTATTTTTTTAGGAGTAGCAAACACTCAGATATTTTGCAGATTGCCAGTTTCCTAAGTTCTCTGTCTTAATTTCCAGTAATTCCTATCAAGAAAAGGCAATTTTGAGCTAAAATCTAAACTGGCACATTCCTGACACGATCTCCCAAAGAATCCTTCTCCAAAGCATGAACGTCTGGACTGAACTCCTGGCCTCGGCACAGGCAACAGCAAAACTTCCACCAATCCCCTCCGAAATTTGTGAAGACAAAAAAACCCCAGTATTCTGGGGGAAACCAAAATGGAGGTAGAATGCCCAGGTCCCAAAACACTAATCGTTTAATCTCATGTAACAGGATGAGATTAATATAAACATGCTAACCTGTCCAAATTGGAAATCCTTCAAATTTCAAGCACAGGAAACAACAAGGGATTTTTTCAGACAGGATGTCAGAGTTACCCCTGTGGTTATATGTGAGCTGAGGACCATGTTGTTACACGAGATCAAATTACAAACACAAGCAAACAGAAAACAATCTCCGAACGTCACTGTTCGAGATTTGACAAGAAGCACAGCTGACCCATTTGGAAGGTTAAATGCTCTCAAGCGAGCTCTGGGCAAATATAAGGAGTTTGCTGCTGGACATCGAGTTCCATGCAGTTAAATTGTCCATTTGTTTGCCCAAGTTAATGCTTATCTTACCCTATGCTTGCTGCGGTTTTACTAAACACGTTTGACCTGCAAATCTTAAAGCAGTGGCTTTGCTAAAATTGTAAGAAGTTTCTGGATTTTCCAAGCACCTAAGAAAACTATTTTGGTAGTTTCCACAGCACAGAAACCTGTAGTTACTCAGATATTTGAAACTTCCAGTGAGGTGGATGACAGTCGCTTAACCACACACATTACCATTTCATTTCTATTTCTAATGTTTAGCACAACCTTGCTCTAAGGAATTTCTGAAGTTGTTTACAAAGGCTGATGCAGAGGTTGTGTGCAGTCTGGTCCAAGGGCAATGGTTTACTGAAGTCACTTGTAAACAGCAGAAAGAGATAATATTTTCTGGTGGGGGGGGTGGGGGTGGGGGGGTGGAATTCCTCACCTTGCACCAAGGACCATTAGAGACAGGGCTGGTTTCCAAAATATCTGCTCCTTCATTTTCTTCCATGTCTGATTTGTTGAAAAACTTTGGTTTCCAATGAAAAACATTAAATCACCCCCCGGGCAAAACCAAACCAAACCACGCAGGCTCTAGTATTCCTGTTTGCGAAAGCCCTGCAGTAAGCCACACGCCAGTTTTATGGTCACTGATCTAATCCAAGGTTGCAGATCCCGGTTCCTCACTGGATTTCACGGAGCTTGGCCTTTCTTTTAAGCCTAGATATCTCTTCTCGTCAGGCATTTATCTCCCTCAGACCTTCCTTGTGGATCCAGGTTGTCACGTAACAAATGGCAAACGTTTCCACCTTCCCGGGCACTATAGGAGAACTGACACCGAACCTCTGATCATCTCGGGAGAAGCCTGACAGCGCAGCGCAATACGTGGCCACACCTCTCTGCCGCCAGAGCTGGCCTAGACCATAAAATCAGAAGCAAGGTCACCCAGCAACCAACCATTCCACGTCACTACAGCAATAAAGCCAACTTACATTCAACTTATTGCTTGGGTAGATAAACATTTTTATTAGATTAAAGAAACCCAAAGAAGATGGCGGGGGGGGCTGACCGTTCTGAGCCGAGATACATTCATTTTGATCCATGCAAAGCTCTCAGCAGACACGCGTGGGGCACACAGAAACCCACAAAGCTCTGTTTGCAAATCCCGTCGGGGCCCAAGGGCTACGCGCGGCTCCCTGCGGAGGCGCAGACCCGTGTGCCCCAGCAGGGCGGGCGGGTCCCCCCTGCAGAGCCCCCTGCGGCACGGACCACGAGCTCCCCTCCAGCAGCTGGCAAGACTTCCAGCTG
This sequence comes from Mycteria americana, assembly GCF_035582795.1. Lineage (NCBI taxonomy): Eukaryota > Metazoa > Chordata > Aves > Ciconiiformes > Ciconiidae > Mycteria > Mycteria americana. The sequence continues at coordinate 59,541,423 of NC_134370.1, read as the reverse complement.
CTGCATGCTCAGCTTAAAAAAGTTCCACTCTCAAAAGCCTACATAAAATAGGGACGAATTTACAAAATAGCCCTCAGTTCCCTGCCAGAGTCCGTAAAAATCAGCCCATGCCATAAGGCTGCCTAAGGGAGCTTTCTCAAGCGAACGGGTTGTTTTTCTCAGGGTGCGGAGCAACCATGTACCTAACGGAGCACACTCCATTTAGAAAGCGTCGTTTCTCTCCAAACACACCTTACACATTACAGAGAGGGGCTACAATAAATATAAATAAAAGCAGGTAACAAAAAATCGATCCTCTTTGTTCTGTTTACGCTGCCTGTCAGGCAGTGCCGTCGCAGGTAGCTGGTGCCCTAAAATTTCGAAACAGACTGTGATGTCTGGCATCTATTTAAAGACACACATGGCTTCATTTTCAGTGCACCTGCTTGGCCCGCTCAGGAAAGGCCTCTCTTTAAGAATCCCCAAAACAGAGGAGTCCAGGGTCACTGGCTATTCTGGAAAAGTAAGGCCACTTTTTCCTCTCTCCAATATGCGATGTTTCCTGCTGAACCATTCTTTATAAATATCTATATAGCAGGAGACAAGTTATTATTTTTTTTGGTGGCAACTGTGCAGAAAGATTAAAGTTAATTCTGCCAAAATATAAAATATGTTAATCAAACGTTCATGTTGGCAGCATCATTAAAACTTAGCAGCATAGGGATCTGATTTTTAGACCTCTTTCTGCCACTGAAGCACAAAGTGCCTAAGTGATTTGCTCAAGATCACATGCTCGATTATGTACTCATCTTTTCATTAATCAAATTGGATTTCATGAGCTATTTCTCAGCAGTTTAATTAAAATTGGTCTGTAAGGAGTTTGAGATTACATTTTACAAAATCGTCGGTAACTAGAAGTGTCTATCTAGGCTATGACGCGAATAGTTACAGGCCCTCAAACGCTGTGAGCAGTGTATGTCTAACTGTGAGCCAGGTGTATGCATTGTTGATTACGTATTTATTTCAGAGAAGAGAAGTGAAATGTGACAAACAAAATAGACAAGAAGTATAAGGGCATAGATGTCTTTTTATGGAGAGACAGCAAAGCAAAGGATAAGAGTGTGGATTTGGAAACCAGCAACCTAGTCTGTCTTTGCCATTGGTTCTGTGATTTTGGGAGGTAAATGAAAAGCTCTGTGCCTCAGTTTCCCCACCTGTGCTGCGAGACTAGCAATACTCAGCGCTACCATCTCACAAGAACAGCTGGCTGTGCACTGAAGATATTCAATGTCTTCATCAAACTTGCGTCTCTGTCAATTGCATGTAGACTCCTTCTATCATTTGCCCAAGGGAAAGCAAAGTTGACTTATCCCCACAGGGTGTGGGCACAAGCGTAACACCATCCCAGCCTTCTCCCAGTGGCCAACACAAGCCTGCTGTCCTCGAGGTCCCGGGCACATGCTCATTCCACTGCAGCAGCGTAGCTGAGCAAATTTTGCCTATTTTGAAATAATTCGAGGCTCACATGAACTCACCATGCAAACCAGCGGATAACCATCCGAGGTACTCCGTTCCCAGCTGGAAGATAGTGCTGCTACAAATATTCACCGGATTTCAATCGCACTTTCTGTGTTGTCACATGCCCGGGGCATTTTCTGAGAGCCAAAGAGCTTCCACAGCGCAGAACCCGACAGCCTCTCGCGAGCCGACCCGGGCTGCCCGTTGCAGGCTCACGGTGCTGCAGGCGGCTCCCCGGGGCACCCTTGGCCAGCCGCCCCTGCCCAGCCGGGAGTCAGCTCAACCTCCGGCAGGGTGTAAGACAGGAAACGGCGCGGGGCGGGGGGGGTTATACCAATCTTTGCCCAATTATTCACAAGGGCTGCTTACTACAGCAGCTTCGAGGACTCTGTTTTCCGCCGTTGCTTTTACTCTCTTGGGTAAAAATCTCCGATCGCTAATTGCCTGCTGAATTTTAAGAAAGCGGGCAAGGGGCCTGCCTGAAATATCAAATTGCTTTGCATTTTGGTTTTTCTCTGGTTTCTCTTTACAGGTCACCCATTCAGCGACATATTAGCTATGTCCCAGAGTAGGCGAAACTCGCCTTCTGAAGTTTGCTTGCATTAAACAGCAAGCAAAAGTGCTGTATCTCATTATCCGCATAGGTGTCCATGCTACATCTTCTGCTTTGATTACATTCTGTGGCAGTAATTTTCACAGTTTTTCTGGTTTTCAATTGGCCATTTCCTAATTTAAAACAGAGCAATCAAAGGAAACACTTTCCCCATACGCAGCATAACATAAGATAAACTTTCCTATGGTTGCTGTGGAGAAGCAAACTCACAAGGCTTTCAGCTTCAACCTTTAGTGTAAACCAGACATCTGTTCCGAGTTGTGTCAGATCACAGGAAGGATAGCCCACAGCTTGGTTTACTCCAGACTAATTTAGGAAATCAGGACTCTCCCCATGGATTAGTCACTAACTTCTTGGGCAATGACAGGCCAGACACATTTGTCTCTGCAGCTCAGCGGTTTTCCCCTGTAAAACAAGGGTGACGGCTTTTCCCCGCCTCAGAAGGTGACTTGCGGCTGGAGGATCGAGCCCCGATACCAAGCCAAAACCTAAACTTTTCAGCCCATTCGTACATCTGCAGCCCTGATGTCAAAGTCCACCAGGAAAGGAAAGAAGAGGAAAAAGAAAAGGGAAAGCGCAGATGGGTCTAAAGATGGCTTTGAAGTACAGCCCAGGAGTGGAGATCAGGAAGTGAGAGCTGTAATTGCAGCTGGGTATCAGTTTCCTTTTTTATTTCGGGAGAGCCCACAGCATGGTGCAGCTTCTCTCTCTCCCTCAGAAAGCAGGCAGGAATAACACTCACCTCCGCAGGAGACCAGAAGGAGCTGTTAAATGGAAGGGGCCATAGAGACCAAACAACTCTTTGCATTTCTAATGCAGAGGCAAGTAGAAAGCATCATGAACACGTCTGAAATGACCGTTATTTCTTCTGGACCAGCAGGGAAAGCTAAAAACTATTTCTCATTTTGTTTCCTAAGGAAATTGCACTGTATTACTCGTGGGCTCTGCCCGAGTTCCTTGCAATAGGACCAGCTTCCAGCAAACTCAATAGAGAGGAGACGGCAGGTTCATGAAAACAGGTGGTCCGGCAGACGGAAGAGGTCCTGCCAATACCCCGCACAGCGAAAGGCTCCCAGATGAGCTCAAGCCATCAAGACGAGCCATGGGAGAAGGCGCACTCGAGGGAAGCTGCCAGTGCTACAGAGATGGTACTTTTGGCTTCAGGCTGAGGGCGGGTTTATTCCAAGCTGCCCCAAACCTGGCAATGCTGGGCCATCCGTGACACCCCCACGCTGTTCGTACCTCGCCGAGCTGGACGTTCAGCCGAACACACGGTGGGCGCAAGCGTGAAACTCAGACCTACGGGCCTTTGACCCGAGCCCTGATAAGGCTGCCCGTTACGGAGGCTGCCCTGGCCCGTCAGTAACAAGCTGCTGCCACAAGCAAACGTGTCGGAACAGGTTAATCGACATCCTGCTGTAACTTTAACACTGTTAGTCAACACTAAGCAAAGGTTTAAATTTTTTTCCTTCCTGAGATAAGCTGCAAAGCAGGGATCAGGGCTGCTGTGAGAAAACACGGACTCTTGGTATAGTGAAATAAACCTGTTCGTTCCAGTTAGAAAAGGTTTGTGAGCTGAACTCGGGGGCCAAGTTATCAGAGAAATGACTGCACCTTGAAGACCATTGCAAAGGGTTTAGGTTTTGGTATTTGCTAGGCATACCTTGAGTGTTTGGCCATTATAAATCTCTTCTTGTTTAGGAAAGAAATCTCATTTTGCATCATACTGTGCTTATCTTTTAGCAAAAGCGGGGGCAGGATGTGAATATGCTGGTGTTTGCAGACAGCAGTGGTGCAGTACAGCCCATCTCTTAGCTTCACAATGAAGAAAATGAGCTACAATTGTGAAATCATTGCCTAACAATTGATAAGGACAACCACTGCAATCCTCTTCCCTGCCTCTTCTTGGCCAGTGTCCCATTTACCACACATTACTGGATATATAGAAAAGAGAATGGCAATGTGGTTAAAGTACAAGCCACACACATAGAAGGCATAGATTATTTATCTCCACGTCTTGTCTGATTTCCCCTTTCACCATGGCCGAGTGACTCAGTCTTTGCAATTTGTTTTTTTCCTCCTTTCATGACTATATTTACCATCCTTCTGACAGCCCTCGAGTTCTCCCAAGGAATGGGGCTTTGTAAATAGGGCTGGGGGGAAGGAGCTGGAGAGACCTATCCCTTCAAAACAAAGCCACAGCAGGTACATTGAACAAGGCGCTGAAGGAAACTCTCTGAGCAGGCCCTTGCTTTGCAGAAGAATGAGGTTTCTCCTTGCCTTGTTTCAAATCAAGACAGCCACCCCCATTTCACCCGTCTTTTCAGGAACTGCCTATGGCACCACAAACACCTTGCAACATGACACGCCAGCTCCTGATGTCAGCCATCCCAAGAAAAGTCCAGCCCAGCACAAGACCAAAGAAACTTGCTTCAGACTTTCTTGCCCAGAAAGGAAGGGCGGATGTATATAGTTCCTCAGTCTTCAAAATCCATGTCTCTTGGGAACAGCAAGCCCATACACCCAGAAAAAGTCACTGTTGCCACTACCACAGAGGGATGCAATGACCATTTCTTCCCCATGAGAAGAAAAGCCAGTAGTAAACCAAATACTTTTATATATTAAGTATTAGATAAATACTGACATCATAAAGTGTTAAGTAATGGTACTTTTAACAATACAAAAAAAGTGTTATTACTTCCTATTTACATGGAAGTCACACACTCAGTGGCGATCATATATCTCACTAGTCAACTGCAGAAAAAACTAACAGTTCTGGTATAATTTTTACATGAGCTGTGTAACAGAGCCTGGGTCACTGAACTGTAGCTTCCTTGAACAGAGTTCAGTATTACAGCTAGCTAGGGCCAAACTCTACCCAACACCCCTATAAACATCATAACTCAGTTATTTCAGTGACTTGCTGACTCAGGAGTAATATAGAGAAACAAGTAAAGAGGATAGATTGTGTTTGAATTTAAATTTGCTGTTCAAAAGTGCATCACTGATGTATTACCAAGAGGAGATTTCAATTTGCAGAAGAAGTAATGTGCAATTCACAAGCAATTGCTGCTTCTGTAGAAACTTAAATTGTATTTTGTCCTAATGTCTTGGAATTTCTTAAGGGTAATGTGAATAGCTTCCAGTTCATCTTAACTCCTGGTTCTTCCAAATACATTTTATATTTCTAAGAGCAAGCAGTATATTTTCATTAACAGAAGGAAATATTCTGAACAGTAATCTGAGGGAACAGGAACTGCTGAGATAAACCACATCACCCACAGAAATCTCACCTGTATCACAGCTCAATAAAACACCAACATTTGGTCTTAATTTCCTGTAGAGAGGGAGGCATAACAGAACCCCAGTGAGGGATCTAAAAGAATGGGGAATGACCCCATAAAGATACCGCTTTTGGGCCACAGTTTTAAAATTAATGGCTATCTCAATAGACTTTTTGTGGCACTCAGCCCATGTGAGGGAGGTTTCCAAAGGCAGAGATCAATCCTCGTTGGACCCTAATGTAATTTCTGACACCCTATGCAAGCCTAAACAATACAACTGGCCCTTACGGAAATGTCAGGCTGTGTCCTTGCACGCCACAGGCAATTGCTTTCACGTATGTCGTTTCGTACTTTTTGATGCTGAGGTACAGTACTTTAGGTATAATCAAACAAATGATACCTACAGGTGAAAAAAACATTTTGAGGTGTTTTCACTGACTTTGGTCAAAACGTCAGCAGTAACAAGATGAAGAAACAAAAATTGCTCTAAACCATCCCTTAGGGTAGACTGGAGGAAAGTTACTGACATCACAGCAGCACCCTCTAGTGCTGCTGTCATTGGGATTTGCCAGCACTTCCTAGCTGAAATTCGGTATTTGGTGTCAGGATGCGACTTCACTTGTTCTAGAGTGGACAGTCCCTGAGGTCTCCATGCTGGCCAAAACCTGGCGTACAGGGCCCTGACTGCTGAGAGCCCTGTGCTCGTCACATCCCACAGGCTGAAGGGGGCCAGGCCCTGGCGTGGGCGGAAGCCACCATGGACTGACGAGCGGGCGTTAGTCCCCGTTAGTCTGTGCAAACGGCCAAATAGGCGTTCGAACTCATTGCAGGGCTGTGGTTTTGGGAAGGGGTTTCAACGAGGCGTTCCTTTTCCTCCACCTCCCTTACTTCATGGGGATACGGTTTATTCTGCAAACGCTTGCCTGGCTTGTGAAGGTCTCAGACAGGCGGTGCTAAAGGTTATCGAATGACGAGGTCTTTTTAGGGTACGTGCCTCAATGAAGGTTTCATTGGCACAGAGCTCACGATAAGGGCAGAATATCAACACCATCTTGTGAACAAAATGAGACCTACATGACTAAGGAGACAAATCCATCAGTACTAACAAATGCTTGAATAAAGAGCTGCAATTACATAGGATTCTTGTGCTGTGTTAACAGCACCTACAGCACAGCGCAATATCTCCCAAATGATGGGAATAAAGAGCAGTGCAAAGGCAGAGATTATTTTTTGATTGTTCAGTGGAAAAGAAATGAGACTACTCCCACAGATTTCAAATCATGTAGAGATGCAACCCCAAAAGTAACTACCGTCAGTCACAAAAAAATAGGTGCAGGAGGTCCAGGTCCATAAACCAGCTAAAAATTCATCTGCCACAGTCGTGAACATAAAATAAAAAGATGGAGGCAAGACTGAGTATTTCAAACATGGAGGGTGAGATATCATACTTGAGAAAGGAAAGGTTAGGTATGACTTTAAAAAAACACTTATTGCTCTCCTGAAGCCATGGAGTAGCTGCCGGGCAGCCAAGCCGCAATGACCACCCTTTCCACCTCACTCCCCGCAGCTGCAGAGAAAGCCCAGGAGGAATTAGTGTTGCCTCAAGTGCTATACACAAACACAGCCATTAACAACTCAGCCTTCATCCCCTCACACTGCTGTGTGTTATCCTTTGTGCCCGGGAAGCACGAATGCGAGATCCTACAAAATCAGACAGAAAGAAGTGCCAGGCAATGGTGAAATGTCTGCATCTGAGCCCAGCTGTGCTCAGAGCCAACTGGATCTTATGGTCAGAGCTGTAGCAGGTGTAGGGCAAGAGATCGTCATGTCCATTATACTGTTTCTGCCATGCTGTCTAAGATGTGGGTGCATTTAAGTCCCATAAGGTGCTTCTCTCTATCTTTAAGTACAGACCTACCTTTTATTATCTGGCTCTAATAATTCTGAGCACCTCACATGCAGTTCTCAGAATCTGCCTTTCTCCCAAGCGCCTCAAACGTGGCAATGCCACAGTTACAGTCACACTGGGTTGGTCACTTTACCATCTGACACCGCAACCAGATGAGGCAAAGATCCAAAACTCCCTAAAGGCAAACGCTGGCACTTAAAATAAATAAATAAATAAATAAATTTTTCCTACTTCACTATAGCTCTGCTCTAAGGCGGTAGGACAGGCATATTACACATCAGGAAACAACACCAATGAGATGCCAACACAGAAACACAAAATAGTATTTCTACACTTTTTTCTACGTGGGAACCTGCAGAAGCACAGTTAAGTCTATCAGGTCCCTAAACTATCATCCACGTAGATAACAGACAGATCAACGCACCTGAGGGAGTTACCTTAGTCTCTGCCAGTTCCTCCTCCTGCTGAGCCCTGCCAGCTGGAATCACCTTCATGTTACCCTATATGGTTCTCAGCCAAATAGCTTCCCCCTCATTCTTGTCCTGCAAGACATAGAGGGAGCAAGGAGATGGTATAAACTGTTACCGAGCATGCATTGGATTTGCTAGTCTGGTTTTTGTGGGGCTACCCAGTTCCTCACACTACCAAGCTTGTGAAAATAACATAGCAGCAAGAAACTGGAAGGTTCTGTTTCTCATTCATACATCTGACTTCATTAACTCATAAATTGTGACAATTCGCTATAAACTAATGAATGAACCACTAACTTGGGACATCATTCATTATCATAAAGCTATTTCCTGCCTGCTTAATTAAGCTCTGAGAATGCTCTAGCAGAAGGAAAGCAGAAGCAGACCCTCTTGGGAAGTGATAAATGCCAGAGGCTGAGGGGCATCCTGACAGCTTCAGCACAGATGAACACGCTGCGTTCTCTCCCTAGCAGGAATAAAGAGCCGCGGCCAGCCTGGGAGGCTGGAACAGGGAATTCAACTCTAGCAACTTCTTTGACTAGCAGAAATGTCTGTGGATCCAACAATCTAATTTCCACCAGCACTGCATAAAACCAGAGAAAAAGTTATTTTCCCCAGTGGGCCTAATTTTTGATCTAAAAACCAAGACTAATTTTATATGGAGTCACGCAGACATCAGCCTACCCTTCTTAAGCATTGACATAGCAGTTGCAGAACTGTCCACCGAATTGCAGTTTGGGTTATTAATCACATGGATGCCAAAAAATAGAACCACAAGAGAGTATTTTAAGCTAGACAGCAGAAACATTCAGGATATACCAAAACAAGAAACAACCATTTTCTGCTAGTACAGACACAGCCTGAAGCAACTGACTGGCGAGAACCATTCTTTCTCTTCTGCCCACTAAGTAGGGCAAAAAAACCCCCCTCCTTCCCCCCTTTGTATCGTATCAGCACTTAGCGTTCCCAGCCATGAACTACAGATATACAGCAGGAAGCTGTCCCTGTCTCAAAGACTTTACCTTCTTTCCACATCCTCTCTGGTTTGGCACTGAGACTTCAAGAATTGCATCTTATCTAAAAAACAAACATGAAGAATCTTTATTACAGGCATCTGTGCAAATACACAGGGCTTCTCATAACCAGTGAGCTTACTGCAGCCACGTTTCAGAAGCAAAATGGAAGGAAAATCTTAGCTCCCCAAGGCCCCTGCCCCGGGAGTGGTTAGCTAATTCCCTGCAGCTGAGCTAGGCTGGCCCTGAAAAACTCTCTGTAGATTAGGCAAATGATTTATCACCTTTCCTCATCCTTACGGCTCTAATTGATGCAGTATTTTAGGCCTCCTAGTCAGGTCTGTGTTTCTGCTACTTCTTTTGATGGTGCCGTCTATTTTGAAAGCTGAAGCTGACCTTCTGCCAAGCAATAGCAAGTATTTAAGGCCTTCTCAGCCAGTGAAAAACAAATTATGGAGAATTCAAGTCCAGCCCACGTTTAATTTGCTTTATTTACATATAAACTGCAGCTGGGAACAGAGGTGGTCAAACACCATCATGCCTGCTCCCTCCAGCCAATAGTATCCTGTTGCCCACATGTAATTTGGCCTTAAAAATGTGCTTGTAATTAGATATCAAAGCAGAAACCAAGCCCCTCTGTTTCTCACTGTAGATTCCTATTGCCAGGGTCTTGTCTAACCAAAACCAACTGTGACACGGGCTGACCTCCCTCTCTGCAAGAATAAAAATAACTTGGAAGATTATATGTATCAGTATTATGTGGTGGCATCCACCATAACAATATTATATATCATGTTCCCTTTACGATTCCTCTAAAGGTTTTGCTGTCTCTGCATCACTCCCTCTTCAATGGGTTACTGGGGAAAATGTTGCTTCTCATCAGCATTTTTCAAGTTCTTCAACTATAAGGAAAGCCACTAGAGCTTAAAATTTACCTTTGAACTTTTTTTATCATTGCATTGTCCACTTCATAAATTCTCTGCTATAGCGGCACAATCATATCTCTGAATAACACTGATAGGACAGAAGAAATTGTGAGACACGGTAATTTTACCTTTGGTAATACAGACATGCATATCCACCCCAGGGACATTTGTAAACGTACCTGTGAATAAATTCTTATACTCCCTGCACCGGTGGGAAGATATTGCAGTTCCAGGGGAGATACAAACTTTGTTCTCGCTGGTCTTGTGCTGCAGGAGACTTACACAGGATCCCACAGGGTTCCCAAATAGTCTTCAGCACTTTTGTAGGCTGGAGCAGTTTCCAGGCATTTATTGTTTAACCATCACTATACCTCATGGAGTACCTAAGTGTGGCTCCATTTTAACTTACGTGGAAATGGATCGGCTAACTGACCAATTTAAGGTCAGTGAAGGAGTCAGGTCTAAGAAGGTCTCAAAAATATTCACACCACCAGATCCCCTGTCCCAAAATGATGGTAGTAACGCTTCCTCACGTCACTGCATTTCTGCTAGCCTGTCTCTCCAATCCGTACTCTGACACCACTACGGAAATTGAACAGAAAGCTGCTGCTCATATGGAACAACTCCCCTGCCTTCCTTGTTGAAGGAAAGGTGACTTAAGAGACAAGCCTATTCCCAAACCAGTCGAAACCTCCAAGGGTTAGGTAAAAGACCTTGTATCACCAAAGAAAAAAGCCAAACAACTTCAGAAGCACGCTGGTGGTTTCCAGGCAGAAAGACTTGGTACTGTGTGCTCAGTTTAAGATTAAAAAAGAACATTTGATAAGGGATAAGCAAAAAAGCTAGGAAAAGGCTGAAATGTTTATAAAGTCAGAGTTTTGGCACCTAAATTTGGTGCTGAATAATGTCCTTTTCTGAATGGAATTTCTTTTATGAATGGAAAAGAAAAATTCTGATCCTTTGAGACTATACCCAGATTTTTTTAAACGCAAGTCAGTTCTGTACCCAAAAGGGTACAGAAAGGAAGCGATTCCAGCTAATCTGTGTATTAACGTCATGCTAAGTAAAACAACAAAATTCCTGGTTATGAAAGAAAAGTTATATTAATCCTTGAAGGTGCTCTTCAAATGAGTATTACAAATAAGAAAGCTAAAGCTAAACTATGACATTAGAAACTCTGAAATCTATTTTTTGTCATGGTCTAAATAGGAAAGCATAGTAAAAACATTGCTTTCCTGTTAAACTAGAAGCCTAAACTTCCTAGTCAGTACTTTTGGTTGGTTGGGTTGGTTATTTCAGCTTCCTAAAATGAACTGAAGAAAAAAAAATCAGTGAGACAGGCCTGCTGTAAAGACAGCTTTGTGCCAGTATTAGGGCTTATGTATTTGTGATCAAAGTAATAATTACTACACTTTCTGTAAAATCCCAGGAAAACACATAAGTGTTGAGTAGATTCAAAGAGTACGTGGTTCCATGGAAGTGCATCACATGCCTAAAAAGAAACAGCCCACAAGCAACAGAGCCTGAGAATCACAGGGGTGAGAATCCATACAAAACAGAAAAGGCTAAAAAAGAATTCCAGCATTTTTCCCCTCAAACTGAAAAAAATGAATTTAATACAAAGGGTGAATTACAGCCCTTGTGGATTTTTTGCAATTTGCTTTTTGCATTTCTCCCAGATGGGTATAAACAACTACCCAAGGTTCTTTCTAATTTTTCAGTCATGTTCACCATTGGAAACCCATGCCTTAATTCAACACTACAAATCAGAATAGCATACAAACGGTGGTAACTGAAAAACTTTAGAGTTCAAGCATTTATCGGGAACTAAACCTAAGCTATTAGTCTAATGCTGAAGCTAAATGTGTTGTGAGTGTTTCCCTGTGACATCAAAATCTCCAGTCTATGCTATTTTTGAAGGAACTACACCTTCATTATCAGAATAAACAGGCAGACATCCCCCCAATCCTTCCTTTCCTCTTGCTCTGAAGAACAAGAAAGAAATGACTGATCACATCAGAGCAGGCAGCAGGGTGTCTTCCAGAGAAAGGGAACATTAAAGTGGTGGCACATGCATTACTTTCATCACTGGGGGTCAGTCATGTGCATTTAGGGTGAAAAAAAGAAATTGTGATGGTCCTATACCACAATTGCTACAGAAGAGTATACTGAGATGAAGTCAGGCATTTGTAATGTTCATATAAAGCACCACTGCCCTGTCAAGTAGGGGTCATGTATAACATGATATAAGAATACAGTCTCCTTAATCCTGGAGGTATCACGGGTGCATGTGTCCTGCTACTAAGGCACATTTGGCCAGGGTGTTTAATAGTTTCAGCTGTACCCTGTGATTACTTATGCCAAGCACAAGCACACAGACATCGTTTCAGCACTACAGCATGCAGAACAATGGGAAAGAGGGGCTGCTGTGCACACTCCTTTACCCAGCTGTCCAGCTCCATTGTCAATATTGGAAAGCAAAGCTTGATTACAGGAAGACTCGGACAAATGTCCCTTGTCTAAAGAGCCTTCATTTTAAAGGGAAAAGAGGAACCATCTCTATGCAGTCAAGTGGTAGCAGCTGTCTCATTAGCTCTTCCAGTTTGGCATATCTTAAAGCATTCTAGCATTCTTTAGTCCTACCCAGCTCTGGGTAAAATATGGCCATTTGGCTTATAGGGTGATACTAGGTTATATGTGAGCATGTTATGCCTGACATCTGATTTTGCAAGACCTTTTCTGTCGCGGTGCACTGCATTGCCTGACTTACTAGATTCCTCCACGGTCTTGTAAGAAACATCTGTTAGTGTTACTTTCCCCCACCAGTCATACTTCTGTGCAAAACAGAAGCATACTATATGAACAATAGAGCACAAGGGTTTCCTGCATTATACAAGTGCCCAAGATGTCACACATTTTACAGAGAGAGAAAAAAACATCCACATGTATTTTGTATTTCCATGTGTATTCTAAAAACACGTATGCATCCTGACCTTTCATGCTTACTCATTATCAGAAGGACAACAAACTGAGAATGCAAAAAACTTTATTAGCATAAAAAGTACATATTCAATAATCAATACTCAGTTCCTTCACAGCATCTGGCATGTTTGATACATCTTTCTATATCTGCTACAGCTGGAGGAAGAAGGGGTTGTAAGATGTCAGAGGTTTAGGGTTAGAGGGGGGTTGTTGGTGGGTTTTTTGTTTCATGCTTTTTTAAAGTTATGTAAACAATTCAGAGTGAAACCTGTACAAGCAGAATATTAGCTATCATTTGTACACTTAAAAGTTAAATAAAAACCAATTTCAGCAATACAAAAAGCAATATAAAAAAAGTATTCAGATGCATGACAAATGCATCAGAAGAAAATGTAGAAGGACACAGGAAGTAAGTGAACGTGTTTTAAAAGTTAAATCATACTGGAAATTCTCTGTAAATATCTGTATGGCTCAACATGAAAAATATTATAAAATTATGTGGTTCCATAAGAGATCTGTACAGTTGCATCTATTTTAACTTCAGTAAACATGAATATATTAGAACAACAGCCTGATTAAAAAGAGTAAGAAAAGTTTACTCAAGTTTAACATTTCAAGCTGCCTATTTGATAGAGTAACTAGACAGAGGTAGATGTCCAATATTAGTGGCCAAGCTATTCTAGCAAGACCCTTTAGCTATCTTGTCAAGTTTTTACATTCAAAGACAACGTGAAATGGCTCATAGATGAAGGATGTCTTTCAAAAAGCCAGCCAGAAAACCTGTATTGCTGATGGAAGTAGTTTCAATTATACAGCTGAAAGTGAGGAGTATGTAAGAATAAATCATTTACCAGACCACTGTAAGGACACCACTGATCAAGCACTAGAGCTCATGCAGTTGTTTTAACAAAAGTGAAATTCATTTGTTAATTTCCTATGCTTATTTTAGAAGCTGAACCATTGCTGCCTATCTGGCTCATAACTAGTCAAAATAAGATTGCAGGGTACCACGGCGGCGGATATCACATGTCCAGCAATGGAAACCACCTCCCAATGAATTGGCATGGCGAATATTCACTTTAATTGTAGAAATGCCTGCAAGAAACATACATTGCATACTTTAAAATTAAAATATCAAATTCATGTGGTAAGCTTTGATCAGGACATTAGATAATGCTTTATCAGATCATATGGCTAGATGCAAGTACGGAAAGTATTTCCTACTCATTTGTTAAGAATTTCTTTTCCCAAATTCTAGGCAGAGAACAAGCTAGGAACATAGCTGGCTTGTTTATCCTAGTGATACTCTCAGGAATACACAGTGCCTGGAGCACAGCTGGTGTTTGATGTGCCAGTAATAAAAAGAAAAATTCAGTTTTTGCAGTATGTGAAGAATTAGCTGAAATTCTACTACAATACATGACCAGGGCACATTTACATAAATCTGTGTGAGCATTTATGGTTCAGACACTAAGTGTCTTTCAAGTGCCTTTCAAGAAAAGAAGCATTCAAAGTACAGAGCTCTGAGTCCCTCTTTCTCTGAAAGGGGAAAGAGGCTGTTACACTTACTACCTAGGTTAAGCTTCCTCCCACTTCTTTTCAGCTCTGATGTTTCAGCTGTGGCTCAGCATATACAAAGTCCTGACAGATAGACTAGGATCAGAAGTCTTTTCTGTTATGAAGTTTGCCTTTTTGCTTCTTGGTACTTTCAGGAGCAGCTCAGTAGAATCTATCATCTAGGTCAGCAATAGTTTTGTTCCCAGTAGACCCATCTCAGTCCTAGGAACGCACCGACTACAGGAGTTTATTTAGAACTCACACAGACTATGAAGTTCAAGTGTGAAAGATATGTCATGATTAGCATTAATGGCCTCAATTTTGAAATTACTTTCAAGCATTTATAAATCCTCAGCTCCTTGCTCATGCAGAGAATTGAAACAGCGTAAGTTTGAAAAGCTAAGTGATGCACTAAAGGTTGTACAGCCAGCCTTTAAAAGCAGATTAAAGCATTAGATTGCATGGTTCTCACCTGCAATCTGTCTCAGATTTGAGGGAAGCTTCAATAAGTGCATTCACATCCATGGCACCAACCCTTCTTCTAGGTTCACAGTTGCTATCTTCCACCTTTGGATCATTCTCTCCTTCCCATCATTTTTCTCCCTTTAAAGGAGTCTTTTGCTATTAGGGAGTATTATCTTTTACTCTGCAATACAATGATCCCTCACTTCACTTGACTTCTCATCTACCCACCAGTGTTCTTTCTACCTTGTCAACTTTTGCATCACCATGTACTTCTCCTGCAGCAATAGTCAGCTGGCTGTAGCACCAAGCAATCTGACTACCCTCCTACTAACCAACTATGAGCCACAAGTAGATCTATCTACATCCTTCCCTCCCAGAGTGATGGAAACAGTTGGATTAACTGCATAAATTCAGATTAAGTCCATATTATTTGTCTTTGGAGTTAACTGTGCATAATAAGACTTTCAGATTTTATTCAGTTACAGTTCTCCTGCCACTGCATATCTAAATGAATGCAACCCTATCATGAGGGTGATCTCACAGGACTGAGATTCTCCATAAATGAGCAGAAATACCTGGGTTAAGTGGCCTTAATTTGACAGTTTAAAGTGTAATGAGTTTGAAACTAGAAAAATCTGAAAGCATTTTGGCAGTGAGGGATAGACAGCTCTACATCACTCAGCAATATGCACGCTCAACCTCTCCAAGATGGATTTTGACCTCCAAACTGAACAGACAGTTTTACATTTTAAAAAGCTAATTCAAAAGCATGCTAGTAGTAACTTTAATTGCTACTCATATGTTTATTTGCTGCAAGCTGTAGGGAGCACAAGATGTAAGAAGCCCGTATGCATATGACTGAAGTATTCAGGAGAGAAATAACTAAATGATTCTTACTTGCTAATCCAATTGTTTTGAGTACCTTTTCCAGTGCTGGCTGCTTTGACTACTTTAAGTGAAACCTCCATTCATCCTGATTTGTATAGCTGGTATCAAGATAATTTTGTTTTAAGTATATGTTGAAATATGTTAGGACATACCCAGATTTTCAAACATCTTCTGAATTGATGTCTCATTGGCATCCACCATCACACGTTTCTCATCCAGCATTAGGACATTCATGGAGAGCCATTTAGAAGACATCCACAGTGGGTGATCTAAACACACGAGAATGAACCTTCTACTGCACCAATGCTGCCCCATATTAATACTCTTAAGAATACTCTTAGAATTCTTAGAAAAGAAAGAGCGAATATACCATCTGGGATGAGTGGCACTGGGGGGCGAATCACGGTCCAGCCTGCTTTCTTGAAGAGCTCAATCTGAAAGAGCAATTTAATTAGATTCTAAACAGGGTTCTTAAAGTATTATGTCCTCCAATCTATGCCACATTTTCTCAGGCTACTTCAATATACGTGACATTCCCTTCCCTCTGTTCACTACTCTTGCCCTCATTCAAGTTCCATCTACAACCCCAGTTTTCATACAAGCTTTTTTTTAAAACCTTTTCAAACTTTGCATACCACTAGCATTCGTTTCTACTGTTTTTACGTATGCTAGGTATACTAAGATATGTTAAAGACAAAAGGTAACCATGCAGTTTAGAGCCTGTAAAGTAAAAGATACTAGTAACAGTGCAAAAGTATTGAATTCTTTATTGTTGGTATTATTTCTTCCCATATGACTGTAAAAGCCATTGATATGAATTACACTGCCATTTATAGAAACAAAACCACCAAAAATACCACATAAAATTACATTTACATCATGCTTCATAAGAAACTTCATATGCAGTTTATTTAACAGAGGGAACAAAATAAAGGCACCCTAGGGATTAATTTGTGTCTCTAAGAATTACACAATTAAGTTAAAAATAAGAGGAGGGTAATTTGGCTAAGGAGAATTGACTTTTCCACTTGATTGTCTGGATACTTGGAAGAAGAGCTCTTTATTCAAGCGGTACCACGAGGTGGAGCTCCGATTCTGAAAACTCAATAACCAGCCTGGCCTGCCAGGGTTTTAAAGACAAGCCCCCTGTCACCCGCACTCCCCACCATTTCCTGGTCATCCAGAACTGCCAAGTCAGTTTTTGTGAAAGCAAGCTGCATCTATCTTTTCTATCTACACAGACAGCAGTTTTCCATGAAAAAAGTCCCAGCACATGGGTTTAACACAAGGAGACCAAGAGCCTCCTCTTGCAAGTAAGATTATGGAAGACGGGGAGGGAAGAGGGGAGGAAAAGACTATGATTGTTTCAAAAAATATATATATATTCTCATAATGGATATTACAAGAGGCAGTAATTCAATGGGACTATTTCCACTGAAGCCACTTGCTGTGAAGAGACTAACGTTGCTTCTAAGAGCTGTGCTGTGCACATGGTTCCATCATCTCTGCTGCACACAGCTCTATCCCACTGATTAAGTGTCAGCTCAGCTATTCCTATGTGGTTGTACAGCTCCCAAAATCATGGGGATCCTCACAAAAATTCTCAAGCACAAGTAACATGCCTATAACAGATGAGCTCTTACTCTCTGGAGGGCTTTCTGATCAGATTGCACTGTTTAGCAATATTAGCTTTTTCTCAGAGCGAAGTAGTAGGTTTTACATACTGAACCGTGTCTCTCCTTTCCTACTCTTCAAAAAGTATTTCTCGCACAGTTATTCAGAGCTGAATGCCTGAGCAATTACCGGCCTCCTGCTATTGGTACAGTTAACACCACCAAAGCAGAGACTTCCAAAATAAGAATAAAAAGAGGGATTATTCATCTGAACAGCAGAAAACCCTCAATGTCTCCTTGGATACAGTTAATATATTGAAGGAGTGGAAGTGTTCAGTGCAGTAGTATATCCTATGTACTTGCTTTGATACTACATTATTACAAAACAGATCTCTTCATCACATTTAAACCATGTACATAGGAAGAAACACACAAGACATCTGCCTAGCTTCACAATAAGAAAGCACAAAGAGCAGTAGCAGAAGATTGAGGGAGAGCAATGGTCATTGTACTGCTAAGAAAGTTCTAGAGTCAAGATGCAGATACATCTGTAAGGTCCTGAACAACTGCCTGAGTGCTATTTAAATTCAGTAATTTAATATTATTCAAGTGTATACAAAACAAACTCGTGGATTAGCAATTATCCAGCAGGGACCTAATCCAGCTGAGTCACTTTTAAACACAAAACACTTTCCCCTCTGCTCCACTCTTACCTGATGGCAGGGACGGTCTGGGTTAGACAGCACAAGATCAGGTCCAATGATATTAAAAGTGGCATCAATGTGCATAGGGTTAGGATCCTTAAAGGATATTATATGCACTCTGTAGTCTGGTGCAAGATGTCGCCTCATCCATTCAATGCCCATGTAATTTGTCACCTGGAAACAGGACAAAGTCAGTTTTACTATGCTAGAATATAAACTGCATCCAAGCTTAGTTTATCTAAGGTTTTATTTAAGTAAATATTTAAAGCCAAAATAATAGAAGTTTGTGCCTTTAGCTAACGTCTTAGCTGTAAGACAGTCTCATCCTGTATATCAGACATTCTACAAATAGCAACTTCTTTTGTCAACACTATCATTTTAATGCTGTTCAGGAATTTTAAAAGACATAAATACAAGTATCAATCATTCAGATAGATACCAAAACTGTTGGAATAAACTTCTGTTTACCTGGCTCCTTTGTACAAAGATATCTCTTCCAGCTCTAATGAAGTCAGCAGCATCAAAGCATGGCTCAAATTCAGTAGTTACAAATTTTCCCTGAGCAGCCAGTTTATGCCTGTCTTCAACAGAGCAGATCGGATAATCCTAGTTACAGAAAAAGGAGTAATAGCTTTAGGGTGGAGATGGTAAGGGAAAGTTTTCAAGTTATTTGCTACTGAAGAGTATTTTGAAATGAAGAAAATATGTTTATATTGATAGCTAGTATGTTCCTTGGAGGTGGTTTGGTTTACTTGTTACTAGAATAAAAAAAAGAAAGCATAAATGTGGAAGCTTAAGTAAAAGGTTTTAAGCACATTCAAGAATAGATGATGAGAGAAGAGCTAATAGTTACACCAAGAAGTTAACTGGCTCTTCAGAGCCACTGTCTCTGTAATATTCTGGCTTCTGGATCAAAAGTATTAATTACCAGTGGAGTTTAACTATCAGTCCTACAAATCGCTGCACAGTGACAGAAATACTGGTATGCAAGCTATTTCCTAACAAAGGTAGACTCCCTGCTTTTTTCACATTTTAGAACGGAGCAGTACTTCAAGCTAGAAGGTAGATCTCCAGGAAGTTAAATAGATTTTAGAATGAAACAATGCAATTAAGAACAAATGAGGTGGAAAAAACAGCACAATCAAAAGCTACTGGATAAGTAAGCATGCTTTAGAATAGGCTCTGGAAGTCTTCTAACACTGACAGATCACTCGAAGGTAATTTTGTTTAACAAAGACTTCTTTGCATCATTGATAAGATGTCACTGTTCCCAGAAAGTTATAATCATTCCACATCCAGTCTTCCTGCACTTATTGTAGATGCTTTTCCCAAGGTCCTAATGCATTTGGGGGCCTATAGGAAACTACCAAAATTGTCTGAGTCAAAATTATTACAAAAGAAAAAAAAAGAAAATGTTAACTTAAATATTTGGAAGGTAAATACTCACAGTTTAGATCCTCCACTTTCTTTTATGTAACTTTCAAAATACTAATCATCACACAAAACAAGGATTGAGTTTTTTTTTTTTTTCTGTGACAAAAATATATATTCTTTCCCACTTTCCTGATACACCCAGGAAATATGGACATTCTCAGGGAATCTCAATTCTTTAAAGTAATCTTTGTAATGTCTTTCTAGCATTCCTTCCTCTTTAGTAATGCTAAGTTACAGCCAGTAATCAAAACAATTCAAAGCAGACTTGAATTCAATAGGCACAACTTCCTGTTTCTTATTCCCTACTTGCACACGCTCAGTTTCACCTGGAAAGGCTACAGAAAATTTGCATACATTAGAAAAACCACAAATTTCAAGAGTTGCTTTGTTCCACACACCACCACCACCGCCACCCCCCCCCCCACCACAATTTTGTGAATCCCAGATATCAGGTTGAAACTATGGACAAAAGTCTGTGTAACCAGAACTGGTTCTGAAGCAAAATGAGAACAATACCTGATCATAGAGTTCATCTGCCATTGTGGGTTTAGGGGCAGTTGTCCACTTAGCACCACAGTTGAAATAATCTTTGATTATTCGTCTATACGCTCTGTACTCAAAGAACCGAGCACGCCAAGCCATAGGCGCTTCAATAATTTCATTTCCCACCACCAACAGGATGTCTCTTGGCATGGCAGCGTACATACCTGAAAGGAAAAAGGCCATTAACCTATGAGACAAATACGCTTTTCTCAGCTCTTTCAGCTTATTCGCTTTTCACCCTCCTTTTTACCATTACTTCTATCCAAAAGACTGGCAAAAAGCATCTTCACAAAAGTCAGGAAACCAGCGCATAATTTGAGGTCCTTACATTCTTCAGTAAGTTTTCAGAGTGACATTTTTTTATTCAAAATACATGCAACGTTTTGCTACAAAGCCTCGCTCGTAACAAGTTCACAGCTAGATGTAAGCCATCCACAATCTACAAGCCTCTACTTCATAATCCGGTTGATGGAAATGAACTAGACAAATGCTTATGAATTACTCGGACAACTTTAAAAGGTGATGAGACAGGTAGCAAGTTTTCCAAGTGGACCTCATTTCTTTATATGCCATCCTTTTAAAAAGTAATAGCACAGAAGAGGAATTTGATGGAACACAGAACTAGTGCAGGAAGCAGTCCATTAGACTTTTCATTACCATTACCTGTTCCCTAGTGAATTTGAATTCCACTAGAACAACTTAAGAACACATTTAACATGAAAGGAGCCTGGAGACTACGCCTGATGCAAAGCTGAGTATGAGCCAGTGTGCTCTCACTGCAAATAACCAAAGCCACATGGTGCCATACAAGGAGGAATGTGGCCAGTAGGTAGAGAGACTTTCAAGTTTCCTTGACACTAGTGAGGATCCTCCTGGAAAGCTGTTTCTAGTTTTGGCCTCCATAGTTTAAGATGGATCCAACTCTAGGATCCAACAAAGGGCTATCAAGACAGTCAGGGGGCCTTACAGCACGTGACCTGGGAGGAGAAGTGGAGGAACCTCAGCTTATTTCATGTGGCAAGTAGGGGACAAAGCAGTAACAGCCTGCAGCTACTTTCTGGGCCATTAAACATGGCAGATGAACACTTCTTGGTAGTGGCACTGACAACATAGCAAGGGAATCTGGCAACAGATGCTGGTGTGGGAAGTTCAGGTTAGGTATTAGGACAATGTCTTTCATTAGGATCTCCATGCAGCACTGAAACAGGTCAGCAAACCAGGTGGCAGAATCTCCATCCCTGGAGATTTTCCAAGTCATAGCTACACAAAGCCATCACTGACCTAATCTAGCACTGGCAATAATCCTGCTCCAAGCAAGAAGGTAGACTAGACAACATCCAAAATGTCTCAGACAAGAGCTAAACAGACAAGGCCTTCAACAATGGAAGAACATTTACCTGTAGACTCAAAATCAGGTGTTTTGTACTTCACAGACCAGTCAATTGGATCAGGCCTCTTGACAATTACACCTTCTCTTTTCAAGATATTGCACATCTCTTCAATTTCAGCAATAGCTTTTTTTAAATGGTCTTTGGGGAAGCTCTGGCCTCCAAATTTCTGATAAAATCCCCAATACTTTTCATATGTGTTGGCCTAAAACAAAAGGACAGATAAGTGACAAAGAATAAGCATCAGTTATTTTGGTAGAGTGAAATAGATGCATAAGACATTCTTAATGTCCAAAGTTTCTTCTTGTTCTTTCACTGACTTCCCATTGCTTTGTATGTGTTACGACCATAACATGTCGTAGTGTGCCTTATATTTGATTCCTGCAATATTTTGAAGAGTTGCTAAGAATTGTTTATGTCCTGCTGATTCTTCTAAAATAAAGGGGCAGGAGAGGACAAAAAAAAAAAAAGGAAGCGAGAAGCTTCAGTGCTTCAGATAAATGCTCAATTAGTCCTGGTTGAGAATCCCTATCCTGGTAGCACTCTGCTGTCTTTGTTTTTTGTCCTTACTACTTCTATTTATACACACCATTGGCAAGGTTTCACTCAGAGGTTTTATGATGTGCATGTGTCCAGTCATTAAACTTACATAAGTGCAGGTGTTAGACTAGTTGTGAATGCCTGATGTCTTCACAAATACTTACATACAGTAACAAAGTTAAGTTTCAACTGCATGTGCTAAGCAGGCTCATTCAACTGGTTCAGCTCATTCAAAGCTCATTCAGATGGCTTTGGTATCTGCTGACAGACTGTACATGTGGCATGATGCCCAAGAAAAAAGGTCCTCTGAGGAACAGCAGGAAAAAAGGAGGGAAAGCCATTCTGGAATGTGGAGAAGTACGTACACATTTCATTCCCACTTGCAAGTTCAGTTTGACTCTTAGATGGGATTTTCGGGATATTTCATTTCCTCATATTTTTGGATATAGATGGATTAGCTTATATTACTTGTTTCTATTGATGGGAATACTATTATAAATAATGTAATAAGTATTTCTAGAAGTCTCTTCCCCTCTTTAGCCATAGCCCTACAGAAAGTCTCATTATTTATCAAATCACAGATTAAAACCGAGAGACTACATTACACTTCAGTTAGTATTTAGTGGCTAATACTGCCAAGTGGCCATCAAAGACTTGGTCCTTATTACACCAGACCTATACAAACACACTAAACACAGCAAACCCTATAGACTCTGCTATTTAATAAGGCTAGCAGACATGTTTTGAAATGAAAAAACCTTGAGCTCATCTCCAAAATGCATACATCTGTAGTCACCTTGTTAAAACCTCACTTCTATACTGTGACAGTGGTGACATGAGGAATTCTAAAGCCATCCCAAGTACAGGTAACATGCCTCGTTGGCTAGAAGGGGCCATAGTTCAGGTACAGCAGCAGTCTAGAAAATGCACGAGATACTAAATTTACTTGTTTTAATTCAACCCTGACAAGTACAACATGTCCAGGCCTAAATCCTGTGCTCCTGAAATCCTGTGATAGTCTTCTCAAATTAAAAACTAATTCAAAATAATGTCTTAGTTCTCATGGTTAAGAAAATCCAGACACATCATCAAAACAAATGCTGCTGCTTCAGTTCAGTGTATCTTTGAAAGTACTTCAGATTTATAAGCTGTGAAACCAGCAGTTTTGATGGGTCTCTGCTAACACTAAGATGACAGAGGAGCAAGTGCGTATGGAGCCCTTCTGGAACAACAGCAGAAGGCGTCAGGAACAGGTGAGCAAGTGGTCAGGTCCCTTCTACCAGAGTCCTGCTCATTCAGGCAGCATGAATGACAGCAGTGGGATGCAGGAGAACCTGCCCTCCCAAACGTGAGGTTCTCTCCTCACACTGCAGTCCTAACTACCTTCCAGAAAGCAATGTTCTGGACAAAAACAATGCAATGATTTTCCTTTTGTGCTAGTACTGTCAGTGAGCCCCGAGCACGCAAGGCCAGTCATCTGAAGGCATGCCTGATCTCCTTTAACAATCCAGGCTATCCACTGTATTCTCTAGTATTTCTGGATATTTGCCCTCATGCTAAAGAGGTAAGACAGAAGAAAGAGAAAATTCAACCTTTTAGACATCCTTAACATTTATATAGAGAGCCCAGGCAAAGGTTCAGCATGGCCATCCTGCTCCTCCAGTACTGAAGCTTCTTCCCATCCTTCCTGAAGGAATTTATTCTTTTTCTCTAAGCAAGGTCTTGGGTAATTTGATCACCTCAGACTTGCCAGCTGTTGAGAAGTCACATGCAGATCATATGAAGTGCCTAGCATTCCTATGGAAGCCCGTTCTGCTAATGAGACAAATGTGCCCTATGGAGTAAAGCTAGTTATTTTCAGAGCCAGCCATGATGTATTTGAACATCATTAATTCCTAAGAGTTGCAGGTCGTCTCTTCACCAGGTGTCCTCTTGTACTGCCCTTTTTCAAACCTGAGAAATGACACTTGTGTTGCACTAATATGATGGCATAAACTTAAAGTTAAGACAGAGTAAGGGTTAACACCATAACACCACTCATATTCCCTACCTTCTGAATAACTGGGAAAAGGGTTATATGACTGGGACATCTATTTCATACCAATTCAGGGCTGAGATTTCAGGCCCCTTTGATCATATACATACAACTCATTTCAGACTGTTCAAAAAGTACCATGGCCAAGACACAGAAGAGTTTTAAATAGTCTCCTCAATGCACCGTATAGCCTGCTGTCTGAGAGTACCTGAGAAACTGTAGCAGCATTTAAGAAAAACCCTCTCTTTTCAGAAAGAAATTTAAGAGTGTGCTGTAAGGAAAAGATTGTCTCTAAGAAACAGCAGAATCTGTCCTTCTAGTTGCTACATTTTAAACATTTGTTGTGGAAAATAATTAACGTTATCAATGTTAATGTTCTCGAGATGTACCTAGTAATGACAGTTACTAAATTTAGTACATAAAAACAGAAATTCAGATCAAATTGCTTTTGCCTAATTCAGTAGCAAACACCCCTCCCACCTTCTCACTCAAGATATAGTGATCTGTGGTTACAATACTTCTTCACCAAAAATACATTATTATTCACAAAATATACTGGAAAACATTGCAGAGTACAAAGCTATAAAGCTCAACTGTTTGACTGTCAACTGCTTCAGAATAATACATCTGAACGGTGAGATTATTGACTAAATTGCTAATTCAAAAAAAGGGCATCTTCCTAATTAATGTAGTTGTTAACCTCCTAGTTAAGATTTCCCACGTTTCCCAATAGTGTATTTACCTCTACATAACCTACGCAGCCCATTTCAAGCTCCCAAAAGGATATGCAATGAAGTGTCAGCTCATTAATATTCATCAGATATGTAGGGCTCCCTATTCAATTCATTCCTTCCTCCTTCTTATGCCAAGCACATCATTCCTACATCAGAGCAAAAAGATTTGTGTATACCAAAACCACGTCTCAAAGTACAAGAGTGCTGAGTGCAGCCATACTTCCTGCACTTAAATTTTGTAAATAAACATGCGTACAATCTTAAAACACAACTTAGAAGTACCTCAAAGCAAGTATTTACCAAAACTGTTCTACTTTGAGATGTGTTTTTTAAAGCATCTCAGGTCCAAAGCCTCAATTTTTCTTTATACAACTCAAATTCACTAGTTTTAAACTGCAGTTTTTATAACCAATGACCCTGATTCATAGTTGGCAAAAGGCATACGATACATGTCAACCCTAGTATAGCTACATACATGGACAGCAGCAGGGACTTCTGGCTGTTGTATTACACTGGAGCAACACACACACGCCTTACCTTTCAGCCACATAGCAGAGATTTGACCAATAACTGAATCTATTAATATCTTTCAGTATTGGCAAGGTAGGATTTGGACTACCGTTTAGATTATTCAGCAATGCCTCCAGGTAAAGTTACTGTTACAGTTTCTACAGCATAATTTAAGACAAAAGCAGAGAAAACTAGAGGAAACCACATCTCAGCTGGCACGCTCTATTACTATTACCTGTTGTGGCCAATGTATTCTTTAGAATTGGCAGTTTACCTAAAGCAAGGCTAAAGCTTGCTTTAACCCCAAGTTGTAGGTATTTGAATTGCAGAGGTAATCCTATACTTTTACATTCCTCATTGAGCTTTTGATATTGCATGTAACAAAGTGAAGTTCTGACCTCATTCTATTAGTTATGGCTTAATAGGCACTAGAACCAGGCAAGCTGTATAGCATGTCACACTAAGTTAGACATTTGAGAGAGTATTTTTTCTGACATTAAAGAGAGCCCTTGGCCACTACTTGAGAATAGAATTTTGCCTCATTCAATGTAACAAAGCTAGAAAATTTTTTTCCTTGCTCTTTCCGTACATTCATTATGGCAGTTTTAGTACATAAATGCACATACATACACTTGTATATTAGAAATGCCAATCCTCATTCGATTCTTTTTCTGAAGCTGCTAGAGTATCTTTGGAGTGTCTGAAACAGGATTCCAGAGGTTGATAACTGAGCTCCAGCTTTCCAGGAGTAAATGCAAGTCATAACAAAGTCAGTGGTAAAGTTTTCATTGCGCTCACTGGGGCCAAGATATCATCTCAAATGTCCCAATGTAAGTCAAATGATTACTCTTCTATCTGGGGATTAGAACTACCAAGCTGCAGTAATTCATTCACACTCCTCCAAACAGTTTTGCCCAGAATCATAGCTCAGATTCTAAAGAAAAATATACAAATGTGAAAGGGGCTGGGGGAAGAGAAGCCTTCTCCACAAGTACATCCCAAACTTCCTCTAAACTACCATTTCCAGCACTTTAAGCATATTTTCAGTATCTTTGTTTGCCATTCCTTCAATGTCAGATCAGAAGAATTTCCTTTCTTTTTTAAACTGAGGTCTTCTGGTCAACTTTGTCAAGATACCCTTTAAAATTTTACTAAGGTCTCTTCAGCAGAAGTAGCGTGCCAGCTCATTTTGCTGTGATAGCCACGGATTACGTGCTGCCTTGGAAGCAGTACTGTACTGTGACACTGGAAGAGAACAATTCAAGATCATCCCTACAAATGCAGGTGACAACACATACTTAGCAACTTCAAAGTCCAGGTAAAGTACACAATAAAAATCTGGAGCAAGCCCATTGTTTGAGTATTCCCGTTTTAAAACACAACATTTCAGAGAACAAAAGAAATGTGGATTTATTTAGGTTGCTGTTGTAGTTTTAGGCACAGAAAAACTCTGAAAAACAGAGGAGTATGTATCTCCATACAATACTTCCTGTAGCACATGAGTTCCAGTGAGCTATTTAAGAGCCATTTAAACATAATGGTCCTGCTAGTCTACAGCTATAGAACTCGATCTTTCTCAGACTATTAAGTAGAAAGCTACACTTTTTTTCAAGCAGTAACCCTACTTAGTTTTGAGCCCAATTAAACTTTCATCAGTCCTACCAACCATCTCACATGCTACAGCGTGTACTTTGACAGCATCAGGGCTATATTACTAGAGCAGACTGTACATAATAGAGATTCTCTCTACTACAGACTTCCATTAAATCAGCTAATTCAGTTGAAAGTAGGAAGAAAAAGCATATCCCCCACCTACATGGCTATGCTGTAAAATTTCACAGAAGTAAACAACTACTTTGAAAGAAGAATCCTCAAGCATAAACACCACACCTTGTGCACTGTAAAGCTTAAGCAAATTTTATATATAGAACCCACATTATTTCCTATTTAAGGTTATTTTTATTGTTTACCTTAACCTCCACAGAAAAAGGTGGGACACAAGCATTTTCAGCTCTTCCCACAATGACCTCTTCCAGTGGGTCCCATTCATTGTATGAGCAAACAGGACAGTCCTTAGGCACAGGGCTAGTAGCCTTGTTGTCATCAGCAGCACAGGGGTTCTGGGAGGCTGTAGCTGCCTGGGTGCTCCAGAAAGATCGCTGCACCCATCCTGTAAAGACTCTTCCAAGCTTAAAATAAAAATAAGAATGAAAATTATGTTTCCCTTACAAAAGGCAAAAAGCAACGGTTCAGTCCACAAGTGCCCTACACCATAATCCCAAAGCAACGTACGTTATTTGGAGCATTAACAGAAACACAGTTTGTTACAGCCATTCTAATTTATTCACAGCCTACTAGATGCTTAAGGGACAATTCGCCCCTTAAAACGCACTCAGTTTAGGAGAATAACGACATAGGAGCACAGCATTGACAGCGGCGACTGGAGTCACCGAACTCTGTGCCGCTGAACTGGGAGGATGCACGGGTGAGCCTCAGCCGAGGAAGCCCGTTGCCATCCCGCTCACCACCGCCCGCAGCGCGCCCGTACGCCCGCACCCGCCGGAGCATCCTCAACCCCCGCCCCTCCGAGCCCGGCGGCGGATCTGCGCGGCACCAACCCGCGAGCCGATGTAATGCGCCGCTTCGGCTCCGCGGCTGCCCCCGCGCAAACACCGCACCCGCAGCATCCCTGCGGCAGCAGCGCAGCTGCGCCCTCCCCCCGGCCCGCCGCCTTTATGGCGGCCCGCCACGCCCCCGCCGCCGCCCATTGGCCGAGGGGGCGCGGAGCGGCGCGGAGCCGCAGCGGGGGCGGCGGCCGCTTGCCCGTGCGGGGCTGCTGATGGGCGGCGGCGGCGCCCCGGTCCCGGTCCCCAGCCCCGGCCCTCAGCCCCAGCCCCGGCCCCGGCGGGAGGGGCCCGCCCGGCGGCGCGGCACCCCGCGCTGCGGCACCCCCGCGCTGGCGGCCTAGGGGTAACGGGGCGCCCCCCGCCAGTCGGGGCGAGCGAGCAGCTGGAGCGATCGAGCCCCAGGGCGGGCCCTGGGAGGCGCAGCCGAGCTGGGTGAGGCATCTGCAAAGCTGCCTGAGGGCTTCTTTCAACACGCCGGGATTTCATTTCCACAAACGGCTCTTCAGCAGCAATTTGACTTGGAAGATTTCCAGTCAGGTTTAAAATCCTTCTCTAAAAAGCGTGCCGAAGTGCATCATTCAGTTATTTTTAGTGATCAAATATGCATGTTCTTCATTAAACCTGTAGTAGACGAGTCCAATTTTACCAAAACTTCCAATAATTCAGATGTTAAGAATTCAGATTTTTAGACTACAACCTATAGATTTTGTGATTCACCTGAAAATACTATTTTCTAATTACTGAAGGGGTGTTTCAAGAATATCCCAAACACACAATTTCAAATTCTGGCTTTTCAAAATGTGTATTGTGATATGATGAAAAGTCATCTTAAAATGAAAACCTAAAATGGTTAGCTCCTAGTAGACCTACACTTATTTTCCCCTGCAAAATCTCTCCATGATAAAACCAACAGAAGTATCTTCAAAAATACTTCTACCTCAACAGAACTGCAGCCTACAACGAGAAATGTTTGCTACCAGCTCTACTCATATTTAGTATATCCCCCTTAGCCCGATACATTATTCTGCATTTTCTCAACTTTGCATACAAGTTCACTTTTAAATCATTTAATTTTGCCGTACAAAAGTAAAAAGCAGACATAGCAAAAATTAGTTTTGCCTGAGTTACTCTCTTTAAAGTTGTAAAAACCTGCACCTTTCTTTCAACCTTATTCTTTTCGGTTCTGCCTTCATCACCCATGCAGTGCCTCACGTTTCTTCAGTCTTGTTCAATGCTCCTTCAGGCTATGCTTCGTTATCCAGAGCTAGTACAGTGGGGCATGGCTGTGAACAGACATGATATTTAACATTATTTCTATATGTAAGATCGCGGGTAGTGCTACTGAACTCAGCAGGCATATCTATAGCAGGAAAAAGGTAAACATCACTAGTGTTAATGTATATTAAAACATAAGCTATGCTTTTAGAATACAGCAAATCAGCTACGGTTTTAAAACACCTTAGATATATGAGTAAGCAGGTTTTGCTCTATTGGGTAATTATTCATTCAGCAGTTTGCCTTCTTGGCACAGGTAAACATTACACCTTCCCAAGAAAAATAGGACAGTGCGAGTTCTCTCTTCATCAATTTACATACTTCTCAGAGCAACGTTAATTATTTTAGTTGGTATGATATCAAGCATGCTTTGCCATTCCATATGACTGCAGAACTTTTTCATAACTCACTCATCTTAGTTCGTTAGGACTCATTTGCAACACAGTTGCCTGAAACACTGTTCTTGTATCGAAAAGGATACAAGGATATTCTTTTTAGTTTCAAAAAGGAATTTTCTTGATGCTGCTTAATTCCTAGTTACCAATTTTTGTCATCTATTTAATTAAAAAAATCTCTTATGTTTATGCTAGTTCTGCTCAAATGCTTGTTATTTGATTCAGCTGATTTTGCTAAGGTCACTCTACTCACATTGACCTTCTAAAAAAATTAATGATTGGCTTGTGGCTAAATCCAAAGGTCTTGCTTCTTTTTCTGTCCCTCTCGACTTATCAGCTACTTTTGGACCTTTGGATCATTCTTTATCAACTCGGTTTACATAGTTTTTCTGACTCTGCACAATACTTCTTTTTTTACTTACCACATATGTTTGATGCTTTATAGGGTCCCTAAAATTGTCCTCGCCATCATTACAATGAGCTTTGTGCTGAACACTCCACCATTTATTTATTTTCCTGCTGGACTGCATTTTTTCTGTTCACATTTTTTTCAGTGAAAACATTCTTTCCATATCTCAAAGTTCTGCTTCTTCCTTTCTTAGGTGTAGTTCCTCCTGGACATAAGCCAATCTTCATTTAAGTACAATCAAAACAGAAATTCTTTCCTTTTCCTAACTGACACATTTATGGTCTAACCTTGAAACCTTTACTCATGGTAAATAGCATTTTCCTTCCAGCCTTCACTGAGTACCAGCCGTTAGACCCCCAGATTGCCCTCACATGGTCCTTGAGACCTGCAATGCTATCAATGCACTAACCATCTAAAATGCACCATAGTGGTGTCCCTACACTTCTTTCATCACTTGACCGTCTTCTGGGTCACTTGAAAAAAATCTCATTTGTCTCCTTAAAGTAGTCACTTACTTATATTTCTCTGCTTACATCTTTTTATTCCTTAACACCCCATACAGACTTCATACAGTTCGCATTGATGGTGTATGGAAGTGTCATTCCTCACAGTTCACTCTTTGGCATCAAAACAAGAGTCCTCTTGCTTTTTGTATACTAGGTAGTTCTTTATGTCTTCTTCTTCCTCTTCTACAAGAAGGGCTTGATCTACCAATGTACGTTTTAACAGTGACATAAATCATGGAGCACAACACCAGTAATGATTATTCAAATGTAAATAAAGCCAAGTTCATTCATTCAAATACAAGAAAGTTACCTAAACATGTGGTTCACTACACAGGTGCTGAGCTCTTTGGATCAAAAAATCTTATTATAAAGATCACATCATTAATGTTATTACACACAATTGCTAGAATTATTATGAAACCTTGAAAGCTCAGCTCACTACCCAAAAGCTTGCCAATTATTTTCAAAATTATGTGCTGATCTAGTAAAGATATTTTCTTCCACTGCAAACCTCACCTCAGTATGGAATTTTAACTTGAAACAGGAACAGGAACTTCACATTCCTATTGCTGAGATCTGGCCTATAAAGATTAACTAGCAAGTTGGTTTTGGTTTGTTTTTTTTTTTTTTTTTATGGGGCTCTATGCATTTTTTCTAATATTCTATCCATCATTTTTTAATACCATAAGGTGCCTTGCAGGCTTATATAAAACAATCTCATTCTGATAACTAGGTAATCCATTTAAAGCAATGTGGTTCCAGTTAACAAAGAACAACATTCTGGCCCAAGAGCATGACAGAATAAGATATTAAGTAGTAAAATTCTAGTTTAAAACCACAGAATTAGAAAAAGCAACAGGAGACATGCAGTAGAGAGAAGTTATCCTTGGCAACAAGACCAGTGTTAGTGAAGATCAAAGTATAAACTCAGCTATGTTTTAGGACGGTATCTGGTCTCAGTCTCACGTATCTTTTTCTCTAACACATATCTATTAGAGACACAGAAGTCTCAAAGGATTATACTGCTGTTTAAACGTGAATTTCTATTTGTTTTGAGGTCCTGCCTTTCAGAACAGATGTTGTTTAGATTTGTAATGTGGGATAGCAACATGCCTGAAGCACTTGGGGGACATGATGTTTAAGGTTAAGGAACAGCTTACCCTTTCTTACCAGTATTTCTGCTATTTTACTGATTAAAGCGATTGAGTATAAGATATCTGGTGTGAGCTGGTCTGAACATTTACATATATTCAACAGTTTTTACTTATGCTTACTTTTACTTTACTTACAGAAACTTACTCTGTTCAACAATACAATTGTGAGAGACTTTAGTTCCTTCTGGTGCCTTGTCAAGGATACTGCTTGCTAAATTCCAACAGTCTACACCCACAAGAAGAGAATTTGGCACAGCAAATCTTATCTGTTAGCTATCAAGAACAACATAGAAGAATCTAGTATGCTTCTTAGAAAGCAAGTTTCAAAATTCCTGAAGTTCAGAAGTCTGGACTGTTCCAGTTGGGAAGAATAAATGCACCTCAAAATATTAAAATGACATTTTTTTTCTCCTTTAACCTCATAATTTTGTTGTCAACTCTGAACTCTAAAAACAGTCAAAATATTTTGTTACACATATTTAAAACAATTTCTTTAACATATTTTACTGTAACTTGTGACCTATAATAAGAGCTGAAGATCAATGTACTATTTTCAGTCCTTTGAAAGATATTTCAATTTTAATTAAATAATATAATATCTTGCTTTATCATTCTTCACACTCGAAAGAAAGATATAATTAGATTTAATCCCTTATCCAACCAAACAAGCTACATATGTAAAATGGCAGGAAATTCTTTCTCCCTAATCCCAGCTTCACCAAACCCGATTTAAACTTGCCAACAAACTCTACACGGCTTCTGCCTATTTTATCTTTTATAGTTATTGAAGGACAAATCCTGTAGTTTTCCCCAAATACCAATTCTGGGTACTTTTTGGAAAATTTTCTGTTCTTCCTTGTCAGGACATCTTCACTGTGTGACATGCTGAAGTGCCAAATTCTCCATCAGGCTGAAAGCAATCTGCTACAACGGAGTTTTGACTACAGAATGAAATACTTACTCCTGAGTACAGGAACTGATTTCCTCTCTTTTTGTACAATTCATATGGTAAATGATAAATCATAATCATAAATTGGATGGTATTTACCATAATCAGAGATCAGAATTCATAAGGAATCTCCATTATGTGGATACACTGGCATCTAATAGCTCTGCAACCTTTCTGCTAGTTAGGGCACTTAAGAGGTCTTTTTATTCCCATCCATCTAGCAATTATCACGAAACTTGTAGGAACCTAATACCATTGAGACCTATGACCCTTTCTGAAACTTGTCTGAAAGTAGCCAACAGGTTCAAATTACAGGGAGGGGAACGAAAGAACAGACACAGGCATATATGCACATACACAACCCACAGTCATATAACCTTATGTTCTTAGGAAGCAAGACTAAAACCTTTCTTGTCTTTAAGAAATCAAAAGATAAAAAGAATTCTCCTGTTTGAAAGCAGATGACTTATGTAGATGTTTCCTATATGAACCTTAGGTAGCAAGAGATCAAAATTTTGTAAGATTGTTAGCACACTGGTATGATTCAATTCTTAGTGTATTATTTTATTTTATTTATGCAAACACTGCTCTTTATAGCTTTCTGTTAAAACACATTTAAAATTTTACTGCAAAATGCAATCAAATCACATATATAATCAAAATGCATTTCAACATATGTAATTCAAAAGAACATATCAATATTAGTATGTATTGCACTAAATTTCAAGCATGTCTGATAATTTAGGAAATAATTTAACTCCTTTTTTGGGAACCAGGTAGCTGGAATACTAGAAGGATGTAGGGAAACATAGTTATGTATCCCCACCCAAAACAAAGCCCAGTAACTGAGCAAGAAAACAGTACAGGTAGTAGAGGTGCATATACGTGAAGGGCAGGACACTGGCCAGCAAGGAGATAGAAGTTGCAACTGAAATAGCAAACACAATGACAGAACTTTGGTGAGATAATCGTTAGACAAAATTTTTGGCTTAAAAGTAGTTAAAAAAAATGTTTGGAACTTTGAGCAAATAAAATAGTCCTTGTTGACTGAATCCACCTGATTTCAGGAAGATAGGGCTTTCCACTGTCCTTCTGGCTACTGACAAATCACATTACATCATAGAAATTACTGATTTAATAATTAATTTATTTTCCTAACAGCTTGCAGAAATCCACATTCTGACCAGCTACACTGTATGTGCACATAAACATGCGTACCAACATACATACAAATATCTGTTTTAATTTTAGATGTCGTGTTTCTATTATAGAAAGGTGACAGAGCTGAAGAAAGTTCTAGGAAGGCAAAGGATTTGGTGATCATAATCCATGACATTTTACACTCTGTCATTTCCAGCGGCAGTGCAGTGCTGACTACTGAAAAACACAGGAGGTTCATGCAGCAAAAGGCACATCACTTGGTAGGATAGATTTCATTCAGACCAGTATTTCCATGTATACAGTAACATGATCTGCCAACATTTTCTAGGGTCAGTATTGTGACAATATTTTCTGTCAGGGCTGCCAAGTGAACTTCATGGCTCTAGGATATTTGAAATCTCTTGAATCTCAAATATATGGTCTTGCAACATAGCCTGTTGTACATTAGCATTTAAGATTTGAAAATTGCTTCACATCTTTCTTGAAGCATGTTTACAGAAATTATTAATATAACTTTGCTGTGCCCCTGAAATAACAACTGCATCCGGTTTTCTTCTCGCTCCCACTGGAGTTAACATGGCAGCCATATCACATTATACATCTGAACAAGTTTCAAAAATTCTGGTTCCTTTAACCATTGTGTGAGTGGCAACTGCAAGTAAGCTACTGGCCTCCTGATGTGAAGGGTTTTGCATTATTTTTGTGGCAATACTTAGCATTTGTTCCACTTGTTTTCTTTCTTGGAAGAGACAGGAAGCCTTGGCTCTCCAATAGCCTCTTACCCATCCCAAGCTTCCAGGAGAGGACAGCCCAACACACCAAAGTTATTAGACCTCTAGTTACTTTAGGGAGAATGCTACAAAAACCAGCTTTCCTCTGCTTCTCCTTTCTACACTGAACCACAGAATGCCTTGAAGAGACTCCCTGACAAGAGGAATAAGCCACAGAACCTCAGTCACTCTGTGCAGTTTCTTGAGCTTTTGAATATTCCCTTTGACGGACAAGCAATTAGTCAGTTACTATTTTCTAGCCTATGCATGCAGTTTATTCCTGTGAAAGAGGCTGGAGTACCCTTAGACTAAACTAGATGGCAGATTTTGTCTGTTCAGTTTGCTACTGCTCAGCAAATAAGGCTGTGAGAATAAAGCCTCTTTTTCTCCCCTCCCCTTTTCTAAGAAAACACAGTTCTTTGATAAGCACATTCCATCACTTGATGCTGTTGTTGGCAGCATCTATGAATGTTGCTCATACTGTAATGCCTCTGAAAAGTTTGCTGAGTATAAGCTTGCCTTGATGGTAGGATAGTAACAAATCATACAAGTAGGGTTTGATTTGAGTGTCTCCTTCAAAGGATTTCATGAATTCATTGCGAGTTTTATGCTGCATCTGATTTAAGCCTGAAGTTAGTGGGTAAAAAACAACACTGGATTTGGACACATGGATGTCATTTACTCTTCCATCATGAATAAAAAAAATGGCAAAGTCAAAATTTGGTGGAAAGGAGTAATTTTAAATTCTGCTGAGGTCAAGGCTCAGCTAAGCTTTCTGCTTAATCCTTACACTTTCATCTCCCCTTGGCCACTTCAGTTCTTGAGAGATAACAAGCCCTCAGCAGAGAGGAGAAAGCAAGTAGCTTGCTTGCAATGACTGCGAAACCTGTACTAACCTAACTATCTGAACACTGAACTAACTTCTGCTGGCATAGCTCTGGAATGAGTTTGGCTGTGTATCTGTAATGAACTAACAGAATTCAAAATCTATTTATGGGATGGAAACATTTTCTCAACTCCATGAAAGAGAATTGAGCAAGGCTCCCTTTGGAGTTTCTCTGTTAGGAGATGGGATAATTCCTGAGCTTTGACAGCTCCCTTTCCTGATCTTGAAGAGCACATCTGTTCTGATGAATCCCAACCATGTCCATCGAAGGAAGATGAAGATGGGCTCAATGCCAGGAATCTAGTTACCATCCAACACCAGGAATCTCTCGCATGTCGCTGTAGAATATTACAATTTTGTTCCTAGAGTTTCATACCAGTTGCTTCTAACACCTCTGCAACAGAAAGATGAGTCTCACCATGATTCAGACAGCTTCACCTAGAATTTCTTTAGCCAGTCATAAATGAGCAGAGAGCTAAGTCTAAGCTCACTACTCAATACAAAGTAGCTTAAGATTTTTAACTTCAATAGCCTAGAAACAAACACAGTATTGTAAGGAGATTTGGTGGGCAATTTTCTAGCAAAACAAGTTCTTAGTTGCAAAATGCCAATTTCTTGAAATGGAAAGGTTTCATTAGGAGGTTTTAGATCCAATAAATTTAGGCAGAACAGAGGAAAGGTTCCCTTTCCTTCTTCCACTTTCTGCTCCAGTTTTCCATGCAGGCTGCTGGGAAGACAGACACTCACAGTCTGCTATATGTATGCTACAAGCCTTCTGGCTTTGCAGTAAAATGGTTAGATCTCCAACTAGAGCTACTAGAGGCTTTTGAAGACCAGGTCCCCTCTCAAGATACCATATATGCTTCTAACTAGTGGGCTAAACTACTGAGTTATGATATACAGGATGGAGTAGCTAAGATCAATCATTATTAATTGCATACATAGTAATAGTATTGTCATTTCATGCTACCCTACTAACACACCTCTCATCTTCTGTGGAGTGTAGCAGATCTCCTGTATGTCTACACTATTAGATATCTATATGTGCAGCATACAAATCTGGACTATCTATATGGTTTTGTCTAACGAGTCATGGCATGTTTATTCACAGCAGGTTGCACCTTTTTTATCTTTTAAAAGCAATGTCATTAACATAAAGGAACGTAAAAGAGCTTGTGACAGAGTGCAGCAAAGTAAAGCCACCCTGTAACATCTGGACTTCTTGCTTTTTGGAGGGACCTGGGTAATCCATTAGACAAAACTTTCTTGAAAATTCCAGGGTCACAGGCATGGTTCATTCACTTTGAAGGAGACTTTTTTGGAGGTTGGTGATTGCAAAATATTTCAGTGAACGGAGGTGTCAAATCAGCTGCAGATTGGACCAGCAAGTCAGCTCACCTAGCTGGCCTATTAGAAAGCCTGATGCTTTACAAATTTGTAAGCATCATCTCTCAGAAGTGGGGAAAGATCTGGAAAAACACTAATAGACTGCTGATGTTAGCACAGTTTAAGTGGTGCCAGAGCACATATTTCACTGACCTTCATCTCCTGAACCTCTGCCAGACAGGGAGGACAAAAATGGAATAGCTTGAACTCTGCCATGAGTAGGTTCAGTGATTTATCTCTCCATAGACTATGAACTTGGTTATTTACAAAAAATATTTTGCCTGGTTAATAGACACCTTGCACCCCTTCCCAAGTGGGAAGGGAACAGAAGGAGAATTTGAGATGTAGCATGTAGGGAAGGGAGATCAAGCTGTTGCTTATTATCTCCTCATTCCCTCCTTTGCATCAGTCTTCATGTTGGTATTAATATGACCCCTTGATGAGACAGTTCAGTGAGTCAGCAGAGAACTTGCCCAGCAAAATACAGTTTTCTGCTGGCTTAGTGAGCTGACTTCATCACTGAAGTGTCAGAAGAGCACCAGAGCTGGAGCAAGGGAGGCAGTGGAGCTAGCAGGCCACATAAGGAGGAGAGGGAAACAGAATCACCCCTTTTGGCAGCACCAATGAATTAGATCAGGTCAGCCTGTCTCATCTGATTGCAACCTTACAGAAACACTGTGGTAATAAAGCAAATAAACTTTTAATAGCAACTGTAGTAGCTGTGAATTTGAAAATGGGACAGAAAGGCATTTGAAACTGGAAACTGAAGATTGAACACTTCAATTTAGCAATCCTGAAAAATACCCAGTTGGAGCTTTCAGTGGGAAGGGTCAGGTGAAACAGGTAAGAAAAGAACAAACCCAGCTGACCTGTTACACAGGTTCACTGAAGCCACAAGTCATCCACTCCGAATCCCATCTCTCTGCCATTCATCAGTAATTAGGTAAGTGTTGTTTTGCGGTATGTTTATTGTCACTTGAGCTAGCTAGAATGGAGCATGCTGCCTTGTACCATTATAGTGAGGTCTTCCATCAAACCATAAAAAAATAGAAAATGGAAGAGGAAAAGAGAGGAGGCTGTCTGCACAGAAGATGCTGCAGCCTGGAGCATCCTATGTTTAGCCAGCATAAGGGGTGCTGGGCTTTCCCATGCTCTCTGTCCACTTACCTTCCACTTAACTGACAGCTCAGTGAGCTCGAATCCCAATTTAATACAAACTTCCAGTTACTTGTTACCCTCTGGTGACATCTCGTGGATCAAAGCAAGATACCCCTGCCTGCTGACAAACCCTGCAAAGCCTCGAGTGTCTATACCTGTGGAGTGGAAGTCTCTTTCCCAAGTCTAAGGACCTCTATAGCATCTAACAAGGTTTAGCTTTTCTTTATTTTTTCCTTCCTTTCCTGCTATGAGGATAGTGCAAATGAGCACTGTAGCAACAAGCCCCCTACAAAGAACTGAAAATAGAGGTAAGCAGGAAAAAAGCAAATGAGACAGTAGATCACAGAAACTGAGAAAAGAGGAGAGTAGTGAATAAAAGTAAAGAAATACACATTTCTATTAATAAAACAGATTCTAATGTCTAAAGCTGAGTATAAGCAAGTGTTGAGCAATTAGGATTTCATAGCTGAAGCCAAGGGCAATCTAGGTACTGCTTGCCACAGTGGCAGAAGCAAGCAAATAATCAGCACCACATAATCATATCTCATTGTACCCTGCAGATATTAAGCAACTAACCCTCCTAGTATGCCTGTGCACCATTCACAGGGGCTGGAACTAAAGATTCAGCTCAGATTCAAGTTGTGACAGTAAGAAATGGAAAAATTAGTAATATTTTGCTAAAAATATTAATTGATTTTGGATGGTTAATTTTGGAGCCTCCATTTCCAAATACTTAGGCATTCATTATATAAGTTAAGTTTATATATAACTTTATTATAGAAGTTAATTATATAAGTTTAAATTATAGCCTCATAATGTAGGAAAAAATCACTTCTACATAACAAGAAATACAGTCCCTTATGCCCTCTACAGGCACTTTGAAATTCGATCCATCCCCCATGGAAGACATTGATGCAGAGAAAAGAAAGAGTTCCACAAATGTCAGCTATCGTGGAGCTATAGTAGAAAGGTATCTGTTTTTCAAGTGCCTCCACAAAGCATTAGGAGACTGAAAGCTAGAAATGAAGAGACTACGGAAGTGGAGCATACATGGGAAGTCATAAACTCATTAACTGAGCACCCACTGAAACCACAGTGAGCAGCTGCGAGCAGCATCTTTTCGACACACAGCCTATGGCTGCGCAGGCTCTGAAGGGGTGCTTGGGCAGTGCCAAACATTGGCGAGAGGCCTTCTGCAGAGCCAGCTCCTGTGGGCAACATCCAGCACAGGACAGCACTGCCGACTGCCCACGGGGCCAAGCCCTTGACCAGTTTCCAGCACAGGCTCAAGCACATATGCCTCTTGTAACACTGAACAAGTGTCAACCTGTCACAGGAAGCTCCATCAGCTCTCTCCAAAAAATCTGCATTTAGAGTAGCTAATTGGAAAAAAATAAAGGGAAGATAAGTTATTAAATAGGGTTTACTGAACTATAAAACCTAGCAAACAACTAAGTCAACAAAAAAGCATTCCCTGTCCCTAAGCTAACAATATTTAAATTGATACTTGGTTCAGCAAAAACACTGAAGCTTACATACTGCAATTTATAGCCAAAGTGACAGCTGTTGGAGCAAAAATATCAACACACACACTATGGCAATCCATAACATTAGTCAAGCACAAAATAACCTGCCTGGATTAGTAATTCCCTCAAAAAAATAACTTAACAAACAGAAAAGCACTAGCCACTTCAAAGTCATGCCACATCGTATGTGACACATTTCATGATATATTAACCTCAAACAACATATGAATTAGTACTTAATTCCTATTAAAACTGCTATGGTAATGAGAAATACTTGAACAAACAAAACTGTACCTAGCAGTGGACTAACACACCTTCACCCTGTGGGATTACTGAAGAAAAACAGATTGTCCCAGTGGGCAGCACAGACTAATTCCTAACAGGGCTTTGCTTTGTGTGGTTTTAGAGAACAAAACAAAACTTTGCACTAAATCAAAAGCATCAGAAGGAACACTATAAACATAGGTAGCTAGGGCTTGGTAAATGTTAGAGAAAACAACAGGAACTGAAGAAGTGTAGTTTGTTTCAAATTTGGTGGCTAGCCAAATGCCAAGTAATGCTGACATAATTACTGTTTAAACTGTTGAATTCTAGTTGCCATTGCTAGATTAAGCATCGGTAAATATTGCCTGTGAAATTTAACTGTCTCAGCAAGCTAGCTACCTCATGACTGAAATCTTTGTAGAGCTGAAAACCTTTACGAGGAGCCTGTAATTGGAGGACAGTGGAAAAGGTTTATCTCAAGGAATAGCTTAGAAGAGCAATGTATTGTGAAAAAGCTGGCCAGCAAACCAAGTATTTGTTGTGTGAAAATTCACAAGCTTTTAAAAAAATCAGTTCTGAATAATAAGGCAGCCAAAGGTCCTTCAAAATGTTACTGGGGCACGCTCATGATCAATTAACCTGAGGCTTTTAGCTCTCCAGGCTGCTGATTATGATTCCCTACTAAAGTTACAGAACTAATGCCACTGCCCATGTGAGAAAGTCAGAGTTGTAACTGAAGAAGAAAAGGTTACATAGGAAAAGTCTTCTTCCGAAAGCCCATTGCAGGACCACAGTTCAATACTGCTACACACTCTTCTGAGCAAGAGGCTGGAATTAGTGGTGGTAGTTCAGCAATGCTTTGGAAAGACTGGCTGTGAACATAGCCAATAGGGTATACTCATTTCTCATACTTCTCCCAGGCAGTTTCCATCAGATAAAAAAGCTTTCAAAAATATTCTGTGGCTTTTACAGCTGTGAAGTAACTCTTAAAAAAATACCTGAGGCACCAGTTTGAAACGGTAGCTCTGTTACAGAAGAACTGTAAAAAAAAAATCTAATTTATCCAAATGCTAAAGCCTAACAATAGTCAAAATTCACCCTAGAGATAAACCAGTTAATTTTCACCTGCGCTAGCTCCCTGAACCAGCTCCTCCACGCACTGCCATGAGTTCTAACACTGGCTCATGGGGAGGAGCATGTGAGCAGGAAAGGCAACACTGGCTGTAGGCCACTTGCAATCCACCAGGTCCAGTTTCAACTGCAGAAGCTGCCTGGGAGGTCGGACCGCAGCTAAACTAACTGG
The DNA here is from genome assembly GCF_035582795.1 of Mycteria americana. Lineage (NCBI taxonomy): Eukaryota > Metazoa > Chordata > Aves > Ciconiiformes > Ciconiidae > Mycteria > Mycteria americana. The sequence continues at coordinate 59,500,549 of NC_134370.1, read as the reverse complement.
ATGGCTCTGCTCCCTCCCACCCCGCTTGAACATCCAGCACTTGTGTTGCATTAGAGCTAGCCACAGCTCACCTAACAGCAAAGTGAATTTATCTGGCAGGGGAAACAAAGTCTGCAGTGAAAAAGGAAGTTTCCTGGCAGATCAATGACCTGATTCAACTCACCTTGTGCTGAGAAGAAGTATCAGATTTGATATGAAAGGGGAGCAGAAAGCTGTGAACAAGAGGGCAGGAAACTGTCCCCTTGGTGGCACTTAGCAAAATATAAAATTAAAAATAATTTAAAAAAGAAAGAAAAAGCAGTCATTATTCACAGTAATGGCTGCTTAAACTTCACCAAGAAAAGCACTGTGTTCTGGTTGCTGGGTCCAGTCAGAAGGGTGAAATTCCTGGAGTTTGCTTCAAGGTTGTCTGAGCAACCAATGTGTCTCAGCCTTGGACAAGAGCAAGACAGAAAGACCGAGACTGTAAATTCCTTTTGTGCATCTGAAACACTAATAAATGTGGGGGTTTTTAATTAAAAACAAATTAAGTCATACCCTAAATTTTTGGTTGGCTCAGCTACTATTTACCTACTAGACTATTTACCACCCAGTGAGGAATAGCACCAGGGCTGGTGCAAAAGGAGGGTAAGAACATGTTCCCCAGGGCACCTCACCACTTAATCTGCCAGGAAGCCTCATCCTAAATTTCTCCCGGTGTGAACCTTGACTAGGCTCGCCTGCCTTCGCCACTGGTGACTGCAGGTTCAAAAGGGGACAGGCAGATGGCCTGTATCCCATGCAGGATGCATTCAGCCTCCGAGAGAAGCACTGGTCCTGATGGCAACGAAGGATGCCAGCCTTCCACCCTGAATCTGCATGTCTCTTCTGCTGCACCGCTGGGCCCAGCTGCTGGCGCAGCACGCAGGCAGGGAGCCCGCGAGCACCCGCAAGGCTGCGACTCCACCTTGGCATGCACCACCTGCCGCGCTTCGATTCCCTACAGCCGTCATCGAGCAAGCCCTCTAATTACGGCGGGGAGCGACTGCCATCAGATTAGACAACTCTTCCGGGGGCACTGAAGCCTGGGAGGAAGGATGGACTGCGGCGGTCTGTCAGCACCTGCCGCGGCCGCGGCATGAGCGGGGCTCGCCGCCCTGGGGCCGTGAGGAGGCGGGCGCGGCCGTTGGCTCTCCCCGTCCCGCCTCGGGCGCGAGGCGAGGCGCGGCCGTCGGTCGTTCCGCCCCCGGCGCGAGGCGCAGCGGTTGTGCCCGAGCGCGCGGCGTGGCGGGAAGGGAAGAAGGGAAGGGAAGGGAAGGGAAAGGAAGGGAAGGGAAGGGAAGGGAAGGGAAGGGAAGGGAAGGGAAGGGAAGGGAAGGGAAGGGAAGGGAAGGGAAGGGAAGGGAAGGGAAGGGAAAGGAAGGGAAGGGAAGGGAAGGGAAGGGAAGGGAAGGGAAGGGGTGGCATGCTGCCCGCCCTGGGCACCGCGCTGGCGGGGCTGCTGCTCCTCCTGCCGCTGCTGCTGCGCTGCGCCTGGCCCTACTTCTTCCAGGACCTACGGTTCGCCCTCACGATGGCGCGGGTAGCGAGGAGGGCGCGGAGAGCCGGTGCCCGCCGGCCCGCCAGCACCCTCCTGGACGTCTTCGCGCGGCGGGCGCGGCGGACGCCGCAGAAGCCGCTGCTGCTCTTCGGCGACGAGGTCTGCACCTACGAGCAGGTGGAGCGGCGGAGCAGCCAGGCGGCGCGGGCGCTGCGCGACGCCGCGGGGCTGCGGGCGGGTGGCTGCCTGGCCCTCTTCATGGGCAACCGGCCCGCCTACGTCTGGGTCTGGCTGGGCTGCGCCAAGCTGGGCTGCGCCGTGGCTTGCCTCAACTCCAGCATCAGGGCCGCGTCCTTGCTGCGCTGCTTCCAGAGCAGCGCGGCCACCGTGCTGCTTGCGGCCCCAGGTGAGGAAAGCACCGGCCCCGGCCGGTGGGGAGCCGAGCCGCGGGGGGGTTCTCGGTTGCCCCCCGCGGTGACGGGGCTCCTCGCCGGGCTTGTCGGTGCGCAGAGGTGGCGGGGAGGCAGCGCCGCCTTTTCCCCCTTGGGCCTCTCCCGGGGGGCGCCGGGGGTGGGCTGGAGCGGAGGGACGGTGCCTTCCGATTGCGTCCCGTCCTCTAAAGGTGAATTCGGGGACTGGAGAAGTTGCTTCAGACCAGACGAGAGGACAAGGTTTCCAAATAATTTGCACCGTGTCTTCATTTCAGCTCACGTACAAGTTGGAGCACTGATTCCAACACAAGTTGGAGCATGGAGCACTGATACCTGGTTAGCGACTTGATACGGGTAACGAAAACCTAGAAATGAAATAGCCCTCAATCATAAACAACAGGATTGATTCACAGTTATGTTCACACAAATATCCAAATTAGAAATGAAAAAGGTAATGCAGAAGAATCCTCTTGCTGCAGCTGGACAGCGGCTTGGACACATGAAGGGGGTTGCTGTCTATGTAAAAGCTTTTGTCAGGTTTCAGTTCAAAGAAAAAGGCCCATGTGAACCCATGTGGACAAACCATGTTCCTTTTCCGTAGAAGAGACTTTCACATATTAGTATGTTTTAAATGGAGAGCTGCATTCTGTTCCATATAGAGCAGAGACCTTATTTCATGCCCAGTCTTTTATATATACGTTTGTATGTATATGCATACATACAGTATGAATGGCTGACCATATGGGAAGTCAAGGATACTCTTTATCTGCCTAGAGTTAACAACTTCTCATTAATACATACTCAGTTTCAGTTTAGATAGTTGAACTCATTCATCTATTGTATGTAACTGAAGTATTTTATATGCCCCAAAACTTTAGGAGTTCAAATGAAATTTTCTCCTTTTGTGATAAATTTCTGCCTCACTGAGAATAAATGCTGTGCAATCTCTAAGCTTTCAAAATTAATTGGTATTTGAGTTATTAGCATATGTGGGAAAAGCTATTGTGTAGGATAGGAAATGTATTTTTCCTCTTTCTATAACATACTTGCCTCAAATTTTCTAAAAAAGCCTTCAGCTCTGAGGGAAGATAAAAGTAAAAGAAACAATTGAGCCTTATTCATAAAAATTTACTGCATGCTTGACTCCACAAGTGATTGCTGGACATCAGGAGAGGAAAGAAGCCTAGGTCTTTGCTGTTGGACCTTGATTCTCTCTGTCCTTATTAAGTTTCATCCTTTATTATCTTGCTACTCCATGCAGAAGAGAAATATTGTCTCATCAAAACTTAACATCACATGAGATCCTGTCTGTGCGCTTGCACAGATACGTTTCTGAAAAGAAATATGCTGAATTCATTAATATAGTTTATATGTCATTAAAGTTACTTATACCTACAATAAAATACAGATTTCAAAGTTTATTGGAGGGTTATTTATCTCAGTGAAAGTTTATTGGGGGTTATTTCTCTCTAAGGTGCCAGCTCATTAGATACTTGCATAAAAGGCCTTATTTTATCTCCTTCACGCCCGATAGTGTCTAAGGAGCAGAACTCTCCTCCCACCCAACTTTACTCTTTGTACAGTCCAGCATCTGTGCAGTGGAGAGCATAGGTGGAATGGAGGAAGACAGGCCAGGCTGTGCTAAAATTTGAGGTTTCCTTACCTGTTCACTAAAAGAAGCCTTCATTAGATTCTTATGAGTGGCTTGGTGGCTAAAGGGCACCCACGGTAATCCCGGGATGTTTTTTGGACCAAAGTTACAGCAGAGGTACAGAAATGTTTGATGGGGAATACCAGAGTCTGCCAGACTTGAAAAGGTAATGCTTTTATTAAAGTTACTGCTTTTGTGCAGTTGAGACAAACTTTTGATGTGGATCTTGGCTTTATCTAGTCAATTAGTGTGGAGATATAATTTCCAGTAACAGTTTTAGTTTTCAGTATTAAATTGCCTCACAGATTTGTTGATTTAATAATATTTAATTTATTCTTTGCTTTGAAATAAAATAGAAGTGGTAAAAAATGCATTACATGTTATGGAAAGTTTTATATTCTGATGTTTCAGTGAAATTGGTGTTGAGAATTCATTTTAAATCTTATGGATTATCTGTTCAAGTAAAAGTGCCTGTGAGTTGGAAGGCTTTTAGTCTGGATTCCTAAAGAAACAAGGTATATACAATTGCACCAGCCATCTGGTCATCTTCACTTCATTCCATTATCCAGCTTCTTAAGGGAATAAAAGTCTCAGGGATGACTACATTCTTCCCAACTTGGTTGAAACTGGCAGTGGGTAGAGGCGAGAGACCTGCATTAGTGCTTCAATAAGAGAAAGGCAGACGGGACTTCATAATGCAGGGAGTTAGCCTACTCATTGCACATAACTGAAATCATGCTCTCTTGTTGGTTGGAGATACCAGAGGGAATATGACGCGAACTGGGATTAATCAAGACACGTGTAGGAGACCGGCATAGGGAGAGACAGAACACAACTATCTAGGAGTCCAGGGTTCAGCAGTACCACTCCTTACTAAGTCACTCTTCATTCTGCTTTTAAGTGTTCCTTCCATTTGTGTTGGGACTTGAGAAAGATGAGGTTCATCTTTATGCATAAAACATAGTGGTGATTTAAGCAGCACCTAACTTTGTGTGGGCACTTGCCAAGTAAGGCATTTCCCCACGGTGGAGAGGGAAGGTAGCAATGTGGAGCTGGTGATACCAGGTGTATGCTCCCTCAGAGTCCCGCAGGGTCTGCAGGCAAGGGGAGGTGTGCTTGGATTGCTCCTCTGCAATTCTGTTCCGGCTGCAGAAAACCAGATGAAATCAAATCACTCCCAGTTCTGTGGGGAGACACTGTTCCTCTTCAGTCCTTTTGCTGGATTCTGAAGTGACTTGAACATGAATTTCTCCAGCAGCAGCTAAACATGAAAGCTGCTGAGCCAAATTTGATGCACCGATAGTTCACAGAATAATACAGAATTTTTTAAGAATTCTTTTTCTCTCCTCTTTAAGAACTGAAGGAATCTGTTGAAGAAATACTGCCATTCTTGAAGAAAGAAAATGTTAAAGTTTATTATTTAAGCAAGACATCTGCTACAGAAGGAGTTGAGAGCTTTCTTGATAAAGTAGATGCTGCTTCAGATGAGCCTACTCCGTTGTCTTGGAGATCAGATATAACCTTTAAAACTCCTGCCATGTACATTTATACTTCTGGTACTACAGGTAACGTAAATTCACAGATACCATATGGAAGACCATACATTCCTCCTGACATTGTGATTTTTTAGTAAGGAAAGAGAATCTGTTACTTCACGTTAATTCCTACTCTCATTCATTCCCCCTCAGGAAACTGAAAATTTTATAATCTGTATCAAAACCCAAAAAGTATGTAGAATATAGGCTGACTTTAAGGACTAAATCTGGGGGGAGGCACTGAAGTAAAAGCCAATTAAACATATAAATTTTATGCCAGTAAGGTCACTAGACATCTGCTATCTCTTATCCCTGGAGACACTGCTGACCTAGGTATGTGTCTTGACACCCACTTTATACTCAGTATCTTTGGATCATGAACTCCGAATGCTGGCCATTAAGTTTTTGGGTGTCAAGAGTACCAAAAATAGTGAGGGCAGCACAAAATACAGCTAGTCATGGCCACTGTGCAAAACTGCAGCTGGTATACGAGCTGCCAGCTGCTCTACATAAAGGCACCTAGCGTTAAGGGCACTTAGCCACAGCAGAAACTGGGTGACAAGGATGAAGATGAAGACAATGCCTGAAGGCACTCAAACCTAGAGCTTTGTAGAGGAGCAGGCTATGCCTCCACACTAGCTCAGTCTTTGAGCCTCTTAGGGCAGGGAGGGAGGAAGGGAGGAAGTACAAATTTGAATCCTATTTGGGCTGCAGAAGGCAAGTAACTCGGGTGTCCTTCATCCTTGTTAAGGGCTCCAACATCTCTGTTCTTACAGAATAGGCAAGCGCTACTATCATTTTGTCCTCTAGCATCTGTTTCAGCAAGTGATCAGTTCACCTGTATCTGATGGGAAACCAAGAAATACTTTGTAGTATGAATTCCAGTTTCATCTAGGATGATTCAGAGCTGCAAGGAGATACCTAATTCCAGGAGAGATGCAAGATCTGAGATTAACCTCTGTTTTAGCATTTCCATTGCCTTTGCTCAGCATAGTAGATTCTCTAAATCCTGTTTCCTCATTCTCTAGGTACTTGTTATTCTAGGTACCATAGTATTGGGAATTTGGGCCCTTAACAGGGGAGTAATCACCTAAAAGTTACATGCAGGAAGACATATCCTCACTAAGGCTAAACGCCAGTGTGTTGCGTAGACACAAGCTGCATACCTCCCTGAACTCTGGAGCTATCACTTGCATCAGTGAATGAGAGAAAAGCTTAAGCCCTTGTGAAACCGACTGGTCTTACTACATTCATTGTTCAAGTGAAGTTACACACCTTTTTGCTTGACTTTAAACAGGTCTTCCCAAAGCTGCAGTGATTAACCATGAACGCATAATGCTAGCTTGTGGTTTGTTTGATGCTGGCAATGTTACCTCGGAAGATATTGTCTATACTGCTCTACCACTCTATCATAGCTCTGCCCTCCTCGTTGGAGTCCATGGATGTATCATGAAAGGTACCATGCACTTGACTAGTAAGAATGAACGTGTTACTGTGCAGAATTCATGTGCAGATATGATCACAGATACAGTAAGCCTTTCCCTAGCTACCAAACTTTGAGATGAAATACTTGGTTATACATCTCTCTTACCAGAAACTCCGTAAGTCAAGAGACAGTCTCATTTCTCTCTCGTCTTCATATGACTCGCATAGATCTTCACCCTGTACAAATTTTATTTCATCACCTGGACAAACAGGATATATCCTGTCTTACATGATAGCTCTTTGCACAGTTTTAGGGTAAATTAGTACAGAGTTTCATCCACAATAATAGCCTTTAACTTCTGATGAATATAAGTAGAGGTTAAACCAATTATTCAGCATGGATTGTATTTCAGTACGTTTTAGGAAGAGTACTTCCAAAAGCTATATAACCCTAATTCTACAAGTTTTCTACAATGTTGTACTAAGAAATTCTATACTGTCTTATGATGTAATAAAAATTGTTCCTTCTGTTACTTGTTTTACTTCTTTCTACACAGGTGCAACTATTGTTTTGCGTGCCAGATTTTCAGCAAGCCAGTTCTGGGATGATTGCAGAAAATATAACGTAACAGTGATACAGTACATTGGGGAAGTGCTTCGGTATCTATGCAGTGTGCCACAGGTAACATTAATTGCCTTTCCTTTTTGGCTAATTAAATTATTGGGAATATTTGTTATATTATGCTTAAAATCTAACCATAAGATGAGGGAGGGAAAAAGGCCCAACAAAAACCTTCCTTAACGAGATCTGTAATCTCATTGCATACTATCATGAACTTTTTTCAAGAAAAAAAAAAAGGGAGCTTTTAGCTTGAATTAATCATTCTTTTGAATAGTGGAATAATGGCAATCCATTAATTGACATTCTGTTTAAATGGATAGAGAAAACACTTACCTTATAGGAGCACTCCAGCTGCAAACCAAAAATGAGGAGTTTTCTAGGAACCAGTGGACCTGTGTTTTGGGCAAGGTGAGTTTTGGGGTTTTTGTAGCTAAGATGTCCTAATGCAAGATAATCAGGTAATCCCCAGGTGAAAGTGTTAATGTAATTATGTAGAGTGCCCCCTCTGAAGATGCACTTAACATACTATCTTCACAGGGTACCTATTCATAGGCATTTTCCTGCTGAGATCCCTGCAACCGTATTAGTTAATCCCTAATTTCAAAAATGTGTTTGCATAAAATGACTTTCACAGAAGTAGGCCTAGTGAACTGCAGTTAGAATTTAGTAAGAACAAAGGTGGTATCAGTCAGTCTTCCTAGTGCCATTTGATAACCATAAGCCAGAACAGAGAATCAGGTCCACAGTTTCTTTGTAATTTATGTATGTGTGCAAAATATCAAGTATACAGAGGTTTCATTCTGACATCAGTTAGAGATATGATATAACTTCACTGGAAATCAGTAGGATTCCTCAGGAATTAGGTATCTAAGCAAGATTCTGCTATACTTTGTATTATTTCTTCATGAGTTATTAGCCCAAAATGAGCAGTTAATAAAATAAAGTTTTATAATAATCAGAAGACTTGGCCTGTGGATTGGGCCACTAGTTTTATTCAAAAAGTGTGGGTGGAAGAGATTTAAACTGAATTAAAAAACTGGGCACTTGAAACATATAGTTAAGGGTGGTGATAAGTTACATGTCAGTCCTGCAGTTCGTGGAAAATCCCAATTAGCAAAGTACTCATAATTAGCCAATACTCAACTGGTATAAATAAAATAGGGGGGAAAGTGAAAAACTATTATGTCCTTTCATACAGAATGTTTTTTAGGAAAATAAGCTTAAAGAATGAGCTAATATACTAATTTTTGATAGAGTTGTGTTTCTTGATAACATGCGTGCACGCACAAATATAACTGAGTCACAGGGCATACTCTGTAAATTCCTGAATTCATCCAGTATCTGAAAGACGTGTACAGTTGCCAGCCAAGTATAAATCAGTTTCCAAATGGGGTGAGTTTGGTAATGTTAGCCACACAGAGACATTTAGCTTAACCATTAAAGGGACCTGTTAATCAAAAATAACATGAATGGCTGAACCTGAAGCCCACTGAATGATACAGTTGAGTAGTATTCGAGGCTGTCTTACAGATTACTCATTATTGGTGGCTGCTTATCTACAAAGATCAGATTTTAAGATAGACACAGCTTAGCTTTCGTTATTTAATATAAGGATTTACAGTTTACAGTTTAATATAAGGATTTATGGTTTACAGTTGGACTTGGTGATCTTAAAGGCCTTTTCCAACCTATACGATTCTGTGATTCTGTGATTTTTGTTTACTCAGTACATAGAATTCAACACCAGTGGAGAAAAAACCTTTACATAAGCAAGGTTTATAAGCTTAATATCTGATCCCATGTACCCATATGCATGCTACTTTGAGTGCACAAGTCTCCCAGGAAGATGGGATTAACATTTTAAGAATGCAAGAACTTGACAGAATGGATATTATTACTTAAACTGTCGTGATGCCAAGAGGGCTTGCCCTGTTACTGCAGATGTAACAGACACATAGTCTTTTCCATGAGGAACTCGCAGTATAAGCAAGATCCACATTGATGTAGGGTGTCCTCTGTCTTAACTAATGCCATTTCAATTATTGAACTTCCTTATTGTGCTAGTAACTTTTATCTATGCCATCATTTCTTTCCTTTACATATCCACAGAAGAAAAAAACTGAGTATGTGTCAGTTTTCTTTCTGATTGTGTTTCCAGTGAACTTACATAGTCATTTCAGAACAAATGAACAGTCCAAGTATTACAGAAATCACCTTAAGGGTGGATCGTTAAGTCCTTCCTTCCTCTTTTCATTAACTGTGACTAATTAATGGCTAAATAACAAATTTTCTTTATCTGCCTAAGCAAATGGGGAAAAAAGATGGCAAATACAGACTTAAGAACAAGAAAAGATGAGGGACAACGTGGATCCAAGCAGCATCCTGTCCCCAGTGAATCATTTAAAAATAAACCGTTTAAGCTCAGATGTATAAATACCCAATCAACTGGAGTCTCTCTCATGAGAGACTAAGGTATAGTGTACAGTGTTGCAAAGCATCATCTACAACAAACGAGGATTTTATAAAAAGTGACCAGCAAATCATTTAGACAGAATGCAGAATTTCAGCAGATTTCATTTTTCTATTTTAAGCTTGGTTCTGTGCTAACATGTTAATGGCAGATCTCTCAATATCACAGAGAGGACTATATATTAATGTATTTCTTCTTTAGATTGAATTTAAACATCCACTTCTAGACTATTCCGCAGAAAAGCAATAATAATCCAGAAGTGATACGACTGAAGTCCAAAATAAACTTAAAGTTTTACAGTATTTAAAAATTGTAGCCATTTATTGTGGCATTTTTTTGTCTTTTCTGGGAATATGACACTGTAAGACCAAACCATGTTTGTCTTAATGGCCAGATTTCTCTCTTGAATTGCTCCTTGAAAGCGCATTTTGCAATTCCAGTGTTCTGTGCTCATCTTCTACTTCGACCATCTACTGCATTGCCCTCTGCCCTGTATTTCCTGAAAGACATAGAGCCAACATACTTATTCTCCACAAATACACATTCCAGTCTGTTGTTGATAGAATAGTCTTATTCTTTCAAAATATTCCAAGTTAAGAAGCCAATATATATTTAAAAAGACTCTTCGTGCCTAAAAATACTATTAAATTATGTAATAAAAGAAACAGTTGGAGAAAAAGGCAGGAAGTGGGACAAAAGAGCCTTTCCATAGTTTGCTAGAATTCTCTCAGGCTATTGTTACTCATTAGCACGTTAGATATGTCTATGAATTACAAGTGTCTGACCCAGTTCAGTACTTCCTATTGTTGAGGATAAATATAAACATCTAAGAGAAGGCATAAACAGACTGCCATCCTCACTATATGTTTCTATCTATCACTTTATCTTTTATCTTTATCTATCTATCACTTTATCACTATCACTTTACTGTGTAAACAGAAAGATCTAATAGCACTATTAAAAGTGATATGAAATGTGGTAATAGAATTTTTAGCGGGCTCAATCCTGCACTTACAATGGCAGAAGAGATTTCCTTTCCACCCAAACACCATTTTAAATCCTGCAAACATTTTACTGAATTCAGGGTAAATTACACTCTTCTGCAGATAGTCACCACAAGGCTTACAAACAAAATAGTTAAATACAATGCCTGAGTTTCATTCTGGCTTTCTGTGTAGAATTATTTGTTCCTGTCTTCATCCAAATCAAGTTAACTACTAACTACAGTTAGATATGTAGCCTAACTTGCTCAGTAATTTCTTTTCCTTTTCCACATCAAAATTATGAGCTTAACTGTAATGATGTTTGCACACATTTTGCTTCAGAATATGCTGAATACTTTTAGACTAAAGTTTCCTTCGGAGTTTTCCAGAAGTAGAAATTCTGCTTTCACTCAGCAGAAATGTGAATTCATGACTGTTTCTTGTTTTTAGAGAAACAACGATCAGGATCACAAAGTCAGACTTGCCATAGGAAATGGAATAAGGGCTGACGTTTGGAGGGAATTTATCCGAAGATTTGGCAATATTAATATTTTGGAGTTTTATGCATCGACTGAAGGAAACATTTCTTTTGTTAATTACGCTGGAAAAATTGGTGCAGTGGGAAGAGTAAACTGCCTGCAGAAGGTAAGGATATCAACAAAACCTGGTGTTTTTTCCTTCTTGGGGAAGTTTGGTGTATTGCCAAGGGCATAAACCAGACTACTTGTATGAAAAGTTGGGAAGAACCCAAGGCTCAGTTATGAATTTGTTTACGGAGAAGATTCTCCCCAAGTACAGTCTACAGCTGCCCATGCTAGATATCACAGATATCTCTCGCTAGTTCAGGCAAAAGAACATTTAGACTCAACACATCCAGTTGAAATGTGATGAACTTGGCTCCTGTTAAATAGAAAGCTGACTATGTAGTATAATTCTGAAAATATTTTTCAAAGATTAAATATTCATGTGTGTATACATTTTGCAAATTTTCACTAGAAAATCTTACGCTATGAACTGATTAAATATGACGTAGAGAAAGATGAACCGGTCCGAGATGAAAATGGATACTGCGTAAGAGTTCCCAAAGGTAAAAACTTAACTCCTTTAAAAAATTTCAGAAGGGTATTTACTTTTTAAAATTATATCTCTTTGCATCACTTCTATCTGGAAAGATGCTAAGAATTGCCATTGAGTAAGCCAGGTTTTTAAATACAAGTTAGAAAATAGGTAACAAATCACATACTGTTGTAATACAGCTTAACAGAAAGGTGACATACAGTGGGGAATGCAGCATCTGTATACTTAGATTTTAATAACTTGTCTAGTTTTAATAATGGACACACGAACATTTTTTAGTACAGATCTTGACTTTCAGCAGGAGCTATTTAATTCTTCTCAGACTTCGCACTTAACGTGCCACTAAAGAAACATTTGCAAAATAGAAAGCAGTTCTCTTTTCCAGCAGTGGCTGAAACTTTTTGCCACTGGCAACAGAGAAAGCACACATGAAAATACTTTTTTAATAATATATCTTAATATCAGCTTTCATAGGAGGGGTTTATATATTGGCACAGACCTGTGTTTAAACCAGATACTTGTGATATTTTTTGATTTTGTTGCGTTCTTTTACATGTGTAGTCATTACTGTGAGTGAGGGCAGAAATGCTCACCTTCTCTGTGCATAAGGCAAGGGGTGGACAGGTTACCAACTGTGTTAAATTCTCATTGCTGACGAATATACCAGTTATGTTAAGAGTGTCTGCCCCATAAGCATACTCTCCTATGCTAGCTCTCCCTACGCTGTCTCTTGAGTTGGTATGAGGAGGGATGTGCACACATATATTCCATATTTATATAAATGCACCCAATGTTTAAGTTGCTGAACTGCAGAGACGTGGAAAATATTTGCAATGTAAGAGAGAAAACCATGAAAAAATGTAAAATCTCAGGCTTGATGGGTACAGACTATAATTTATTTTGTATAGAGATAAAATTCACTCCAGTGTGTAACATCCATGCAAAGCTCTATATAACATGGGGTAGAGTTTCAATTTACATAAACATATAGGCGTTTCTGCTCCCTTCATAAATTACTCCAGCTCTAGCACATGAAAGACTAAAGAACATGCTAAGCAGCCTTTTGGTGTATTTTGCATTCAAAGTAAGCAAGCTGAACCCCAATATTTGGTTCCTAAATCCAACTGAATCTTTTGGTTGAGGGGTAAGGCTGCCCCATGCCAACCGAGTTATGTGGAAGTAGCCCGTACCAATGGTCACCTTCTAAAGACATGCCTGATGCTTTGTGCAGGTTTCCTTTGTAGACACAGCTCCTATTGAGTTAGGTGTGTTAAACTGAGGTTTATGAAGCTGTCTAGAGAAACTGGGCAACTATTTTCCACTTACCAGACAAGACCTCAGAGATTCTGTTCTGCTGCATTAATACAAGCAGGTGATAAATGGTATTATCTACCAGCATTTTTGAGGGCTAGTGAATTGAAAGGACAAAGTGAAACTCAGTCTGTACCCCCACAACTGATTTTAAAAGATTATGTTTATGACAAAATTCTCAAATAACTCTGTAACATCTGCAGACTTCACTGATGTAATGAAAATTAGTTATTTTTTGGCAATTTACACTGTGCTTTTTAAACAAATGTTTTTCCTCTTCATAGGTAAACCTGGACTACTGATCTGCAAAATCACCCAATATGCACCATTTAGTGGCTATGCAGGAGCAAAACAGCAAACAGAGAAGAAGAAATTAAGAGATGTCTTCCAAAAAGGGGATTTATATTTTAATAGTGGTGACCTTTTAGTGATTGACAATGATAACTTCATTTATTTCCATGATCGAACTGGAGACACATTCCGGTTAGTTTGTTTATTTAAATGCTTGTCACAAGAGGAAATTCTGACTTATTCTCAGGTTTGAATTTGTATCCAGTATTTCCTACTGACTGATGAAAAGGAACTTCTCTGACTTCGGTCAGAAAAAGAGAGGACTCCAAGTCACCTCCACTGTTGTATTTCATCAGTCGTGTTCTTAGTTACATACAGAGCCTACAAGAGGTTCAGTTTAGGGTGATGAATGAATGCTATTTTGAACAGTCAGAAACCAGTCACATTCATAGAACAAAAACATTGTGGTTTCACATTCACTATACTTTTAAAACTCAGAAAGCATAGAGCCTAGGATGGAATCTATGGTCAGTAATATTTTGGGGGTTTGTTTGTTTAGAGCCATTTTAAGCATGGTTAAACAAGTGTGTTGAATTCTTCTGGGATTTGAATAATCTAGAATGCATTGTTGAATTTTGCAGCATGTTTTTCTCTACTTTTGATAACAGGTTCCTTGTTCTAGTGCAAAAGTGCTTTCTGATCTCAAGCTCAGTGCTCAGCCCATTGTAAAGTCAAACATTAAAACACTGGAGATCCCTATATGTAATACACACAGAAATCACGACTATTGACTGCTTATTTTCCAGGTGGAAAGGGGAAAACGTTTCTACAACGGAAGTTGCAGATGTTTTAGGTCTGATTGACTGTGTTCAAGAAGTTATTGTATATGGAGTATCTGTTCCAGGTATGAGTGAAATACTTGAAGTATTTCAACAAAAGAATTTTTTAATACATTAACAAAATATTAATACACTGAACTGCAGAGATCTCAGTGCAACTGTTGATCTCAAAGTAGGTAGCCCTACTTCAGCTTATTTTTCATAAGCTACATTTGATATGTTGCATCATTTAAATGTATGCAGTATTAATTAGCTAAAAAAATATAGCCAAAGCTTGTATTAACATAGTATGAAGAGAATACTAACAGGACAATGGGAGAACATTTGAGATTAAGTATCTTGGATATAAATATTGTTGTATCTTTTACAGAAATATAGCTCTGCAATTACTGTAGAGTGGGACACACAAAATAGACTTGAATTTCTAGAAGAACAAGAACGTCACTTAAGAAATTGATTCCTCCCTTTTTCACCTTTCTTTAACAATCTGAAGGAATGCAGGAAGCTCTGATATGTTTACTGCCTTTTTTCTACTCCTCAAAAATCTGTGAAATCTTTGAACTTTTATAAACTCTTTAAGTGCTTATGGCAGCTTTTTTTTTCTTTTCTTTTCTTTTTAATTTTGAGAGGCACTGCTGCTAAAGGCAGATTCCCAGAGATACTGGAAGACAAAAGAGGGAACAGATAGCTTTACTACACTTTCTTGTCTCCTGTATTTTGGAGGTACCTTCCTGTCCATGTTTCTCACTTACCCAAGATCCGCAGGACTCCCCTCTAGCTCCTCGCTGCATTTGGGTTGTGAAGCACAGTTAAAATGGAACCCATTCTTACAGTGTAATGTAGGGATCTGAAATCAAAGAAACAAAGTTAGATTTTATTGAAATTGTAGATTTGATTGAATTTGTAATCAAAAAAAATTTGATTGAAATTGTAAAATTGAAATTGTGATTTACAATCTAACAATTGTAATTGTTAGATTTGATTGAAATTGAAATTTTGTGTTCAGTTTTGGGCCCCCCACTACTTGAGGGATATTGAGGTGCTGGAGCGTGTCCAGAGAAGGGCAACGAAGCTGGTGAAGGGTCTGGAGCACAAGTCTGATGAGGAGCGGCTGAGGGAGCTGGGACTGTTTAGCCTGGAGAAAAGGAGGCTGAGGGGAGACCTTATTGCTCTCTACAACTACCTGAAAGGAGGTTGTAGAGAGGTGGGGGTCGGTCTCTTCTCCCAAGTAACAAGTGATAGGACGAGAGGAAATGGCCTCAAGTTGCGCCAGGGGAGGTTTAGACTGGATATTAGGAAATATTTCTTCACCGAGAGGGTTATCAAGCATTGGAACAGGCTGCCCAGGGAAGTGGTTGAGTCGCCATCCCTGGAGGTATTTAAAGGACATTCGGATAAGGTGCTTAGAGACATGGTGTAGTGGTGGTCTTGGCAGTGTTAGGTTTATGGTTGGACCCGATGATCTTAAAGGTCTTTTCCAACCTATATGATTCTGTGATTCTGTGAAATCCCGAGTACTGCATTGCACAAGTGGTTTGGACTCGGTGGCAGAATCACGGAATTGTATAGGTTGTGTATAGGCACGCAATAATACATTGCATGCCCTTAGAGTAGTCTAAGGAGGAGGAGGAATTTTAGAGCCCCTATTAACTAAGTTAACAGATATAACAGGTATATCTATTAACAGGTGTCACACTTTTCCAGAAAGGCTTCCAGACTACGGTGTATCATAACATGGGTCACATCAGTGACAATTTAGTATTTTGGAATTGAAAGCTGTGTTAGAGACACCACTCTTCCTACATCCACCGCTTCCTTCCACCATTCAACATGTGAGAGATTCTGTTAATGTTGTGATCCACCCACTATTTCCTCTACTAAAAGTGGAAGACATGAGACTAGAAATGCCCAGTGTTTCTGACGCCAGAATAACAAGGCTGTTTATAAACCAAGATAATCTATCAGAATAGTGATTTTAATTCAAATAAATAAACTTTTTATTAATCATGTATGTCTCTGCTACACCTATTGATCTAAAATTAAAGCCTCTGTCTTTAAATCACTTGTTTTCAGTTGCTCTGTGGTAGGGATAAACACATGGCTGCCCTAGGAGACATTTCAAAAGAAAGGTAACAACATAAATGGTCTAGAGTTCTTTATGTGTTTCTCAGATTACACTCTAGGAGATGAGGAAGATACGCTCTTATTCTCAATGCTTTTGTAAAAGCACATAGAAGAGGTGTTAATACCTAATTATAGATCAACTTTATGGAAAAAAAATATATTGTTCAAACCAGTTCTCACCTTACATTTGTGCAAGAACTGAGTGGATTATGGTGGGTTTTTTTTTTTTTCTGTTTTACATGGCACAGAAATAGTTGCATTTTAGTAATGCAGCTGGGGGTGATAGTGCATCACCTGAGAACTCATTAACTCAACACTCCAGATGTTGAACAAACAAATTTGAATGCCAGGTATCGTCAGTACATGGTGTTAAAGGCAAACGGAAACAAGACTCAAAAGAAACTAAAGAACAATTAATCTTAAATTAGCATATGCTTGTGCTCTACTTTTCTTTAAGCATTAGATGGTACTTTCCATTTTCACTTCCTCCTGTACACAATTCTGTGAAAGCATTCATATGGTTCTAATGTAAAAAACTTCGTATAAAAATATTACCTATCTCTTCTCGCATTACTTGTAATCCCAGAAAACAGAAGGAACACCAAAAGGTTTGTGTTTAAATGGTGTCCCATCCCTCAGCCGCCAAAAGGGGAGGGAAGAAGCCCTCTCAGTATGTAAAAACAAGTAAAAAATCGGAAGTACTTAGATTTTTTTGCAGTGCTTAATTAATTATTCATATGGTAATAAAAAATGGTAAACTGGGTCTTATTCCTTTCTGTCCTCTTTCTGCATGGATGAGCTTGTCAGCACAAGTACAAGCAGATTTACCATGATTTATTGTAAAGTAAATTAACCCACACAGTTAAATGCTGCTGCAGGCAGACTCAGAGTACTGAGACCTGATTTTCCAAAGTCTTTCCAAAGACTTTCAAAAGGATGATTTCCAAAATGTCTGCCATCTATAATTCTGATGCTAGGCTTTCAAAAGAGTTTGCCATCTAGCATACTGAAGCCTTCAGAAAATCTAATCACTTCGATGGCTAAAGGAAAATATGTTAGTATGTTTTCTAAATTGGCTTAGAAGGAAGGGTTCACTTATAGGAGGGAAAAAAAAGAGACAGAGGTTAGCCTGAAGTTCAAAGTTAGATATGAACTACAGTAATTTCCTGTCATTATTCCTTCAGGTTATGAAGGCAGAACAGGAATGGCATGTATTCGACTAAAGGAAAACTGTGAATTTAATGGAGAAAATACTTACAGACACGTTAACACTCACCTTCCAAACTACGCAAGACCTCGTTTTATAAGGATTAAGGTAAACCAGTGTTCCTAAGTAGCTTTTGTGTGTCCTTCTGGATTGTGTTTTCTCTCTTTTCTATGAGGATTATGGACTTTCTAGTTACACTAGCAATTCTCAAAAAGGCTTCTTTTCTCTCTCACTTGCTCTTGTCATTTACCAATATGAAAGTAGAACTTCGCCCAGATGTTTCAGTTCAGCCTGAAAAAAACAAGTTGCATGAGCAGCTGCAGGATACCTGGCACATTTTAACATATAAAATCAGGAAGATCTCTTAGTGGAAATACATTTCCTGTTGGATTCCTTCAGCACAGTAACACAGCTGTGTTCTCAGTTTAGTGCAGCTCCATCTACAGACTGTTCTGTGCAAAATAAAGACCCCCACACAAAAGCTTGCAAGAGAGCTGTCTTTGCAAGAGAGGCCTTAGGTTTTTATCCTATCAGTGAATAAATAGCCAAATTCTAAACTGAAATTTAACTTGAATTAGGAAAATGTTGCAAGAATATCACTCCCACCATACTTCTCAAGTTATTTAAAATAAACATTGCTCCTTTGAGAAAGGTTGTGTATTCACTGAGATGATTCAAGAGGACTAACACAGAGATACTAGCATGTCTAATTATTTAATCAATCTTTAAACTTTTGAGTTATACAAAGAAAGAAGTTGACCACTTAAGGTAGTGGTTTGTCTTGCTATCCCATGTAAAGTACAGTGAGTCTTGCCCAGTGTCTACCTGCCATTTTCTTTCCTCTTCTTTTCTGAGAGAAATTCTGCTGTTTTTTGATCCAAGAACATAATTAAATAAATTTCTGGATAAAAGCCTTGATTCTCTCTGACTAAAAGCTGAAAACTAGTGTTTTCCTGCCTCATTTAAATAGAATAGTAAGGTAAGCCTTTCAGTAATGTTTCTGTGGCCCCAGCACTTCTTACATTCAGAGTAAATACTGGCCCACATATTCCACAGTCCAGTTACTATCTGATGACTGCAGGTAGTTTAGACCTCTATTAGTAAAGCTTTGACTTCTGTGCTGTATGGGTTTTCTTTAAATATGATTCCCTTTGAATTTAGGAAATCTGATCTAATTTCTGCAATTATATGCTGACATTGATAAGCAGAGATGTAATTTTGTTTTGTAGAGTGCCATTGAACTTACAGCAACTTTTAAGTACCGTAAAGTACAACTAGTGGAGGAGGGTTTCAATCCAGCAGTCATCAAAGATCACCTGTATTTCCTGGACGACAAAGAAAACCTGTATGTACAAATGACCCAGGACATTTATAACTCAGTAAAAGAACATGACCTCAAATTGTGAGCATGTCAAAAAAAAAAAAAAAAAAAAATCTGTTTTTTATTCAGTTTTTAAAGCATCTCTTACTCTAACCTTGCCAGGAAATCCTATTTATTAATATTAGCAAATATCAGTATCTGAAATAAATTCTGAATGTGAGATTGTTTTAATAAAGCAGAACTTCTCCAACTCTACTTATATCTTAGCCTGGCTACTCTTCTCCTTCATACTTTGAATCTTACCTACGTTCCTACTGTGTATGGATGTGTTGTTAATGCTGTGAATGTTAATACTATGCACCTAAGCAGATGAAAGTGGGTACAATGTAAGATATCTTTAGGCAAATACATTTATATTCATATTAAAGGGTGATCCACTGCATTAGTAAAAATTACATCCCTAAGTCAAAACACAAAACTCATTAAAAAGAGCATTAATGAAGCTTACAGTTGTCTCAAATTAACTAATCAAAAAAAGTCTGTATTAGATGCTTACATTATCTTTTATTCGTTGCAGCACAGATGCCGTCTTATTTTTTATGCACCAAATACTACACACACAGAATGAGAACAATTTATAAGAACTAAGACGTATTTTCCTTTGGGTGCAAATACAGTAATGGCAGCCCAGATACTTCATAATAAAGTGTGGCTTAGATTTCCCTGGGATTTAAAAAAAAGACAAATAATATTACAGAATGGAATACAACAAATGCGTTTTTACTAGAAAGGGTTAGCAGGCCAAATTTTACTGCTCCTTGTAACACATGCCTCAATATACCCCACTGTGAGTTTAACTGATGTTGTATAAAGGTATGGAAATCGTTGTGATTAACCAGACTCATTGTTTATATAACTTGAGAATAGTTGTACTGGGTCAGACTGAAGAGCCATCTGGCCGAGTACGCTGCCTGCAAGATGGGGTGATTGTAGATGTCTGGAAACTATGAAGAAGGCAGCAAGCATCTAGCAGTGCTTTCCCAGAATAATCTCCTAGCAATCATCGTGCTTCCTGACTCAACAGTAGTATCTCTGAGTTTAAAGCTGCCCTCAATAGATTTTTCTCCCCCCAGTTTTTTTAATTATTCTTGAAAAATATGTAAAATCATTGGCCTCTTGTAGCAATGTTTGTTTCCTGCATAGAGACCCCTTCTTCTGTAATGCCCCTTACTTCTTCTGATACGGGAAAGGGTGAAATATCATTCCTACTCTCTTTCTTCATGCACTTGTGTTTTACAGACCTTAGGTAATGCTGAGAAAGGCCACAGGTGCTTAGCAAGGGCAACTGCTCTTGCAATACTGTTGCATAAAGTAACTGATTAGCACAGATGGAATGGCAGGGCTGCTGTGTGTTTGAACTTGGGGAGTTTTAAAATTGCCCTAATACAACAAAATCTCTTGGAGAGGTGACATTCTTCTTTTTGCACAGTTCAGAATTGATGTTGGCATTGTCTGCACAGACAGATCCTCACAGCAGTCTAGAGAGTTTAAGTCAAGGTATTAAAAAAAAAAATTAATGGCGCAAATAGCTAAATTGTTTAGCCCCTACTGAGGCCAGCATATTTTGTCACAATGGTTCTAGCCTACCAGCCAGAAACTGTCCATTACCAGGACTGATAAGGCAAAAATTGGCATTTTCTTCACCACAGTCTACAAACCAGAGAGTTTCACATTATATGCCTACAAGATTTATTTGACATTTTAATCTATAAATACACAAGGTTTCCACCAGTAAAAGCACAGGAATTTTCTCAGTGGTCATTGCCACTGCTTACATATTGAACAAAATAACATGTAGTATTGCATATGAATAAGCAAACTTTGGTTCTCTTTCTACCTGGAGAGGTCTTAAGGACCAATCCCTTTTGCACTTGTTAAACAATGGCTTGCAGAGGGCAACAAGGCAGCTGAAGGCCACACTGAATACTACACTCTGGAAAGCTTGGGACACTGTAGAACTTAATTAGTTTTTTGAAGGCACTTTTTTTGAGCATCATCACCTCTTCAGGCAGCCTGGAAAGAATTCTGGCATTTGCATGAGACTCCTTGTCAGCGGCTGCTGCTTTGGGGTTACATTGCTCAAGACCACCAGTCATTGGCACACTGTTGCAGCTAAGGGAACGTGCTGTCTTTTTCTTGCCTTGAACAGATAAATAACTGAATAAAAAAGACGTTAACTTATGTTTGGTAACATCTCGGACATCTTCTGGAAAACAGTCATCTAGAGGATCCCCTTGACCTTTCACTTGTTGACTAATCATGCACGTACTGGGACTCGCTGCTAACTTCTTAGGCTGAACTACTATTTTTCTGGAAGGTGTTTTGTATTTTCCTCCATCTAGATAAAGCTGAGAAGCACTACTAATGGCATCAGAACTAGGCTTAACTATCATATTAGGGATTCTTGCCCCATCACCAGAACTAATGCAGTGCAACCCATAATTCTGGCTAACGACTTGGGCTGCAGTGTGTTGAATGATGTTCCAGTCTTGCAGAATATCTTCCCTGGTTGTGAACTGAGATGTTACAGTAAAGCGAATGATGAACTTGTCGTGAATGGTTGCTGGAATAAGGAAGAGCCTGCCAGAACTGCTTAGTTCTTTCAGGAGTTTTTCTGTCAGCCAGTTGGGACCCTGTTTTAAATATGAATAAGAAAAAAAAATTACTATAGTTAGAATTTCCAGTGACATCCAAACATCTCTGTAAAGATTCCAGCATTACAAATTCTTACATGAAAGTTTATTCACAGTTCTTAATGTCTGGGGAGAGATCAGCTGTGGTCAATTCATTGCAAAGAGACTTGCAAAAGGCCCGATCTTTACCTTTAAACGAAATACAACCAGTCCAAGATGTCTCTTGGCAGGAATTTCAAAGAGTGGATCACTTCTAACCAATGATTCAAAGAATTTGGCTGTTTCAGTACCCTATAATTAACGAAGAAAAGTAGTTATGTATTGGTTTGTCACAAACCCACTGTAAGACACTAAAATAAATAGTTAAAAAGAATTCCTTTCCTTACTAAAACACATCATTCCAATGCACGAATGGTAGCAAACAGAAGAATGACAACAAAGCTAAGAATTTTAAAGTCTGTCTCTATTTGCCCAAACCTTTGACAATGAACAAGAGTAACTGCACTATACATAGGAATTTTCTAGAAGGTGGTTTGAAAACAGAATGTGCCTTCTCAGATTAGAGTCCTTTTGTGGCAACCGTTGATCCACAATATGATCCCTTCTATTTACACTCCATCAAAGACTTAAGCCTGTAAATTTTCATAGCAGTGGGTTCAGCCATCCATCACAGCCTGCCTCCCAAACAGCTGCCACTTTGCCTCAAAGAAAACTCCTACAGATTAATACTCAAGTAATGTGCAGAAGGCATTGACTTATCGAATCACTTTCCATTGCTTATTCCTTCCAAGAAGGGTACAGGAAATGTTTTGTCTACACAGTCAATCTTTACAGGTTACTTAAGAGTAAAATCAGCACGCATTTAGCATTCACATACAAGCTTTGTGTGTGAGAGGATTTCTGTTACTCATCTTTGCATCACTGAATTTATTAAACTCAGCTACCGATACATCAACATAATACATTTATGCTTGCATTGTTAAGCCACATACATGTCGGACATGAGCTTGAAGCTTTTTCACCCCAAATGAACGAATCACAAACCACAGCTTCAAAGAACGAAATCGACGACTCAGTGGAATTTGCCAGTGCTGTGAAAACACAACAGTGTATCAATGAGTGCAAAACCAACAGAAAGGAGCGTCCCCTTACACTGCTACGTCTGTTGCTTCAGACTCAGGTCAGAAATCTCCATTGACACAAATAATTTCATATTACTGAAAACCTGCCAAGCCTAGGAAATAGCCATCAAAGAAAGACTGTGTCTAGATATTTTTCAATTATTTGCAAAAATAAGATTTTTGGCTATTCCCCTTAATCTATAGCTTAGATATGCTTAGAACTTTTAGTTAATTACCAGCTAATAACAAAACCTTTTTGCATTTAAAGAGCATTATCAATTTAAGATGTGTCCATTTACACTTTAGGACTGAGTGCTCACTTCAGTTCCTGTAGTTTGCATATTTAAGTGCCATCCTGAACGTTTTTCCAAATCAACTATAAACAGCGAGAGTTGATATATGGGTAGACCTTTCCAGAGGAAGTAACACATACTGCATGGAAAAGAGTGACAAAACACGTAAAGGAATACTTCTAGGGAGCTACCCAGTTACATACAGGGTCCTATATAACCACAACAGGGACTCGTTTATATATTCCCTCCCCCCTCTACACTCACATTCTCTAGTGAAAAGCACTATTGATTTCAAGAAAACAATTATCTTTTCAGGACTAGGGTGAGATCATAGCAGAAACAATTGGCAGTGAATATTCTTTTGTTTTACTGGACTGAAATCTGCTGTAAGATGGATCTAAAGTGAAATGCCTCTTAGCTCTCCTATGAATACCTTAATCTGAAGAAAAACATAATTCATTCTACTGCTGTTTAAGAGCATGGTGTTTCCATTGCTTACTCCTTTCTCTTTTTTATTACATATCAGAGATACAAGAAAACCAGCCAAAATGCCATCAGTAGGAATTACTTCAGCAGCACGATGCACAGAAATGACCCTTCTAACTAAGAAGGCAAGGCTGGATCCCCATCTGTGTAAGAATCTTAAGTACTTCAATCTCTATATCTGAAAGCAATTTTTAAATTAATTTTCATAACCAGGGCTCACTTCAAATTTTTACAATTTAATCTGCATTAGGATCTCAGTATAATTGGGTTTATGCTTTTATGTAATAAGACCAGCTATAAGATAAGCACATGCCAGAGTGTGAGGAATTTCGCATTCTGTTTGAACATTTTACAGGCAATTTAAAATATCAACTCAAATAACAACTTACCATGAAATCAACAGCAGCTCCTGAATTGGGATGTCTGAGGTAGACAGGGTTAACACTGAAGGTTTGATGTAACTTGTATTTATCTTTAACCCTATCAATTATAGAATGAACTGTATTTAGCAAAAAATTACGAAGAGAAAGACTTTGCAATTTGAATACTGTCCTTTTGGTGTGGTGTTTTGCCTTTACTCACCAAAATCCAGTGCAGTCAAAATGAACCATCATCCATTTAGAAGGGTTAAAAGCAAAGGAATCTGCATATTCAATTCCATCCAAGAACAATCGAAATTCAGGACATACAAATGCTGTTCCTGCATATGCAGCATCAATATGAAGCCAGAGTCCCTCAGCATCACCTGTTGGAATTGAAATTGTTCTTATGTAAGGGACATAAGGAATCAAAGTACATGCTTAATCTGTCCTCTCTGAAAACCAGGTGCAAGTTTTTGCAGCAGGCGGACAGGCTGACAACAAAATAGCAAGCAAGACAAACAATTGACAATCTAGTTTTATTCTAAAGCTGTGGATCCAGAACCCCAAAATACAGGATAATGGTGAAATCAGATGGACTCTATAACAAAATTCACTATTCCATATTTCATATGAGTGAGGCTTTTTAACATTTGATTTCTGTCACCTGCCTTTTTACTAAGTGAAATTCCCCAGAACAACACAGTTGCACAAAGTCAGAATAAAGACACAGTGGCAAGCAAAAAGGACCCAGAGATAGAAGCCACACTCCGCCCCATAAGAGAAAGTGCCGCAGGTCTTCAGCAGCTACTTGTCAGAATTTATGCTGGAATAGAATCTGCAACCATGTCAAATTTACCTATTGAACTGGTGGCTACAAAGGATGTCCTACTAAACACTACCTTCAAAACTCCTTTGCTAGGTTAAATATTTATGTATCCATCCTACAACAGTACTGCACTCTGTCCTGTACAGTCTGTATTGCCTGAATAACCACATTAAAGATTTATCAGTTGACAAATTTCATCCACCTTGAATAGAATGTATTTTAGCATCCTAATTTAAATCTTACAGAAATCACTGCAAAGTCTTGCACTGACTCCACCGATCTTGGAGACACATCTGAAAAACTCAACTGATTAGTGTTTCTACTCTCCTTGGTTTTTGGCATGAAAAATTGTCATACTATCTTTTCTGTGCTATCATAGTTTAAAATCAGGGGAAAAAAAAAAAGACACTTACAAATTGGACCCAGTTCTGAGAGATTGTCAAAAGCACAGACACCAGTTGTACCCAAAGTTGCACAAACCTAGAAGAAAACAAACCTGTTAAAATGGCTTTTTTTTTTAATAAATGGATGCAACACTTTAAAAGTGGAGAGGCTATCATATACACTCGAAATGACATTAACTTTTTTTTTGTTCAATAAAATAGAAATTCTTGTATACATTTTAACCTTCAGCTAATGTATTTTAACACAATAAGAAATGTTTCCCATGTAATTTTTTGTTGACATTAAGAATACAACACTATGTCAATACTCCCAACCAGAAAGTTGAACGTACAAAGACTGGCACTAGGCCTTTCTTTCTGTCTTCTGCAATGGCTTTCTTCAAAGTTTCACCTCTGAGGGAAAAGTTCTCATCCACAGGCAGAAATTTCATCTTCACAAGAGAAATCAAGCCAGCCTTTTCTACAGAAGAATGCGCCTTTAAAAAAAAGAAACAGTAAGAAAGCAATCTCTGAGGCTGAACAGCTGTGATACGTTATGGCCTTATAAAAGACAGTGGTTGCAAGAAAAGCAGAGATAAAATCCTTATTATAATCCATATTAATACAAGTCTGAAAGTTTATTCTTTGTGAATAACTAAAAGAAATAATACACTGTAATTCCAAGGAATGCATATGCTCCATTTATTTGGGTACTGGTCTCTAAAATGTAATAATAGGCATCCTTACCTTGTGTTTGGAGGGCCATTTATCAAAACTCAGATCTTAAAGGACCCTCTAGAAATGGATCAACCTCAGTTTATTCCCTCCTCCCTTCCATAAGAAGATAAAAACCCCTGAAGTGTGCCTACTTCTGGGCTGGGGTAGACCAAAACCCCTCACAAGAAAAAACCCTTTTAGTTATACTAAGAGAGAATCAGCATGAGTGTCTCTCCTGTTGCATTTTTCACAGGGCAGTATGACTGTTCAGTTCCAAGAGTCCAAGGACAGAACAGGTTTGCAGGCAGAGTCACGGTACTGTGTAGACATTTCCTCCAAGAACAAGCATAGAAGCCTAGAGTGGAGACCACAACCAGGAGCAGCACAGAGGTAACGCCCTGAGCGTTCTTGTTTCTGAATGGAAGGAGGCTGTGAAGAAACACGAGCTGAAGCAGCATGAGATCAGCACTTAGTTACTGGAGTAAGGCTTTATGAAAAACAGGAAGGAAGTGCAGAAATGAGTCATGTGAAACAGCCTCTTGAGGACTGCTGGGACCCTACAAAACTTCATCTCACACTTCGTTTCCCCATCTGCAGAAAGCAACATTAGAGGGGGATTCGTTCATGCTTGTGAGGCATTCATGTTTGTGTTTTTCTCTTGCTACAGAAACACGAGTTCACACTGCATGGTCTGGGTGAGACAGCAGAAGCAAATTCATTTTCTTTGTAACCATAAGAACCTACTTGATCAGACGCATAAGCAATGAGGCGAGAATTGAGTGAGGACTCATCAGTGTCTGGCTCAGAAAGCTTCATCTCCAGAATTTTGTTTTTCCTTGCTGCTAGCAGGGCAACCAAGGTTGCTTCACTCACAGTGCTCTGCAAAGACATTGCTCATTTTACTGCAACATATTGCTACTTTATTGCTATTTTGTCAG
Organism: Mycteria americana; assembly: GCF_035582795.1. Classification (NCBI taxonomy): domain Eukaryota; kingdom Metazoa; phylum Chordata; class Aves; order Ciconiiformes; family Ciconiidae; genus Mycteria; species Mycteria americana. The sequence goes on along the minus strand of NC_134370.1, from coordinate 59,473,924 downwards.
GGATTTACTGAAGTCATTTAAGTGCTCAGCTGCCCACCCCCTCTTTTATTTCTACTACTGCTTTTCTGGGATGCAGTGGAAAGTCACTAGCTGAGGAGCGGCTCTCTGGGCCAGCAACACAAAACAAAGCCTTTTAACTGCTGTATATTTTTAACATGCAGGACCGAGTTGGGGGGAGTAAATAAATCACATTTTCATTTTGTTCTTCTACAGCTAAAATGTAGTATCTCCCATAAAAATTACAAACCTGCGCAAAGCTCCTTATAACAACACAGAGCCTCAGCACTGATTCCACAGGATCATGCGTAGGCCTTATGAAAGGAAGTAAAGGTTCAGGCCTTGATCTTGCAACTCTGAGACACAAAGTAGACATGAGAAAAAGGAAAAATAATTTCTTGTGTGGCTAAGGACTGCTGGCAGGAGGACAGTGACAAGGATTCTTTCTCTAATTTCGTAAGAATCACTTTAATGAATAATTTGGTGACGTGAAATAGACTGAAGAAACCAAATCTGACTCTCATTTATCCTTAGTAAGGCCACCAGAGTACCTGCTCCTCATCCATAACACAATTAGGACTAAAAGCGACAGCAATTCCTATTCTAGAATCTTCTATATTTAACACTAAAATTTGGGAAAGTAATGTCAAACTGGGATTTGTCTCTATTCAGACCCATAGAGCAAATCTTCTTGTTCTTTCCTCCAAGAAAACTATCACCCAGAGGGAAATTCACTTGAGTGAAAACAAAATGTTGATGAGGCCACCTCTGATCTCCCCTACCTGTAATACTCCTCCACCCACACTGTCGGGATGGTGGTGCAGGAATTTATCCGGAAGGCCCAGCATTTTAGCCAACCAATCCATCACATTCATTTCCAGTTCTGTACAGGCTGGACTTGAGGCCTAGAAAAATAAAAAAAAGACAATCAGGCTGTAATTCACCCTACAAACACAGCAGGAGTATAACCCTTAGAGTAAACCACATATCACATTTTAATTAATAGCTATTAACACTTCTTAATTGCCTTGGGAGAAATCTCACCTAGATGCAACAAAGGCAGATGACGAGCTTTGTAGCATTGGATATATAAGCAGCTAACTGTGTAATACTATGGCCCATACCTAGCAGAACACAGCACTCTTGTAATAAAAATTAGGTTGTTTGGTGAGTTCTGTAATACAACCTCTATGTTAAGGTTGCAGTTGAGGGTGAGCTCCGGGTACCTTGCTCATTACCAGTTGCTCTCTTGGAACACCAACTACAGAGACTCTCACCAACCTCCTTAAAATGCTCTCTCCAGATTACCTGCATCAACTCAGTGTTGAGCTTTTAAACTATCAATAATTTTAGAGTCATTAAAAAAAAAAAAAAAGCACAATGAGCCATTTGAGACAAAACCGTGGAACTGCAATTCACCACACAAGTACACGCTCTTGGTCCCTAAAGAGAAAGGGCACTGATCCCTCTTCGAACTGAGAGTTAAGGAAGGCTTTTTGAAGACCGGCAAAAGAAAGATGAAAGCTGTTCTGCAGTGTCCAGCTTTCCACTTACGAAAGAATCAGTTTACATTGCAAACTTAACAGAAATCTATCAAAACTAGATTGAGGGTGTGGAAATGGACATTTCTGTGTATGCAGTGAGCTAATCTGATACAACGACATGGAGACCATAACCATCAGCTTCTTACAGATTTATGAGCTTCTACCACTTTCTTATGTGGAGACGTACATCTAAAAATCTGGGCAACTTCACCACCGCGGAAAACATTGGCTTCAGAACGCTACTGAGGTACGTAGAATCATAACCAAGTAGTACTGTGGAGCTGCTGCAGGAGGATACAAAATACTCAGATATTCTGGGACAGGCCACCAAAATTATTTTCAGAGGAGGAAAAATAGGAAATGTGTTCTCTCAAAGGAGCAGGAGAACTGGAATGGAGCCCAGCCTAGCCTGCAGTCATGGATGGTGGCTGCTTGTGTAACAGTCTTGGCACTGAGACTAGACAACAGGGAACAATGTTCACAGTGGGATATGCAAAGAATCAGAAAACAGACATTTCTAGTGGTATATTTTCTTCATTCACCTCTTACTACTAGGTAACATTTGCTCTTATATATTCTATTTATTTTTTTTTTCAAGTGACATTTTTCATTTATGCAAACGACATACAATTGGTTAAAGTAAATAATTATACTGACTTGCAGAACAAGAAAGAATGACTATGACCTGCTCCTGCATAATACACATAGGAGATGAATATCTAAAATAACAACAACAACAACAAAATTTACCCATGTGAATCCCAAGCAGTTAATTGCATCAGCCAACATATCTCCAAGGAGTGAAGGCCAGGAAGTAAGAGCTGGAAAGTAGGCATGCATGTGTGGACTTTGCCAATGGACTACCTAGAACAAAATTATCTAGAAGTTAAGTCTGAAAATGTCACAAAATTCTGCACAAGATGTAGTGATTAGCATCTGTTTAAAGTGACGGAAAAGGATCACAGTAACATAATATGTGCAATTATAGATCTGCTAGCAGAAAACTACAGAGATAATATCAACAGGAGTGCAGCACTAGCAAATGATAACACTGTGTCGTTATTAGATAAATTCCAAATTATAGCAAAAGCATTTATCTGAATTAAACAGGCAGCCAAAGATTCTGAACAGGAAAGAATGATCTTTTGAACATTGCACAAGAGAGTCAGAAATATTTATCTTTCTAAGGGGAATCCTTGCAACAAAGTTGCTCTTGCTCATTTTGTCAACCAACAGCGTGCCTTTAGCTACACATAGCAATTTACAATTATACAGCCCCCCTCTATACACCTGAAGGAGCTTGTATGTGGGACACCAGCGTAAGCATTCTAACGTGAATACCTCTCCTACATCAGACCAAGTTTCTGCAAACATCTATAAAGAAAATTTTAAAATAGACTTTGAAAATGCTTCTTACATAAAATGTTTAACCTGGTAATATGAACTCCCTCAGCAGAATCTGCAGCATTTATGTACAAGAGGAAGGAGACCTTTACATTCAAAGAGCAGGAGACAAGTCTTATACATACATGACCTTGGGCAAGAGATGTTTCACCTTGCTGTGCCTGAGCTTCCACATCTCTGAAATTGAGATGCAGTTCAGCAGGTAGAGGCCTTGTGAAGTTAAATTCACTAGTGTCAGAAAATCATTGTTTCCCTCTAAGCAAAGATGAGTTATTCTTAATGTATAAAATACTTCAAAAATACATTCAGTCTATCCCCTAAAATTGTAGTTAGGAACACAACAGTAATCTCCAGAATCCTTCTGTGGACATAATGTCTACAAGACTTATTCTACATTTTGGGTGCTTTACTTATTTAGATATGTGTTCTGCAGAACCTGTACATTCCCAGGATTTAGTGTTCACCCCAGGTAGTAATGGCTTTTTCCTGTCATGATTATACTTTATTTCTTACCCCAGGCATAATAATCTTCTCTATATCTCCAAAGATGTTGTCCCAGCTGTCTGGGTCCATTGGGGCAGAATCCGGCAACTGGGCTCTCATGTAACCTGGCTGTACGTCAGGAGTCACCCGTCTGTCTCTCACATTGCTCAGGTACTGGCAAATGTAATCCACCATCTCTTTCCCTGGAAGAAGCAAACCAGTGCTTTGAGTTTCAGTTGCGGGAAAACTAACTAGTAGTACTAGCACTTCACACAATCTGTCATTAGCATTGGACAGGGCTTGGAATACTGCTCCCAGGATAGCCACAGGAACTAACCTTCTTCCTACACCCTACTTGTCCTATCTAATAATGTAGGGACATGGCTTCTAGAACACGCTTCAGGGGGACAGAACAGATTCACAGGGTTATTTCAGTGCTGTCACTGAATAGCTCAAATGTACCTTTAAAATACAATCACTGTACAAATACAGTTTGTTTGATTACTGAGAGAATAGACAGATTTTTTTGCCTACAAATTAACTGAAACTGTATTTCACAGAAATTTAATTTTCATAATGTCTCATGCTTCCCTGTTGCTACAGCATACACCCTTTTGCATCCTCTGAAAACAGCTGCACAGCTCCACACCTTTTCTCCACTTTTTAGGCAATCTCCTCCAGCCCCAGGACCAAAGTTTGCTCCCCATCTACAGAACTGGGCCAGTATCACTGAAGTTTCATGGCGTCAGCGGGGAAGAGCCACTGCGCATAACCCCTTAGCACAAGTTTATTCAGAATCACAGTTTTTGCAGCTTTCCCACAGTATTTTAAATGTGAGACCAAAAAGCCTGTCATCCACTGACTCTAAATCCTTTTAATTTAAACTCAGCCCTGGGTCACATTTTTGTCTCAGCCTCAGCAGATCTGTCTCAAGGACATGTGTGAAAATAAAGAGTATATAGCCCATCCTAATTTTGGGTACCACTCCCAGCCCTACACCAGTTGATCTCTGTGAGCAAATGCTACCTATTTCCAAGAGCAGAGGATCACTCACCTCTCCGTCTGTACTCCTCAGGCTCCATACTGATTCCTTCTAAAAGCACCTCTTCAAACCTGGGCCACCACCTTTCAGGAGCTGTGGGCAGTTTGGTTTGGTGCCCTGCTAGCTGCTTCACCCTTTATAGCTGCCTTTATCTCTCAGACTCATGCATTCTGGAAAAGGTTTAACGTAGGCAGGTTATTGGTGAGTGTTTATCTAACTCCTCCCAACTGAGGGCTTTTACAGTCTCTTGTATGTTCTCATCTGTGCTCTTTTGATGTGTAAGATAGTGTATCTCTAAAAGAAGCTGCCTCTGTGCTAACCCTTTCCCATTTTCAAACAATCTTCCAGAATTCTCACAGTAATCCATGTCATGAATATAAGACACATTAATATCAGACTTGTGGGAGAGAAAAAGCTCAAGAGCTTCCAAAACCAAATAGAAGCAGCCATGTTACTCTAGCACACCGAACTACTGCACTAGCAGTAGTCATTAAAACAAGGCACCAACATGTAATAAATTTGACACTGCAGGCGGAGACCTTTTTTTTTTTTTTTAAAGAATTGTAGGACCGAGTTTTCCCAAGAAGAGAGTTTACCTGCATCCCCACAAGTCTTCAGTCCCTGTGGTGTCAGCCCCTTGCTGCTAGAAGGAAAGGCATTACAATTATTGCCAGTTCCAGAACGGCACTACAAAGCAGCAATGATCCGCTTTGTGGATTTCCTGCCCTTCCAGATCAGACCAGTTTATACTGCAGGGTGATGTTCCTCCACTGGTATCACCCTAGACCATTGAGCTGGGAAAACACATCTTTTTCCCGCCACTGTGCTTGCTCTTCTCAAATATATGCGTAAGCACCGGGATTTGGCCTTGTATCTCCAGAATTCCTCTAAGTCCTCCACCTGGACTGTTCTCAGTCTGGAAGAACAGCCATGTAGATTCCTCCTTGTTCCAGTTTTAGCACCCAGAAACACATCCCTGACCTGTCTTTGGCAGCACGACCTGCGACACTGTGCTCAAGGTTGAGTGCTTATCATCTTCACCAGAAGGAACTCACTTGCTCTACACTGATACCAGGCAGCCCTGGGAAGAGAGAGGTAGGACTTATGGACTAAGCACCAGAAAGAGAAATTATTACATAGTACAATATATGCTTCCCCTATTTTTGCTATACCCTAGGCTCCTGCTTAGGGCTGGCCCTGTTGGAGACAGGATACCAGGCTAGGCAGACCCTTCGTCTGATAGATGGCAGCAATTGCTCTGTTCTCATCATATGGAAGTGTGATTTTCTGCCTCGTACTATAACGCAGCCTAAACGCTTTCATTATTTGAGAAAGTTGTTACATCTTTCTCCACAGCGTACTTTCTACAGAACAGTGCGAAAACCTTTCCTAGTTTCTGCTGCGATTAGATATTTGAGAAAGAACTGTTTCACAGATATGACAAAGATGCTCTGATACAACACGCACATCAGATTAATATACTGAAATTAAAAAAGAATTGATACAAAAAGGCATTGAAAGAAGAAGTGCAAGAAGTGCAGAAAAAAAATACTATATGCCTATTCATCTGCTTTATCTCACATTTCTCTGGAAACATTGGGGGGGAGGTGGGGGATCACAAGCTGCCCACACACTTAATACCGATTTATGAACCTCTCTTGGCTTTACTGTAAATGCTACCATAAAGGGGAACAAAAAAGGTGAGAAGGGACTGGCATCAAGCACAGGAGCAACTCAAAAAGAGTTCTCAAAAACCGTGATTCTAGCTCATTACAAGTAACTAATACATTAATATACAGATGTCTGTTCAAAGAAAGCTGGTAGCTAATTACACTTATGATTTCAATTTGGAACAGCAAATAAGGAGCAATATTTTTAACAATGTTTTCAGAGCTGAACTACACAATAAATATTCCATGTGACATATACCCTACACCTTTGCTCAAAGGTGATAGTTTCATCAGGTTGGTTTCTCGTTCTGTGCAGAAGAGAACAAACAGTAGGTCCTGTTCGGAACTAGAATAAAATAGGTGATAATGAATTACAGGCAGGGTAAATATTGCCTGTGATAAATAAATTTTTGTTATAGCTACCCTGCACTTGGAAGGATTTCGTTACAGACAATAAGGAATAGAATATTTGCTCACAGGAAGCAGAATGAATAGAAAAGGTTCTTTTCATTGTTTGTTACAAAGGTCTGTGCCGTCAAAACCGTGGGAAATTCTCCATGTGGACGTGAACATTACCACTATCACTACTCAGACTAACGTTGAAATCCTTATCGTTATTAAGAGTTCACAGAGATTAAACTGTAGTTAAGTTTGTGGGATGTGAGGACACAAACATTATTTTGATCACAGAATAATTCAATCGGAGCACTGCCCAACCAGCACATTTAACTTGACTAACTGGTTCCTGCATTCACTAGTAACATAATGGATAGTTTCTGAAAAAAACCCTAAAATATAGTAACTTCCAGTTAGTCACTGCACAAGGCTTGCTTCAAGTCCTAGTACCAGCTGAGCATGATTACGTCCTTGAAAACACTTCTAAAAACCACCACCACAGATTTTCCATTTTTTTATTATCTTTTGATTATTCTTGGGTCAAATTTGCCAATCAGGATCAAATTTGCCAAATTTATACCAATTCTAGGATATTTAGGACTTTTTCCTAACTGCCAATTCCATAAACTCAAGTCAAAGTTTGAAGGAGGACGATTTTACTTCATATTGTATAATGCAATTCTTTCCCCACTCCTCCCTCCTACCTTTGAAGGCTATTCTAAGCCTAAAACTGTTTTTTCATATTTTTCTGAATGCCTAACACAGCACAGTTTAGACCTTCTAATGCGCATACAAAACAACAATTGAAATGGAATTGATTCTACACTATATATATGTGGAAAAGATATTTAATTGTAAAATAGAAAAAGTAGGCCAGAGTACAGTTTTAAGGGTAATTCTTCTGTGTACAGTATAGGTAAACTAGACTTTTTGCTTAAGTTTATATAAACAATTCTGTAAAAGCAGTGGAACATGGAACAACAAAGCAAAGCACAAAGAGTTTTATCTTACAAAAAAGGAATCTGCACAGTAGTTCAAAATTTACTGTAACACAGCACTGAACAATCTTAAGGCAGCTCAGTCTAAGCACAGGACTAGAAGCCAGGAACTCCTGAGATCTATTCCCAGGTCTACCACAGATTCATGTGGTCTTGGGCCAGTCATTTAACACTCCCTGTGTTGCACTTATATCAGTTATAAAATTGAGACAATAACACTCACTTACCTGCCTCAGGCAGTACAGTAAGGGTTCTTTAAAAGATTTTACAATGCTCTGAAGATGTAACGTGCTATATAAATCCTAAGCATAATAGATCACTGCACAGACACACGCAAACACAGTATCACAGTGAAGAACAATGATGCTAGCTAAGAAGAGCATCACTACAACATAAAAAAATTACTTGTCCAACTGCATAATTAAAATGCAAAAGTCCATTTAGAAAAAATGTATCACTGAAATAATTTCAAGGCTACTGGGGAAAATAGATCAATAGGAATATTCTAAAAGAACTACTATTTGTGTTCCAGTGGAGACATTCTTTTCCATTCATTACTGAACTTTAAAGTGTTTGTACAGGAAAATTGTAAGACACACAAAGTGAAGTTTCAATGCCTCCACTACCAAATTTTAAATTGCCTCTAATATGTAAATTGAGATATTTTTTTTTTGTTCTTTTTAGTTACAAATTACATTCTTCCAAGAAATATACCATCCACAATAAAACTGGCTGCTAGCTTACTTCAAATGACCTATAGGCTAAACATTTTTCTCATAATTTTTCTCATCTTTGCTGAAAAATACCTATGCAAGATGTATGTGCAGAAATTATAAAAACATGCAGCATATGTACAAACTGAAAAGTTTAAAAAATATTAGCTTCATATACATGTAAATCTACTTGGATATATCTGAAATTAAATATAAAAATTTCACCACCTAAAATAAAAAAAACCCCAAAAATGGTTTTCAGAGAATCTGAGACAACTACTTAAAGCTGTACAAAGATTTCCACCTGGAAATGTCTTATTCAGAGAAGTTTAAGTTGTTACCATGTAGAAATAACTGTTAATTAATTTTGTCACATAATTCATTTTCAAGTTGTCAGCTTAAATCAACAACATCACCCTTAAAACTGTTCTGTTTTTCAGAAGTTAGATTCATACTAAAATCAAAAATTTCACAAAAACATTGGCTTCTCGTGTTTCTGGATCCCTTCAAAAAGATTTATCAACTCATTTTGAAACTGTAAAAAAAAGAACTATTTACAGTATTTCATTTTAAATACTTTTCACAATTTCTAAATTCAGAGTTTTTATGTTACAAGAAATTCATCAGAGCTCACGGTGTAAGTCCAGTTATCAACTTGTAGCATCTTCTCTATCATGTAATCCTGTGTCTGTACCTATATAGAGTACAGTTCAAGATTGTACTGCAGGTTTTTGAAAGTAACAGGCTTTGCAGTATGTTCATTTTTTATTAAACAGCTTCTTTATTAGTCTGGAGACGGTTCATTGCCTCTAACTTCTGCCGATAGGCCTCTGCTTCTTGTTCTTTCTTTAGAAGCTGCTGACGATATTTTTGTGCTTCTCTGTTTGCCTCATCCAGCTGTTTCTGAAGAGTTTCTCTTTCCTATTAGAAACAGAACCAGCAATATTTTGTCAAATACAAGTTAAAATGGCAAATACTTTTCCTTTACATGCAGCTCAAGTGTTAGGGTATCATGTAGAAACTGTTCAGTTCTCAGGCAAACCTATACGAATGCTGCTGTGTAAATCAGACATGAACTATTACACCAGACAACTCCCCACAATAAGGCTTGAAGTGTAAATATAGTAAACCTAAGTTTCTTTAGCTGCAAAGATAGCAAGCAAGTCTTCATGGAAAAAGAGTGAAATAAAAAAGTGGAAGCATGGTGATCAAATACTAACGTAATATATTAACATTTCTCCAATGATTCAATTCCCTTTGTTACTTTTTAAAATTGGAATCCAATCTAACAGGGTTGTCCCTTTCTGTTGTATTTCTAATCAGACAGTATAATGGAAACCTGTTACCTAACAGCAGTTTGCACTGGAAAGTGACAGGTGCCCACTAACCAAAATACACATAACTGATTTCTAAATGAAGTGACTTGAAGTGATTGATACTATGCGAACCAGAGGTATAATTACATCCCCAAAGACACCACATTTTTATGAATTAATAGGCATTTAGCCAGATAAGCATCAATTCAAAAGGAGTAACTTAATGCTCCATCCTGCATACAAGTTTGTTGGGGATGGCTATAAAATGGTTTCCAAGCAAAATAATACGGAAAATGCCACTTCCTATGAAGCTGCCTTAGGCACTAAGGAGAATGTATTTCTATCTCCAGTGACGTAGGTACTGTCATTTTGTTTGATGCTGCATTGAGCCCAATTGAAAAAGCAATTTGCTTGGAAAATAGTTTTGTTTTGATCTTCAGCCAAATACTATTTCATTAAAGTACATCATACTTTTATGACTAAGGTAGTATTTGATTTCAAATCATTCTTTCCACTGTAGTTGTTAAGCAGCCACAGGAGGGAGGTTGTCAGAGAAGCGAGCTATCTCCCAGAAAAACAAAACTCTTATCAAAAACTGAGGCCCAGTGTAAATACGTTGCCTTTTCACCTTATTCCCATCCCAGCAGTTCAGTATCACATTCCCATTTAATACCTCAAACAGTTATTAGAAGTTTCTCCTCCCACACCCCCATAACAGCATCCCTATTCTTCACCTCTTTGATGCACTCACATATTTTCACGGTCAGAGCCTGAAAATACAAAATACTCTGCCTCCCTTCTACTTGCTACTGTTCTCAGTACTTGTCACAGTCACATTTAGCAGTCACATGCTGTGCTGAATGTGCTGGAATATAATAACATAGGTGATCAGATCATTGCTAACAGCAGCATCTGTATAGCAAAAACAACAGGTGAAGGAGAGATGTTATTAACAGGTTATAAAGACTAGCTATAATACAGAACAGAACAAACTCCATTAAGTGCAACCTGATTTTACATAGGGCTTTAAGAGCTGACAGAAGCTAGCTAGGGTTTGCTTTACTTGGAGCATATGCTGATAAAATGAGAGCTCATCTGATCTTGTTTATTTATTTGAAAAGGAAGTTCAGCTTCCACCTCTGAAAATTTGAATTCTGCTTTTTAAGCAACTTTATGAATAGCCAACCCATGTAGCAACTAGACTGACGAATGCCAAATGAACGGTAGAGCCTACACCTCAAAGGAATACTCCAATGGTGTTCCAGCACCAGTCCAACCAAAACATACTGCTATTTCTGTAAGTTATCTATGTAGTTTAAGGGGAGCCAACAGCTTACGTGAAACAGCCTTGTGGCGTAGAAAGTTGGTGAAAAGAGCGACAAGACAATTCTCAGGGAAGTGGTCAAAACAGTTGATCCTGCTACATGTGGAAAGCAACCCTTTCCTCTTAAGGGCACTCAGCTCTGGGATATACTGAGCTAGGCATTATCTATCTCATGAATTTGTCACATAAAATACACCAGAAATCTACTACCGGCAAGAAGCAAAGCTGCTCTGTCTGCTGGGCTGCAGAAGCATAAGAACCACCAGTAGCTCACTGGCCAGTGGTTCTGCGATGCATTACAGAAAGCAAGGCGCTATCACTACTATGGATTGTGTGCAGACTGCAAACATTTCGGGGTGCAGAGGTTCTCAGACCACATCTTATGAGCATTTCCCACAGAAGAGAGAAATAGAGCCTTGTACCCATAAGGAGTATAACACATTAAGGAAGGGGTAGAAAAAAAGGAAAAAAAGTAAGTCTCAGTGGCAGAGACAAGAATATAAACCCAGTATCTACCAGACAGACTAGCAATTCAAAGCATGTAGGTTAGTCCAGCAACTAATAGGTGTAGTTTTTAGACAGTCATAGTCCTAACGTAAACAGAATGAGTTAAGGAATTGAGGCCAAGTATACTGCCTAACTAAGCAGTGGAAAGAAACCAATGCTTCTGGAGGAGCAATGCAGATCTAAAGGGGACTGAACAGTGAAAACTGGTTCCTTAACTTTGACATCTAGAATAGGGAGGACTATATCTGGTCTATTAATTTAATCAAATCCAGAAAGTGTTCTTAGGGCATTCTTTAGAACACAACTGAAAGTGTTCTAATTATCTGAAGTCCTTTTGTATCAGTATAAAAACCTACACAGGTAAAAATCAAATTAGAGGATCCTGAGTGCTCTTAAGAAATCTTCTATTTGATCAGGGAATTTTCTTCATTACATGTAACTTTTCTTAACAGTCTATGTATTGACAACAGGGACACCCATAACTAAAATAACCAAACCAAGCAGGGATATGAATTCATCAACATAATTAATTCACAATTATGATTTTTTTTTTTTTTTAGTCTAATGAAATGTTTGTCCTGGTTCTAATGCGTGTCACCTTTCAAACATGCAACATGGGAAAGACAGTCAAATTCAAGAATGAAAATAAAAATCACTGTATGTTAATGAGTTATGCATGAAAATGAAAAACAGAGTATCTGTGTGACAGGGGTTTTTTTTGCTGCCATCCTATGTTTAAAATATCAAACTGTTTAGGAAAACTGCTATCACTCTTCAAAATGAACTGAAATGTTTGAACTTAACAGACCCAAAAGAGAAAAATCAAAAACCACCACTACAGCTTTAGTCGTTCACAATACTTTCACAAGAAAGTTTGTCACCTCACATGAATGGGAGGATGTTCAACTTAAAGACTTTCAAACCACAGTTAACTGTTCATACGCTATGAATTTAGAACAGCTGAAGAAAGCACTCTTAGCCTTGAATCAAGTCTTTATAATGAAATAAAGGAATGAATCACCAGTGAGGCAAAGAAACCAAAAAATAGTGGTTTTCTACATTAAAAAAATATTTTAATGAGGGGAGGGGTCCCACTCCCTCCAAATTCAAGTATCTACCACCTTCTATGATGATGAATTTTGAAGTGAACCAACTTTATGTGCACTTCTTTAATGTCCCTGTTACCAAAGTGAGGTAGCACCATACCCCTGTGAACCACAATAAGGCTCCTGAAGTCAACTGGCCTCCACAGAGGCAGTTGTACAGGCAGGGACAAAGTCAGTCATCAAAATTTGCACTTAAAAGTAACACAAAGTAACTAATTTAAACCAACTTCTTTCGATATTTGAGAAATGTGTTTAAAATATATAACTGAAACTGGTAATCCCCTTAAAAGAATTATTTGTACTGTTATACCAACTATGTGTAATTAGGAACAGATCAATTTATTCCTTAAACAATCTAGTTCTTTTTCCTTCACCTAACAGAATTATTAAAATATTTAAGGAAATGTAATTTCCTTTAGGAATAATTCAGGCAGATGTTTAAAAGTGTGAACAAAAGAAATGCTTTTATTGTAACAGTCATACATTTAAAAAAATGCAGCAAGAAAATTTCAACTGTCATGATAACCTGTAATGACCACAAAGCTGCAAAGGCCAAAAGTATTTGATATGACAACTTAAGGACAAGGAAAGCAAGTGATGAAAGGTGGTAATTATTGTTATTAGACATGGATAACATATAGCACATACTGTACAATAAAAAGTATTCAATTAGGCACAATTCAATAATATAAACAGAAGTTGGAGAATACAACCTTTGATAAATGAAATATCATGGAGTTGACAAAATGAGATCTTACAGCCTAGTCAAGGCAGACAGCAATTTTCATAAATTTTTGACCAAAACTGGTCAGCACAGGTAGAAGTAACAGAAGAAGTAATTAGATGGTTGTCCTACTGTGGTTAATATAAAAAAAAAAAAAGAGCGCTATAATTTTAAATTGAACAGCTACATCTATTTGTCATATATTAAAAGAAAAGCTCTCTCAATGTTGTTAGGTCTTCTGCACTATAATTTAAAAAAACAGGATGGTGCAAAGATGTGTAATAGTAAACTGCTCCAGAATTAAAAAAAAAAAAGGGGGGGTGGGTGGGAGGGGGCAGATAAAAATTGACAAACACAGAATCTTACTGTTTCACATTTCCATTAACAGTTATCTAGATATCATGAATGGAAAGGAAACATTGCTAAAAGTATGATCTCACAATCAGGGCAAGCATGTGGTCATAACAGAAAGATGAGGGTACAGTACTCTCATTCACTGCTAGCGGAAAGAGTCAAGATACTTGATAATATATCGGTAGCTAGTTTTAAACACTAGCTAGTGATCTTAAAGGAAAAACAAAAAAGTTAAGTTATCAAATACTTAAACAAGTGTCACTTTTACGTGCACGACCAAAGGATGAAGCAAACAGCCCTCCTATATTCTTTTTAGAACTCTGTAAAAGATTAATTCCAGTAACAGGGGAGACTGAACAAGTTATTGTTTCACGCACTTCATTCTGTGGTAACACAGAAATTAAACTCTAGAACAACACAAAAAACCGCGACCAGATACTCAGTGCTGAACGCTCTGGTTAACACATATCACGTAACATACTCCTTACTTCTATTTCTGCAGACTCCACGCGATTTTCAACAATCTCAATGCACTGTCTCTTCACTGGCGGTTCTTCGCTTATCACAGTTTCTTCAGCAATGTCCGTTGCTGGAACCGTTAATACTGAAAACATATTTGTACATATAAATACATTTACTTCAAACAATATTTGCACTATATAAAATTCATATAATTAAGTAACTTTATTAACAGCAATAACATGCAAAGACTTTCCCTTATGAAAACACAGCTATGTAATAATGTGCATTATAAAGTCAGTACGGGGAAAATTTACTATAAACTTTAGCTACTTGTATGCTACTAAAGAATTTTAAAATTCTTTGTTGCTGAGGTCTACAATAGTTAGCTGTCACTCTGGAGTATCATTGCTGTTTTTCACAGAGGAAACAGACATGGAAGTGAATTGCAGCACAGTTACCAGTCTGTCAATTCTGTAACTTATGTAGCAGACCATCTCCTTTATAACGTTGCTGAAGCAAATACTAAATACAAAACTGGCTTTTGATTTTGATTAGTTAGAACACCTTAGGTAATCTGAAAATCCAGTAGTTATTAACCTTGGAGGAAAAAATTTAGGGATCTAAAGAAATTCATACTCTAATTTACTCATGCAACCATCTGGCAAATAAATCTTGTGACTGTCACTTCAATTACTACCTACACACATTCATGCTGTCTGATAACTAGCTGTACTTGTTCAGACAGACTGTGAACCAAATGATTTGTCTCCAGTGTACAACTCCACCCTGGGAGTCCTCATGGAGAAACCAGAGAAGGAATCATTTTTGTCTAAATAGTAGTGGCAGAGCATCTTTAAAAGAAACCACCCAAAACACACGCATGTCACAAAATGGCACTTATTACACTAGCAGCTTCCACAAAGTACATACGGCCCAACGGGACAATTTCTGTCACCCTGGCTTCACTGGTCTGCCACTGCTCCTCTAAAACCTCAAGCATCTAAGACTTGGCTTTTGTTCTAATCAGAACACACTCCATGGGACTTGCACAGCTTGCTTCATGCATCAGATTTCTAAATCCAAGCTTCATGTCCCCACAATTTTTCCAGCAAGGCAACAGCATAAGTAGTGGAAGAAGGCTCTTGCTTTACTCCATCTTCTGGTTTTCATAACGAGTTTGCAAGAATCAAGCTTATTAAAGGCAAAGCAAGTAGTTATCACTTTTCCCTTAAATGTCCTATTTCTCTTCCATACAGTTTAGTAATTCTTCCATTCTTTCTCCTAATGCAGAGACTCAGCTGACACGTGGTAACGCACTGAACTGCAATAGCTCATGTGTCTGAACCTTTTGCAGTATAAGAATTCAAAGATATATTTAAATTGATAATTACACAAAATTGTCCAAGCTATTTGCACCTAACAATTTATTATTATTACTATAACTAACATAGTTCCTCAAGCTCAAACCGTACAAGTTTCCACTCACCTTGCTGTCCATCTGGCATGGTCACAATGATTGGTTGCCCTATTCCACTGGTTGGAATCGAATGCAGATTACCAAGCTGAATGCCATCTGTAACTATAGTAATAACTTGCTGACCTCCAGAACTGACAACTTGCTGAATAGCACCATCCACAGATTCTGCAGTCACAACCTCTTCTGTGGCCACAACTATCAACAGATTAGTAAAGGAATTAAGTAAATTTATAAATTAAGCTTTATGATTTCAAATGCATTTTGGTACAGCTGAGAAAAAATTTCTTCCATGTCTTTCAAAATTTGACCCCACCCCCCAATTAACGCATTACTACACATTATATTGTTAATAGAAATCTTTCACCAGGCCAACAATAAAGCACTAACATTTTGAAATATACATGCAGTTCTGTCCTGGTTTACCTTGCTCAATATAATAATTTTTTTATTTAGCATGTTTCCTAATAGATAGACTCCACTCAAAACTGATGCTTTGGGTTCAGTGTTAACGTGGCAGCACGAACAAGAGTTGTTTTTAAGAACACAAATAACTTTTCCATTGTACACAAGCTGGACTAAGTTACACTAACAGCGGAATAAAAAAGAAAATGAAACTTGAAATATTAGCTTGAAACTACTCCTCAACAAGTGCCTTGCCAGGTGTACACCTCAGGACCCAGCCCTGATTTCTCTGCTTACAATAACACTCTTCAAGACAGTAACAGACTGAAAGACCTCTAGAGAATCTTAAAGTTTTGTCTGTACTACATGGGTACTTCAAACACAATCACAAATTTATTTACTATACAAAATATGAAACAGGACTAAAGGAAAAGTTCTACAGAGCTGACATTTTTACCCCTTCGAAGGAGAAAGATAAAGCTAAAAAAGGAAAACAAACATTGTATGTATATAATTTTATAGGTAAAAGTAAAAATAAAAAATCCCAGCTCAACTAAATATTTCAAATTCATGATTCGATAATGAGTATACAGCAGTGAACTCTCACAGTTCTATATTACATCTATAAGTCAAGGTAAGATAAGGGGAAGACTGCATTCAGAACTACAACAGATACCACAGCTTGCACTATACACTGTAACTGGGGTCTCGCATTACCGCCTTTTTTTTTTAAAAAAAAAAAACATCAAGATACTGAGACGAAGAGCAAGATCACTAGTAGCACACTAGTCAAAGAATTTTCAAGCACAGAATTTCAAGCACACTAACTCTGTAATTTATTTTCAATTTGTCAGGGTAAAAGCAAAGCCTTTGATTTAAATAACAGATATTAGAGTGCTTTCTATCTACAGAGATGAAATTAAAACCCTATAGACTGTGTTGTGATGCTCGAGATGAGAGAAGGTAGATAAAACCCTGAAGCTTTCATCTTTTAAGTTAATTACAATATAACACACACAAAAATCACTCTGTAGTTCACATAATGACTGCAGTCATTGCCTTCTGAAGATCTTTATGTTCAGAGATTGCTGTCCTACAGCACTGCTTAAATATTCATAAAGTGTTTATTCAGCAAACCAAAACAGTAAGTCCTACATGAATAAGTGGTGTTGTATTGAACTTGATTTAGCTTCCAAGAACAGGCTCAGCAGTAAGAAAGACCACTGTGACCAAAAATTCCAAGTTGCAAGTGCCAATACTAGCTGCTGTGGCAAACAGCTCTGATCTTTCAGTTTCAAACTCAACGTTGGGCTTTTAGTTCTGGAAGGAAACATTATTAGGACTTCTCCAGACCTTGAAAGAAAAAATGGAGATTTTGTCTAAAAAGAAGTTATTCTATATAAAAGAAAAATAACCCCATCAATACAGTCCTTATTCCTCCCTTGCTCTCCTTCCATATCTATATCCATGTAATCACTAGTTACGACACTACTTCACATGCTGAAGGAAAGCTGAAGTCATTTAAAACAGCAGCACTATTATTTTCAAGAATCTCTGTATTAATGTGCATTATTTTATTCTGCAGTGTGTGCAGGGGGAGAACAACTGCACATGCAGTAAGACATACGCCTAATTCCAACATAAGCACACCAAATACTGCATTCCAAATACACATCTTAAACCACTCTAATCCAACTCTGAGTTCCATACATACATTATGCACCACGTTTGTACGTAACGTCCATGTCCTCATATACACTTCATTCGAGTAACAATTAAAAAAGGCATGATTTATTCAGCTCCAGTGAGAAGCACCTTTCTTTCTTTGGTTTTATGAAATTGATGTGTTTTTAACTGTAAGACATGAGGAACTAGGGGGAAGAGATCAGGGTAAAGTTAACTTGGAAAGAAGAGAAAAACCTAGACAGAACCAACATAAAAGGCAAAACCTAAGTGCTTTGTCCAAGTTTATACAGTCTTAAATACAGGAGGCTAAATACAAGGTAAGAGTCAAAACCAGAACTCTCAATCCAACAATTTTTGACAGTTTTTATAAATGGATCTTTTACAAGATGAGCACAAAGAAAAGGGGGCTTTTGTTGTTGTTGGGTTGGTTTTTTTCTTGAACACATGTACTACTGACGCACAGGTGACAAAAAGCTGCTTTTGTATTCTTTATACTTTATAAACTATTAAAGGAGTAAGAACCCAGGAAATAATTTGCAGACAGTAAGATTCTGCAGGATTACCCACACATCTGCATAAAAATCAAAGCAGAACTGAAACAAACAGGAGGGTTAGGTATGATGCGCACTGCATTATTGAAGGTGGGAAGCTACTGCATCAAGACTTCAAGCTTACTCCTTCCTGCCTGTCATCTCCTGCCTCCTCTCTAATAATTTTTATCTTCAGTGACATGTAACATAGGTTACGCTGCACCGCTGCAAGGGTAGGGCCACAAAACATGGGAACACTCAGCTAGTTACCAAAGTCTATCTACTACTGAGTCCTGGATACACATTTAATGCTCTGTAATCCCATGCAATCCCTTCTTGAGTTTCTCTCTCCTACAGTTAGATCTGAGTTTCACTGAAGTATATTAATTGATTGAAAACATCAGCAGCTTCTTCTGTAATTAAAGGCACTGCATTTTGGTTTTGAATCATCCGCTTCACTTGCAATATTTAAATGTCAAAAAATAGTATAGCTATACTTAGTATGGCTTTGAGAAGTAGTAGAAGAGCTCTATTAAGAAGAAATCTTGCAGGACTTCAAAATACTGAGAGATGAAAACTCAGGTATATGTTGGGATGCAGCTGTCATGCCAACAAGTCTGAGAGTACAGATTCTTCTATATTTTCAGTGAAGACTGCTTCCTTAAGAATGATGTCATCTGCAGAGCTGAATTCTGTGAGAACTTTTAAGTACCAAAGACTTTGGCCACGCAAAGTATCTCAGTTCTGTAAAATTTATCATACTGACCATCAGCAACAAAAAAGCAAAATAAATGCATTTCTTTAGAAACGTGTTCAGAAAAATTCAGGTTACCATAAGCATCATAAATCCTTGATCGACAGAGGGTTGTTGCTCTCCATAGTGATCTCCAGTCACTGGCTTTGAAGTTAGGCACATTCTTGCTACATATCACATCACTAATCAGTGCTCAAAATCCCAAGCTAACTTGGAAATAAGGCTATAGTGCTACATGTCAGTATAATAAATACTAAAAATACTAAATAAACAAAAAAGCAATCTGGCCTAGCATAAAACTCCAGTAGCTACAGACATATCATACTGCCTGAGAAAACTGGGGAGCAATGTATGCAAAACAGCACTGGGTGAGTAAAGTATGCATTAAATACTTCACAGCTTTCTTTAGAAAGCCAGGTCTCCACCAAAACACCTTTTGGCACTCTCAGAATAACAGAAGTTTTTATTCAAGTACACTACTTCAGAGACAAAAACTAGAGATTTCTGTCTCCCAAAGCTAGCTAACAAAGAATTAACATAGCACTTGATCTCCTAAGTGCTAGTTTTACCCGATTTTTTCATGCAATGGCAAGATATTAACATATGCCATAATTGGAAAATATGGTCTGGGACAGAAGTTTAGTGGCGTCCTCTTATAAAGTAACTTTCAGTAATTCAGAAGCTTTTGGTCACACTTTATCATAGATGGTATTACAACTTGCTTAAATTACAAAAGGAGGTCTTTTCCTTACTTATATCTCTCTCTCTCTCAAACCTGTTACTAGTAATGACTAGTCTTTATTATCCACTTTGATTAGAAGACTCCTGACTGCCATTTCTTTCTTCACTTTGCATGTTGTAATGAACAAAAGTGAAAAAGTACACAAAGCAAGCACCACATTATTCAGAAAGAATGGAGAAAGATATCCAGGGCAACTTGCAGAGTATGGAACCTTGACCAAAGTTTTTTTCAGACAAAGCAGTAACTGGCAAAGATCCATGAGGCAGGGGTGAAGGGTTTTTGTGTTAAGAAAGAGGAATGCAAAACTTGGGAACTAGGGGCAATGGAATTCCTTGTGCCTTTCTGGCTTCTTGTCATGGCCTTATGGAATAAGGGAGTGTGCATACAGCTGCAGTGAGGGATGCAGGCTGCTTCTGCCTAGGAGGACAATAATGTATTGCTAGGCTGACGTTTACTGGAAGTGCCATGACAGCGCACCTGCCTGAAGTGGGACATGCTAATCACTACATATTGTTATAAACGCAAGCAGAATGCCTCAATGTTGAAAAGACGACCCATAGACATTCTAATGGGCAAACTGCACATTAAGATCACCAAATATTCTTTGCCTTTTGGGTGAAAGATTAAGAAAACTGCTGACAAAGTATATGCAAACAACACTGGCGGCCATTTCCCAATACTTAACAGAAAGAAGAATTCAAAGAAAACATTCTTCCACCAAATGCAACTAGACTGTATGTAGCCAAAGATGTGAACTCAGTCTCCTGAATTATGCGTGCTTTCAGCAAGATGAATGCTGCTCACATTAGGCACAGAAATACCAGTTGTGGTCAGAAATCTTACTAAGAAATAAGTGTACATACAAATCTGGCACCATCCAGGTCAAAATAAAGGAAAAATTTTGCTCATGCTGAAAAGAGGAAGGAAGATTGTAGTCTCATTTCTGTATGAACTGTATCTCCAAAAGCGCCAGTTACGTACTTTTAGTTTATTAAATGAGGTTAAATGACTTGGCTTTCTAACCTGGTGTTTCTGAAGAATTAGACAGTGGAGCTGATGCTTCTGCTAAAGCTGCCAATGTGGCTAATACTGATGTTGATGAATTTCCAAACTGTACAGCAGACACTCCTGTTTCATCTAGTAGGATGAAAAAAAAAGTTAGCTGATAAATTTAAAACCAGTGAAGTCCCTTTTTTTATTATTATTGCACTGAAGCTTCTCATACACACACTGTTCTCAACAACATTCTGCTAAACCAAAATGCTATTCTGAAGGCAAGTTTGTTAAGCAAATACAACTTCTGATAATTTATCTCTGTGAAGACTGTTGTTTTAAGTACCTAGATATTTACAACACATAAAAAACACTGAAGAGAAACATGGTAACTACTCTATTCTTACCACTGTTTTTGCTCAAGCCTTTTCACTAAATGGTGAAAATCAATTAAAGTATAAAATCCCAGTAGCTATCCTATAGCCATCTAAATACCTGTTCCATTTGATGTATTTGCAGAAGATACCAG
Organism: Mycteria americana; assembly: GCF_035582795.1. Lineage (NCBI taxonomy): Eukaryota > Metazoa > Chordata > Aves > Ciconiiformes > Ciconiidae > Mycteria > Mycteria americana. The sequence continues at coordinate 59,452,771 of NC_134370.1, read as the reverse complement.
ACCTGTTAGGTTCACCACCCCTCCAGGTCCGATGATGAACTGCGGTGTTGCTGCATGTATCGTCACAGTGTCCGGACTCTCTGGATTCGTATTGATTTGATTCTGCATTGCAATCTAGGAGACAAAGGTAATAGTACCATTCCAGTTGTAGGTATAAAGAAGTTATTTACCTTGTAAGAACTAGAATTATTGCACGCTCCACTCAAACAGGGAGGATCTCCCTTATTATACTCATGCAATATACACACATCATGTCACATCTTGTGCTCTGTGTAAGTACATGAGAAACATTTTTTTTTTTTGGCTGAAATCTAAAGACAAAAAGTCTGTTGAAGTCAAAGAGAATAATAACACACTGCTACTTCTCCTTACCATTTATTGTAAACAAAGAGGACCATATAAAGACAAGGCCCTTTTGTGGATGTGCAAGCTCAAGTGTCTAAAATGGAGGCCTGAAGAACCAAAACGGCTGTGGCAGCTATATGCCATGAAAATCGGCTCCGACAGCTTAGTAATTGCCATGAATTGTAGCTGGCATTCTTCTTTTTGTCTTTCTTTGAATTATTATTGACTTTTATTTACTATATCCTTTCTGCCATGAAGAGGAGGCTAAAGGAACAGACCAGAAGTTCATACAGGACAGGATGTAGGAGAACAACAGATTTACACAGTGGCAAAATGGTATTTTTTCATTTGCTTTCTATTCTTTTCTCAGTAATGCTTAGCACTTAATTTGCCTTTAAGAACACTATTGAACAGCAAGCATACATTTCCATGGAAGTATCTATTATAATCCCGATCCCAATCACTTCTCCAACAATTCAATCCTAGTTTTCCTAATTCTGGAAAAAAAAGCCACCTATTCTCTCCCGATCTCCAATTGTTAAAAAATTAATATCCATATATTAAGCTAATTGAACATGAGGGTATAGTCAAAACATATCCGGCAGAGTAGGGAGTTAAGTTTTACGCCTTGCTTGTGAAGAGTCTACCTAGTTCTGTGTACTACAACACTCAAATTTAAGAAAATAAAGGATACTTATCCTTGACTTTGTAGGTGGTGAAAACGCTCTTTGGCCAACTAATGTTTACTAACGTTAATCTCATTTCCATGTTATGAACTAGACCGGAGTTTAGCATTAGCAGTCAATACAGGGCCTCACAGCTGCTATATTAAAAGCTTAGTTTATCCCATGCGTAAACAAGTACTTTGCTGCAAGTTCCCTTAACATCATGAATCAGAAGTTACCTGTAATATTTCTGCAAGGTCTTCATTTCCATTGTCTACTGCAATATCTAATGCTGTTTTGCAAAATTTACTCTGAGCATGAACATCTGCTCCATACTTTATTAAGAGTTCTACAACTTCTTGGTAGTTATGTTCAGTGGCCCAGTGAAGCGCAGTCATTTTGAGCATGTCCTTCGCATTGACATCAGCACCATGCTACAAACAAGATCAATGCATAAACTGTCATTAGAAGTATCTGAACTAAATAATGAAGAAGCATATGAAATAATGAAGGTCACAGAATTAAGCCCAAAATTGTCTTTCTCCAGCAGTAATGTCCTGTTATCTTACATTTACAGATTTAATAAAAGTACTTCAATCTCACTACCAAATAAATTACCTCAACAGATGAAAGACTCCCTAAGACATAACGTGTCTCGGTTCTAAAAGTTGTTACCCACACAACATCAAATTAAGAAGTAGTCTTATTTTGAAACAGCAATAAATAATTCACCTGAAATCATGATGATTTTAATGGTCAAATAAATTACAGTTTAACAGGAAGACAAAGCACCCAATTCACACAGTATAAATATTCATATCATTTCAATGTTGGTTTCATGACTAAAAAGGAAGTTGCAAAATTTGTCCATAAACCATTGTAATATCCCGCCTCAGACAGTCTTTCAGTAATCTTTACCTTAAGTAAGACTTCTACTATGCTGGCATGGCCTTCTGATGCTGCCATATGTAATGGAGTTCTGTCCACTTTGGTTCTGGCATCCCGACTTACACCTGCTCGCAGCAACACTTCTGTTGTTGAGTAGTGTCCATACTGTGCTGCTAGATGAAGTGGAGACGTTCCCAACTACAATGTAACGGAAAAAGTGGAGTTTTAATAGATGTCAGTATGAAGTATTTCTTCTTATTCTGGAGCTATCAAACTCAGGTATCAGGCCACCACTTCAAAATCATTTTGCCTTGCAGTCTCAAGGAAAGAAACTGTCAGGGTTTTTACAGAATATGAAGAGAGGGGGAAAAAAAAGTTAATTCCCCCCCCCAATAATCACAAGACACTAAAAACAGCTCACTGGAAGCAACTTTGAGGTCTGTGCTATTTTTTTTTCTGTCTTTTTGAGGTGTGATGTTTCAAGGGGCCTAACCCCATTTTTACTGTTGGTCAATACGCCATACCAACATCGGAAGGGACCTCTGGAAGTCATTTAAGTCCAGTCTCCTACTCAAAACAGGGTCAACTCGAAAGTTAGGTCACTAAGTAGATTAAGGCTCTCAAGGGCTTGTAAATACCCTAGAATTTTAGGTACCTGACCTCCCTATACAACCTATTCAAAAATAGGCACCTCCAAAAGACAACTCAGAGCCCCTGTATCAGGGAACTCTCAGCTGCACTTATTAGGTAGTTGGGACTGCTTTCTTAATTCAGACTTCTTACTATACTAAATACATAAACAGAATAACTAGGAGGATGATTGCTGCTTTCTCCCATTAACCATTCCAAAGTTCATCTTAAAAGCCACCAGAACAAGCTCATTCACAGTCTGTTACTAAAATCAATAGGAGGTTATATGAAGAAACAGACAATTATACTTTTGAATTAGACATCAGATGATGTGACTGTAGAATTCCAAGAAGAAACTCCCAAGGTTTGCAGTATAAATGCTTAATTGTAATAATCCTATTTTCTCCATCAGGTGAGAAAAGTAAGAGGATTGACCAAACACTGCAAAAGTTTTCATTACCCAATCTGTGGTAAAAGGTGCTCCATTTGCCATCAAAATGCGAACTTCGTCATCTTGACCTGCTCGCGCAGCTTCTAAAAGTTTCTTTCCCAAATCTACTAGTGACATCTAGTGAAGGACATAAAGGAATATAAAGAAGAAATAATAACATTAATACTATTTCAAGTACACAAATGCCGCTGTCATTTTTTTAATTATTATTTTTTAACTACTCTGAAAAGTTAAAAAACTGGAGTTTGTATTTTAACCATGAGAACAAGCTTTATTGATTGCAATAAGCAGCTTGATTTTAGAATTACTTTTGTCAGCCAAACAGAACTGACACTGGGGTGAAGATTTCAGTATTACAATGCTGTAACCATAGCAGCTGCAAAGTTATATCAAACTAAATTTAAACTGAACTGGATGCATATTTCTTACAGCAGAAAGTGGTTTAGAAGCTCTCACCTGATAGTGCAACCAGCTACAGCTTTGTCCAGCTTTCAAATAGTATTACACCATGGCTGCTATGTCACATGCCCAAAAGCACTATATTCACTTATCCAAAATGCCTATACATATTTAAGAGGTACTACTATGTAAATGCATTTAGATAGATATGAAACACAACACCTTTCTAACATCTTGTCCATCACTATCACTTCATTTTGTTCACCCTAAAAAATTATTTCTGTACTCCTAGCTACAAACTGATGCAATAGGCATATATTATTGTACTATTTGCTTCAGATATATGAACTAAAATGTCTGCATGAAAACAAATACTACCTGCTTCAACTGTCTATAGTTACTAAAAACACGTTAAGTGCAAAATTTTGATTGAGACATGACCGAGATACTAGCTGAAAAACTTTCACATTATCCTTAGATAATCGCCCTTTTACAGCACTCAAAAGTTCCATATAATACAAAGCACGCAAAACTACATGTAGACAAATGACACCCATCTATGTTTCTGTTGCATCAAAGATTTCCTAGGATAACATCTTTTTAAACCCACTCTATTTCATATTTGCTATTAAATTTGTTCAGTAAAAAGAAAATTTAGAACTAAACCATAACTCATGCTACTAACCAAAATATATTATTAACATTTTAGTCCTATACCTATGTTTTCCACTACCAGGACGCTAAGAATGGAATTACTTTCATCAGTTTGGTTTCCAGTCACAAGCAAATTTAAGCCTGTATTACTAATAACAGCAGCTGCAAGGCCATGCAACCAATTTCCTACACAAAGTTAGAGTATATCAGTTCAGAAAGAAATCCCAATAGGATCATTTTTTATCCCTTTTCTTAAACATACACTTCTATCACAAAACCAACGTGTTTAGAAAGTTCTCTGTACCTGGCTCAGCTGGCAAAATCTGTGTGGTATATTGCTCAATAAGCTGAAAGCTATTGACTTTGGAAGAAATTAGAAAGGGAGATGGAAATACTGCAAATGCAGAACTCCAACACGTATCAGTAGAGCCATGAACTGGAGCAGATTACCTCTTTGTCTACAGAACTGACTGCAGGCAGCAATACCCCCTTCACCAAGATAATACTCCATTTATGTCCATCCTTCTAGTACACATGGACATGTTGATTTGTCTCCAGCTAGAAAAGGGAAGAGGAGCAGGAAGGTGGCAGGACAGGACAAATACTGACAATGGGAAAAGGAAGGGAAAAAGGAGCACAGAGTCAGATGCAGAGGAAGAGAAAACAGCTGACTCTCTTCCATGAAGAAAAAGAGCAAAAGAGAAACAGCAATAAGAGAAAACCTAGTGTCCCCGTTAAAAGGAGACACTAGGAGTAATTATATAAAACAATAATAGAACAGAGAGGGCATTTGGCAAGTACAGCAGTGAAATAACAGAATATAGCACTCTCTTTATATGGCGCTTTTTCTTTTTTGGCTGGGGGGGTGCAATTTAAGAAGGAAAAAAGCACACACAGACACATACACTTTTTCGGGTGGTCTAGTACCACCACATCAAGGTCCTCAGAAGCAAAAGGAAAACTGGAACTTAATGCAAAATACTGAAGTTAGGAACTAATTTGGAAAGACAATTCCTTTTCTTCATACTTATTTTTGTTTTAAACACCAGTAGAGAAAAGGAACTAATAGTCTCCTATCAGAATTAGAGAATAATTGAGGCTGGCCGGGACCTCTCAAGGTCACCTAGTTCAATCCCAGTCCAAGCTAGCCCAACAGGCTCAGGATGTGCAGGGCTTGGTGCTGTTGAGTTCTGAATGTCTCTGTGGATGAACATCCCACCACTTCTTCAGCCTCATTCCCGTGTCCGAACACCCTCATGGTAAGAGCTGCCTTCTGCATATACCTGTCTTTCTCCACTAACCAAAAAGACAGCCTTGATAACAAGCTTATACTTGATGTCTGTTAGATAACAAAAATAGGTCAATTAAATTATGGTCTGTACATTTAACAACTACCCATTCAGAACCCACTGACCACATCTATACTGGTGAAATAAGCTGCAAAGTTTGGTAGCTGCAAAGCTACCAAAACCCCATGCAGCAAAATCAAGCAACAAAAAAATTAAATTATGGTGGCCTGCAAAATACAAGTCTTACTCCCAGGAGATGTTAGGGAAAAACTTCAACCTGAGAGGGACACCTTTTCAGAGTCTCTCTGAACCACTACTGTTGTAGTCACGCTGTCAGAGTGACAGTACATCAGTTCTCATCTCAATGCAAAACTAAACAGCATTGTACTACACTCGGTAAGAAATGTTCTAAAAAGAGGCACATGGAAAAAAGAGGCACGTGGAAGATCATACATGATGTAACCTTCATTACCATGTATTACCAACACTCTCTTGGTTGGTATAAAGTGTTTGTATCTTAAACAAGAACAAAGTACTTTCCCCTTGTACTCAGCACTGGTAAGGCCTCAAATACTGTGTTCAGTTTTGGGCCCCTCACTACAAGAGAGACATTGAGGTGCTGGAGCGTGTCCAGAGAAGGGCAACGAAGCTGGTGAAGGGTCTGGAGCACAAGTCTGATGAGGAGCGGCTGAGGGAACTGGGGTTGTTTAGCCTGGAGAAAAGGAGGCTCAGGGGAGACCTTATCGCCCTCTACAACTACCTGAAAGGAGGCTGTAGAGAGGTGGGGGTCGGTCTCTTCTCCCAGGTAACAAGTGATAGGACAAGAGGAAATGGCCTCAAGTTGCATCAGGGGAGGTTTAGACTGGGTATTAGGAAAAATTGCTTTACTGAAAGGGTTGTCAAGCATTGGAACGGGCTGCCCAGGGAAGTGGTTAAGTCACCATGCCTGGAGGTATTTAAAAGATGTGTAGATGTGGTGCTTAGGGACATGGTTTAGTGGTGGACTTGGCAGGGCTAGGTTAACAGTTGGACTTGATGATCTTAAAGGTCTTTTCCAACCTACACAATTTATGATTCTAAAGCACCACAGAAGTTTACATATGTTTCATGATGTAGAATTTTAACTTCAGTTAAAATGACACCAGTTTATTTAGAAATGAAGTAAGAGTTTTGGTTCTCATAGGGTACTTGAAAGCATGCTTGGACCACCTAGTGGAAGAAAGTTAAAAAACTAGCAAAATTACACTGTTGAACTCAAAAATAAAAATCACGTTATATGTCAATAATGCATTAACAACAGCAACTTAAGAGGCCTTTCCAACAAAAGACTCATGCACATTTAGTCACTTTTAACCAATGAATACTAGCATTCACAAAATTTCTCAAGAGTAGTCAACCCAAAGCTAATTTCTACTTGGCAGACCATTCCAAGCACCAGTACTGTTAAGGTCAGGAAACCCTTGAGTAATAACATGCCCCACACTTCCCCCCATACTTTTCCACTGCTAGTACTGGGACATACCAAGAAGGGTCTGCAGTGTCAGAATTTCCCTTTCTTCCCTTTCCAGCAAAATTCTTCAGCTGCTCTCTTGAGATCAGTTAGTCACACTACAATTGCTTTTGATAGTATCACTGTGCTGTTCTATATATAGTACAATAAAATATATTTAAAATTGAAATAATATTTCCATCTCAAAGCAGCACTCTTTGTTAAGTACTGCTGCTACTCTATGTAGTGTTACAAATCAACTCTGCTGAACTGTGTTAGAGGGTACTCTTCAGTAACAGTGTCATTTCCATCAAGCTTGGCTAGCATGACAGCTGGGCAATGCTTTGCAAGAGGATTCTTTCAGATAATAAAAACATCACTGGCTCTGAAATAAAGTCTTGAGACTATTATAGTTATTCTTATGGCAATCTGAGTATGTTTTCAGACTGCTAACAGCTCCTACACAACTGTGTGAACAGAGGGTTTTGTCTACAATTGAGCAAATAGGGAAGAGCTTCTGCTGGGTTTGGACTTCTTTGCATTAACCACCTCCTGAACTTCCACATTTCATTACTGCAATGCATTCTGTACAGTATCATTAGCCAGATGCCACAATGAACTGGTAATTAAAATTTACATCGAATTATTATTGCTATTTTACTTCTGTTCAATAGGAAACCATACTGCTTTTTTGTATCCATCTTAGATTTAAGTTTTTATATATTCTGTAAAAATCCGAACATCGTGCTATTACCAGAGGGGTATGTAACAGCACTTGACCAGAGTTTAGGTGGAACTGTGTGTAAAATGGGCTCTGTGGGGAGGGACAGGAGCTGAAAAACATGCAACTTGGGAAACCTGGGGTCTCACACCACAGCCTACAGACAACAGAGCAGCAGAGTCTGCAGTCCAAAGAAGATTAAGTTTGGCTTAAAATATCACAGCACCTTTCAGACTGCTGTCCTGCCCCAAGGATCCTGGACCCAGCCTTTATTCCCCTTCTACCACTGCAGCGGTAGACATCAGCTGGTCAAAATCAACAGGCACAAAACAGTTGTTGCAGAACACTTACTAACATGGAGATCTCACAGGTGCCAGTGTACTTCTACCAAGGCATGCTCCTAGAAGAGACATACTTACACTAGAAGAGCACGGACTGCACCAGTGCAATTTACCAGAAGGTAAACTGAGTCAATATACACTATACCTATGATAAGGATTTGCAATCATTCCTAAAAACCCCAGGACAAAGTTCCATAAAATGCTAATTAAACAGATTTCCCTACTGAAGTGACATGCAGCAGAATCATACTTGGAAGATAGCTTGAGACCCATCATCTCTCACACCCATTACATGCTTCAAATCTTAATATAAAGATCATAGGCTTAGAGTATCCACGCTTCTGCCACGATAACGAAAATTACACTAATATATTAATAGCAGTCAGCTTTAATTCCAGTGCTTTCAGCTTTCCTCTATGACTGTGTTGTGTTTGTAACTAAATTCTCTCTAGTTTGTTTAAACAGCAACAAGACTTTCATGTTGGACTACGTATGCATCAGATGAAAAATATCTGATCTGAGAAAAGAGATCAGAAAAGCAAACATATCGTTGAATAGCTTAGTGGTTAAGATAAATTAAGCCTGTATTTATGCAGGTCTGTCCTCCAATTAGGTTCATACATTAATTTAAATTAGCACTAATCATCAACATAACTCCATTAAATAATGCAGATGGTAGAAAAGTCTTGTCCTTAAAAAGGACAGCACAGATTTGGCCATTATCTGCAACAAAATGCAACAACTAAAAAATATTATTATGCAACAAGGGTGAACCATTGGCACCAACCAAGATTTGGGCTGGCACTGCCAACAAACTACAAAGCTTTCACAGATAAGTTTGGCACTAGATACCAAAAAAGTTACATTATGGCAGCTATGACTAACACGAAGAATCCAAGGGCTTGTGATGTAGCCTTTGCGCTATACTACAGCCTTAATAGTATGTCTCATTAATTGAAACTTGAAAATATCCGTGAACAAAAATCACCAGCCTCTCTAATTAAAGCATCTGTTTTATTACAAGGAATCTTCCTCAACAGTTTCTGCCTAACACATAGGCCCAAAATAACTGGAAAACAAACTGTTTCCAGCAAAGAAAGTGGGTCACAAACAAGAGTCTACACTGAGCGTATGCTGATTTGCCATGTAGACTCTTAACCTTACACAGCAGATTTATGTACCCTTACAAGTATTTCTATGTGCATACACACTTCAACCAAACTGCTTAGTCTTACTAATACTTCAGAAGTCATGAATAATTTAAAAAAAAATTAAGCTAAAGTACTCCAACGTGTGCACTCACAACTTTTAGCACATTAACTCTAATATGCAGCATTTGCCATTAAATAAAAGCTACCTTAATAAGAAGGTTAAAGGACAACATACAACTGCTTTAAGTTAAAAACTCTAAGCACATAAGACTTCCTACAGGGGATTTCACCGACGTGCTATCAGACAGTATCTCGCCAACAGAAACTACTCTGACTACTAGGAGAGAAAAGAAAAAGAACAGTCGGAACTAACACATCTTATCCCACGTTTATGCTCCCATCATACGCTTTATTAAGAGTCCAAAGCAAGAGTTACAGACTCCGGGTGAGGGACACTGCAGAGGAGGGAAGCGCTCCCCTCCCACCGAAGTTGCGTCTCCTCAGGGCACCTTTGGCGCCAAGCACCGGCACGCAGCTCAGCCGCCCCCGGGCCGTGACAGGAACCGGCCACCCCCCCCCCCCCCACGCGAGGCCCGAAACCGTCCCCACGCGGCCCAAGACCGGGCTGCCCGGCGGGGAAAGACGCGGGACGAGCCGGGGGGCCCCGCTCTGCCCCACGGCGCCTGGGCCCCTCACCGGGGGCGCCGCGCTCGCCCGGGCCTGTATGGCAGCCGCGGGAGAGGGGCCGCCGCAGGCGGGCGCGGGCACCTGGGCCCCGAGGCGACCCGTCCCCGAACCCCGCCGACCGCGCAGCGGCCCCCGACCCCGGCGCAGGCCTTGCCCCACAGGCCGCGCCCGGCGCCCCGCGGGCCGCCCAGGCCGCCGCCGCGGCCCAGGCCGCCGCCCGCGCTGCCCGCGCCCCCCGCGCGGCGGGGTCCCCGGAAGGCCGGCCAGCGCGCCCGCTCTCCCCAACAGGAAATCCTGGCTGGGCTGGGCGCTGCGGAGGGAGCCGCGGCGCCGGGTTCCGGGGGAAGTGGAATTATTTTTTACCAGCGAAGAGATCAACTTCCACATCCGGTAACAGGGCCCTATACAAAGGCGCAGACTGACCTGGAAAAGCTTGGCCGGCCCGGGGGGGTGAGGGAGAGACAGGGCACGGGGATGGGGCCTTACCGTGCTGCCGGCCCGGCCGCCGCCGCCGCAACAACAACCAGGGGCGCCGGAGGCCGCCGCTCATCGGCGCCCAAAAGCCCCACACAAAAGTCCCCGCTGCGCCTGGCGGAGGGACACGGAGAGCGGAGGGGAGGGGCGCGACGCCGCGCTGCGCTGCCCCGCCGCCAGCCCGCGCCCGGGCGTCAGGCGGCGCGGGCCGCCCGCGGGCAGCGCATCGAGGGGCGCCCGGCACTTACCATGGGGTGCAGGTATTATCTTATTACACAAATATCCCCGACAAAAGGGGCTTGGCGGAGGGATACGGCCTCGGTGCCGCCTGCCGCGCATGCGCGGCGGCGCGGGGAAAGGCGGGGGAAGCGGGGACTGGAGGGGCCCGCCATGTTCCGTCCTGCTTCCCGCCCGGCGGGGGGCAGGGCGCTGCCCGCCCGCCGCCCTCGGCCGGCCCCGGCGGGTGGAGGCGAGCTGTCACCGTGCCGGGGTGGGGGGTCCCTAAAAGCAGCCTAAGAAATAAGAAAGAGAATCGCCGTCTCGCACGCCGGCCTTCTTGGGGCTGCTCTTCCCACCTCATGGCTGCTGGGGCTCCGGTTGTGCTCCCAGGCGAGGGTCCCCTGTCTAAGCAAGGACTTTGCTGCCTTGCCTCCCCTAGGCAGGGCTTTAGCTATGCTTTGGGATCATAGAGATAGGATGTGATATGGATGACAACTCCAAAGCAATCCTAAGCCCTTTGCTGCTCTGTCAGAGAGCTCTGGCCTTCAGTCCCAAACTGGCATTGGACCCGACATCCCATTCCCTGAAATGTTTCTCCTGGTTTTGTTTCAACAATGCAAAATGGTCACGCTCACATTCTCCCCAAAGCTATTCCGAGTCACAAATCTTCTGATAACCACCGTAAAGGATAGATCCCATAATCTACATCCTTCAGAAGAAGGTATCAATCACAAAATTCCACTCGTATTTTGGAGCTCACACTACCTACTAGATACTCTTAATCAGAGGAATACTTCGAACAACTTTGTTTACAGATCTATTATTTTTTGCCCTTGACTGACCTAACACAGCTTTGGAGAAAACACAAATAACCAGATTCCAAAGAGCGAACATCACCTCACAAATATCACAGAGCTGAATCCTCGCGTCACTGCTGAAATAGACCCATTCAGTCCAGGAGAGAAAACTGCGTTTCCCACACGCAGCGGCAGAACAGTCCTCCTGGCTGAGCGCGATGGCGGGGCTTATGCCATCCTGGCTGACAGGGCTCTCTCCAGTTCTTGCAGTATTTTTGATTTGAGTTAGGCTGCAGGGAGGAATTCTCCATGCACTTTTTGGAAAGCCAGTTAATCCTTCTTTATATGTTGTCACCTGGCTCAGGGACCTGTTGACTTATTTTTCTAGGCGTGATCAGCCAGAAGGCGGCACTAGAGAACAAGTCCAGACACCTCCTCTCGGGGCTGTCACTTGTCACTAGGGTATAGAAACCTTAAATCTAGCCTTCATCATCTCTTTTCCATTGTTGGTAAGTGTTCTGTGTCTCTCAACAAGCATTTAGCTTGCCGTATTATGGGTTTTCATTCACACAGTAGCAGTAGATACAGAAAACGTTACGATGTCCTCACAGGCGTGCGCCAACGAGCAAGAATGCCTTGTGACATTAGCTGCAGTTCTTATGGAAAAGCAAAATGTTCTGTGTTATTGAAAATCTTTTGTAGAGGTGAAGAATGCAGTCTGCATGTAGTCCATCAGCACTGTATATGAGTTTTCATTATTATGATCACAACTTCCATCGTTAAAATAATCATGTCTAATGTTGGGGTTTTTGACAGAATTCACCAAAAGTACATTTAAGAGAGAGACATTTAATGTCTGATGTAGGCAAGTCAAAACACATTTCACATCTGTAAAGTCCCTGGTTTCTTTTCCTTTATTTTACCCTGCTTTATAATATAGTAATTTATAGTTTTTCTTAACTAAATAATCAGATACGTTCTGTTAAAAAGCACACTGACTTCTACTGTTTAAAATTCTTTTTTTATTTATTCAATACTGCTACACAGTAACATATGTGCTGATAGGAAAATGTGTTTTAACCTAAAGCAACACCACAGCATATTATAATGCAATCAACATATTAGCATGTTTTAACAAGTTCTCGAATATGGTAAAGCTAATTGTACAGGCAGGTCCTCCCCAACACCTTTCTTCTATATATGGTTGGGGTTTGCCCATACAAGTAAGACCAAAAGATTTTATGACACAATTTCTTCATATAAGCGAAACAGTAAAAGGGACAGTCGTGAGTCCAGTTTGGAGAGCAGCTAGCATGATACTCGGCATTAATTTGCACACTTAGATCCCAAGCCTTGACATCAGTGGACTTACTCCTTTCACCTTGTCATAACTTTCTGGCATGACCCATCTTGGCTAAAACAAATAGAGCAGTTCTGAAAAAGGCACTTACAAGAGTATTGTGTTATTAATATTATTCAGTTCAGTTTAATGTTGTTAATCAACTTACTTTGGTATTAACCTCTCTGATTGCACAATATACAAGACTTAAGAGCTGTACTCGTTTCTCCCAGAATCTTTTACATGTCTGATCATTTATATGCACTGCCAATTAGAGATGGAGGATATTGTTTGAGCCTTTCATGTACCCAATACCGACCAACATTACTGTACCACTATGTTCTGTGATACAGTTACGCCTTCTGGACAATGAATCAGTAGTATTTTGGAAGGCTACATGAAGACAGGCATCTTTCTCATTTTGGCTTCATGACCTCCCTGTTTCCCAAACTGGCCAAGGGAAACTGCTCCAGTCCACAAGACATTTCCATTGGCAAAATGGAGCAGTAGGTTAAAGTATCTTAATTGAATCCCCCACCTTGACACAGTTAGGGGACAGACTGGGACTGTGGCAGGACAGAGCATCTTTCCATTTGTGTAAGATCTCGATGGCATGACCTGCATCACCAACGGACTGGAAACAGGCTTAGCACCACCCTCTCCCCTCCCTTCTCCCGTTTTAAATCCCAGTATGACTATACCGGCATGTCAGCACGTACCTGCCATGCCTGAGGTATGATGCTTGTAGTAACACAAGCTGCACAGAAAACACAGCCATCAACAAAAAATGAGATCTGAACTTACAATATCCCCAGACAATGCAGTTTTCTCTAGGAGAAAAAAAGGATATTTTCGTAAGGGGAGGTGTCTCGCCTTCCCACACCAGATTTCACAGTGCATCAGAGGGGCCAGTTTAACACCCCATACAAACGCTGGATGTCCCACAAAATGCGGCAGACCTCAGAGCCTGCTTTTAGTGGCTTGGCCTCGATAACACAAAGCGCCCGGACACGAAACGAGGAGCCAGGCCAGGCGGGGCTCCAGGCCCACAAGGGGCTGGCAGGGCACGGCAGAGCAGCCTCGGCCCTGCGGAGCGCCCGTGTGGCAGCCACGGCGGGACGGGGCTGCGGGTAACCCCACGCTCCCTGTGAACCCTCTCCAGGGCTGGCCCTGAGGAGCCAGCGCGGGTGGCGTCGATCTGAGGTGACCTGCCTCTCCCTTCTCCTCCTCACACCACCCCCAGAGCCACCCCCGGCTCCGAGGAAACTCCACGCCGGGAGCGGGTCCTCGCCCGGTCCGGTCCGGCCCGGCCCGGCCGCCCCCCCACCCCCACAGGCCCCGCAGGACAGTGGCTAGACGCCAGGCTCCCGCCGCGGCCCCCCGCAGCCCGAGCCCGGCCCCGCGGCCCGGATAGGGCCGCGGAGAGTCCCCGCCCCCGCGGGGGAGCGGAGGCCCGGGAGGGAGGAACACCGCCGAGTTCCGCCTCAGCAGCCATGGCCGCGTAGCGTCTTCTCGGCAGCCGCGCTCGGACATGGGCCTGCCCCAGGCCGGCGGGCTGAGGCAGCGAGTCCCCACGGCGGTGAGTACGCAGCCGGGCCCGCCGCGCTGTCCGGAGGCGGCACCCGGGCCGCCGGGGGAGCGAGGCCTGCAGGGCAGGCGGACTCGCCTCACGCCCTCCTCCGGCCGCGGCGCGAGGGGGCGGGCGCCCTTGGAGGGGAGCCCTGGGCCCGGCCCCGCCGTGCAGGGGTGGAGGCGGCCCTCAAGGGGCTGCGGAGGGCGCCGCGCTGGGCTGCGCGGGGGGAATCGGGCCTGGCCCGGCGGGCAACCCTCCGCCCCGGTGCGGCCGGTGTGACCTTGGGCAGCCCGCAATCCCCCCCGGCCGCAGCCCGGCCGGGGTGACGCGTGAGCGGGGTCGGGGGAAGCCGCCCCGGAGCCCGAGAGCGGCCGGAGGAAGGTGGCACGGGAGCAGCGCTTCCCAGAGCGCACTCCTCCGGCCGGAGCGGGAGAGGCGGCGAGCTGCGATGTCATGGAGACTCCCACAGCCCCGGCCGTGCCCGCGGCGGCGGGGTCCCGGGCCCGCACGGCTTTTAGTCGCCCTGTTAAAAACTTGGATGAGTTTTTAGCCTCTCTGTAACCTTCCCGGCTTCTTACCACCTGAACTCTTTGCGTACACTTTACAGATTTTCATTTGTGTAAATAAGTGAAGTTATTTGTGTTCTTACTTTGAATAATGTTCAACCTTCCTGTATAAAATGCAATTTATTTTTTCAAAGCAGCTTAACTTTGTAGTGTCTTCCCTCCCCATCAGTATCAGTTAAACTCTTGGATGAGCTAACTGTCAGAAAGGATTTTCTCACTGTGCAAAAAGAGTGGTTCCCAAGCTTGGCAGTGTAGGTAGTTGCAGCATGGTACATGGCCAAAGACAGACCTGCAATGTGTTACTACCATGATGACTGGTGGTACCCAGCAAACGATGAAGGGTTAGGTACTCTGTGTGAGCGTAATGGCCTTGCTATAAGAAGCCTCAATGGTTATAATCAGCCTATCCACATGACATTACAGGACCAGGGCCTGTAGTATTAACAGTACCAGAGCCTGAAAGAAAGCTAGAAGGCTCACAGAGATAAATATGCTGATTGATTATATAGTTCAGTCATGTTAAAATACTGTATCTCTATATTAATACTGATAATCTTAACAAAACCAACTCTTGTGTACAGACTACAGACAGTAAAACTTAATTCTAAGAGAATTGGGAAACTTAATGCTCATGAGAAACCCGTTTCTCACTTGGTCAAGTCTTGGAGACAAGAATAAGTAAGTGAATAATACTTCATTACATACCTGAATTGGTGATTCACAGTACTTAGCATGTCAATTTATTTCAGACTGTATTAGTGAATGCTCCTTGCAATATAACTGCTTCTGTGCGTTGTTCTTAGTATGGTCATTCCACTTAAAGCTTACTCATATCCTTAGTAAAACAGGCATGATAATTAGATGCTGAAAAACCTGTTACCAACAGGTATGTTTCCCTGTCAGTGTAAAACTATCCATTCTAAGTATTTTAAATGCCCATAAACATCCAAGCATGACTTCCCTTATATTTTGGGGATATTGGACTGGTTTCCAGCACTCTAAGTATCAAAAATGAGCCTGAGATAATACTTCAGCTGGGGGCAGAACAGATCCACGGTTTCGAGTTTGATCTTAATTTTTAAGAAAAAAGTTGACAAACCTGAAATAGTTTGTTTCTTCTTCCTCATGGGGTTGACTAATAGATTTAGCTATTATGGCTTCTTCAGTCCCTTGTATTTATGGTTTTATGATCCAGTTCTCTTTTCTTGCTGGGAAAGAAGATCTCTCTTCCTTAGAGATGTATGAAAGATCCACCTATATTATTGGAAGGGTTCATTGATGCCTCAGTGTTGCCATTGTATTGATATGGTGATTGTAAGTGTGGAGGGAAATAGAATGCTTGACAAAAGTGAGCATAATCTAGTCAATACAGCCTGGAGCAGCAAGAGTTTATCCTGATAAAATGGATGTGATTCTGATAAGAAAGTACAGTTCATTGCAGCTCCTCTAGTGGAAACAAACAAATACAGACCTCATACAGAACTTGCAGTAGCTGGTCTATCTCCATGCATTTCACTGCTGTATATTAACTACTCCTGAACATCTTTATTTGTGCAATTTTTTCCTGGAGAAACCATTGAGATCAGGTCAGTTAGGAATCGGATATCTGCAAAAATTTAGGTTCATAATCAAGTAGCTATGTTTATATATGAAGGAGTGATTTCAGAATCCAAATCAGGTGTCTTCCCAAAGCCTGCTCAGAGAAGGAAAAACACACCTCATTCATTTGAGTATGAGGGAAAAATCAAGTTACAAGCACATCTTAAAATTTAGTAGAAGCTTAAGGAGTTTTAACGATTCTTCTGAACCAAGACTCTTGAGCAGTCAGCTGGCAACTAGTGGTCAGCCTGTAGGTTATAGTTATGGGATTTTTGCTGCATAAAACTGAAAAATGCTAGTTATAGTCCATAGTTAAAGTTCTGTGTAGAAGAATTAGAAACTGCAACTGAAATCTCATATTAACTTCTGATATATGCTGTATGTAACTCTTAAATAGGCTGTTGAGAATTTGATTTTTTTTTTTTAGGAAATGTTATTACTAATCCATCCTTACTCATTTTACTGCAGCATATTGTATGAATTATGGTGCTGTGGGAGGTCAAAGAGTAATACTTCACTCATCAGATACTGTGGTTAGTAGCTCATGTTTTGAAAAAAGGCATAGAAATTTCTTCAGATCAGGAAATAAAAGTAAGTTCAGTATTGCACTTGTCTGGCAATTTGAAGACCTGCAGTTATAACTTACTAACCATAGCAGAAAAACATGGAAAGCCAATTTTCATTTTGGGCCAAAACTCAGATTTGGCTTTTATCCGCTAGTGCTACAGTTGTATAGATGAGGTTCTGAAGAACTGCCAGTATCAAGGTGTCAGCAACACTTGAGAATTTACTAGCATCTTTTGCCTTCCATTAAATGGTTCATCTTCCACATAATCTTGGGTTTTTTCCTCACATGCGCACAGACACAGTAATGTTATATTCATATCTTTTTCAGATGACATATTTAGTTACAATATTCTGTCAGAACATAACCAAATGCTGCCACTTAAGATTAAGAAAATACTGCTTACATAACAGAGCAAACATTGAAGATATATTTGGAAAGGACTTAGCTTCAAAGAAAAAGTCTATTTACAGTTCCAATGGGGGAAAAAAAAAGCCAGGTAAAGACATGCTCTGAAGGTAGGATTAGACAAGCAATGCTAAAATCTTAATAAGAGTGAAGCCTTTCTGTGTAATTCTGTGAGGTTGTAAAAAGTATGTCTTTGTTTTAGGCAGAAAAGCTTTTAGATTGGAAAGGTCCATTAACTTTGGGGCAGGTGGTATATCTGTGCTTTGTTTTGTTTCTACTGAATGCAGTTCTTCTAATGAATTTTCTGCCTTGTTTTCAGCACCTAAATATCTCCCTGAAAATTAAAGTTGAACATAAGACACCTTATATGGGGAAGGCAATGTTTTAAGATGAGTGGGGTATGGGATATATTATTAATTTTATGTATTAAAATTAGTATTTGAGGACTTTATTTACTTCCTTAGGAGCCTGATTTTCAGATGATTCTAGGAAGGATTTTTGACAAGTTTATTAACTTTGAAAAGTTGCTATGTAATTCAAAAATTGGCAAGTACAGCATCTGTGTTTAAGCAGTAAGTTACCTAGCTGGATATTGTTTAGTCTGACCCTGGCATTCCAGACCTTAAACCAAAGAATCAGCATTAGACATGTATCTTATTTTTGCATTTGTTTCCAACATGAACTTATCGAAGGTTTGGATTAACTTTAGTGTCTTTATTTGGTAACCAGTTCCTAGGCCAAGAACAGTCAACCTAGTGATACTATATATGCGGTGATATCTCAGAGAATAACAGTTAATGTGCCATGGGAAGGGATCACATTCCCATCTTGGCTTCTCATTTTTAGCTGTGCATGTCAACTGCTCTCCTTGCACAAGATGTGTAGCCATTCTGCCTCTTCAGCAAGCTGAATTGGCTCAGTAAGACATTGGACAAGTACCACACCAGCACGAGAAAGAGGGAGGAAAATCAGGACCACCTCATTTGGTGGCAGTCAGCTGCAGATCAATTCAGTTCTGTGAAACTTCACTCTGAGGTCACTGGCTGGACTGTGGTTTTTTGGTCACACTTGTCATGCTGATCATCACCTTGAGGGTGGAAGGGAAATGTCCTACCTTCCTCTTTTTAAAGGCCATGTGGGTTTTCACTACTAGGAAATAATTTATTTGCTGGTATCATTTGAGCATGCATTTTCTAATTAGTTTTCCTTAATTTCTTTGGTATTGCTAGCACCTTAATGTCTCACCACTTGAGAGGGAGCTCAGTTCCTCGCCTGCCACCCTCAAGGGCTAAAATAGCTTACCAATGTATTAGATTCAAAGATTTTTAGTTAGACAATCTGTATGAGACTTAATGGACTGCTCTATGCAGAATGTTAGATGAGATGATGTAATAGTCCCTTGTGGTGAAACTCTGCTTAACTATTTCATGGCTACCTGGAGAGCACTTCCAAATGAAAGCAGAAAGACAACAATACCAAGGAGTTTAAGACCTACTGTATGTCCAAGAAGTTTCAAGTTGACTAACAGTAGCAACCACATTTCCATGGGTGTAGTGTATATTTGCAGAGGTTTGTGCTAAGGGTGATAAAATAATTATCAATTACTAATTTCAGAGTACAGAGAAGTCAGCTAACTTTTCAGAATATACTTACTGGTGTTATAGTTGAGTAAGTTTCCTGGATATGATGATTTTGAGCATTCTTAGGTCAGCATTTCTTTTCTTATTATTTTCTTATTCTTCTGTTAGCAATGTATTGCTAACATTCTTGATAAATTACCTAGAGTGGTTTCAAATAATTCTATCACTTCGGGAGGATTAATTTATACTGTTAACTGTTCCACCACTGTTTGCATCAGTAATACTAAGAACTGATACAAGAGGACCCTTATGGATAATTAATGTTTAAATAGTTGCAGTTTAAGCAGCTATATTATTAACTTCTAACTTCTGGCAAAGAGGTTTTCTTTGACTTCTGGAAATGCTTTCTTCTTTTTATGCTTGTATTACAAATAATTGCTCAGAATAAGTGACAGATTTTTTCTTTTTGCTTTAAATATATGTATCTTTCTGTAAGTAATTCTGTTTTAATAGTAGTAATATAGATTAATATCAAAGACATAGGTGTATCAATAAGTACTGATGCTGTATGTTAGTATACTAACATTTTGCCAGATTGTAGTGGACCAGATCAGGTACTAGAGCTCCAATTCATTACCTACAATTAAATTGCATTTAGAATTTTTCATTATAGCTTAATCTTTAACTGCATAAGTTCCAGGTTGTTTTATACTAGTGCTAATTCACATAAAGTGAGATAGATTAGGTAATAACCCCATACAGGTAACTATAACTGTATTAAGAGTCATTGGAATATAATTGGGCTCTCCCTACTTTTTTCCCCGCCCCCCCTAGAAAAATATTGATAGAGACTTCTAAGAAGCTGTACCATCCTAGAAGGGACATAACTAACAACATTAACATGCCTGCTGTGGCATCTGTACCTAAGGAGCTATATCTCTGCACCTCATTGAAAGATCTCAACAAGAAGACAGAAATAAAACCTGAAAAGACAAGTACAAAGAGGTATATATATTTTAATTTATTTTGGATTAATATTAGAAGTGTTAGTGCTACTCTGCTGAGCAGGTTCCAAAACAACTATGTTGTGGATCTAAATTTCCTCAATTATTTCTGTTAGATATAAAATCTTTGGTTAGTCTTATGTATATATCTCTCAACTATCACATCGGATATGCTTACTGCCTGCAGAAGGTAACTTCACATACTGCCAAAACATGACTTGGACAGAGCATGGCATCCATGAAAATTTCTTACTTTGAGAAAAGGCTACATAAATGCAAATTCTTAAAAAAGATAAAAAGTTTAGCAAATGTATGAATAGAAAATATTTTGCCTCTAGCATTTAGACAATCAACGCTTTCATTTTGTCTTACTACGAATTAGATTTTCCTCAAAAAAAGTTTTTTAGAAGGGAAAAGTACTTTTTTTCCATATCTCAGTATGCTATTTAATTATGGAATATTTTAAATAAACAAACTAGCAAAGAGAAACATTATTTGGAGGAGCATGATTGTAATTCATATTTAATGAAAACCTTATATATTAAGATAGTAAAATCAAATGCTTAATATATGGGCAGAGGCTGTGAACACTTAAAATGGCATATTGTAATGAAAAGGTGTTTGGGGACAAGAAACCAATCACATGCTTTACTCGTCTTCTTTGATTTCAGTTATGTGCAGAGTGCCCTTAAGATTTTCAAGGCAGCGGAGGAAAGCAGATTGGACCGAGATGAAGAAAAAGCTTACATCCTATATATGAAATATGTGACTGTTTATAACTTTATTAAAAAGAGACCTGATTTTAAGCAGCAACAGGTATAAAAGCTTTCTGACTGATCTCTTCAGCATTGGTAGAAGTATTAGAAGTACAGAGAATTACACTAATGCACATTCAAAGCATTACACTGGTATTAAGTAAACTGTCTTACTTATGATATTTTTTCCTTCCTATTTTTGACAAGTCTATTGGTAATTTCTTTTACAGTTTGCTTTTAATACACATAAGGTATATAAATTGTCACATCTGTGAATATTTTTTCAGGGAAAGGTATTCCTGTCATCTTTCCCATGCAGACTTTTTTTGGTGCAATTGCCTTGGCTAGCATTTATTTATTAGTGCTATAAAACAATTTTATTTACAAACTCATGTTTGATAGGAAAATATTTTGATTCAAAACAGTTCCTTTTGTTGGCATTAATATCATTATAATACCAATTCTCTGTACATTAGCAGCTCTTAATATGCACAGAAGTAGGCATTATTAAGCTGTACTATTAATATGTGGGGTGATGCTTGCAATTTTAGGATTATTTTCATTCAATTCTTGGACCTACAAATTTAAAAAAAGCTATTGAAGAAGCTGAAAGACTCTCAGACAGCCTTAAACTCAGGTACGTGAATACAGTTAATAGATAAGATATTGTTCATTATACCTGAAGCCTGTACACGTGCAATTGCAGGTTTTCATGCTATTTAGTAGTAAGGGATTGCACTTGAGTAGGCCTTAGATATCCGAAGCCGTTGAGAGCTTAAATTGTTTATCCACAAAAGTCTGTTACTAGAGATAAATTTCATCATCACATGCTCCAATAACTTGCCACTGTATACATTGTCTCGTAATTCTTGGTAACTATGATTTGTTGATATTGTCTCCTATTTTTGTTTAATGATTAATAAAAAGAAAACACAAGATATAAACTATATATACACTAGAGATGATCAAGAGCTATTTCCCCCCTTACCCTTTTCATCATAAGGTCATCTGAAACCAAATATACTAATGAATGTTCCTAATATTTACGTATGTTAAAAAGTCCTCCTAATGTGGATTTAGTTTACACTAACAAAACACATTTTTAATTCTTTAGCTAGCTGCTACACCTTTTCTCTACCTCTGCCATGTACAAACATGTATGTGGAAATGCACAGTTTTGCCAGTATGTAACTGAGCTGATGCTAACAGGCTTTTGGGTAGCTCATTTACAACTGTCAAGTTACATGTCTTTGTGCCATAAGCCATGAAATTGTGTTGATAAGAAGTTGTAAGGTAGAATCTCTCTTTAGGTGATATTTAGTGCAGTACCTCTTGCTTCCAGCCTTACCTGCTTCTCACATCCTTAGGGACTATCTTTCTTGCCCCTTTCTCACCCTTTCCCTTCAGCTAGACACATTTCCCTTCCCATGCACCCCCACAAGTATTATTGTGAAACCACCCTTCAAGTGCTTAATCCATGAAGTTAGTTAAGGTGAACAAGGAAATAAGAGTGTAGTTACACGTATATGAAAAGAGACTTTCCAAAGATGTCTCATGATACTATGCATGAAACAATCTTTAGGTTTTCCTTATTTTTAGTTCAGAGTCTTACAATTCAACAGAGCTACAAATTCGCTGTAAGAGTAAACACTGATAGAGTTATAGAAAACCAAAATTATTTAGAGACTTACTGTTTAGTAACTTGTGTCTTTATGAAAGGAACAGTTTTAAAAGATGACACAATTAATAACTTTCAACTACTCTGGGCAAAATATATATGTATTTAAAAGGAATACAAATGAAACATGACTCCTGTGTAACTACAGAAGTGGTTTCAGGGAAATTATTTGTATAATTTCTTCTCCAGGCAGTAGGCCAGCAAATAGTTTAAATGCTAATTGTTAACTAAAAGTGGAGCTGCTGAAACATCATTTGTATAGGAGTGGGAATACCTACATGAATGACCTACTATGTGCTTCAAAGACATACATGGGAAATTGATAGATAAATATTCCATATTGACTGAAATAAATTAAAATTTGAAGTATGCTTTAGTGCTGTTAACTCCAAACAAGAACAAAATGCTCTGTTCTAACTTATGATGCCTTTGCCAAATCAAGAAGCCTGTTTAAATAAAATTACAGGCTTGCAGCCTGTAGTGGCCAATTAGTGGAGTAGACTTTGAGGCAGAATTTGATTTAATGATCTAGTTTATTAACACAGTACTCTTGATATGAAATACAGCTGTATCATTGTTGTCATTTTAATCCTCTTTAGGCAACATCTGATTAAAATGAGCAATTACTAATACAGTTCAGCATTCATGTTTCACTGCTTGGTTCAGTCAAAATTGTTAGTTCAAAACATTCTTTTTTTAATGGATCACTAGTAACCCTTAAGCTTCTCAGTTATATTTAATATAATAGAATGCTTCTCAATTATAGTAAATATAATAGAATGCCATTTAACAGTGATATAACTATACAAACCTGCAGTTGGTGATCTAAAAGCTGTAGTTTGGAGGCCACTAGTTTACAATATTGTGATTGTCCTTACAATGGCAAAAGGCTGGGAGGTTAATTTTAAGGTCTAAGGCTGTATGAAAAGGATAGCTGTATTCAAGACCTAGGTCCACCAAAGCTCTTGAGTATACATGATTCTTGCATTGACTTCATTGTATTCCTAGTGTTTGAAACAAACAGCAGGGACACAGGTGAGGACATAACAGTATTAAAGTCACCTTATATCCTGAAGGTGACTGCTACCATATAAGCAGTTCTCATCTGACTTCTCAGAAAAAGGAAATTTAGATATCTGAGCCAACTTATTCCTAGCTGTTGTTAGCTCTGTTGCAAAACCAAATAAAATACCTCGGATGATTGTTATAATATGTTGAAGTTCACCTGTGAGTCACCAATACTTACTCTTTCCTCTACAAAATGAAAGACCTATCACATAGCTAAGCATGACCCCAGGTTTAGAGAAAAAAATTAGTTAGCCTTAAGAGCAGTGGCTATGAAATAGGACCCAAAACAGGATTTTGGAGTAAGAAAACCAACCCAAGAGTGGGAGAAATAATATCATGCAGTCATGGAGGAAAATGGGGTTTGTTGGAAATACAAAAATTGACAATACTTTAACTTTTATTTAAACCTTAAATACTTTCTCTTTTTCTTCCTGAAGACTTGATGACTCTGATGTTAATTATCCAAGGCTAACCAATAATGCAATATTGAAAAAAAAAGGCGCTTTTTTTTCCAATAGATATGAGGAAGCTGAAGTTCGGAAAAAACTTGAAGAGAGGGACAGACAAGAGCTGCAGAAAAAGCAAGAACTAAAAGAGGATGGAAAGAGTTCAGCCAAAAGCTCATCAGAAAGTGCTGTGGATTCCAAAGCAAAAAGCCAAAGGGTAATTGAAGATGTTTACAAACTCTCTAATTCAGTCTAAACATATAGTTGTAATCTAGCATTTGATCTCTCCTAGTAGCTATTTCCAGTTCAGAATCATATTTTTTAAGATTAGTTTACGCTCCCCATAACCGTTCTTTGACATTTCTTTGGAAGATGTTGAGTCCTACCGACCTCCAAGTCTTGCATAAGATAGACTAGGTTTTTTTTGTAAAGTCAAATTCTATTTTGTAGTAGAACTAGCTAGTGCAAGAAGCCCAAGGGAATGGTAATAAGCTGATGTTATTGATAACATCTCCTCTTTAGGAGAGAGCTGACTTTTCCACAATAGAGTGGAAAGAAACTCATTTCTCTATAAATGCTTTACAAATTTCGTCCAGGAGATAATGCTGTCCTAGGTTGTATTGCCTTTAACTGGTTTTTGTCTAGGTAGAGCAGCAACTTTGGTATCTTTTTAGTACATCTGTCAACACATCTTTAGAAGAAGCTTCCTTTTTCTAGGTTTCTTCCTGTAGTTTACAGTCCGACCAATTTCCTTCAAGCTCTATGAGAGTCAGTGTCTGTTGGCCACCTTTGTTCTGAGTATTAGATATTAAACTAACTTTTTTTTCCTTACAACACAGATTAATGGTGAGAGGAAGCATTCACTGGAAAGAAAGGATCAGTCTGACAGTCTGAGTGGTAAGAGATGCAATGTTCACACAGATGTGAAAAAGGTCTTCATATACCTATGCACCTATCACTTAAGCAGTTGCAGTTCTTTTAAGGAGTTATTTCACAGTCAGAGTATTTTGATGAAATTCTAGTATCCTGCATTTCAATAACAGCAACTTAGTAATTAAGCTCTGTATTGCAGCCTTCATCACTTCTCTTGAAGTTAGAAAGCTGTACTTAGTTTTTCAACAGTTTAATAACTAAAGCTGAACTAGCCCTAGAGTGGTCAAAGTAGAAGGAAAAATGTCTCCTCAACTGATAAGAAAAAAATCTAGGCAAGGCTGAAATGTGTCAGCTTTCTCAGTTAAATAAGAAATTTTTTCTTTCCCCTCCCAACCTTCTGGTTTTTGGTCCTGTAATAAATATGTGAAAATGTTCTCTAGAGTTCTTAACTGAAGAGGAACATCTGCAGTATGTAGCTTACAAATGCTTGCCTATACAGCTGGATTTAAATGAGACCACAAAAGGTTAAAACTAGTTTATCACTGAAGTGTTCAGTATTGTCTAATTCAGCAGATCTGGTGCTAATCACTACAGTAGTAGTAGCAAAAGGGCCAATATGTTTATTTTATAGTGTCTCACCTCCGTGACTTTGTGGGACTCTTCTGTTCTGTTTCATCTGTTTGCAGTCTTGATTCTACCAGTCAGATGTGGTCATAGCTATCTCCATTTGTAATGTAGCTTTTTGCATCTAATAGCTTCTGTATTTCAAGGAGCAGTCACAGCTGAGAAACTGTTTGCAATGATGTCGGACAAAAATATTGAATTGATTATAATGGATGCTCGAAGATTGAAGGATTATCAGGAATCCTGTATTCCAAGATCTATCAGTGTCCCAGAAGAAGCTATCAGTCCGGGGTATGAAATAACATTAAATGATAGTGAAATATTCAATTTTATAAATTTATAAATTGACAAAAATTATATGCTTTTAAAGCTCGTACACTTAGTTTTGGAGTCCCTGATATATGCAAGCGGGCAAGACATACCTGGACAGCTCTGTTCTTGCATGTACTGACTTCAAGCCAGAGCATATTTATTCTATTCAAGCACATAAACATAATATGGATTATATATTGTTGGACAAAATGTTACTTGTACATTTGTCTTTAAATGCATGTTAATGCATTTCAGAGTTACTGCGAATTGGATTGAAGCTAGACTCCCAGAGGATTCTAGAGATCCATGGAAGAGGAGAGGACACTTTGATTATGTTATACTGCTAGACTGGTCTAGTTCTGCTGAAGACTTAAAGCTAGGAACAACTCTTCAGAGCCTGAAAGAGGCACTTTTTAAGGTTGGCAAGTTTTATATTAATTCATCTCAATAAATAAGAATGTTTTAAAGCACCTATAATTACAGAGTATATGGAAGACTTCATGACACTTTAGGCAAACATCTTGGTTCAGTCTTCAGAGACTGCTATATTTTGACAGCAGAAGTGTAGTCTGAAGTTTCACATTCCCATGCTTGTGCTCTAGTAGAGGATGGTATAATTTATTAAATAGTTAAACAGCAGAATGATTCAACTCCCCTCCTCCACAACTAGCTCAAATGTAGAGTTCTTGGCTGACAGAGTTATTTGGGAAAGTACTTGGTACTGTTTGCCAGAAACATTGTCACCCTCTTTCATGTATTAGCAACTGTAATTCCTTATTCATGGGAACTGGCCAGCCACCTGCATAGGTAGGCCAAAGAAGGCTAGCTTCTTTGCAGTCCTATCAGCCAGGCACTTTCTAGAATGGAGGAGTTTTGTTGAAGGAGATCCCAGAAATATTTTGAGCTTGGTTAACTTTTGTGCATTATTGAAAATAACTATTAGAGAAACATGAATTTAAATTTGAGCTTCATCAGTGCAAGGAGCTTATAGACTCAGTATTAAGCAGATGCTCAACATTTTCAAGTCTGAACTGTGGCTACGGCTGTGTTGTCCCAACCCTTTATATAGGTGGCTCTTGTGAAAGACTGCACAACTTTTTGTTACCTAAGCATTGAAGACTGGGGTTCAGAGATAGCTCAGGCAGTTCTCCTTGTTTATTGCTTTACAGAATATTCTCTGAACCTCTGTGCCTTGTTCACGTTCTACTACTGAGGACCTCCAGAGGAGGCCAGTCTGGAGCCTGAACTCTCAAGGGTTTTTCAGATAGTTAACATTATGCTTTCTAAAGCCAATGCCCTTAATCACTCAGTAAACTTACCAGATGAGAAACTGAAGCAAATATTATAATAAAAATATTTTTCTGCATGGAGGATTGTTACCTGAAGTAGTAGTAAGTGTTTCTTTCTGTACTGGAAGTATTCAGACCCTGTTGTAGGTAGAGCTAGGAATCTCACTGCGTTGGGCATTCTCCAAACGCAAAGAGGATCCCTGTTCCCCAAAGGGGTTTTGCAGCCTGTTTAATTCTTATTTAAAAATCTCAGAAATAACGTGTCTCTTAATGTGATGACTAGACACAGAAATTTCAACAACACTTAAGATGTAAAAGTTTCTTTCCTATTTTTAGATCAGCTAATTTCAAACTTTTTTCTTATAGTGGGAAAGCAAAACTATACTGCAGAATGAACCTTTAGTTCTAGAAGGAGGTTATGAAAACTGGCTCCTTTGTTTTCCCCAGTACACAACAAATGCTAAAGTAACTCCACCCCAGCATAGCAGGAACGAAGTAGTGACTGTTTCTCGTAAGTATAAAGGATGACGCCTCTCTCCCCCGCAAGTGCTTATAATTACTGGATGTATCTTTAATTCATTCAAATATGTTTGGGATAGCCTTGTTCTGGGCTAGATCTCATATCTAAATTTTGGGGTCTGGTGGAACATGGGGGTTATTTTGCTTTTGTGTTTTTAAGAGCTCTCTCATGCTTCCCTCCTCTCCCCCCTCCTAAAGTGGATTTTCAGTATCCATCTCTGGAAGAGCCAGCTCCTGTTCCACCTGTTGTTGCTATAAAGCAATCTCCAGCAGAAGTGATTGAAAATGAAGAAACAGGAGATAATTTGGAAGAGAGACTAAAATCACTTAATAGACCAAACATACAGGATGCTGCTGTTCCAAAAGCCGACAGCTCATTTGTAGTTAATCCAGTATCAATTACAAGAAGTATCCCTGAGGTAAGCTGTGTTTCTTTTTTCCAGAGTTAGTATACACTTAATCTACTAGAGACCCACCATGTGCAGAAGCCTAAATCCACAGAGAAACATACTTAGTATTTGTTTAAGGCTTGTACGCAAGTGTATTGGTACAGAGACTATTGGTGGTCTGTTAACCATCATAACTAATCTATCGAACTTAATGAAACTGAATATACTTAACATAATTGCAGAGCTTTTAATGAATGTTTTGATATGAGCACCTGAGAAATTGAAGGTCGGCAATTGATCATTAATTCAGAAAGTCTGTAAACAAACTTTTCTGCTCAAAACATACATATGATGAAATATAGAGAGGGCAGTTAGGCCATGGCTTACCTTGGCTTTTCTAAAGGTCTGCTTTCCAGCAATGTTATCTTCCTTCAAATAATAAAATATTTAGGTGGCTTGTCACTCTTGGCCCAGTAGTAAAAGTATAGAGATTTGTTTCTTCCTTTCATGGGGATAAAACTTTCTAAAGACACCTTTGTAGAGTCCTTGTACTAAAATAACATTTTCATTAGGAGACAAGTCGAAAGTCAAACTCTTCACTTTCACCCTCCTAGATACTGCCTTTAATACAAATTTCAGCTAACGGACCCTAAACTGTAAAATAGACCTTATTCTGTTCTTCCCTGAACTAGACTAGCTTTTCTTTCTTCAGAACTTACACTTCGCCATCAAAAACAACTTGCTCTCCTAGAATGGTATTTAAGCCATTCTTAAATACCTCTTCCCATCAAGCAGATCTGCGTTAATCACATGTTCTGTCACATGATTGAGAGCACCATGCCCAGATTAGACTGCCTGATTGCCCTAAAATACTGACCTTTGAAAGCTTGAAAATAAAGAGTTATAGTAATCAGTGCTTAATGCTGTCCTTATGGTTCTGTAGGGCTTGTTGATTCTTATCTCACATCTGGAAGTTAAGTGAATACCTACTTTTACTAACAAGCAATTTGAATTACCAGATTTAATGTAATTGGAAGTTCACTATCTTTCTGGCAGAATTCAGCTTATAAATCTCATTTAGAAAAAGCTTAGCTAATAGAGCAGTAATAGCTGTAATGAATCGTTGTTCTACATTTTGTGTTACAGGTTGATCGTACTAAAAAGCCTTCACTAAAAATCCCTGATGATAACAGACCAAAATCTGAAAGTACAGTTAGTGACAGCCAGCCTGTTGAGAATGGACGAATAGTTCCAGACCGGTCCACAAAGCCATTACGTGATGCAAAGAGCATTCTGACAGAAGAAGAAAAAAGTCGTATACATGCAGAAACTGCTGCTCTGTTAGAGAAAAACAGACGGGAAAAAGAACTTCGTGAGAGGCAACAAGAAGAGCAGAAAGAGAGACTCAGGCGAGAAAAAGAAGAACAAGAACAAAAAGCAAAAGAAGAACAGAAAGAAAAGGAACACAAAGAAAAGCTACAGCAATCTAAAGAGGACAGAGAACAGAAGGAGAGGGATGAACAAATAAAAAGAGAACAGGAGGAAAAGGAACAAGAGCGAGCACGCAAAGAAGCAATAGAAGCAAAAAAGCAAAATAAAAATGAACTAGAAAACGTTGGTGGAAAAAGGGTTGAGATTGACAAAATATCTATGGAAGAAAGAGAAAAGGGAACCCGAACACCAGAAATGCAGAGACGAGCACTGAGTGATACATCTCGGACCTTTGTGACTGTTTCAGGCAAGGTTAGTGAAAAAGAGAAAATCGTCGCCAAATGTGGAGTAATTATTCAGGATGATTTGTGAGTGCATACTCTAGTATCAATCTAGAAATTTTAAATACATCATTGGACTTTTATTTAGGCCATTTTTAGATAATTGTAGAGGAGAAAGTTAAAACCAAGACACAAATAGTTAGATTTTTTTTTTTTTTTGCAAGACATCCTCGATTGTTGCTTGTAGGTAGGCAGCATGGAATCCCCATAGGATAATAAAACTTCCCACTGACGTGGAGCTAGAAGGGATGGTTCACGGGCTGTAAGCCTCTGTTTCAAAAATAGAGGCATGGTGACATTTTATCTCTTGTACCAGCCCAGTACTGTATATTATACTGTTGTAAGACATGCTAGGGACAGAATGATATTATAACAAACTCTTTAGTTCCCCTAGCTGCTGATATAACAGGATTTTGTTGACTGGCATAGGAAGCAAAGCAATACCCTAATCTAGTACTTTTGCTGAGAACAGTCCAGTTCCAGCTCTTTGGGGGGGTGGGGGGGGTGTCACAGTTCCTTCTTTCCTCAGATTCTTGAAAAAAATTGCAAAATTTCTGAGAGTGTAATGATCGTCTGGTCATGAAACAGGAGCCATTTGTGAAGCTGAGTTAATAATGGAGCAGATGTCTTTAAAACCATTTTTCAAGAACATGCATTAGGATATTTTTCTCTCCCTTTGCAACTGCAGTGTTAGCAGTGTGCCCAGGTGGCCAAGAAAGCCAATGGCATCCTGGCTTGTATCAGAAATAGCGTGGCCAGCAGGACTAGGGAAGTGATCGCGCCCCTGTACTCGGCACTGGTGAGGCCGCACCTCGAATACTGTGTTCAGTTTTGGGCCCCCCACTACAAGAGAGACATTGAGGGGCTGGAGCGTGTCCAGAGAAGGGCAGCGAAGCTGGTGAAGGGTCTAGAGCAGAAGTCTGATGAGGAGCGGCTGAGGGAGCTGGGGTTGTTTAGCCTGGAGAAAAGGAGGCTGAGGGGAGACCTTATCGCTCTCTACAACTACCTGAAAGGAGGTTGTAGACAGGTGGGGGTCGGTCTCTTCTCCCAGGTAACAAGTGATAGGACAAGAGGAAATGGCCTCAAGTTGCGCCAGGGGAGGTTTAGACTGGACATTAGGAAATTTTACTTCACCGAAAGGGTTATCAAGCATTGGAACAGGCTGCCCAGGGAAGTGGTTGAGTCGCCATCCCTGGAGGTATTTAGAAGACGTTTGGATGAGGTGCTTAGGGACATGTAGTGGTGGTCTTGGCAGTGTTAGGTTTATGGTTGGACTTGATGATCTTAAAGGTCTTTTCCAACCTATACGATTCTGTGATTCTATGCAGTTGTTATTTGACCAAACTTTGATGCTTGTGTAATGCAGATACACAAGAAAGTCAAAATAAATCTTCCTGGGCAACCTTAACACAGTCATTCTTGAGCTTTTGTTTGACTGACAGAGCAACGCCACATAATCCCAAAATGACTGCCCATGATAAAATAAATGCATGATGTTGGCTTCACAGTTTGCCTTTTTCACAGAGAAGCTTTGTCACAGTGAGAAGTAAAAGGGGAAAAAGTCTTTCATTTAAAAACAAATTGTAAAACCCACAGCTTTAGGGGGGGGAAAGTAGTGTAGGTGGACCTTCTGCACTTTATTTCTGAGCTCCTGAAACTACATAACAGACTATCTTATATAATACAACATTCGGCTACAAAGGCTATTCCAGCAAATTGCCTGTAGTATAGGCTAGGAAGAATAGACATGATGTGTAGATACCTGCTCTAACCACTTCTTTGTGGCACGTGCGTTCAGCAACCAAAAACGAAAATATAACTCTGCTTTTTCCCTATTTTGCTTTATCAGCGTTCTTTACTGACATTCCAGATGAAAATTGAAACCTTCTCTCAAAATCTTTTACAGCAAACTGGGGTTAAAGAACAACCAGACAGTGGAGCTCAAAAGCCAGGACCCCTTAGAGAGGATTCTGAACAAGATACTGAAAGACTTAAAGTAAATACAATGTGTTGTATGTAGCCAAAACCAATCAAGTGCAGATGCTTTATGATTATTATATTATGTTAAATTCCACCTCATTTCAATTTTTAAAGTCATCATCTTAAGAAAAGACTATGCCATGTTTACAGTTGTTTGTTTGCTTTTTTCATTTGTCATATTCATCTGAAAAAAATATTTGAAGCTTTCACTAGAAATCTTCATATGTTTCTGATGGCATTAACAAACATTCCACACTTGTTCATCATCTCACGCATACTCCTTTGCATACCGCTTTGAAAGGGAGAAAAGATCATCCGTACGTGTTTAACAGAAGCACATATTCCTAATAAAGTAGCTTCCTTAGGGGAGAAATTGAGTAGTCAGACTTTTGTGAGACTGATTTGTCCTTCTTTTCTGGAGCATGTCAACAAATGGGTTTTGTTTAGATTGAGTGATACAAAATAGTAGTACTATATTACCATTACAGTAAATTGTATTTCCAGCTATAATCAAGGATTTCTTCTTGAACTGTTTTGCATTAAATCATGTAACCATATAGGGAAAGTCACAGGCAGCTTGCTGCTCTGCATAAGTAACTATACATACCTTACATTTCTGTTTATTTATTAGTCTCAGCGGGAGCCATTAATCAGAGCACGAAGTGAAGAAATGGGAAGGATAATACCGGGACTGCCTGCAGGTTGGGCAAAGGTAACTTTCTATTCTGATGTTATAATCAAGTTGCCTTGTGCAGTTTTGTAATGCATTTCAATTGTGTCTTATTTTTAAGTTAGATCATTTGATATTCCCCCTTGCCCCCCCTTCAACTTCCACACAGTTATTTTCTGAATTTTAACACTATTTGTAATGAAACTAGGAGAGATCATCTGATGTTTCTGGTACTAAGCAGTTGCTGTTTAATATGTATTTTGGTGAAAGTGGTGCCTTCCAATAAATTTAATCCATTAAGTATTGAGGCCAATCACAACTGTTAACATCTCAACGTTTGAAAAACTCATGAGCTGTTCTTACAGTAGTTTAAAAATAGGTAAGTAAGTTAATGATGGATTTTTACTTGTTTTTGAAACAATTTGTTTTTTTTCCTCAAGTTTCTGGATCCAATCACTGGAACCTTTCGTTACTATCACTCGCCAACAAATACTGTTCATATGTATCCACCAGAAATGGCTCCTTCATCCACTCCTCCATCAACCCCTCCAACTCATAAACCCAAGCCACAAGTGACTGTTGAACGAGAAAGAGAACACTCCAAACTGAAGCGCTCCTACTCTTCCCCAGATATAACCCAAGCCATTCAGGAGGAAGAGAAGAAAAGAATTCCTGTAACTCCTGCAGTCAATCGTGACAATAAGTATGTTCAATAAGTTATACCACAACTCATGCAATATGATGGCATAGAGGACTTTCTTTGTGTTTAACCAACTGAAATTCATTAATATTTTCTAAGTAGGTTTGAAAGGATGCAAGAGTGATAGACTTAAATTTCATTGCTGAAAGTTCAATGTATAGGGCAGTTATCTTTTGAGAATTAATGTAATTGTTATGTATTAACATGAATTTCAGAGGTCACAGTGTAATTGGACAATAGTTACTTTTTAAGTGGTGGTATTTGTATTAACATATTAAATACCAGTCTTCTGACAGCTTGTGAAATGCAGTTTTCAGTTTTTAAACTGGGTTAAATCATTAGCTAATTCTTTGTCTGTGAATTTAAAAAAAAAAAAAAAAAAAAACAAAAACAAACAAAAAACCCCAAAAAAACCAAAACCAAAAACTGATGGAGCCTATAAGTCAGCCTCATTATAGGCCAGTGTATATGGCTTTCTCACTGTTGCATTGACTGGTCTTGAATACCTTCAATGATGGCATTTGGTGACTTCTTGTGCCAGGATATTTCATTCCCTGTGAGGGAAGGCAGTTCTGTTGGCTTATGTGTACAGCCTTGTCACGTCCGAGACTCCTAAGAAATAATTCCTTCCTTACAGACCAGTCTGTTACACTAAAGCAGAAATTTCAAGACTCTCTGCATCACAAATTCGGAATCTTAATCCTGTGTTTGGGGGATCGGGACCAGCTCTTACAGGACTTCGTAATCTAGGGAACACTTGCTATATGAATTCCATATTACAGTGTCTGTGCAATGCACCTCACCTGGCTGATTATTTTAACAGAAACTTGTATCAAGATGATATTAACAGGTAACAATCTCTTATTCTCATCCTTTAATTTATAATTGAAGGAAAAAAATCTGCCTTTACAATTGTTAATTAAAAAAAAAATCACTTAGTGGGGTTAAGGGGGCGGGGGGGTGTTTTGTTTTTTTAAGTAGGAGACAAATGCTAACTTCTAAGTGTCTTGACATTTTCAAAATTCATGTGTATGTCACAAAATAGGTTTTACTGGACAGTCTTAATTAAATTGTGCTTACCATATTCATAAATATAAGTGTACTAGAGTCTTCTAAAACCAAACAGAATATTTAAATAGCAGTTCACAAAACAAGCTGGAAACAGCAGTACCTTCCATCAGCCCAGTCTTGAATATGGAACCAAATTACAGTGCCAAAGTAGACAAAAAACTTAATTCAGTCTAACAGTCAGTTTTTCTTGGTCTAAAGAAATTACTTTGAAATTGGGATAACATCTTGAATTAATATTTAAAAAAAAAGTTATTTGAATGGCTCACTTTTTTTTTTTTTTTTTTTTGGGTCTGTTTAATTGTATAGGTCAAATTTCCTGGGGCATAAAGGTGAAGTGGCTGAAGAGTTTGGTGTAATAATGAAAGCTTTATGGACAGGACAGTATAAATATATCAGTCCAAAGGACTTTAAAATTACAATTGGGAAGATTAATGACCAATTTGCAGGATATAGCCAACAGGACTCCCAAGAATTGCTTCTCTTTTTAATGGATGGCTTGCATGAAGACCTAAATAAAGTAAGCAATACACTTGTAACAAATTATACGTCTGTCAGATGATCAAGAGAAATAAATTTTTAAAAGACCCTCTTATTTCATAAGAAGATTATGTTACTGGAACCTTGTATAGAAGGAAATGCTAGTATTCAGAATTAAAGTAGGAGGTTATTTTGAAACAGCATAAGGTACTAAAGGGAGTAATGGAAGAAGCCTAACCAGATAAGAAATGGATGGCTACACTGACATGTTTAAATATTCTTGCAAATACTCAATAGTATGCTTGCCTATAGATGAGACTTTCTGTTTTTATATATGTTAATATATGGCTATGGTATTTAAACTTCTGTTATCCAGGCTGACAACAGGAAAAGATATAAGGAAGAAAACAATGATCATCTTGATGACTTCAGAGCAGCAGAACTAGCCTGGCACAAACACAAGCAGCTCAATGAATCCATTATTGTGGCACTCTTTCAAGGCCAGTTCAAATCTACAGTGCAGTGTCTTACATGTCACAAGAAGTCCCGGACCTTTGAGGCTTTCATGTATTTGTCATTACCGCTTGCATCTACTAGTAAATGTACGCTGCAGGTATGCTGGCACGAGAGAGAAACAGTTCTTGAAGTAAAAACATTTCTCTGTGACTTCGTTATGATGATGCTTCTGCTAAGCAAGCTCTGCTTGTTGAAGGGGTTGGTCAATATTCCAGCTTAATTTACGCTAACCTGAAACATGAACAGATCTGAGTCTTCATTATTTTTTAATTCTTCTAAAGTTTAAAAAAAATAGGTCATTCCTTAAATGTTTTAAAATACAAGCAGGATGGAAATATTTAAGCTGCAGTAGCAGAAAAGACATGTATAGTATTTGTTTTTGCAGGTCATAGTGTGAATACTTTGTTTTTAAACAAAATATTGTAGGTATATTTTGAAGGACTTGCAGCTAATTAATATACATGGTAAAATTTATTTCCACACATGGATTTAACTCGCTTTTCCTCATCTTTGTGAAACATAGCACGCAGATAATTGATGCAGGTTAACAACCAAATAGGAAACAAACGTTTTTGCTACACTTTCATAAACACCTGGCCTTCACAATCTGTGTTTGTATTTTGTTTTAGGAATGCCTTAGGTTGTTCTCCAAAGAGGAGAAGCTCACTGATAACAATAGATTTTACTGTAGCCATTGCAAAACTCGGAGGGATTCTTTGAAAAAAATAGAAATTTGGAAATTACCACCTGTTCTTCTTGTGCACTTGAAACGGTAAGAGAAATGGTGATCGGTGAAGATCGGTGAAAATTAATTAGGATGAAGTGACCAGGCGTTGATGGAGATTGATTGTTCCAGTGCAACAGCTAACCATTGTTAATTAGAGAAAGTTGTGGGTGTATTTCAAGTTGTAATGTTGCAAGACTTTTATTTTCATCTGATGCCTTTTATTAGGCTGCAGTTCACGAAGCACTTTTACGAAGTCATCTCTTTTCATTTGTGCTAAGAAACACACGTGCAAGCATTAACAGGATTGGGGGGCAAATGCTTTAGTTGAGATCATGTCCTGGTTAAAAACAGGGAAAACAAACATGCTTAATATTCTTCAATAGCTTGTGAACAACCTGTAACTTTTACTGATGCTTTTTAATTCTCTAGATTTTCCTATGATGGAAGATGGAAGCAAAAGCTTCAAACTTCTGTAGATTTCCCATTGGAAACTCTTGACCTTTCACAGTATGTTATTGGTCCAAAGAATAACTTGAAGAGATACAATCTGTTTTCAGTATCAGTAAGTAACCACGTCACGTTTCAAAGTTCAGCTGGTCTTTATGCCAGGGTTAGCCTGTGTGATTCACCTAGGTTTCCAGGCTGCCTACCTGGTTGCAGAGTAAGTTGTATTCTAAAATGAATGATTGGTATTTAGTAAAAATCTCACATTCTAGTTTATTTCCCTAACCAAGGAAGAAATGGCAGCTTTCAAGGCTATTAATTCTTTTCTTTTCTTATGTTTACAGAATCATTATGGCGGGTTGGATGGAGGGCACTATACAGCCTACTGCAAAAATGCTTCAAAACAACGCTGGTTTAAGTTTGATGACCATGAAGTATCTGAGATCTCCGCATCATCTGTGAAATCCTCAGCTGCATATATTCTCTTTTACACTTCTTATGAACAGCGAGCAGTGGATATGGCCACATAAAGTAGTGTGGGTTAAGAAAACTGGTTTTCTTTTTATAAGAGCAAAGTAGGTATGGGAATGCATATAAGTATGCAAAACTGTGACAACCATAGTCACTTACAGATTCGGGGATGGTTGCAGCAGCTTTTCTGCAAGCAAGCTCTTTCTGGTCAGTACTAGTGCTTAAAAATCAGACGACTGGTTAATAATGCTTGTGGTAATACTGCCATCTGTGAAACCATTTAAAAAGCATACCTGCATTACCATTTATTTAAAAAACAACTATATTTTTAGTCTGCTCCAAAATTAAATCCTAGCTTAGTCATCTGAAATCTATTAACAAGTAGTTTAAAATGTCTTAAAATCCCAAGGCATATCTTGATTTTTATTTTTTTCTTTCACTGTTATGGCCTTTTCACATTTCTAACCTTAAGCTTGATTCTACTGTGAATACTCTAGAATGATGTAAACAGTTAGGAATGTAAGTGTACATATTGATTGCATACTTGCACATCAGAACTATGTATATAATAAAATGTTGTCCTTTTTGTGAGAATCTCTAAAACTCAGAGGATTGCGTTTATCTGCCACCTCTAAGTTAATTGCAACACTACTTAATAAAAAAGCAGAGCTGTATTTTTTTTTCTGTTAGCTTTTGTCAATATTTGTGCACTTCAGAGTTATTCTAAATGAACAAGACTTTCCTTTTTAATTTTTTAATATAAATTTTCATGTACACATGCATTAAAAACCTTAATGAAGAAATGATTTAAAAATATATCCTGTTAAATGTATGTTTGGGTTTGGTGTTTTCATTCTCGACTAGTTGTGTGGTGGTTAGGATTCTACGTAATAACAGTCTGCATCGTATTCACACAGTTTAAAGATTCTTCAGATGAAAAAATACTACTTTGTGTAGAACTGAGGAGTTTAGAAACTATTTCAGTTGCATCTTGTGCATTTCCCTGCTCTGGATTTGGGTTAGTTTTCCCTCTCTGATGAGGTTGGCATTCAGAAATCTTAAATCCTACATTCTGAGCTTTTATCTGTCTATATGTGTGGGTCTTGCTGACAGAATTAAGACCAGGTTTGATTGTTTCCCAGAAGCTTACAAGCTGCAACTGAATTTGCAGTGCTAGAGGGACAAACGTGACAGTAGTAGAATGATGCTTTTTTCTTTCTCATATGTTAATGGTCACTTCATCCCCTGCTCTCTTTTGAAACACAGACCCTCAGTGGTCTGGTCGTATGCTTTCACCTTGGTATCCTGCGGTCAGTTTCTGAAAGGCAGCTTAAAACAACATAATTTACTTAACCAACAGAGAAACAGGAATTTTCAGGTAACTACATCTATACGCTCAGCAATTGTGTTCTTCTGAGGGATGTATGAGGTTTGTGACAGAAAACAACCATTAGACCTTGTACAAATGGAGAGATGCATGTTCCTTAACAGGCTTGGAAGCTGTAACTCTTCTCTCTAGAAGTTACTTCCTGAAGGAACGCAACAGATGGTCAGGTAATGCAAATGCTCTAGTTTATTGAGGAAACAGGCCTTGGCTAATGCTGCCAATGAATTCCAAGTGCTGGCCTACTCACTGTTGGTTTTCCATGGCTAGCAGCTTTTTAATGGGTGCAGAGAAGGCCTTGACAGGTGTAGAATAGGAGGTAAGCTGTGTCAGTCTGCACTGAGGAATTTGGGATCTTGGTGATCTGTGCATCATCAAAGCTGTACCAGTTTTTGGTGACTGAGTGCTTGCAGAACGCTGTGTAGTGGCCATCATCCAGAAAACCAGAGTGGTTCTGTAACAAACACCACAGTCTGTTAAAACAGAAGGCTCACTCTTTCTCCTTACAGGCAAAGCTAGGAATTGGCAATCATTTCTTGTTTGCACTTGGAAAAGATGGGAGCGAAGATTCTATCCCCCTTTTGGCCTACAGTGAGGAATATTAATTCAAATAAATGCTTTAAAACAGAGCAAATAGATGATGATTATGCTTCTGGATTTTGCAATATTAAATTTGCAACCCAGCTATTAGGCCTAATACAGGTCACTATAAGCAGGCCCCACTTGCAGTGAGTGATTGGAAAGGGGACCATTTAGTCCTTATTTATAGACAGAATCCAGGCAGGATCAGCCTGTGGGTTTGTGCTGAAAAGGTTGAGGAGGCTCCAACCAGGCGCTGTGTGCCAGGAGAGCATGCTTTCTAAAATGAGGATGTGGCAGGCAGAAGGAGAGCTAAGTTATGACTTCTCTCTTCTTTGGTTACGTGCTGTTACTGGATTATGTCCATGGCAGGTAAAAAAAAAAAAAAAAATGAAAAACACTACATTATATATATATATATATATATAACGTTACTGGTACATTGTTAGTGAAGCAAAGAGGAACCATGCTCTAACTGCAATTTTTAAGTGCCTGGAACAGAGATGACTGTTGCTCTGATCAAGTCCAAACTAGCACAGGCTTCATCTGCTACCTGAGGCAGGGCGTTACAAATTAAAGCAAGAAAGGCAAAGCTCACCACTACAGCACACAGGCTGTACTCTGCATCCTTGCAGGAAGGTGGAGAACTGTAAGGAGAGAGATCCAGATTGTTGAGTGGATAGCGGATGTCAGTTGAGAGTTTCCTTTTGTGTTTGCCTTGCCATTCAAACCTGAAATAAAATTTTGAACTATTTTAAATAACACTCAACTTCTTTCTTGTATTGTTGTGGTTGCTTAACTGACTTTCCTGGGGGAAGGGAAAAACGACGAATGACTACCCAGCATTTTGAAATAAAGATCTGTATTGAGTACTACCTTAAACTGACAGAAAATGCACTAAACCCACAAGAGATGTCCAGCAAGAAAAGCAAAGCTCTTGCTTCTTGATCCTTCTGTCTATTAGAAATGGCAGAAGAATCTTTGGATCACTCTCACTGCGTCCTAAATGTTTTGGACTGCACTGTTGTCAGCTCTTC
Organism: Mycteria americana; assembly: GCF_035582795.1. Classification (NCBI taxonomy): domain Eukaryota; kingdom Metazoa; phylum Chordata; class Aves; order Ciconiiformes; family Ciconiidae; genus Mycteria; species Mycteria americana. Next base: position 59,413,156 of record NC_134370.1, on the reverse strand, counting down.
TTTCGTGCTAGGCTCCATCCCTCTTTCCTCTGTAACTTTTAGTCCAACACTATAAACTTCATTAATGTGGCCAAGGGCTGCAGCTGGGGACCACAAGTTCATCTGAGCATGTCAAGGAAAGCAGATGCTGAATGGGAAATTAAATAATAACTACATAATGTCATTCTGGGAAGCCAAATCATCCCAGAGTAATTTTCTTTATAGGTGGGAAGTTGTTAAGAATAAATTCTTAAGAATAAATTTAGCATCTGGCCATGCGTGGCTAGTAAAGTCTGCTAGTTGGGAGCTCTTACACTGATGCGCTGCTCTGTTTAGTAGACCTAGTTGCTTAGACCTGATTCAGTTAAGGGATAAACAAAAATACAGTGTCTCAGCTGCAATACAACAAGCAGAACACCCTGTTTCAGTCCTAAGAACCCAAGTCACCCAAGCTCTCCTACTTGCCGCAGGAACTCATATTCACAGCGATGTCTGACCATACGACCCACTGTACTAACCTGTGGTCAGTCACTCCTCGGGGGAGTTTTTCTTTCCTTTGGAGAAGAGATCCCAAATGTAGTGGGTGACATTTGGTGGGCTGGAGTACAGAGTAAGGCAGAACACCTCGTCTGAGATTTCAGGAATGCAACTTGCATGTTTGACAGGTATATTTCTGTAACTGCCCATTTAGCTTCCAGGTATCAAAAGCACTGAAAACCCCCTTTTGCAGTGATTCTTCTTCCTTTTATGCAAATGCAAGGGACTGTCCTTCATATCTCACAAATCCCAGGAAACAGCCATGTCCTACCCCATACAGACTGTACCTTTTTAGGTGAAAAATAATGATCTGTGGTGCCTTGGTTATGGTGGCCTTTACTGCAGCATCTTGTTTAGTTCCACACCAGGAACAGTGGATTTGGTTGTTCCAAGTCAGTGTGTCTTGCTGAAAGAAGCATTTGAGACAGTCCTGTCAAAGGGAAAAAAAAATTAAAAAATCATTTGATCAAACGGATCTCCACCTCTGAAGATCCTAAGCAAGGTAAGAGAAGGGTTTGCTGTATTTTGGAGCTCTCTTCCTCATCGAAGCATGCTGTAGCAAGGCTGGCATTAAAATACACTTGAAACAGAAAGCAGCCAACATTGGCTTCCTTTCTCCCCCCAAAAAATGAGGAAATACTTTGATGAGTGAAAGAAACCCTCACGGTAGCTATTGAACAATCTTAATATCCCTCATGCCATGGCAACTCAGGAGCATGGCTCCCATAACGTTACCAGCCTCTGCGTTCCAGAATCCAGTACAGAAACCCCACTTCTCGTAGGACCAGTTCCAAGACTATCCATTAGTGCCCAGGAAACCAAAGCGACTAAAAACCTGCATCTTTTTAATAACATATATTAGTCTAAGTAAGTCACCTATTGCCACATGAAGCAGAAACCAGCAGGAATGTATTAGAAGTCATACCTGCAGAGAGCACCCGCTCTTAGAAGGGATGGGCAGGGAAAGAACAGTGAAGCTCTCGGGTCTGTCGGTGGTGGTCTTGCATTCCAGACACGTGATATCGTAACTGAGTTGTCCCTCAAATAACTGTGTGATGATAGATGTTTCACTGACACTCCCTCTGCTTGCTTTTGCATCGGTTACGCATCTTCTTTTGCTTGACTGTACAGAATAAAAAAAAAAAAAAAGTAACAAAATGTAGGTAACCAACGGTTTCAGAAGTGCCTTCACTGGGTTTTAATGGTCGCTGCCCACTGCCTGTGTAGGCTAGTAGTTAGCCTTGTCACAGAACTTGGCTCTAAAATGCTATTACTTTACTTGATGTTTCATACACGCAGAGTTAGCTAAGTTCCTTTTCTGAGAGAAATTAAACAGAAATATGATATTCTGGACATTAGGCAGGAGTGATATAATTGCTAGACAAGCTTTTTATCAGTGGATATGAAGAAGAGAAAGGCAGACATGGGGGCATGGCAAACATGAAGATTTCAGGCAGATGAAAAAGGGGAAGAATGTAAAGCATGGAAGGAGCAAGGAGAGGGAGAGGTGAGGATAATGGAGCTACAGACAGCACGATCGTTTAGGTGGGGGCTGCAATTTGATGTAGCATTAGACAAGAAGCAAATGGATTATTGTGTGTACGTGGGTATGAAACAAAGGAAGAAAATGACAATTTTTAGCAGCCACATCAGGTAGTTTGGAAAAGGAGGATAGGCAATTATTACATGGAGTGCTAAAAGTCAAGAGGAAACAGCTACAGCCCCCAAAACACCACAGCTGGGCTCTTACTTTCTTGAGAGCCTCGTGAAGCTCGTTCAGCACACAGATCAGAAACTCCTGTGCGTCCTGCTGAGTTCTCTTGCTAAAAGTTGGGTACCGCTTCCCAAGGGCTGAATGGAAAACCTCCGGGGAAACACAGTCAAATTCTCCAAGCCACATATCGGACATCAAACAGCCAAAGGCAGTCGCAGACTCGCCATTCTCCCTTGGGAAAAATAAACATAAATTTCAGGTAAAGTATGAAAAGATGGTGGCTCCACCTCCAAATGGGAGCACAATACATAAACTTAGAAAATATACGCAGGTACAGTACGGCTCTGACAGCCTGTCAGGAGTTTTGTTTGGCTTTGTTTGGTTTGAGGGACTCTGCAGATACCAGAAAGTAGTAGGACTCATCATCGAGACAGCAATGGCAGTAACTGGTATTACCATCAAAATGACCAATTATCATGCTTAAGTTACCCAGTAAGGAAACAACTCGAGGTCTCAGAGGAAGGAGAAGGAAACCAGCTTGTGGCCAATTTCACTATAACTGCCTGGTGGGGAGCTGGTAGGTGGCTGCCTTGGACATTCTCATGGCAACACGTATCCTTTGGAAGGAAAACGGTAGTGCCAAGCAGAAAAATACAAGTAGCGTGAAAAAAATCAACTTACTTGTGTAGGGCTGCTCTGTACTTTCCTGAGAGGAAATACTCCACAAGAGGTGGCACGCTGCAGAGGCACTGCAAAATTGTGTTCATGTAGCATGTGTTGCCCAGATTCCTCAGGCCGGTGAGCCCTGGCTGCTGGCTGTTCCTCTCCTCCATCGGTTCCTTGCAGGAATACTTCACACTTTCCAAGCAAAGGGAGTCATACTTCCACCTACTAGCAAAAAAAACCCCACAACAGTAGAAATCTAAAATTATATGGTGCTTTTTGTATTATATTTTTTAGAAAGCAGTACTGTCTTGAGGAGATGTTTCCTGCCGCTTCAGGACCTGCTTCATAAGTCACATTCACATTTACTTTCATCAGGCTAATACAGTGGTAAAGACTATCTCCCACACTAAGCTCTTCCCAATACGGTAAGATACATGATTAAGAGGTATTATTTCAATTCCTAGGGTTTTAGAGTTATTCCTAAAATTCCTCTCAGTCTTTGACTCCATACACAATTACTCGAAAACTGTAATGAGCTGTAAGCAGCGCTCTCAAGCATTTCTCCCTACAGAACACATATTATATTTCACTTCCTCAGTGGTCTGGTACTTATGTATTTTCTAAAACCATAGGTTGCAGTCCCGATGCTACTATGAACAGGTTGCTCTTTAGACTTTTTCCATAAAATGTTACTTAATTCACATTAAGAAAATGGTAGTAGGTTTGTTTTCTTGCTGCACAAGTCTGTCCTGGACCAAACTCTCCCCATCGCCAGTTAGGCAGAAGAGAGGTCTGAACACAGACACTGCACAAACCAGATGTGCTTGCTGATGTAGAATTTTTAAAGGCTGCTATTTTCTTCTGATGCAGAAGGAGGGAAAATTCTGAAACCTTGACAATCTTTGTAGAAGAAGAAAAGCCATTTTTTTCCCTTTCAGCTCAGTAACATGTGCCCAAGTTGCCGTTTCTGGAGATCTCCCAGGCCAACAGCCATTTTCTATCATCTGCTACCTACAAAACAACTACAAAACTGTTTCCTTTTAAATTTCAATAACAGCAGAGCCAACATTTCCAAACAGCTCTACCTATAGACCAATCTCCTATGAAAACACGTAATTCCATCTTTTATAGCCATCTCCGAGAAACACCAACTCGGAGGAGAAAACGTGTTGGGACCATGGGGTATGGAAGGTGGCTGTGAAGCCACCAGCAGCCTCGCAGGGAGCCTGTGCTTGCCCCAGCTCGGGGAGGCTGCCTCTTGCCCTCATTTCTTCGTACCATCACCTCTTCCGTCCAGTTTCATGGCATGACTAGCACGGTCCTGCGTGTCCCGTCCCCCGGGCTCCCCTCGCCCCATTGCTTTGTGATGCAGTTCTGTTCCGTTGGTTCCCATCCAGGGGAACGCGGCCGGCCCGACCTGCCTCTGTCTCCTTCCTACACGCCACCCAAAACAACCTCGGGAAGAGACAGGCACCCGCCGATTCCACTGGGCAGAGAGTTTCAGCCTGACCTATGTTTATTAATGTGCGCTCATACTTGGATTAGCGTTTATTTTTGCCACACTCTGATGGAAGGGCAGTGATGACTGAGGGTGTTTTCCTCAAAACATCACGCTGAATTAGTTTATTGGTGTGTAGGAAATTTTCCTGGGAAAAGGGTAGTGGCAGAGAAGTGTCTTTTTAATCAGCTAATGAGAGAGTGCAGTTGATCTCTGAATTTCATACACCACTGAAGAGCAGCAGGTTTTCCCAATTTAACATAAAATTTAACATAAAATTTAACATAAAATTGTGGATGCTAACAAGCATCCACAGAAGAGGCCCAGGAAAAAATCCCTAATTATCTTACTTGTTAAGCTTCAAGCAAAGGATGTCTCCCAGCACTCTTCGGAGAGCTTATCTGCTGTCACTGCTATTAATCTCGCAAATGGTGCGTCTGCAAACCGAGATACAAAAGCAACACACACACACACAACCTCCCACTATTAAAAATCTGATCTACAGTTTTGTAAATGGAACATCATATTGTATGTACTTTACCAAGAGTTTGAAATGTGTGCTGGTTTTGGCTGGGATAGAGTTAATTTTCTTTATAGTAGCTAGTGTGGGGCTTTGTTTTGGATTTGTGCTGAAAACAGTGTTGATAACACAGGGATGTTTTAGTTGTTGCTAAGTAGTGCTTACACTGGTCAAGGACTTTTCAGCTTCCCATGCTCTGCCAGGTGCACAAGAAGCTGGGAGGGGGCACAGCCAAACTGGCCAAAGGGCTGTTCCATACCATATCACATCATGCTCAGCATATAAAGCTGGGGAAGAAGAAGGAAGGGGGACATTCGGAGTGATGGCGTTTGTCTTCCCAAGTAACCATTACACGCGATGGAGCCCTGCTTTCCTGGAGATGGCTGAACACCTGCCTGCCCATGGGAAGGAGTGAAAGGGCTCCTTGTTTTGCTTTGCTTGCGTGTGCGGCTTTTGCTTTCCCTATTAAACTGTTTTTATCTCAACCCACTTTTACTCTTCTGATTCTCTCCCCCATCCCACTGCAGGGGAGTGAGCGAGCAGCTGTGTGGGGCTTAGTTGCCGGCTGGGGTTAAACCATGACAAAATGTTTTAAAATCTAAATTATAATGCCATGGGTTAAACCTAAAACTTTTAACAAGTATGTACAAATGCCTGAATATGTACCAATATGTAAGTATATTAACAGTTTTTTTTCCCCACCCTGAAATATTTCTTTAAGTTTTGTTGACTTAATCTCAACGAGCTAGGACTTCAATCCTGCCTCTTTCTGCAAAGTTATTCAGTGCAAATATGCAAAATATGAGGTTGAAATGCAATGCAGTTTCCCCCATGGGGCTGTGATTGTTTGTACCCAGATGGAGGCACTTTGTCAAAGGGCTAGAGGTAAAACACAGAGACAGATGTTGCAGGTTTATCAAAAGGCCTGCTGCAGACCCACTGCAGTTGACTTGTTTTGCTTTGGATAATTGAAAACGCACCAGGCATATCCATTACACATGCAGAGTACTTATGCACTTTTATTTTTATCTCTGTGCAGGTATGGATTGAAGCCTGTAATACATCTGTAGTCTGTACAGAAGTATAGGACTTTCATAAATTCTCTGAAAGCCTGTTTTGATGGAGCCTTCATTCTCATTTCTATGAGAGCATCTCCAACGTTTCTGCAATTCCAAGGCGCCTTGCTTATTCCTGCAGCCCTTCAGGGGGAAAAAAAAAAAAGTATGAATGAACTTCTAATAATGTACGCTAATACAGAAATAAAATTCGAATGGGAATTAGAATAGTTGCAACATTGGAGAAAATACCAAGAAAGGACAGGAACAGTAAGGAATTCATGTTACTTTATTGGAATTTAGCCACTTAGATAAATTGTACTCAATGGGACGACTTTCCTGATTTTATCTTCTTTTTGACAAAAACATGGTAAGTATCTGTTCCTAGTTTAGAATACAGGGTACACTGCCAGCAGCTTGTGTTCTTCTCCCAGTTAATCAATTTTTGATGCTTTGTGTGATTTTTCTCAGTGTCTCCTTTATCCTTCATTTTAGCAGCCTTTCCAGTCTAAAAAAAAACAAACAAAAAAAGTCAAAATCAAAACTGTAAATATTTTGATGATGGGATGTATAGCTTTGCATTTTGTTAGGGTAAGAAAGGGCTAACAAGGCTTTCTGGCTTTGGGTCACTTGCTTACCTGTCATGCAGTTATAAATATTCCTTCAAAGAAAAATAAGCAGTAATATAAATTGGTTTTATTCTTCTGTCTTCCCATGAACCTTTTTTGTCACTGGGGAATGACATAGGTGCTTCCAGTACGTGTCTATCCACGTTCCTAGTTGCTCATGGCATGTCTTTCCTAGCCCTGGTCTCTCTCATGACTGGCAGACTCAATTCACACAGCCGCATCCTGGTTCCTGCTCTACACTGCTGCTCCCTTCCCACCGCCTGTTCGGGCTCAGGGGATGTCCCTCCCCAGTCTCTGCACGCAAGTGGAACAGGAGCCAGATGATATTAGTTCGGAAGTCTTACTTAGAACAAAAGAACAAATACCGTATTTTCTACCACGGACTTAACAGAAGGACATACTGACTGATACTCATGTGGGATAGAGGAAGTCAGATGTTTCATGCAAGCTTAGGGAAAGGCCAAGCTAAGGCCACGGCAGAGGCTGAGGAATGACCACAAACATCTGACTCGAAGAAACAAAATTCTAGCCAATTTCTGCAACAGATCCGCTCAGTTGTGGCAAGGGTATGAGGGACGAGGAAGCTCCTTCCTGCCTAGGGTCACCTTCTAAGGGCAGCTTTTGTTAGTAGTTAATTGCATTTTTGTGGAAACAAGATGAGAGAAGGAGGCCACTGGTTGCAATGGTCATCACTCACATCTTCTGAAAAGGGAAAGCCTGAAGTTTCAATCTCAGAAAATAATCAGCTCGCCATTTTTCTTTACTTCAAAGCTCCCTGCAAGAAAGAGTTTTTCAGGTACTGTTCAAAAAGCAATTTGTTGTAATCCTCCTCTTCCCGCTCTGCAACAGCCCTCAGCAATTGTTGGCTCTTAGTTTCCACTCCTACTACTACTTATATCACTATCTGTATCTCATACTTGGCACAAAACACACAACATAGCAGCATGGCACAAACATGGAAAAACACTGCTTAGATTTTTTTTATTATTATTAGCTTCTGGTGTAGTGCCACAACACATGCTGACATGTTCACCCTTCTACATGGTTAAATAATATTGAGATATATTTCATTATTACTAATTAAACAGTAATTAGCCCTATACCCTTGGCATATCTTACCTTTCCTGCCCACTTCATCTGGAATCTCCACATCAGGAACTTGCTCCTTGATTTTCTTGGCAAGCTCCTGTTACTGGACTAAATATTCTCATCATCTGCTCTAAAAAAAAGCAAATGCACAAAAACAAATTACAACCCCCAAAGGCTTAGCAGCTACAAATTGTTCAAAAGCTTTATGTTTACAGTGATGCACTAGTGCATGCAACCACAGTATTTTCTAGAACAATTTGATGCGCTTAAGTTCTGGCCCCACCGTAGCTGCTATGAAGGAATTGTATCTTGATTTCACTCCATTAATGACAAGCATGAGCACAGGCAACTATTTATTTAGAGCATGAGCACCAAATAAGATATGTTGGAAAACATACTGAGAATAGTAGACAGAACGAAGGAACCAAGTAATTTGTTTTTCTTATGCAGGACAGGGAACAATAACACTGCAAACTATTTAGCAGTTGGCAGCATTAACGAGGGGTGATTCAACTTCTACTAATTCTTAAAAACGTTCTTACCGAAAGCAAGAGTCCTTGCCTTCCTGCAGAGGGGAACACATTAAAGAAAAGAAGGAAGGTAACTTGAAGAAACATATTGAAAAGCAAGTACTATGGTCATATACAGGCTGATGGCAGCATTAAAAAGCACTTTTTGAAACCATCATTGGGAAAAAATAGGTTAAATTCAATCTATAATAGCTGTCACGCAGGTAGAACAAAATCTGTATTGAAAACTATAAATCACTGAAATCATTAAGTATATTGTCGGTATTTTAAAAAGAGTAAATCCATATAGCTGAATTTTACTCTTAGTACTAAAACCAGCAATGCTAACATTCATCATTCAAGAAGGCAAAAGCACAGGCTTATTTCTACTTTTTGTGGAATCTGAATCAAGACCTTGATTTACTATTTCAACATAACACAATACACAAATCCATATCAGTGCTACCTACTGCAAGCTCAGGGGCTGAGAATTAACTTACCATTACTCTCACCACAAAATAGATTACTTGCAAGGAAAAGTGTTAATTGTAAAAAGAAAGATTAAATCATCAGAAGTCTTTTCAGAGGCATTGTTGTATTTTAAAAAAATGTATTTTTTTTCCAATTGATCTTTTAGGAACATTCAACATGAACTGTTACTACCAGGTGTAGTCTTTTCCCCCCTCCAAATCCTTGCCGTGTTAAGTGTTGTGGCATTAAAGTGAGATGCCACCACAAAGAATGAAAGTGAAGGAAATCACTGCTGCAGGCTTAAAAGCCAAATCCCTCCTTTTCCGAATCACATGGCTGCTGAGCAGCAGCTAGGAAACCAGCTCCCCAGGAGACTCGTATATCTGTGTATTTTGCCACGATGTATTTGGGGTTGGTTTTCTCTGAAATGTTTCAGCACCTAAATACTGCAAGAAGCAGTCAACAATGCTGAATTTGCTCATTAATTAAAAGATTAAATTAGCCCACTCATATATTTGAGATTTTTGCATAAAGAAATATTGATGCTGGAGGAAATTAAAATGCATTTTAAAATAGAAGTTACATAAACAACCAAACTAGTCTACAAGTACATAATATTCCGTTTAATCGGTTATTGAATGGTTTTTCTTCTAATCAAAATAGCTTGAGGATGGTGGTAGGGAATCAAAACTATCTGTCAAGGAAAATAACATAGCTTACCTATTTCCCTATATCAGAGATATTCTTTAAATACCCTTTTAGTAGGAAAGCCACTGAAGCATTTCAGATTTTTGCTAAAAGTAATTAGAGAAGGTTTGAATTAGTATTCCTGTACTTAAAAACTAGCCTCTAACAAGATACACTGATACTTTGGTTTTGGAGAGTTAACAGAATTTCCAGTGCTGCTTCTACTTTCCTCCTCATCAGTAATCCAAAGGAAATTTAAAAGCTAAAGGATCACAACTCTTCTCTATTCACAGAGCACTTCAAGAGTGACGAGGTTTTAGCAGAGGAGTGACACTTGATGTTCTCAACCAAATTAAATTACATGGGGTAATCTTCATGTTCCTACAGCCTGACATCAATAGGACATGGTATTACCCCAACAAGGTCAGGCTACTTCTTCAAGCCAACTTTTTTTTTTTTGCCACCACACCTTTCCAACACCTTCCCTGAAGGATACTTATATTGATGATTTTTTTTCTACTAGCATAAAGGAGAAGATAATTTGTGAAAGTTGTAATTTTTCCCCACTCAATTTAGACATAGGCTTCTCATATAATTCTAGCTGTACATCTCACAGAGTAAGCTAGCACTCTTGCTGGGAAGATGTACAGAAATACGTACAGTGTTAACTACTCCAAGTCTTACATACATTCCCCAACCCTATTTGTCCATTTTGGTCTTGGAAAGACTTCAGGCCCTAGTCACTGCAACATGGAGCAGAGGGAACACTCCTTGCTATCACACACACCCATCACAAAAGTAACATCTGTTTATTTTGTTAAGAAATGAGTCACAGGCAAAACTACTGAAGACAGGTATCATGGTTGCAAAAATTAACTGTGTGTTGTTAAGTATTTGTCAGGAAACAAAGAAGTTTCCTAACTTTTACTCACAATTTTCCCAAAACAGTTTTCCTATTTCATACACTGAATTTGGTCACATTTTCACAAGACCTGAGGCTCCTCTAGAAATCCTTCCCAATTTGAAGAGCCAGCCTCACCTTACAGATTAACTGTTGCTGTTACTTGGCTAAGAATATAGCACTAAAAAAGTGTAAGTACATCTTGAATAACTGCCCTTTACCTTACAGCAACAGAAAGGGATGCAGTCAGGCATCCACGAAGCAGCTCCTAATTCAAAACAAATACTGTGAAGAGCTTTAAGATATTTTAGTCTCATTTACCCATTAACCCCATCACATATGTTTGTCTACTATGAGAGTTTTCACTTTTCACCCCCGCTAGTTTCTGGTGTTAGCCAAAGTTGAGATACCTCAAAGGCAGACAACTGCTTTGATCCAGCATCGCAAATTCTACTTTTCCGCATAAAGAGTTACTTAAATTCACCCAAATAACCTTTCAGACTAAGACGGACAGCAGAATTCTGTAAACAAGAATAAATTTATTTTAGATTCTTTAAAGATTTAATGATATACAAAATGTATACAGTATTATATCCTTAGAACATTTTACCTTTCCCCGTCAAACATAAAACACCATTTAAACATCTATTGTGTTCGTGCCTTAGGTCTGTATCTATAAGATACACTACTGAATAAAAAATTTATAGAGCTATATACTGCCCTTTTAATTAAAAATTACAAATTAGTACCTATGTAACAAAAAAAAAAAAAATCGCAGCATGAAACTTCAGTTGGACAACAGTTTTTTCTTGCTGAATGCTCAACAATATTTGGGACAGTTAAATTACATTTTATTGGCATGAAAGGTGCATTGCAATCTCCCGTACTTTACATAATACTAATCCAACCCTAGTCTCTCTTAAATAAGTACCACAAATAACATAACATTAAAGATGTTTTCTACACAATTTTAAATACATTTAAAAGTTATGCGTACATTCGGTTTTGATATACTGGTTTTACGAGATCTTTGGAAGGCATAACTTCTGAAGCAGTCACTACATATGAGGAAAAGCACTTCCAACTTGTGTTCTTACAAGGCAACTTACTGGACCAGTACATACTATTTCTTCTATTAAATATGATTATACCGGTCTATCATGGCTTTGTTACTATTTGACGGTGACTTGATAAAATTGAAATGTATAAAACAAGAAATTTCATTATGCACAATTAGGGCTCTATTCCACAAAAAAACCAGCTTTACAGCCATGAAGCTGAATCCTGATTCAGGAGACTCTCTCTCTCTCTCTCTATTGGAACAGATCAAGTTCCTACCTTCAACCTCAGCCTACTGGCATCCTATGCACACCTCATTTGGCTCTGTCCTCTTCAAAAGGCCAGATTAAGACGTCTGGTGAGAAAACATTAGCGGAACACTTCCAAAACCACTCAAAGTATACTCTGGCATTACAGAGGTAGGTGCTTTCTCCTGTCTTTTGCTGATTAACAGTAAGACAGCTGCCAAAGAGACAAATGCTTTACCTTAAAACATCAACTACCAAAATCCTTTTGGTTGAAGGCATATTGCACTCCACAGGACTACAGAGAGAAAATCCTCCACTAAACCAAAACAAAATAAAAAATAAACCTTCTGCTAAAAAGCCCCTTTAAAAACATATCTTAAATACTTGTCATTATTCAACCTTTAAAATGATCAGCCGCCAAGCTGTTCTCTGTAGATGGTTATCACAAGTTGTTAGGTCCTTAGATTATGGACCAGCCAAAATTCCACTTAGACAGCAATCCTTGTTTTGACATATCTTTCTTTTAGTTATAGTGAAGGAAAGATAAGTGACAACTTGGTGACATTCCATGAGGTCTGGATGAAGCCACCGATTTGGTCACATCGTTAGAGCATCAAACGAATAGAATTAGCTGAATCGGATTCTTTGGTGCAGCTTCCAGGCTGAATTGTCAATTCAGGGGAATCATCCTGAGGAAATATGATCTTGTCAGGCGTGTAATCATTCCTCTTCAGATCTGTACAAACAAAATGAAGTCATATTGATTACTACTCCTTGAGCCAGTAGAATCAATGGGGCATAAAAGTCTTCCAAAGAATTGGGTATGCATATGTACTTATAAAGAAGAATTCCTCAATATGCACTATGTCAAAAAAGGATGTTTTTATCATACATGTAATCGGAAGCCTAAAGCTCTGCTTTAAAAAGTGATGGAAACCTCAGAATTATTTTATTTACAGATATTAAAAGCAAGTATTGAGTCAACTTTGCACGGAAATTGGATCCTTCCATGATCTGTTTTGATGTTACCAGGATTTACAACTCATATTTAAAATAAAATGACCTCTCTTCATGTGAGAAATAACATGGAAGTGTGAAACAGGCAGGAATCATGCAAGTTCCTTATGTTGTTCTGCTGGAGTCTACAAGCCTGATACAGAGAAACAATTTCAAGGTTTGAGATGACTGTCCATGCAGTGAAAATATCTGGAATTGAAAGTTTTTAATGGAATTAATTTCTGCAGACCTGGACATGTTTTTAAAAACAAACAACAAAGAAACAAACACCTCATAAAACCAAACCAAACAAACAAACCAACCCAAAAAAACAACAACAAAAAACCCCAAGCACAAGCACAATTTTGTTTAAAAAGCCTGAAGGTTTGCAATCAAGGTGACCTGCTTTTCCTACTTTTTCTAGGAACCTTTATAATTTTTTTACTGTATCTTCTGAAGTCTTGATCAATCTAGTCTACCTTCCTCAAATACTGTGCATATGGATATAGAACACACAGACATTCTTAATTCCTTCATTTAGGATTTTATCTTAAAATGGCATATAGTTTTAAAAGTCAAATTATAAAACTGCTGTTTATTACTTATTCCACTTTCAAAGCATGACATAACTATTTCATTACAGACAACATTTCATGATACGAGTGTCTCAGAAGAAGAAATACAGCAACGCTTACCAGGAAGTTTAAGTTTCCTGCAGCAGGAATTACAGTGATGCTTCGCTCTAAAGTTTTTTATTGCATCCTCTCCCAAATTGGCCGGACCAAACACCATATCATATGACCTTAGAAATAAAGAATAAAATGCACATAAACATGGGTTGCATGTGTTCTCTGGTGAAAGTTTTATAATACTTTTCTTTAAATCCTTCTTTAACCTTACCTTTTTTCTCCAGCTTTTATCACAGAGGGATCTGTCAAATTTTCACCAACACCTTCAGACAGCACATGAAGAAAAAGTTAAATCTGATACATTACATAAATGCATTAATATTGAAAAGCCTTGGCATCCTTAGCTATGACTTCTCAGCTTCCCCAAGAATAAAAGCAGGGGGGGAAAAAAACAAACAAAAACAACAAACAAAAAAAACCCAACCCCAACCCAAATGATATGTGGTACTCTTTAGCCTTACAAAAATTGCTCCTAAACAAGCACTTTGTAATTCTCAGATTTCTTCCATCTATTTTTACATCTGCCTGCAATTCCTAACTTTAGTTTTCACCCACGTGAAAGAAGTTTCCTATATAGTTCTCACAGCCAGAATATCTGACAAACAATTCAGGATACAGTTTACCATATTAGCACTACAAAACTGCCAAAAAATAGAATTTTTTATGGCACATATCATTAGGAAAAAATGTATATATTTATATTCCCTGTGTTGCTGTAAGATTTAATGCCATTTTAAATAAGACAACTGTAGATGCAGATTAAACAGACCAAGACGCACTAAATAATGCTTCTTATTTATTACAGGCATACAAATTCTCAATAAAACACTATCACAAGAGAAAAACCTACATACATCTATCTTGGTCCCAATTCCAATTTCAAAATAAGGACATTACCTTGCAGATCTAGTACCAACAATTCTCCTCTTGTATACTCATATGTCCAATGGCTGAAAGCTAACATAACCTCCTCTAGCATGTTAGTCGGAATTATTTCATCACCATTATTGTTGTTATATTTTCTAAACTCTCCAGTCATGCACTCTTCAACTGCAAACCACTGGCCAGCAGAGTGGCAATATAATAGGAAAACTTCCAGGAACCTAGTAAAAAGCATATTTAATGAATGTATTTCCAAAATAAATGACAAATATATCATCACTACTAGATTTTTATTTGATTTACTAATAATTTATATAATTTGAAACTATTACACAAAGTCATTTGTATTATCACACTAGGCTAGAATCGGTGCAAAAAGTGTCAATAGAAAATATACAACGCTTGACACATTCATAGTAATGTTCTGAGACATATATTCACATATCAGTACCTTAATATATTTCATCCATCTGTTACCAGCCCTGTAGGCACTCTTCTATGTCAAAAGTATGCAACGTAATGGAAGTTTAAATACACTCACCTTGGAGAGTATGGAATGGATTTGGGCTTCATTTGATTGAAAGCAAAGGTGAGCTTCTGTGCTGCCCTCTGCTGTTGGATTTCCTACAATTCAAAGCCCGTATTTCATTAGCTGCATTACATGACAGGGAACATTAAGGAGCCAAAAAGACAGCAGGAATAGTAAGTGTCTGTTCACCCACGACAGAGTAACTAATTACTTGCTTTTTAAATTATGTCTACATTTTAAGAGTTTGAGGTCTTTGATTAAGTAAACGATACTGGAGCAGAGTTTTTAACCCTTCAGCTCATAGAGAACAGCAGACTAACCTTTTTTTTGTTTTTTTTTTTAATAAGTTATGTACTAGTTTTCGGGGGGGGGGGGAATCCTGTTTAACATATGATGCCTGTCTATGTTTAATAATTGACAAGGATAAAACTTACCCTCAAGCACAAGTGTAACACAGTGTCCTCCTTATAAATGCTTGACCAAGTATTCACAACTTCAGGAAGAAAAGACTTGATGATATAAAGATGTCCTGATTTCAGGATATCATATTCTGACCATGTGCATACTACTTTAAGAGCTCGACGTAAACCTCCTCCCATCTCCTCTTTACTTAAAAATTCAATTTTAGCACAGAGTCCTAGTTGTGACCAGGAAGACATGCTGTTGTTCAAGATGCTGGGAGAACTTTCTTCAAGGCGATACACAGTGACTGGTTCACCTACATTACAACACAAAAAGCAATTACTGCATTTAATTTTCCAAGTTTAAAATTAAAAGCACTAAAACCCTACAGTTTCTTAGATTGCAACATTCTGCAATATTAAGTTGCTACCAACACCCTGAATTAACAAAAAATTTTAAACTACCCAGTGGGAAGACCCCTCTCCAACTTCTTTCATACAGCAGCAAAGTAGTACAGTGGTTTTGTCCTCCTAATTAGAACTATTAATGATACTGTTCAAACAACATTAAGAACAATGAATAAAAGTTTGTTTACACTTTACAGGAGTCAAAACAACTTAAAGGAATTCTTCCAGAATAGTTTGATATAAAAACTGTTAGTACAATACTGTCATCACTGTATCACCATTTCTGAGGACAACTACAATTAAATCTAGATTTCATAATCAAGTCAGCTAGAAAAGGTGTCATATTCATTTATATTTTTGAGTGCTACAAGACAGACACTATACTTCTTTTAGTTCACTAAAAGTTTAGTTTCACACTTGCTGTGAGCAAGTGTGAAATTTGGCTTCATCATTCTATATTAGAAGAAACCTGTACAGAGTTTACTTTTGTTTTCTTCCCCAAAAGACCACAGTGAACCAGCAACAAGAAGTACAATTCTTACCTCTGGGAGGCACAGGAGTGAATGGAATGCTCTGTGATAATCTCATCAAGTTATTTCTTTCTACAGCTAGAGGAAAATTACAGCATCCATTAAAGTTTAAGGATCTAACAAGTGTCATGAAAAATATGAGCATTAGTTCATAAGAGGGACTGACCTGAGTAATAGTAATTGATATCCATGATAGGCTTGAAAGGAGAAGCAATGCCTGAAAGATTAAAAATAAAAGAAGAAAAAAAAGAGATACTGCCTGCTACCTGTATCGTGTATTAAAATTACCACACGCAAAGAACACTTGCCAAGTAACTACAGTTTGAAAAAGATTTGCTGTGCAGAAAATTAAGTAGCATGTTTAGCTCTTCAGTACCTCAGGGCGGGGGAGAAATTAAAACATTGTAGTGCTCAATGGTAGGCTATTTATTAAAAAAAAAAAAAAAAAATCACTCTATTATGTGTCCATTAAGTTCCAACTTATTAGTAGTTAAATACATTCTCATACAAGACACACACAGTTACTTATATGAAAAGCTCCAAGGTTGTTTATAGCAGAAACAAACTTACCATTCAATGTATCTTCTTCAGATGGCCTGTGAAATGCCACAAAACCAACAGTCATTGCTTCTTAAAAACTTATTTTGTATTCGCTGATTTTGACACATCATCCTAGGTCACCTTGTTAACCTCACAGTACTGCTTTTATCCTATTTTTTCAAGGGCAGTACAGGTTTCTTAATTACAAAACAGTAATGGAAGGCTGTTAAGTAATCTCATGTTTTTAGAGCTATACTTTAAATACCACCAAGTCACGCACAACATTATGTAAAGTTTGCATCACAAGAGCTCATTCCCACAGAGGTGCTTTAATTAAAACTTGTTCACAACAGCTTACCCTTCTGTTATCAGATTAATAAGGTAATGGCTTTAACAGTTAACTCAGGGGATAATTGTTAACAAGAGCAATGTCTGCACAATTTCAGAGAAGGTTTACAGTTTGAAAGGTTGGGTAAAGACCTTTACCAGGAAGCTAGCTCCTTAATAAGTGTCAGCACAGTCATTTTCATTTAAGGGCATGTTTCGCCCTCTGACATGTGACCCCATTAATCTAAATAGAACCTGTCAAAGCATTCCAGTGAACACATTCAGTTATTTATTAGAAAAAAAACCTTATTTTTTCATTAAACGCAACTGAATACCACTACAGCCAAAGACAATAACCAAAAAGAAAAACAAGTCAAAATATAGAGTAATAAAATTGCTCCATTAGTAGAAAGCTTACTTACATTTGACTGCTATTTGAAGGTCTACCTTGTAACCAATCCTTTAAAACAAAGGAGAGGAAAAACAAAGAAGGTTTTGGTTTTGTAAGGAAAACATAGTATATTTAATTAGAGGTGGGATGGTAATGTGTTTTAAAGATCTTGCAGTACAGCCTGTTTATCGGAAATACTTCACCAGGCTGTACTGAACTGCAGTTGAATGGAAAGACTCAAATACAACTGAGGAATGGTAACTACAGTTAAAAGAATAGATAAGGCTATACATTCACTACTGTTTTATGGATTATATAAATAATTATTTTCTTAAACAAATAGTTATCATTTTTCCATAAAGAGGAAGCAGCATATGTTTTCATAGTGAGAATATGCACAATATGTAGTAGAGAACATGAACAACTCCTTCCCTTAGTCAAAACAGGTCCCCTTCTGTTGCCTCCTTGAAAAAATGAGTCCACAAATCAGTATTATTCTTTACACAATCTGTTTCATCGCCTTTATTTGTTCACAGTTTCTAGTTCTGCTTAACAACAACAAAAAAGGAGGATACAAACCGTCAGTAAGGCTGCTTTAGAGTCTACTTGCTGAGTGTCTTCAATCGATGCTCTTCTACTCTTACTGTATACTACAAATGAAAGAGATTCATAACTGGACAAAGAATGGCATGTGTTATTGTTACTTACCTATTTTCTAATAGAGTGAGCAACTAGACAGCTTAACCTGGCTCTCAAAAAAAGCCTGATCCACAACTATCTGATCTTTACAGGTTTCCAACACAGTCCTGCCTAGAACACTTAGCTTTTTATTACTCTAGCTATCTGTGGCAAATGCACGGTAACAGAATTAAGCTGGCATGACTAGAAGAACCACAACGAGACACAGAAGCGGATTCAAGTATCACCAATCATGAAAATATTTCAAGATGCTTTAACTTTTTGTGATTCCTTTTTATCATCTTAGAATATGCATTATCAATACAATTTAGAGATAAAATTAGGTCACCTGAAAAGACGACACACTTACGTTGTTCTGAATGGACTGCCAGAGGGTCAGTAAACCCACCGCAAGAACTAGATTGTCTTAGACCACAATCAGTTTGAAGACCCTACCAAAAAAAAAAAAAAAAAGTACCATTAGTCATCATTATCATTGTTTTCAACTAGTAGTATTTTGGCACACAATCTGCCCAGTTTTCTTTTCTAAGACTATCTAGGGTTTTGGTTTTTTTTTTTTTTTCTTTTTTTTTTTTAACTTCTGGATGTACCTCAAATACCTTGCTGCACAAAAATATACAAGTTAAATGCATAATTCAGTTAAAGGGCTCTTCACAGTAACCATCAGCTCTAATATTTTCAGGTGTACATTAAGACTACTGACCCATACTAAAAGAATTCTTTTAAAGAGAACGTTACAATAGGATACAGACTACAGAAATGTACATTACACTGGATCTCTACAAGCACCAAGTTCAGCTATTCTCTCACATGCCTTTATTAACTATCAATTCTCATTTAAGAACTTGGCTCTGGCAGAAACTGAAGTTCAGTTTGAACCCACTGAAAATAGGAACAAAAACTAGGAGAAGTCTTGCCACATAAAACCCTACAGTTTATGAATGGAATTTCCTCACGGACTTATTCCTTAATAATAATTACATACTTTCTGAATATTTACTGAGGTGTCAGCTTTCAACAACAAAATACTTCTTTTGCAAAAAAGGAGAAAGGCGGTTCCATCAAAAACTAGAACTACATGTAAACT
The DNA here is from genome assembly GCF_035582795.1 of Mycteria americana. NCBI lineage: Eukaryota > Metazoa > Chordata > Aves > Ciconiiformes > Ciconiidae > Mycteria > Mycteria americana. The sequence goes on along the minus strand of NC_134370.1, from coordinate 59,394,115 downwards.
GGCATAGGGCTGGAACATTCCTCACAACCAGCCTATTAATTCCAAAGGTTACCTGAATGAAATGTAAAAATTCAAGATTTTTGAAGAATAAAAACTAGAACTTGGAATGCTATGCCCTGCTTTGATTCCAAGATTTGTAACAGTTAGGAAATTGCTACCACTCTTTTTCACCCTTCTCTCTTAAGGAATACACCCCCACACCCCTAAACACATACACACACACCCCCCATACACACATACGCGCGCGCGCGTGTGTGTATATACAAGTGTGTGTGTGTGCATATATACGAGAGACTATTTCATTACATCCCTAAACAGAATTATTGTACTTCACTGGAATGCAACACAGAGAATGCACCTGCTGAAAGCATCTGCTGAAGACCCATTTTTAGGTCTATATGCATTTCAGTGTTCAGCATACATCTTCAGCATCTTACAATCAATGACTGTAGGGCCTATGTGAAAGCTAAGAATCAAACCAGTCCCACCAGTTAAGATGGGGCAACTCTATTACTAAGTGTTTACGAACAGTGGTACTGTCTGGAAATGCTACTGGAGTTTGCATCCCAATATTACCAAACAAACTGGAACTATTTAGACCTACGTCAAGGAGACACCCAGCTGTATTTGTACAAAGGTTCAACTGTACAACTTCGCCGCTGCGCCCCCCCCCCCCCCCCTTTAAAATCATGTCCAGGGTTTACTTACAGATAATGATATAATAAAATAAGAGTTCCCTGCCTTTGCTGTAAAGAACACATTTGGTATCTGGTGAAAATAATGCCTTTTATAAACAGAAACCTTCTTTACTTACTTGAAGTCTGGTTGTGTCTATGCCCTCCAATATAGCTTTTTTGAAGTCTTCTTGTTGCTCCTATTAAAAAAACCAAAGCAAATTGTAAACATTATTACCAGAAAACCCATCCCAAAAATACACACACAAAAAAAGATTTTTGGTCACACATTATACTTATCAGAAGGTCCAGAAGGAGCAACTCAGCAGAACACTGACATTGCAAATGGTCATAATGCAATTCTCAAGTCAGATTCTCCCCTGAATGAGGGGTAACTGCAAACGGTAACTTGCATTTACTAACTTGTCTTAACAGCTACAGTGAGAAAACTAGCTTTTTTTATATATACTATAGCACTTGAAGGGCAGATTTGTTAAAATTAATCACTTTCCATATAGTTATTTTTATTATTCTTTAAGAAAATGGAAATTATACATCATTTTAGTTTATGACAAGTTTATTAGAAAGGCCTTTTCTTCTTGGAAGCATAATGAACAATTTGTCACTTTTAAAAATCATATACACTATCATCTTGCTCTATAAAATATCATGTAAATCACTGAAATTCTTCCTAAATGCTGATCTTGAAATTTATGCGTGTCGAAAGTTTCATTAAACACTAATTATGGGATACATAATTTTTATCTCAATTCACAGTTGTAGTCATCTCAGCTTTCATAACCTCAGATCTTGTTTAATATTTCATTAGTATCATACTATGAAGCAACAGTACTTGATGTGTAGTTAAGGTTGCAAGAGTTTTCACTTGGGTTTTTTTGTTTGTTTGTTTGGGGGTTTTTTGTTTTTGTTTGGTTTTTTGTTTGGTTTTTTTAGGGCTTTGGGGGTGTTTACTTGTTTGTTTTGGTTTTTTTAAATCACAAACGCAGATACACATTCCTTCCAGGCTGCATTTTGCAAGTTCTTTGATTATATCTGTTCTTAGACTTTTTCAAAACATATCGTGAAGTTACAGTTCAAAAAAAAAAAGAAAAAAAATTATCCCCATTAACATGTTTGATAAAGTCTTCCATGCTTACCTCAATATCAGCACTTCTTTCTTTAATTTTGCTTGCTGCCTCTTTAAACCGCTGTAACTCCATGCTGTCTCTGTGACCTTTGACACAGTGAATTGAAAAACAGTATTCAAAATCAAAGGCAACCTCCAATGTTCTGACCATGCCAATAGTTTGCATCACCATAGCAAAGGGTTACTAACCATCTAAGTTCTGTGTGCCTGTTTGCATTAGAGAAAACTTTCCAAACACACTAAAGTAAAAATCAGTGTAACAAAATATGAATATGAAACTATTGCTTTTCCCACATTAAGGCATGGATTACCACAATTCAAAAAGTAAAACTAACATTTTAAAATTTTACTCAAGTGTATGCTCCTCACATGAAAGGAACAGAGCAGTCTGAATTACAGTATTTTTATGTATGTATGACAAATGAAGGAAAAGCAGACAGTTTTCTTGAGGTAGCTTTTACAATATACCCTTCATCCTCCCAGTTGCAAGAAATACTTTTCAGAATTTTACCAAGCACGTAGCTTTATAATGAATGAAAATCTACTGGGCTTCACAATGGAAAGCTGCACTGTATCACAAGTTTTATAAAGTGTGGACAGTAAGAATGAAGAGTATGTTCTAAATGCTAGAGATGTCAGAGGACCACACACTAAAAATCTGGCTCCAGTAAAATAAGTATAGTTAGTATTCAAAGTTATTAGTGGTGAAGTACATTTAAAGATTAGAGTTATACAATCACTGTCCATTATTTCTGTTTAGTCTGGCTTTCTGAATTTAAAAGAAGTTTTCTTTTTTTTAAACCATGAGGAAATTATAAACAAATAGCTAGTGAGTGTACAAATATGTAGATATTCTTCCTATGCATACACAAATCTAAAAACACTAGTGCATGCAGGTAACTTAGTAGAACTCCAAGTTTCACAGCAGTAGAATAAAAACTCTTGTCTAAAGATTTACATTTTTACATCCTCAATGAACCTTTGGAAAACACTGAGACATCCCTGAACAACTGGGGCAAGACAACACCTCTGCAGGCAACCAGACAATTCCAGATTGTGATGATCTGCTATACAGTAAGTGTACTTAAAGCATTATCTACTTTACAGAAATCAGTTAGTAAACCCACACCTGTGTTTTGCAATGAATCTGCCACTGTTTTACCATTCAAATATGTAGGTAACTAACCAAAAAAGCGCACCTTTTTACTGTTAAGCAAAACTTGAGGGGAGGCATAATGCTGTATTTAATAAAAGGACTTTGGAAGCTTCCAAAACGACAGCCAAAAGATACATTAGCCTAGGCAACAGTGGAAGATCCCAGTTATAACAGTCTTTAGAAACATAGGAAGATCCCTCAGGTTGACACAGATACCACAAAGATATTTGTTCAGGATTCCATCAGCCTAAGAAGTCTTCTGCAATTACGTCAAGAAATAGACAATATTTTTAATTTATGCAATGAGAAGGTAGGAGCTTTATAATGAGCCACGAAAAGTTTGTCTACAATGCCCGTACCAAGTTGTAGAGCTGCTAGTTGCACAACTGTTATACTCAACAACTGGCTAATGTTTTTCACAAAAATATTGTCTATGTGACAGAATTATAAAGAAATGATAATTGAAGTAAAAAAAATTCAAGCGACATAGGGAAATTAGAGATGTTAAAAGCAAAAAAAAGCAGAGCAAAATGGTAGAATAAAGTCACCTGCAACCGGAATACACCCAAAATACCATACAATTCTTGATAAGTCAAACCTTGTGGCTTAGATTTGGTCCACAGTTTATGAAGTAGTCCCATAAGGATGTTAGAACATAAATCTTGGTTTTGTAGTTCCATTGCATGGACATGCTGATTTTTGGAAAGTTCATCTTTAATATTCAATTTTCCATGTGAGCCGCCACAGTTGACTGTTGACGTCAAGTTGCCAGTTGACAAAGAGAACTTCATTTGGGGGTAGTTCTTCAATAAGGTGACAGAGGACTGGTGATCACATTTGTCAACTCTGCAGCTGTAGTTATCATTAGTGTCACTCTCATCATGAATAAAACCACAATTAACGTATCCTCCATTTTCAACACAAGGTTGGGTGAAAGCAAGGCAAGCAGAGCCAGAAGCAAGAGGATAAGAGCAGCTAATAATGACTTCAGGACATTCAGAATCTACTTTGTTATACTTACCCACAAATGCACCAAATTCTACATTATTATCTCCTTCTGTAGCCTTAGAGAAAACAGTCTCTTCATGCTTTGCTGAAGAATCCAGCTGACTTTTGCAACTGGGCCGAGATGGAGTGCTAACAAAAAATTTAGCTGTTGGGGATGTTACATGTGGCATGCTGTTGGATGAATTGCCTAACTTTTTACTTTTACTAATAGATTTTGAGATCTCTGCAGCCTGTATTCGTTGGCGAAGTTCTGGAGGGGAAACAGCATTTGAAAATAAGGCACTGCCTGAGGAACCTGCCTCTTGGAAGTTTATTTCTTCTCTTCGGGGAACTGGAGCTAACTCCTGACCAATTGTCTTATGTTGGACTTCTTTTTCATCACGTATAGAAATGTTACAAAGTAAAGCATTATTACTTTCAAGGCCTCCTTGTGGAAAAGAACCGAAGACATTTCCAATGCTGTGCTTTTTCCACACAGAAGATCTTAGAGAGCCATCCTCAATGAGGTTTTGTGCCAAATGTTTTGAAATGCTTAATTCCCGTGTGATTTCATTATGAACCTTGCTGGCTTCTGAAGCTTTCTGTGCAGTCAGTGTTTTCAGAGTATCCACAGTTAGAGCAGAGAGATCCTGTAGGTGACCAATCTGTGAATCTAAAGACTGTAATGACCGTTTTATGTAGTTGACACGATCACCAACTTCCTTTATCTGAATGCACATTTGTTCCACCCTAAGAAAAATCAAATTATGAAGTAGCTATAAAAGGTATTTTTCTCAATATGCAAAAGAAACATCTTTGCAACTTTTTCTGCCCATTTAAGGAAAAAAACCTCTGAAATTTCAAGATGGTATACACTATAGTGTTGGACTGTTTTGTAATACATTTGTACGTACTTCTGAATCACAGAATTAACACACACATCAATAGAAGTCCCTATAGCACTTTTTCAAATTTATCAGTTTATTAAAACATCATGAGAAACTAAATAATACGATTGCCTCAGCTTACTGAGTACTGCTACAGATCAGGAAGCATCAATCACATTATTAGTTTCTGCATAGCAATGGAAAGACATAATCTAAAGTTTGCATAAATACTTATTTTCTTGAGCTGCATTTTACCCCCCTTAAAGCACATTTCAAAAACCTGCAAAAGTTTTAAACTTCTCTATTCAGAAATTTTGTTTGTAAATATTCTACCGTTCAAATGTGACTCGAATCCTCTCCTCACTTCCAGAATGAAATTTATCATCCTTTTCATTGAAATACATCTCAACACACAGCTCTTCAAAATCATGAAGTTTCTTTTGATCTTCTTCCGTCAGGAAGAGTTCTAAAGAGAGATTAAACAGTTAAGAAGATGCATATGTAGTGAAGTAGTACAGGTGCTGGAAACTAATAGCCACAACTTTACAACAGGTGTTAAAAATAAAAACAAAACAAAACCAACAAAAAAACACAGTGCCACCTAAGACCCTTCCTCTCTCCTTGCTAGAAAAAGGTTCAATGTCAAAGATTTCCGCTAAAATAAAAACCAAAATAGTAATTCTGAGAGGATCTATGCACAATATCATCATTCCTTACGCTCCTCCCTCCAATCCCTTTTTCTTTGAGGCAGAAGCTAGATTCCTTAACTGGATTTTATCATCTATGGAATTTTTTTTTTTTTTTTAATTGTCAAAGGGTTTCCAGTAAGAACAGAAGTTTTCCAGAAAGAAAAAGAAAATTCCTCCCCTGTTAATACTAATAGGAAATCTAATCTCTTTTTTTTTTGTTTGTTTGTTTTTGTCATAAGTTAGTTTGACTGGAGATTTCTAGGGGCTGTGCATTATACCCTTCATAAAAACACTGGAACTTTGAAGAGAATTAGAGTCTTATTCAATATTAAAAACATGGAAAATTAAGACCTACTTCAATTTTCTTGAGAACATACATTATAACCAAGAACATAGCACTTTTCTGACAGTTTGCTTTAACCATATCAAAAAAGTTACTGCAATTTTTTGGATAATAACTGTTCATACTTGGTCCATCTGAAGTCTTGTCTGTCTTTCTTCTTTTACATATACAACAGAACAGGGAAGCCACGTGGCTAAGAATAATAAGTGGTGGAGGCAGAACAGGTTTTTCATGGTAGGCCATAATGAAATGATAGCGTTGATACTTCCACACAATGTTTGAAATTGCCTTGACTTGTAAATACACGTTACTGAAAGGGAACAGAAAAATATTAACAGATCAAGGTGGGTTTTGGTTTGGGGTGGTGGGAGGGGGTGTGTGTGTGGGTGTGGGGTGAGGGGGTGAGGTTGGGGTTTAGGGTTTTTTTTTTTTGTTTTGGTTGTGTTTTATTAACACTTTGATAACAATCTTGAATTCTGAAGCTAGCTAAGTAAGAAACAAAAGCACATACTTGTTTTTTACTGCAAAATTATTTTAGTGGAAGTTGGAAACACATTCAAGAAGACACCATGATCCACAGCAGGAGAGGGTTAAAAAAGTCTCTCATCTGGTAACATCTCGGTACCTTTCCTCGGAAATAAACTATACTGAGATCAAATTTCAAGTTTTCCAAACAAACTAACAAAAATTATTATTTCTAACGAAACCCAGATTTTTATATCAGACTACATCAATTCTGCAGTCTGCCATTCTTCAGTGTTAGTGAGCTGCTTATTCCCATAAATCAAACACTTGCAGAGAACTGTAAAAGACAATTTACTCTACTACAATTCAACTCAACCAGAGAATGTTAAATGAATGTAGGAACAACAGTCAATATACAGATCCAGAAACAATTTTGTTTGCTTTCTAACAAAGAGAAGTTAAAGTGCTTTCAAATTCTCTTAAACTTCCCATTTCCCTGGCCTCATTGATGTGACACATACTACTCACATCACAAACTTCCCTACTTAATCATGGGCTTGCAGTGAGTAGGAGACGAAGACTGGCCTTAGAACCTGAAAATACTTCCAGCAAATGGGATTGTTTTGAACTGGCATCAGTTCTTCTTATCTTGTCATCTTATTGCAGTGAAATAGAAACTTATCAAAGGATTAGCAAAAATTAATGATTACCCATATACCTACTTGAAAAATGCAATAAGGAGATTAACCATAATTATGTACTGTACAAAGAGGTAGACAGCTTGAAGAAACGGGGTCAACCATGTTCCTGGGCCACAGAGATGAGAAACTTTTTCATCAGAATTATTTGCACATACTGTGTTGGGAAAAAAAAGACACAAAGAAAACACGTACAACTTTTAGAATCCCCAGCAGGTATGGGGGGCGGGGGGGGGAGATTACTTGTAATGATTGCAACAACCAACTATCATGCACTGGTTCTGCAATTTAAAATGTCTCCATGCATTTAGGAATATGGTAGAAAAATACAGGAGACAAAGTTTCTGGTTAACACTATGGTATAATCATATTATTGGATTACAAAATAGCATAACACAACCACCACAGCCAAAATTTTGGCATGACAGCTGTGGGGGAAAATTCCAAAATCTTGCTAGGAATAGTCTTGTGAGAAATTGTGATTATGTAGAGTTTTCATTCTAAGCCATTCAAGCTTTATAAAGAATAATGAAAAAGTCAAATCAAGAAGTTATACAGCTGCAACCCACAAAGAGGAGATAATCCAATGAGCAGAATCAATGTCAACAACACTGGGCATTTCATCTCATAAAATTAGAATTTCGTAAGACCTTGAGAAGATCCTATCAGGGTAAGTTTTTTCCCTTACTTGCTTCAAAATTGCAGTGTCTTACCATCAATTTCATAGGCATACACTTCACCAAAAATCATCCAGTATGGATGAAACACAATATCTCTAGCAAGAGTCCAAGACGGTGCCTCATCAGGATACAATATTGCCTTCCTGGGAACACCAAAACTAAGTAGTACAAGTGCCATAATCACCACAATGTAAAACATGTTGGCCACCTATTAACACAAAAAAGTCAGTTAACCCACAAGGTCATAATTATGATTTCACAACTTTAAACACTTTTACAGTGACAGTGTAAGCTTGATGAATTCTATGTATTATATAAGGAAAAGAGTCTAGGACACTTATATTTGAGTCAGAAAATTTTGTTAAACAACAAACCCACTAAAAAAAATTTGGTTTTTTCCTGTCCTTTCTTACAGAGTATTTAGTATCCTTGGCCAAAGTCAACTGAGAGTATTTCCTTTGTAACTCAAATACCTATTATGTGGATGAGTAGCAGCTGATAAAGAGAAACATTCCTTCCTAAATGCGCTCATTAGCTGCACAAAATGCAGAGGTAGTTTTCCAAGGGCTGAAACACAGAACCTATGCCTCTTGCAAGAAATCAAAGCGAGAAATGAGCAACTTGATGCCCTCATTTTTAAGGAATGACAGGGTTCAACTTTGTAGGAACCATTTCAGAGGGGTAGAAAAACAAACACTCCTTCCACCTTCATATATACAGTTCTCAAGCCTTAAAAACTTTTTTAATATTTAGAATAGCTCACTGACAGTAAATCTAAGTTATTTATTTTTAAATTTAAACAATTTGAGTATTTTTTGTGTGAGAGAAGACAAGAACAGAGCCACAATCTGTTCCCAGTTTCCCACAGCACAAAATGCGAAGGTGCTTTAGGACACAAAACAAGTTGAACTCTTGCACTAGAGAGCGCAAAGGCAAGAAAACCAAGACTATAAATAAATCTCAGACCCAAAAGGGAAGCAATGCTAGATGAATCAAGAAAAAGGCATCATCATATTCATTCAAGTCTCTGACCTCTAAGAACAAAACCGACCAGAGAAGGAGGATTTGCCAGCTTTTTACAGATATGTGACAGAGAAAGCTCCATTATAAAGGAAGCCTTCTAATCAGTGCTTGTTTTGAAACACATTAAGTTATATTCCAGCTAGCTAATTCTGCGCACTGAGTTGTTGACATATTACACCAGGATAAGTCACCTTTTTCTAAATAAAACTTTGAGAAAAATTTGTAAATGGATGCAGCACGAAAAACATATTTCAGTTGGGAAAAAGAAGAGTAACAAAAGTAGTACTTACCATTTTCCCAATCATCATAACATAAGGGCCAGCCTGTTGATTTACAGCTAGAAAATCCAGTAATCGCACATACCAAAAAATTATATTGAGACAGTATGTTATTCTTCCAGCAACAAAGACATAATTTTCTCTGTACGTGTTTTCACCAAAATTCCCCTTTGCTCCAAATCTTAACGCAAACCCAATGAAGAAAGTGACAATGGCAACTGTGTCACTGATATTGAAGTAATCACTGAACCACACTTTAATCTTCTGATTAATCTTCCCAGCCTCTGACATAAAAATCTGCAATAAAAATAAAAGTCAGATCTGCTCACATTTATTGCACATGGACCAACACTGAAACATATTAATCAGTAACATTTTTACACTTGCAAAAATAAAATACTCAAATGGATAACTGTTTTACACTGAGGAATCAAAACCAGTGTTTAACTGTGTCAGCTTCACAATAAGGACAAGGAGGATGTATGTTTCCTTCTGTCTGAACAATTTATGAAGGAAATTTGGTTGGGGGGTGGGGGGGGTGGGGGGTTGTTTTTTTTTTTTTTCTTTTGAGGCAGTTACTGTTACAAAAGTGAGCCCTACTTTCTGCCCATTCAGTTAGGCCTGAGGTACCAGATAAGTGAACTTTCTCTCTCTCATTTAAAAATTCTTATAGAACTTCTCAAAAGTCTCTTGCTGACCAGCAACATTGTAGTTGTGATAGCTATCCTGTCTCAATAAAGCTTTTTTTGTTTTGTCATCTCGGTCATAGCGTAGTGGTACAGTTTGACTGACACTAATAAATAAATACACTTTTCACCCTCTGAAAAGTAAGGTTGTTTATTTCGTTACGACTTGCAGACAGTGAGTTACACATACAAAAAAAAAAAACCAAAAAAAACCAAAAACAAAAACAAAAAACCCCCAAAACAAACCCACAACAGCTGTGGGGAGGGGGAAGATTTTAACAAAAACAAACAAACAAATTCAGACCAGGATGTCATTGCCAGTTCTTCAAAACTTAGGAGGAAAAAACCCACCTCCTTTTAATAGACCTCCACCTCATAGACCTCCACCTCTTCCCCATTGGAAACAGAAGAAAAGCAAGCTAAGTCCAAGCAGTAGGCCAAGAAACACTGGTATTGAAACTAGCAGCCTATACCAAAGTTTAAGATAAAGGTATTACATCATGTACTCTGATGCTTGAAGTTTCTTAAGTTCTCTTGTTTATAAACACAGTTTAAAGCATACTGTTTTAATTGACAAAGGAAAACACAGATTGTTACAGGCATACCTCACGAATTTTCTCAATTGCTGATGTGAAAATGTAAGCAATAACAATCCACTCTTGAACAGACGGTAATTCTTCCATTTTTACAAGAACCACAAATGTGTAGAGCATGAGGAATCCTAAGTATGCCAACTAAAAAAAGCAATGAAGATTATACATATAATTACTGAAGGGTTCTTTATAGATGTGCATAGAATCTTTTGATGTGGTATACAATAAAAGCTTCAAGTAGGATTACAGTACTATATTTACCCCTTTAAGCAGACAAGTTATTATTTATAAGGGGATACAAACATTTTCTTCTTAGAAGATGAAAAATAGCTGTAATAAGCTATTTATTATTAGCAAAGCTTTGTTCTTATTACAGCTGTTTTTCCTTTAATACAAATTTTAGTTTCTATTACAGTAATTTAAACAAAGCTGTGCATGAACACTTTAGCCTAACAAATGATTACAGAATTCCTGCTAGCAACTGATGAAGTTAATTACTTAGGCCAGAATAAAAACTTTCATGCTAATTACTCTCTCAGCTTAAAAAAAAGAAAAAAAGAAAAAAAATTTCTCAAAGCCAACATCATGAACTTAAAAAAAACCCAAACCAGAGCACTACATGTACATACGCAGTTTTTCAAAATCAAGTATTTCTCATTTCCAGCTTAGCAAGGTAAGGGGTTTTCTGTTTGTTTTTTAAAAAGTGCTTAAACTTTGATTCAGGTCACAGAGCTACATGTTGGGAAAAGAACCCAAAAATCCGGACTAGATTTCCAAATAAAATAAACATTACACAGAAGAAAACTCACCGTATTAAACCAAAACTTCACAATTGGTGCATGATAAAATGCATAAAATTTCTGTGTAATTGGAAGTCTTTTAGGTTTTGCTGGAGTCTCCATATCATGCTTTTCTGAAGAACTGTCCAAGATCCTTACCTCTTTAAACACCTCCTAAAATGAAAGGACTGTTAACTTCACATACAGAAATAGATGCTTTTAGACGCTCATTTTAACTCTTGCTTTAATTTAAAAATGTAATTATTTTAAGTTAGAAATATAATTTTTAGTATCTCCCCCTGCCCCACATTACCATAGGTATTTCATCTGCTGCATTCTGGAAGTTGTTTTCACTGTCATCCATCGCCATTTGATGTGCATCTTGAGATTGAGGAATATGTGACATTTCAGCCTTGGTCTTATATTCCAACAGCAGTATAGCAGGAGGGAGTAAAATACTCAGTATCACCTGGAAAATATGAAGACTAAGTGCAAATAGTTCACAGCTACATCAAAGTATCAGAATACACCAACACACAGAATATTCTCTGAAAATATATTATCCGAATTTCACTTGCTTGTTATTGAGGAAAAAAAAAATGTAGAAAATAATTAGTTGTTATTACTTATATACACACTTAAGAGGCTAAGATCACATATACAGAGTGTTCCTTGACTTGAAGATATAGGAAAGGGGAAGAATCAACAAATTCCAGAACTAAAAGCCACTAGAAAGAATGTACTCCAAGCCTGAAGATCCAGAGATGTTCTGTTTACACTTTGTTCTTTAATCTACTCCCAGAAACTCTGGAACTGTGTACTGTCAAGGTGTATTTTAAAAAGCATATATGAGTTGAGGTTGTGGTTTTGGTTGTTTGGGGTTTGGTTTTTTTTTGGGGGGGTGGTGGTGTTTGTTTTCGGGGTTTTTTTCAACTTATGGTAGAAAAGTGAGCTAAGGTATGGATGAAGAGAATAAGTGAAAGCTAGTTATTGTCATTAGCCTGTTACAAAGCAAGCAAGAAAATGGTTAATCAGTTATCAAACCGGATTTTAGTAGGTCACAAGTTAAATGATGCTTGTAGATATTTTGTAGGAAAGTTTTAATTTCATTCTATTCCTAGCAACAATTAGGTTTTGGTACACCATCTGAAAGAAATATGCAACTCCCATTTTGGTTCAATTGATCTATATCACAAAGGGCACCATTGGAAAACCTATCCCCGATTTGCCTACCCTTGTTTCATTCTGTGCCCTGCTTTTGTGCAGTTTCTTCCTCCAAAATAGGATATGCACAAAGCTTTTCTACATCAAGTCTTATGTGCTGCCTGTAAAAAGCCAAAATGCATGAAACTATATTCTTACAGCAGGTTTTCTGTCTGTTAAGGTTTTTTTACCACTATGTTTTTAGTAGTGGATTAGTATTCACGTGATCTCTTTAAGCCTCTGATTAAAGGCTACTTGCCTGGTTTTTGCCTTCTATATTTCTGTACCTTATTTGAAAAGATAATAGAGTGTCAAAAGAAGAGTTAACAATAAATACTTCCACAGTTTTGCTTATGTTGTAGGACACTGTTTTACAGGATTTATTAACATAAGCTATCGTTGTGAAAGCTTTATACTAATAGCATTTAAACACATGCTTTCCTTCCATTTAAACATAAATTCCATTGATCCTTTTTACACCAATAAACTGCGACAATGCTTACTTTGTACCATGAATTCTTCCTCATGTTCAGCCTTCCCATCCACATATCTGATAACAACATCTGTGTACAAGTATGTGCTACAAATGGACGAAGCCTTGATGACACTGCTAGCTTCAGACAAGTTGAGTTGCTCCAGTTTTTAAGCTCATAGGTTAGTAATTTCATTGCCATAGTTTCATCTTGTCGGAAGGACTGTTCTAACAGTTCAACTGCCAGCTGACCAAACTCACTAGAATGAAGAAAAAACAATGGAACAAAATCTAGTATCTATAGAAATGACCTTGAGTTTAGGTTGAATTTTTTTGTACAATCAAATTTTCAGTAGTACAACTTGAAGGGACTATTACCTGTTCCTTCTGTACAGATACACTGTACAGTAATTTGTAACTACAACATGTGAATCTGTGACTTCTATTAAAAACATATGCAGGCTACAAACAGCTGTTAGAACATGCAAGAAAATTACAGGGAAGTCAGTAAATTGCACTTTCAGTGTCATTTTAATTTAACTGTAAATCATGACTTATAACAGCTTGAGAGAGAGAGCAATATCTAATATAAAACTGCTACTAGAGTGCCACTTAATCCTTTTTGCAAAAAGGAATTGTCTTCAAGTGTGCTAATAGAACAGTTTGGGTTTTGTTCATATATAGCCCACTACTTTGATTGTAAATTTCAAGAAAAGATCTTTAACTATATAAATGTAATTTACTTGGAATACTGTTTCAGTTCTTCTGAAGTATCATCAACAAGGTCACTTTGTTTTGCTTCATATGCCATTGAACGATACACTTTGCAAGCAACTAAGGCTTTCGCCATGGACTCCTCCCCATGCTGCCAGAAGAACAAGGCCATCTTCTGCCTCTTCATTAACACCGCCCAAAGTAACAGCTCGTTGAGAGGATAAGCAAAACGTCTCGTTTCAGGATCATCTATGTCTACTATTTCATCTTTGGTTCTTTTCTTTTTTCCCTCTTCTGCACCAGTGTCAATCTTTAAAATAAAATCAGAAAGTTAAATTTTAAATCTCTAAATTTGGTCATTACATAACTTGAAATAAAATGCTGAGTGATCCAGTATCAAGTTATATATAATTATAAAAAGAAAAATTAATTTCTTAAGACTTGAAAAGCAGCTGGAACTTTTGTTCAAAAACTTCAGTTGGGTCCAATTCATTTTAATAACTGGGAGACTGAATTACTTTGATTCATACATCAAAAGAAAAGCAGTAACTAATATACCTACATACAAATGAGGGAACTCATGGACACACATGGCCAAACTTTGCTCCATCTACAAAGCCATGTGAGTGTTCCCCCCACTGCTAGAACTGTGCCAAAGATAAGCTTTTTGCTCCCTAACATATCAAAGCTTATCCAGAAGACTACTATACAGAAAGTTAAACACTCTTTACAGAATCCTGTAAGCATGCTAGACAGTTTATAAACAAGTACAAAAGCAAGGCTGAAATTCCAACTTTACCAAAGTCAGTAAAACTGCTGCTACTCGCGCTTCAGTGGCACCTGGATTTCAACCAGGTTCTCCACTCTTAACTACTTAAAATAAACCCCACCATGTTCCCCTCACACATCTGTACCTTTGGTTTGTATGGCTGTGCTGTTTTGATGAAGTGATTATGGCGCATTTTTTCTTTCTTGTCTGCCCTGTTACCAAAAGACTCATGGCTTTTACATATCTGAGGAGTAGTATTTGAAGGATTTCGCCCAGATCGCTGTAACAAGAATAAGAAGAAGGGTTTGGTTTGGTTTCTTTACTCTTACCTACTATGTATTATAAAATCATCTCTTTATAGCTGGATACTCAGTTGAGCAATTATACAGCTACTTTGCTACTCAAACAGTGATGAACTTATGTAACGGCAACAACCAGAATTTTCACTGGATATTTAACAAGTTTTTTGTTTTTTTTTCTTAAGAAGTCACAAAGTAGGCAGTTACACTTGTTGCTTTACTGCTTTACAAGAAGCTAAGATATATGCATCCAAGCCCTGGTGAATCTGCATGTATAGTGCCCACTCTTCCCCTATGAGTAGGAAAAGAAGTAATAACAGAGGAGGAGTTTAGATGTGCTAGAATAAGGAGCAGGAGAACAAAACCTTTTGTTTGTCCTCAATCCCAAAAGAGCTACCAGCTGCCCTCACAGGTCTTACTATTGCCTTTAAAAGAACCAGTCCACTGACAAGAACAAAACAATATGGATCCAATTTTCCTGCAAAACACATACGTTTTTTTTTTAATTGAGAACATATGAATCAGCATGTCCTGTTATCCAACTGCCACATACCCGATTGTTGCCGCTGAGACTATTGTATATAGCTCTAAAGCGTTTTCTTGTATAGGTGCATCTATAGGTTCCTCCCATCAGATATTCAATAACCAGCCCCACATCAATCAGGTTGATTTTATATCCCGGAGGAAGATTTCCCTAGGAATACAAAAGGTATTTTTAGTTTTTCAAACTATAATCTTAAACTTGCTTAGAGTGTTCCTACATGTCACATCACAGCTCTAAATAAAAAACAAATTAAACCTTTCATGATCAAAACCAACCAAACAAAACCATCTACATGGCTAAATATTTATCAGTTTCAAAAAAGACAAGGTTATAGCTTCTTTTGTGTATGATCTCCCCTAGCAGGGTGGATGCTCATTCTGGTGGGGGTGGGGTGGTGTGGTGTGTGTGCGGACTGTTTTTTGTCTATTGTTTTTACAGCCAAAATTACTCCTAGCTGGGAGTCTCAGCTTTCAATCCCCCCAAAAAAGCAAAGCAATCACAAGTAAGATGAAAAAGACAACACTCATCAGGTTTAACATCTTTCTGGCAGCAGGGCACTAAGCATACAACAGCAAGTACTGGAAACAACAGAATGACTGCAGAAGTAGCTTATTATTTACAACAAAACCTAACTAATAAACCTAAGATTAAATTGACAGTCAAACATAAGAAATCATCAAAACTAACACTGCTAGTTTGACAGATATTTACATTTACAGCATACCTGTTTGACATCCCGAACAAGATGAAAGAGTGTTGGGTTAGTTGGGCCTTGTTTCTTTATAGAAAAAGAGGGGGGAAAAATTTGGAAAAAGAAATTAGAGTGTAATGACAACATGAGAAGATTACAGTAGAAGCAAAATATTTTTGCATGTTGGCTTTTTGCATTAAAAAAAAATTTCCTGTTTTTAAACAAACAGTAGCCATCAAATAAATGCAAATATTTCAAACTACTGTATTAGCTATAGACTATTTCCTTCTTTGTTTCATTTACTTCTGTTTTCATTTGGGACATAATTAATACACTCATAGTTTGTCCAAAAAGAAAAAAACAAAACAAACCAAACCAGAATGCAAACAGCAGCATTGTGGGGTTTTTATATTATTAAAATATAATATTATAGAGACAAGTTTTAACAAATAAACATTTTAATTTACAGGAACACATACAGACTGATATTCATGCTTGCAGTATTGCAGGATCCATAGTAAAAGCTCCCTTACTTTTTAAATCTTTAGTCTGAACATTCCCTCTTTTCACAAAAGTGGATTTTTCTTCCTTCTCTGATTTCTTGTGAGTGCATGAACTGTTACACTTTTAGACATAAGGTTACCCTAACTCCCATACAGAACTCAAAAGCACACCAAGTGTGTAAAAGCAACACCATCAAAGGTTAATTAAAAAAAACAACAAATAACAGAACCTGATCACATGGGCTCCTTTACAGAGCTTTATTAGCTAAAGAATTCCTTCTTTTTTCTTTTTTTCAAAAGCAGATCATGAGAATGTTAACATAAGCCTAAGTCATATTTGTGTACTACTCACATTAGCTACTTTTTGGTGGAAGGTTTTTTGTTTTGTCCTGTTAGATACTTAGTGTTACACAAAACTACTTTTAAAGTCTTAAATCAACACCTATGGCAACCAAATTTTTCTAAGTAACATTTATAACTATGCAGGTTCACAAAATAAACTATTTTTACAAGTCTTATGATAATATTAACTGCTATAGACAGAATTCATCTTATGAAGCCCTAACAATACTATCTATAGACCTTATATTTTGGGCACAGGTTTCACCCATCTGACTTTCTCTTGTTCTCTTCCCCACTGTGGTTTACATTTCGTATGTTCCACAACAAGGCTGCAATTTTGCCTTTAGTATCTATCCCCAACATCAGACGCAGATAAACAACCTGCTGACAAACTATTTCTGGTATCATTTCTGAAGAGTCAGAAAGCAGCTGTGGCACTACAAAGCAGCCAGACAGCATGTACTTCTCAATTCTAACCTCACGCCAGGAAGCCTTCCCTATCGACACCCCATGGACTTCAGACTGGTGCACACAACCCAGTATACAACATGCTGAGCAACTAAAAAGCTGTTCTAAAAGTAGCTTAAAAAGCAATCATTTACTTACTGTGTTATAAAGTTCTTCCAGCCTCGGAATTGTAAGAAATTTGTGCATGCTTACTCCATTTTCAATCAGAAGTTTCACAAATGCAACTCTATCCATCACAAGGGCATCTAACATAGCCTGTTCCAGAGAGCCAACCTACAACAAGTAAGTAACAAGACAGAGCCCAGAGAGAACCAGTAAAACGGGGCATCACAAAAGTAAGTGTACTTAGATTACATATCAATCTCATTATTTTACAGGGATGGGGAAACCTTATATGTCTATAAATACAAAAATGTCACCCTTGGTTCAGAAAATCCCCTGAACTTCACACAATTACAGGATGAGAGAATATTCTGAAGACTTAATCCACAAGTCTTATAGTCTTCCATAGGTACCTCCTACTGACACAGTACATGAGACTAAGTAGACATTTGGTTTAACATAGTTAAGCTGTTCTCATAGATTGATATGAAACACAAAGACATAAAACATTTAAAGCACAATTTGCTTCAAAAACAAATGCTCAGAACCATCATTGCTATCAACAAGCCTTACATTATGTACTTCTAACTGCACACTCAAGTAAGATTGTGTTTTATTTTTACAATAATATGGGAAAAAGGCAAGATCCACAATGTAGTTTTCAAACTAATTTGCAGACCACAAGAAACAGACATTTTGTCCTCCCCCTCAAAAGACACTGCAGTGCTGCCAACAGTAGTTAATATACACATTTTACTGGATGCTTCCTAAAAACTTCCTATGACCATGCAACTGTAAGGAAGAAAGAGCATCTACCTAACATGAATTCAGCTTCCACCTTTTGCAATGTCTTTTCTCCTCTAGTTATCAAGAACAGTTAGCACATTTCTAAAATTTTTGGTCCATTTTCAACTACACAATAACAAAACAGTTGTAAGACTATGCAGTATGCAAAAATTACTGTCCTCAAAATAAATGTGTCAGTATTCTACAGTGTCTCTCCACAAAAGTCAAAAGATTCATTCTTTACAGTAAGTTGAGTTTCTCTCCTAGAAAATATCATTCTGCTTAATCCAGACCATTACATACCAGCCATTGTTGCCCATAAACAAAAACATGATTTTTGGCTATGTCAACTCTATCCCACGCAAGTGTAAGAACAAGCTGGTCAAATGCAGATGCATTCGTGCCTTAAGAAGCAAAAACAATGAAAAAAATTTAAAATTAATTAAAATATAATAAACATTCTTTCTTCCTAAAAAGGCCAAATCAAGCAATCCACCACAAAGTCATACAGTATATTTCATCATTTATGACATGTTATGGTATTATACAATGAGAAAACATAGTAGATAATTGTTTGCTTAAAACCTAAAGATTCCTACAGATTATAGTATTTTATAAATAATCCATAATATAAACACTAAACAACAATAGCTGGGGATTCCAAACGCTCTTAAAATTAAAAGTCTCACCTTTTAACAATGCTGTAAGTATTGCAACATCAATGTCCTGATGTTCATCTGACCCGATATGAAAAACTGTAATCTGTCCAAAATGGTAAAATAGGGAAAACATATTTTAAAGTTATTTTCAGGCAAAGGTGATTAGCTCCAGTCTTTATGTCAGGAATTGAAATACATTAAAAAGTTATCTTATTTTCGACACAATTTAAGCCTATGCTCGATTTAAATTTACCTTTAGTGTGCACTCTCTATTCTTTTCCTAACTGGGTGCCATACAAGACAAACTTTTATGAGAAAAAGCATAGCAGAAACCCTTTACGCTCTTCAATTTGAACTTCTTTTTCCACTATGATTACATTCTCTATTGTCTATAAACACCACACAGTATTCTGTTTACTGCTCCAGTTCATTCTAGATTATGAGATTAACCTGCCAGCAAACATGTTTAGCCAAATATGACAATTTTAAACCTCAGAACAGCACAATATCGTGTCCAAATGAGACACCAGTACCTGAACCCAGGCTACATATAAAGCTCTATAAAGTGCTTTTGCTTTAAGCATGCAGTGATAGTAGACCTTTGTTAGTACAGTCGTAATTAAAAGACAAAAAAAAAAAAGGCAAAAAACGTCCCAAGGTTTTCAAAAATCAAAGCAAGTAAAAAGGACAGCAACCCAAATACAAAATACATACACACTATAAACAAACCAGAATCCTCTCATCTGAAAACAAATAGGCTTGGAAACAATGACAAACTCAGATTACCACAAATAATCACAAGAATTAAGTCTCTCTTAGCCTTGAGATAAAGTATACACGAAAACTGTATTTTACTGTTTTCTATAACTGGAAGATCCACTATGTCCAGAAAAGATTTTTGAATGACTATTGATAATATACAACATTGAGCTACAATTTAATATTATACCCACAAATGTATTCACCTTGCATAAAATTTTTTTATGGCAAGATCTACTTACAAGTTCTTTTTTTTTCATGCATTCCAGCAGCGTCTGAAACAAATGAACTGCTTCACTTTGACCAAAGTTAAATGTCTTTTTGATGGTTGAAATTATTTCAGGCTCAGCACCCTCAGGAACATTCCTGAGATTGAAACAAAGAAACAGGAAAACACATTGTTATACATGAACTGTAACAACAGCAATGCATTTAATTAGTTTTAACATGTCCATTCAAAGTTCTGCTCTTTATAAGCTCATTACTGTTTCAATGGCAAAACCCTGGGTAAACTTTAGAAAGAAGTATAGGTTGCTTAATCAATGACTTTCTACTACTGCCTCCTAAAAGTAACTCAGCTTCTCTCCCTCTCCTTCCCATACCCAGTTCTGAGATACTCTGAACTAAGAGATTTTGGCACAAAATACTAAGTAGTCACCCCTCTGAATAAGACCTGCTTCTGAACTTGCATGGACAAAGCTGTGTGGTTTACTGCTACGTTAGATCCCTCCCTCCTGGTTCTGAGGCAGTCCCTGCAACAAGGACCCAATATGTTTAAGGATTTATGCAAGTCTGACAACTAACTAGAAATCACTAAGTATTGTGGAGCCCAAGCACAGCCCTTCTATTATTTGAAACTACACTTAAAACAGACAAGTATTTTCTCCACTACACAGAAGTATGTAAAAAGTTCAGTTTTAAGACTACTCAGAAGAAACAATATAGAAACTCTTTCTGATCCCTTTTCAAGAAAAGTTACTACTATGCAACAGCTAACTGCATGAAAATATTTCCATTCAATGTAGTCAAGTGATATTTTCAAGCAGTTTGGTAACATACTATTCTTTATGTTATTCTCACATCTCTGGAAAGTCTGTTCAGCTCTGAATTCTGTTGAGCAAAACTCTGTTGTGCATACTTAAGAACAGTCACATTTATCACTTAAGTTATTGTGGCTTAGTTAAAATTTGAAGTTGAAGCAGGCAGAGCATTTAAACTGAGAGTTGGGTCCTCTGGTTACAATAGTGTAACAAAATTACAGCACATAACTGAAGTTACACACAAGATGTTTCCCCTAATTTAGGATATAGGTGTGTACACTTTTCCTATCCTTTTTGTAAGTATTGCTAAAGCAAGCATACACTACAGAATTTGGTGCAACTGGTACAAGGCATGTGGGAGGAACCTAGAACTAGAAAAGAAGTTTTGGTCTTTAGCCAGAGCTATTATTGCATCCAACCTGGAAAGCTGCATCACAGGCAAGATTACACTCTCCACTTTTAACCTTTGTCTTTCCACAGAAAAAGCTCTTGCACAAATTCATTAAGGAATGCTCTCAAAACCCATCTATGTATGACTGATAGTTTGGCTAGCAGCGCTAGGACTTACCCTCCCTCCTCCGTTTGCTTGTGAACATATGCCAGTATGTCTGCAGCTCTACCAGTTCCTTCACATACTACCACCGGCACAGGAGGACTTTCTTGAAGGAAGTCTAAAACTGTGAGTATGACGTTGGGGCCACCTTCAAATACAAGCGCCACCACAGGCACACCTTGGCCAATTCCTATAAAGTTGCAAATAAGTAATAAAAACCAGACAATGTTTTAAGTGTATAGGGAATGCTAAGATTGATTTTACATATTTAATAAATCAAGTATGTCCCCCTTCTATTGAGTAAATATTAAAATACTGCCTGCCAGACGTTTTAACTGTTGCTAATGCACAGTTTCAAGCACTGTTTATACTTTGGGCTGGGGGGAAAGCACTGCAAAGAAGCTGATAAATACAATGGAATAGAGTCTACAAAACAGAAGAGATTCTTCACAGAAATATTCCTGAACTAATGCAGAAAAGTGAGTATTTTTTCTTTAGAGAACTCCCCTTCTACGTTCCCTGCAAATAGTTTCCAAAGATGACAACACGTATACAGTTTGAACATAGTTACATGGAAACCCTCTACTGACAGAGAGTATTGCAAAAGCATTCCTAGAAGAGAAAAAGCACACGTGTTGCTCCATAATTGGGAAAACACCAAAAGTAGTCATGGCTTCTTTGCACAAACACAGATTATCTTTTACCAACTCAGTTGCCCTATTGTGAAACTGCAAGTCATCAGTGTCAAAACCATGAATCAATCAGACCAGTAAGGCCTGACAACATCCTAATAACTCAAGTGACCTACATTTGCTTTATCAAAGCAAAATAGACAACTTTACTCAAAAGAACCCTCCTCTCTGGTCCCAGAGAAATCCTAAATCTACTAGCAATATCTAGGGTCCAAAGCAGCAGTTGAAGTTTGCAAAACAGTCATTCGGACTTGAAACATAAACAAAAGACTAATTTTTCTTATTTTCTCATTCGGATGTTTGGTGCAAGTACCTTTTTCATTAAAGCATAGTAACACTCAGCCCTCAGGCATCAGAATTACTTACTTGCATGGATCCGCTGCAAATTAATAGTTTTTTCCAGCTCTCTCCGCAATTTAACTTCTGCTCCATACTTTCCAACTGTTCCATCATCCACCAGAATGAAATGGGAATGGAGGTTATTGAGGACATTTAGTTTACTTAATGGGTTTAACAAGGTTTGATATGGAGCAACCACCTAAGTATAAGCACACAACAATGTCTTTTACTTACAAAGATTCAAATTTGTTTCTGTGAAACTTAACTTTTTGTCTAGTGTCCTGGTTTCGGCTGGGATAGAGTTAATTTTTTTCTTCCTAGTAGCTGGTATAGTGCTGTGTTTTGGATTTAGTAAGAGAGTAATGTTGATAACACACTGATGTTTTAGTTGTTGCTAAGTAGTGCTTACACTAGGCAAGGACTTTTCAGCTTCCCATGCTCTGCCAGGTGCACAAGAAGCTGGGAGGGGGCTCAGCCAAACTGGCCAAAGGGCTGTTCCATACGATATGATGCCATGCTCAGTGTATAAACTGGGGGGAGTTGGCCAGGGAGCAGCGATGGCTGCTCGGAAATGGGCTGGTCATCGGTCAGCAGGTGCTGAGCAATTGCATTGTGCGTCACTTATTTTGTATATTCTTTTATCATTATTATTATTATTTACCCTTCCTTTTCTGTCCTATTAAACTGTCTTTATCTCAACCCACAAATTTCTTTTTTTTCCCCCGATTCTCTCCCCCATCCCACTGGGAGGCAGGGAGTGAGCGAACAGCTGTGTGGCGTTTAGCTGCCTGCTGGGTTAAACCACAATATCTAGATACAAGAACTGGTGGCTCAACAAGAAGCACTGACACATATAAGCATGCCTTCAGTCAGGATACACCAACAGCTGTAGCTCTTAACTTTGTGCAGGAAAGCAGGTAACTGTATCACAAAATTCTATTCTGAAGGATAAGAGAGAGAAGATTCTTTGAAAAGGTGTCTTTAGGGAAAACTTGTGACTACTCTGGCAAACAGTAGCATTGAAGACTCCGCATCAAAATTTTTCAACTTATCGTCCTCTGTAAATGTTAATTCTCTGTAATACTTCAGCATTTTCGTTATTTGATACAGTAATATCAGTAGGGGGGGAAAAAGGATTAAGTACTCGAGAACAAGCTCCTCCTCTAGTGCATTTGCATTTTGCAACTTGTTTACACTAATGATCTTACATAAGTCACAGATGTCAATGTATCTTCATATTAAAGCAAGTATTCCAATGATGCAAAGCAAGTGAAAAAACATGCTTGAGCAGATTTGTCAGAAAATAAGTCAGATATATCATTATTTCACTTAGGTAATTTATCCTTACATCTCTTCCAACAAGGTCATTTCTGTTTTCAATCACTCCCCACGGAGCAATCCCAATAGTGCAAATCTTTCGAGATGATCTGGAAGCATGTTCTCTTAGAGCATCACCAACATGTTTTGCAACACCTGTTTGTGCACAAAAAGATTTCAATTTATCAAATGTCACATCTTATTAAGAAATACAACCGTTTTATTGGTTAACTGGGCCTTTAAGGACCTGGGAACTTATTTGATACAACACCAAAAAAAGCGCACCATACTACATCTACTAGAAGAAAACAAAGTATTATGTATCAATAATTCAACAAAACAAATATTAGCCTAGTAAGAACTAAAGAGTTTCCAGTACATTACTGTAGTTCTTTTAATCGCATTAAGTTTCTCCTCTTGCAGTTTCAAAAACAAGAAAAAAACACCAACCCAACCAAGCCCCAAAACCCCCACCTTTGTGTTGTTCCTCTTTGCAAGACAAAACAGCAGCCCACTTCCAACTACACATGTTCAAAACGTATTATTTTCATTTCACTTGACCAAACTCACTCAAATTTACTTTGCTTTAAGATGAAGCTATGCATCCATTAAATCTTCTGCCTCTTATAAACCATAATCCAGTTAACTATGCACATTCATTGGTACTTCTTTACCTGTGTTCACTCCTCCAGTTATAATCCACGCTCCTGTTGTTACTGCAGCTTTAATAAGACCTTTGCCAAGCAACTGTTTGATGCGTGGGTGAAGTTCAAATTTCTGCATGCCCCCATGTACAGATATAACGAGCTTCGGCAACTCCATCTGCCATTCTTTGAGCATAAGTTGCAGAATAGCTTCAGGCTTAGTGTCATATGACAATCGCACATACTGCAGGCACAAGAAGAGAGTTAAAGGTTCTTAAAAGAAATAATCACAGAATCAATGAGTAAAAAGAAGAACCAGGATGTACTTCAGGATATATTATCCTATTCCTGGCTATGGAAAATGTAATTCACTTTCTCAAAACACAGCAGATGCAATAAATGAACAAGCTTACTTTATGTCCTCCAGAATTAAGGACAAGACAGTTAACAGTTTTGAAAGCAAGTTTTGGAAAGGGAACAACTATAGAAAGATTACATTATTCCATCCTACTGGCACAGGGACCTAAAAAAATGAGTCTTTATGAAAGCATTGGACGACCTCTAAATTAGATGAAATTCAGAAATATTTATAAAAGTTCTGCCATCTACTGGGGAGAGGCTTGCATGTCTCTTGCAAAAAGTTTTACAGAAAGACAGCTGCTTGCTTTTCCTTCCCTATTCTGGGTGGGAAGGAAAGCTACATTCTGTAATAGAAAACTTCAAACCTAGCAGCTTTTTAACTTGCTATGTTTAACAGCATAAGATTAAGTAGATGGTTGATCAGTTAAAAATACTGCTGCATCTTTAAGACGAGCTATTCAATAAGCCCTATCTGAATCAAGTTCTAACTAAAAACGCATCACTATTCCAATAAACCGGTTTTAGCAACCCCACTAACACTCTGCAGAAGTAAGCACAGAAATGAGTACAGGCAGCTTGCTATCTCTGTACTCCTAGAAAAGGATTTGCAGCAATTTTAAGCCATACTAAGCATACAAAGGAACACATACACTGCTATTACCAACATGAAAGAATTCTGCTAAGAGCCTTTCTCTCCACAGAGATGATCTTGGAGACTCTGCCACTGCATAAAGAACACAGCTCCCTCATTCAAGCACTTCAGTTTGGTCATAGGAGCCACACTGTATCAGAACCCCTTGCAGCTTATAACTGCATGAGCATTAAATCATTTCTACCACAACTAGAAATCCTTTATAAAATGTTTGTGGAGAATACGTCAGAATTTCCAGTTTTCTAGCCTCTCCAGTGGATATGCACTTGTGAATTGAGTTGGTTTCCAAAATTTTGATTTATTAGTATGCTTGTTTCTAACTAACCCCCTCTGCCAAAAACCTTAGTAATTCTGATCAGTACAATTATGCTTTAATAATTTTGAACAAATCTACTAAAGAAGCATATTCCACATCTGTTCATAATTCTAAATGATTTTTCAGAGTTTGAAAATTATGAATACAGGGTTAAGACAGCAGATGTTACTTAACAGGTCCTATAAAAATCTAACAGTAGCAAGTAAGCAAGCAGCACAGATGAGTAAGCAGTATTTTCATGAAGTCTGAAACAGTGACACTGAATTCTTAATGTAATGTTTTGCTGAAGTGATTATGAATTTTTATCACCATTTGCAATTTGAAGGTAAGCCTGTACATGAATATGACTAATTCTGATAGATCTGAGCAACTTTTGTTACAAAAAATAAAAAAATGGAAATTAGAAAGAATTCAGATCACAATAAAAAATACTATAGTAGTAGAGGGCATTGGTTTGTCACAATATGGGTGAAATTGTTTTCAGCCTTCAATTTCAAAAGTTAAATGAAGCATCCACCATCTCTATCAACATGTTTAGAGTAAGGAAAAAAGAAAATGTCATACATGCCTTAGCCCTGTAAGAATGAGAGCCACCTTGAAAGTTGATGACACCATAAGCATCAGTAGAGGTCTGTTCTGTATGTTTTTCCACTGACCATTCTTCTGTTTCCTGATTATAGTTTTCACCCAGCTTCACATCGGAGTATTTCATAGCAAGACTTGCAGTAAAACAAGCATGTTGTCTGACCAAGCGGCCACAACAGCACCTGCATGCAATCGTATAATTTAGAATACTTGAGTAAATACTATTATTAGAAGACAAGAGAGAAGAACTTCTTTTATCTGTAACAGAGATAGATCAGATTTAGAAAGCAAAGATTCTAAATATCATATAAACCTCTTTTCCAGAGCAATCCTTGTTGCCATAAATATTTATAACAAGAATTAATTATAATACATAATTATTATGCAAAACAGTGAAGCTCACTGAGATAGCAAGTTGGAGACCAGAAGAAACTGATTAGTCAGGACATAGAAAATTGATTCTTTGAAGCCAAGTAATTTATATAACTTTTATAAATCTGTGATCTATGTATTGCAGACAGTTCTTTATTCATCAGTTATATTTGTTTTATATCTAACCTTTCATTGACTTGTCATTTGCAATATTGATCAAAACTTTTTAAAACCCTATTATGAAAGCGCTTATTTAATGGAAAAAAATATTCATAAATATTGTAATTATAAAGAACTCTTACCTGACAAGTTGCTGACAAATCTGACATCCTGGAAGGCATCTATAAGAAATATTTAAGTATATGAGTAAACTTCAGCTCCAATTTTAGAGGGGGGGAAGAAGAAGGGGGCACAGGGAACGGACCACTCGCACCACTTCATGTGCTTACAGAAAGATTACTGAACAAAAGAGATCTCCAGTAAATGGAAAACATGTTGCCCAAGTTTGCCTGTTTTTAACACAGTAATTTCTCTGTCTTTACTTTAGATGACTGTAGTATACTTTGCAAGTAAATACGTATAAACATGCAAAAGCTTCAGTCCTGAGACTTCAGATGGGTTTTCAGGCTTTGAACCATCAATATCTGAAGCCCAGGAATATTTCAGACTGGATTATCTGCAGTACTCAAACTGAAACATTCTGCTAGATGCTGAGAAGTTGCTTACAGACCAGCATTTTCTTGGACTCATTCTAACTATACATTGTTGCATCTATTTTACAAATTCATCCTTCTAATATACATGCAAGTTGAACTGCCTGTGTGGGAAGGTTATTTGATCATTGCTAAGTTGCATGTGCAGAAAAAGATATATTTGAACAAATCTTATACAGTAGTATATTTACGTAATGTTTATTATATAAAAAGAATTCTTCATTTCTATCCACTTCCACCTTAAAGATTTTCTGTGCTTTCCTGCTAACAGCTTTCTTACCATTTAAAATTAACATAGCAGATAAATTTATACCACTGTTTTCCATAATTTTCATAAGCAGCTGTTAACCAATTATGGTTAAGAGCTAGTATGCAAAAGTGTACAAATACACGTTATACAGTAGTCTTAAATTGTTGTCAGACTTTGAGCATAAACAATTTTTAAATTTTGTCCTCTATAGAAGTTACACTCTGGTATTAATCTTCTACATTTTTAATACTGAACTATAGCTTTAGATCTTCTCTAACAGTTATTAAAGTATAATTATCTATACTAAAAGGTACAGATCAACAAAACATACCCAATATTCCTGTCTACATTTGATTCATTTATGCATAATTCACGATTCTTAGTAAGTGATTCTTAGAAACTGAAGGACAAAATCTGATGGAAAAGTTGTAAAGTCCGTTGTATGCCACAAATGGGTTAAACTAAAAGGGCAAGTGTTGAAGATCATTTTGTTCCTTGTGAAATGCTCTGGAAATTTTAACAGCTTCCTAATTACTTTGTTTGCATTTGCAAATTTTCCATGTGCTACAATCATGGCTATAAATTCTAAAAAGCTTCTCATGTCACATGGTTTCAAGTAATGTGGTGAATTATTTACAATAACATAAATATTCTACAGCTTGTATGTTGTTCTTTTTCTGCCTGAAAACAAAGTTCTTAAAAGAAAAATAATACTCTGCCCCCATAGAACAAAAGAGATTTATAACTTTTTTCATGGAAAAGACCAAAATAGAAGTTTTCAGAAGTTCAGAAGAAAAGGTTTCTCAGCTGCTGTCAATTATATGAAGCTAAAAAAGAAAAACTGATCTGAAATCCATAGTGACAATAGTAAACATCTTGGGGAGACAAAACTGCCTTAAAATACCAATTTTCAATTTTTCAATCTATTTTCAATTTGACCTTATTTAATCTGTGACAAAGATGTCATGACCATGCACATCAAGTTCTATCATTGTAGGAACTCTTAAAATTATACCTGTAACATTTAGTGAAGGTAAACTCTACTGATTAGATATGTTAGAGGTATCACTAACTTGCTTGATTTCACATCTCTAATTTAGCATAAGGTAAAAGCAGCATGTGAGATATGCAAAATAGTCTTCACTAGTCTCAGCCTCCCCTCTAGAAACCTATTTCCCCATTTTTCAGCCTCATTTTTTCCTTACAGAACTTAAGGATGAAAAACCACTAGGTATCACATGAAATCTTTTGATATCCGAACTGTTCTTATTTTATCTATCTTCCCTGGAAGCAAATATTTCTTCAGTCTTTGTTTTCTAATTTTTTTTCTCCTACCACGATTCTTGTTTTTCTTTATTCTTCTATGAATTCTTCATCCCTTTTTCCTGCACTGTCAGGTTTATTTTTACACTTCACCCTACACTCACATTGCTGTTCTTTAAATTCCAATAGAGTATACCTCTACGAGATTTTCTGACTTCAGAACTATGCCACACACACACACCAAAAAAAAAAAAAAAAAAAAAAAAAAAAAAAAAATCACAAAACCCTCACACTATAGACACACCATAGACATCACTAGGAAGACTGGCAAGAGAAGCAAAGAGAACAGGGGAACATTTATTAGAGATTTCTGCAATGCCAAAGTACTTTCTGAAAAGGAAAAAAAAAACCCCAAGCTAGACACAAAGAGTGACAATGCCCAGTCACGAAGGAGTGAACTAAAGACAGTATTTTATACAGATAGTTAGTCCAAAAATCCATTATACACTCTCTTTACAATACTGACTTTTTTGAATTTTAAAGAGCAGCAGTGAGTTCTTCAATCATTTCTCATTTACCTGTGGGGGTCTTTTGAACTTGGTATGATATACACACACTCCCTCTTGGTGAAAGTATTTTCTATCCAGGATTTCTGGGACTGAAAAATAAAAAGTGTAACAGTATTATAAAATACAAATCATACAACTTTGCCATGAAAAATGCTTTTTAATGAAATAAGAACTAGAACATGAGGGGGTCTTTTTATTTAAACGTGAAGGCAAGTAGTGTCTAACAAAGAAATTAAATTGTCATTTAATATTTTGCTGTTTCCCAAAAACTAACAAAACCATATATGACACTATAAAATAATCTCACACTGCCTAAAAGTTGAGATAAGTTGCGTAAGGATTCTGGTTATTTTATACACAAATCTGTTAAAATCCAAAGTAATATTTTTCAAAGCTAACATTTAAATAGCAAAAATTTGCAACATGCAAATAAAGATGTACCAAAAAACCCCAAACAATTTCAAAATATTCTGTTTACCTATCTTGCTAAGGAAAAAAAAAAAAATCAGTTAACATTTTTAAAAATTACCTGCACTACACTGAGATAACGGTAATTTCATCTATTTACCTCTTTAATAAAGTAAAATTTTCATCTGGAAATTGCAGGTAAGGAAGTTTTCTAACAACACTGGCAATCTTTTCTAGAAGCAACAGATAGATCATAACCTTTGTTCTTCATCAAGAAACTTCATTTCAATAAACAAATTTAATTAGCAACTCTAAGCTATGTTTTAAGCTTAAACTTGAAATGTTCTGAAACATGAAATTAAGGATGTTTACTTCTTCAAATGCTTACCTATTCTAATAACTGGACATAATTTCATTTCAGTTGCTTTAAACAACCATGTAACATTATCTTACACGATAATCTCAGGATTACATGCTAAACAATATGCATAACACCCAATGTCTACGTCATGTTTCAGCAATACATTGGCAAAGGAACTCAGTCATGATTTTGAGTAATTAAAAACAGGAAAAAATCTTGGGATGCCAATTTGCACCTTATGCAATTGCTTTAAATCCTTATTAAGACTACATTAAAATTTCTTCATTGCTAACAGCATGCCCTGTTCTACATTTACATTTTACCTTTAGAAAAATTTGAGAACTCTCATACCTGTTCTATTTTACAACAAAGGGGAAAAAAGCCTGATGTATACTATTCACAGGTATCTAAATAGAGGTCTGTGGAAACTATGAAGAAATTAAGATTTTTTTTTCAGATCTATTATAATAGAAGATTCAGTAAAGATGGATGGTTCTTCACTCACCACAATTTCAAGATCAGTTTAAGATATTACAGAGAAACTATTACAAGTACCAGCTCATTTTAATATAGGCCCCTGGAAAACTGCTCCTCAACTGTCCACCCTCTTTCAAAAGATTTCACAGACTCAGCAGATCTTTCGCATATTATTCATCATGATCTCCTTCCAGTATTTTGTTTTAGTGAACTTTGAGACTATGAATCTGTCAAGATGGCAACAAACTGCTGCTCCAGTTTCTGTCTTCACATTAAGAGGGCCACCAGACTCTTCCAAGGAGGATGGAAAGTTGCAGGGTAGGGGCACTTCCCAAGAGAGAAAGAAGGGTAGGAGAAAGGTAGAGGCACAATCCACAGGGAAGAATCAAGGCAGGGAAGAGGAGCTGTAAACAACAGAATGAGCACTCACATCATATATTTTACTTCTAAATTAATATTTTAAACAGCTGGAATAAATAGCCAAAGCCATTATTCACTACTGTCCTACCTCCTTTCCCTAAACATAGGAAAGAATGCTGTTGCAAAGGAGAAAAAGAAGGTCTCGCAAGGGAAAAGCAGGATATTAGACATTATATGCAAACAAGGTGTTACGAAGGTTTCTATTACATTTACGGTGCTTTTCCCTCTTTTTTGGTTTTTTCCTTCTCCTTTGGAGCAGAAGATTGACGTGACTGAATCTTAACAAGCTTGTGAAAGAGAAGATCTCTTCCTCTGCTGTCCTCAAAATTCATCTCTAATCTTTCAGTAGTGTCCTCCTCAGTTCTTGGATAAGAAAAGAGAAGCACATCACTTTCCATGAAGGAGCTGGGTATTTCCTAGGACACCTGTGCCTTACATGAGCTGGGCTCAAAACAGCTTTATCTCTTCTCCACCTTTATCAGAAGATTAGCAGTGTTATAAAAATAAATTTGATATATGTGTATATGTACATTTATATATGTATATCATACTATGTGTAAAATTATACATATAGTAGGTAGTACAAATTTTTAGCTTCCTCCTCTCATAGTATTTTTTTAACACTATTAAGCCTTCGCCTTTGTGATATGAATCCCAGTTCTGGAAGCTGCTTTCTGCTTAGCTGAGTGTCCCCACTGTTTATATGGGTATGTATTTTTGTACTTCATTTCTTAAAACTGAGGTCTTGTATAGATCATTACTTTAACATTGCAGTAGTTTAAACTTACATATGAACGCTGCAGATCCTCCAGAACATAAAAAGATAAAGAAGAGTAATTTAATACTTAAATGTTTTAGTCAGCTGGCTAAAACCACACCTTGAAGCAAGCTATCACAGGCATAACATGCTATATATTGAAATTTGAAGTACATAAACCACAAGTAATTGCGTCAATTGCTCCATGCAATATTGTTTTATTATTAAGTGGTGATCAAAGCTGGGGACAAGGAATACTGGCTCACAATGTGAAACACCACTTTTCATAATAAACGGATCTGAAAATTAAATTAAAAAAAAATTTATTTCCATCTGAAACAATGTACAGTTTTAACCGCTCATCAAGGATTTCTCTCTATTCTTCCATAGTGAAAGTATTTACTGTAAAGCATGGGTACATCTATGCTATTTATGTGGAGGAGGCTCTATAATGTTATTAAAATATACTTGGAACTTTTCATTTGGTAAAATTAGACTCTCTCCAGAAGTACTCCTGTATGCTGATCAATCTTTATCGCAAGAGATTTTATACACAACTTGTTAGTTAGAAAATCTTCTTTTCAATGGGAGGGGGGAGGAAGAACTGACACATGGTATGGCCTTCCCTGTACGTAAGAACTACTACTACGTAATGTTCCTGTGACGACCAGAAAAAGGAAGATGATGTGAGGACACTGTTAAGATAAAATTAGTTGCAGCAATTACCTCTAAGAAATACTTCCTTATCAGCTAAAGATTAAGTTAAAATAGATCAAGTCAGTACTCAAAAATCAATATGCAAGTTATCAGACTGCTTTAAAAAAATTGCCTACTCTTATTAAAGCTTTTTAATCATCTCTACAGCATACACAACCACACCGCTTAAACTCTGCTTCCATTAATGGGGCAACTTCTGCTGATTGGAATGATCTGTTTTGCTAGCGTATTTTAGAAGGTGGACCTTACACGATGGTTATGGGGAACGTGGGTCAGAAGCTCTCAATACGGCGAGCTCTCTAGTGCTGCTATTCAAGAAAAAGGAGAGAAGGGGGGGGGGGGGGAAGGAACTGTGAACGCTCCCCCAAAAACATACGGTCAGATTTTAGCAAAAAGCACAAGTAGTATCAACATATAATGAGCTACTTTTCAACTATTTACTTTCCCTTCAAACTTGCATCTTGAGGAAAAAAAACTTAGCTTTCCAAAAGTCTCTCCTATGCATTTCAAATCTCTCAAGCTAAATAAAATTTAAGACTTACAAGAAAAATGTTAATACAATTAATATTACTCCAGAACTACCTTCACTACCTTTTTCCTACAGGTGAGATATCAATGAAAATTTCACCACATTAAGACCTCTTAGCAGTCAATGCTGGCATGATCTCATCTGCACACCAAAAACCCCTTAACTTTTACTTTTTGGAAGATGTACTACAGTAACTACTAGCTCCTAGTCCTAAAGTGGCCAAAAAGGCTTTTGCTGTCTTTAAGCTGTAGAGGGTTATGCAAGATACCTCATTCTGGTTGCAGATTTCTGAGCAGACAAAGTTCACTGTGTCTCTCAGTACTTCTGAAAGAACTTCAAGAAACAAAAAGCGCATAGATTTGATTCAATAAGCTAGAAGAGATATACTCACCCTGGGATCATGATTAAAGGAAATACTTTAACCTATTTCCAAGAAATAAGTCCTTTCATAACAGTTTCACAAGTGCTGAAATAATTATAATTGCTATTTGAAACAAAACTTACACAAGTATTTGCTGAACTACAAACTCAAGAGAACGTGCCCGACTACGGTACTTCCAACTTCTCGAAGTATCTAAATGCCAAAATAATCCCACAACCTTTTACAACAAGTGGAAGTTTTACCATAGCTGTTTTAGTATTAGTTATTTTTGATTCAGCAATAGCATTAGCACTCCAAAGCATCAATAATAGAAATTATTTAAGTGTACCTGCTCAAGATGCAAGGAATTCCCTATGTTATCTTTACTGAAATTCATGACGGATATTTTTAGCAAGTCTCCTTGTAGAATGAAACTTTTAACACAAAGTTAACTGTAATTTAAGGTTTTGCATATAGCAGGTTACAAACAAAAAGAAGCAGTCACCAAAGTACAATATGAGATCAGGTCTCAGAAAAAAAACCCCAACCACCTACCACTCTCCCCCCTTCAACTCACATAGTGTTTATAAAGAGCCTCTTACTCAACGTATTAAAATCGTAAGACAACTAAATTCTAGCAGGGCAGCAATTGATGGGCAACAGTACAACAGAGCCTTATCAAGCTATTCTGAAATTCTCTGAGTTTATCCAACAAGTTTGGCCTGAATTATTTTCTGTATAGAAAGTAAGCTTTCCTATTTGGCAAGATTTCAAAATAACTTGCATTTCTTTCAATGAACACAAATTAGCAGATATAAATATACTGTATAGTGGACAATCATGAACTTGTTCATGTACAAAAGGATCCCAGTTTATTCCTTCTACTCATTTGTAATACTGCATACTGTTGGAGGCTCATAAGTTATAGAATATTTGTTACAAAACTCAACTTTAACTTATCCTAAATATATCGCTCTCGAATCCACAACACTGCATACCAACCTAGCAGTTCTGCTGACAATTTTTCTACAAACTTGACCAGCTGAATCAGGAAACTGAACTGGATTAAAAAATAATATTCCAAACTGTTACTTTTGTGGAAGGCTGACAATAGAGATTTCAATTACTGATTGCATAGAACTCAAGAAGTCATATCACTTTCTATAGTATCTCATAGTTCAGCTTTCAAATCTTTGCTTACACTATATGGCAGTTCAATATATGCAATAGCTTTTAAAGGAAAAGACCTTCCAATTTTATTTGTCTTTTATTTAAAAATAAATAAGACTCTATACCCTTTCCCCACCACCTCCAATTTTCCAGAAAGCTTAAGTTTCCATTTGGGCCAAAGAAAATACATGGAAAGTTTCAGGAAGCCTGAAAACCATTAGATACAGTGGAAACTGTCTGCAGCAGGAATACTCATGCTAGCACTGCCGTAGAGCACTCCTATCCATCTAGGTCACTTACAACCAACAAGATAAATTTCAAAACATTTCTAAGAGACATTCTGTACTAAGAACGTCCTTTAGCTTGTCTATTCAAGGAAATGTCCACTGACAAGTTACTGCTTCTTATATAACTATACATACTGCACACACTCTTTTCATGATTTACAAGAGGATCTCTTATCTAAGATACCCACTCCATTAGCCAAACACGTGCTATACCATGGGACTGAACTGTGATCCCTGCCCAGCCAACTAACACCTAACTGATCACTGGGCTCCTGCAGCTATAGCTGAAAGGCAGAAATTCCAAACAAACCTTTATCTTATTGCTTTTATACTCAAGACGTCGAATAAAACCAAATAAAGCCAAACAACCAGGATGAATATGATAGCCAATTAAGTTACTGCATATCAAGTAATTTAACTTCTTGTGGGAAGAGGTGCCATAAATAAAATGCATGCTAGCTCTCACTGCAAAGATTTCCAGCAGGGGCTTCAAACCCTTAAGACAGTAAGAATCGTGCTCCAGGCAAAGTACCTGGACTTGTTCTTAGTACAAATTAACTGAATGATACTGAAAATGTGCATCCCAGGATAAGCTAAGTAATAACTAAGCCGCTGTGTATGCGGTGGAGAGTTATCTGAAAGACAGTTACGCCTACATTTCTCAAAGAAATACCTAAAATTTTGTATTAAAAATGCTAGCAGAGCACAACTCAGCTCCTCAAGATGGGAGGAGAAAAGAAAGAGGTAGGCAGTTTGATGCCATGTATTTGCTAACATCTGTTTAACTCTTGGCTCCAGCAAACCCCACACATTTCATTTACTTGCTTTCCTTGCAATTTAAAATTACATACCTCTATAATTACTGTTTGGAGTTTTTTGTTTTGGGTTTGGTGGGTTTTGGTTGTTTGGTTTTTTTTCTTTTGGGGGGGGGGGGTGGGGGGTGTGGAGAAAACAAAGCTTTTAGCCAGCTAGTATTACGAACTATATTTAAAAGACTCTCTGCTGAAGAATAACAGTGCTGTCTGTCCAGAGAATACATAATACATACAAAAAGCTTATAAAATTTGTTCCTGAATCAATAACTAGAGTATCAGTCAACCTTACCAATTTTTTAAGTAACTTCTATAGAAAGTATGGATATGTGCAATACTAAAAAGACAAAAAGGCCCAAATATTATCACAATGCCAAATGATATTTATACAGAATGCTTTAAGTGTCCCTGTGAAGTACATCACTCTAAATGAGAAAGACTGTGCATTAATCTGAAGTTGTTTTTTAATCCACTATAAATGAAAATTTTTGCAAGGATATTTTTACCTGCAGTCCACATCAGGATTATTTTATTATTATTCTGAAACAACTACCAGCTTCACCTACAAGAAAAAGTTGTTTCATTTATTTTTCCCCAAACCCATTGGGGCACCCCTTGTCACAAAACCCGAACAGTTCAGACACAGACAGACCCATCATGCACAAAAGGTGTCTCTGCTATGTTGAAGATCCTGTTCTGAGCAGAACGGTTCACCTGGCTTCACTTGACTCATATGAAACCGAACAGCTCTAGTTTTCTGGGTTGAAAGACTTCTCTACTGAAAATACTGCTACAGTCCTGAAAATACATTGCTCAACAGCAAAAAAATACCGGCTTTATTCTAGATAAAAACTGTAGAGGAAGCAGGGAAGGAAAAAGGGCAGTCAGAGAAAGTCTTCTGTCAATTCTCCTGCACACTGTATTCAGAAGCAGACCTCAAATGAGCCAGCGAGCGAAGATACCAATCTTCGTATCAATGGCTCCCTTAGTGCTGAAAACAAACCTTCCACAATCCTATTCTTTATTAAACAGTTCAGGAGATTTGCTCTGAACAGTTTTCACAGCAATCCAGGTCTCTAACAGAGTAGCTATTGTTTCATCAAGTTCTTCTCTGACGTAACGCAGTCACCACCGAACTCACCAAATCCATGTGCAGTTTTGGATGCAAAGAATACTCGGGATTTGTCAAAAGGGATTTTTACAGCTCTCTCAAACTTGACGACAGTGATTCCAATGTGTTATTTGGAGAACAGGCTGCTTCTGTAGGAATTTTTCCCACCAATCACGAAGCATAAAATTAAGTTGTTTGGGGATATTTTTTTTTGTAGATTCATTTAATTCAGAAGACCATAAAGTCATACACAGAATTGAACATTCTGAAGTCATTATTTTTAATCCTGATGCACCAGAATAAAACCCACAGACCTAATATTTTTGGGACATTTTTATTACATTCAGACTCAATCCACTTTACCCATCTTATTGGGAAATTTATCTTCTAACTGTGATACAGGTCTTTCAGGGGGAAATTCAGAGCAAATCCAGCATATTTTTAGATAAATAAAAAAAATTGCTGGTTTAACACCCATGTGAAGGTGCATGCTGTTCTGCAGTTAGGCCAGTCATAAAATTACTCCTCCTTTTTAGAAAGTATTAAATCTTAAAATGCATACACCATCCATACAAGGCATAAAAAAAAATTAAAATATACCCAGAAAATATTTCACAACTGATTCTACAGTATGAGAGATCTCAGGTCGCACTGGAATAAA
Organism: Mycteria americana; assembly: GCF_035582795.1. Taxonomy (NCBI): domain Eukaryota; kingdom Metazoa; phylum Chordata; class Aves; order Ciconiiformes; family Ciconiidae; genus Mycteria; species Mycteria americana. The sequence goes on along the minus strand of NC_134370.1, from coordinate 59,356,983 downwards.
CCATCAGTTGATTTCAGAAGACACGTGCACACTGGTGTAATTCCAAAATGGCTTTCTCTCAGCTAAGATAACAATAAACACCTTCAAGGTTAAATGTCCAATTAACAGATACAGTAATGAAATAAACCTGCCAAAACCAGAGACTCTATAAGACTGTGTCAGCACAGCAGATGGCATGCTGTTCTGGGGAACATGCCTTCAGAAAAGCAGAGTATCGTGGGGCAGGGGGGATAGATGTGTATTTTTCTTTTTATTTCCCAACTTTCGTCAACAGAATTTGGAATTTTAGTAGGAAAAAGAAAACACAGAAGGTGGTAAACCAGTTTCACTGCTGTAAACTGAAGTAAATTGATTTCAACATAGTTTACATTTGCAATCCTCCTGACTAATGAAATACCAAGCTAAAAAAATATTAGCCCTTCTAAAGAATCCATAAATTACTTTCTATGAGCTCCCAGACCAATCAAATGTCAATGCATTCTATAAAGTATTTCAAAACATATAACAAAGCTATGATCTAGAAGCAACAAACCAGGAATTAGCCCACTGAGTTTTCAAATGAGATGAAAGTAATTCTTTAACCCCTAAGACTTACAACCATGGATGAAAGAAAAGGGTAGAAAAGGAGCATGTGGTAGTAACTGCAAGGAAAATAGAGCTACAGCTTTTCAGCCAACACTTTCAACTGTAATACCCACTTTGTTCAAATGAGAGATTCCAAAAAAATACACAGCAAAAGTACATCGGAATGTTTTCAAACCCGTCATACAGTGCCTGCTTCTTTCTGCCAGGGTTTCTCGTTCAAAACCCATTTTTAATTATGTCGTCACCAATATAAACCAATCCCAAATCCCTTACATTTTCAAACACACAGCCTGCTTCTCCTAATCTACAGTGATACAGTTGTATAGTCTGCATCCTCTTCATCTCTCTCAACACCAACGATTTAGCTGCAAGTCTGCAGTCATTCTAATCTTACCACTGATGCAGATTGCAAGCCTACACACTCTCTTAAATAAGACCAGCAAGAAGGTAGAGTCAGCATACCTACTCACCAACACGCAACAGAAATGATGTCAAGCCTTTTTAAGTGGGTGAAATAATTTCTGTGGGTATCAAGGATGGCCACTCAACTCAGTCCTTTCCACAGGGACCGATGGGACACACTGCGCATGGCTGCTAAAAACTCTGCAATTCCTGGGTCACCAGATTTACTCCACATGAAAGAACTAGTTTGGTTCATACACCACATTTCTGGCAAGTGCTGAGTTTACCTTGCACGTGCCACACAGGCTGTATGAACAGACAATCCTATAAACTCTGGGTTTATTTTTGGAAGGAATGAGACTTGGGGCATGCTTTCAGAGGTAAAACAATTCACATAGCCTGGACCCGTTGGCTGTCCTTCCCAAGCAATTTCCAGTACCTTCCTCATCACATAAGGAATACAAATCACAGATGCAAGAAAGGAGTTAGTGGTGGCCACCTCTGGAAATAAAGCAGTAGGAAAGGGCTCCTGAGACCAGCCAAATAAGTAGTCCTACCCTCAATTTGCTTCCAATTCGTTCCCAGATGAAGAAAGCTCAGCTCTGGCAGCCGCTACACATAAACAGCATACAGGCTGCAAGTTCACTTCACCTACTGCAAAGGATATATTTCAGCTTTATTTGATCTGCAGATTTAAAGAAGGTCCTGCCTTTCTGGTTTATGAGGTGCATGAACATCTGATTAATGCGTTATGTGCTGAAGCACATTACAACTACAAAAAGCAAGGTGGAAGGGTGGATGTTGTTGGTCTTGCTCTACCACTTTCTTAGCCTGTTCCATTTACAGATCTGACTTATTTTTCATGTTGTACAAAGAAAGGTACTTCTCTATTATCACAGCAAAGATTTTGGTGCCTGCTGACTTAAGTAGGCTATTATTAACTCACTAGAGCAATGGAAACTTGTTATCACTAAGGGATTTTTGACATAGCTAGCCTCAGACAACCCTTTGAATATCTAAAAAAAAAAAAACACAACCAACCACCACCCCCCCCAAAACCCAACACCCACCCCACCCCCAAAAAACCCCAAACACCAGGAAGCCTTATGCCTGCATTTAAATTATTACAGATCAATAATATTTCTCTGAATAGCATGGGTGAGAGGGAAGAGCAAGAGAATGTACTAGTGGGCATGTGAAATAGGTGACAGCACCAGACCACTGCTAAGGATGATGAAATTTCACATAACTTATCTTTAGACACAGTATCAGGGAAAACCAATTTATTTTTATAATCAAAACTACTAACATTAGGAAAGAGGCTCTTCAGCAAACACGCTGTCGAAGAACCACCCGAAACAAATTTGGAATTTTGTTCACTTTAAACAGTGAGTACCATAAAAAAAAAAAAAATCACTTTGTATAAGTTAGGCAAGTCAACTCAGAGCAGAAAATTAATATTAGGCTGGTTCCAGGCTAGTATTAAAATATCAGCATTGGACCTGATGTCTGAGGGAGACAAAAGTTAGTCATACAACCCCTGAACTGCCTTCACTTCCTTGGTAAGGGGAGTATATGCATTACTCACGGACAGGATCATGGAGGTGTGATGGGGTACATTGTCTTAGCTCCTATTGTCTACATTCTCCCTGCCTGTACACAAGTGCACACCAATGTGCCAGTATTTGCTAGCTACAGGAGGGGAAGCGAGCATTTTGGTCAACTCTCTACAGTGACCAGAATTCTTGGGACATTAGAATAGGATGGAGAAAGCAGGATGAGCTGGGAGAAAAACAAGCCAAAACAAGAATTTGCTATAGTATAGTTCATCTACTGTAGAATTACAAAGACTTAAGCATTTTTAAATTCAGCTCACTAACAAAGAGCTACTGGATTCGGTTACACTGTCATTGCCTGTCAAGACAGAGAACTAGCTCTCCTAACACAGCTAGATAGGTACACAGCTGCTCAAAAGCACACGCTGACTACAGCCCTCATCTTGGGGTGTAAGTAGCCTGACAACATTCTAGAGACATCCATGTACCTAAACTCTTATCAGAAGATAAAGTTGCCCACTAAAACTATTTAAGTAGTTTCTGTTTACTCTAGAAAAGTGCAAAGAAGAAACTTAACTGCATTTATTTAAGCAAATGTGAAAGCAGCTAATTACTGTCTGAAATAATACATAATGCTTATTTAGGCACTTTTAAAAATTTCCACCCTCTGTTTTTGAGTGGAACAAACAGTTGTTTGAGCCACTGTGTCTTATTTTGTTGACTTCTCATGAGGCCAGTCTTACATAAAAATTGAGCTCTCCATCACAACCTCATACTGACTGCTGAATATTCTTTTATACTGACTTTCCCATTAGCATTCAACCATTTTATTATTAGCAGGTTCTGAAAGTTTCAACTACACTCTTACACCCCTCTTCATGAATGTTTCTTTTAAATATTACAGCCAGAGCTGTAAAACCTACACAATGGAATGTATTGTGAGAGAGCCTGAAGTCATTCACTTTATCTCCAAGTCAATACTCAGACTGCTAAAATGTACCATTTTACTGCACCGTTTACCAAAAGCACTACAAAGCTTCCTATCACACCGTCATTCACATGCACACAGCATTGCTAATTAAGGTACAAGCACAGACGTCCTAACGCCTAACTACTGATTTAAACCAAGGTCTGGCTAGCTCTAAGGCAGAGGGAAACAAAGAATGTCTTCTGGTGTTTCTTATCCCAGTCTAACAGGGTTGCCTCAGCAAGCTTGAGTCCCCAAGCTGAGTATTCAGATCTCAAATCAAAAGCACGAAACTCTTATCAAACAGTTGTATGGACTTGAAATACTCCGATTCATCAAGTTGGACAGTATCAACTAAAAAGCAGAATAATCTGTGGGGACAAAAACTCCCTTTTTGCTCTAGCAGAGAAAACTAAATATATTTGATAAAAGGAAGATCAACTCAAGAAGGAAAAAATTTGAAATGTAAAAAAGAGATCCATTCCAAATGACTGTTCACTAACTGAAAGTATAATGAAGCAATGCAGGTAGTTCCCTAGGATGTACAATTTACTGTCTGAATCTTATCTCTTAATTTTTGTTTATTGTATAATGATATAGGTATCCTCTACTTAAGCAGATCAAAGAAACTACAGTTTTTCAGCTCTCCCACCAAACGCTGATGCAGAATTGCAGGTTACCTACAGAACCGAACTACCTGCAACACATCTATGTTAAATACCACAAGCCTAAATAATCACTCAGAAATTAAAATACATGATTTTTAGAAATAAAGTAACCTTTTTTTTTTTGCGGGGTTGGGCAGAACAACAAATTAAATGATACTGAGAGATCGCAACACCATTTGTGCTCTGTAAATGTTTTCTGTTTATTATAATTTCTTCCAGAGTACTCACTTCCAGTAAACTCACCAATTCCGAGTGGTATGTGGCACAAAGGCCTGCGTAAGCTGTACTGGACTTATACCTCGGACTCCTCTCTGGCCTACTGGGGGAAAGGAGTGAAGACAGACTATCATTCTAGAGAAAGAAAAGACAACAGTAAGGAGGTGGAGGTCCTGGCAACAGCAAAGCCAAGATACATAGGGGAAATACTTGCTTTAACAGATGCAATTCTTCAAATTATACAGTGAGGGTGCAGTCAGAGAAGACAAGCTGAGCAAGTTACTACTCTGCCCTCCCACCTGTTCTCCTGCCACTTCCCTCCCAGCAGCAGTTGGGCCCTAGCCCTTTGGGGAGTTGATTAGGCCCCTAAACCAGCACAACATTATTTCCAGGAAAAAAAGGACGGGTAGCTTTGATGTCAGAATGAACCGATTCAGATGGAAACTAGGCAGAAAACTAAGGCACGGGAAAGGACCGCATGGCCATGATCAGGGTGGGAACAAGGCAAGTAGGACATTCCCTTTGTTAGCAGTAAGATACTGGGTTAGCAAAACAGCTGAGCTGATCCAAGCACATTGTCAAGATACAAAATAATCTCCCAAAGCACACTTACTTCAGGCATCCAGGAAAAGACTACAGGTTTGTCACACAAAAAGGCATTCTTTTTAAGCACCTGTACCCTGATGTTCAGGAAGGAAAGGAAGCTAAGACGGTATTTATTTCTAGGAGAGCTGCCAATGAAGCAAGAACGTATTGCCTAAGGTCACCTTTTAGGTGAGCAGATACCCTGGGTTTAAGAATAGCATCCATTCTCATCTGGCACTGAAGATGTTTCTTCCTAATTCATAGTATAATTAAAACCCAACTAACTCCTAATACATTAATTACAAAAGATTTTTCTTGTCCTACATGCAAGATCCTTACATTTGTCAGAAAAACCCTGAAAAATCCAGTAATGACACCCAAGAGGATAGTAAAAAAGACTAACCTTATCTTAGCAGTGCTAATTTTTCTACATCCTCTCCACTGAGAGAAGAGAAAAGAGCTGCTCTGTATCCCACTCAGTCTCCACTGAGCAAGCCTAGGGACTCACTGCCTAATTAGCTTTTGCGAATAATCCCCACCGCCCCCCCTCCCCGGCAAAGTCTACCTGTATTCTGCAGATTGTCTACATGCATGTGACCAGAAAACATTTTTCTACAACCCGAAAACAGGATTTTTCTGAAGGCAGAAAAGCTTCAGTCTTTTACCTTTTCTATACCAGGAAGAAAGCGCAGCCCAAAGCTTACCGTATCATGTTGTCCAGCAAAGTACTATGATTATACTAGTACCAAATATCTCTCTCGTGGGCCACAGAACACCAGGCACAACCAGACTGATGCATTCAAACAATGACTCGTTTGTTAGCAGCCTTCATCGCTGCAGAACGTTCACCTGTAACACTAGCTGGCAGCCCAAACCATGACAAGGATGGTGAGTGTCTTCTGCCCTCTTTCCCTATACATAAACAGACCACATAAAAAGACCACATTGTTTCACTAATGCATTTGAAACAATTACAGAGAATTTAACAGTGAAGAGTCCCCGAGTTCTACATACAGAGGTAGGATTTATATGGAAAACTGCATGCATACAAACTGTGTTTTTCCTACAGTTGAAAACTTAAAAAGGGTTTTTCTGCAAAATATTTTTATAAAAGAAACCAAGAATAAGGCAGATCAATTGCTTAACGAGGCAAAGGCAGAAATCCTCATCGAGAGCATTTCTGAAGTTGGCACAAATTAAAAGGACAAAGGTTAGCTAAGGGGATATGTCTGCTTTTCAATGCCTCTGGCTGCAAAGCCAGTTAATGCCAGTTTAAGAGGTTAATGTCCATCCCAACCTCCACATCTTTGCTTAGTGCCCCTCACACAGGCCAAGGTAAGTGCTCGCAGGGCCGCCCCATGGGCTAGTCTGCAGCGTAACCCATGAACATTTTCAGCAGCACAATTAAGGAGCCAGTAAACTATAGCTTGTGAAACGGGGAGGAGCGAGCCTCTTCCAACTAGTTCTGTATCCAGAGGCCTTGCAACACCAGATGATGCTAAGTTCCTAGAAAGTTATCTAGGATATTTGTCAGCTATGGTATTGGTGATTCATTCCTCTTTCCCTACTGCGAGATTACTACCATGAGCAGGAATTCCTTCAAGATCAATCACTCTCAAACTTTCTGGCCAGAAGATCACCCTCAGCCATGTACTCTTCTAATGCCTTCAGCTGAAATTTTATTAAATTTGCCATTTAAGAGAATTCTGCAAACTACAGTTTAGACAATACTGCAGCCAGGGAACACACGAGAAACTGGTAAGACTTTGACATTTAAAACATCATTAACTGCACCTACTCTTGTAGATTAACTGATTTTTATAATTGAAGAGAAAGTTGATTAACAGTTCTGTAATTACACATCTGGTATTTTTAGGCTCCAATCATGTATCGCTTAAGCACATGCATAATTTAACCTATTCAGATGACTGAAGTTTTACCTGACTAAATACTTGCATGACCGCAGCAGCCACGGGGACAGGCTCTGAAAGGAAGCTGAGTTTTTTCAGACTGGCTCTAGCCACAAACTAGTATACGGCATTGAGCTTACTATACAAAGCAAATATACATGCAATTTTAACTATGTTGTACATCAGCATGACTGTCTTTGAACCTGGTCACATGGCTGCAGTGCTGAGCTCTATCAGATACATTAGTAGAATGCAGCTTTGCTCTCTCCTACCCCAAAGGAACAGGTTCAGCTTCTTGAGAAACCTAAACAGGGATGGGAACAGCACTAAAAAGCAAATAAGCAGCATGTTAAGAACATGGAGAAAAAAATATAGCAATATTTTGTTACGCGAGACAAATTACCAGCAGTGGATCATTTGCCAACAGAAAAAACTTGATGGGAGGGGTCAGACGCATCTTGATGCAGCTCAGTTCACAAAGACAGACTACAGCATAGCATATCTGGTGAAAAAAAAGTTATCTTACATCTGGTAGCACACGTTTAGAAAAGAAGGTCAAGAAAACATCCTCTGTAAACAAGAATTTAGACACAAAAGTATTCAAGCATAGCTACTACGTGCCTACAGTACAATTAGACAAGGTCTGCAACGCAATTTGGTTTATACTTTGAAGAGGCTACAGAACCTGACTTGTGATGGCGCAGCTCCATCCATGCCTGCATGCAAGGCTGTAAGACTTACAAAACACTTGTGTAGAGTGGGCGATACACAGAGTAACCTAACACTGACTAATACAGTGGCACAAGTCAACTCTCAAGCACCTCAGAGCAAGCTTTCAAACCAGCTTCACAGCCAATGTCAAGTTTGGGGTGCCACAATCCCATTTTCCTAAGCCTCTGCACATGATTCCACTCTATCTCATACCAGCACTGGCATTTATGCAGTCACGTGGAGAGCCGACTCAGGAAAATGACCAACAAAAGAATTAATCCTCAAAAAAAGGAGGTGATTAGATGTTTATTCAGTTCAGATCCCTGAAACAGTGACTGAGCACAGAGGAAAGCACAAAGGGACAGGCGGAAGGGTGACAGCTTACATGAGTTTAGACTGGATTACAACCACACCTTTAAGAAGAGTTTTGGCAGATTTGGGAGCGGCTAGTAAAGATGCTATGGACTTGAACATCAACCCTGCCTTGTATGTGAGATTATTACCCTGCAACACACATATCTACACCTCAAGCACTCCAGGTCAGTCTTGGGAACTATACTGTCAATTAAGTGAGTAATAGTGAGAAGATCTGGACTGCTAAGTAATACTAGTTCTAAAAGTGCCCTGAGTCTAGAAATTTTTAGGCAATAAGTGCTTGTGAAATACAGAAATACAATATAGAAATTCATTTGCAGAAGGCATAAATGTAAATGTATTTGTTTATTAAATTTAAATTTTAAATTTTAAAAGTCAAGTTTGTCAAGTCCGCATTTCACAAAAATATTATCACTTTGCAGTATTAGGATTAGGACGAGAAAAACCTAGCAGCTATTAGGATAAGAACCGTCAGCCAGGGACATCTTGCAAAATTCCACCCAACACAAGTCAGGGGACTACAAAGCGAATGAAAACATCGTCTCTCTTCCTCTCTTAGCAAAGGTGACAAGAATCAAGTAGATAAGGTTAAGAAAATAAGTACCTCTTTGGGTAGAGGTAAGTGGGAACAATGCATGGAGCAAAGGCTGGTGTTCAATTGCAATAACCATTGTGTTAATACTGACTGAGCTGTAACAGACACTTTCCCAGGCTTTGAAGATTACAGAGTTATATTATGGTGAAAGGCTGAACACCTAGATTAAATTAACTTAGAGCTGTGACTGAGAAAGTATTCTCAAGCAAGAACGTGTTAGTGTATGACAGCAAAAATATACTGCTGTAATCACCCAAAAGGTTGTCAGTAAAAAATAAAAAAAAATTAAAAAAAAAATCAGCAAACCAGAACTTAATAGAAATATGCCAATTCTCAGAACCTGCACCTTCTTTTCTTTAAAATCTCATTCGATTAGTAGTAAACAATTAAAGGCAGAATTCAATAGCACTGGGAGTCATCCACACCAAGCTTTGGGATCCACGACCAGGAAGTAAAAAGCCTGACCAGGCTGCCACAGACCTTGAAATAGCTCCAAAGCTCTCCAACTCAGAAAGAGGCCTCCCCAAATTGTTGCTATTACAATTACTAGCAGTAAGTCTAGACACTGATAAGATTCACACATGCATAATTTTCAGATGTAGGCAAACTACATGGACACATCTAGCTATACTCTTTGAAACTGTATATTCGCCAGCTGCATGCTCTTTGCAAAAGACATGATGTGCATTTAAACAAAATAAGCACTTCACATTGGACCCTATCTGAATGTAAACTAGTGATCTCCGCAGACGGTTTGAAGATGAAGTAGCAATAAAGCTCTGCAGAGGGTTTGCAGTAGCTGTTTCTGAAGTTGGATCATCATCTGAAAACATTGGTTGTCAAACTACACACAACAGAGTACCAACTTTATTACTGAATCAGCCTGTAAACTTCCGATTTTGCAGCTGTAGAAAGTCAACAGATATGCTAGCACACATCACATGCCATCCTCCTTCAGCTGAAATCAAATGAAATAAAGATGGGTTGTGACACACTAACTCAGCAACTGCATATTTGCCACACATGCAGAGTTCAAACATTTCAGAAAATCTGATGATACAAAACACATGAAACAGAATGTGTTTGTAAGAGTCTTCAGGAAAAAAATTATATTGCTCTTAATAATATAAGTATTAAATAATCTGTAACTTTGATCCAACTGTTAGGATTTAAAAAAAAAAAAAAAAAAAAAAACCACCAAACAACACAGAAATTCCCAGAATTAAGGTTTAATCCAAGCCTACTGCCTCAGTAACATCTGAACTTTGCTTTAGTTAAGGGGAAAAAAACCACATATAAACCAAGTTCAATCCACTCTAATGCGCTGTCAGTTTGTTACCATACTTTAAACTCTCCTTGGCAATCAACCACTACATTTATCTTACAGACTATTCCTGCAACATCCTCATACCATATCTTGTCAAACCATTTTCCACAGTTAAATTCTAGTCCTTTCATAAGGCAGCTTTTCGGAACTATCAGCACCACAATCAGCAACACAGTTATTTTTCTGCCTGTATTTCTCATGCATTTAGAACACTTCTCACCCAAATTCTTGGGAAGGAAGGGGGAAAAAAAAAAAAAAAGGGAAAAAAACCAACCAACTATACAGTTAAGGATAACTGTTATTTATCCCAGTTTCTCTCATTTTTTCTATTTCATTACCCCATCAGAAGTTCACTGGCCTTTCCTTCTTGGAAAGAACAGAGGGATAAGAAATTTCCCCTGCTCGCCTAACAGCAATTAGACAATCTGCATGGTCCCTACTTCAGTGCAAGAATTACAGTGGCTGGGGAGAAAAACAAACTCAAGCTGTACTGTGGTTCCAGCAAACCTGGTAGTTAAAGAAAGTGGCTCACGCCCCCGCTTTAAAACGGCTGACACCCACTTTATATGCTAAGCAAAATATAGGTGTAAAGAAGGCTGAAAAAAACCTCACCACTCCTCAAAAAAATAGCATTCTCTCCATCAGTGCAACAGCTGTGATGGAGACCAGTCTCCAAAACACTGCTGCTCAGGTCTGTGGTCCCATCCAGTTAGATGCAATAGTTTGGTGTGCCAGGTGACACTGGTTTAATGGCTGGCTGCTACAAAAAAAGACAAGTCATCTCCTGCACATCCTACCTCCCCTCTCGCGCAGCAGCACTGATGCCCAGCTAATCTTGTGCTGAGCCAGGTCAGGAAGCGAAGCTTGCCAATACAAAGGTTTGGGGGTTTACTTTTTCTGTTCTTTTGTTAGATTAGCTTTCTATTACTTCACATACAAAAACATCTACAATTCAAGTAACAGAAAAGCTAAGCTTAAAGTAATAAAAATAACAGAAACCAAGGATTAGTTAAAATCATTTTCAGTATAGGTTGTATCACGATCTATTAACATGACACCATTACCTGTACATTCTCATTATGTGAGCAAAAAAATGGGATTAAATCAAATAAAGGACAGTAACAAGACTGCAGAGAATACAACAGAGAAGGAAGGTTGCAGGCCAGGGAACATGAAGAAAGCATGCAACAAACTTCATTCAAATTTTACCACAGGTCAGGTCAGTATCACTGACTATTTTTTGTAGAAATAATGAAGCATATAGACTAATTTGTCAGAGGCCACCACTGCTTGTCAGTATCACAGGTAAGAAGTGACATTATCTTTAATAATCATCTAAGTATCTTATCCAAACACACACACAGTGAGATTATTCAGTAATTTATCTGCTGAAAAGCCAGCTGCTGGAATTTCAACCAGTGAAGCTAAAATGCACCAAGACAGAATTATTCACACTAGAAACACAAAACATGACCTCAAAGACAAAACTTCAATTCTGGAAAACACACACATTGATTTTACTGTCAGTTTGCCTTTAAAAAAGTGGGACAAAAAGCAGAACTAATGTTACTTGTTTCAGCAAATTAACACGGCACGCAAATATTGCGGCCAAAGTAGACATGGTTAAAGGAAATGAGGGATTCCAAAAGAAATAAATATCTGTTTAAAAAAAAAAAAAGACAAAGGTATTTTTCAGGTTAAGTATATTGGCATGAGAAGTATCATTTCATTGTCTTGATTTTTCAAAGCATAAGCCACAATTTCAAAATCCAACCCCAAGCCTTTATTTAAAGACTGGAACTTCAAATTTGGGCTTGTTTCAGACAATACGCTGACAGTATCAGAATTTTAGTAAAAGTGTCACTACTAGTATAACTACATATTAAACTCCCCAATTAGGTTAATCAGGGTCTTTCTAGGAAAGAAAATTAAACTTACTATGCAAAATCCTGTCAAGCACACAAACTGTAGACTATAAAAGCACCTCCCTCCTTTCACACACACTTTTTGACAAGTCCTCTTAAAGATTTATTTGCAACATTACTGGTGTAAAATCGACAAACCAATATGGCCAAACCCTATTGTGTCAGCATCAATTATTTAAGTTCAAAACAATATTGTTTTGTTTAGAAAATAGTCATCTGTCATGACTGTCCACAAGAAGTAAACAGTTAATAGAAATGCACCTCATGAAGGGACATGAAAGAGAAGCAGGAAAAGTTTGGGTGTTGGTGCAAAGCTTCCAGGAAAGGGAAGCACAGCAAGTGGTAAAGATAACTATGAAAAAAAGAGAGGAGTTTGGATGCTGCAGTCTATCACCAGCAGAGCAGCAAAAGCAGGGCTGATGTGATAAGACAAAAAGGTAAGGCAGCAAGACTGGAGTTAACGCAGAGCCTCAAGGGACAAGAAAAGAAGTGAAAGTTTAAAACACAATAGAGTACCTCTCTCCAAGATAATCCATGTGCGGAGGTAGACGATCTGATAGAGTATCGACGATCTGATAGAGTATCTTTAAATAAGAGATAACTGTTAACTGTAACCAGTTTCAAGGTGCCTTTGTATGACCAGTGAAAACTACCCTTCCACTCCTGAGCTCAAGCAAGCAAAAAAAAAAAAAAAATCAAAGTAAAACATCAGGAAACTAATGTACAAACAGTCCAAAACCAGCCTAAACAGTTCCACATGCACAAAGGTTTTTTCCCCCACTTTAAACAGCAAAGTCAAGAATGGCCTCATACCAGAAGGTATGAAGGATGATCTACCAGACACTTATCTCACCCACACAGACACATCAAAAAAAAGACTGAACTCCCGGAATTGCCACACTGAACAACTCACTCTTTAGAATAATTCCAGATTTAACGTTGGATACTGTCCAGCAATTCTTCAAAATTGCTAAATAGTCACGGAGCAGCAGGGAAATTTTTAGCAAAATGAACTTGCATAAAATGTCCTATATTCAAATCAGACAAAACACCTGTTAAACAGTGGTTTCAAAATATTTGATAAACACAAGGTAAGTAAAAAACATTGCAAGCATATTACCTTGCCAGAAAAACTGCTGAGCCATGATCAGTTTACAAATCTATAATGGTTAAAACCAATCTGGACATTTTTAGGCTATGTCAGCACCAACAAAACACCAGAACTAAACTAAAAAAAAAAAACCAAACAAACAAAAAAACCAAACCACCAACGCAAAAAACCTCCACAAAACTAAAAAAAACCCACTTCAGTTGAGAAGAGCAAGCACCACACAAGTGGGAGATGCCAAGAACTCTTTCAAGTCAAAACAGAAGGTTGCACTTTCAGCTTCTTCCAGGAAGAGTGGTGGATTTGCAGATTCTAGAAAAAGACAGCCCGCATTTCTACACAGTTCACAGATACAGTCAGAAGTAGAAGATTCATGGGTATGAGTCCCTGTGGTTTTGAACAATATACTGTGAAAAAAACCCACCTTTATTTAAAATGAAATAAAGCATCTGACTAGAAGTTCAAGCAGACTGTAGTAATCCACAGATTTACACTCCACACTTAGATTTTCAAAATTATTTGAAAGCACTTGATGTGACGGCTCACTAAATTCTGTAAATATCAATTAAGGAATAAACTTATAGGGATAAAGAACCGATTAGCAGCCAGAAGAAAGAGCTGGAATTAAAACTGTGTTTTCTTTGTAGAAGCTCATACACCTCTTTGTAAGGGTTTATACACTCCCTCGTATATGACAACGTGCGGAAATTGTAAAAATGAAATAGGCGGAAAGATTAGACGGGCAGAACAGCTGCATCCCAGAGAACTACACAGTCCACCGTATAAATTCCGATACTACACAAAGCCATAGTGAAGGATTACGGCAGTACTCAAAGAGCACTAAATGAAAGGTCACGTTTCTAAGCGGTGAAGTCCCCTCCGCCGCAGGACCGGCTGCCCAGAGCGCTGCTCCGAGGAGCGGAGGGGTGCGAAGGGCAGCGGCCGTCCCTCCGCGGGGCCGGCGGCAGCAGGGCGGCGTTGGCCGGCCCCGCGGGCACCACGCGAGGAGGCTCTAGAAATGCCGGGAGGCGGCGGCAGCCTCGCCCCGGCGGCTCGGGTCAGCCCCGGCCGGCGAGCTCCGGAAGGGCAGGGCCCGCCGGGCCAGCAGGGTCGTGGGCGGGCGGGTGCCGAGGGGGGCGACGCCGGGGCGCCCCGCCGGCCGTCAAGGGCCGGGGCACCGCACGCGGACGGGGCCTGCGGCGCCCGAGCCCGCGCCTCCCCTTCCGGCCCGGAGGTGACAGCCCGGCGGGGTCCCTCCTCCCCGCCGCCGGGGCACCCCGGGCGGGGCGGGCAGGGGAACCGCCGCGGCGGGGGGCGAGCCCGGGCGCGAGAGGGGCCGAGGCGGATCGGGGCGGCCCGGCAGCCGGGACCCGGAGCAGCCGGCTGGGACAGGTCTGATCCGGCGGCCGGCGCCCCGGTCCCTTCCCCCCTCCCCGCCGCCCCGCCGGGGCGAGCCCGCCGCCGCGGCACGCCGCCGCCGCCACTCACCATTCTCCTCAGGGCCGGGCTGGGTCTCGGCGCCGACTCTGGCTCTCCTCGCGCCGGGCAGCTCCTGCTCGTGGTTCGGCGTCGGCGGTGGCGGGGCCTGTCTCCATCTATCGGGGCTGAGCTCGGCAGCAGCGGAGGGCTGGGTGGGGAGAAGCCGGGCGAGGACGAGGCTCCCGGGGCGAAGGGGAGAGCGGGGCGAGGAGGACGGCGCTGGCTCGACTCCGCACCGGGACCCAGTGCTAGCGGCGGCCTCGGCCCGGCGGCTCTTTCTCATAATTGTGCGACTCGGCCGGCGGAGAGCCGCGGCGCTGCCGCGTCAGCGCGCACCGCCCCCGGGAGGAGGGGGACGCCGGGGCGGCGCGGCGCTGCCCGCTCCTGCCCGCCCGCTTGTCGCGCCGCGGCCCCCTCAGGGCGGGAGCGGGAGCGAGAGCGGGACGGCGCGGCCGGCGAAGGGAGGGCGCGGCCGCGGCCTCCCCCCACGAGAGAGGGAAAGGGGGAAGCCCGGGCAGCGTCCCGAAATACCCCGACAAAGTGTAAATGGCTGCCAGAGGGCAGGCGGCCGTGCCCTCCGCGTGCTGCTGGCGAGCTCAGGGCCGAAGGGGCGTTAAAAACGGCGCTTTCCGGGACAGAAACCAGCCTGACTGGAAACGCCTGGCTCAAAGAGGGACGCTCTGCTCCCGGGAGCCCCGTCTCTCTGCAAGAACATCAGCATCGGGCTTCACAGCTTCCCCCAGGTGCTGGCGCAGCGCCGGCCGGGGGGCTTGGCGGGTGACCGGCGCTGGGGCCTGGGCCTGGGTTTGGGTCTCCGCTTCCCGCTCGGCGCGACGTCGCCGCAGGCCGGACCGCTGGCCTGCCACGCGTTGGTGCTTCGCAGGCAGCTGCTGCCTCGAGAAAGTAACCCGGCGTTACTCGTTATTAAACTACATAACAGGGAGCGGCTTTAGTTAAGATTCGTTTTGAGCTTTTCTTGCCAGCTGTGCTTATGCATGGAAGTGCTGCCATTAGCACTGTGTCAAACGCATTTTGTAACGGTCTGAGCAAAATTGGAGGAAAGTTCATTTTGGAGGGAGAAAGGAGGATGCATTTCTTCCACTTCAATCAACTTCGTTCCCACTTCAGATTACGAACTGCCCAGGGCAGGAACCTTGACTACTTTTGTCAGCAAAACTTGAGAATCTGTATCACTAATAAAAAGCCTTGCACGATCATCCCCGCTACATGTTTCAGTATTTATCTTTTGCAACAAACTGTATGCTAGAATAAACTGCATTTCTAAGGGAAGAAAAAGTGATTAAGTTTGGCTCAAATTATTGTTGTTCCCTAAATATGAAAAATAAAGATTTCCTAGAAAAATCTCTCCTCTAAAGTGTATGACTAACATTACTGTTATGCTATTAATTTTTATTTAAGACAACAGAGTTAGATAGCTCAGTGTTTCCTTTACAATGAAAACATGGTTCAAAAGTGAGTTAAATCTGGCTCAACGGTCCTGGTATGATTTCTGAAATACCACAGCCATACAAGAGCGGTAATTTTGTATAAACTCAATCAGAACATTCAAATTAATTAAAAAACTTAGATTTTCATTGTCAGGCCTCATCATTTGTCTGTGCTATTTTGCATTGATGTTGAACCGAGTATCATCCATCTTCCCTTGCTGCAAAAAGCCAGCATTAACTCCATATAGTGTTGGGTGAAGCTGATAGACATGCGAGTGTGTGCTCACACCTGAACCTTGGGTTTGTGCATCACAGGGTAACAGAGCTCTGCACGTACTCACAGCCAAAAACTGGTGAGCCTCAGCATGACAGAAGCAGTCTCTTAAGAGTCTGAGGCTCAGTACGCGACTAAATTTACTAGACCCGCTCCAATGATTGGAAAGGGATGATCAAAAATCAAATCAAGCAGCAGAATTGGCAGCTGCTAGTTTAAACTGAACTGTAGATACCAAGAAACAAAAGGTCCTCGCGTTAACAGCCATTCAGCAGGGCAAGTCCCCTAGTAAATTCTGGTAGCAGAACCCATTTGTTGCAAACAATAGGTGCAAATTTGAGAAGACCCACGCAGCTACGGGCACTCAGCTCCACATTAGGGTGTTGCTGCGGGGAGTTCCTCAGCTGCAGGGGAGCTCCTAGTGCTTGTTTTTAATTAAGAAGAATTTGTGCTATCTTACACTGGTATGAAAATTAGGCTCCTAGGACTCTTAATTTCCATAGAATAGGAAAATTAGGCATTTCCAGGGAAAACGTAAATTAGTTCTGAATACAAGATCTCCCAACTAACAGGCTAAATTCCCTCTCTTACTGCAGGAGAAATCCCAAGCCCTGCTGATCCGCAGCTACTTGTCCCCGCCCGGATTCTCCTGTGCCAGTGCTAGTTCTCGGCTTACAGAGCAGGAACAGAAAGAGCAGTGGAAACCCAGTAAGATTTTTCTGGAGATGGTTCAAGAACTTTCCAAAGGAAAGCAGAGAAAATGGGGGATTTCTGAATTCTGCAGCTAACGCTGTAAAGCATTTCTGACAAACTACCACATTCCTGCTTCCTCCCTTCCTTTTTCCCTTTCTAATTAATTAATCTAAACCTCCTCACATCCCACATGAAGTTAATGAGCAAGTTCTTCTATGACTAGTTCCTTCATCTCATCTCACAGCAGTATTTGGGCTCTACTGACTTGATTCTCATGGTATCATGTTGGCCTCTAAGTTTAATATTTGTAAATCCAAGAGCTAGAAGGAGCAAGGGAATTAGGAAAAAGTAGCTGGAGGCCAGCCTGGGCATGAGACTTCTCTGGTACAAGCTATTGTTTTAGAACATGCTTGAGGTGAGGAATTTTCCATGCCTTTTTTCCTGTTGATCATGCAAAAATGTAAAGAGATTGACATCAAATTATTTAAGAGTTAAACTGTTTGTGATAAGCTTAGATGGAGAGACAGCACATTGTTTCACTGGAACAGCTTGTGAAGAAAATGAAGGGAAAATGAGTCATCAACATCCTCTCTGCCTCACTCTGTCTGGGGGAGTGGAGCGTCAGCCTTCAGAAAGAGTGTTATGAAGGGGGGCAGGACATAGCACCACAGTGAAATACATCCCCATGCCCAGGGCCTGACGGCATATGGCATAAGGAAGTCACCTTATATCCTTTTATTATGTGGATCAGCTGTACAGAACATGACATGATTTGACCCTAAGCTAGCAGCGTTAGTCATCCAAAAAGAGTGAATTCTTGTACATTCAGCTGCTAAATCTTTTGATCACTGTACCTCAGCCTTAGAGGGCTAAGCAGTAGGATAAATACTTGCTACTTGTCACCCTAAGTGTCACCTTCCAACCACAGCAATAATAAACTCAAAATTCATCTGATATCTTCTTCAAATTAGCAACTATCAGCTGTGAATTAGAAGGAAATAATGAAGCATTATTTTATACCTTATTGCATTTAAGGACCTTTAACCTGAAGCAAGCTTCTGTTATCTAAAATGGAATATAACTGGTTTAAACAAAACTCCTTTTGCTATGTGGTTCCTGTATCTCATTTTTATATCTCAAAGCAAACTATCAGTCTGTCACTGGCACTTTATGTTGAGTAATTATTTGTTATGTAATCATCACCAGAACTAGTAACATTTGTGATGTCAACCTTAATAGGCTTTATATCGCATTAAACCAGCTGTAACCTGATCTCACCGCAGTAAGTGCTAAAGGATTGTAAGAAACCTCCCTAAGGAAGCCCTTACCTCAATATTGCAATATCCAGTAGCCAGGATGGGGCTGTTTGATTGCTCACTCATCCTCATGTAGATGAAACACTCATGCACAGAAAGAAAAAATTAAAATACAGCATTCTTCTCTCTGAGAAATGAAATGAGTTACCGTTACATAAAAGTAATCTGGTTTTGACTTTTGTTTGTTTGACTCCGTAATAAGTTTTACCAGAGGTATGCTCTGTTATTCTGTAGCTGTTCTTTTAAAGTTGTTCAAAATATGTGCTGGAGTTCATATAGTTAAATCAGATGCAAATGCCCACCGATAAGGAGATCTAGTTAATATCCTACTCGAGGTCAAACAGAGTCTGTGTAGAAACCATTTTTGTCCCTTACTAAAGTCACCTTTGGCAGAAAAGAGGTATTATTGATTCACTTTTCTTATTCTTTTAACAAAGGTGAATTCTCCCACACCCCTTCCCCCCCACCCCCAGGTTTGTCCATATCTGATGCATCTAGGTAAATCAGCTGTCTAGCTGTAGCTAAAGTGGCAACTCACCAGTTTACATTCCAGCTGCTACTCCTGAACACTGAAGATACTTTTTTCAACGTGAAAGTTTAAAATTTGTCAAGTAAGGCAAAAAAAGTGTAGGATGGCACAGGTTAATGGGATCTGTAAGTCCCCTCCATTATTTGTGAAGGTTTTTCTAGTGCTGGAGTTGCAGAATTTCTGTGAAAATACTTTGCCCAATACCTCTTGGATAAAACACCAAATAACATTACAAACACACAAATTTTCAGCAATTCAAAATATGCTATTTCAAAATGGGATGAAGTAGAAACAGTTTATTGCTGTTAATCCCAACACTTTGGAAATATAACTTAAAAGGAGGAGGCTTGTTTCTATTGAAGCCAGGGAAAATAAAACTCAAAAAATGTGTAACTTCACAGTTTTTAAACTCTATAGAAATTTTGGTGACTTTGTTGGTATGTCGTATGCTCCAGAGTTACACATCTTATTCTGAAGAGGTCCCAAAGCTTAAGTAATCTTTACCAAGGTTCTTCAAAACCCAAAAGTAGTTAGTCTGAGCAACGTGTTAGCTTTAACAGCTGAGAAGGTATGTATTCCCTCAAAGGAAACAAGTGCCTTAGCTGTACATTCAAGAAATAGGTCATAAAATCTAGGGTAAATTCAAGATATATCAGGAGGAAAATAATGTACAAAAAGTTAATTTTGCGTATTTAACAGTCATAAAACAAATTATCCCCTGTAACTGATTTAGACTCCAATCTCACAAGCAATGTATGTATTTAAAGTAACAGAACTGCTCATGTATTAAAATTGGCAAAATAGCATCGACATCTTACTGTACAAAGTAATTATAAAAAGGGAACATGGAGGTAGCATGCCTTTAGAGAGGAGAGAGCTGATTTGGTATCACCCAAAGGCCACCAGTGCAGTTCAGCTCCCCTCTAACCACGAGACCCATCACAACAGCATGAGGGTGTTTTCACTGCATTTAGCCTCTTAACTTAGGGCTAGAGCATTATCTCACTTACAAAGTCAGCCATTTAACTTTGCAACGCAGATGCAGGGAAAGCTATGTGAGGCTTCTCAGTTTTTCAGTGCTTCCCCATTTTTCTGGGACTGGCAAATTACCACCAACACTAGGACAGGATTGTAGCATGGGCTTTCTGATAGTGGTGGAAAGGGCCCGATGACCTAAAGCACCAAGCTGAGTGCAAAACCAGTAACTCAAGTTTGGCTTTGCAGTATGGCTTGTCACATCCAAATTAGGCAAATGAGAATGTGGGTTTTCCAGTTTTAAAATCCGCATTAAAGATATTCCATATTAATAGGAAGGGATATTCAAGTTAATGAGCTAATTAAGTTGAGCACACACAGTAGTTCTGAATGTGCAATTTTGCCTTCGACATGCTCTGTAAGTGTACAAAAAAAGACACATTACCCAACCCATCATCTAAAGTATAATGTAAGCATATCCTGTATTTGGGAATATGATACATTACTTACTGCTCAGAAAACTGTGTTTGAGAGCTTAACCAACACAGGCCGAAGTCTTGCGCAAAACTGCCAAGGGTGTGCCTCCCAATGTCTCTATTTACATGTGTAAAACCAGTAGCTGCCAGGAACAGCATGGGGACATTTACACCATAATGGTGACCCTTTGCAAGATTTATCAGTGGCTGCCTTTAAAAAAATAACTAAGGCAACTTTATGTCAGTTTTGTTCCTTCTGAACTTTCTCCCCCCATAACTTTTACAGGATTTTTAAAGCTTCCCTGTGAAAATTGTTCCTGCTGCAATCTTTGGGCTCACAAATTCTTGTTTTGAGTTTTAGCTTGTCAGCAGCTGAGCTGGTGCATGGTGGACAGGTAGCTGGTGCATGGTGGACAGGTAGCGAGGTGGCCTTTGTATAGAGATGTTCCATGTGCAATGTCTTGGTTTAACTCCAGCTGGCAACTAAGCCCCACACAGCCGCTCGCTCACCCGCCCCTCCAGTGGGATGGGGGAGAGAATCAGAAGAGTAAAAGTGAGAAAACTCATGGGTTGAGATAAAGACAGTTTAATAAGTCAAGCAAAAGCCGCGCACCCGAGCAAAGCAAAACAAGGAACCCTTTCACTCCTTCCCAGGGTCAGGCAGGTGTTCAGCCATCTCCAGGAAAGCAGGGCTCCATCGCGCATAACGGTTACTTGGGAAGACAAACGCCATCACTCCAAATGTCCACCCTTCCTTCTTCTTCCCCAGCTTTATATGCTGAGCGTGACACCGTATGGTCTGGAATATCCCTTTGGTCAGCAGGGGTCAGCTGTCCCAGCTGTGCCCCCTCCCAGCTTCTTGTGCACCTGGCAGAACATGGGAAGCTGAAAAGTCCTTGACCAGTGTAAGCACTACTTAGCAACAACTAAAACATCCCTGTGTTATCAACACTGTTTCCAGCACAAATCCAAAACGTAGCCCCATACTAGCTACTATAAAGAAAATTAACTCTATCCCAGCCAAAACCAGCACATGCAAGAAGCTGAGGTGCAGCATCTCCTTCCATGACTGCACTGCCCAAACCAGCAGGGGCAAGCAGCAATGCCAGTGTAGTGTGACAGTCTAAACAAATTGCCTTGCAAGAACAGTGCAGCAGGTCAAACCAACTGCTTCCTGAATTTTAGAAATAGGAGACAAGTTCTCAGGTATCCTTACAGAGCTCTGTTTCTTGAATTTTTTTTTAAATCCAGGGATAGGCACTTCATAATCAAAAGGTAAAATTTTAGGTGAGCCTATACAGGACTGGTCTTAATTGTCTGACTTTGAATTTTTATTTGACAGTGACCCTGACAAAAGTGTCACTTTGTCCTGCAGAGGCTTGCTGTTCCATTTCCTAGATAAAAAAGGTACCAATGGGCATGCATTTGCTCTTTTTTCCATTGTTACTATAATGTACGTTTACTTTTAAAATTTATTTCTGAAATCAGCTACCAGAGAAATACCCGTTTGCTAATTTTCTGTAGTTAGTTGCCTTAAATCCATGAGGATGGATCAATTTCCCAGCAGAGTCTCTGTTATCTTTTGAAAGAAACATTAATTAAAAGGTCCCCACTTTTCTTGCAGCTTTGATAGGGACAAAGCTTGAAATTAAAGTAACCGAGTTATTGTTGAACGTTTAAATCTACTGATACCTGTTGTATTTCCTTGTATTCCCAAGCATGTACAATGCAGAAGTTGATATATTCTGGTAGCCTTTCGGCAAAACGTGGGGAGAACAACCAGCACAAGCTTCTGATAAAACTGTAAAAAACTTCCTTTACTTTTCTTGTTTTTCAAATCTAAGCCCGGCTGTTGCACCAACATTAATGCAACCCCATAAAGTCAGTGGGACCGTAACACAGATAAGGATGTGCAGAAGATAAGCTCATGTTTTAAATTACTGTTACTGATGGATTGAGCTGGTGGGTATGACTGCTGCATTTGTTTTAAGAGAGTCCAAAAGATTAAACCTCCTCATAAACACTGGTCTCCATACTGGAACAGAGGCACATATTATTGACCAAGTCAAAGTAATGTGCAAAGACACTTCAAAACATGCTGGTATTGCCCCAAATAGGAAAGAAAGGAAGTGAGTATGTGCACGAGCAAGGAGAGGGAACAGAAAACCAGACAGCAGAATACCTGTGAGCACACTCCTAAGAAAGAGCTGGAAGGGAGCTCTTTGATCTAAATACTTTATTGGTTAAAAGGTCCTTGAGCTGCAAGCAAAAAAAACTATTCTCAGCTATTTGATGCCCTCTGTGTTCAGGGAAACAGGATCTTGCACATTTTTTATAAGTAAGAGGGATTCCAGAGATACCTGAGCCTCCATCATCAGCCTCTCTGAAGAACACAAAACCTTGAACTTTGATCATTCACTTCTGACAAAAGGGACAGCGGGCTGAGTAGCTCTCCTCCTGCTCTCCTCAAAAATTAGAAAGATAAAGCATTCACACAGTAAAATGTGCTATATAGGCTACTTGAAAATAAAGCAGTGCTTTAGCGTCTGAAAGCATTACAAATCCAAAGACAACTTTTAAATATGCTTAAATCTAACAGTTTAGAAGAAGTAAATTATTCCAAGTAAAAATCAGCCCCACGTTGTGGTGATAAAATTTGAGTTTTTCTATGAAGACAAAAAAAAAAGTGCAGATTATTCAAGCTGGAAAACGAGCAGAAAAATGCCTTAATAATCAGAGCAGTAGAGTTGGAAGGCTCCTCTGTAGATTGCCTAGTCCAACCTCCCTGCTCAGAGCAGGCTGCCAGGCCTGTGTCCACTTGTATTTTGAGTATTTCCAAGGATGGAGACTCCACAACCTCTCTGGGCAACCTGCTCCAGTGTTTGACCACACTCACAGCGAAAAGCTTTTTCTTATGTCTAAATGGAATTGCAGTGTAAAGATTGGACCAATGTAAACAGGCAAGCACTTGTTAACTAATAATGGTAACCCTCTTCCTTAGAAGAAAATGCCTCTCTTCTGCTTGCAATTTTGAAGCCTCTGAGATTTGCAGTTTTGCTGAAGTGTCAACTGTAGCAGCCTTAACAGCCTTAACAACGGAATGCATGGGGAACAGACAGTAGAAAAACAAGTTTGCTGATTGCAGCTGTGTCTGTTCTTCCCGACTTCTCTACTTTAAAATAAGTAAATTCAAAGAGTATTTTGGAGAGTTTTCTCCCAGTTAAGTACTCAATTACTGTGACTCAATGCTACTGGAACCTCCAGTGTATGAGCAGAAGAGGCTTCAAATACTTAAAAACATGTTAAATACAAACACTCTATCACAGGTTCTAGGGATGTCTCAAGGATCACATACCAAGTGTATTCAGGTTCAGCAATTTTTTTTCTTCCCCTGCCAACATTTCCAACCCAGCCTGGGTTTCAAGACTGAAGCCTGGCTTTTTCTTGCCCTTCATGTCTAAGGCTAAGTACATTCAGTTGAACAATGCTTCTACAGCACTATTTCCTAGGCTGAATGCAAGTAACTTTGTTACCTTCAAGAAGTTTGCAAATGTTAAATTTCTAACTCACTGTTTGTCAGGTATACTTTCACAGAGCCCCATGACTAACAGCTGTGCAACAAGCATTTGCTGAGTTAGACCAGTAAAACTGATGTAGCTCAATTCAGACTTCAGTTCTCCCCCCCTGCAAAGAAAAAAAAAAACCAAAACCAAAAAACACACACACACAAAAACCCACAAGGAGAAGGAAAAAAAAACCCACAAGGAGAAGGAAAAAAAAAAAAAAGACCCACAAAACCACCACATAGGTATTTACAAACAGAATCATAACTTTGATACATCAGGCAGGATGGATAAAAACTGCAACTACATATTTATGGGGGTGTATCACGAATTTTTAATTTACTTGGTATTATGAAGTGTTAACTGTTTTGCCATGAACGTTCACAGTAAGAAGACGAGTCAGAACAAAGCAATTACTCAACTATTTTTTTCCCAAGTAACATTTATTAATAACATTCTTAAAGTGATAACTTAAGAGTCATAAGGAAGGGGGCTGTTGTCAGTAAACATACAATGAAAAGGTAGTAAGATTTTTATATTAGAGTATGACTAAAAAGGCTTTTAACATAGTGTTTAGCCCAATCAAATTTAATATTAAAAACATTCAAAATTGCTAGAAGTGTTGCAATCAGTTCTATTGAACTTATTAAAACCTCATTTCAGTAGTCAATACTAACCTATTATTTATATAAAATTTTAAACTCCATTCTTAATTTTTGTAAACAAAGCACCTAAGCATTTGAAAGAAAAAAGTTAGTTTACATCCCATTAAACTGCAGCACATGTGTGTGAAACCTCAGGCATGATCAGGCACGGAGCATAATTAGGCACAGGACAAGACAGAGCTTCCACAGCCAGCTGCTGAATACACTTATGTTGCCAAAGGTCTTCTTTATTTATACTAATTCCATTATCATTTATAGCTGAAAATTTAATAAATCCTCCATGCAGAAGATTTCAAAGAGAAAAAGGAGTCATATTACATAGATTGGTGAAGCTTTTGAGGGCTTTGAGTAGTGCATGACTTTGAATGAGTTATGACTTCTTTATCTCAGGAATTTTCAGAAACTTCATCATAACCATTTAACTTTGGCAGATATTGGGCTCGTCAAAGAGCATGACAACACATCATAAGACAAGTTTTCAGTCTGCTATTCGAACACTGAGGTATGCTGTAATTTATTATTAAGTGCCAGTCAAATAAAAATTGAAGAGGGTGTGCAAGATCATTGTATTCTGAGGCTGTCAGTTCAAGCTTAGGTCAAGAAAGTCAAGAGGGACAACTACTAACACATGAAAACTGTTTGTAATTTCTGTTTTCTTAGGGAAGTTGCAAACAAGGTGGTTATCCTACCCGTATCAACCGGCACCACGCTCAATCTGTGTGAATGGCAACAACTGATACTCAGGCTGTAAGTTTGTCTGCTCCTGACTCTTGCAAACAAAAGTTTAAACTTGATATAAATTACGTAAAGCGGTGAATTTGCAGTAAGCCTCTGTTAACTGCCCATATAGATTTACAGTTGTCTTAATTAGCATACTTCCAAAGTAAATCTAGCTAAACTAGATTTAATCTGGGTAAGTTTTCCTGAGCCGACATGCCCCAAACTAACTATAAATGTCTAGAGGTGACCTTCAGACGAACACTGAGGCACTTAGGTGAGGCACTGCAGGAAAGCCTGCATTGCCATTGTCCAGCATGTACTTATTCGGTTGTTTTCTCCAGGGTTTTTGAACTTGTACTGACTATAGGAATGACATTCATTTAAAGAATAGGAAAAATGTTTTAACGACTACCTGACATTAGCACTAAGTGAACTCAGTGGTTTCCTGTTCTTGCCTTCTCCAATTTTCTTTGGTGTAAAGTTAGCATTACAGCTATACAAGTTTTCTATGCCTAATCCCCCTCAATTTGCAGTTTCCTGAAAAAAGAAAAGTGTCAAAAAACCTCAAACTCTTCTAAATGCAAACTAATGATTTAAACCATTTCTCCATTTCCAAGTCTTTAAAAGCTAAAACAAATTAAGATTAAACAAGTTAAACACATGCATTGGCCTTAACTAACACAGGCACTACTAGCACTATTCAAACCTGTTGTTTCATCTATCAATTGCAAAGAATTTTCAAAAAGTTTCCAAAAAAAAAAAGTATGGTGTAGATGCAAAAGCTAAAAAAATATGTCCTGTCTTCCCCCATCCCTTTGAACTCATCCACAGCCAAATGAAGACCACAAATATAGACCTAGTCTTAATGGGTAGGAGAAGAACCAGGCCAGAGTTAACATTTCACCCCCCACTCCCCCCAAATAGCACTTCTTGAGCAAAAACCCTCTTGCCTTTCGCACCACTTTGTTTGTCAACTACTCCAGGAGCTGCACCTAAGTTTCCAGGACCACTGTGTAAGTACCTCCCCCCCTTTTATTTGTTTTGAAATGGTTGGTGACGTATATAATGCAAAGACTTGCATCAAAGCTTAACAACTTCCACAATTAAGGCATAAGCCAGTGATACCAGGGGTGGGGGGAAGCTCACAACCCCAAGCTAAATCTGCCCTGTTATCTATTTTATGGCTTAAAATGTACATAGACTAACATACACACTGTTTACTCAATTACTTGTAGTAATGGAACTATAGTTTCATTCTTTAGTTGCTATAGTTACAGGACTACCAATCTTTGCATTCGGAATCTGGAAAGGAATCCTATGAAGGGTACTGTACTTTTTTTAATGAAACTTGACTAGTCTTAATCAAAATTAAGAAAACATTTCATGCAAACTGATATGGGCAAGAAACTTTTATAAAAATATATTGTATAGAAACACATTTGGAAAACTGCATAGAAAATATCCTTTTATTTAAATCAAAGTAAGGCACAGTTTTACTAGCTATGGTTTGGCTGTAAAAATGCAAGTCTGTTCTGATTACTTTTATGTTATTAACAATATTTTCCATAAAAATATAGGTGCGGGAGTAAAAAACCCTTTTACACAGACTAGGAGATACTCTCTCGTACAACTTCACCAAATTTACTGCAATTCATTTGTAAAAAATTTGAATACTATTTTAAATCAGGATCCTACATGTTATTGTCCTCCAGGCTGTTCGCTGGCTGATGCTGTGCTTTCTTCATTTCCTGTATAATCCAGGTGTTCCATCATCTAAACGTAAAAAGAAAAAAAAAAAAAAAGAGATGGCTCTTAATAAAGAAATATTGCTTTTCCCCCATTGGTCCAAAGTATTTGTTAGCTAAGAGAAACATAATTAAACATGTGTTAGAGTGCATTTTAGCAGCATACAGATAGGAAGTCCTCTATAGATCAGAATAGTATTCAAGCCAATTAATCAAAGCTCTCTTAGCTAATGCTTTCCACTACAAAAGCATTCTCCAACCAAGGATCCAAGTCCTCTGCAAGAAATTAAACTTACGAGCCAAAAGTGTCTCAATTATTAAATACAGAGAACAAAAAACCTGATTTGGGTTAAGCAAATTTTTCAAAGACACGTTTTGGAGAACTGGAAATAGACTCAGGATGCTACCTAACATTTGCAGTTAGCAAGCAATAGCTCTAATAGAAAAGACTAGGTTTCTCTTTTCAGGACACTAAAAGCTAGCTATATTACAGTTAGTAAAAACTAACTGTATTGGCAACATTCCTCTGTAAATTTTCCTTTTATTTTAAAAAGGATAAAGGAAATGGAATTGTAAAGTACCGCAACAGAAGAGAATCTAAACCAGATTATTATATAGACTGATTATACTTTCCAATTACTGTAATTGATTAGGTCACCTGAATAACACAAGACAATGTTGTACTTTTCCTGACTAAAAAGCAGCCCATTTTCCTATCCATTGCTGTATTCCTAGAGGGCAATGAAGGCTCTGGTTTCCTCCCTGAGACAAGGCATTGAATAAATTACAGAGGCAATACACACATTTGTTAGCATGACAAACTGAGACCCATCGGTTTGAGGGCTTCAGAATTAAGCATAATTAACAAGAGGCCAAGGATTGGACAGTTTTGACAGCTGACAACCAGAGACAGAAGATACAGAAGTAGTAAAACTAATGCTGGAAAAATAGAACGTGTCAGGGAGCTCATATGCGTAGTGTGGCAGGATAATTAGGACAAGGGCATAATGCTTTCAGCATCGAAAGGCAGAAAACCCTACATATGTTCTTCCATAGTGGCATATCCTGCCTAGTAGTAACAAGGCTCCCTGTCTTTCTGTAAAACAGCTGCTCACCGCGTGGGTTCTAAGCTGGGCAGATTTCCACGTGATAAGGACACGATTGCTTTCTTGTCTCACTAGCACCCACTGGAGGATCCTTGGCAAGACAAAGCCAGGCTCCGACACTGTTGTGTCATACTCACTTTAGTGTGGTATAATTCTATATATAAGGCAAAAAGAGTAGTTCCATTAATTTCTCTCTTCTTCTCTAGCCATGACCCATCTCTGCGCCATACCCTCTTTTACACCAACACAATTGTTTCCTTGCAAGGTATACAAACACACCTTATTAAAAGCAGGTTTGCTTAAACAAGCTGTTTCCCAATCCAGACGCACCAGCATGCCATGCAGTAAGTTGAGATGACAGTTCCAAGGCAGAAACAAGTCAGTGGGACTTGGGTAAGGCTTAGGAGAGTCTAGTGGCCACAATATCAATCTGACTAAAACCAGAAAAGGTCTTTCACATCCCTCCCTTCACATGTCAGAATTAAGAAGAATTAGGGCAGGCACTAGTCTTGCCAATACACCCAAGAACTGAGTTACAGCAACAGCACACACTCAGTCCAGCAGTGAATACCAAACTGCCATGCTAATGACAATCCTGCATTCACTTCAGTATATCTAGAACTTTCCCCTGGCACTGTGACCAAAAACCCACATCAAAAGCCACCCAAAGCAAAACACTCCCTACAATTACAGAAGTCAAACTGTCATTTTGAATGAGGATTGAAGTATTTGTTCTGGGAAAAAACAACAACAAAACACCCCCACACAGTACCACATTACATCAAGTAATGCCATGTACCTTCCTTCATCCTAGGGAGGATCATCTAACAGCTGCCATAGAGCAGGTAGTTTTGGTAAGCATTTTTGTAAAATGTTTCCCTATTAAATTGACAAGATGCTTCCAGAAGGAAGAGTTAACACTATTTGCAACAATTCAGTGTATCCCAAAGTCAAAGATTCTTCTTTTAATTCTACAAGGTAAGTAGCACAAAATGTACTTATGCTGGAGATACCACCTGTATTTAAATTTTAAAGTCTCTGCTTAATATATCAGATTTTTAAGTTAACTTTAAAACCAAAACAACTAGTAGAGCATAAAGGGTGTTTGAGGTTTTTTGATAGACACAAATGTTACAAGGCCAGAAAAAAAAAAGCCACCCCACCCCATTTCTAATCTCTCCACCACATAGAAGAAGGATAGCCCACAACTTGAAGTCAGGGACAACTGATGCCTCTCTAAAAGTGTAAGATCGCACGAAGCAGCTTTTTCCACAAGTGTATCTCAGTTGTAGGTTCTCTCAGGACATCCCCATCCTCAAAGCCTCAGCAGAAGCTGCAGGAATCTTTATGACAACCAGCAGCAAGATGAAGGCACCACGCTAAAATCCTAGACAAAGTTGTTGTTTCAAGCCTCAACAGAGCCGTAGGAATCAGACCATACATTGTGGAGAGCTGATGAACATTTTTAAAGTGGAAGAAATTCAGAAGCTTTTCTCCCACATCTGAATTCCTGACAGTTTTTAAGGGGGGGTGTCAAGATAAATGTATTTTAGTTACAAAGCTATGTTTAACCTATCTCCTAACATGGTGAACTCTTAAAAACAAACAGAAAAAGCCCATCAAAAAAAAACCCCAAAAACCACACACACAGAGCCAAACTAGAAATGGCAATACAAACTTGTAAAAGAGTACGTAGCACCTATGCACACACTTGACTGGAAGATTCACTCTGATTATGTTGCGTTCACATAATTCTTAACAACTTATAGCTATGATTAATTTGCAAGTATCTAAAAATGAGAGTTAAAATTGCAGTACTAAACAGCAGGTACATGCTGTGTAACATGCCAATGACAAATCCATTAATTTATTATTTCCAAGATAAGAAAGCTTGCTAAACACTTCAAATTGACAAACTATAAAAAGTTGCAAGACTATTCTATGTAGAAGACTTCGAAGTTGCATTAGTCCACTAGATTTTTCATGATGTTACTAAAATGATTTCATAGATTGTACTGATACAAAAAACAAATAGCATTTTTAAATTAAATCAATAACTGGGAAATAAGTATCAAATTAGTTTATCATGCAGGCATACATGAGGAGTATAAGCAATCCAGAAAACCTAGAAAAACCTTTATTATACACTTCACAGCAGCAATACTGCCCATTTGGTGGTAGGAAAGTAGGTACGTTACTCTCCCAAGAAATCCCTGTGCTTCAGTGAATAGTTAAAATGTTTTTCTGTGCAGCAACTCATTACAGCTCAAGACTACTCCATAAAAAAGCCACTCATAGCATAACTAGAATTTAAGACTGCATCATTATGCAGAAACAGAAACGCTCTCAGCTAAGAATTACGGGACCTCAGAGCTATCTTGGGGAGTCAAGTATTTCCCATATGTATAAAGTAGAACCTGAAAAACTGACTTTAACAATCCTATCCAAGTACTTGAGTACACACAGCAGGACAGAAGAATTTTAAGTTATAAAAATACAGTCTGGCCATCTGATTTTAATTTGCACTCAATCCCTCCCACTTCCTAATCTCTTCTTGGGTTTGTAACTGATTTCTTTATTATTAAGGCTTTTTAATGAGACTTAAATTGTTAAAGTACTCTTTATTGGAAGAAAGAAGCTAATGAGAAAAGTGCTTTTTAGTTCAGAATTTAAGACAGTCAGGCAGAGTTCACCACCTCAAATTGTCTTCAGTGTATACGGCAGACAAACTACGCTTTATAAATAGACGTATAACTCTAGACTGACAACTGTAATTCAAGATTATATTTAAATGCTTAAATTCTGCAAGGGGTTGAAATTTGAAAGCTTGCATTGCTCTCTGCATGCTGTGCTTGAGACAGTGGACAGCTAAAATAAATACCATCAGTGTTAGCAGCCATGAGCTATAGCCTATTGAGGTTAAACCTCGCTGCAGTCTAGAAGCTGTGCAGCAGCAAGGCCACAAAAGCTGGTCCGAATCCTTGCTTCCTATCCCACTGCAAGCATTGCAGACCATACAGGATAAAGTATACTGTTGAGTAATAATATGATAGAGGGACTGTAGATGTGGTTACTAAAGGCAAATTATAATGCTGAACATTGTAACAGAGGACAACAAGAACGTTTAGCACTAAGCAGGTTTTCATGTCAATGCAGTGGCACAGAAAAATTAGGTGAAGTACTTCCATATAGGTAACAGTAGAGGAACTAACACCAATTCCAAATATTTGAAGACTCTCCTAGGGATTTGGGAAATTACAGAGTAGAGAAGCATACAAAGCCTGCCTTCAGGCTTAGGAATCATGGCTCCATTACTACTTATATTAAGTTTTCCTGCATTCCTTTAAAGAAAGAAAGAAAAAAAAAAGCCCTAAGCATAAGCACAGATTTATAGCTTGTCTTCACTTCTACCCTCTTCTATTGAATTAAAAAGAAAAATTAAAAAGAAGATAGAGACAAAAAAGAATGAAAAGAGGAAGCAGAGGGGAAAAAAGAAACCATAAGATTATTCATAAAGTTGCATTAAAAGAAGGCCATAAT
This sequence comes from Mycteria americana, assembly GCF_035582795.1. Lineage (NCBI taxonomy): Eukaryota > Metazoa > Chordata > Aves > Ciconiiformes > Ciconiidae > Mycteria > Mycteria americana. The sequence goes on along the minus strand of NC_134370.1, from coordinate 59,325,524 downwards.
CACACCTTGTAGCAAAGGCGTCTTGGAGGAGTCCGATACCTAAATAAAATTCATTCCATTATTAAAATCATATAGAACAAAAATAAGAAAAACCCAAAACTCAAAAAAGCTAACTAATGGACTATAAACAAACAGCAGCATTCATGAAGTTTAGTCACCTGATACACTGTACATGCTCTTGTACCTCTATTCTTAGGACACTTTGCTCTAACAAGTCTGCAAGGTTTCTCTGTTCCCTTGAGGGCAAAGTAAACCTCTACAGAAGTTCGGTCACCCTTGTCAATGGGACAGCTCTGCTACAGTCCACATTACCATTGTTGTAGCAAAAAACAGTCTTCTGTCACCTTTCTATATCTTTCCCTCCTCAGAATGAGCACTGAAAGCTGTAGATTTCAACCCCGGGGGTGTGTGGGTTGGTTTTTTTTGCTTGTTTGTAAGTTCAGTAAGGACAGTTCAAAATACAGCTTTATGTGGGGAGAACAACATATGAGAAAGATCAACACTGCAGCACTCTGAGAGTACAACTTGAATAACACCCTCTGGAAAAAGAAAAGAATATAGAAAAAGTTCTTCAGAAAGTTATAGAAAAATAGGAGTTAGTAAAGTTACACAGAGGTGTTCAATCACAGACGAGTCTAACTCGGGGGTGGTGGAGTGGGGGTGGAAATCAACATTTTAAATTGTGCCAGAAATGAAGTCATCTGACTTCAAAACAAGCTGAAGTTCAGAGCAGTTTTAATCCTTCAAGAAACCAGTTGAAAGGACATGAAATAACTACTATGGCAACATAATTCTTCCAAGTATGAGTTTTGCTATGAGAAGTGCAAGAAATTTTTGTCACTAAAGAGACTTGCCGATTTACTTAGGCCAATCTTACTCAGAACTCAAATGAGGAAAATAAATTGCGGAGCTTTTTCCCCCCAACAGTCCCAGAGTTACTGGGCTTCATATATGCAACACTGTTTACACAGCCTAGATACAGGCGATAGTTGCTGAACTCAAATACTGGGCTTTCGGTCTCAAACAAAATTTAGAGTAATCTTGAGACTGGTCTGTCTTACGATAAATGCCAGCTCACAGGGGCTACTGGCACACTCAGTTACTACAGCAAGTCAAATCAGGGGGAACGTGCACATGTCAACAGGCAGAGGCAGACAGCTGGTGGGATTTTAAGGACTGCAGTTCCTGGGTAGTGTTAGAGATAACCGAAGGGGAAATGTAGGATATCCAAGGCAGTGTGTACACAGGGTGTGCTGTGATAGAAAACAGTTATATAACCACCCAGCTATGTTGTTGCTGAATGCTCCATATAATCCTGACGATGCAGGACACCAGTGATGCATGGAAAGTTTCTAAAATTCTAGTTATTACCTACGTTGTTGAACTGTCTCTTAATACAGGACTAGTGCAGATTGGAATCTGCATGCTTAGTTCAGTGACTCATGTTATACCACATCAAGATGATAGTTGAGGAATGCTAAAACACAAAAAAACATTTCAAAGAAAATAAAACAGAACAAATGACATTTTCCCACGAGTACTGACCCAGCTGTTTCACCTCCCTTATGCTTTGTTCTGCCATGCCAGCTACTAGACTAAGATTTTTTAAGAGTAAAGACTATTTTTCCTTATTCATTCCAGAAGATAACCAACATTAAGACTAGCAAAGATTGAATTGTGAGTGATATACTACCAAGTACTTAGAGAAGCACATACACAAAGGAATTAGCAACAACAAAATACTCGAGGCATCCAGCCTACCTGGTAACTGCTTCCTTTCCAAAACTTCTTCATCTCTTTGCGCCTCCAAGCAACAAGCGAGCTAGTAATAAGTGTACATGGTACAAGATAGAGTAGGGCAGGTTGTCCCATCTTCATTAGTGCCAAAACAATGAAAGTCAGCACCATACCAATGGCATAAGCTATAAAAAGATATTTATACATACACAATCAAGAACAGGTGAATTTTTAAATTAAGTCGCTCATTTAGGAAGCCAGAATTTTTTTTTTTAAAGTAGTATCTTCCTTGTTAATATAATTGAAGAAAAGAGGGACAATAGGTTGCTCTGTATTCGCGAGCTTTCTCAAAGCAACTGACTACCATAAAGAATGCTCACCTTAAATATGGGCAGGCACATTAAAAAAAGATTATAAAGAGATTCTTGACAACATTGAACCTTTACCTGAAAAAAAACTCTCTAGTTCTGCCATTTAAAACCAGCTAGCATGAAGATTAACATTGCTGAAATATCACACGATTTACCTATTGTACAGGAAATGTAGTATACAGAAGATGAACTTGTTTGAACATCAAATCTTCGACAATAGGCAACCAGAAGCCCTTGACAGAAAAAGAAAAAAAAAATTAATGAAATATTTACCCATTAATTTTTTTCTCCCCAGTCCTCCAAATCAAAGCAGCATAAAAAGAATTCATAGGAAGACTTCCCATTACTGTATGTTATCTTCTTCCCATTTATTTCTGGAAAGCCAAGAACCAGTTTAAGAAATCCTACAGTAAGTCTTGAAAATCAAAACCATAATGCAAATATGAGCCAAGTGAGCTTGGTATTAAAAGGTTTTGGTTTTTTTAAGCAAGCTAGTTACATTGTGGTATTTTCAATTTTGAAGGCACTAATACAGAAGAGTAACAACCTAGTTTTAACACCTTTCTTCAACAGGATTTTAATGCTTGCTCTTAACAATCAGCAATTTTGCCTCAGTACAAATCACAGGAAAAGGGAGAGCACGCTGTTCACGAGATGGTGCTTTGTGCCCGACTTAAGTAATTTGCTCAAGACTCCAACTGTGGCAAAATTCAGCTCTTCTGAGAAAGATGGAAAAACTTGATAATACATTTTCCGTTACCTCACCTCTAATTAGGTAGTCTAGGATAAAAAAAAATACTGTGAAGTCACAGAATACTTGCTTTCTGGGAGATTTCAATGAGATTTAATTAATACTGACAACTGGATTTATCCGTGGGACTTGTATTTACACAATACAGCAATAGAAAAGCAAAAACCCTTCACTATTTAAGTGTTCTGTAACATACTAAGCTTTTTTATATTGTGGCTTTTGTTGTATTCTGCACTGACAGATCAAGGCAAACTGCTGCATTTGATTCAGTAACTACTTTGTAGAATTAACTCTAATATAAGTCAGCTGAGAATCAAAACCAAAGTACTTAATCATAAGTTACAATTGCCAAAAACATTTGCTCACCTGGGACAATAATGTCTCCAAAACCCAACAATGAAAATGGCATGTCACACAGTGTCGATGCAGAGTATTCAAGTCTAGGCACTCTAATAACCACAGGTAACTGTAAAACAGTATTTTAAAAGCCCACATAAATCTAATCTAAAGTATCCTGGTGTTTTGGATTTTTGTTTGTTTGTTTGCTTAAATTAATAAACAGTTTTAAATTAATTGTTAATGCAGAACTTCAAAATAGGTAGAACCTAAAGTAAAAAACAGAAACCAATATAGAGAGTGGATAAAGCTTAAGGCAACAGGTAAGCTGGAATTTCAGATTTACAAATAATACGCACACACCAAAAAAAGTTAAAACAACATTTAACCATATAATGAGAATAACAAGTCTGGATTATTAACCTAACTATAGAGTATTGATCAATGACATCCAGGCCCTGAAGAGAGATTTGGACAGTCAGGTTTTCCCCAAAAGAATAGTCTTTTCAGAGGGAATCATTTAAAAATCCAGTATCTGAAATACAATCCTTACTTTCTCATGGGGAGCTGAGCGTTCAGTAGGGACTTCCACCAAGTTTCCATCATTCTAGGATCAAACCCAAGTCAACAGGTATTTAATACTTAAAAGAAAATAGCAGAAGCTGGCTATATTTTGTGAGAAAGTTATGCCGAAAAGCACACTATGAATTAGCTACAAAATGTCAGTATTTGTATGTTGCAGATATTAAAACAACTATTCATACCTTTTCACTGTTTCCAAAAGGACCAGCTGCAACTTCAACCATTATACTTGCCCCATTCTGAAATTAAGGTTATTTTACAAAGGTTAGTGGTTTAGTATACCAAAACATTCATACTACATTTAAAAAAACTGCTTGTACCTCATCTTACAATTCAGGATTGGGAAAATCCTGAATATCAGAAGGAATGTACCAGTATCGTACAGTATTATACAGTATTGTTTTGCATTAAAAACATGTAGTCCAGCCTAAAATAACTGTTTTAAAACAAAACAAAAAACAAACAATAAAACAACAAATCCACTAGATGTAGCTGGAAGTTTAGATAAAAACGTGTCAGCTTTTTCTGCCATGAGCTTTCTGCTTCAAAATAAAAGAAGGTACGCTTGCATACAGTTCATACTACACTGCAAATTAGCACCGCAGGAAGCGTGTTCCAACATATGGGTGTTAAAAGCAAAAGAAGGAAGAAAACTAGAGGACAGTCATTTCTTATCATCACGCTGTCACACAACTGGGGACAGCTTACTTTTGGCCGTGTGATTGCTGAAAACTTAGTCATTTAACAAAATTTATGGCACCTACACAAGCATTACGCTCTATGGCCCCTACAAGATGAAAATTTAGGCCACTGCTGTCTTAAATAGAGAAAAAGGAAGTCAGCATTTCTGCATCAAGAATACTGAAAACACTAACCTGTTTAACAAAAATACTGCCCCAATGACCAGACAACATTTTTGGTTTTATTTTAAAGATAAATTCACAGACATACCTTTGTGATAAATGGTGTTATGAAGACAAAAAATACATCATACAGAAGGAGAAGGCCTAGAAGTATCACACAGGACTGGCAAAAAAAGAAGAGAATATTATGGTAGGTTTTCAAGGACTGTATAGTTAGATTCTGGTACCATTACTGTACCACCATGTTAAAAAAAAAAAAAAGAAAAAAAAAAGAAAAAAAAAAAAAAGAAGAAACACTCCCCTGCCCCTCTATGTGTTTATTCTGGCATAACATTTAAAACATAATTCATTTCCCTTAATTATTAAAAATGGTAATTTTTTTTTTAATATATATTTCTTAAGTGTCGAAAACCTACTTCCTGACACTAAACTTACAGATTCATGGCATTAGAATACTTTCTTAAGGTAAGCAACTTACAGTACCTTAAAGTTGGGCATTTTCAGTGTTTTAATAAAGTTTAGGCAGAAAGCAACTCCCAAAATATCTTGCAAAATCCAAGCCCACCTAAAAATAAGAACACATTTTTACACATCGTTTAAACTACTGCTGGGATCTAAGTGCAATAATGATTTTAGATTTTGCTGGAAATAGCAAGATTGCAAAATGGATTGGAAAGCAAGACATCAGTTTTTAGGAAGTATTGCTACCAAAACCCCAAAAATACTAGTTTCAAGATGGTCAATTTACACTAGCCTCTGATCATAAATAGGTAACTGTTCTTTATCAGTGTACTACAGAGAAAATGAGTTGAAAAGAGGCTATAACAGAGCCTTGGTGTTCACTTGTAGGATTGCTCACATGATTGGAAGCCCTACTTAACATCTGGCTCAGGATGCTACTAAGGATTTTACTGTAATATTCGTATATTTATGGTCCTATGCTTCCACTGGACCATAGGAAGTGTAGGTCCTATGGTCCCTATGCTATTTTTGCACTTTTTTTTTCCTCTGTGGCAATCATTAGCAATCCAGCTAGTTCTTCCTCATTTTCATAATTTTTTGTAACTCTGAATTACCACACAGTTCATTTGTATAGCTTTGTTCTCTATTATTCCCATGCTTGTTAAGCTTCATAAATACTTTCATGACTTTTTTGAAATCGGCACTGGAGTTCAGAAGGATGCCATGCTCCAGGATTAGTTATACGATGGGAAGTTCATTAATGACACTTATTCATATTACTCTTTTAAGTCGGAATGCATCACTTACCTATCTTCATTTCGAAACACTGCCCAGACAACAGCTGCTGCTATGCAGAATACAGCAAGAAAAATAAGCCTCACTTCAATGTTTTTGTTGCAACATGCAATCCTAAAAGAAAATAATTAAATTAAAAAGAAAGCCTGCAACAGCCAAAACACATGCCTGTGCTACCACAGGTCCTTAAGCTGACAAGGTATTCTCATCCTGAGAGCTTCTCCTTTGCCCATTTGTTCCATCTGGACTCAGATGGCATTATTCTTGCAACTGCAGTACCAGTCCTTCTCTGGGCTGCATTAAAAACATGCCCACAGATAGTAAACCAAGTTGGGCTTTGATGGCCAGTCCTCATTTTAGCAAACACACCCAGGGAAGGCAGCAAGCAGATGAATTATTTTAATCCATTTCTGTCATGTAACATTTATGCCACCAGAACTATGTCAGTGAGGGACAGTCATGTCATGATTCCAGAAAGGGGTGATGGTGGGGAAAAATCAATTTTAGGACACATAATGCAAGATTAAAAATGGAATAACTATGTATTGCAAACCTGTAAGCCAATCTCTGTTTCCACTGCCTACTCAATTTTCTGGGACAGTTCTTGAACTGATATTAACTGACAGAAGTAATGCCTGTCCAGCAGCTTATACAAAACCTGCTGTCTTTTCTACCTTATCTCTACCTTTGATGTGCTACTGGATCACCTGGCACTAATATCCTGTACTAAGTAACATGCAAACATAGTCTTAGGTTTCCAAGCTTATAAGCATTGCTCTTTTTGGGAAAAGAACCATTTGTTGCATTAAACATTAGGGTTTTTTAAAGTGAAAATACACGGGAGGAAAACGGACATTCCCATACTCACTAATACCTGCAGGATATTTAACTCAGAGTAGGAAGAAGGGGCTATCTGTATACTGATAACCCACTACCTGTACAGGTTAGGACTGTAACCGCTAACTTCTAACACAGAAGACATGAGCAATGTGTTGCCTTCGCAAGAAAATTAAAACTCGGTCTGTCACAGGTACAGTACAGATTAAGATGAGGGAAAAAAACCCAATCCGCTATTGCCTATAGCGTAATACTTGCCCAAAACAGTCCACTAAGAATTGGAAACTTTAGCATTCTCATTGCCAAGAAAACAAAGTATGTGCAGGATCTTCCCTTACAGAATTAAAGTGAGCACACCCTACAGGCAATCAGAATTTTGTAAAACTGAGCTCAGAAAGCCAAGCAGAGCCTTTCAAGTTTGATTATAGCAATGGTTTCAAATAAAGGTAATGCAGCAAGTCTCCCACAACACTATTTTAACTGGTGACTATGCTACGGATACCTTTAATATCTATTAAAGGAGCTTGTAATTTTCTTTTGTAACAATCCCGCACACTAAACCGTACAGGAAACAACTTATCAAACTGTTCTCGTATTTTCACCGTACCTTGAGTAGCAACCAGAAAATACCAAAAAGAGACGTTATATTTATAATAGTTGAAAGGTGTACAATACCTGCACTGCCCAAATGGTATTTCTCCTATTAATGCCGCAAGACAGTTGTATAGACTCATTGCAGATGCCAAGCAGAAGACTGATATTATAACATACACTAAATAAAAATAATGGAAGATGGGAATCAGTGACAAAATACAATAGAAAAAAATAGCAAACAGGAATCAAACACAGTGATGTACATCTGATATAAACTGTTAACAGTTATAGCACTGCTCAATAGTGTCACTGGAGACCATAGCCAGCTGATTACAGGATGTGCTGAATTCTGAGTGTCTCTGCCATGACAAGAGTTCTCATCAAGCAGAGACTCTAGTTTTGAAATTTTTGAATTTAAAACTTTTTTTAAAATTTTTCCTCCCTTTCTTTAAGAAAAATATGCTATCTGTTACTGCTTCCACATACTTTTATTTGTTTACAGCTAAAACCAAAGTGCTATTTTACAACTACCAGCTTTCTCAATTTCTGATAATACTCCTCACTTTAAATTTTCCTTTTCATCACTTTGTCTGCTTATGCATAAAAATTTCAGCATCCCCAAGATCTGACTGATGATTTAGGTGGCATTTTAAGATACTAAACACCCCATCCCTTCCAAAAATTTCTATGTAGCTAGGAATCACCTGGTGAGGAAAAAACCCTCTATATTCCATGTTCTAATGATAGGGTTGAGTATCTATGGGTAAGAATCAGGGGGAAGGCCAACAAGGCAGATATTGTGGTGGGAGTCTGTTACAGACCACCCAACCAGGATGAGGAGGCAGACGAAGTATTCTATAAGCAGCTGGGAGAAGCCTCACGATCGCTAGCCCTTGTTCTTGTGGGGGACTTCAACCTGCCGGATGTCTGCTGGAAATACAACACAGCAGAGAAGAAACAGTCTAGGAGGTTCCTGGAGTGTGTGGCAGATAACTTCCTGACACAGCTGGTGAGTGAGCCAACTCGGGAAGGTGCCCCACTGGACCTCTTATTCATGAACAGAGAAGGACTTGTGAGCCATGTGATGGTTGGAGGCTGTCTTGGGCAGAGTGATCATGAAATGATAGAGTTTTTGATACGTGGAGAAGAGAGGAGAGGGGTCAGCAGAACTGCCACCTTAAGACTTCTGGAGGGCAGACTTTGGCCTATTTAGGAGACTGGTCGAGAGAGTCCCCTTGGAGGCAGCCCTAAAGGGCAAAGGAGTCCAGGCAGGCTGGACATTCTTTAAGGAGGAAGTCCTAAAGGCACAAGAGCAGGCTGTCCCCAGGTGCCAAAAGACAAGCCGGCGGGGAAGAAGACCGGCCTGGCTGAATAGAGAGCTCTGGCTCGAACTCAGGAAAAAGAGAAGAGTCTACGACCTCTGGAAGAAGGGGTGGGCAACTCAGGAGGACTACAAAGGTGTAGCGAGGTTGTGCAGGGAGAAAATTAGAAGGGCCAAAGCTGAGCTAGAGCTCAATCTGGCTACTGCCATAAAAGACAAGAAAAAACACTTCTTCAAATACATTAGCAGCAAAAGGAGAGCTAAGGAGAATCTCCAGCCTCTATTAGACCGGGGAGGGAACACAGTGACAAAGGATGAGGAAAAGGCTGAGGTACTTAATGCCTTCTTCGCCTCAGTCTTTAATAGTAAGACCAGTTCTCTGGTTACCCAGCCCCCTGAGTCGGAAGATAGGGACGGGAACCAGAATGGAGCCCCCATAATCCAGGGGGAAATGGTTAGTGACCTGCTGCACCACTTAGACACTCACAAGTCTATGGGGCCTGATGAGATCCTCCCGAGAGTACTGAAGGAACTGGCAGATGTGCTCACCAAGCCCCTTTCCATCATTTACCAGCAGTCCTGGCTAACTGGGGAGGTCCCTGCTGACTGGAGATTAGCTAATGTGACACCCATCTACAAGAAGGGCCAGAAGGAGGACCCGGGGAACTACAGGCCTGTCAGCCTGACCTTGGTACCGGGGAAGCTGATGGAGCAGATCATCCTGAGTGCTATCACACGGCATGTAGAGGATAACCAAGGGATCAAGCCCAGCCAGCATGGGTTTAGGAAAGGCAGGTCCTGCCTTAACCAACCTGATCTCCTTCTACGACAAGGTGACCTGCCTAGTAGATGAGGGGAAGGCTGTGGATGTTGTCTATCTAGAGTTCAGTAAAGCCTTTGACACGGTTTCCCACAGCATTCTCCTGGAGAAACTGGCTGCTCATGGCTTGGACGGGTGTACTCTTCGCTGGGTAAAGAACTGGCTGGATGGCCGGGCCCAAAGAGTGGTGGGAATGGAGTTTACTCCAGTTGGCGGCCGGTCACAAGTGGTGTCCCCCAGGGCTCTGTGTTGGGGCCAGTTCTGTTTAATATCTTTATCAATGATCTGGATGAAGGGATCAAGTGCACCCTCAGTAAGTTTGCAGATGACACCAAGTTGTGCGGGAGTGTTGATCTGCTTGAGGGGAGGAAGGCTCTGCAGAGGGACCTGGACAGGCTGGATCGATGGGCTGGGGCCAATTGTATGAGGTTCAACAAGGCTGAGTGCAAGGTCCTGCACTTGGGCCACAGCAACCCCTTGCAATGCTACAGGCTTGAGGAAGAGTGGCTGGAAAGCTGCCCAGCAGAGAAGGACCTGGGGGTGTTGGTTGACAGCCGCCTGAATATGAGCCAGCAGTGTGCCCAGGCGGCCAAGAAAGCCAATGGCATCCTGGCTTGTATCAAAAATAGTGTGGCCAGCAGGACTAGGGAAGTGATCGTGCCCCTGTACTCGGCACCGGTGAGGCCGCACCTCGAATCCTGTGTTCAGTTTTGGGCCCCTCACTCCAAGAGAGACATTGAGGTGCTGGAGCGTGTCCAGAGAAGGGCAACGAAGCTGGTGAAGGGTCTGGAGCACAAGTCTGATGAGGAGCAGCTGAGGGAACTGGGGTTGTTTAGCCTGGAGAAAAGGAGGCTCAGGGGAGACCTTATTGCTCTCTACAACTACCCGAAAGGAGGCTGTAGAGAGGTGGGGGTCAGTCTCTTCTCCCAGGTAACAAGTGATAGGACAAGAGGAAATGGCCTCAAGTTGCACCAGGGGAGGTTTAGACTGGATATTAGGAAATTTTACTTCCCTGAAAGGGTTATCAAGCATTGGAACAGGCTGCCCAGGGAAGTGGTTGAGTTGCCATCCCTGGAGGTATTTAGAAGACGTTTGGATGAGGTGCTTAGGGACATGGTACAGTGATGGTCTTGGTAGTGTTAGGTTTACAGTTGGACTTGATGATCATCTTAAAGGTCTTTTCCAACCTATACGATTCTGTAACTCATAGTATATTGTGTATTCTAACCTATGGTAAGCAGCCTGAAATGAGGACAAACAATAAAAGAAGTTGTTTGCTAGTTGGGGTTTGGTTGGGGTTTTTTTGGTAGTGAAGGTCTGGCTAGAAAGCAATTCTGATACCTACGAGAAGATTACTGAAAAAACAGGCATGAAAGGTGGATTTTATACTTGTAACCAAGATCGTGTACCATTATGATCTGTTAAGCCCCCAAGAGGCAAAACAAGAAGTTTTGCACAACAGGTTCCTCTGAAGTCAGTAAGAAATCAGCTGTTTAAGGAATCTCAAATTTTGAGGCAACAATGCAGAATTAATAATGCCTGAATACATACAAAAAGAGATCCAGAGAACTCCACCATAGAGCTCAGCTTTGCAACTGGCTTTGTGCTGGAAACATTCCCTCCCTAGTATGTCAGTTACAGAATTGATCTTTCTGTATTACAGAAACTCCAAATACTGATATGAGGACTTACATTCACACACTTCAGTAGTGACATATCAAAGTGGGGGTTTTGTGGTTGCTTGTTTTTAATTAAATACAGATTTTTTTTCCCTGGGCCAGCATGTCATACCGTGGTAACAGCTTCTTTACCTCCAAGAAATTTCATATATGTCTGCTCCAAAGTGCACAGAACTAAGGCTTCTTAGCAAAAAGCTATTACATATTTTCTTTGAACCATTCACATTTCTGCCTCCCCCAAAAAATTTGTTACTCCTCTCCCTTTCTCCTTTAAGAAGTCTCTTTCTTCACTTCTTCCTAAAGCTCACCTGAAACATCTCTGAGTAAACAGGGGACATTTTTAAGCTAAACCTTTTGATCACATTAAAAGGTTCATCAGTCTTGTAGTGGGACAAGTTTAGTAAAGGCAGCATTGCCCATAGTCAAGATGACAAAAGCTAAACAAAATCAGAAGTCAGGATGGTGAAGCTTCTTTTGCAGAAGCAGGAGGTTAACTGGTAACAAATTCTAGGAAAGAGTGAATTTAGGAAGCTTTCAGAAAGAAAGTTACATTGTTTGTATGAAAAAGTGTCATTTAAAACAGTGTACATTTTCTGGTTGCATGGTTTGAGGGCGGGGGGGGGGGGGGGGGGGGAATCAACCAACAGTTTGGAAACTCCGTTTCACTGAAATTGCATAATTCAAGAATTTATCTTATTGATAGTATGTCTGAGTTTATTCCATTATGGTAATGCCATTTTGCCTGATACTTCAATTAGGGCACTGCAACCACAAACTCAATGTCAATGTAGCAACACCTAACAAAACCTTTCACTCCGAACACTACTAAGTGATCATTGCCATCCTCCCAAGAACATCAACATACATCATATACTTTTTTTCACTAGTCCCTAGTCACCTCTCCTCCACATGACTTCATTCAGAATAAGCACTGTCAAGGCAGCCTTTGTAAAGAGAGCAGAAAAAAGCTTCTCTCTTTTTTAAGTGGCAACTACATCTTTTCGACCCTCAACTCATACATGGAGAGGACATGTATGAGTTAATATAATTACATTAATTTTAGTTTAGAAATCTAGCTTTTCAGACTTAGACACCCAGTAAGACAATGCAGAAAAAGAGTCGAATGATATTATCCACTGTTTCTTACCTAACCATTTGTAGAAGAAATAAAGTAAGACCAGCATGACACAACAGATGACAACAAACAAGATAACTGTTACAGGGGTGAAAGTAACATTTTCTTCCTTCTTCCGTCTTGTTTCTCTCTCCCCAGGACTTGCTATTGCTTTCAAATTCTCACTGTTTTAAGAAAACAACAAAACACATTTACCTCAGACAACAGATTATGAAAACATTTTACCTAGACCAGAATTGTTGGTTACTGACAGCATTTCAGTCTAATCCTTCATACCATTATTAGACTTAAAAATTACAGAAAAATGTTGTTGCATCTGAACCCCCATACGATAGGGTTACTATTAGCTGTCTAAACCCTAGACTGCCATAAGGCTGTCAGGATGCAGACTGCAGTAGAGCAGCTAAACCCCAAAACATTGATTTTGAATACACTGATTGGCTGCGCATAGTTAATGCTATCTTGATAAGGCAGAACCCTGTCTGGAAGTGGACAAAGTGACTCACCAGCATGGTGAGTCCTTCCCAGCCAAGGACGTTTGACCGTATTTCTATTCGTATCCATTACTCTCATATTCTTGGCTTAGAGTAGGATGATTTGGTATGCCTATTGTTTCAGTTTCTCTCCATTTTTTCATGGAGATATGTACTTCTAATCTAGCATAGATCACAAGGAAAACATTCTTAACTGCCCTCCTTTCCAATCGTGTGGCGATTGCCAACTTTAAGGAGTACCCCCAACCAAAACCCTGATCCATGTGAGGAAAAGTAGTCCAATATCAAAACTCTTAAACTCCTTTTCAGGATGCACGCATTCAACTTTATTAGCACTTCACCTCTGACTACAATATTTCTTGGGCTAAATGTAGTCAATCTGATAAATATGCCTATGATAAATCAAAATCATGGGTATTACACAGTTTCAAAACATCAACTATAGACATTAAGTGTCTGCAAAAACCATTCACATCAGCAGAATGAAGCTAGCTAAGTACTAGTTCTTTTACCCTTACACCTCATAATTACAGAGTAAAGGAAGAGAGGGGGTGTAATTGGGGATTTTCACTGGGAATAAGATTTCTGTGCATACATACTCCATATTTATACCTCACCATGCAAAATAAGGAGACTTAAATTGTTGTGTTTGTTCTTTGAGCAGATAGCCCTACTACTCTTTAGTACAGACACTAGTGCAACTTGCCCATCAGATAGCATGTTCCTGATGAATCCCAGGACCTACCTACAAAATGCTGAATTCAGCACTGAAACAGCTACCTTCAAAAGAAAAAACCCACAGGAGTAAGACACTTTGTTAGATGAATCACCTTCTCAGAGGACATGCTTTGAATAAGCAGCTTTTAAAAAAAAGCTCACCCTAGATTTATGAAAGTGCACTTTAACAAGTTTAATATAATTACATCTAGGTTTTTTTTCAATATGGGAGACAGCATCACATTTTCTTATTTTAGCATTCAGTGCAGCCACACCTTATAGCACTGCAGGGTGAAAAAGAAGCATAATCAGATCCAACCTTTAAAAAAAAGAAACACACACCCCCTCCTTCTACTTCTTTAATCTCTCTAAAATCACTAGATTTGCATAACTAGTGGGAAAGAGGAAGCTGTTGATATCACATATAATCCACTCCCTGTTGTTCTGGTGAACAAAGCAGGAGAACACCACTGAGAACAGGAAGCCTAGGTAGTAACGCACACTGGTCCATTCAACATATGCAGACATCCAAGAAATACTGCAGAATAATACCATGCTCTGAAAGACCAGCTATATGCAGTTTAACCCCAGACTAAAAACAGTTCTGTGCATCAAGTGTGCTTCACTTCACTAAAAGCTGCACACCCCTCAAGCACTGTGCAGAAACCCCTACTACACCTCGTTTCCCTGCATTTGCCATTATTCCACACTTCTACTCCCTCCCCTTCCAGGCACAGGAACTGCTGCTGCCTCCTTGCCCCTGCCTAGTCCTAGAGCCACTATTGCCCCTGGCTCTGTTGCTCCACCAGATAACACACAAAGCTGAAGCAGATAAGCCTGGCTGGACTTTAACTGTCTGGAGCCACCTAGACACTGCATTCCCCAGTGCTCCTAGTGACAGAAGTGCAGTGCAGAGACATCCCAGGTGGTGCTGCACAGCCAGCTGGGATGAAGCAGTTGTACAGATCCCTGCCAATGCAGACACTACATACAACTACATATAACTCCATATGTATCTCTTGGATCACTGGATGTTAAAGGTGTCATTAAAATACCTACTTTCTATCATGGATACTAGAGTATTATGATGCTAGTTATAGAGTATTTGGCAATTTGTCAAAATGTTAACTCATTCCTCCTCCCAAGAGCTGCATTATCCCTCAGGGACTTTTACAATCTACTACTCAAGGTTCCTCAAAGACCTACAGTGATGTTTTCAAAGGTTGCAATGCTCAAGCATTTCAAGGCAAAGCAGCTAATTGCACCTAGAGCTTCTAATTTTTTAACTACCAACCTAAAAGAATAAAATTTCTCACTGATCATAGTCACAGTTTTCACAAATTTGTAGTTCACATAATTTAAGCAGTTCCATTTAACAAACTTACAGTTCTGCTACTCCGCTCCAGTAGCCTCCTAGTGCCACTGTAAACACAGCAATTAGGAAGATGACAACCATACTGTAATCAAACTCTGGCAAAGGTGGTGAATACAGAGTCACATTAACTTCATTTCCAAGCGTCTACAAAAAAAAAAAACAACAAAAAACCAAAAAACAACAAACAACCAACAACATACAAGTTGGTCCATAAGGACAACAAAGAAATTATATTGCTTATTTTCCAACAAGATGCACATCATGATTTCCTGCTTTTAACCTACACAATGCTGAGAGCAAGTTTTCAATGTACTGGACAAGACATCCCATATATTTGCCTTGGTCATTCTAAAGAAGCAATGTTTTCCATGGTACCTTTCAGGATGGTCAGGTTTGACAACAACCCTATTACTACTGCTGTGGAAACACATGGATACCACAAGGCAAAATGGTACTCCTTTGCACTCTTTCAACACTTCTGACAAGTTGTGCCTCTAGCCCCACAGCTTTTCATCCCCCAAATATACCAAGTACTATCAGAAACTTCTGCTCTGCAGGAAAGCATCTCTGAGTCAATGAACTTGAAATACAAACTCACAGGTCCACTGAGATATCAGCAGAGGTCTACCTCTAGCTCTTGAAACCACAAAACTCACCGTTCAGGTATAGGGACAATGCTTCAGACAGGACACAGTGAAAACTCAAGGTGGCAGAAAGTTACTTAACAGCTTTACACGAACATGATTTGAGATGGATTCAAAAGAAAAGCAAGCAATTTCATGCTACTTAAAAAAAATTAAGACCAAAGTAAAAAACCAATCAGCTGAAGGACACTGAAGATAGGAGGGAACACAGAGACATAACTGATACCAAATTGTACAAAAATCTTGAAAGCAAACCCAAGATGCTTCATTTGACTGCAAGGAGAAATTTAAGAAACAAAGGATGATAATTTAGCAAGAAATGGAAGGTGGTAGGGAAGAAAGGTTTGATGTTGTAGTCAAAGTAAGTCAAGGCACCTAAAGCAATCCTGCAATGAAAACAGTCTTCAGAGATGCAGTAGAAAACCAGATTTGTTAACAGCCTGCATGTGGGATAAAAGCAGGAGAGGAGATGAACATGCCAGGCAGGTTTGGCTACAGGAAGATCAAAGTGGCAGTGGAGAGACCGAATGGGAAGCCAAGTAGTGTAGTGGAATATACTGGCCATACGTGAAGAAAGCTGATTCATTTCAGCATCTGAATTATCTAGCTACAGATATTAACCTTCCTGCAGGCTAAAGAAGTCAGAATCATTCCTTTGCCTGAAGTTATGGAAGTTCAGAAAACAAGAAAGAAAATTAAATCCTAGTGAAACATTGCAGTGGTATGAAGTGGAACATAACATTAGATAAAGCCAAAAAAACCCTATTCAAATTACAGCATCCTGCATGTAAAAAAAGAAAACAAAATCCCAAACAAACCAAAACACAAACAGACACAAAAAAGTGCCAAAAAAACCCCAAGAAACCTAAAAGCTTATACTTTTTTAGTATTAAATTCCAACATGTCTTAATTCAGTTTTTCCTTTAAGTTTCATAAATCTTATAAAGTATAATTCACATTAGAATCTTGAGTGATTGTTTCTTTTTGTTCCTATTGTTCTGCTCTTCACTAAAAACTTGCAAAGTCTCAACTTCCACCACAGGGAGCACTAGAATCAAATACATTGCATCAGATAACAACTCTACAAGAGAGCTGTCCACTTACTGGAAGGTTGGTAACACTCTGCTATTGCTATCAAGACTCATAGTACACCTGACTTGAATGGTGAAAGCTAACAGAGATGAAGTCTTCTAAGAAAAAGTAGAAAGAATGCTTATACAAACTAGCTACCCTCAGACTGGTGCTGTCTCTCTCTTCTAAATAAAAGGAGAAAGTTGGAAGCCTTGAAAAGAGTTAAAACAGAAACACAACTGTAGTAGGAAGAGTACAACGGCTACCAGCTTCTAAGCAGCACATATCATTCAAAACAACAGCTGCCAGTGACATGACAGGCGGCTTTGGCAAAAACTACATCAGAACTAGGAAAGGATCCCTTCTAGTCTAGGCTGTGTTCCTCGCTACTTTTACAAAGGCAGTCTCATTATAAGACAAAACTGAATTCTTTGATTCAACAGCAGTACGAGACATCATCTGGCACACTAATCTACTAGCAAAGTTACTTTGGTGAATTACTATAGCTATACAGAAGTGATTCTGCATGACACCACCCCAAGCAGCACTAGGTAATAAAGTGGTGCAGAGACAATTCAGAACAAATTAGGGATCTAACCTTGCCCTAGTTCCCTTTCGTGTTAGTAGGGCATATCTTAAAACCACTCAACTAAGCAAACAACACTTGTCTTACTTGAAGGAACAAATTTCAAGACAGAGGACAACCCGAACCAAAGCACAGTATTCACCAAGACTATGGCAGACTGAGGACAGTTATCACAAACCTTCAGTCATGTCAATGCTCCGCAAGAGCCAATCTTTAATGGGAACAGACAGAAAACCACCAAAGTCCTATACATCTAGGCATGGTTTCAGTTTGCATACTTACCTAAGACAACCTCCCATGGCAGCTCTGAAGTTTAAGAGCAGAAATGGTGAAGTGAGCTTGCAAATTCAATCCAAGAAGCTAAGACTACACAGGTTAGTGCTAGCCTCTGCTATTCACAGAAAAACATGTGCAGTGCAACTCCTGCCTAGCAAACCTATTTAACACTAAATAAAAAACAAAACAACAACAAAATAACAACAGGAAAAGCCACACCGAAGAAAAGATACTGTTTTCTTTAAAGCCCTCTGCAATATTCTGTATCCTAATATTACATGTCAAGGAAAACAAACTCCAAATACCCTGAAAACAAACTCCCCTGCTTGTAAAGCGTAGGAGATAGCATAACTCCCACATTTTAATGACAGACGCTTGGCATCTCACCATGAACTCATCGGCAGAAACTCAAACTATACTGCCTATCTGCTCTGTAACAGATACTGTCATGCTATATAAAGAGAGCTCATCATCTAGAAAAGACAAAAAAAACCCTCAACTTCCTCAAGATCCAACCTGCTAAGGTACTGCTTGCCTGAAAGATATCACACCAGTATATACAAGCTCAACTGTTCTAGCTTCTGCACTAAAGGAACAGCCCTCTCAGGCTATAGCTCTTGATGTATGTCAGGCATCTGCAATTGTATACAAGTCCACTGGAAGACTGCTTATCTTGTTTAAACAGGAAGACTTCTAAGATTACCCTCCCTCCAGTTAGGTATTATGTTTCCCTTTCTTAGTGTTCCAATTAATCATTCTCTCAAATTAACCTGAATTAGGAAGACTAGCACTTCCACAACTTAATATCCATCCTCTTCTGTGAAACTGAAAGCAGTATCTATGCACATTCAAATCAGGTAGACATCCATATCTGACCTGAAATTATTTTATTTATTTGTTCAAAACCTAAGTTTATACAAACCATAACATGCCGAAGTTATATTACTTACCAGCTGCATATCTACTATGTCATTATATCTTATAAGAGCAACTGGAAGAGTCACATCTTCAAAATCAGTCTTGTTATCTGAAAGAGGAGACTAAAAGAGAAAGTGTCAGTGATAAGAACGTTGAGCCTAATTGCAAAGCAAGTTAGATCCCTAAAAGCACATTATCCTTTAAACTTCAATGTATTTGTAGAAAGTGGGGAAAAAAAAGAGCTTATTCATCACCTTTTGCAAAAGGTTAATGAAGACAGATGTACTTAAATAAAAACAGGTAATACTAGCAACACATCTGGATTCATAAAGTTCTTATGCTTTTACAGTATTACAAGGGTATTACAAGTATTACTAGTATTACAAGTATTACGAATCAAAACTCTGTTTTTATTCTCTATGCTTTAAAAACAAGATTAACTTTTCATGATAATCACACAAATTCATAAATTGCAAATATTTGTTCATACATGTTGCAGCTGTAATAGAGAACAAAAAAGCAACAGAGTATCTGTAAAGGTATCTCAAAAAGCCTTTTTTAATTTCCAATTTTGGATTACATTTTCCTAACTTATTTTTGTCACATGTGTCTAAAACAAAGTATCACCTTAGATTACAGGGATTTCAGAGTACACTAAAATTAGGGAATGATAAAGACAAGCACTTGCATTCAGAAACATGATTAAAGATACAAGGAACAGACAAAAAATACAATTCAGCTGTAGATACTTTTAGATGATATAACACAGTGCTGCACAGAGCTAACTCAGAATGACCCTCTTGGTCTCAGGAACAGCAGTCGCACCAGCACAGCGCTCTGTGGGGAAGGTTAATGACTCATGCTGAAATCCCACATGTTGCCAGAGTCCTCTGCTTTTGGGGTTTCTCTCAGCTAACCCTGCACAACACTGCATTGGACCAAATAGATAAGACACTGTTTCACTACAGAAGAAAACTATATGTTGTAACTTACCAGCCTAGGTTTACTGGCAATCAACAGCATTTTAGCACCCAAACTTTGTGCAATTCTTGCTTTCTCCAAAAAAGTGCAGTTTCCTCTCATCACTACAACTGCTTTGTCCTTCATTAAGCCAGAAGGAACTTCAGAAGAATTGCAGAGTACTGTAGAAGTCAGGTTTTCCAGAGTCCTGAAAGTCTGCAGAGAGAAGAGGAATGTGATGAAAGTAGGAAATTTGATACTGCAAACTAATCTAGAAGACATTACTATGCTCCCTAATTTGAGGTTTGCCAGAAAGAGGTGTAACAGAAAGGAATCATTAATTCAGGAATATAAAATCAGAGCAGCAGTTTCTGCAGCCTGCAATACTGAGGGACATTTAGAGCAGTGTATAGCTGAAATATCTGACTGTTTCTAAGCAATTTCACAGCAGTTGTTGCTATAATTTAAACATAAGAAACCGGTTATATAGAAAAATCACTGCTTGTAGTTCTGGGGAATCCAGTGTACACACTGTGATATTTCCAAGCTTCACAAACCAAAAGAGCACTGACAGATACAACATAACTAGAGTTCTGAAGTATAATACTTGTTCAAAAACAGTTGGTGAGTCTGATAACATATTACTTATTCCAAAAGAATTAAAGAAAAGACTTCTATCCTTATTTCAAAGTTCAATTCCACATTGACAATTATTTTAAATTATTGTCAGTTTTCTTTAGTTAGTCAAGACATCCCAGCGGCCAAAGTAGCACAGCAAAGATATTTGGGGCTGACAAATGATTTTTACTCTGTTTTACATTGAGTTAACCTGCTAGTGAATGACAGGAGGGAAGGGAGACAAGAGTGCCTTGATCATTTCCAAACACAAAGTATTTCCTGTTTATCAGAAGAGTGCCTAAAGAAAAAAAGATTTGTTTCTGCCTCATACCCCAGTTTGGCTCAAAGACACACACTCCAAAAATATGGCATGATGATACATTCCAGATAACCTCCTATTCCACCACATGTTTTCAAGACAATTAAACAGAAGATCAAACTGATGAATCAATATAACAAATCTGTTTCACAAGCTTACAACATTTTTGTAAACAAATAAACAGAAGTTTTACTCCCAAATCTAAAACTTGGACATACTGATAACACCCGAAGGAAAAAATTAACAGTATCAGTTGAATATATAAACTTATTTAAAACCAGTTCTAAGCACAGAGAGAGTATCACCTTTATAAACTTTAGGAGCTGACTTTTTGAAGTACAGAAATGTTCACTATCGAGGTTTTTTTGTTGTTTTGCGAGGGACGGACAGATGGGATGGGACATGACACCACACAACCCAAAAGGGTAAGTATTCAATGTAGCACCTATTTAACTCAAAATTTTGAAGACCAGTTATAGCTGATCCAAATTCATATTGCATTCTAGTTTTCTTAGGGAGTATGATTATAAGCTACTTACTGCATTGTCCAGACTCTTTGGAAGAGATATCCAATTAGAATTGTAAATTATGCAGTAATCCTTTGTTACTGGAGGCACACCATTTCCGGAAGCATGCAGGATCCCCTCATCTGCAGTTACCTGCAATAAACCAGGGTGTTCTGAATTAAACAAAGTTCAGACTATCAGTATACAGATATTCTTCTAAAAACCTGTTAGGAAGAGAAAGAGCTGTTTGGAGAAAAGAAATGTATTCAGTTAATTATTTTATATATTGATTGATTCCATGAGAAATGGGTAGCTTGAAAGCAGGATGGCAAAACAGTAAAAATCAAGTCACTGTATAAAACTATTTATCCTCATTTCAAATATAATGTATTTGTTACATGTCCAGTTCATGTCACCAAGCAGAATACCATCAAGAAACCCAGGCAAATGATTTCAGATTCTGTCTCCTATACTTTCTAGTAAGTGTAAAATTTTACATAGAAAACAATTAAAACAGTACATGGAAAAGTGGATTAAAGTCTTTCTCTCCTTGCAGACTCTACAATTTTCCCTACTAATAAAGGTATTGTATGACAATTCCTAGAATATTTTTTTATCAATTAACTGTAAACACAAAGAGATCAACTAGTGTACTTTCAGAATAATTAGTTAAGGAAATACTGGTGCCTCTTAAGATTACTCTTGGAATACCTCATGTAATGATTTCTGTTATTTACTAATACATATGAATTTTAAAACTTCTGGTAATTTTAGGGATAGCTACTTCTCCCCAAGCATTAATATACTAATAAAGGTCAGGTATCTAAGTGGATGAATGAACAGACTAAGGATTAGATATAGCTACAGCTGCGAAGTACTGAAAACAAATAAGCGTCCTTTGGATCTCAAAGAAGTGTCACCTTAAGAAAACTGGGAGATGATCTCATTTTGACTGTTTTTCTTGAGAGAAGAACTGACCTCCATATCAGGAAGTATCAACAGATTAAAAAAAAAATCAAATCCTGTTGTAAATTGCAGGTTTGTCTGAAAGAACACTCAGATATTAAGCTAGAAGCAGGCATGGGTAAGGGGGGAAAGCCCAAATATTTGTCAGATGTACAATGCTAATTATCTACAGTGCTATAGAGGCATTTCTCCTCAGGCTAGCCTATCAGTATTCTGCAGCAAGTGAGAACTACAGAGGAAAGAAAAACATGCGACAATATTGTTTCAGAGGTTTATGTCTGCCTGGTTTGAATAGTAAAAAACCTTCTCCACAGGAAACCATTATATTGGCCATAGAACATGAACATCTGCTGGGAGAACTGTGTCAAAGGGGCTGAGCACATTAACTGTTTAACATATAACAGTTCTTCAGCTGTCAGCTAAAATAGGTTGTTCCATGATTTATGATCAGCACAAAAATTATCAAGCTTCCCCCTTAAGTGCACTCACCTAAAAGTATAAGCTAATGGCAAATTAAAAGCAATGAAGACTTCCAACAGGTGCAAGTCCCAGATGTTTGCATCCATTAAAAGCTCTTTCTGCTTCATGAAGTAGAATAATACATGTTTTCTGGGTTCCCAGAAATCAAGCGTTAATGCTACACAAGCGTAAGCCTACCTGGAAGGAGTGATTACTTGCTTATTTGCATGTTTTGTTTGGAAAGCTTCCCTTCTCTGGGGATGAATCAGGAAACACAATTCTTGCTCACGAGGTGGGGGGAAGGAGGACCAGAGCATGACGTTCACGCTCACATATTTATTGCTGAGCTATGACGACAGCATTTAATAGTTAAAAATGAAGAGAAACACTACATGCTACACCTCACTTGGAACATCTCCACTGAAATCCTGCTGCATCCAGCTGAACTTTTATTATTTTCTAATTACTTCAGTATCCTTCTTTCACAACAGGCAAGGGCTACTCGTTTGGGTACGTGGCCTTGCAGTCCAGCTGTGGCACTGAATAGTACAAAACAAATCTTGCTCTCAGCATACGTGAAAAGTAAAAATTTCTTACTGAGCACAATTTCAGTCTTATTACTTAAGTAGAAGACTAAGAGTGTGTCCACAAAACTGCTCCTGAAAAGATTAACCTGCTTGCATAGGCTGACTTGCTCCAGCATAAACATGTTCCCACATGGAGTGGAGGTGTGACAGCTGTCCTTACCTAAAGGGGCATCATCATCTCCTTTCACTGCAGGTTCAGACAATTCCCAATGGCCCCTCACCTTCAAACAAATTTCTTCCTAATTTTGACAGGTGGGTCCATCATATTTCCTTCCTTTACCACCTTTAAACTTTTCTTGTATAATTCCTTATCTTTGATAGAGAAGAAGACATCTCATACTGACTCTTAATCCTTATTTTTCTTTAACACATCCCTGTCACTGCAGGGATATAAGATAGGGTGACTTGAGCTTTGCAGTGCACCAGTAACTCCACTACATAGAATACTGGAAGTTATATGAACCAGTGGACACAGAGACCAAACCAAGCCTATATTCACAATCCACCACAGTTACTGTCTAGATAAGACATACAAGAAACTCAAAGGTACAGAACAGGGAGAAGGTATTTTGTCCATAGCAAGTAACAACATAAACCTCACAGAAACATAAAAAGGTAGGAAAAAAATAGCCATGAACAGAACAAGCATCATTTTGTAGTTCTGCCCCTGTAGTTCTGTAGTGGCCCTGCAACACACACAAACTGCCCCTCCTTCCCTCCCTCTGGGCATTGTGACCCAGGGGAACCGGTGCCCATGCTCAGACTGCAGCAGTGGTCCTTCCCCGAACACCTACTACCTTCCAGAGCGCTAACTCCCCACGCTGTTAGTCTCAGGATACTGTTCTTGAGGCTGAATGACCTGGTCTAATGCTCACCACTGCTACAATTGCATTTGTAGAGCAAAGGAGGAGGCAGGACACGGGGCCTCGAGTCTTAGAGAAGGGCAGGAGAAGCCCCTTCCCTTGTCAGCAGCAGCAAACCATTGGGTTAAGGAGCAAAGCCGCTCTTCAGAAAACCCCAACACAACTAACGACAGCTGTGCGGGACTCACAAACAGCGAGGGAGCACTTCGTACACAGATGCAAGCTACTTCACCCAAAGGCATTCTCAAGGCACTAACAAACTGTGCTGCACACCTACTGTTGAGCATATCCAGTGGTGACTTCCTACACAGGGAAGTACTCTGCATCCTGCCTTACCAAAACAAGGTAAAAATTATGTTAAAAACAAGCTAACAAACAAGCAAACCCCAGCAACAAAACAACTTAGTGGAGCAGCATTTAATAAAGATATGCCCTTCATACTGCTTAAGCAGATTACAAAGGTTTCTGGCTTCCCCATTTCACTACTCCATCAGGCAGAAAGCCATCTACCAGATTTCCATGGCAATATACACCTCTGTGCAGCGAGAAGCTGCAAAAACGTCCCATATAGGAAGCAAAATGGCACTTAAAATGAACAAGCCAAAAGCCAGGACACATACACACACCACGAGCTTCCCCCCTCCCCCAGTATCCCAATTTAAATGCCTCTAGAAACAACACCAGCATTTATCTACACAGGCACCCAGATCTGTCATCCAAACCCACCAACGCGTGACCGGAGCCCGCGCCCGGCCTGTGCTCCCCGGGCACAGGGGAGAGGGCAGGGGCTCGGGGGAGGTGGGGGGGACACCGAGGGGCCTTGCCCAAGGCAGGCCCGGGAGGCCCGAAGCCACCCCGGGACGCACTTCAGAGCCAACGCGCTCCCGAGGCGTTTGGAGGCGGAAGCGCACACCAGCCCAGCCGGAGGAGACGAGGGCTACGCGGGCCCTGCCCGCAGCGGTCAGGGTCCTCCAGGGAACGGTTCCAGGGGGATAAAGCGGATAGAGGAAGCCCCTCAGCCGGCAGAGGAGGGGGAGCGACGGGCGGCCCGGCCGGCCCCGCCGCCACCCGCGGCCCTGCCGCCACCCCGCACAAGCGGCGCGGCGCGGCCCAGGCCGGCCCGGGAGCCGGGCCCCAGCGCCTCCCGCGGCGAGGGCAGCGCAGCCCCTTACCGACGGGAGCAGCAGGCCCCACAGCGCGACCCACAGCAGCCCAGCGGCCCTCATCTTCCTCAGCGGCCGCCGCCACCGGCTCGGGGAAGGGCCTCGGCTGGGCTCGGGCTCCCCACGGCCGCCACGGAGCCTTTCACCGCCGCCGGCTCCCGGAGAGGCGCCACTTCCTCTTCCGTCCGCCGCGGCCGATGGGGGCGGCTGCTCTTGCCGCCGGCGCTGCCGCCGGGACGCCGCGGCCGCCGCTTCGCCTCCGCCGCGGGGACGCCCGGCCCCCGGCCGCAGGGCGGTGCTCCCGGCGGGGCGGCGCCGGGGGGACCAGTGCCCCGTCCCGGCTCCTGCTGCCGGGCCCGGTGTCCCCGGGGCTGCTTCCCGGCGGGGCGGGTGTGAAGGGGTCTATGGCGAGGAGAGCCAGGACGGCCCACGCGTGTTCCTGCTGACAGCCGGGGCCGTCCCTTGCCCTCTCGTGTTTCTTTTTGCCTTGTTCTTCCGCTGTGGCTTTCTGAGTGGTCAACAGTTGTCGGCTTGTCGGGCTTCCCACCTAGCAGCTCCAAGGTGTGCGGGGTTTATGTACTTAATGCTACCTGAAACCCGTCATAGCTATTACAAAGAAAAGGAAACGGTCAGTTTTGCCCCACATCTCCCAAGACAAACGTGAGTATTTCATCTCACTCCATCCTTCTGGATGACCAAGCACACCCACAAAGCCATGGGAGAGGGGTACGGTGAGGACAGCAGTGGCACTTCAGTGAGAGCAACAAGTACAAGAAACAGCAAAACATGACCTATAAGAAAAGGTTGAGGGAATTTGCATTGTTTGCACTAAAAAAAAAAAAAAAAAGAGCATTTCAGAGATGTCTTCCAGGCTTTGAAAGCATTAAAAGCGCTCTGATGCACCAGATGTAAGGGCCAGCAATGATTTGCAGGAAGGAGACTGAAACAGCTCTGTGATTTACCAGCTAAGGAAGTTGTGCAACATCTTTCACACTGGTTATGTAGTCCATCAGATTCCGTCTTATACGAGCACATATGGAAGATCTGTCTGACCTAAGCACTTAGCTATGATGAGTGCTCTAAAGATAACGGAAGGCTGAGACATATGTGAAGTTGTTAAGGGGGATTCATACTGGGATGTGGAATGTCTAATCACGAATTACTGTCCTTGGGAGTAAAGCACATCCTGGAGAAATACATAACCTAATTAAGATGTTTTTGGACAATCTGAAACTGCTAGCAGAAGTGTGCTAGCTAACTATCCTCATTATAATACTAAAATACTATACGCAAACTATCCTCATTATAATACTAAAAATCACACTCCTTGAGCTGGAGACCCCGGCCCAAGCAGAGACCCCTCACCTTTGACCATGCACAGAATATTAAAGTAGTACTGTAGCTTTAAGATTGCAACAAGAAAATATAGACCAATAGAAAACTGCTTTGTGTAATTACTTATGCATATGTATAACTAGACTCTATAAATATTGTACCTGCATGAACGAGTGCTGTGCTAGCTTTGTGGAATTACCACCTAGCACCTGGTTTTGCACAAAAACAGAAATAAATTGATATCTCGGCTCTGTCTGCATATTGGGTGTCGCACACCGGGTAACAAACTGCATTTGTGAGACAACAGTTATGTTGTCCCCTCCTCCCCCTTCCCGAAGGGTCGGGGCCTGCCTCTGGGCCAGCGTGCACAGGGAAGTGCGCAGCGAAGATAAGAAAGATTACTGGAGAAAGGAGGGGATGTGGCCATGAGTGCAATGGCAGAGGCGTGGGGGAAAAGGGAGGCAAGAGGGGGAGAGGTGAGCTGCAGTCCAGCATGAGTAAATCAACACCTTAAGTGGGTAACCCACTTGCTTGAGTTGCTCACAAACTAAGTGGTTATTAGTTATTGCTGTTGAGGAAGGAGGTTACTGCATGAGTGGTTTTCCCTCTGTGTGAATTTAAGGACAAAGCCATGTAAAACATCTATAGGGAACATTTCCCACTGCATTATGGCAAATTTTCAGTAAGCTGTTCTGTTGCTATAAAAAATCTGAACAACATTTACCTACCTGTAAATAAGTAGTGTTTTATCAATACAGATATTTCGATGATAACAGGCGAGCTTTTTTTCCCCCAGTGACAATCTGCAACTCATCTTTCTATCAACAACAGAACAGACTTACGCATCTTGTAGATTTGCTAGGCTGCAAAAGTGTGTCTAACAAGTTAATGTGCTTAAACAGTGACAGATAACAGCACATCATGACACAGCTAATAATTCATATTCCATGCAGAATTGGTATTTAAAAAAAGCCAGCTAGTGCATTGTCCATCTGTGTGTTTCTATTTTGGTGCTGTTGTCAGAGTAACCATGACACTTTATGCCAACTACTCTCTCTTCTTCTGAATCGAACAAGATCTGGAGGACAGATTAATACAGATTACTTCAATAAATCTATCAATTCTGTGATCTGTAAAGAGCTGAGGGTATGTACATGACAGCATATTTCAGGCGTGGAAGAAGAGTTTAATTTGAATTGCAAGTGCGTAGCCGCTCACAGGATCAGATTCCACCACGTGTCCTGCCCTACCAAATACTAATCTCTCTCCTTGCGTTCCCCAGGAAAGCACAGCAGCTTTTATTCTGTCGGCAGCTGAAAAATATGGGCTGCGGAGAAATACTAGGAGTACAATTTCCTTTTACTTAAAGTGTATGTGTGGTTTGATCTCCCCTGCCTTGACGCATGTTTAAAGATACTGTGTAAACATCTCTTACATTAAACGCATTCCCTGCAGTCCAGTGGGACTGTGCAGGTTAGAAATACCTGCACTGAAGAGCCCTAATGTTAGCTCAGGACATGGGCAGCTCACATTCAGGACATCAATAAAAACTTCTTAAGTAATCTTTACTGGCAACTTAAGCAGTCCCTAATTTTTACCATTAGCTTTAATGTGTAACCAAAACTAAAACCAGATGATCTAGTCTCAAATTTCAGCACTATGAGAAAAACTAGATTTTATTAATATATGTTATTTTCAATCCCAGGCGGAAGAAAACTAGGTTATAAAGACATCCAGGCAGAAGAAAACTAGGTTATAAAGACATTCAGAGCCTGAAGAATGACTTCAAAGCCTAAAAGATTCTTTTTTTTTTTTTTTCCAGTTTTAAACCTGCAATTCTTTGTTTGGAATGAACAACACAGCTTCTACTCATAATCAGTGTACTGAAAATACTGAAAATCCACACCAAGAATTGCATCCTTTCTATACCACCATAATTATTTCCATCAGAAAAAAGAAAAGAAACAACACTCAGAACAATCCCTTTCCCAACCAAAACATCAACATGAAATAAACTCTAACTCAGCTCAGGCATTCCTAAAGCATTTCAAAGAGTTAAGGAACAGAGATGTTTAATGTAGGCTTTGAGCACGTAGTTAGAAAGTGGAAACTGAAGCTAAATAACCATTAGCACAGAAAAGAGACTGCTTGAATAATACTATACATATATTGAAATCCTTTTCAAAGGGATAATGAAATTATCCGTTCCTTCCTCCTGCTTGTTTTCCACCACATACGCACATTTCTAAACACAAATGATTTGACTCACAAGGAAAGACATCCAAAACGTCTTCCATTCCAAGGCCGTTCTCCTGACTCTCCCATTGCATTAAGTGCTACTTTATGTTTTGTTCATATTTATCAGCCTCTTGGCTTTTGAGTAAACTTATTCCAACCAATCTGCCTTTTTCTGTTCCTTTCCCTATATCTCCTTACCCAATTAAATTTGCTCTTCCATTAGCTTAACTTTGAATTACTATCTAATTCTGTTAATTTTGCATAAAATACCATAAACAGAAAATAGTTGCCTTGTTAGGTAGGCAGATTTGGAAGGGTGGCTATCAGCATTAGGTACTTAAGAGAAAACATGACATAATTTTTAAAGGACTGAGATTGTAGAAGAGACTAGACTGCTCACTAAACAGTTATGCCATACAAAAATCATTCAAGAGGGGATTTTGGGTTCATTAATCAATACACAAACTTCAAAGGGATGAAGGAATTTTTAATATGTTGTATTAATTTCTACAAACTAAGAGAGAACACTGACTCAAATACCAAATGTAAATATATTTCTAAGAAATTTAGTGGGCAGTAGAGTAACAGGGCAGAATAAAGCAGGTGACAAGCAAAGGGAAGGGGCTTAACCAAAGAAAATTTTACTCCGTCCTATAAACTGTCTCTTTCAGTGCTTCATATTTTCATGGCTTTTTGGCTGGAGCCTGGAACAAGACAGCAAGATAACACTGTGAAACCTCTTGATTAAAGTCACATGGGGAACATTGTTATGGAAACCTGCCATCTCCGAGAGACATACACACATGGCAAAGATGAGGACATGTGCAACAGCCTGATGGAACCTCTATCTCCCAGCAGGAAAATGATCCAAAACATAGAAAGACTGGTATTTAAGATTTATTTATTAATACAAACACATGTTTAGCAACTTTTCCCCATGTACTAACAGCCTTACCTGAACACCAGTAAATATCAATATATGCAAGCAAGAGATACCCTCGTTCACTGGATATTATGCAGTAGAGAGAACAGCCAATTCAAATGCATTTTCAAAGGTGATGTTTAAAGTAGTTGAAAGAAACTAGTGAAAGCCTTCCTCATATATGCCATTATGCAGCAAGGTCACATTAGCATGCATTAATGAAGGACTGTAAACCTTACTTTTGAATTATATTTTCAAGCTTGTATCACACCCGCAAAGGTATTGAGTCAGGTTTTAGTATTTCCTGGTGCTAGAGACTGCAAGGGTAAACACGGGTAACTGCATTTAAAGGCATATTACTTTCACCATTAATATCCAGCTTCAGCACATGTTGAGACTGGACTTTCAAGCTTACATATATTAGATCAATTTTTTTTTAAATAGATTTCTGTCTGGAATAAGTGCCATTGTTGTGCCTGATCTACGAATCCTTAATTTTGGACAGCTCACTGTGAAGAGATTAATTACTGGTTATCAGTGTAGTCTTCATTCACCTTTAGACTTAGCTCAGGTAAGTTATGTAAAATGTACATATATTAAGCCCCAACAAGATCAGATGCATGTAAATACACTATTATATATATAAAAAAAATCCTGTAACCAAACACTTTTTCTAGCTCTTTGATGAAGAATCTGAAATTAGTTAGTCAACCACTTGTAGAGGCCAATGTCAGCTTTAAAAGCACACCAAATTCTCTCTCAGTAGTTTAAACGTAGATTTTAAGTCCATTTTTTTAACTTCTAGTAAGCCAGAGCAATCATACTAATTTCAGTTTAAAAGAATGGATTATTTCTTTCCACGTTACTTATTTAAGATGAAGGTCTATATATATACATATATATTAAAACATATATATTAAAACAGTAAAAGACATAATTCAACTTCTTTTTTGCCCCTGATTTAGGGTGGGTCCTTAGTAATAATAACCTTGATTTTATTCAGTTTGGATTTATATGCAAATATCAGAAGAAACTTAAAATTTGTTATAAAGAGAATATTCTTCCCATTTACATTGTTTTAATAACAAAAAAAATAGTTAAACAGGTTCACTGAGTAAAGTAGTTTCAACACAGCTTTGCGGCCTTGATTTCATGAGTAATTTACTGTAGAGGTCTCAACAGACACCTCAAAGTTGTTCTTGTCCCTCTGTTACTACTCTCTTCTAAATGGGATTAAAACTAGGTTAAGAGAACTTCCTCCCATTTGAACCACGTTTTTGCATAACATTTTAGGATTTTGGTCATGCTAATGGGATGCACAGAAACAGGATGTATGGAACAAATGACAACCACAAGGTGTTCAGTAGCCATACTGCAACGCTTGATAAGCCAGTCAGGGCTGGGTTTAGGTGATGCAGAGTCCAAAGCATACCATGCCATGGGTGCCCTTGCACCCCCTACTACTGTCCCTGAAAGGGCACAGTTGTTTATTATAACATGAGTTTGCTCATCTCTAAGTTCCCAGGTGAAGATAGCAGTCCTACTTCAGTATCAAGCACCTCAAGTTGGGAGCTTTTGTGGCACAAGGACACATACTAATAACGTCCCTGCCTACTCCAGGTGCTTTCACTATTTTCTTTCATGTTTCCTTTCTCTACATAGCATCGGGGAAAAAAGGTCTTAATGGAAATCTGGTGTAGCTGTGGTGACCTCCTGGCATCTCAGCCTGCAGAGTCCAGGAGGACATCACTCAAACCTCCTCAGGCACAAGGAATTCTTCATGACCTTTCAGTTCCACCTGTCCATACTCTCCCAACACCTGGAAGCTGAATATCAGGTGGATCTAGTTCATTTCCCTGAAGTTTTGGCAGCATGGTGGACTGAAGGCAAACACCCTTTTACTACTGCTATTTTGTATTAAGTTTTCTTTGTTCTGTGTACCATGGAGGTAGCATTGGATGCAGCAGGCCTCAGCATTTAGAACATCTGCAACCTCACATTCATTATGGAAAAAAAAAAAAAAGAAAAAAAGAAAAAAAAAGGCACCATCTCGTCTTCCAAACATGTATGTGCCATCAGTCTGCAACTGCTGAAACCAAAGCTAGCTTTCCGGGTGGCTCCTTACTTTCTGAAAACAGCTTTGTAAGCCACTGCAGGAAGAGGATACTACCATCCATTAAAGTTACATTGGCAATCTGCATCTCAAAGTCCCAGCTTAGTCATGCATTTAAGTGCCTGATTTCCTCCATATACCAATTATGCACACATTACGAGTATTTTCCAATTGATATCGACAAAGCTGTCCTGTGCACTGCAGATAACAAACGTTAACGTGCACATGTTCTGCTCCCTGCTTGTTCCTCATAAACATATACCACATTGCCTCCCCATGGCTTCTAAACCTGCCTCACTTATATATCTCATTTTTCTGTAGTTCCCAATCAACCTTTTAGCGTCTCTGACCACCTTCCCTGGAGTATGAAGAATTAAGCAATAACAAGACTTTATGCTTTCACGTAGCAAAGTACAAAACTGGCTCAGAGCGGCACATGGTGATAAATTTTAAGTAATCCACAACTTAAGGCTCTATTGAGGAAACAACTGTCCAACAGGCCAGTTCCTAGAGGGGACCTATTCTGTCCAGGACTAAGAAACCTTTTACCTACACACTGTAACCACGTGAATATCAACAGGAAAACCACCGATGTAAGTAACCTGGGCCTTGTGTGCTAGACAAGTTACCGTGTATGAAGAAAGGGCAGTTTGTCTGCAGAAGCCCAAGCACCAACCACTTAGAGCATCTCCTTAGGCACACAGGGACTTCAGCTGTAGAGGTAAGCATCTAAAATTTTGAATTTCAAGCATTAACTGCTACTTTGGGTCTAAACTCTGTTGATCCAGCCCCTGTATTAAGACAGAAAGGTACATAGTAAGAATGGTACTACAATTGCAAGGAGTTAAAAATGCAAGTCCCCACTTTTTAAAAATAAATAAATAAGAAAGATTTATTCCAAGCAGCCTTGGTTTTAGAAACACATTCTATTTATGGCTAGTCTATTTTCTGCCCTGAAGCCAATCTGCAATCTAATGAACCAGATTTTTTTTTATTTTGGGACTCCACACCTTTGACATTAACCCTTAGTGTGTGATTCACCCGTCTTACAGATTTTAGAATTGAAAGTCTATCTTCAGGAGCCATAAACTAGAAGCATAACCCAGTAAACCAGACTACTGCAAGTACTCTGTTTAACCAGTCCCATTGAAGAGTTTGTTTTCCTGAGAAAAGAACATACAAATGCTAGGAAGGAAGATCTAGCTTCTACCTCCTATTCCTAGACTGCCTAACTTTATCTGAATGATTTCATAGTACAGTACTTTAAACAACTGCCTGAGATTCTTGACTAACCAAGTCTGCAGAACCACAAAGTATCTGGAAGCCTTACAGGAACCCACTCACCAGAGGAGATCTTTTTGACACCACTGTAATACAGCACTATTTTCTTCCTGTAGTTCATCTCGTCTGTCTCCACAGTGATTATGAAAGGCAGACAAGATCATTCTTATCTTCAACTGTTGGGTTTTTATGGCGATGTCACAGTGCTGATAGCAAAGTAAATCCAAACACAACCAAGAGCAGCCATGTGATCATCTTTCACTGACAGATTTGATTTTTTTGTGTGTGTGCTAACTGTATTTGGTAATATATAATGAATTTCATAAACATATCTCCATGGAATTTAGCATTGTCAAATTGTGCTTATTCTTGCTGGCACAGTAAGATTAAGGGTATTTATTAATCTCTCAAACATTTTTTGTCTATACAGAGTGGAAGCTACAGAAGCACCTGATAGTCCAATATGGCAAGACCATACAAAGGAATAGCACTACGTGCCTGGGCTGCAAGTTATCATATTACAGGCTAACTTGGAACATAACATGACACCACATACTTGTTATAAAGCTGCTCTACAGGAGATAAAAAGACATATTAGGCTGTGAAAAAGCCAAATACCTTTTCTGTGTACTGACTGCAGGTTTATGCAGCATGCAGCATTATGGGATAGTCAGGAAAGCCTAGCAGGGACATCAAGGGATAAGACAGACGGTATTTAAAATAACAGTTAGTCTCCCCACAACTTTTTTTTTTTTTTTAAAGGAAGCATGCTACTCTGCCAGACTACATATAAAAGACTTGATCCTGTTCCCCTTGCAAGTTATTTTACTTCCAACTACAAAAAGAAACCATAAAATGCCATGAAGTCAGAGCAGTAATGTTTCATTGCCACATTGTGTTGATACAAGGTCTTCACAGCCTATGATGTTGATTAAAAAGTTTGATCCTTTGGTCTTACTTACTGTATTTTATTCCAGTCAAGCTCAAAAGGCATCAAAAAAAGCCCCCTGCAATGGAGTAATAGCTTGCATAGAGCAGACAGAAAAGACTTGATGTAAAATTGTGCTCTCTAGTGGAGAAATTTGATTTTGTGCAATAGGAGTTCAAGCCATGCTGATCCATCCACTTGACCAACAGGTTTTCAGTGTAGAGAAAATATGAAGATTTTCCACAATATGAAAAGAGTGCAAGTGCCTAGTTCAACAGGTTTATTATAACCAAGATAGATTTATACTGAGTTACATGCCAGATTACAGCTAGATAAGGTTTCTAAATATACAACAGAAAAATACCTAAGTCCTAAGACATGCTTTTATGTTTGTTTAGATTTTAAAAGTAATGGCACCTTTAATGCAATAGCAAAACATTTCCTTTTAATGACGTGACACTTTAATATGGTCCTATATAATACTATACAGTCTGATGAAAATAGGTTAGTTTTACACCACATAGTGCTACTTGGTTTACATAATGAAAACTAGGATTTTTCTATAAATAAGCGTTTAATAACAAAATTATCTGTTGATTTATTTTTAGAGAGAAGAACTGACATGATCAACTCCTTTATTTCTAGTTATGCATACATTACTATCTTAAACATACTGAATGGATCTTCAGGAAATACAAACTCCTGTTCAATTTGTTTTCTTACAGTGTGAACAAAATACAACCCATTTTCTTCACGATAGCTGCCCTACCACTATTTTTTCTGGGCAGGTATGGACCAATGAATGCATGAACTCAATTTAATAGCAGATGGATTAGAATCTATTCTTTAAAACACCTTGGTCACTTCATGGTTCCTCAACAGTATACAGGATTTAGCTTCTTTGAACTTTGTATCTTAACTAGGCTGTTGGAATAAATCTGAAGTTAGAAGACAGATAATATGAAAGACTTTAAAAAGCTAGATGTACAGCTAACTCATGCTAATTTTAAAATGTATTAAAATTTGGCATGTATTCTAATTCAAGAGTAAGGATCTAGCAAGACATGGATATTAGATTTCTCCTATGTGGTTGCAGAATGTTATGATCAGCTGTTGACTGTTACAGAAAGTAACATTCTCTCTTCCTCTTTGGCCCTTAAAGACAAAATATGGGAGGGGGGGAGGTTTTTTTTGAATGCAAACAGAAACTCAGAGCTACCTTTAATGTTTTAAGTTCCCTAGTATACTCAGAAAAGGCAGTCTAACAATTCAGCAAAGCCAGCAGTCTAGATTTAAGAAGAATCACAAGCCATAAACAGGATCATACAAGTTAAAAGATTTGCTAGCTAGATGGGGTTTTTTTAAATGGAAAATAGTTCATAACTGATCTTATGCCTAGAGCAAGAAGGAGGGAGTTCTACTGACTTCCAGCATAACTGGTGCTGATACAGCAGCAATTTTAAGACTTGTATTTAGTTAATCCATGACAGCAAGCAGATTTCCTAAGTTTCTCTGGTGGTCATTCAGAATTTTGAGCTGGGGAACAGTTGTCAGTCATTGGGTAAAAGAAAAACCTAGCTCTACTTCAGCAGTTTCACCATATCACTTAATAGAAAGATGAATAAGAACTAAGTGATAAACTGTGGTTTGGGTATGGCTAAATATCCATATTTATAAAGTGCTGGAACTCTGCAAGACACTGCTTCAATTTAATATTCTCCTGCAAGTTTTCACAATATTCTTTAAATTTCTGTCCTTCACATGGCTGTATCACGTAAACCACATGCAAGAAAAAATTCAGTTCATTAAAAAAAAAAAAAAGGCCCAAAATTAAGGAGCCAGAAAGACAAGTGAGAGAACCCTTGAAGTCCTGGGTAGTTACTGTTACAGATAGGTAACAGAGAGAGTGATCTTAAATATGTTTAGTTTAAAATTCAGCAGTAGTCATGCAAAATTAACACACAGTTGCGAGCATACTGTAGCACCACTTGAAGTTAACTGGTATGTATTATTAGCTCTGTTGTAGTAATATCTGTCAGTCACACTATTGCATGTATGGAAGGGAGGCAGCCCAGTAATTGAGAGAAATGTCTGTTTTTCTAAGCCTCATGTGAGAGTGGGTATGTTTAGTTACAAAAAATTTTTAGTTACAAAAGCATTATCACAGCAAGGCAGAAGTTTCACTGGGTTTTGCAGACTCAGCTAACTATATTATGGTAGAGTTCATTCACCATCAAAAGACGTTAAAAGAATACCAAAGTACAGCTCAGTAGATTTATGCATTAGGTTGTAAGCCATCTAAAAAACAGGTCCAAAGTTATACTACAGGCTAGAAGATCCTACTTAGCAATTCTGTTTAGCCCATGGAAGAAGTGCAAACATGTGATATCTTCCAATTAAATCAACCTCTGCATTTCTTGATGGGAGAAAAAGACAGAGACCAAAACCCCAGACAATTCATACTGACTTCCAATCCCATCCTACAAGACAACTTTGTGAGGTTTTTGGGACACAGCTAGGAAGTCATCCACAGTGACAAATTACAGTTGCCACTACAACACTACCATGACAGACTGTTTTAAGGATAATTTACAATAACTGCTTCAGAAGCTATTGTGCAAAGAACACCAAAGCTTGCACTGACCTATTCATAATTCAAGTACTCTCCTACTCCATGATAAAGAGGTTTTTAAGAATATGAAAGCACAGTCCAGGGGGTCCTCATAAGACAGAGCAGATTTCAGCCTTCTGTCCGTTTCCTATATCTCAACAGTTGCAGAAGTGCCATTTGTGTAGCCACCTTTAGACTTCATGTGGTCCTGAATTGATACAGCCTAGAAAAAAAGTTTATTAGAACATGCATCTTATAAAGTCTGGTTGCCAGAACAAATATTAAAAGCACCTATTTGAAGAGGCAGGTGAGCCATATGTTTACAGTCCTGGGTCCCAATGGTAGTAGGGAGAAGCAACAACTAAACCCAGGATTATTAAATGCTATTTTAAGTCAGTGCATGAGATGGGTCTTGCTATCCAAAATCCACTTATTCTTATATCCCTCATGCTGGCACAGCTTTGACTTCAGGGTGATGTGTTATCTGGACCTAGTATCAAGTGCATCCACGGAATCCCTATCCAAAAGGTTCTCGTCATATGGAATGATACTGGGGAAATGAGCACTTCTTGCTGAATAAATCTTCCACAGTATCTTATGTTTACAAACCAAAGGACAGTTCTATTCTGATGCTATTCTATTGATGGAAAAAAAAAAAAAGTAAAGTTTTTCTCTCTCTTACAATTATCTAGTATTTTATTAGCTACCTGCTCTACAGGTTACCGAGTAGAGATTTCTGCTTATCCAAGAGGTGCACACTTACTGATGAATAGTCACTACTCATCTCTCTTGCCCCAACATGCACAGTGTGTACAAAGTTCATTGGTTCTCCTATCATATTCCGGTCCAGTCTCCGACGCCTCTTCTGTAAGAAAAAAGATATCTTAGGTCTCTATTCAGAAAACATGAGCAGTTTTCAGACAGAAACAAGAAGCCAACTTAAAAAAAAAAAAGACAGTCAGTACTGACCCCTAATGACTCCTCACGGTAACCAGGCTGAAGTTTCAGACTGTTTGCAGTAAGAGAGGGTCGAAGTCACTTTTATTACTGTATTACTGCTAATTGAATTTTAGCAAAAACTTTCTTTAGTGTCGGGAAGTCAAGACCTGAGAACTGCAAACAGTCATATGGCCAAAGTTTCTGGCAAAACACACATAGTTTAAACATAGTTTAACAGGTCTATTTTTAGCTTTTGCATTACTTAGCCCAAACTAATCAAAACAACATGACAATGAAAGTGTTATGAACATAACTGAAAGACAAAATTTCAAATCTGATAAAGGATGGCAACTGTGCCTCTACCTACCGGCTGGGGCTGTTCACCATTGCACCAATTAAAACAAACCAGGAATTCAGTCATTATATTTTTCAGTAGGTAATAAGGTCTTGTTAAGTGTAATTATTTCTCTGGGAGTTAAAGCAGTTCGAGGACCAAGATGCAGTTCCTAAAGTGCGTTTAGGAAGGAATTGCTTGTGCAGCTTCACAGGTAAAGATCAGAGAAAGCATCTGATGACTACACCTGCAAAGAGATTATTATTTACATTTATACTAAAATATATCGACGTCTTGTAACAGTTACTGAGTGACAGACATTTCAGAAGACTAAAACAAGACTGTAAAATTCTTAAACATACCTGGACAGAAGAGTGGCATCAACTTAAAATCAGTATGTTCATGTCAGAAATCAGGGTTAAGAACTCTGCACATTTAGTCCCAGACAGACAGTAGTGTAAGTTCTGGCTTCTTTACAGACGCGTAATAAAAGCAATGCTAGAATTAAGTCAGGTCTTGTTTAACAGTCCGTGATCTGATTGTAAGCAGAGCTAGCCAATGCTTATGAACTATTTAGTATTTCGAAAGAAAATAGCTTTGAAGCACAACAGATTGAATGCTTAACATTTACAAACAGGTGCAAAAGAAAGTTTCCTTCTTACATCTGATATAGTTACTCTTCTTAGACATAGAAAAGCTCAAAGTAGAGTATTCTACAACTCCAAAAAGCTCTTAAAAGAGAAAAAAAGAGCTCTGTATATCAGCAACAGAAACCATTCATCAGACAGAGCCTAGAGCTTCCCAGAATATATAAAACTATTAACACAGCACTCCTGAACTGGAGACACAACCAGGAAACTCAGTGACTTTAACTGCCCCGAAGCTACGATAAAATCCAACTTTTTAGTGGTTACTGACTTTTTTTTTTTTAAATATCTTCCTTCAAATAAAACCCAAGGCTATAGAGTAGCCTTTCATATCAACTTTTTCATACCCCAGACCATTAAAACAATATTATAACATGTTAATTTATAAAGAAGGGGGTTTTTTTAAAGCTTACAGCTTAACAAAAGTTACAGCTTCATCAATTCAGCCTTTCTGAACCCCCACTGAAGTCTTCACAACCAAACAGCGTAAGCTTCCCCATTCACAGGCATTTCTTATGTAGTCCCACAATTATGTAATTAGCACATCTATTTCTTTCACCTTTGTGGTTTTCTTACACCTCATCACTTCTCACACTTCAAGCAAATCTTTTAAATTTCTGCCATCTATCTTTCAAAGCTTTCGTTATGTTTGCGTCAGCTTTAGGTGGCCTATATGATACATTATTGCAGAATGTGTCATATATTATTCCATTTTATCCTGGATGGTTTTAATACAACTCATTATCTGACTCAATTATCATTTTTCACCTCACTTCATCCTCTCACAACAGTCTTTATCACCGCTGATGCCTTGTTTGAGGCATCAGTGGTGATAAAGCAAAGAAGGGACGTCGGTCCCTTCTTTGAGCATATTGCTCAAACACTTTGAGCAGTGTTTGAGCAAAGAAGGGACAGTGGCCCACACAACCATAAGAACATGCAGAAGCCGAAGCTTTTGCCTACATTTCACGAGTTGCAGATTTTTTGGGTTTATTTCATGGTAAGGAGACTGTATCAAAGCTAAGATTTTCTTAAAAATGATAAAGCGTGTCACTGTACAGTAACAACCTGTTTTGAAAGCAGGCTGAGACGAGCATCAAATTAGATAGAGAAACATCCTCAGCCCAAAATAACATTTGAACGCCCGCTCTCCTCCCACCGTACCCCCCAGCATTTGGCCATCTACCTCCGTGGGGCTCTGTGCGTGCCTGGGTGTTACCTGCTGCTCCCAGGGAGTCCTGACGGGATGGTATGTCCTCAATCAAGCGCTGGCACGGAGCCAGCTCCTGTCTTGGAAACTCCAGCGCGTTTACAGTTCATATTCCTGGGTTATAATTAAACCCAATTGCTAAGCAAGAACGTTTCACTGTGGTCCCATACCCTGCGACGGTTCCTTCGCTCTGTAAGGTGCTGCAGAAGTCTGTTGCGCACTTCACGCTTACCTACAGGTGTCAGAAAAGCAGAATGGAAACCAAAAATAGTGCCCTAGTTTGGTGTCAGATTTGTGCAGCCATGCAGTTTTCTCAGCACTATCCATACAGCCTGTGGCTCACTTCCACCCCTGCGGCAGCTCTGCAGGTGTCCTCCTGGCACACAGCAGCGCTGGATGCCTTCCTGTTTTGCTTTACAACAGAACTCTTCCTTTCCTCTGCATGAGTCAGAGTATCATCCTCCAGGACAGGAATGTCTGCACCGGGGCACGGGACACCACCTTCTTCCCAGAGACTCAAGGTTTCCACACTAACTGGATGAATTTTAAAAACTTCTTAATGTGTTCAGGCTTACCCAGGACTAATAAAAGCCAACAAGAATCCCCAAACTGAGGAGAAAACAACATTTTGTCACTGTTGGCACACAGACCAGAACTGGACAATATCCTGTTGTTCTTTCTCTCTATTTTTCACCATAGCAGCAGTATCATCGAGGGGAGAGAGACAAAGGGCCAGGGAAATGGCTAGCACACACAGACACAGATGTTGAATGGAATGGGCAGGATGCGCACCCATTCTGGAGTCCGTAGCCTTAAAGTGCCTGAGAGCTTTATGAATGTTTAGATATACTTTACTGAGCATAACATGCAATTTGTTCTGCCATTGCTGTGTATTAAAAAGTATTAAAAATATTCTTGTATTTTACTTACAAAGTATCAATTCTATGTGAAGTGGAAAATGTTTGCCTGAATCCAAACAAAAGAATTCTCCCTTTCCATAGACATGAGAGATGCACGGTAATCTTGATAAATAACATATACCAAACATATCTGTTCTTCACAATTGGCCTTTAGACTCAAGGTCTTGTTGTGGTTTAGCCCCAGTCGGCAATTAAGTACCACACAGCCGCTTGCTCACCCTCCCCCTCAGTGGGATGGGGGAGAGAATCGGAAGAGTAAAAGTAAAAAAAACTTGTGGGTTCAGATAAGAACAGTTTAATAATTGGAACAACAACAACAAAATAATAATAATAAATTGTAATAAGAAGGAAAACAAGAGAGCGAGAGAGGAACAAAACCCAGGGGAAAAAACCCAAGTGATACAACTGCTCACCACCCGCTGACCGATGCCCAGCCAGTCCCTGAGCAGCGGTTGCTGTCCCCCGGCCAGCTCCCCCCAGTTTATATACTGAGCATGGCATCATATGGTATGGAATAGCCCTTTGGCCAGTTTGGCTGAGCCCCCTCCCAGCTTCTTGTGCACCTGGCAGAGCATGGGAAGCTGAAAAGTCCTTGCCTAGTGTAAGCACTACTTAGCAACAACTAAAACATCAGCGTGTTATCAACATTATTCTCCTACTAAATCAAAAACACAGCACTATACCAGCTACTAGGAAGAAAAAAATTAACTCTATCCCAGCCAAAACCAGGACAGTCTGATCATTGCAAATCCTTGACTCTGAGCTATTAGTGAAAGACGACGAGTGTAAAGTTAGCGTATATTATCACACATCAGACGCAGGCTACCATCACCCTGCCCCAACCGAGCTGTTAAACTGTGGTAACTTCCAAGCCCAGTTGTCAATTTCATTCCAGCTCTCTCAGTACTGAACTGATGCGAGAAGCATATTTCAGCCTAATTGCCTTTCTAAAAACCACTGTGCATCTAATTTGTTCATTATCCTTACTTTGCTCATTTGATTACATCATGCTAAAATACTGAAACAGTTGTACGTTTACATATTGGAACTGCCAAGATATGGTAAAAAACAGTGGAAATTGTATTTCCAGATCAAAACCTAGTTTTGAACACAAAACTTGAAGAGTGCATCTTGCTTGGTGAAAGGTGATGAGTAAAAAACAATAAATTACCAAGACTTTGGAAGAAGATTGGAGCCAAACAGCCGAAATCCTGCTGTAGAGTGAGCTTAACTGCTTGGAAATAGCATCCTGATTTTACTGGTATATGTATAGATTACAAATTTAGTTTGAGATGTAGTCCTCAAACTACATAATAACACTATTATGTAGTATTATTACATATTGGCCTTCTGCTGTCCTGAAGCTTCATAGAAAGCTGAGAATAGGGTTTTACCCAAGAACTCCATCGATCTAGGTGTGTTGGTATTGTTAATCTAAGGAATTTGGGTGTAGTCTCTGAGGAGATTTGAAGCTTCCCCTTTTAAAAGCTAAGTATACATACATATTAGAAAAAAAAAAAAACAAACGAACAAAAAAACCACCAAGGCAGCTCCTCTATTTCAAAGTGGAAATAAGCTTAGTCACAAAATGAAAAAAATGCATTTTTAACTAGCTGTCC
Organism: Mycteria americana; assembly: GCF_035582795.1. Taxonomy (NCBI): domain Eukaryota; kingdom Metazoa; phylum Chordata; class Aves; order Ciconiiformes; family Ciconiidae; genus Mycteria; species Mycteria americana. The sequence goes on along the minus strand of NC_134370.1, from coordinate 59,283,622 downwards.
ATTCCCCCTCAAAAAAGAAGAAAAGCCAGGAGACCAAATTATGTGTTCTGTTTGGAAGTTAAAAATAACTGCCAGAGAAACCAACTGAGATTTGCCTGGAGTCTGACCAGAAGAAAATTAGTAAAAATCACAAAAAGACGAGAAGCAAGCCGAATGGTTGGCAACACACCAAACACTAGTATGGTAACCATCTTGAACCAAGTTACTAGCTTGTAAATTATGGAATTTAATGTTACCAAGAATAAACTCAGATTAGATTAAAGAAAAAAAAAAAAAGGCCACGACCATAAGTTTTATTTCTTCATAGAAGGGAAAAAGCCTGAACAAGAAGAGGTAAAGTCCCTCAGGCGCAGCAGTGTTTCCAGTCCCGTGGTTTTCTGCAGTTTGCAGGATGCTGGCAGTCTGCAGCCGAGCGACAAACACAACTGTCAGGGAGACGTGCTCCTCCAGTTACAGGAGTAGGGAACTGCTCTTCTGTCGAGACGCGGGAATCACAGGAGGCAAACCCACCATACCAAGTTTCCCAGTCAAATTTCTATATGCCCATTAAAACTCCCTGATTTCATGGCCTAAGGACGGGTTTTGACCTTGAACGCACAAGATGCTTACACAACTGCTGCCGCATTTTACTCTGGAAAACTGCAGGGGTCACCCTGCCGCAGAGCAAACCACATCGCCCGCGGCATTCCCTCCCACCTTTTCCCACTCTGAGCAGCCCTGCCTTACTGAGTCACGCCACAGGGATGGCGATGCCCGGATGGCCCGTCCCGGTGCCTTTCCCCGCTCTGCCGCGGCCCCTCGGGCAGCCGCAGGCCGCCGCACGACGGCGGCGTTTGGCGGGCTGCCCCCCGCCAGCGGGGCGAGGCGCTGAGGGCGAACGCAGCTCCTCGCTACTGAAAACCGGGCCGGTATCTGGAGCGGGTCGCAAAGAGCCCCCTGAGGCCTTCCGGATGGGGGTATCAACGGCTCCGTAAGGTGAACGACCGCCTCAGCGCAACAAGGCCAAGAGCACAGCCCGGCGCGGGCCTCCGCTGCACCGCGCCCCGGGCGCTTACTGCCGCCGCAGCCGCTGTAACGCCGCCTGGGCGGGGGCGCGGAGGGCAGCGCAGCCTGAGGAGGAGGCGGCAGCGCCGGCACCTGCTCCGCCCTCCTCAGGGCGCGGAGCTCGGCCGCGCCCTCCTCAGGGCGCGCCCCCTCGCTACCACCGCGAAGGAGCCTAGCGGCACCGAGCCGCCCGCCGAGCCGCCCGCCGGCGCTGTCACTGGTGGCGGGGCCAAGCGCCCGGAGGCTCCCGCGGCGCCCGGTCTGGCAGAGCCTGAGGGGAGCGCCCGGGCCGCACGCCGCGCCGCCGCCACCAGACCCCCCCTCAGGGCGCGGTACTCCTGCCATTGGCGCAGCTGCCCTCCCCCAGCGCGACGGCCAATGAGCGCCGCCGAGCGGCCGCGCTGTAACCCTATCGGGCGTGAGTGAACGCATTCTACCCAATAGCCGCGAGGCGTCCGCGTCAGGCGCTCTCCATTGGCTGCGGCGGCGGTGGCAGCCGCCCAATGGGCGCGCAGGAGCGTGAGGGGAAGCCCCAGGCAGCGGGGGCCGTCCTCCCTTTGCGGAGCGCTCTGGTGCGGCGCGGACCAGCTCTGCTGCTCCCTCCTCCTCCGACCATGGCGTTGCCCGGCAGTTGACGTTGGGTTTCTCCCCCTTCCACCTTCTCCTCTTTCTCCGGCCCCTTTCTTCCCCTCTTCCCGGGTCCCGGCTCAGGCACGTAGGCGGCCGGTACCGGAGACGCCGGGTCCCCGACCCCACCCCGCCCCTCAGGAACAGGCTGTAGGAGTCGGGCCGGGCGGCTGCCGGACGCGCCATGAACATCATCATCGGCATCGGCGGGTGAGAGCCGCGGGGCGGGCGGCGGCGCGGGGCGGGGGGGCGCCGCCGAGGTGCTGGGCCCGGCCGAGGCGCGGCCCGGGCGCGATTCCCTCCCCCACCGGCCCTCCTCGTGCCGCTGCCGCAGTGGCGCGAGCGCGGAGGACGGGGTGGGGGTGGGGGGCCGACGGCACCGCGCGGGCACGTGGCCCGCGGCGCTTCCTGAGGGCCGGGCGCTCTCGCCGCAGGGTCACCAACGGAGGCAAGACCACCCTCACCCGCAAGCTGATGCAGGCCCTGCCCAACTGCAGCGTGGTGCACCAGGATGACTTCTTCAAGGTGAGGCGGGCGCCTACCAGCCCGGCCGCCCTCTGTGGGCCGGGGGAAGGCGAGGGGTGACCCCCGCGTGCTTCCGCCCTCTCTTGGCGTCCCGCCTGCCTTCTCGCCGCTCTTCCCTGCCCGCTCTTCCCAGCTGCCGTTGGTTCCCCTTACCGTCTGCGGCGGCTCCTCGGCAATGCTTAGCTGGGTTGGCCGTGCGGCTGGTGGATAAGCCTGCGCTGTAATACGTCCCGATGACTTTCCCTTTTCTTGGGTGTGCTTGTGTTGGTGGGAAGATAGAGGAGCAGGCTGCTTTATCTTAGCCTCGTTACTACTGCTTTTTATCTGCATGCAAAGAAACCTGGTGGAGGGTTAAGATTCCTCTTTGTAGCTTCAGGGTTCGGATCTTGAATCTTGCTTTGAAATGGATGTTGAGCTTGCCAGTAGCTGTGCTGACCAAGCAGTTTTTTTCTTATCACTGTTTCAGCCCCAAGATGAAATAGAAGTTGAAGATGGATTTAAACAGTATGATGGTAAGGCTTTGCTACAGTGTTATCAGTGTAACTCAAAAACTTTTGAGTATTTTGATCCTCTACGTGCACTATTTTTGTACTGACTCTGTAATACTTAATTACCACTTAATGATAATTGTCTGTCTTGTCTTAGTGATTAGTGCATTAGATATGGAAGCTATGATGAGTACCATAAATGCTTGGATAAAAAACCCAGTCAAGTTTGAGCGTTCTCATGGGATCAACAACACACTGGATGCCCAAATCTTACAAGATGAGGAGGGAGGAGATAAAACAATCCACATTCTTATTGTTGAAGGCTTCCTACTTTACACCTACAGGTAATCAAATGTGACCTCATATATTTTTATTTTGACATGATTTCACATGATAGGTGAACCTCCAAGGGAATACAAAGACTTATTCTAAACCAAGAGTTAGCAGCTGGTATTGACTGCTGGTGAGTTTAGGTGCCACAAGTCTGAAGATAGCTCTAGATACAGGAAATGGATGTAGTTTTACCTTTCCATTCCTTACTACTAATCAAACAGTCTAGCTGTAACCAAACATGTATCTCTTTTAGGCCGCTGATTGATGTATTCCACCATCGGTACTTTCTTTCCATTCCATATGAAGAGTGTAAAAGGAGAAGAAGGTAAGTTTATCTTTCTAAGTTGTCTTGCTAGCCCAAAAACATCTTATTCCATTCAAGACTTTGTTTCTCTAAAGCTTTTAGATAAGGAAAGGATAAACACTAATGTAGCTGCTGTGTTAGCAGACTGTACCTTCCTTCACCAAACAAACCCAAAAGCTTTCTGTCAAACTACTGTGTGAGACAAATGCTCAGTGTCAGCAGAGGTCTTTCAATAGGCTTTCTCCCTTTCTGGTTTTCCAATGATACAGTTCCCAGGTTTCAAACTATCCTGGGGTTTTGTATTTGGCTGTATTGTTGTACACATACACTGTTCTTAATGCAAATGAAACATGTTAAGCTTGAAAAAGTTACGTTTCAGAGGAATAAGCAGACAGTCTTCTAAAGCTTTAAGAGAAGGCTGTTCATCAATGTTAACATCAGTCTGTCTTAGGAATCCTTTTTGCATCTTGAACACTTTGGACCCACACATCAAATTCTAACTTTTTGGGTATCTTTATGCTTGCAGCTTATGCTAAATACTAACTTTTGATAAGCTCAAACTACATTAGAGGCAACAGGCTCAGTGTAGAGAAACTGAATGAACTATCTGTCATTTCCCTAAACTGTAATTAGACCACTCTTGAATAACAATGTCTCAATTTTATAGTTCAAGGAATTACACTGTACCAGATCCACCTGGATTGTTTGATGGCCATGTTTGGCCTATGTATGTAAAGCACAGGAAGATAATGGAAGATCTTGGTGTTGATGTGGGTAAGTCTTTAATGACAAAAGCACTTTGGAAAGATTGCTTTATGAGGGAGTGCTTTTCAAACCTCAGCTATACGTACTGCTTAGATGCATGAGAAGAGTTGAAGCAGGTGGGCGGAGTATATTTCTCTGATACCAGTCAAGTGCATGCTCTTTAAATTAGGATCTAGAAGGCTTACAGAAACATTCAATTATAGTGCTCTCATTTTACTTTCTTAAAGTGCACTTGAATGGAACAAAATCAAAGGAGGAGCTGTTTAATGATGTTTATGGACAGATCCAGAATAAGATTGAAGAATTACTTAACATGCAGGTACATGTTCATGCTTGTAATTTTAACTCAAAGGCAACCCTTTTAAAGGCTATGTTGAAAAAGTATGAAGCTATAACTTGAAAGATGTTCATGTATATCTTTCTGTTTAGAAATAAGCTGCTTATGATTCTTGTGAGTGAAGACGATTCCTGTTTGCTCTGTGCTGTCTACCTGACTGCCACTAAAGTTCCAGCTTCTGTGAAGACTCTCAACTCTTAAATTTGACTTTGTTCAATCTTCCCTTGAAACTGAGTTATACATGGTCATAATTAAAAAGTACTTCCCCCTTTTGTCTGTCATCTTAATTTATGCTTCAGCCTAGTATGTGGCCTCAGGTGACTTCAGTCTTCTCCCAGTCTACTATGAATTCTTTTCACTACGTTCTTAACCTGTGAGAGTAAAATACTATAGTAGAACTGATGTGAAGTGGCACAACTATCCTAGGAGAGTGAGCGTGTGTATACACACACGCTCTGCTTTGAGTTTTCAATAACCTGCATAAATTTCTATAATCTATCTAATTATGCAGCAAGTATGCTTCTTGATGAAGAAATTAGGATTGATTTTGCTCTTCAAAAATGAGAGAACAAGAGGAGGCTTTCAGGCCATTTTACTAGCATTGAGTTAGTATCTTAAATCCAGTGCATGTGTTGATTTCAGATGTATACAATCAGGGAAAAAGCTTACATATACAACAGCTCTAAAGTTATTGATTGCTCTAGAATATTTCAGTAGTGTGCTGTAGCTTAAGGCAAGTTCACAGGTTCAAACTCCTGTGTAGGTACAGAAGTAGTTTAAGGCCTTGGTTTACATAGAAGAGCAGTGAAAGAGCATATGAAGACTTAAGTGAATTTAGGACAAAAGCTTGATTAAAAAAAATCAGTGCACTAGGTGGTTGTCAAAGAGGGAAGATATGTATTGATCCACTGAGAGCAGTCCTTTTTCTTCAAAAGGGTATGACCAACACAGGACAAGCAGTTACTTCAAGCCCAGATGCATTAGCTTCCTGACAGGAGCTGGTCCTCCCCAGTATCCCCTAGAAACAGAGAAAGTTGTTTTATGTATGTACCATCAAAGTGTTTTTGTTTTACTCCCATAAGACACCATACTAATTAAGAGATGAGTATTAGGGGTTTGTTTTGGAGAATCATATTTGACTTGTGACATTTTCAGTTGTGCAAGGGCTGCCCTTCTGTATAATTCAACCCTATTCTGCTTGAACAAACCCCTGTTACTAGCAAAGTGCCCAGAATCCTCAGAAAGTTGAGGTCTTAATCATGACTAAGGATGCGCTTCATTTGCTTCTATTCTACTATAGAACAGGTATCAGTACCTGGCTTTTTTCTGAATGATCACAGCAGCTCTGCCTGCTCCAAATTGAAATACTTACTTAAGTAGTGCATTCCAGTAGAGAAAAGGCATCATATCAGCTTTCATATGGTACATGGTTACTCTCTCTTTACTCTGGTCAATGGGAAAGGTCTCCAAAGGCTGAGCATCATAGTCAAATTCTGCTAGAATCACCTTGTTGTAGCCTGTTACTAGTGGGCAGGAAGTATATCCATCATACTGCAATGAAGAATACCCCATTTTCATTAATTGAACAAAGCCTAAACGCTGAGGTATTACAAGCCATACTGTTAACATTCATATTTCAAAATAAGTTCCTAGGAGGTTTCTGCATTGATGGCATTAATACCAGTGAGTGTGGAAGGCTGCTAAGCCAATTATGGTTTAATGCCCATAACACTAAGGCATTTTATTTCCAATGTAGAATGTAGCTTTGCTTAACCACATTGCTTAACAGGGCTTTGTGTTAGTAATTGCTGGTTATTATTGTAACCAGCAGAATAGGTGACCAGTAGATCAGGATGAGAGCTGATGCTAGCTTTAACAGACAGTATATAAACAGGAACTTGAATATAGTTGTAGGAATTTCCAGAAGATTGCAGGAGTATGCATTAGGATATTCAGGTTAGTACCCCAAGGAATATTAATTCAGAAGCCATATGTAAAATGAAAGCCAAGTCTCAAAAAGAAATTTGAACATAGTTACAGGCTTAACATCTTCTGTAGTACAAAACCTTCAATTTAACTCCTTAAAATATCATGTTCTGTACAGGGGAGGTAAGTTTAACATAGTACAGATGTATAAAGTTTGCAAGGGTTTTCTTGGAGTAGGGATTATACTAGTCAACAGTTTTACTTTAAGTCATCTGCATTGGTGAAGAACCCAGACTAAACAGCCTTTCAAATTCTTTCAACTCAGAAGTCAAGGAATTAAATAGATAATATTTTTAACAGCAGTATCAAGAATATGAATTGTGCAACTAAATCACTATCATGACAAAGTATTCAGCCATTTAGCACCCCAGCTGTTGATGCAAAGCCCTTCCTGCCTTCTGGTTCACACAGTTTAGCTGATTGCAAGACTTCCTGCATAAGAATGGAGAAAACATTCAAGATAACTTCTCCTTAAGACAAGATCTATAGGTACCTTTTTAGTTGGCAACTGGTTCTTCATTACCAGGGAAATAGTTTTATCAAGCACTCCAGACTGGGCAGCTACATAAGAAAGAAGAAAAAAAGTGTATTAAGGCTTTGTTTCAGGCAGCAATTATTGTCATTACTAGTGCATACACTACTAGCTGGGCATTTTGTTGGGACAATTCAGCTGTAATTGAACTTACTGTCCAATCAGTTTGGGAAGTCTGCAGTCCCAGGTAAGAAAAAAGAAATACTTCGACTAATGCTTTGGCCTCACTGTTTCCAACATGCTAAAGCTTTATGAAACTTGAGCTGTATGTTTTTAACCTATGCCCATTCTCCTATGCTACATTATACTTGTTCAGTCTTCCCAAGCACTAAGATTCTGACTCACTGAAGTTTTGTTTCATTTTAAGTGCTGTAAGGGAAGTATTCTAGACCCATTTGCTGGAAGAGTTGACTATACCATTTTTCACATTACACCAGTAACATACTGTATAGCCTTTTTTTTTCCCACCTTATTATTTGCATTTTTCTTTTTTAGTTGTGAGACCATATGCCTAAAGGTTTTTTATATTGGACCCTGGCTACAAGTACAGAACATGTGATTCTTCAATAGTGACTTATCAGTCCGCTGACACATATGCATGAGCTGCTAAGATAGAGCAGAAAGTTCTGTTACTGAATGATGACAGAATGTAAGAGTAGTACACTCATTTGATGCCATTCTGGGAACACAGACAATAGAATAGTTCATCTCTCAGGCATTTGGAAAAAGAGAACTGTGGGTTGATGGCATCAGCATGGTCTGTAGCTAATTAGTTGGCCCAGAAGACTTAGGTCTTTTTGAAAGCTGGAAATAATGGAAGTCAAGACCCCAGGAGTAACAAACTGAACAAAAAGCTTACCGTCACTCCCACACTTTTCATTACACACACAAACACACAGATGCAACTTTACCTACAGCTGCAGCAGTTTTTGATGTTGGAAGGTTGGTACAGTCTCCAATACCAAATACATTAGGATACTTTTTATGTTGTAGAGTTTCCTTATCTACATCCACCCAGCCAATGTCATCTGAGACAGGACTGTTGATGAGTACATCAGGTGGTCCCATTGGGGGTGTGACATGAAGCATTTCATACTAGACAGAAAGAAAAGGCACTCAACGGCTAGTTTATCAGAGCAAATCATACCTGTGTTGATATAAGGCAATAAGCACAGTGTGGAGAGGGGTCGTCTTGGTTTGTTTGGTTTTTTTAAAAAACACAAGTACAGAGAATGAAAATTTGCTCTCAAATTTGAAGTGCATCCTTGATTAACATGAACCTTATCAGGCAACTCAATTTAGACTGGCATAACAGCAATTTGCCTTCCTCCGTATACATCCGAGACATTCCCAAGTTATACTAACAAGGCATACAGGACTCCAGGCATGGTTTATGAAATATTTTTTTCTTCTCTCCACCTTCATTTCAAACTTTTTAATCTTCTCCTGAAGTTAGAGGTGGTAGTCTTAGGAGGTAACCAGTATACAATGAAGCAGACATTACGTTGTTATAGCGTGGCAGTTATGTTAGAGTATACAAGGAAAAGCAGTAAGACCAAACTAGAGGTCTGAAAGCTCCTGACCTGATGAACCTCAGTCACTCCAGGTTTGTCCAGGTTCTCAAACACAGCTTCCTGCTTGTCTGCTCGAACTTCTACAAGGTTGCGCTTATAGTTAACAGCAATATTCCTCTCCTTTATTATTTCAAGCAATGCATCCGCATACTTCTTAACACCAAAAATGACACCAAGTGAAGTGTTGAACATTACATTTGCTTTGGAACGTCTTCCCGTCTGCACAGAGAGATCAAATTAGCCTTTTCTATTAAGAAACTGTGACAAGCTAGCAGAGGCAAAAGAACTATGCTGCACTACTGATAGAACTATTAACGCAGTTCAATTATTAATGAAGTATTTAACAGAACTCTCAAGATACAGCTATTTCACACCATGTTAGAAGCTAGACAAAATGATCTTTGCCTTTTCTAAGTGAGGTACTGAACACACCCCACACAAATTGCTAGCGAGAAGAGGTGGCTGCAATTCACTGAGGAACTGCTGTATGCAGGTTAAGCATTTGTAGCAGCTTAGCATTATATAGCTTTCTGAAACCTTCCGTTCTATGCATTATTCACATACTCACCCAGCAGATAGCTCATGAAACTTAAAACACATATGAAGCCTGACACTTCCACCTGAAGTTGTCTTTTGTTTCCACTAAGTTTACTTTAACACCCTGGCTAAGACTCCTCCCGATGCCGAGACCATGCGCCACAAGGAGCAAGCATAGCCACTTTTCAGACTAGCAGAAAGACAAATGGCAACAGGTATTAAGTCCTTAAAATAACAAGAATTAATTACTTCCAGCCAGCATTATTTTAGTGTACCATGTGAAGTTATAAATTAGGCTGAGAACAGTTATATCTGTAGCTCACCAGAAGCAGTGTAAGCAGCTCTTTCCTTATGGGTTCTGAATTCTACAAGTTTCCCCAGTATTAAATATATGCTAAATATTTATGTATGATTCAGTTAGCTTCATTTATTATACATTAATAATAGAAAAAGCAACTCAGTCACTTCAATTTAATAATCCTGAGTCACATCCCTCTTGTGTCATTTTTATTTGTTTTAAAGATAATATGAACCTCTTGGAACAAGCCTGCCTTCCTTCCAACTGTGGGAACAAGCACTGGCAGAACGAGTGAAATACTTACTTTCCTCCAGTAGGCCTCTGATAAATACATGATCTTCTGAGGAGCCCCTGCACACTTCACTGGAGTATTTGGAAAAGTGAAGATAGCATTTCCTTCCTTGAAATCTTGTAAAGCTTTCCATGTTTTCTCTACCGTATGAACTGAATAATTGGAACCTATTTTAGGGTGTTGAAAACCCTCAGGCAAGCCTTTGATCTAAGAAAATGAAATTAAGGTTTAAAGTACAGATGGCAAAAATTGTAATCATTGTCAAGTATTAAATGCAGACTTGAGAAATAGCTCTAGAGACTAGAGAAGCCTCTAGCAAAAAGAAAGCCCATACATACTTGCTAGTTGGCACTTTTTAAAATAAGCCTAGCAATCAAACAGTATTTCCATTAGATGATTTAGTAGATGTAACATTTACTGAAATGACTCTGATCTGCAACATCTGTAGCATAAGTGTTCAGTGCAGACCCAGACCCAAGTTTTTGTAGACTAGCACATGAAATTCAGAGTAAGAATATATAAAGTCACTGCCACATTATGGTAAGTAAAAATCATGTTTTAAAAAAAAAAAAAAAAAAGGCTTTATGAAAATTTATAAGGTGCATGAAACTTTTCAGTAGTCAGCTGCAGATACCTGTATTTCCTAGGGTTACTTTGTTTTAACTAAACTGCCTCCAATAATTATTTCCCTACTACTCCTACTATGCCTGAGCTTGTGAGAAAGGGAGTTGCCCCCATTTCAAAATAATGGATTGCAGAAATTCTGTGAGAAAACGGAGTCATGTTACATGCACTGCAGTGTGTTTGGGACATTACAATCTACACCAGGAAGTATGCTGTTGGTGAAGACAAATAAGATAAGCCATCCATCTTTTTAAACTGGCCACTTTAGTTTTAAAGCCATATTAATCTGTTACTATGAATTTTAGCCACTACAGAGTAATAGTGATTAACTGTATTACATGGCTTCTACTACCGAATACTGAATTTAGTTTTCTCAGGTTGTACTGCAGACTTATGAAGACTGAACACAATGCAATTCCTCATTCCACTGACCTAATCACCAGAATTTATCTGGTGTGACTATAGTTAACTAAGACTAGCTCTTGCTTTATGTATGCCTTCAGTATCTCTTTGAATAGCTCCCAAATATATTATCAGGTACTACATCATATTCAGGTCAGGTTAAAACCATGGGAGTCAAATAGCTCAAACATCTTGCCTTTGTGTTTTCCTTCTCCTACGTATCGCTTTGGTCATTCTTGCGCCATACAGTGGTAGTAATATTTTCCTCTGAGTGCCACTTTATAAAGTGTACAGGAAACTTAATAGATGGGAAGGGCCCCAGGGCCTATTTAAACACAAGCGTGGTAACTCAGCTGGTTCCTTCTGAAGTGCATCCGTTAAGAAAGGTGAGGGTGGCTCAAATTAATTCTGCAGGACAGATTTTACTGACTGCTTTGTGTTCCTCACTTCTGTTTACATTAGAGATGCTTCAGACTACAGTCAGCATACCTTATTATCTCATTATTACAGACTGCTTTTAAGTTCTAGATTTAACTTGCTGCCCCATCTGCTGATATTGCCATAGAAATGCATCAAAGCTGTCTCAAAAGACCTTCCCAAGGGCAATTTGGGTTATTACATAGAGATCTGTGGAAGGAGTAAAGTCATCAGGCTGTCTCCTGGCTCTTTAATTCATATTAGCATTCAATATCTTGCGGTACAAAAAGTATACTGAAAAGCCATTTACTTTAGTGAATCATAAGGGTACATGATGCCATCAAAACTAGTAAAAACATGATTACTGTAAAACAAATACCTTTTCGTAATGCAGACTAATCCCAAGGGCAATTATCAGATACTTGTAAGATATCTGTTGTGTAAGGGGAAAAAAAAAAGTATTTTAGACAAAAACCAAAACATTACTTCAAAGCAAATTTAAGTTATCTGACAGCAACAGAGTCATAAAGGAAGGAGATATAGGGAGCATTAGTAACATAAATGTTAAGCTCTAAGAATAATTTATAGTTAAAATGCTAACTGCATTACGAGTTATATACACAGCTTTTGCTATACAAAAAACCAAGTGTTTGGAGCAAAATATCCTATCTTTTGTGTTCAGTTCACTATAAACAGGGAAAAGACTTATGATAATGATATTTTAAGTTGATGTTATTCTAACTTAGTTATCTACAACAATTTTTATTAGAAACAGATTTTAGGATCAAGTACTTCTCGTAAGACTAAGCAGAATTTCCTGGCCTCCTAGATGCTGGAGGAAGGTCTTGCTCAATAGGCCGTTCCAAGGGGATCTGCAAGAGGTCGACAGACAACTCATGACATTGAATAAGAGACTAAGAATAACTTTTTTTTTTTTGTACATTATTACCTTGATATCATTCTCCAGCCAGACGCAGTTCTTATCTGGATCCAATGCTGTAACTCGAGATTTGATCCACTCAACACCTTTAGGCATTACACTTCCTGTTGGACGTGCAGAAGTTGCCAGCTGCTTTGCACCACCGCCAACCAGGGTCCACAGTGGCTGATAGTAATGAGTCTGGAAGAAGTATTCAAATGGGCATTTAAGAACTGTTTAAAGGGACTTTAAGATGAAGGCACATCACCCCAAATAGGAAGCAATGTGCTCTTAACATTGTATTATTCTTAACAAAAGAAGCTGTATAAATAACCAAGAGTTTTGTATGACAAAGCTGGAGGGATGCATGCATCTCTACCATGGAGCAACAAATTTCATGCAAAGCCTTCTAAAAGATGGCTAGTTGGTTTCCTCTCTACAGTTAAAAACATGTGAGGTTGAAGAAGGATGAGAATCAGACCAATCTGGTCACATACGTAAAACGCTTATTCTTTTTCATGCTTTACATCCAAGGAAGACTTACCTTACTTGGCTCAACAACAGCCACATTTCCTGCCCCCACTTTCCTCTTCATCCGAGCACTCATGGTGATTCCACCAGTGCCTCCACCCAACACAAGTACTTCATAATAATCCTTGGCAGCACACCTGGCTGCTGTATGTAAGCCGAAGGAGCTCATGTTCTGCATTCCTGGTTTCAGCAGCCATACACCAGGACGGAGACAGGAACAGGAGGACACTACTCCAATTGCTGACATCTTTCAGTAAGTGGGAAGCTACAAGATAAGAAAGGCACCAGTAACAATTACAGAAGGTAGAAATTATATTTATTTATATGCCTGGATGAGTCTTCAAGGCAAGAATTATAATACTAAACCTTTGTTGCAGCTAAACGACTAATTTGCAAATGGATTGTAATCAATTTGGGAAAGAAAAAAGGAGGAAAAAAAAAAGGTCAATCATGGCCTCTGCCAGGAAATTGAAATTTCATACAAGCAAATTAATTCTAACGAAGCATAAGAACATTTTCTGTTTTTTTGTGGCAGGAAAGTGTATCTGATCCTATAGCACAGGTGATGCATATGCTGTAACTCCAGCTGTAATATTACAATCCTGAAGAGATGAACACCACAAAAAGGAACAAGAATTTGCTAGGTGTTGTACATCACTGAAATATTGAACAAGGTTGTGTGAACATTCTAAGTGCCATTCCATTAACTGTAATACATCAGCCAAACACATGATTATATTTGTATTTTAATGTCAGGATCTACCAGCATATGCATACATCAGACATACCCCTTCTCGCTGCCTCTCAGGGGTGCAAGCCATTAGAGTAAGCATGCTGAGTTCTATGGTGCTTTGAGCAAGGGAATGTGATTAGTCTATTCTTGCAGGAGAAGTAGTGAGCAAAAACTTGATAGGAAAACAAAGTTCAATGAAACAAGAGTTTACATCTTCCTAGATCTGGGATCTTTGAGTATACCCAAAATACTTAGTTCTCTATCCACGGTCACCTCTTAGCTGTTACATCACAAACAGCTTTTACATTACATCCAGCTACAAAGTAGCTGGAAATGAAGGTCAGAAACCCAGACTTAGCCTTGCTACAGCTGCACCCTGTCACCTGACAAGTGAGAGCCAGAACCCTAAGGTGTGATATATCTCAACAACTGTAGCACTGGATATGCAATTGCGTTACCTGGAAGACAGTCAAGGTTAACCCACGTGTTTCCCTCCCTCTGCTAGAGCGAACAAGAGCTTTTCCTGTTCTAAATCCATTGTTTGCACATGCCAAATATCAGTTTTTAGCTTTTCAGTGATAAAACAGGTATAAATTTATTTTAATTCATTTCCTTATTGCCACATTGCCAATAAAGAATGAGTAAGCATTATAACCTGAAAAGCAACTTATGACAAGACTTTCCTGTGTTCTATACTTCGCTCCCCTTTGTTTAACTCCCTGAGTCATAAGGAAGAATTCCAGCTTTTTCACTTAAAAAGGGTAGAACTCATTTATGATACTTGCAGACAAGAGTTCAAAAACTAAACTAGAAACCTCAAATATTTTAAAGAAAATCTTCCAAGGTCAGCTTCAAAAATTCTCCACTATGCTAGATGTAGTTCAGCAATTCATTCTGCACCTTCGTGTGCTATCTTAACATCCTTCATCTCCATGTACCCTGAAGTCTTTATGAAGTCCCATTATTAACCCCTACAGTACAATTAATTGGGGACAGAGAGGAAAAATCTCAGAGGTGTCCAGTGTAAAAACAATTTTAATAATTTTGTTTTACAGGAAGTTTCCAAGATGCAGACATATTTCTCCCATCCCCTTTCCCCTTCAAAATAAAAACCCCAACTCTAGAATAAGTTAGTTTCACTTCAGAAGGCTGTTTGTCATGTGTCTAGTGCAGGCAGTTATTTAAAGATGTGGACAGACTGCTCAAGCAAGGGGAGGAAGTTGTTCTAGCCCCTAGAAATAAAAGTTACCTGATAGAGATGTGTGCTGCTTTCTCCAAGTCAGAGAGAGATGAACAGTGAAGAGTAAGTTTTGCAATTTCCGTTTGCGAGACAGTTTTAAGAGGGACATCCTGTTTCCGGAAGCTCATGAACGCCAGATTTTGCTTTGAGTTTTATTAAACACACAGAACAGGCACAGTGGCCTGCTGGTTGACAATACACAGCACGTCCAGACCAAGAGAACAAGACTTCATTTTTGTAATGCGAACTAAGGAACAATTATCCTCTCTGACCAAATAGATTTTGAAGTAAGCATGCTTATAAGCACACACAAGATGTACCTTAACTAACAGCAATCTAATTGATGAGAATGCAGTACTATGTTGCTGTTAAGCTGTTTCAGAGTATAGAGAAACAAACAATCTGAAGTGTCATTTGTAGACAGCTGTTTTAAAAAGAACGGCAAAATCCTTCGTATTAAACTCTCAAGTTAGAGAGCAGCTGTACAATTGAGTCTGTCAACAACACATCAACCCTCTACTTTGGACACTAGAGATAAAGTAACAGGGGAATTACAGAACAAAAATGAAGGTAAAGGGGAAAATTCACAGTTAGTCTACTGAACTGAGCTGAAATTTTAAGCTTTTACAAGACCATTTTAACACACGGCACACTTATCCATCATCCTTTAAACTATGCGCCACAAAACATGACAGTTGATATTAGCCATATATAGCACTTTAGAAGAAAATGCACTTTAAAAAAAAAATTGCAGTTAAAACTAACCAGGAGAGCTCAGTATTATTTAGTGTTTGAATGCCATTAAGCAGCTTAAGGTAGTACAAGCATAAAAATAGTGACTTTTCAGTTAAAAAAAAAAAAAGAAAACACTGTTTTCCAGAGTTAGTGGCTTATATCCCTTTAAGAGACTGAGAAAACAAACCATAAGGATCTATCTTCATTAAGCTGTTCTTAAAAAACAAATGAATGACATTTCTACAAGCATCACAAAGAAAATGAATTGGTTACCAACTTTTTAAAACTTTTCTTTAAGGAACCACCTGGCTGAAAATATGCTTATTAGGTAATGCATTACAATTTAATATTTTTGTGTATTTTAACCAATTCCAATCTCTATCCAAGAAAACAGCAGATTCAACAGAACAAGATAAGTGTTCCTCAACCAGTTCTGTGCAGAACCCAAACAAGAGCAGCTAAAATCCACCTAACTGCATTTATTACACCTTTTGTGATAACCTACCATCCAGCCTGTAAACAAGCTCAAAGTGTAAGAGTTATCTTTGGCTACAGTTCTCCATGTACTAATGGCCCCAAATAAATAAAATCAACCTCTGTGCAATAAAGACATAGACAACAAGTCAGAAATACAATGCTGGCAAATCACAAAAGAAGTGGTTAATTACAAGCACCAAAGTTCAATCTCTTCTCACATGCACGGTCCACTAGCTGATCTAACGTGGAAGGCACTTCGTCACAATTAATTTTGCAGTATTACCTACATCAAGGAGGTATCACAGAACAAGTACATCCTCAGACCCAAGGGACACACACAGAATACCAAGTGTTACAAGCCATTCTCTTGTCAGGTCTATAGGTTCATATCCAGTAAATAAGCCTTGAGGGACACAACCAGTGCCTAGAACAAACATTTAACTGAAGCATGACACTTCATGCAGAGACACTAAGGACAACTACCATGTTTTCCTCTCTGGAGTACCTATTGTATGCTTAGCTCCCAAGATTGACTTCTTCATTTGTTCTAACTGCCTGCAATAGATGGTTCATAAACTGGCTCAGTGAAGTTAGAAAAGTCTTACTAGCAAGAGTAAAGATCATTGCAACTATGCTCTAAACAGTTGGCCACAGATTAACAGTTTAAATATTCCACCCATGCACAAACACTCAGCAGCTCCAGCGTGCTAGGACGGCAGGCAGCAGTTTCTCACCCCGTTGCAAAGCCTGCACGCCTTACACGTCAAGCTCTCAATAGGGAAACTGCTACCAGCCTCCCAGCCAGCCACTCCGCGGGTCAAGGTGCACAGGTCTTCCTGCTACTGCGGTTGTAGCCCAAATCGGACATCCCGAGGCATCAAGGGAAGCACACAGTCCTGGCAGGTGCTACCTTTCAGTAAATCCAGCTCCACACCCAAACTGAGGTACTGCACAACACAGCGCCTGCTGCACTGGGCACACAACAGTTCTGAACAGCAAAGGCTGTGGGTGCCGCAAAGGAGGTGCGAGGCCACTGCTGCACCCCGCTTCTCCTCATCCATCCCCGAGACCAGAGATACCCGGTCCTGCAGGAAGCCCCAGGGAAGCCGCAAAGCAGGGGTGCTTCCCCGGCCGCGCTCGGCGAGGCCGCTGCTGCCGGCGCAGAGCCCGAGGCCCGGAGGCTGCCCTGCCGGGCAAGGCCGGGCCGGGCCCTCCCGCCCCGGGGCCGCCTCCCTCTTCGGCCCGCCCGCCTCGGGGCCCCTCGGCCCCCGCTCGCCAGGGCGAACCCGGGACCTCCGCTCCCTCAGGCCGGGCGGACCCCCTCGGCCCCGCTCGCCAGGGCGGGTCCCCGTCCTCCTCCCTCACGCCAGGGCGGCCCCGTCCGCCCCGAGCTGCGGCGCCCCGCACTTGCCTGCCTGTTGCGCCGACAGCCGAGCGCTGAGGAGAAGGGCGGGGGGAAAGACCGCGCCACCGCCCCGTGCGCGATAAGCGCCGCGTCCTGTCAGCGGGAGCGGCGGGGCGGAGCTCGGCGGCGCCAGGTGCTGTCTGGCCGGCGGGCAAAGGCCGGTGTCCGGCCGCGAGGGCAGGTGAGCCCGGCCCCGGCGGTGCGTGCGCAGCCGCCGGTGGTCGTGAAGCCTCCGCGAGGTGCTGTGCCAGGCGGGCAGCCCGCGCTGCCAACTTTCAGTCAGGTATCCGCTCTCACTCAGAGGTCCAAAACCCGTTACCGTAGCTGCTAGCGCTCAAAGGAAAGCTGAATGGATTTCAGCACCACAGCAGCTGTGCCTGCGGGTTTGCGTTAATCTTTTTTTCCTACATGTCCTTCCATCTTCAAACCAACTGGTCTTCCAGCTTGCCATCTCAAAAATCAGACTTCAGCCTGGAATCCCACCACGTTTAAAAAAATACATGAAACATTATGAAACAAAAATAAGTCAAACTATTAGAGTCCTAACCTGAAATCAGCGTTTAACTCACCTGGATGCATGGAGAAAAGAGGATCCTTTCAGCTGAAGTACAAGCAGAGCACAGGGCTGCCAGTCTCTTGTTTCTATTCAGCTAACTGCAGCCCACTGCTGAGCCAAGCCTTAAAATGTTTTCCCCTAAAACTTTATAGAGCCTTTAATTTATGGCATGGTGACAGCATGAAGCAATAACAGCTGTTAATCCACTAAGTCATATTCATCAAGCCAAAAAAAGTCACGCAAAGGTTAGTGCCGAGAGTAACATACAAAGACAAAATTACATATGCCAACTCATATGCATCAAGCAATAGATCCAAACCATGTCCGGCCATTTCCTTCTCAGGCTCAACCTTCCCCTCTTGGCACAAAGTTTCTGCACAGGTAAAACTGCTCAGCTGATACACAGATGACTGTGGAAAGCTATAAAGAATGGGGGAAAGGCACTGAGGAGTTAAATGGAAAGATACCACAAGGCTGTTGCACTGTCTGCATGCAATTGAGAAGCAGAAGGGAACGAGACATTCTGCAAGGGGCCAATTTGCAAAGTAGTACACGTGTCAGTCCCCTGGCGCATCCAGGCACGCACACTGCAATCATATCCTGCGCTTCCGAACAAGAACGGTTTCTCTGTCCCAGCTCCACAGTTGTCATTCGTTCAGCACAAGTGCATTGCCACTCCTCACAGCCAGCCAGTGGCAAACTGGCTAATGCTATTAGCTTGCTTGTGCCACTTGTCTTACGCCTCATGTTACTTCGAGCTCCTATGTGTAGAAAAGAAGCTTCAGTTGCTTTTCTCAACTTACAACTGAAGGCCAATAATCACAAAGTCTAGCCTGACAATCTACCTCTGTTCTCACAGACGTCCCCTGCCAGGTACAGAGGTTGTTGGAGATGAGGCCACAGCACTTAACATCTGAATTAGAATGACTCATTTTGCCTGCTTGTAAAAACCCACACTATCATTCCCACTCAAGGGCTGTCCTCATAAAAATACACAAAATAAGTCATATCTTTAGCCAAAAGATATCATTAGTTTTGACAGAATACAGGAGAATACAGGAATAAAGGAACTTCTCAGTATTTAGTAGTTCCATACATGCACGCGAGGTTTCTGTAATGCTTTCCACAGCTATGTAGAACCAGCTACACCAGACTAAAATGTGTAAACATAATAAAAGAAAGCCCAAAGTTAAAAGGCCTCTGAAACAAACAGTTTTTCTTCCTGCTGCTTGCATAAGACTTGGCACATCCAATACTAGTTCCACAGAAGATCTACACAACATTATTCTACATGAAAGCACTGTCATGTAAGTAAACCCTCCCTCCCAATTTTAGTCTAATGCCTTCCCTTTTCTCACTTCTGAGTGCATCTGAAAACAAAACCCCAATACATGTGCTTCTGTCAGTTTTGAAACAAACTTTAACTCCAATCCTAAATGTGGACCCCTGCCAAACCCTGGTCTAAACCCAGCTGCATATTCAGCTAGCACCAGCCTACAAGTCCCACCTAGCTCCACTTAGCATAGGTTACTCATTCAGGCTGACCAAAACCAAAATCATGACCACTACAATAGCTGTAACCTAGTGACCACTGATAGTTCAGTATCTGAATTTTATCAGGTTACCTGTAAGCAGCAACCTTAATCTAGTGGTCTTTTTCTATAAAGAGAAAAATAGCAAAACAATTAAATTTGAATTAAAAAACCCCACTTACTAGCTCATAATTAATAATAAATAAATGACCTCTGATGACAGTGCATTCCCATTAGAGGCAAAGGCTCATTTTTCAAAGCTCCTGAACACCTACACTTTCATGGATTTTACTAGACAGAAAATGTACTGGGAGAAGACACCATCAGTATCTTTAAAAATACGACATGGAGATTAGACATTTTTGTTAATACATCAATACAAGTGACTTCTCTAAAGAAAAAACCCCATGGTTTACAGTCACATCTTTTAAAACACTCAAACTCCCCATTTTTCTAATTTCTAAGAGCTTCCTGACTTCCTGTTCCCAGCTGCCCTGGTATAGTCAGAGTACAGCCTTTTTCCACATTTTTTGTTTTAAGAGGTTGATCCTCATCTCTGTCCAAGAAAAAAGAAAGTTTGTTGTGTTTGGTTTTTTTAAACATATATTTTTATGATTGTCTTTAAATATTAAAATATCTTCTTTATGCTCCCATGCATATTTCCCCCCAGACTTCTAACAGAGATGGTCTGCAATTTTAATAAAAAAATTACTTAAGTGAATACCTTAACTTAGAACACATAAACCAAACATGAAGAAACTACTTACCTGTAGCACAGAGCCCTCCTGCAGCTGCAGGGAGTGCTGTCTAACCTTCCCACAACAGCAAAGTCCAAGCAGGAGAGGGTGGAAGCTGCTGTGCAAGGGCTGGGCACACTCTGCCTGGCTGCACCCTTCCTCAGGGTCACTGGCACCCCAGGGCGGCTGCGGGAGCACTGGGTAACACTCCCTGCTCACCAGGCAACTGGGCTTTCCTGGGAAGCCCTGTTAATTACACTGACCCCTCCACAGGACAACATCTACCTGTCTGTCTGGGCTTAGACTGCGAGTTCTCCGGGACGGCGATTATTCTTCCATGGGAAGTGCCTACCTGATAGTGAGCACAATCTCAAATGAATTCTAGTAACACTGGGTGATGTAGAAGAAAAGCAGTAATTTCCTCACATCGTCTTTGATATTTTTGCTTGGAGATATTCTTCTCCGGGCATACCTCTAAATCACAGCATCTGTAAAGCTAACAAAAAAGCAGCAGTAGTAAAAGCAAAAAAAAAGTAGAAGCAGAAGCAAAAAAAGAGTAAGAAATACATTCTCATACATAGTTTACCAACATGACTTCTACCCCATTTTAAAGACTGGAAAACTCACAACTTCAGTTGAACGCTGAAGGGCTGAAACATTGGTTTCAGGTAGTGGGGTGGCAAAGAGCTCATATTACCTGTTCTATTATTACTCTTGCAGGCTGTATTTACACAGGAGGCTATTACTCTTTACGTGAGTCCCAGGTGACACAAGAAAAGTCTTGCTCATCAAGGCAATAACCTATATTGCTAATTTACCAGTATAGTGTTTTGCTGACCAGTGTACATACAGATGGTCTTGCTTTCACAGCAGTGCTGGGAGGTATTTTCATTGCAACACATGAAACAAAACAGATCAGCCTTAGCTTTTGTCTTACATCTCAGTGTGAATGACAGTGCAAAATTAATTATTTCTGCAAATTACTGCTTTAGAGACTATTGCCTTTGCATGTGTACAAATTTTGAAACTATTCTTTATCAAGCTTTAAATTACTTGCTTCATTAAGTTGCAAGTTTGTAAAAGCTGAATACGTTTGTTGCAACTTTTCCATTTGCTAAGTAGGGTGTTTTATTTCCTTTCTTAAACCCCATGGCTTGACATCATGGAGATAAATGGATAAATAGGAGCAAAATCAAGAAGGAAATACTGAGTTATGACGTATGGCCAACATCTGTGCTTTAAAGCTACACGACACTTCATGAAGAACACTTACATTATCGACTTGAGTTGGTCATAGCCTCCCAGATCCGTGGTTGCCAACAGTTACTGCCTGGAGGAAAACAGTTAAAAATTCTCCACACCAGCACTGTTGTGACACTGTCGGGTACCAATAACAGAGCTGTTCTTCCCATCAGTTTTAGTTCAATCATCCACATAGAAAATGTTTGAGAAAACTAAATTTGTCACATCACAAGAGTTCTTGGCTGCACTGGCATCACAAAGGACTGGTTTGAAGACATACAGTGGTGGTGGGTGGGGATGTGACTGTCCAGTTTTGGTGCCTGTTTTTCTGCAAATCACTTTGCCAAGGATCTGAGAAAAGTAAAGTAAGTACAAGTGTACTTCCAATTACTGGAAAGCAGTGATATTCATGCCAAACCCAACTGTTTACTTCAACTTAAACTTACACTTTGATTTAAAAATAAATAAATCAATAAATCAAATCATCTTTGCTACCTTCACATACTGCCTTACTAAGAAACTTAGTGCATACTGTCTATTTTGCCTAGCGTGAATAGCCATATGAATATTTATGCTGCCATAATTTGTATCCTTACAGATTTACATCACCAAGTCCAACTCCTGTAAAATTTTTAGCAGTAATTTAGTTATAGTCACAAAACTAATCCAACAAAGAACCAATTAGATTTAATGAGGTTTAAAAAAATAATCATAATAATGGACCCCTGCAAGGTGAGACATTAAAATGTCAAGCTCAGAATTAAAATAAAGAACAGCCAGCAGCGTTGCAAAGCAAGCAGTAGGTGGCAGAAAGCATCTACTGAAGCGTAATTCAGAATAAATCAGCCAGAGAACTCTCTCCAATGCTAGAATCCCAACAGAACAGCTACAGAAACCACCTTTACATTATTATTTATGCTATTATCACTTAGGTCACAGCATACAGAATAAAACCAGACAAAATATTCTGTAGCCATTTTCCAAGAAGAAACAAATATTTGTCTTATGAACATAGCAAAGCTACCACTGTCAGTGAAAAAGCCTGATTTCACCGAATTAAAAATTGGCTCAAGTAAAGCTGTACAGCGATAGGTGGGGGAGCCCCAGTTAAGCATCCAGGTTAACAATAGCAAAGATAAAAGCATGTGAAACCGAAATTCCCCAGTTAGCAATGGTAATTCCTAAATTTGTAGCATCTTACAAAATAAAAATTCAAAGAGTTACTGCACAGCTAAGTGTCTTACTTATGCTGCTATGCCTTGATAGTTTAAAAACAAGTACACCGAGTATGAAACAAACAGTGCAAAAAAAAAAAAGACTGTTTTAAAGCTGTCACTTTATCTGTTTCTAAAGAAGATGCATGTGGATGGAATCAAAACTGAGTAAGAAAATGTCTAACACTACCACATTTATCTACTTGATAAGTAATTTTTTTTTAATCAAGCAAGACTAAATGTATACAGTAATAGAATTACTCACTCTAGCTGTGCACATTAATGCAAGCATACAAGTTCAGATGCCAGCATCATTAAATTAATCCGACGTGGCATTTACTTTTTATGCATTAAGACACAAGAGGAGCATTCAGAAGAACAATATCCTATGGAGATAATGAATTGTAGTTTCGACTGAAATAATTTAAGAGCTCATTAATAAAAAAAAACCAGTTATGTAAACTGACCAAACTTGCCCCTATATATGTTAATTGATTTTTTCCCCTTTATTACAGAAAGGTCATTTATTAAAATTAGTTCCTTATTCATACAGAGACCAGATTTTACTACAATTTTAAGGGAAAAGCTATCGATTACATTTTAACATATATGTAGGTGATTCCTCAGGCAAGCACTGCAAGCTTTTATTCCTTTGATCAGAAATTATTCCAAAGAAACACTGAAATATGCAATTGCAAAAGCATCAATTTCTATGCTTAGAATTTTAGTATTTTCAGTAAAAGTAGCCATGATTTTTGAACAACCCCCCCCCACCCCCCCGCAGTTCTTTGGAAGAAAACCCCACAGTTCTTCACAGAAAGAGACCACAACTTGAAACACTAAACTGGATTCCAGATGAAGGAACACAAATCAAGAAATACCACAGGAATTTAATTCCGATTTGGATACTGAGGCATGTAGTTTCGTGTTATACTTTAATAAGAACTGTTTAAATTCCCAGAATCTATTTGTGAAATTACATTACAAAATGAAGTATTTAAACAGTATTTAGTTATGTACATTCTGCTCCAAAAATGGACTGTGGAAATTCTTTACATTTCTCTTAGAAATACATACAAACCACAGCACAGATCAAAAATCCACTGGCAATTAATAGACACAAATCACTTAAAGGAAAAATACCTGTGGAAAGTTTTAATCCATTACTGCTTCAGTAAGAGCATTTCAGTGTCTCTTCAGACTACTTTAATTAGTTTGTTCTCCTGGCCCCAAAACATTATCCCAGTTTACCTTGCATGTTGGATGATTACTCACTAGAGTATGTCTTTCACAGAAAAAGATGACAAATACTAAGAATAGGAAATTAGGACTTCAGAAGATTATAATACAGAAGAGTCCAGGCAGGTGTACCCTGTGTAAATCAGCTAAAACGGAATAAAAAGTAAAATTGACTGTGCCCCTCTGATACCTTACTATACATATTTTATGGAAAACTTTACATAGCTTACCCTTCATCTTACTTCAAAACACGCCACTTACTTTTTATCTGTGTTATTTTTTAAGTAGTAATGTAACTACTTTGTTAGACTGCAGCAACAAATAGTTTAAAGCTTTTTTACCAGTCTAGATAACATACACCAAGTGCTGCAAGAAAACAATTACATTCAGAGAAATGGGTATCAACCTCCATTCCGCATTTATCATCAGTATATGCTAATAATCATCGATTTGGGTGAGGACAGCGTAACAA
The DNA here is from genome assembly GCF_035582795.1 of Mycteria americana. NCBI lineage: Eukaryota > Metazoa > Chordata > Aves > Ciconiiformes > Ciconiidae > Mycteria > Mycteria americana. Next base: position 59,259,505 of record NC_134370.1, on the reverse strand, counting down.
AAATTCTTACATAGCCCTGAAGTGCAACTGAACAATTTGTTATGGAAAAAAATTAAATGCAGTAGTTTTTCCTACAGGTAACTGAATTTCACATGAAGTGGAAATTGCTTAGTTTTGGTTGTTTTATTCTGTCACACAAAGTGAAGAAACTACAACTTCTAATCCCACAGAGATCTGCTTAGACCACACAGTCTTCCTGTTGAACCATTATGGAAGCAACAGTTCCCTGGTTTAACTCAAATGTGTGTGGAAGCACAAATTAATTAATCTTTGCATTGTGCACACATCAATTTTGAGAATCTTTAGTGTTCTGCTTCCTCGCCCCACCACCAACCAATTCAGCTGGGAAATTATTCAGAATCATTATACTTTAAAGCTGTTCTTAAGTTACTTTGTGACAGAAAAATAAGGCTGCTGCAATAAAGTGAGCTTTCAGGCAAATACACTGGAAGTTTCTTCAGTTCGTTAGAGACAGCCCAAACTAAGGCTGCACAAAAAGTCAGTATTTATGAACCAGGGCATTGAAGAGGGCTGCCCAAATCAAAGCAGTTTCAGTGAAATAGGCGGCCACTGAAGTCTGGGGATGAGAACTGACCTATAACTAGTATTCTGTATTTTGTCTGAAAAACATGTATGCCAGTCACCAAATGTCTCTCAGAGTTCTACAGCAGAACAACAGATGAAAAAAATGGATAGGTATTTAAAACTGCGATGCCCAAGTTCTCCTATATATATATATATATATATAAATATATATATATATATAAAAGAAAAATTAACTTACATTATAATAATATCAAATGGCATAGCATTACAAAAGAAGGCAACCTGAATAGCCGAAACGAAAAAATTTGAATGTTACCAACCCTATTATTACCATTCTGGAATTTGTAATATCATAGAGTAGACTGTTGCTAGTAACGGCTATAGCCCAGTTTAAGCAAAGTCTGACTTAGTTCCAGAGAATGCAGAAATGATTAATTTGGACAAGTTGTTGCATGCTCTGCTTTCATGTCCTCCTAGCAGGTTTTGCTGTTAACTGCTTCTCTCTTTCAAGTTCCTTCTCACGTTGCTGTTCTCGTTCTAGTTCCTCCTTCTGCCTCTTCTGTTGCAGCTTAAGTGCTCTTTTCTAAACAGAAAAGACAAGAAAATAATTTTAAGTTTTATAGACCTATTTAAGTTGGAGCTACAAACAAAATCCCTCCCATTATCTTAACATGATCTTCCTGCTTATAATTGAGTGTTGCAATCTTCCCTGCTTATAATTGAGTGTTGCATAAACCGTTCATTTTTCTTCCTCCCTCCCACTTCCATCTCACCATTCAGAAACGGTAGGTCTGTGAACACAGGGAAAATACAAACTGGACTCCCTTCAATCTCACTAAAAGTCATCCTTCGTGTATACCAGACAAGGGGCATACCGCGCAATTTATTTCCTCCAAGACAAAATCCTTTTGTTGAACATACTGAAGGACTAATCTTGCCAGAACGTAACTGGAGACTGCCTATATAGCATGAAGTCAGTGAACTACTGCCACTGTTAATATTACATTAAATAGAAGGAGAAATTCTTACATTTATGACAAATCTAGTTTTCATTAAAAAGGCACAGAAACTGAAACAACAAAGAGAACTAGTTGGAATGGAGTAGATTAAGCGACAGAAGAAAGCATGGTTCTTCTAGCACCGAAACATGACGACGACACTGAGATTTACTAGTAATTCAGATGCGCAAGTTGCTTGAGCACAGGTAGTGAAAGTTCAAAAACACACATGGTTTGGTGCTACTGAAAACATCCATTTAAGAAAAGGACTGAAGATTCTATTTTAATTAGAACTTTCGCCATGCATCCAAAAATAAAAGTTAGATATATTTAATTATGTATTATTGACTTCTATGTTGGAAAGTAAAAATATTTCTCCCACTCACTTTTAACTTTGATGTCTTCTCATGGAGCATCATCATTTCATTTCTAATACTCACTAACTTGTTGTGATAGTGTTTAGCTTCTGAAAACTTAAAAAACATAACGGTTAAAGCAACGACTGTCAAGTTGGACTAGTTGTTTTATAAAGCTACACAGCAAAACAGCAGTCAAAAACATAGTGGTTACCAGAACAGTTTGGTAATGGATTAATGCTCGTGCTCAATTTTATATATAAAGTTTACATATTACATGTATTAATATAGAAAACTACCGTATCTCAACAGGTACACCCAGTAATCTACTGAATTGAGATTCATCAAACAGAATAAAAATATTACCATTTTATGCACCATATATCAGTGTCTCATGCACCCTTCCTGCTAGTCTGGGGAGGTGCACAGAGCTCATATTGGAGCCTCAGTCCTACTGAAAAATGGCATACATTTGCTTCCGCTACTGGTTTTGAACAACTAGGCTTACTACTGCTGGCTGACTGAGCCTGCTCTTTCTTCCCAGTGCCCTTCCTACTTAAGGGAAATAAGCTGGTTCCACACCCTCTCCAGCAACAATTTGTCCTGAATATCTGAACTGGTTGGTCCCCTTCCTGTAGGTCATTAAGAACAAGGAAAATAACGCAAGTTGCTACTAATGCTTCAGCAAGAAAATCTACACTAGCAGAGATTTAAGAAAGCATTAATACTACTTACCAAAGCATTGATATCAAGAATGGAGTTACACTCTCTGAATTTTGAAATTTCTTGTTCTAATGTTTCTAGTAATACCACTTGGTTCTGTCTGAAACAAAAAAAGATGCATAAAACCAAAGTAAAGCAGTGCATATGCTTTTTGACCAGCCCTTTAAATAAATACTACTTTTGATCATAACAATATAAATACATGCTTCCCAATATCAGATTCTTCTTATGCATTGGTAGGTGACTCCAATAAAGACATGAGTAAATGGTTTTAGAAAAATTCCAGCTGAGTACACACAAATTCAGCTGGCATCATACAGCATGGTAAGATATCCAGGATGAATATCCAAAAACCCTGAACAGGTACTCTGCAGGTTGCAGTGAGTAAACACCCCAGGCTGAATGAAGGGAAAAACAATTAGCTCTTGACTTTCCACTCAGTTGCCGCTGCATCATGCTGCAGGACTAAGTTATTTCTGTATAGAACTTGCGTGGATCCCTGGTGCTTATTAAGGATCTTCCATCCCACACAAATCGGCTAAAGTCTTTCCAGACACAGGCTGTCCTTGGCAGCAGCATAACCAGATCACGCATCGTGAAACCCAAACCAATGTACCCTGCAAAACCCAAGATGGCTCTGTGTAAAGCTCTTTCCAGTGTCTTTGCATCCATGGAAGATCCAGTCTGCACTTGAAAATAAACTGATTATTTTAAATATTGAAAATAAACTGTTCCTGGTTACCAGTGAGATGCGAGTGCACAAAGAATTCTTATCTGTTTAGCTCCTTAATTATATTTTGTAAGCGTATCTTTTGCAACACAGTTTAGAGACTGGACAACAAACATTATACCACACTACAAGCTGCCCTGAGGATGAACTGCATCTCTGCAAACAAAATAAATCTAGCTTTCAGCAGACTTTCCACTACAAAAGTGAACAAGTATTTAAGAAATCTGCATGTCTTCTGCTATACCTGGCTTAGGGTATTTTAGTGTTCTAGCATTACACATTCTTCAAAGTTCTGATAGGCTACACTGCAGCTTATGCACCCCCCAGTACTCCTGCAAATCACTTAACTATTCAGGATGCTATAGTCAGAACACAGAAACGCTACAACAAACTATATTCCAGTTAAGGGCAGCTAGAACATTATATTGAAAAAAGTGGCGAACAAAGTATGCACGGATAAGTTGGTTTTAAAAATTTGCTTACGTAAGTTCCTGTAGTGCTGATTTTGATCGCTGAAGATCAGGCAGATAATGAGAAATCAATCCTTCAGTTAGCTGCTCCACAGCTTTCTCATCTATTAAAGGCAGATCTTCTACTACTCCTTCATCTGGAGATGCATCCCTAGGACCTACACCAAAGAATAGCAAGGTTCAATGTGACAGGTCAGCAGGCACTTCAAGTTTCACCTAGAGCAACTATATTTTCCTGTTTAAAAATTAAAAGCATCTCAACATCGAAGTTATAATTCTTTGCACTTTATCAACTAAACTGTGCTTCCTTTTTCCTCCCCCTCTTTATCCCTCCCTTATTCCCAGTCCTATATTATAAGCTTCCTGGTGAACAGTTTTATCTAAACAGCAGCAGAATAGAAAGAGAGAAATAGAGTATTCCAAAGACATTTTATAAAAAAAATTTCAGCTACTCCAGTCGGCTGAGGAAAAAAGGGGGAAATATCAGTTGTCGTGGCTATGAATCAAGAATACACACACACACACACATCAACACACGCCCTTTGCTTTCAAAGTAGAGAATAAACCTAGGTCTACCAAATAAAGGTCTTAGCCTTTCACTCAAAACATATTCAGACCTCATTAAAACACCACACACTAAACTCTGAAAGTTTGCAAGAGCTGGTTAACAGTTACTGTGAATTTCGTCTGGGCAGGCTATAATGAATTATTGTGTGCGGAGCTTTTAGAAGATAAAAAACTTGAATCTGTAGGCCACACCGCATGGGAGGAAACGACGACAGCGGCGTGCATTTCGCTTCCGAGCGAACCCCCCCGTAAGACCCTTGCCCCCCCTCCCCGGGGCCAGGCGGTGGAGCCACAGCCCAGTCTCACGGCGCCGTACCCCACGGCCGGGACACCGAGAGCTCCCCGCGGGCCCCCAGCTCTGATCGGGGCCAGGGGCGGCCGCCTGCGGCCCCGCCGCCTTCGAGCGCACCTCCGAGCCAGGCTGCCCCGGCCCCCTCCTCGGACCTCCCTTCCACCTTCCGCCCAGCCCGGCCGCCCTTCACGTACCCAGCGAGCGCCCGGGGCTGGCCGCGGCCGCCGCCTCCTCCTCCTCTTCAGGCCGCTCTGCGACGCTCATGGCTGTCGTTTCCCGCGACGCCCCTCTCGCAGGCAGGAGGCCGCCCGGGCTGAGGCCGAGACTGCGGCGGGAGCAGGCCGGGGCGCAGCTGCCCTCACCGAGCGGGGCGGCACGGCGCCACCTGCCCCGCGCCCCGGCGCCTCACCATAGAGTCTCCTCAGAGCGCACCTGGCTAGAAGGGCCGCCGCTCCGGCTGCGGAAATGACGTAGCGACTGACGTTGAGAGCTCCGGCCGCTCGGCGGGGCAGCGTGCCGTGCCGCTCCTCTCCCCTCGGCGGGCTCAGGGCGACCCTGAACTGCCCCGGGACAGTGCGAAAGGCGGCGTGGGCCCGGGAGGAGCCGCTGGTGCCAGGGGCGCGGCCCAAAAACCCCAGGCAGATACACATCGAGATGTATTGGGAGTGAAACGTGTAGGGGGAGCGGGGTCCGGCGCGGATTTGCCCGCGGAGGCGATGTGACGTGTGGTATCGCGTCGCCACAGGCGTGCTCCTGTGAGCCTCTGTCCCTGCTGTGCAGGACCTCGGGGAGTAGCTCCTTCGTGTCAGGAATGCAGGCTGGCGGCCTGCGGCTTGCCAGGTGGGGGTCTCCGCGGGCCTGGGGGCTGCAGCGCTGCGCGGGGCCCTGCCTCGCCCCGGGGGAAGGCGCGGAATGGGCGGGTTTTCGGCTCCCTGCGAGGGCTGGCTCCCTAGCTGCCGCGGTGCAGTGGGCCTGGCGGAGGTAAAAGTGGGGAGGAGTAACTCGGTCAGCAGTGGCCAGGTATTGGCGTTACTGGGGAGTAACTGCTCTCGGGCAGGAGCACGCACAGCGCAATTCAGTGAGTGCCGCTTCCGAGGGAAAAAAACAGCTAAAGTTACTGCACGGTGGTCTTTCTTAGGGACGTACTTTCTCCTGTATTTAATAATTTTATTCTCCAGACATCGTGCAGATTATTCACTACTTTTAGCTTTTGTTCCTTAGGCAATAAAATTCTGAGAACTAGTTTTGGTGTCTCTATCTGTCTCTGTAACTCCCCCAACAGTCTGTAAGAGTAGTAACAACTTGCAAGTATATATATTTTTTAGTTTTCTTTGATGAAAAAGCACTTTTATATGGTGTAGCAGGATTTTTTTTTTTCTCTTATCTGTAAAGGTCTTTTCAGGAAAGGCAGACACAACTACGGAAAGAAACCAAGAAATGAACCCGTCAGCGTTTGAAGGCAGTATTTCCACAAACCACCAAAACTTCAAGATTAAATTCAACTCGGGTTTAATGCTTTTCAGAAACACACCGAGGCAAAAAATGGACTTTTGAGATGATCTGTCATCCTTAAAATTGACATTTTTAATGACAAGATTGTTGCAAATTCATTCATATTTTTCTTTGTATGTATATTGTAATTAACTATTGATCACAATTGTGTCACTATTCTGTCACCAGATTAAAAACTTACCTGTTTTTCTTTCTTTTTCTGCTTTTGCTTTAAAAAAGAAGCATCAAAGGCCTGGTCTGAAGCCAGATTGCAACAACAGGAACTTGTCCATTAACTTAAACACACTCGAATCAAATTCTCAATTACAACTGGTTAGCAATTTTACTTGAAGTTTCTTTCAGTGGGAAAACTTTGTTTTTCAAAGTTTCACTGGGAAAGGCTTCTCAGCTTCCAGATGGAATTTCTGGTAAGAACAAGTGAGATAATCACTCTGAAATAGTCTCACTTCGAGATGTGGGCGTTTCAGATTTGTGCTCTGCTTTGCCTGTTCCAGGCCCTCCCACATCTTGCAGAAATAGACTAAGGATTGGAATATAAAATTCATACCTGTTTTTCTAGACAAGTTAAAATTTAACTATTTATCAACCCAAACGCTCCAAAAAAGGGATTGATAGAAAGCCTCTCTTGTTCCTTTTCCTCTAGAAAACGTTCTCTGTTTCACAGTAACTGTTTCCCAAGTGTGTTACCAAGCTCATTATCCTGTGAAGGATCAGATAAAGTTTTATTCTAAGAGGAAAAGATGTTTGAAAAGGAAGTTAAGTGAACCCTGTAATAAGGAACATAAACATTTGGGTAACCTAACAAAAAGCACAGTACCTGCTGGTCTAAATATTTAATTTCAAGGAGTTGTGCAAAATCAGTACTAACATTACCGTTGTTATCTAAAAGTAAGGTACTATGCAACAACAAACTCCATAACCCATGGAGCCATACAATGAAACAGCTGTAATTAATCAGAAAGAAAATCATGCTGAGGACACCTCTATATAATTAGCTGACTTGGATTTATAGTCCCTGCACAGGAAAGGAGCTACCCAAAGGAGACTATGAAGAACCTAGACTCCAGCTGATGGCTCTTCTACCCATCCATGGGCAGCAATGTTCATGAATCTGTGTTTAATATCCTTGTACGCCTCCTTTCTTTCTCTCCCATTCTCTTACAGTCCTCTGTTGTATTCCTGCACTGATTTGGTACTCCTAATCCTACAGCAATTCAACACTTACTCTCTACTTCCAGATGCTTGTCCAAAGTTTGTACACAACTTTCTAGCTTTCTTGCTGAGGTCTTACCCTCCCAGCAAGATTGCAGGCTCATATGCTGGAAAGCTGTTAAATTTCAAACTACTGGCAAGACAAATTGCCAGTAAGTAAACAAGACTACAGAGGGAGTACAGCCTTGGCTGTCATAATAAAGAAGTGGAGTGTAACAGGCTGTTACAAAAGGCTGTGTTCAACAGAGGTTCATCTTGACAATGTATGACTTGACAAAACTTCAGAAAATCTGAAGTTATTCAGTCTTAGTTATTCAGTAAAAACCAAACCAGCAAGCCTTGGTGCACTGGTTTCGGGTGTTAAGTCCCCCCAACTTACTACCCCTCCTCAGTGCTAGAAGTTTCTGTCCCTGTAGGAGGGGCAGCAGAATGGAGCATGAGCCTATTCTTCAATCCCACAACACAAAGCCCAACATTTTAAGACAGCGTTTTAGAAGCAGTTGTTTTGGTGGCTCCTACTTGGCTAGTTGTTCATGGCCCGTGTGCCCTGGCTCACTTGTGCAGGTGCAAGTGGAGAAACTGGTGAAACACAAAGTGAGTTAGATCACCCAGAGGAGAACAAAAACATTAAGAATGGCTGAACTGGAACACAGCTGGGAGCATTTCCCTTGGCAGCAAGGCTGGCTTAACAGGTTCCCAGCCTTGACTGCTCATTCTGACACCCACACTGTTCACTGCCCCCTCAGTTGTCATATGGATAGACATCCATATGATATGCAATTTGTGATCACAGAAGCAGTCTCAGTGACACATACAAATACATCCCAACCCCCTCCAATATGTATTTTTTGATTGTGGCCCATTTCAGGGACCCAGTTCATTGTCTGGCCCCGAAACAATTGTGCTGATAACCCTGCTGGGGGAATTACAAGGTGGGTGAAAGGACCGGGGATGGCACCTCTTTTGCCACCTGAGGAAGAAATAACTTGAGATTACATGCTCAGGACAACGTCCACATTGTAAAATGGCAAGGGAGCTCAGACAAAGCGTGATACTGTTTATTTTTGGACATCATTATGGAGAACAACAATAAGCACTCTCCACCCATGGCCAGTTTACCACGCACGACTCCCCTCCTGCAGGGCCTGTTCCGAGAAGGGGCTCGCTCCACGTCCTGCAGCGCCGCCCTGATGCGTGCCAGAATCTGCTATCAGCCCTTGACCAGAAAGGGAGTGCCCTTCTCCGAAATCTAGCAGTTCTATACAACTCTCCGGTCTTTACTTGGTAACTTCCTTCAACCAAGTCAAAAAACAGGATATGTACTTTCCCTCAGGCAGGCGTGTTTTTCCAGAAATGTTTATGACTTAGGGAACTGACTGACGCAGTAACAAAATTTGGCCGTGGGTACTAACTGGCCCTGAATACATGTAGGCTGGAAATTATTAGAAAATTTCTAGTAATCAGACCAGCGAGGAGGGGGAATAACCTCTCAAGAGAATTAATAAAGGCCAAAATCTAATTACTTTTATGTTAGAGCACAGTTATGAAAGGAATTATACAACAGCAGGGCCTCTGAGGTTTGTTTCTCCCTACATCCCTTAAGGAATGTTCAGAAAGGTGCATGTGACTCCCTACAACGCGACGCTGCCCTAACGGGAGTTACTGGAAACGGTGTAAAGAACCGTGCCTTTGATGGGGAAAGAAAGAAAGAAAAGCTGCACAATGCAAACTTGTGACTTTTTAAAGTTTGAAGCCATAACACAGAACTATGCAGTTCAGGCTTCCAGCGTACGCGAAAACTGCCGCTCATCTATCAGCAGCTCATACTTGGATTTTACGGCTTTCACGGTTAAAAGTCTCTACCTTGCATGACATTTACCCACCGAACACAACGGCACGTAGGGATGGCCACAGCCTGTCGGGCTACCACGAGGGAAGCGCGGGTGCCGCAAGGCCGGGCGCTGCTGGGCGCCACAGCGCCGGGCGACCCCCGCCGCCCTCCGGCTCCGCGGCCGCGCCCGGCCCCGCGCAGCGCGGCCCCACCACCTCCGCGCTCAGTGCAGGGCGCGGCGAGACGGCGAGAGCGGGGCTCGAACCCCAGTCTCGGGCGGGCGGCGCAGGCGCAGTGCCGGCGGGGGCCGCGGCGGTCCGCGGGCGCGCAGGGCATGCCGGCTCCCGTCTGCCGGCCCGGCCTCTCCGCGCCCACTGCTGCCGCCCTCCGCGGGGCTGGCCCGGCGGCAGCGCCGGGCGCGGGAGCGCGCAGGGGTTTGGGCAGAGGCGCTGTCCCCGCCCGCGGCGATGCCCGGAGCGTGGCGCTGATGGATGTGACGCGCATGGCGGCGGCGGCGGCGCTCCCCCTGCGCCGGCAGGGAGGCGGCCCTGCGCCCGGCGCCGCCTGTCCGGCCGCGCCGTGAGCGGGGCTGCGCCGGCTGAGCGCGGCGGGGAGACGGGCTCCGCGGGGCTGCCGGGGGCTCCGGGGTGACAGCGCCCGCGGCGCCTCACAGCTCGGTGCCGGGCGCGGAGGCGGCGGGCTGCGAGTGCCGGGAGGCGGTGGTGTGGATCGGTAGTGCCGGGGCGCTGCGCGGCTGAGGCCCGCGGCGCGTTCCGGCCGGCCTGCGCAGGGCCCGGCGGGGCGATGTAGGGGACATGCCCTGACGGGACGGCGAGCGGACGGGCGCCGCCTGCGAGGGGGAGCCGCGCCAGCTGGGCCGCCCGCGGCGGATCGGCCGCACCCGGCGGGGTCCCCGGGCGCCGCCGCTATGGCTCGGCCCGGCCTCTGGACGAGCATCAAGTCCCTGCTGCGGAGGGGCGAGGACCCCTTGTTCCTGAACGACTCCAGTGCCTTTGACTTCTCGGACGAGGTGGGGGACGAAGACTTTCCCCGGTTTAACAAGCTGCGCGTGGTGGTGTCGGACGACGCCTCGGAGGCGGCCCCGGAGACGCCGGTGAACGGGGCGCCCCTGGGCCTGCCCTCCGACGACGACTCCCTGCTGGACCGGGACATCGCCCTGCGCAGCGCCCGGGCCGGCCGGCCGGACCCCTGCAGCAGCTGCAGCAGCCGGCGGGAGCGCTCCAAGCAGAGGAAGGTGAAGAAGCGGCTGACGCTCGCTGCCCTCCTCTACCTCCTCTTCATGACGGGGGAGCTCGTAGGTGAGTCGGGGGCTTTTTTGCCGTCTCTCCGACCCGGTGCCTCACAGCCTCTTACGCTGCTCCGGCCTTGGTTTTAAATATTTACTAAGAAAAACCACCTGGCATTGAGAGAGATGGGAGAGATTAGCTGCAAGTTCAGAGAGCGAGAAGGAGCAAAGTCTACCTCTTATTTTCCATGCAAGAAAAAAAGGAGGCATTTGCAGCTTCCCTTACCTGAATCTCATCAGTCCCCCCAAATGGCATAAAATACACTTTTTTCCGTATGTCTAATGGCTTCTTATCTCTCCTGTTTTGTAAGTTTGTACGGTGTTTTTAGCAAGGGAGAAATTGCATTTTATTGCAGACATAAATATAATTGGCTGAATAATTTCATCTTCAGTATTTTTTAAGTAGCGCCGTAAAATCTTGCTGTGTTTGCAACAAGAGAAGAAGAGGGAAATACAGTTTCTAAGTGTGACATTTACCACAATAACAAAACTATTATTGGGGAGTATTTGCCCTTATTCACCAGATACAGCAATACGCTCTGTTATTACAACTGAAAAGACAAATCCTGAGCTATCAATAACAATCGAGTGAAGAAGCCACTCTGTTGACACCTTCTTGATGTCCGGCTGTGCTCTGGACTAGCATATGCTCCAGCCAGACATAAATCTTATGAGCAAAGTCAATTAAAATAATAGGTATTTTAACACTTCCCGTCACAACACATAAGAATAGCAAGTAGTTTGATTAAGTTCTTTGTGGGTTTTGTTTGTTAGTACTTGGCAGAAGAATGGTGGGTTTTTACCAGGCAATTTGTTCCTGATAAGCATCTAGATTGTTGTTGGTCAGAAGAATGAATCTGGTGCTGAAGTTCAGCTTTTATTGCTCCCTCATAAAGGCATTTGCTGTTCAGGTTGAAGAGAACCTGTGCATTACACAGCTGTCTACAAAATGACAGTGCTTTATTTAAGAGGCTATAGTGGCATAGGCTTGAAATAAAATCAAAATTGAAAGTCCCTTGGATGCATAGATAAGCTATTAAATGTTATGCCTTCACCATTACTAGTAATTTTTGCAAAGCATAGTATTTGTCTTTTAATCTCCGTTTACTTATCAATTTAATATCAGTGTCCTGTTACCATCTATCTTTTGGGTACGTCCATGCCATTCAGGGCAAGTGTCTACTTGACGCTACTCAGCCTCCTGAAGAATGCTTAAACTCTCATCCGCTTTCGCCTGATGTGCAGTAGTGGGGAGCGTTACACAGTGCCAGTACATTGATCTGTATGTCAAGCCAGGTCTCTCTACCAACTGTAACAATTAATTACTTTCAGATTGCTTTCATTTTAACATACAAGTCTGAATCTGAGCTAATCAGATGAATTATTGGCCATAATTCACCAGGAAAAAAAAAATCAAGTCACAAAAACTTTCTGGAAGTAAAGACCAGAGATGCTTCAGGTATGGTAACATGGGACCTACCTCCTCCTCCTCCTCACCTATGCAAATTTGGTCAGTAGTGATTGAAGACCTGATGTTTGCTTGTGTGAAGTGAGCTCGTGCTCTTGGATCACTTGTCCTAAGACAGTTATGAATTATAGCTTTAAGACAGAAACTTCTACAAGACGGATAGGAAGCAAAATCATTGCTTGAATATAAATAATACATAGTCCCACATACATAGAAAAAAAATCCCTAGGAGAAGTGGTCTGTTCTTCAGAGAGAGACCAGAATACTGACTATATCTGCACCAGTTTTTGGTGCCTTATTTCAGGAGTATGGGTTAATGGAAAAAAGTGGGTTTGTCCTTCAACATCTCTCAGTGTGTGGTTAGTCATTAATAACACTGCCACAATATATCAGCTCATCACGGATAAGGCACTTCGCATCAAACCTGTTGAAGGGATCTGGCTGATTGCCTCCATTTGCCCTTGGCTCTGTTTTTTTCTCTGGCTGAGATTTTGGTCCAGCATGAACTCGGGTAAATTTGATAAGCAAGTGTTACATCTCAGACATAGACATCCTTTAACATGAGAGTGATTTTATTTGATTGTATTCATATCAGAGTTCTGGTATATGCTGAATTTAGTTCATCTGAAGGGCCCCTTACTGAGTAATATGTCTGAGCTGTTGGCAGCTTGATGCTGAAGTCACCAAGACTGTATCCGTTAGGGGCTTCGGATCCGATTCATGCTATCGTAGACCTCTCCATAGCTAGTGCAGGGAGAGCTCTAGAAATAATAGGTGTTGAGAGTAAAAATACGTTCTCATCACTGTCACATCATCTGTTGTTTCTCCCTTACAGCCGGAACTTCTGCAAGCTCAGCTCAGGGTGGCGGATTTGCCTGTACAAAGCGTTAGTACTGTAGCATGGGCTCATCCTCCTCAGGTTTATGTATGCTATTACCAGCCCTATTTCATTATTTGGGGACTGAGGCAGACAGCACTAAGGGCCAGACCCATAAAATATTCAGGCATCCAGCTTCCACGGAGAATAAATAGAAGGCTTGGGTATCTCTGTACTTTTGTGGATCTTGACCTGAATGACTTGTCACAGGGCAAGTAATCAGCAGCAGAAACAGTAATTAAAGATGGAGTCCTCAAGTCTGGGTCAGTGCTGTACCTGTTTAATTTATTTCACTCCAGCCCTGTATTGTGTTCTGTCTGCTTGCTTTCAAATTTTGGGACCTTTTGAATTCATCTGTAGCTCAGGTATTTGGGAAACTGTGTTTGATTATGTAGGACATTTAACTGACTTCTATGATCTTTGACAGATTTGAGTTTCTGAGAAAAAGGCAGAAGACCCTATCAGACAGTTAATTTGTTCAGTAAAAATCTTTCTGCTGTCTGTTACTGATGTCAAGATGAAGGAAATCTTGTTTCAGCAGCTTTTTTGGGAAATCTTGATTGGCATATTTTTTCCAAAATATAGCCAAGCTTATTACTCCAGCCCACCTCAGTGTTTGTTGTTTAATTTGATGAACAATGATTGTAAAAGTCAGATAACAACTTACACTTTGTGGGAACCATTTTGCATCAAGAAATGAAAAATATGCTGCAAGTCCTAGTTAGCTTTTCTGGCAGGGTTTTGATGTTTTGAGCTATGTTTAGAGATTTCTAATTGATTGTCCATGAGGAGGACTGCTGTCCTTCACGGGTCACTGAAAACATCGGTGAGCCATCAAGCTGTCTATTTGTAAAGGTTATAGATGTCTTCTTTTTTTTTTTTCCCCTCCAAATTGCTAGTTGTGTTTAAACAGCCCTTAGGCAGTACCTTTAACCAAGCAATGAACTGATACATTTGGAAGCAGAGAACCTTTGATTTCAGAATTTCATAAATCTCAATTACGTTTCCTTAATCCACATGCTGCATTACAATTAGCTTCAATACCTGAATTCCTTCTTTATAATTTTATTTTTAAAGTCTTTAAAAGTGAGAGACTAGCTGAAATAGAATTGACTCATCCTGGACTGAAGTGATTCTCAAAATTAATACCTGTGAATTAACATACACACTTTAAATGATCATACATGTAAACTACTGAATTGAATGTCCTTAGATATAAATTATCGTTTCTTCTGTGTTGCTTATAAAAGAGGCTGAGTTGCACATTTCTAAGTCATATTTTTTTAAATTATGTGGGAACACAAATTAATTCAGAAAGGAAAGGCGTAACTCATTTTATTCAAAAAGCTGCTGAATTGCTAAATCTTAAAAACTCACTGGTTTTGAGCTGTGATGGCCTTTGGAAAGTTTCAGCCTCAGAAGAATTTGACTTAGAAACTTAGGAACAACTGAAGGGGGAATGGAGGAAAGGAACTGGTTGAAATGTGGTGTATTTGGTAGTTACCCACAGTACAAGCAATACTACAGTATCAGCCATGCTGCTTGTGCTTGGCTGGGGAGGAGAGTGTACCTGTGTCTGCAGGTGTATATATACAAACACCCACAGCCACACACACATTTTATGACTATTCTGGAAAGCAGTCAGCCAGTTGTGAATTTCCCTTTGCTATCTCCTCATGGTCAGCCTCTTCACTAAGACAGTTTTAATTGTATACAAAGATACCTTTACTCAAAATGTTAGTTGGAGCCTCAGGCCTGCCAAATGGCACACCAGGTGCACGCTTTGCTCAGTAGAATTTACAGGCCGAATGACAATCTCAAGGTAAAAAGAGAAACTAAATCATAGCTGAGCTGACACTGCAGATGTAATCTTTTCTGAGAAAATGGGCTTACCTTCATGCATATTGAAGACAACGCAGCCTGTCCTTGATTCCCCTTTGGATAAGGGATGCTTAAGAGAGAGGCACATTGTTTAAATCTCTCACCCATCCAACAGCAGCATTAGCAATTGAATTGGAACAAAGATACTAACCTTTGATCTGAGGTTATTTGTCTCAATGTGGCTCATAATTACGATAAAAAATTATGGTAATAAATAACAAAGAAAAATGCTGTGCAAGTGGAAGTCATTGTCTGCAATATATATTGGCAGAACTTACACACCCCTGCCAGGACAGCGAATAATGAAGGTTAAAAGATAACGTAATAAAAATAAAAAGGGGGCAGGGTAAATTTCCTTGCCATCAAGTCACTGGATTTCTGTCCCTGTTCCGTAATGTCAAAATATTTAATGGGTCTAGTTTAATAAAAGGATCAGCTGATTAAACACATATGCAATAATATATAGAGAAAGGAGACAAAACTATTTTGGGCCTGATCTTGCAAACATTATGATGCAAGTAGTCTGTGAGAATAACAGGAGTGAATCCTTTCTATGTTATTCGTAATAGAAAGCACACTTCCCTGCACTTGTAACTATGGGAGCTTTAAACTATAGCATGGCATTTTGATTGTAATGGCAAAAAACCCCAACTGTGTAGTGATTATAAGAAGGGCTCTCATGCACTTAATGCACTGTTCTGAAAATAAATAACTGTAAGCTGTGTCAAGAGGATATTATCTAGAGTCATTAATGTCATATGTCCTGACTTTTCCAACTTTGTTTTCAGGTGGATATGTTGCTAACAGTCTAGCAATTATGACAGATGCACTTCATATGTTAACTGACCTTAGCGGTATTATTTTGACCCTGCTTGCTCTCTGGCTGTCTGCAAAATCTCCCACAAAGAGGTTCACTTTTGGATTTCATCGCTTAGGTATGTAGATATCAGCTTTTGCTATTAACAGAGTATTTTAAGCAACAACTGTAAAGATCACCTAATTCTAGAAGAATAGGTAATTAGAAAGAAAGTAGCGACAAACATAAAAGTTGCTTTAACACCCTGACTCTAATGTCCTTTCGCTGGCCATTGTGGATCCACTACATAGGTTGTATTACCACAAGGGAATAGATAATAAAAAAATAAATTTTTAAATTTTAAACCTCAGCCAAAAGTGAAGTTTGATGGCAGAGTGTCATTCACTGGGAGCAGGATGAGTCTCTCCATCTTTGTGGAACTAGGACTGAGCAGATTCAGAGGTAAATTCTGAATGCTTGATTAATCTTCCATCTTAAAGAGGAAGCTTGGGGAATTGGATGCACGATGACATTGTAAATATGACTTCCTACAAATGAACCATGGCCTAAAAAGTTTAAAAAGGGTTCAGAGGAGGGAAGCTGTCCCCAGCAAGAACAAGGGTGGATATGCAGCTGCGTTTCACAGCCCATCCATAGTTACTGGGCTGTTGCATTAGGTCAGGCCCTTGTGCACATTTGTGCTTTGGAACTGAGGCTGTTGAGCAAGAAAGGCACACGTTCTTTGGTCACTCACTGCTGTACCACTGTTACTGCTTGTGTGACACACTGAGCAGCTGGTTGGTGCAGGAGCCGTGCATGTCAGTCAGTTGTTCACAACAGATTATTGCCAGTGCCCAGGATTTACGAAGTCCCATTGACTTCAGAATTATGACACTAGAAGAAGGTCCTATTCAGTGTGAAAAATTACATCTTAATCCAGAACTAAAAAGTTCTGTAGAGTGTATTCTCAGAGAGCTCTGCCCTCCCAGAAGCCTCATAAATCAGTATTCCTCTTGCACTCCCCAAACCACACAAAGCAGAGGTCAAAATATCCCATGGTTTGCAATACAGTAAGTTACTTAACCTCTGCCCATTTTAGGTGTATGTAAAAAGAAGTATAAACAGAATTATGTACCAAACCTTGGAAGGATATTTTCAGGATTCGTTACTTCGTGTTTGGAAATGTAATGATGATAAAGGGTGTTCTCATATCATTGCTAACTGGATATAATAATTCACATTATACAGCTGCAGGTCTTGTAGACATTTTACCAAAAGCTTCAACCTTTACTTTTCATGAAATAGATAATTTCTAGTGTCACAGTTTGCTACCTCTGCTGTATATGTTCTGTAGCGTATATTTTTCAAGGAGTTTCAAAGTCTTGTGTAGTCATGATTTGCAATTCTTATTTTGGCTGCTAGAACAGCAGTAGAATTCAACAACTCCATCACTCCTAGTCAGTTGTCATCAGTTAGTCACTAATGCATGAATGCATAACTCTGTACATGAGCAAAGATCTTTGGAGCTTTAGCAAGAAAGCATTAACAGTGCCAGCATTTCCCATTACAAACTTTTCTTTCAAGAAGTTTTAATTTTGCGATAGGAGCTCCCCTAATACTGAAACCTGACCTTGCAGGTATGCCCCTGGCACTTGCTCGTACTCTCCAGAAGGATGTTTACTAGCATTTATACATACTTTAACCCTATTTAAACATAATTTGAGTAGTTTATGTGTCTTTGTAACTTTTCTAAAACCAAACAGTACATACATTGAACATGTCATGGCCTAGCTTAAAACAGGAGTTAATTGTCAGAAAAATAAAAATAAAATTATTTAACCATTAAAATCTTAGTTCTGTAAATTTTCACTGACTTTTCAATTAATTAATTTGAGGGCTCCATAGTACTTTGCAAACACAAATCCCTGGGGATTCCTGCCTCCTCACTTTCTGTACCGTTTTTTTTTTTCCTCCATTTTAATGCCAAGAAAAATACTGGCCAGACTGATCCAGTGGTGGCCCACGGGCCAGATCTAGCCCATAGAATTAGTCCATATTGCCCACCACCTTCTCCCTGGGCACCATCTTCTCCCTGGGAGAAGCTACAGGGAGCAGCTTCCTAGTTCTGCAACAATTACTCCTCCTTTTCTGCTGCCCCGTGCCAGTAGGTGGTCAAACACTAGAACAGGTTGCAGAGTCTCCACAGTTGGAAATACTCAAAGCCCAATTGGACGCAGCCCTGAGCAACCTGCTGCAGTTGACCCTGCTTTGAGCAGGACTACACAGTTTGGAGGGGTTCCTTTCTACCTCAACCATTCTGCGTGAGTAGCAGCAGTGCAGCTCTTTCTGTAGGAGGAGTACGACTGGAGCCTGGGGGTTGGGGAAAGAGTTTCTGTGGCTGCAATGAGGAAGGGGAAGTGGGTAAAGGCCCTGCAAGAGACCCCCAAACCTTGACCTAGGCTCTGCAAGTACAGAAGATGGGATGGTTTAAAATTACTGTACACATTTTTTTAAAGTCACATTTGTGAAATTTCTTTGCCTGATTCTAGGCACACAGTCTGAACGCTGTGGCCTGAGGGCCCAGTTTCACACATCAGTGAATGCTGGCAATGGAACAAAGCTGCTTTTAGGGTATATCCTCACCATAACACATTTTTCCAAGTAACCTGTATACAAGAAGCTTGTCAGTAAATAAAATGAGCTCAACAATAGCTTGAATTTCATGAGAGAGATGTCAAAACATGATGGAATGTTAAAAATAGGGTACAGATTGAGCATCTGTCACAGAAAAAATGTGGAGCATTTGTTTAAAGCTGAGAATACGTGCAATAACTCTCATTGCTGACCTGCTTTGCATTAAGTTTTAAGATAATTATACATACAGTAAGCATGAAAACATTCTAACAAACAATGTTTCTGGTGCTCATTATGACTTTTGTTTGCAGAATGATGAGTTTTCAATCTCATTCCCATAAACATTGCATTGTGAAGACAACAGAGCTATTAGTTGTCTAGTCAAATTACAGAAGGAAATTAGCACTAGTTTTCATTTATTTGAATTCTCTGAATACATAATATGTATGCTCCATCTTCAGTTTTATTCCATTTTCAGTGGTGAAAAGGAAGCTGACAGATTCGGGAATGGGTTAGAAAAGTGAAGACGAAATCATGGAAATTGCAGTCATGTCTAAAAAGGATTATATTCTTGAAGCCAAAAATAATTCTGTTTCACCACCAAATGGAGATACCTCCTTCTCAGCAAGACACTGAGCAGATTTAAGCATAGATAGGGAACCTGGCATTTTTCCATTGCTGCAGAGACCATGTTAGTAATGACAGAATCAGTCAGTCCACTGAGACAGTGCAGAGTTCATTTCACAAGAAGTGAAAGATCTCAGCGCAAATCTACAATGCTGATATGGCAATGACTCTGAAAGAAACTGCAAGGAAAACACTGGTTTCCTTTGCAGAAAACACGGGTTTAGATTGTAAAACCACAATATGTTACTTCTCTGGTAAATGCTAATGTGCTATGGCTTCACAAATTTTTTAAAAAGCATTCTGGAAAACCTTCTAAGCAATGTATTATTTTTTTTTTTAAGACTGTTGCCCTGAATAATCTGCCTGCTTTGTAAAGAACACTACCACTTGCATGGATATTTCCAGGATTTTCATGTTGCTCTGAAACCATCTGAGATTGTGACAGTTCCCTTTCAGAGCCTTGTTACTGCCTGGTAATGCTGGTATTCGTCCAGGCATTGACGCACTACCGAACAGCTGAATGCGTTGGTGTGAGTTTCTTCTCCCATAACGTTAACAATGCAGTGTATGGATCAAGTGATCTTGGTGATATTAAAATGCTTATATAACTACATGTTTTTTCCTGTAATAGTCAATAAAATTAAGGCAGTTCTGTGTTAGAAATGACACCTTCTGCAGTAACCAAAGTTGTACTACACACCGACAGATTCAAAGCAGAGGGAGAAGTGAGGCAATTCTCAGATCACTATTCTTAGAGCTATAGTACAGCCAAGAGCAGAATTTTGTTCTTACTGGGGAATAAATCAGGGCAACATGTGTAGAACAAGGGGGAAGAACAACCATTACAGTTCCAAGTAAAGGAATTCCAACTCTGATCTTTGAATTCACACAGGAAGGCTAAGATCCCAGTGGTCCATCTGGCAAGTGACAGTAATAAGCATTACACATAACAATTACAGATTACTCAGGCATGGCTGCGGATTTACATGCAATACAATGGAGCTAGCATTAAGGTTTTCCCAGTGCTTTTTGTAAAGCCATGTATTAACTTGCTTATAACTGAGACAGTCTTAACTGGGCCAGTGTTTTCTCTGTCAGGTATCTTGCCTTTTTTTTTTTTTTTAAAGTTTCAGCTGAAACAGGGCAATCATTTTCAGAATATGAAGCTAGAGGGTAAAAGTATGTTTACGTTAAAAGGAATCTAGTGACGCATTTGGAAATACCTATATTCTTTACAGTAGGACCTTAAAACTGTAGTGTGGACTCATCCTTCTCAGGTTTATGTATGCTATTACCAGCCAAATTTAATGACTTGGGTAGTGAGGCAGACAGCACTAAGGTCCAGACCCATAAAATATTCAGGCCTATTTACCTCATATCAGAACAGCAGGAACCTTGTAGAGAGCTGTAACCACTTTCCACAGATGTAAATGGCAGCAGAAGGTGCAGGACAATGAAATATTAGTAGTTTTTATTAACTTCTCATTTTCTCTTTATTTAGATGTATGTGCCTTTTTGAAAGTCCCTACTGATCAGATAAAATTCCTACACTGAAATGTTGCTCACAATGCTCTCACTTTTGTGAAATATGAGTATTTAGTAAACACTAGATTATGTTAAAACAGCATATTACAGTAATACAGAAATTTACATTAAGCAATCCTTCATAGCTGAAATCTGCAATAAATAACGTGTATGCATACATATGTCAAGAAGCTTAGGAGTCATATGTCTGAAAAGTTTGTACTGTTCCATTTCTTAATCTTTTTATAATTTTTTCTTCATCATAAATACAAAAGGATATATAAAAGTAATTTCTAAATCCAGCTTAATACTGTGGACACTTGAAATCAAGCTTTCTCTTACTTGTAGGTGGGCTGGTGATGTTTGAGAGCGCCTGTCTTCCTCTCTCCTGGACACGGCCTTTGTCTGCGACTTCTCAGGCAAAAGTTCTGGGTTGTCTGAAGAAGTCACAGTCATCGCCCATGCAGAAGTTTTCAGAGAAAACATAATTTGAGGGATATACTGACAGGGAAGCGTGAAGGAGTGGATGAGAACAAACTCCATTTGTTAATCCTATATTATGAGTTTTATTTACCACACAGCTTCTTAGTTGTGCATTAGGGTTATAATACGCATAAAATAGTTAAAATAATTAAGGCTCTGTCCACATTCTAATTTGGAAATAGAAATAGATCTGAGATTCACTTTTGTAATGTTGTTTCCTTTCTGTTTGCAGAAGTATTGTCAGCCATCATTAGTGTATTGCTGGTCTATATCCTTATGGCATTCCTCTTGTATGAAGCTGTTCAAAGAACTATCCATATGGACTATGAAATAAATGGCGATATCATGCTGATTACAGCAGCTGTTGGTGTTGCAGTTAACTTAATGTAAGATCTCCCTTTCTCTCCATTAACACTCATAAATGTATTTCTGAATAAGCTGCTAATTCATTCATGGCCTGTAACTTTCTCATGGGATGTAATTTTGCTGGACCTCTTCATTTTCATAAATAAGACAAGAAATGATACTGAGTATTACTTTTTCAATTCTTTGGTTTAAAAGGAAAGAAAAAGAAAAAAGCAACAACAACAAAAAAATCCCCAAAACCAAAAACAAACATCCACCAAACCCTAAAGCCTGTTTCTTGGAGTGTTTTTCTTCTTTCACTTTCAGAATGGGTTTTTTGCTGAATCAGTCTGGCCACCTTCACTCCCACTCCCATTCCCACCCTCACTCTCATGTACCTCAGTCGAACTCTCCTAACACAGCCCACAGCAGTAGCCATGGACACAGCAGCCTTGCCGTGAGAGCAGCATTTGTACATGCCCTTGGGGACCTGGTACAAAGTATTGGTGTGCTCGTAGCTGCATACATCATACGCTTTAAGGTAAGGAATGGCTGGTCTTTGAGGCAGGGTGGAATTTTTTTAATGTCAACTTCAGTGATTAAATTAAAAAGTGACTTGTTTTTGTAAGTTATAAAAAAAAATACTGTGACATTCTATTATAAGCTTCATACATTCATAAAAAATAAGCAAAGACTATCTCTACTATGCATTTTGTCACTATTCAAACAAAAAGAAATATTCATGAAAGTTGGAGCTAGAAGTAACTGCATTTTCTGAGTCATGTTTTTGTAAGTCAGCTTATTTTCATACATCCTTTAACACTTTGGAACTTCCCTTGCAGCCAGAATACAAGATTGCTGATCCTATATGTACATATGTATTCTCCATACTGGTGGTTTTGACAACAGTTCGAATTCTGTGTGACACAGGAGTTATTATTCTGGAAGGTAAGATCTGTGCACAGTCTGCAGTACTTTACATTTCAAATACCAGTGAGCATTGGCACTTTTTTGACATCATGATCACCATCTCTAGCAAAATGGATTGTGTCTCAAGACCTGTTTATCCTTCTGCTGCTTTAGTCTGTTGGTTCTTGATAGCTTATCTCAGTTGCAGCAGTCTTTAGGTGTCTTTGACCTCTGCAGTGAAATGTATAGAACTTTCTTGTGTGTCTGCAATGGCTGTCAGCTAAACTAAGTGAACATTTGCCCAGACTCAGTTCTACACTTTCACTTTAATTATTGTAAAGTTAAAGTGAATGTGAATGCATGTAAAAGGAGGAAGCAAGCTTAGGCCAAATGGCTGGACAGGTGGTTCATGCCTGTCCTGTCTTTCCCTTTTCCACAAGTGCTGTTGTAATATTTGTAGCTTCCCCTATGGTAACAGTAGAAGCACACAAGTAAAGAGTGGTGTAAAAAGGAAGAAGAAAAAAAAAAGGAAAGGAAAAGCTGAACATAAGCTGAAGAATCTTATCTCATGTGGTGACTTAGAGGGAAAGATGCCAGCAACATTCTTTGCATTATTATAACTAACATGCCAACTATTACTGCTTGATCTAGTACTTTTACCTTACAAAAGTGTTAGAGATGGGAGAAAAATCCTAGGTTTTAGCTGCACCTTCCTAGCTGTCTCATGTGAGCTATTATTGACTTTACTTTTATTATGTTACAAGGTTAAATCAAGGACCGAAAAATCTTCAATGTCAAGTGCTTTTGCTGTCATTTGGAGGTTGGGGGGGAATCCAACAAAATGGAATCTCATGGTTTAACCCCAGCTGGCAACTAAGCACCAAACAGCTGCTCGCTTACCTTCCCCCCTGCTCCAGTGGGATGGGGGAGAGAATTGGGGAAAAAAGTAAAACCTATGGGTTGAGACAAAGACAGCTTAATAGGACAGCAGAGGCAAAAAAAAGACAGAGAGAAAAAAAAGAAAAAGAGAAAAAAACCCCAACACCACAACAACAATAATAATAAAAAAATGTACAAAACAAGTGATGCACAATGCAGTTGCTCACCACCCACTGACTGATGCCCAGCCTGTCCCTGAGCAGCGGTTGCTGCTCCCTGGCCAACTCCCACAGTTTATATACTGAGCATGACGTGATATGGTATGGAATAGCCCTTGGGCCAGTTTGGCTGTGCCCCCCCCCCAGCTTCTTGTGCATCTGGCAGAGCATGGGAAGCTGAAAAGTCCTTGCCTAGTGTAAGCACTACTTAGCAACAACTAAAACATCAGTGTGTTATCAACATTACTCTCATCCTAAATCCAAAACACAGCACTATACCAGCTACTAGGAAGAAAATTAACTCTATCCCAGCTGAAACCAGGACATGGAAGTTCACCAAGAAGGCAAAAATGGTAAAATTTGCTTAAGAAACCTCAGTTAGCTCCAAGGCAATAGCTAAGATTTAGCTGAAGAAAACGGATAAGACAAACTAATGGTGTATCACATTCCAGATGTTTGAGTTGTAGCTGTTTGCATAGGTATCCCAGTTGTCATAAAAATTTCCGCGTTAATGATGTTACTAAAAGTGATGATAGGTGGGCTTTATGTATGCTAGGGAATTTTTCCAACACAAATTCAGGATCTCCAGAGAATGGACTTGCATTTATATTTGAGACTACTGCAACAACGTAAGGGTCCTTCGAATTGTATCTGCTTTCAGTATTCCTTTTAACTTAAGTTTCATCATTATACTAGAAATGCTAAATTAAAACCTTAAATGATTGTGTAATACAAGCAAGGAGATTCTAGCTTTTAATATAGATTTATAAGGCAGCAGGGAAGTCTATCAGTAGCATGATGTGAGATATCAAAATTTAAGTCCATGTTTCCTGGGAAAAAGCAAGCTGTAGAAATAATACCAGGCAGTTAGCTATTTATCAGCTAAATGATTTTCTGTTAGTCTTCACTAGAAGGAAAATGTTGTTGAATATGAGACAATCCTAGACACTGAAATTTCAAAAGAGATGGTACTGGAACTAACATAATTTAAAAGACAGTAAGGCATCAGCTTCAGAGAGGAGTCATCCAAAAATTCTGAAGAAATTTGAGAAGCAAGTGGTGGAACTCCTCATAGTATATATAATCAAACTCCATAAAACTGGAAGATAAGCAGTAAAAAGCTATGATAGAAACAAAACTATTCAGAAATAGTTTATTCAGTATTTTTGTACTAGTTTTTGTGCCCACGTTGATCACCTAAAATTTTGATTCTGCCCTTTGTGCAGCTAAAGGGTGGCGTAGGGAAGCTATAGAGGTGCTGTAGCTGCTGAAAATAGTACGTCCAGAAGGACCTGGTCAGTGCAATCATAGATTTGCAAAGATGCCACCCCATAAGACAGAAGTCCTGTGTGTTAACCACTGCAGATGGATTACTATGAACATTTGAAAAAGATACCAGTTACCTGAAAAGAGAAGTTTCAGGAGACAGCAAGAGGCAGGCCCCAGCATTTTTTTTTAGATTCTGACCTTAAGAGT
This sequence comes from Mycteria americana, assembly GCF_035582795.1. NCBI lineage: Eukaryota > Metazoa > Chordata > Aves > Ciconiiformes > Ciconiidae > Mycteria > Mycteria americana. The sequence goes on along the minus strand of NC_134370.1, from coordinate 59,234,845 downwards.
CTGGTCTAAGCAATTACTAGGGGTTGGAAGCTGCAGTCAAGTTGTCTACACAAGTACATTGCTCCAAAGGATCTAATGCTGGCTATTGCCAGAGAGCAGATTCTGGACAGGACAAATTACATTGGAGACAACACTGCAATTCCTGTATAACTTCTGTATCCATACTGGACTTAATATGCCAATTTGCATATTCTTCTCTATTGATAACTTGGAAGTTACTAATCACTTCCAACAGCACAAACTGTAAACTCTTATGACATTGAGATCTGTCATGACATTTTAAAGGCCACTGAGAGTTTGCAGAAGACAGAATTAATTTTATCTCATGCTTGGTATCACAGGAGTTCCAAGGCATTTAAATGTGGATCGCATTAAGGAAGACTTGATGAAAATTGAAGATGTTTATTCTATAGAAGATTTAAATGTTTGGTCTCTCACTGCAGGAAAAACAACTGCCATAGTCCACTTGCAACTAGGTAAGCTGCTGTATAGCATGATTCTAAATTAAATCTAAGCGTAGGGAAAAAAAAAAACAAACACCAAAACACTTTCTCTTCATATTGTTATTTATTTAAGTTGAACCAGGAAATATTGTTCTGGGGAGGAAAAAAAAAAAATCTACTAACTATGGTTTTGTACAGCGAGGTATAGAACCCATTGGCCCAGAAAGACACAGTAAATGAAAATTGTGCAGAGAAAATATATTCATACAGAAACATCCAGTACAGATTCTTTGGGGGGGGGGGGGGGGGAGTATTTCTCTTTAGAAATTCCCATATTTTGTCCAGGGAAAGATAGGGTGACGTTCTAATATAGAACAATCTGACATATGAAAAATTAATATGTTTTGCCAAAACATGTGCTGATTTAGACATCTAACAGTACCGTGAATATTAATTCCTAGTAAGAAAGCTCAATTTTTGGGGGGGATGGGGGGTGGTGTCTAACACACACAGTTTTATCAAGATATCATTCTAGTTAGAGGATATAGATGTAAAGGTGTTAAAACAATATGTAGAGAGTACATGGTGACCACAGAACAATATTAAATTAATAAATGAGTATGAACAAAGATTATTCTAGTTGGTAACACTGTGAAAAATCTGAGAACAGCTGGATTGTCCAGGTTCTTGAGGATTTAATTTATTAATTATTTTCTTGATTTTCCAGTTCCTGGTAGTTCATCTAAATGGGAGGAAGTTCAGTCCAAGGCCCGACAACTGCTGCTGAACACATTTGGAATGTACAAGTGCTCTGTCCAGCTTCAGAGTTACAAACAGGAAATAAGCAAAACCTGCGCAAGTTGTCAGAGTTCCAGTGCCTAATTTCATATGTTTTGGGAACTGCTGCCTTATTCTTTATCTTGTAGTCAAAGACTGAGAGCAATAAATGCAAAATGAAAATGATCAAATAGAAACCATTAATATCTGGATTTGTACCATGTAACGTGCAGCAGGGAGAACTGGTGCTGCAAAAGTGCAGTGGTTGCCCTACAGAACATGTATTTCACTCTCTCCCTTGTACTGGTTTATTCAATTTATTATGATTTTGAGACAAAGCTGTTTTCAGATTATTGTTTACAAACTGAAATGTGGCTCTGCAGATACCTCACAAATTACAGTCCAATATTGTCCTTTAATAACTATGTACCACAAAGTACCTGCACTCCAAATGGAGCATCAAGTATTCAGTATTTTCAATTAAAGTCTCTAATGCTGGTCATGCCAGCGTTCCATAATATGTCATGATCCCCAAATTCATTATACAGTATTTTTGCAATAGTGATTTTCATACAGTATCTTAAACTATAATGTATACAGTGCTAGTTGAATTATTTTGGAAACTGTTTCTTTGGAGACACTGCAAAATACAGAATTTACTGTACCCAAACTGGAAAGTTAGCTTTAATCTGGGCATTCAGAGATCCAGATAGGAAGATCCTTGCCCAGGCTTCTGGTATTTAACTAGAGACCCAAAACTGGACCCAAAGCGTTTTAAGTGATCGGTTATCTTTAATGTATTTTAGAATAGGGTTTATACATTAGAAACAGGTTATTTATTTTACAAAGTTTTGACTTGTAAGATGAATTTGTTATTAATAATCTTGAATGTCTAAACCAACATTTGATTCACGTTAAAAGGCCAGCTGATTAGCATGCATTCTAGTTATAATTAATAAATGTCCTGTAATTGATCATTTTTCCATGATTGTTTTGTTTTAAAGGAAAAATCAAATGATAGCAACTATGCTTGACATGGAGATACTTTCAAACACAATCTACAGACATACAAAATACATGCATCTTCTAACAGAAAAGTGGGGAGCAAAAGTGTTAGATATGTACTATTCCCTCAGTCACAGATCTCCGACCTCTTCATCTTTGCTTTGAGCACAGTATAGCAGTATCCTGACAGGAATGCCACTGCAATAGCAGTCCCTCGCTACTTGGCTTTATGAATAAAGCAAAATCCAAGCAAGCTCAGTAACCTAAGGGTGTGGACAACAGTATCATAATATTGTGTTGGACAACAAAATCGTAACAACCTACAGAGGTAGAAAGGCCTTTTCTAACTTACAGACGGATGAGACAATTTGAAAATACTATTTATTCATCCTCAAAGTCCACAAAACTGAATTGCTTAGCCTCATGGTGGAATCACTGTACTTTCAATGTACACAGGATAATAAAATCTGACACTAAGCTATCATACACCTCCAAGCTCAGATTTACGCCTGGTTCTGAAGTCATTTGCATTGAGGAAGCTAAGGGCAACAAGAATATGACCTGCAAAGTTCAGAAGATGGTAAGAACTTGGCTTCAAATATTTTTTTCTTAGTCTGTACTTTGATCTTTATGCAGAACTTCCACTGACATCAAAAGTAGTTCTTTTTGTGCATCAGAAAGGAAAAGTTTTGCCCAGTAATGGATATTGTGATACTCAGCTGTGAATACTTAAGCTGTTGTCTGTTTTGAAACTTGCTAGGGTTTCACATATTCATCAGGCTGATTTACACCTGCAAATTGGTGGTAACAATCTTGGCTTCTTTCCTCCCCTTTTTTTGAGGTAGGAGTCACATTATGACTTAGAGGTGAAAACTGACAGCACAGTATTAATTTGGACAAAGTGCATGTAACACTGTTTGTACCTGTTCTGGCAAGAAATGGGAACACTTGAGTACAGCATGGGAGCACATGCAGCTCAGAGGCAAAGTAGCACTGTACTTGGGAAGTTAATGCTTCAGTACAAACTCTATCATTAATTAAGCCATATCACAGTTCATGAAAAATGTGCATCTCATCCTTACAAACTTACTGGAAAAAAAAATACCACAAACAAACAACAGGTATTTTGCACATACTAATACTCAAATAGGTTTTAATTAAATTGGGGTTTACAGTTGCTGTAATTAGAAGTTGAAGTACAGTAGACATGTATTGTATTTGGAGTTTTTTATTGTAATAATTTACTACACATTTGTTTAATTGAAGAAAAAAGCAGAAATGTGTTGCTTTATTGTGGGTTTTATTAAATCAATTATTAAACTTCACATCGTCTTATATTTATTTGTATTGCTGTCTCTTGTCATCATCTTGGGTTCCTTCAGCAGCTGTTTTTTGAAGTGTCTGGACACTCAAGCTTAACTCAGTTTGGAGATACTATACATAGAATGAATTATGTCTCCCTCTTTAGTCAGAACAATTTAAGTCTCATTATTTCCCGTGCAATAACTGCACTTTAGAAAATACAAGCTGACAAAGCATGGTGAAGGAGCAGCCATAAAACAACTGGCAAAACATTCTTGAAACCCTACGCACCCTTGAGGGGCCCTTGTTATCAAGGCCTATAGACTGGAAGGAGTTCAGAGAAAAAGCAACAGAAGAGGAAATGAGAATCAGGAACGAAAGAATGAATGCATCTATCTCAGGGAGACTCTGAAGGGTACATGCCCTGTTTTAAGGTCTAACTAAACTCACATGGAAATTTGTATCTGTGTGGTCTACCTCTAAATCCTTTTCTTATTCTTTATAAATTATTCAGGGCACAGGTTGTCTGGCACTGCTATTTAATGTAAGAATCCAGTATTCTTCTGAATCTGCTATTAATCAACATCAAAAGGAATATGCATATTATAACTTATAATACTCATAGTGATGGAATAAATGAGCACAACAGAACTATAAAAATCACCAAGTAGAAATAATTAGTACACTTACTTATAAGGATAGGGAAATATTCAGAAAATAACACTGATATGCAAATAAACTACCAGGAATTTATGACCTAGTGCAAAATAACAGTACTCAGGAAGTGCAAGTGCCTATAAAAGACGACAAGTTATTTTTATACTCATTGCAAGGTCATTTTCAGTATCAGCTTAGAGGAAAGGGGCCTTAGTATAAATAAGAATCAGGTCTAACATCTTCCAAGCAGCTCTCCAGCACATCCAGATTATCTTGTTTACACAGTCTTACACTACTCTTTTCCTTCTACAAAATCCTCTGCTGGAAATTAAAATGCATTTACTTAATGGGATTTCTCTCTCACCAAAAGACTCATTAAGATTTGAGCAAGTTTCCACAACTAGTGTCCCTGCTTTCCAGAGCTGTGCTGCAGTACTCTTTCTGATGGAACAGCTAAAATCCTGTGAAAATTCTGCCACCTCTAACAGTCTATGTTGGGAAGAGATTTTTCCTTTCTTAATCTGTGATTGTCAACCATCCTTTTCTGAAGCATGGATACAGCTTTGATGACAACCTACTAATATGAGTCAATAAAGCATTTTTATATCGAGCAGACTGCAAACCCTCTCATCCCACTCTTCTATTCTGAAATGTTCTTATCCTAAGAAGAAAATTAACAGAAAGCTATTTTATTTCTGAATGGTTTCCTTGCTTAATTTTGTGAGGTTTTTTGTTTGTTTTGTTTTTTTAAATTGTGTTGACATTTAGTCCTTTCAATACCAGCAGCATTTCTTTCTACACCAGCAGAATTACCATTTAAAATATCATACCTGAATCTGGTCTTCAATTGTTTTACTGCTGTACGTATCTGCTCTTTCTTGCAGAATCACTCCCAATTGGCAGAATGACTAAGAAAAGCAGCAGGCTGGCATTTAGAAGTAGATTTCTGACATGAAACTAAAAACCCAAAAGACACCCACCACCACCTAATGAATCGTAACTCTTTTGTTCAGGTATTTTAGCAGAATCTCATGAGGAGGGTGCACTGATGCTGCACAGAGCAGGGCTGTTAAGTATTATTTCTCTCTACAGATACTAAAAGAATATCACAAGTGAAGATAGGCTGTTGGGTAATTAAACATGATATATACTGCAATAGCTTCCTAGACTCCAATAAGCTGGTCCATTGTCAGAGAAGTTCCCTTGATATCTCAAGGGGAGAGGAAAATCCACTGTAAATACCCAGATCATTTCCCTCTATCCATCCAAAATGTCATCGCCAAGATCTTTTTTCTTGCTGGTTGCTCCAAGCACATGCAGCTGTTCCAAGAGTTAGCACACCTAGCTCAAACATCATGTTTCATCAGCACTTTGCATTATACCACCGCTCTCTGCTTCTTTCACTTCGTTTTCTTGCAATATTCTACCCTCTCCACAGCTTCACTAATAAAGTCCAGCTTGCACCCTGTGCACCTGCTGCTTACGTGGTCACTAGGAGCTTCTCATGCAGCACTGGGTGTGAAACATCCCCAAATGACTTGCAAGGCCTGTTTATTCAAATACATGCTTGCCCAAAGTCCATTTCCTCTTTGATCTCTAGATGAAAAAAAAATCTTCTAGCCACAAAGTTGCTAACTCACAAGGAAGACCTAATCTGAAAGCCTCTAGATTCTCTTTCTACTTTAAGAAAAGAAAAAAAAAAAAAAAGTCCTCCACCTTCCCCACCCTTAATCCCCTTTCCAGCCTCATCCCATCTTCCCTCTCTTTGTAACAAACCATGCTGGGCACTAACCAACACGTTCTGTGCTCTGGAGCTGGCAAATCCTCTTCTGTTCTCCTCATTCCATTTTCCATGGCTGAATGCTCTGGGCAGGACCATACATGCTCCTCCATTCTGTGAAATACCTGACACAAGTTTGGAAGCGGCTAGAATAAATACTAATCGTTTCTGTTTACTGCTATCCAGCTACCACAGCAATCTGCTCTTAGAATCCATGCGTACCTGCCTGCTAATGTTTACAGCTGTAAAATAATGATATCCAAATCAATATTTTTGCTCCTTTATCTCTATTTTCCTTTTCTCCATTGTGTTCTGCTTTTTCTTCTCAGTATCACACAGTTTGAAAATTGCCAGTGCTAAATGTACAAGACAAAACTTAATTGCTTTTATTGCAGTTATGAAGCATTTACACCTTTTATGGCATCAATTTCTGTAGAAAAAGTAAACCATTTCATAAACACAAGCATAATTTTATCCATATGATGACTGCTTTATGATTTCCTTACTATTATACCCGGTGAAAAGATAAATAGATTTTCCAGGATTGTGACTAGCCAGTACATGAGGGTACATGAAACCAGTTAATGCTGTCTGTCCGGAGTGTGTTTCACATTAAACTCAGTACCGATATTGTGATGGTGTGCTTCCCCGCCCCTGACCTTTATCTCCTGCAACCCTGCTCAGGTGATAACCACCAGTGACAGTTGTAATGGATGCATCTCATCATGATGGCTGCATCGGCTCAAAGTGGATTCAGGAGACAGATAACAACACAATAGCCTGGGGCTATTATGCAATGCGCCCACCAAAGAAACTAAAATCTGTGGTTGGCATGCAAATATGACTATGGGTCAACCATCTTATCCCCCATAAATAGTGAGCAACCCAAGAGCCCTTTGAGCTCTCCTGCAAGGCAGTGGGCTGCATGCCAGGATCTCCCCTTGAGCAGGGACGCCTCTCAAGGTTACTCCTCGAGGCTGAGAGATTCCTTGCTGTAACAGATCCTCGGTAAGTGACTAATAGCAGCTAAGATCTCAAAGTTTAGCATAAATCATATAAAGGATTGATTGCACACATATAATCCTTTAGACATAAACCATTGACCAAGTATGGGACTAGGACTGGATCTAGCTGCACCTAGACTCCTCTCTGAGAAGGAGTTTAGAAAGCAAGAGGATCCTTTTCCAAACCTCATGACTCAATAGGAGGGTCTCCCTGAGAGTTTTGTCTGACCCTGCCCTCTATACAGTAAATATTCAAGTGTACCTTGCCATCAAATCTTGTTAAAACACTGTCGCATTGAACTTTGTTAACTCCATATTCTATATCAATAAAGTATATTTTTGCTTCTCTCTTACGAGTGAAGTGCACTCTCACTCCATCTGCGACAGATATATACAGGGATTTTTGATTCAGCTGATGAATACATAAAAGCAGCCAGATGGCAAGCAGACAAAAAATTTGCTTTTGTCTCAAGTGCATTAAGAGCACCCAAGTCCCTGCACACTTCCTATTTCTTTTTCCCAAAACACACACACACAGAAATTATCTAATAAGTCCCTAAATAAATTGATGAGATGTAAACATACAAAAATAGCTATTTAATTCTAGTAACTGGCCTTTTAAATTCAAATAGAATTTTTGAGAAAAACCACCATAAACGAACATTTTCATAGTTAATATGCTGCTACATATTTGAACCTAGCATACAGTTATTCTTGATTTTTTAATAGATTTCATGTGTTCCTTTTTCCAAGCCCACTGTAAGAACAAGTCTGACACAAAACTGTACGGACAAATACTCTCCCCTCTGAACTGTCAACCTTCAAGGCCTTTCCCGAGTTTACCAGAAGATGGTGCACTAGTCCCAGCTTTAATAAAAAGAATAATAATAATAATAAAAAAAGAGTTGTGTACTAACTATTGAGACTTCCTGTATGTCAAAGGAATATATTTTGTCGCAAATTTTTAAAGTGTCTTATTAGTAAGTAAAAAACCAAAAAGCCTTAATTTTTCCTAAGGATAACACAGTGAATTTAACTTTATCATGCATGCAATAAAGGAAAAGCACAAACCTAGCACAGATTTGCTAATCAATTACTGGGAAGGACTTAAGATACTTTTTAAAGGCATATACAGGTAAATATCATGGAATACAACACTCAAATGCCTCCCTCCAGTTCCAAGTACGTAATAAAAAAATTATATGAGTGGAAATTAGTTGTGGCTATGAGTATCTGAAATGCAATTAGAACAAATTATATTCATTAATGTAAACAATATAAGTTATCATGCAAGCTCTTTGTTTCTATGAAAGTAAGTATTGCTTCTTTGGGGTGCTGAACTCATGTTTCCAGGACAACATATACTTACATTTGAAACATCCTTGACTGTCTGCTTTTATATAAAGGATCCTATGACACTTTCAATTAAAAAACATACACTGAGGGAAGCAATTTTGTTTCAAAATAGGCAGATACAATTACAAATGCAGAATATAATTGTGTTTACACTGCTGCAATTGCTAGTATAATGTCTTCTCTCGATCTAGTAGAACAGGCTCCATACAGAGGAAACAGAGATGACAGAAGCTGAAGAACTCAGAACCACAACTTCCTTCCAGTAAAGTCTTCTTTCATTTCTTCAAGCTGTTAAGCAATTCTGTATTTTCTAAGCTTCTGCAGAAGACACACACCTTCAACTGGAAACGGAAATTGCCCAACCAGTTACACACATTGGTTTCTTTCTGCTTAGAGAGCCACTTTAAATATAACCTAGATGGAACAAATTATGATGGTTTTCAGGCAACCTAGCTGCTTGGACTTGCCACGGAGAAAAGGTCAAGTCATATCATAGAAGATTTAAAAAAAAGTAACTATTTGCATATCAAAAGTTAAAGGGCCATGTGCAGTAAGCTGTAAATGAAGATATGCTTTAGGTATGCTCACTTGTGGATAGCTATGCAGGATATCACATGATATTAGATCTATTAACTGTCTTCGTAAAGCAGCAATGAAAGCAGAATATTGCTCTTCCACACTCAGACGTATTACATTTGAAGTTTCTCTGGAGGAAGGATTGAGGGAAGAGGTATTCCCTAATCTTAGCTGTCAGAGCTAGAAAGAAGCAACTCACAGAGCAGGAGTAATAAAATTAGACCCTAATAGGCCCACCAACTGCTATGGGTAAGTAAGGATATTCACACTGCAGGTTTGTTTTTTTTGTTTTTGGTTTTGTTTTTTTTTTAAGAGTTCATACTTTGTTGATGATACAAGGTGTGTTTGTGTACAAAAGAGGAAGGAGGGAAGAAAACAGATAAAGTCAAATCACGTGGGTACTGCAGATAGCAACTGAAAAACATTAGACTCCATTACATTACCACGCAGCCAACTATGGCACATACTAATATTTCTGGACCAAACTGTGGTGGTCACAAATGAAGTCAATACCAATTTTGTTTACAGATTGCAGCATTAGTTGATCTGTTGCGCAGTTCAACTAGGATGTCTGATGACTGGTTTTACAGCAGTTTTGCTCTTAAGCAACGTATGTTTTACCCATCTAGCCCACACCACACACATTCATTAATGATACTGGGTGGGGGAGGTGTGGGGGGAAGATGAGAGTGTTGTCTCCATCTCCCTTCTTTGTTGGGTTGCCATATTTTCTTTTATCTGTTTAATGAAGAAGAAGAAAGTCCAATAGGTAAAGAGGTTCTCTTAGCTTTTGATTTTCGTAACTCTGATTACACACTGCTTCAACAAATGCTCATCTCTAGCTACAGCAATATCTTTGTGCTTAAGGATTCCTTATTGAGGAACGTACGTTACACCTGTGGTACAGCCAAACAGACAACTGTGAGGATTTCTAAAAACAGGTAAGAAGGTCAAACACTTGGTTCTTTACTGAGTGAATCCATCTATGACTTCGGTGGCAATTTTGTTTAGTTAAAGCACTCGCCCACAGAGGGTGTATACCTTTGTCCTTTACACCTATGGAGAAGTGATACACTCAACACACACACCTCAAACAGAAACTTCCGTATATCACCCTGTTTTGCATACTACAAAAGCTTCCTCTTTGAACTAATACACATACTGAAACTTCAGCAGACACGCCTGATTCTTAAATGTTTTTATTTCTCTTGAGAGAGAATTAAAAAAAAAAAAACAACACATACTAGTACATATACACAACCCCTAGAATTTTTGTTATATTAATTCCATGCCTCCCTGAAATCAGTATAAAAACATTCCCATAACTTCAAGCTAATTTTCTTTTACATCTACTTTGTACGACATCGTATTGTAACATTAAAATTATGGCTAAGAGTTTGGCAATGAGGCAATGAACAGAATTGCAAGTCATTATGACTAGGATTTTGCTGTGTATTTCTGCTTTTGGGAGTAAGGTGGATACTGCTGTCTTTAAGCCAAATTCTGTTTTCTAACCATAGCATGTTTCATTCAAAGCACTTCACAAGAGGAAAAATAAACACAGTAAAGACAGCATAATGCTAACATATCATTTAATAACGCTAACAGCATTGGCAGCATAATACCAACAGTCATTTAAAAAATATTCAGACTTTACTGAATTACAAAAGAAGTCATACAGCAGGAGGCAGAAATGCATCATTAAATGAAAGATTCCGAACAGCTTTAATAGAAAAACAGGTTTCCTCTTGTCTTCATGTAGTGAATGAGTGATTTATTACAAGTAGATGACTTTGCTTTTCTTTGGCAAACTGATAAGATTTTCCTGTTACTACCAGGAATTACAACTAATCTGGATTTTTTGCATTTACTTCCTTGTTCATGCAGCAGCAGCATCGTCTGGTAAAGGATGGTGTTTATTAGTTACCTACCTACTGCAAATACATTTATTTCAATTAAAGAAATGACACACAACAGGAAATCAAGAATGAGAAAGTTTTGCTAAAGTTGAAATCTTAAACACATTTGAAAAACTTCTTAAGTGTAAATAAACTTGTGTGGCTTTCTGACCTTTCAGCTCATCTATTTGCATCCACAGCGACCCCCTTTTGCCTCCTATACATCACACAATGTAATACTGTGTTGAAATAAACTACATCTGTTAATGCATCACATTGACCCTACATGAATTTTGCAATTAAAAATCCACATATTCTACAATACTGAAACACAAAGACAAAGAACTCCAGCTTTTCACAAACATTGTTACACTGATTGTTAACAGCACAATCTAGTGGGGTGATAAAGTGGGCATTCCTTGCTTACACCTCACAACAGGCATCAGTCCTTTCTGAAGATGAAATACAGTTCTGTGCCAAAGGCCGATGAAGCACTCGAGCCCATAGTCACTAGCAGTCCACCTCTGGTCTACCAGAACAGATTGGTCTTATGCCAAATATGATACGAAACAGTAAAATGATAGAAAGTGGCTTGAAAACCCAAGAGTTCTAGAAAACAGCTGTAACGATGAAGCAGGACAGCAGGCAGCTCTACCTTCTGATTGCATCGTTTAATGTATGTTCCTTTAGACAATGCTGCCTGGATTGCTACAGAGCTCTGGTCCTCACAGTCTGTTTTTGGTGCTGTATCCTATTGACTTTTCCTCCTGAGTCTGTAGATTCTGTTTGCCACCATCTGGTAACAACAGTGTCTGTGCAGAATTCCCATTCACTTCAGCAGGGAATTCTATTTAAAAATCAATTGCAGTGATAAAGGCCCAAGTTTAAGAGCTATCATCTCCTGCCCCTACTTCAGCAACATTTGGGGTCAGTGAAATCAGCAAGTCTGGCTGAGTGACGGCTAAATGAGTTTGAACTTAAAGAAATTATGTTTTCCAATTTACTCAAGAAGAAAATACAAAAATGAAAGAAAGCTGTTTCACAGCTGTTGCCTGGACTGCCACTATCATGGTCTGCAAGGCTACAGGAATCCCAATGATTCATAGTGCTTAGGATTAAAAACTGCCAGAACACTTTGAGTTTGGAGTTACAGAAGATGAACACATTATTTTGCCATTTTCTTGTAAGGAAGCAACCAGATGAATCAAATTTCAGTAAGAGAACAGCCCTTACTCAAAGCAAGAGATATTTTGATACAACTGGGTAAGGAACAGACAGTCTCCCATAATATTATTAGCCTTTATTTTTCTGCAGTAGCGTAATTAAGAGATAGCTTTCAGTGGAATGGACCCTACCTAACCACATAATGTTAATATGTTAACAAATTTAAAGAAAAACTGCAAGTGTTTTTAGGTGAGTCTACTGAAAGACAATGCATGCTTATGTATATGACCTGAATTTCTATTTCATTTTTTTTCAAATGGAAATACAATCCTTAAGTATTTACTGTTATTTATGCATATACTGAAAATCTACAGACTTTGCTTGAAGAGTTTACAGACTCTGCATCCTTACTGTTATTAGTAAGGCTCCTCTTTTTTTAAAAAATCATCCCTATGGTGCATTTATTACAATACCATCAGCATAAATAAAGCAAAGCAGAACAGGGGAGAGGGAGAAGGAAGACAGACATTACAAGCAGGGCCATTTTTTCTTAATTTCTGGGTTTAAACCACCAGCCTAATTATGTTCTGATCTACTCATTTTACATGTGTTACTTTCTAGAACACAGTGCAGATATACTAATAAATAGTATTAACAGTAGAAATAAATTAGGCCAATAAAATCTTAAGTTCTTCTGATGTGTTTGTTTTGGTGGGCGACACAGACATTTGGCAAGAGGAAAAGATGTGTCAGCAAGGGAGAGAAGGAAGGAGTCTTGGTAGAAAACAGGGAGAAGGGTGAGAGAGACAGAAAGTGAGTAATACCAGAGTCTAGTATAGTCCAGATCAAACGTTTCAAGTTGAAGAGACTGGTTTACTACTGCTTGACAACTGGTAAAACTGGAAGCACATTTATCTCAATTTTAACAGACGGGCACAAGCACTTTTTAAACCCTATAGCAACAAGGTCACAAAGATGACTAGCTTTATTATTGCATCACGAAGTCTAAATTATTTATACAGAACACTTTTTAGGGACCATTGCGCACATGGTGAAATCTTGGCCAAGAGCAGCAGAAACAGTATCATCACCCAGGACAGGTACACACCTGCAAGCCCAGCATCAAGGCACAGCTGTGGCAGGAGGCCCAGCACCACACGCAGCCCGACTCTGTCCCTTGCTGTCACTGGCTCCTATGCAACCCAGCCGGTTCATCGGGAGCCACAAACCATACACCCACAAGCCAGTACACCCGACTGACGATGCCACAGACTACAGACACGCAGCCTGAAGAGCAGAGGCCTGCTGTGAAGGAGGGGGCATGCAGCACCACCGGAACGGGAGAGCCATGGCCACATCCCACAGCACCCGCGTGATGCATTAGGCCAAACCTTAGAAATCTTAAATGAAGGTAAAAACAAAACCAAACCAAAACTTTTGTGTATGCTCCCATTGCTAACAAATGAGGGGGTTTTGTTAAGTTAATTCTCTAGACTGGCAGCATCAGTAAGTACATGACCCATATCCTGGAGTCCAGACAAATTATTTCTGGGACTCTCACGTGCTAACACAGCTCCACCCCAGTTAGAGCTCTGCCATCCCCTAACGCCTGACTTACTACTTTCTTTCAACTCCCTCTTTTGCCACATAGACAAATCCTTTACTTCACACACTGTTGAATACCTAGGCAGCACACCACCACAGAAAGGGAGCACAACTCTAACCACACACCTGGAAATCGGACACTGACACAAAACCCGCAGTAGGAGGTTTGCTTTGCTTGTACCTGTTTTTTTGGCAAGAGAGAAGCCTTCTCCCCGCTGCATCATCAGCGCTGCTGAAGGCTCACAGGCTTTAGGCAGTCCCACATGTGATCTGACAGCAATGCCCGGCGAGGCTCGCCCTCCTCAGCTCCCGGGACGTGAGGGAGCTGCCTCCGCCGAGCTTCTCAGCGGCGGTCCGGGGAAAAATAGAGGCGAGGCGCTAAGAAAAGCCCCCCCCGCCTCCGCGGGCGGCCCGGCGACGGCAAGGCGGGAAGACAGGGCGACCGCCAAGGCAGGGCGGCCGCCTCGGGCTCCCTCACAGCCACGGAACGGTAGCGGGCAACGGGCGCGGACGCCCGAGGGCAGCAGGGCGCGGTGGGTAACGGCTGCGGGGTGGCTTTTCACTCATAATGGCTTAATTTGTCACAGGCCCCGGGCTCTCCGTGTTGTATGAGGGGCCTTTAGAGGGACTGCACACCCCGTGCGAGCCCTGCAGAAGGACACTACATCGCCATTAACAGCTCTGGCCAGAACATAAACGTAACAAGGTTATCTACAAGTAAAAGCTAATTAACCAAAATCCTTTCGTCATCAGGTCAGGGTATGGCACAAATAGGGTTGGTACAGCCTCCATGAAGTGCGCTGTAAAGGTGCGTGATCTTTGATCAGGGTGAGGCACCACAGGAGAACGGCTCTTTGGACTGGGCGTCTGCTCACTCTTTGGACTTCCTTTGAAGCGTGCAATTAGCAGCGATGGCCATTTCATGACAGGAGATAGCTTTCAGCAAACAATCTGCCCGCTCTCTATTCACATCAGTACCTGCAGATCAATAGTTACTTAGTCCAACTGCAGTGCCCCGACTCCACTTCCTGGCTAACGCTTTTTTACATTTCAGTTACACTTTTAGGTGATCTCGTTATCTTGTGTGCTCCCCGTATGGCAGGGATATGCAGTACAGCGAAGACTTTGGACAGCGAATTAAAACTGCCGAGCAGTGTGACCATATTTGTTTAATCTGAAAGCTTTTTTGGGAAATGTCCAACACCAAATAGTGGCCAGATCCAGCAAATCATTCCCATTACTCTTGTTTGTTTTCTACAGCTAGTCCTAGTGACAATAATCCTCTGCACGGAGTGAGACAGATGACAACTGCAGGTGAACAATTTCCTTTAATAATTGCATCAGGCCCCTCTGTAAGCTACTATTTTCTACAGAAACCACACGCGCCAATGAAGTAACTAGATAGTATAGCACTATACTAATAGCATCTTGCGGTAGAGAAATGCAGGGGTAAGGGACATCAGACAGAGAAATGCTAACACAGGAGCTATCAAATGCAAAGAAAGCCAAATGAAAAACTCAACACAGTTCCTGGACAACCGCAAATCTTGTACTGTTATGGTTAAGGCCTTTAAGTACTATTGTAATAACAAAAATTAGTAATTAATTAATAATTGCATGTATACTGCAGAAAGCAACCTTCTATTCTTCCAGAAAACTATTTACAAATAGACTACTTATCAGCCACCTGCAGTCAGAAAAGCATGACTGTAGATTCTAATGATGCATTTCTAATGGTGATTAGAACCATTAAAAAACATTTCTAATGGTTTCTAATCTATATTGGAAAATCTAACAAATGAACATTTTAATTAAACTTTGTAATTAATGTGAAAGTTGGAAGTGATATAGTTCCATGGAAAAGTACTAGACAGGGTGAACAAAGATAGTAATTGTTTAAAAAAACTAAACCAAAACCAAGAACAGAATGGAGTAGGAGACAAAATGGAGAGAACAGAATGGAGAGAAGGAAAAAAAATTGTTAAATTATTTCAACGGTCTCTAAATTGTCCATGGAATAAAAAGTCATGGGTTTGCATAACATAGGGCATAGAAGTCTTACTGTTCTCATAAAAGTCAGCTCATAAAATTTAGCCAATTAAATCCTTACCATCTTAACTCTGATATTTGTAGAACAAGGAAATAATTTTTATGCTGCTTTATAGATTTATGTTGAGTAGTTGTCGGGGAGATACAGTAGTTGCTCTTGGTGTGCTCTACTTACAAGAAAAAAAACCTCATCTGTGCAGGAAACAGACTATTTTTAGGGACAGTCTGAGAACACACAAAATTGTCCCAAGAACTTTAACAATACTCAATGTTTTTGAAGTGGAGAAAAGTATTTTGATTTCTCACATTATGTGAAAACCCTTCCCACAAGTCTATGAAAAAAAAAAAAGAGCAGCTAACAAAGCAGAACATTCTATTACCTTTGCTATTATGTTTCAGCACAGGATGAGAGAAGAAACAACCTGTGACTGATAGCAGTCACACTGCTTAATGCACTACTGGAAGACACCACTGAAAAGTAGTTAAGTACAAAAATTACATAAAAATGACTTACACTTATTTCCCTAATGTTGACAGATACTTAGGTCATAGTATTTACAGACCATACAAGTGATTTACTGCAGAACAAACTCATTTATGCATCAACTCAGAGCACACCACTTTGTTATCTTTGATACAGTCCAGTAAAAATATGGAAATACAGAATAACTTACAGAACATATTTTAAAATAGATCTCTATTAAAATACTTAAAACTTGTATTCCTCAGAGCACTGGATTTTTGTGGTTATATGCTATCGAATCATCTTGTAATGCCATTCCTTAAAATGAAAGCTAAGAATGTATTCTGAAATCTCATAGCTCCTCTCACTCTTACACATAAATGCTGCTGAGTCATTCTTACTTGATAAATATTTATGCTGCATCTGCACACAAGTATGAGATAAAATAACATTTTAATTTTTTTTTTCCTCAGCATCAATAAATCTGAAGAAAACATAAAGCTTCTGAAGCCAAGCTACCTTTAAACTCAGGAGACAGCTTTACTAACTTAAGTTTTGTTTTTGCTGCAGCAGAGTGACCTAAAGCACTTCACTATTACTTATGGGGACTTTCCAGTTAGCAGTTGTTTCACTTTTGCTTTCTTCCTCACAGAAAGCAATATGCATTCTGAACATCCATTGTAGAAGAAACTGTAATATATTGTAAAACTGCTTGGAAGGGGACACATACAGAAAATATCCACAAAAGACTGTTCTACCATTGGATACATATATCGCCTCATTAATTTACTGGGGGTCTGCCCATTACATTCTTTGCCTGGCCAACTCACAAGAAAACACACAGATGCTTAAAAAGGAACTGTCTCTTCACAGAGTAATTCCTAATTTTAATCTGTTATTTTCTCTTTGTTAAAGCAGATATCCCTAATAGCATGTATCTAGAAATGTTTAAAAATATTGTTAACTGCGCAGTACATTTAAGCTTGCACATGAACTACCTTGCCCCAAAAGAAGAAATTAACATTATGCAATTAGTTTTAGATAATGTAAGTTTCCTAATTCTAGTAACTTTTTCTAAATTTAAACACAAACAATATTTAAATACAACAGAAATTATCTCATTTCCAATTTCCTTAATTCTTATGTTCTAATCCTGCAGTCTCAAATATACCCTTAAATAACCTATTGGAGTCCTCAGTGGGTTAAGGTTAGCATATGTGTTTTAGTATTAGCAGCAGAATGTTAGTTTTGACTTAAATTGTCATCACATCTAACGTAGAAAATGAATGCAAGTATATTTTATGACCACATATGTTGCCATACAAAGACATCCTCTGGCTATGATGACTATTTGGTCTGTGCAGAGCATTGAAATACTGTATAGAGAGGGAGCAGACAAGGAATCACAATTCAGAAGGGCTTTTGGGTAATCTCCATTTATGGAATGTACATGGAACGTTGTAAAAATTTTAAATGTTTTATTAAAAATATGTAAAATTACAAAATTAATGTATTTTGAGAAAAACAAAATTCTACAAAAAGTGTGAAGGCTTTTTCCATCTATAACTACCATCTGAATATTCAACATTTGACATCAAATGCCTACTGAAAATGAGTATTTGAGACAGATTTTTGGACTGTGTGGATGTTGTATGCCAACTTCTAAGGCAACATGAAACTCCTCATCCAGAGTCCAAAAAATGTAGGGAGACCCTAAAAATGTAGCAGAAGCATTTCCGCACACTGATTTCAGTAGTCAAGTTTGTGCAGAAGTGATTCCACTAGATTCATAGGGTACCTTTTTGAGGCAACAGAAACTTGTCACTTCGTAAGCTTTCTGACATTTTCCAGCTCTTCTATAGGTTTCCATTTCTGATGGATTGTTAATAGCTGGAAGAAATTAAAAGGAAAATATGAAAGAAATTAGCAAAGTCCCAGTGAGCGTTTACTCCACTCCCACCCCTCCCCATATCATACATCAACTTATCAGTGAAGGATTCCTAGTAGCTTTACATTTTCCTTTCAGAAGTAAGCAAAAATAGCAAGTGATGACATATTTAATAATTTGTTGAACAAAATCACGTGGATATTAAATAAGTAATAATGCCAAATAATTTTATTTTTCCTTATCCTAGATGCTCTACTAAACTAAGATTTTTTTCCTTCAGGCTGCAGTACTCAAAAACATTCTTAGTCAATTTTGTAATTCAGGAACAAGGAAAGGATAAACAGCATTTCCTCTATACTCCAAATTTCCACTGTTATCAATGGAATTGAGTAAATGGATGGGGGTGGGGGAGGGGGGAGACGACGGACACCAACCAGAAGTACGCTATAAATTCAGGATCAGACCTAGAATGTAATAGCCAAATCCCTATCATTAAGTAACACAGGGAAGATACTTTACATAAAGTAATGGAATAAGCAGTTAGTTCCACTTTTAAATAGATGTATGTCAGCTTTACATTTGTTTCCTCATTAATATTTTGCTAGCCCTTACACGTTTAAATGAAGTTATTCATTGTGTTGGAAATATATGCTATGTGTACCGACTATATTATTTGTACAAATTACCTTCTGAGGCTTGGTAGGATCGACAGTTTCCCATGGTTCTGGATTGCCACTCTTGTTAATGCTTTAAGAGAAGATAAAGCAAAACCGGTACTATGTTTTAGGGTGTGATCTTGCACACATTTTTCTTATATGAGCAGTCTATCATCAGTAGAACTATTCATGTAAGTAGTTCCCTGAAACACAAGTTTACAGGTTTGGGCATTTCTGTTTTAAATTCTGGGTAGGAATCAATGATGGCTTGCTTTATTTGCAGCTTCCAAAGCACCAAACAAGCCAACATCGTTCAAGTATAATGTGTTATTGTAAGGGATGCAAGCTGAAAAATCAAAAGTGAATAAAGACACAGAGAAAAAGCTGTCAGGATTCTTACCCTGATAGCTAAAATGTCTATTCCAATCACTTTAAAGTAAATATAAAAATTCCCCAAACCTTAAAGAGTATAGGACTTAGCTCCAATTATTAGCCAACCCATTAAAATATTAACTTACTGTAAGTTCATATTATCAAATGCTGTTCTTTATATACAAGTCAATAGCCTAGCTGCAACATATCTGCATGTCATCTACCTATCTGATTATTTGAAATTCTTTGTAAGAACATTTAAAAATATTACACCTAAAGCAAAGAAAAAATAGTTATTAAATCAAAAGTTAGGAAATGTGGACTATGCTCCAAATTAATTTCTTCAGTATTTATAATCTGCAGATATCTTAGTCATTACTAGTGGTCTGGAACATCCACATAGATTCTTTTTTTTTGGTCCAAAACATGATGGTCAAATACCTCTGTTGAACAAAGGTTAGGGTAAACTCCAAGCAGTAAGTATTTTGCTTACATCACATCGGATTTGCTGAACAGGGAATAAGCAGAAAAAGAGAGCGCCCCAACTGCTGCAAAGGACACTACTCCAACCAGGGGAATGAGCTGAAAGACATAAAATAGAGAAAAGAGTTTAAGAACTAGTGTCCTGGCTACCGAACCATGAATAGGGGAGTGAGAGTTACAAGGAATTAAGATGCAATTACCTGCTCAGGTATATTACCTCTATAGTACTATTCATACCACCTCACTTTCAATGCATGAATTTTAACTCACAGGCATCCCTTGCTATCACGATTTCCTCCATAAGGTGCTCGTTATTAAATGGCAAGCCCTGCGCACCTGCTTGAGCCAGCCGACATCCCCTCGCTGAAGGGGTTTATTGCAGAACCAACGTCTCTAGCAAACTTACTTCTTTTTTTGCTTTCAGTATCTGGAAGAAGCTCGTGTTCATCCTCGCTGCGGCTGCGGACCTGGAACAAACGGTTCCCTGTTACTGCACCCCGGGCCGGGACCTCCCCGCAGGCTACGAGAGCTCGGTCCCGGGAGAGAGGGCACGACGCCTCCGTTACCTGGCAGAGCAGAGAAGGACCGGCAGCGCTGCCGAAGGACGCCAGCGCCGGGACAGCGTGCCCTCCGCGTTATATACGCCCAGCAACGCCCGTGAACCTTGGCTGTGCCCCAAGTCACGTAGGCGGGACGGCCGCCCGCCGCGCAGCGCCCCTCAGCCCGCGCCCCGCCGGCAGGGCAGGCAGGCAGAGGCAGGGAGGGCGCCCCCCGGCGGCCGGCGCGGGGAGCCGCCCGCGGGCGAGCAGCGCCGCCCTCCGGCCCGCGGCGGGCAGGCGCAGAGGAGCGCGGGTCTCAAAACGGAGCTGGCCGAGGCAGCGGGGATGCGGCGTGTGCTCTTCCCGCCTTCTTTCCGCAACTGCTTCTCTCTCGGTTACTGCATTTCTCAAACCTTGCTTCTCCATTTCTCCTTTGCCTTCTTGTTTGTCCCCTTCTCCAGCCAGTTGCCTAAAGAACAGCGTGTCTAGGCAAATGCACAGGCAAGGCCTTGGCCTGCCTCTCTTCAGAGCTCGGCAAAGTGTGTATAGCGACAAACAGGAGCCCAATTTCACTCTGTCCCCTTTTGCTGCAACAAAAGCCTAACTCGGCCCAGGTTCCCACCACTCTACTGTGTTACGCAGCTCCTATCGCTTCCCTTGTCTGAGAAAAACTCTTACCAGGGGCAGGCTGGAGGTGCATGGTGCCAGCACACTCCTCCTGTAAATCTGTTTCTTCCTTTCCCTCTTCCCCACTGGAAAGCAGTAAGAGAAAGGAGAGGTTGCCTTTGCTGATGCTCTGCTGGCTCTCTGTAGCAAGGAGAGGACACGACAGGGCACAATTAGCTCTGTTGGTCCTTCTAGGGAGCGAGTGTAGAAGTTAAGCAGCAGCATCTTTGAAACGAAAGAGCTGACAGCATTTTGCTGTCCTAACAACTTTCAGGTCTGGCAATTCTAAAGCAGCACTCTCAAACACTGGGAAGCAAAACAGAGAGTTACCTGGAAGGTTTTCATACTTCATCTCCAGCCCTGCTGCTGAGAAACCTTTGGGTGTTTGGGAAATTCAGTAGCACTGGCCTACTCGTTGCCAGCAATAAAGCAGCAGGATGGTCCTTCCTTAGGAAATAGTGATCAAAGCCACCAAGCTGTAGGACAGTCGTTTATATCTGAACCCTCTCCTAAGTTACAACAGCTTCTACTACTCCCCTTTGCCCTCCGCAGTCACTAACTGCCTTGGAACTTCCTTTTGTGATCCATCTCACTGTAAACTGCACCACAGTGCAGTCCCTAGTGTCCCTGTTATGAGAAAAAAATATTTGTTAATGGGTTTATAACTTAAGAACCTCAGCTGAAATAAGAAACTATCTTTGACAGTGGAGTATTTTGTTCACAAGCATTTTCGTGGGGAAAAGGAAAAAATAATTAAAAACTTGTTACCCTGGTAAGTTAAAATGCACGCTTGCATACATGTAATAACAATTTCCTTTGATATATCTGTGTATTTTAGAAGATGACTTACAAAAATATATTGACAAAGAATGGTTGGGTGGAGAAAAGAATTCTGCAGAAACTGTTATAAAGCAAACTCCCTTCTCTAAAGAAGAAATTGTTATAGTTTGAATTGATTACAGACTTACTTAGTATCTGCTTACTCAATCCAAATGTTTGTACAGTAAGCAATGATCTAAAATTATTCCAAAAAACCCAGACTCTTACAACAAGGTATTAAGCACTGACAACCTTTTCACTGCCATGTATTTTGGAATCTGCTTGTAAGAAAGCAAGCCTGTCAATACGCACATATAAAACACCTTACATTTTATATAGTATGGGACTTACTTCCTCCTATTTAACATTCTGAAAGCTTTTATATTTTTTCAATATTCACTGTCCTTTGGAGACTTCCCAACACATTTTAAATTAAATACTCTTATTATGCCAGTGTTTGTACTGAAAACTAGGAAATCTACAGTAACACTAAGCTGTTCCACAGTGGTTTATCTAAGTATCTCAATTACTCGTTTCATCAGATGGAAACCTAGCTAAAGCAAACAAGATTTTAATTTATTCTTCATTACTGAGATCACAGATTTTTCACAAGTGAAATTTTACTGTATTTCATACAAAGTACAGTAAGTACAGTATTAAAAAGCAGGAGAGATATAAGCCATTGCAAAGTCTTTGTAATATATTTAAAAATACCTATGCCACATCACTCCTTTTTGATTCAAGAGGCTAATTCTTGATTATAAAATTTTTCATAAAATTCCAAGTCTTTTATGTTTAAGGATGGTTTTACAGTCCCCAGTGATTTTACAAAATGCTCGTGTTTTACGGCAGTTGCTTCAAGTCCATTCTCTTGCAATGCCAACAAAGCAGCCTTTAAAAGAAAAAGAAAAACAGAAAAAACTTGAAGTGCTTATCATGTTCTAAGTTGCAAATAAGTTATTCTAAGTATTCTAAAATATTTTACATTAAATCAAATTTAGGTAAAGCATCTGAAAACAGCATTGTATTATTTATGGTTATTTAACAATAGATAAACATCAGATAAGATTACTATAACTTTTTAATTAACTTTTTTGTCTGGGTTAAACAATATATCCTTGATTACTTATATTTTTGGATTTTCTTCCTAGTCTTTTCTCTTTTATATAACTTATCTCAAATACTTACGGACTTATCTTAGTTTTCTTCTCTCTAGCCTTGACAGTACACCCTAATTTCAGCTAAAAATGCTGCAGTTGCTTGCAGTACACAGAATACAATTCACCTAGATGTGAACTTGGATTAGAACGGGCCATGTGAAACAAAAGGTAGTACAGTTCCTTAACTTCTAGTAAATTATCACAGAAAGCCTTTATTCTTATTTGGCTTTTTTATTTAAAGAATTATCCCTTGTTCAGTTTTTCTGTTTTACTCATTGTCTCTGTATTTTCATTGCAAACTGCGAAAGAATCCGTACTACAGATGGCTTGGTAACATCTAGGAGTTAGCTCTCTTTTTCATTGAAGGGTTTCATTTACAGTTTATTTCACAGATTAACCATGAATATTTCTTACCTCCTTGCACAGATTTTCAATATCTGCTCCAGAGAAGAGGTCTGTTAGGACTGCCACATCTTGTAATGACACATCAGTATCTAACGGAATTTTTTCTGTGCAGATTTTCAAAATGGAAAGCCTTCCCTGTAAGTTGGTACATATCATATAAGAAAACAAAACCAAACAAACCAATAATTAATCCCTCTCCAAAGCAGTACAACATCTGAAATTAGAGCTAAGGAAAATCCAGAAGAGTACCAAAACCAAAACTACATGTTTTTCACGGAACAGTGAATAAAATGCTATTAATGGAGATAACCATAACCATAAGAGTAAGTATTAGCTCATATATTGAAGTCTGTTACTCACAGTTATTCATTACTTCATGAAAACACAATATTTTTGACTGAAGAGTCCATATATGGCCTGCTTTGGGTCAACTCTTTTTTTTGGGAAGCTCAGGACAAGTAGCTACACTACCCTTGAGAACAGGGCACAAGAATGATTTGAAGCAAGGACAGTCAACTTGTTACGGTACTTCCTAAACTGCAGCTTGATTTTGTAAATACAGAATTATTCCAGATTTTGTCTATTTTCTATATGCAGTAGTATAACTACATAGACCAGTTAAAATGTTACTGGTGTTTGAATTACAAATATAATTATTGCTTTTTAAACTTTTTCATTGTACCTTGAGTTTGGCGACTAATCTTCAGTGAATCATCCATTAATTATAATATATATTGTAGTAATATGCCCCCTTATAAATAAAGTATGCTGGCAATTAATATCTCTGCATTTAAAGCCACGTATAGATTTGTAATACATCACCTTCAGATCTGGAGGTGGAATATAGATCACCTTGTCTAGCCTTCCAGGACGCAATAAGGCATCATCCAACATATCTGGTCTATTTGTTGCAGCAACCACCATGAAATCTTTGTTCAAAGTTTCCTGAAATTCTAGCTGAGTAAGAGATGATATAAACAAATTAGTGCAACATGGTTAAGACATATTTTTGGAGTAACTGGACAGCATTTATCATTCTTCCTATATAGAAAAGGGAACATAAATACCTTTCTTTCCTCATCACTTTGTTCTTGACATTGACCCTCAAACTGTAGTTTGCTTCCTCTTCTTTCTGTGACTTTCAGCCCAATACCATCCAACTCATTGAGAAGAACAGAAAGAACCCGCTCTGAGACACCATGGCCAGTTTTGCAGTGTGACCGAGATCCCAAGATAGAATCAATCTCATCTAGGAATATTATTGCTGGAGTATTTGCTCTTGCTTGGCGAAAAACCTTTTTTTGTTTTGATTAATAAAGTAAAATAATAATACATACATGCTATCAGGTAAGGTGAAAATATCTATTTACTCTGTATTTTACTCTGTATTACTCTGTAAATACTCTGTATTTTACTTACTTAACTTTAAAGATACATTCATAAAGATTCACGAGAGCCATTCTGGCTTACGTTTACCATAGGCAAATTCTGCTTCTTATTTAAATTCTTAAGTGAACTGAAACCAAAAGGGTAGCAATACTTTCACAGTTTAAAACTAGTATCATTTTAGGGCTAGATTCTCGGTTTATATAAATGTGAATCTGTAAGCCATTTCTATTTCATAATCAGAGGAGAGCTTTAACCATCATCTTTTCAATAACAAAATTTAGGCCTAACTAATACTTTACAAAAATCAAGCAAAAGTGAACTATAGACCTTATACAAATTAAAAACTGTACCTGAGACAAAATCTTCTCTGAATCGCCAACATAAGGTGAGAAAAGGTCAGCACCACTTACAGAGAGAAAGGAACAGTGACAACTTGTGGCCACAGCCTTCACCAGTGTGGTTTTGGCACACCCTGATGGCCCATAGAGAAGAATACCCTTTGGATGAGACAGACCCATCCTAGCAAATGCCTGAGGAAATTTCATAGGCCACTCAATACTCTGTCAATACATAAAAAAGGGATGACATTCTTAGTAACGAAACTAGAGTTCATAGGCAACCAATAAAATTGCTGAGCACATTATTTCCTCTCCTTGGTACAAACATTAATTTGAAATCAGAGAATACTCATTTGGTCTTCCTTCATATAACACCCCCTTCTTAAAGTTTCCTCTGAGTCTCAAACAGAACAAAAGGCAACCCTTGAGAGATGATATGCAAGAGCCATCTCTGGCTACAAATTCAGGAATGGACAAATAATCTGGCTGCAAATTGAGTGTTTTTCAGCTACTGGAAAACATGCTATTCTTCCCATGATATTACATTTGGTGGTGGTATCTTGTTTATAATGATAAATTAATAACTTAATATAGCATAAAAAATGTTTAAAATACAATTTATAATCAGGTAATTTGCAAGAGAATTCATTTCTATAATGTAGCATACAAAATACCTCAGAGGACATGTTTAGCTGTATATCTAAATGTATTTTATATGTTACCTGTTTTAACTTTAATTTCACATCTTCAAGACCACCGATTTGCTCCCAAGTGACAGGTTTACACTCTGTTAGTCCAATCGCACTTCGAAAAGAGGATGGTTGAATTCTTTTAAAAGTTTCTTGGAAATCTGCCATGTTAATTACTGTTTCAGCTGAATCCTGGAAATATAAAGCATATAAAGCATATTAACAATATTTTTACGTAATAACTTATAATGCTGCATTAGTATGCAAAAACATTTCACAAAAGGCCAAGTGCAACTAATAAAGAAGCAAATTCCTGCCCTAACAAGCTTCAGCACTGCAGACACAAAGATGTAACACAAAGTAGAATTTCATCTCTTTAGTGGCAAGGTTTTATACAGGAAAAAACAATTTTAACAGAAATTCATGTTTTAGAGGATACTATTGTTTTTCCCTAAATTATAGCTCCATTACAGAGTGATCTGCTAAATCAAATGGTTGCTAGTTTCAGGGTTACTACACACCAGTTCCTAGATTCTCTTGAATACAAATAAAAATGTTCTAACATCCATTTTCACCACATCCTGGAGAAAGTAAGGTACTTTATCTCAAATAGGCTAGAAAATACCATTATTAAACTACAGATGCAGTAACAGAACTAAGATGTATTTTACAAAGGAGCTTGCAGTTCTCAAGGCAAATAGGCCATCTACTTATTCATTATTTTCATTTGTCCATCTATTTCTTTCTGGGATACCAAGCTCAAACTATTTTATTATTTTCAATATTTGTAAGGTATCTGCAGGAGATGGAAGTTGTAGAAATACGGTGTTCTCTTCCTTCTACCCCCCAAGTGAATCTGCAAGATTTGCAGAGTCAGAGCATCTATGGAGAATAGCAGGTTCTCTGTAGACACTCGGACTCTGGAAATGTTGCAGATCTGGCTTTAAACTTCTGCTCAGCCGTTCCAGATGAAAAACCACAGCAAACATATACCTCACAATTCTTGTGAAAGTCAGAATAGACAGAAAGAATATTAAGAAACAGCAATTCTCTAATTCTGTATCTATAATATCGAAGAAGTTAAATTTCTGCACACTGGGCAGTTTTATACCTTGTGTCTATAACAATGTTATATCCAGCCATACAACCCAAATGATAATAGTTATTATCACTAGCAATTATATATTTATGTGTCAACCTAAACTTTAATTTGAAGTTATTATTAAGAAGTAGAATTCTAAATCGCTGAGAGCTTCAAAAGAGAGCTTTGGTGGACATTATAGTTTAGTTTGCCAAAAAGACTAAAAACCTCTGCTTTGCACAATCCTAAAAAGATAAGATTTTGGCAAAGCTTTTCATCCAGAAAGGAGAAAATAGTCTTTTCAGGTGAGAACTGAAAGGACTAGTGAAATGGCATATTTACATTTATAACACACTTGGTGGTTTTCAGTATTTTAATTTGTGAGTTCTTCAACTTGTTCAGCTTTTCAGGTAAAGCCGAGTATTAATTAAGGCTGGTACATATTATTAATGACATTCTTTTTGACTAATTTGCAACCATACCAAAGAGCTGTGGAACACAGCCTGCATAGCAGCTTCTCTGCAGAGTGCTGTAAGGTCAGCTCCAACATACCCAGTTGTCATTTCTGCCAGTTTAACCAAATCAACGTCTGTAGAAATCGGCATACTAGATGTAAGCAACTGCAGGATAGATCTTCTCTGTGTAAGTGTTGGTGTCCCAATAATCACCTAAACCAAATATAATAAACAAAAATTTTAAGTAGATATTTTGCTATATTCCTCTTATTTTATAGACCTAGGCAAGCAAGGTTTTCTCTGCTTTATACTGCTTACCGAATATGTACACATACTTATACTGCAACTAAAGAATTTTACAATAAACTTATTAGCAGCACTGTACAAATGACAAATACTTAACATACCCTTCATTTACACTTAGTTTCCAAGTGAACAGTGTTTGCATAAACAGTTGTTCATAAGACACTGTCAGCTAGTCTCCATCAAATCCTATTTTAAGGTAATTTCAACACTGGAATAATAATCTCCTTGCATCACAAGGGCTGAATTAGATTAATCCAAAAGAAAAAAATCAATTAGATAAACATTCATACATTATTAAAAAGCTGGTAAAATACTGCCATAAAAAACATCTCAATAATCTATAAATCCTGGAAAATAAGGAATATTATAATTGTGAAAGCATTAAAGAACTTGACCAAACTGGATGACCCAGGAGTGCATTTAGCCAGCAAAATAAACAATACAAGCAAAAGCATTGTGCATTGCGTAACTGCATGTGTTCTTTCTTCTTTTGACCATTAGGTTAGCAGAAGTTTTCAAGAGTAGACCTAGCCTCTGTTATTGAAATCTGAATAGAATTTTTGACACAGCAGGTTGCTAGTTCTCTGTCACAATAAACTTTTAAGGTCAGGTGCACAACTCTTCAATCTGGGATTTAAATGAGAAAAATCTAAGTCTGTAATGCTAAGCATCTGTAAGCAAAAGAAAACCTTCAAGAACAGGTCCCTGTCTTTATGATAAAGAAGCATAAAGACTCCTCTTTTCCATTTTCAAGTATTTGGAGCTCTCAGTTTCCTGAGTAAAATGTGCTCCCTACCTTACCCAAGCTGCAGCAATCTAAAGAAAGAAACAAGACACATGTCTCAAGCCTGTAGAATCCCAGTATTAAATGTGACTAGTAGACATTAAAAAAAAGAAAATTACTTTATTAATTGCCACCTGCTCCACCTCAAACAGGAAAGAAAAAAAGAGAGTATAAGAGTAACAGGGTCTGCTTACCTCTCTGTCAAATCTGCCAGGTCTTCTCAGTGCGGGGTCTAAGGCATCAGGCCTGTTCGTTGCTGCCATAATGACCATCTTACCCTCACTACCTACACCATCCAGTAGTGTTAGCAACTGAGCAACAATACGATCTTCAGGAGCATTGTTTGAACTTCCTCGCTTTGGGCATAAAGAGTCAACTTCATCAATAAAGAGAATGGTTGGGCCTTCATATGACATTTCTCTGCCCTTTTCAAAGACTTTTCGCAAATTCTCTTCACTTTCTCCTGGCCTTGAACCATAGAGGGCTGGACCACTGATGCAAAACAGATACGCACCCACTTCTTTTGCTACTGCCTTTACCATAAGAGTTTTCCCTACACCTGGGGGGCCTATTAATAGCACTCCATTAGGGACAGAAAGCCCTAGCTTCTTAAAAGTTTTTGGGAAGCGGAAAGGCAGATCAATCATTTCTTTCAAAGACTTTCCAACATCATCTAGTCCTGCAATTGAAGTTTTTGCAGTGTCTTCTGATAAATGTCTGTACCATTCCAAAGTGACCACCTCCTTAATTTTTATGCTTGTTTGGGGGGTTATCAGTCCAGCTTCATCCATCAAAGGGTCTACAGACAGTATTTCAATATACACCATGGGATTTTCGAGACTTGGGGCAACACTAACAACATAATGAAGTGAAACATAAACATTTCTTAGCAGTTCTCTGATTGTCTCCTGCAACACTGCTCTGGGAGTTGACTTTTTCAGTGCAGAGCTCTTAAGGACCACTTTCACAGTCGCCTTTTTTAACTGGCAATACGCCAGAAGCTTCAGCTGGCCGACGTTCAGCGTGAGGCCCTTTAGGTCCCTTGCAGTTACACCTGCGGTTCTGCAGGTCAGATCAACCTGCAGGTACCCGTCCGCCAAATCGTGCCTGGGCCACGCCGTGCACAAACAGCAGCCGGTAGGCAGAGAGATCCTCAGCGGGGCGCCGATCCTGGCTCCCAGGAAGGAGAGGGTGGCAGGTCCTATCCGGCACCTCTGAGTGCCTTCATCTCCCGGGTCCAAGAGAAGCAGCTTTAAGGCTGATGCCTCCATCGCGGACTTGCGCGGCGTTCCCTCCACGAGAGAAGGCAACAACCCCCCTCCTCTGCGCGGCCCCGGCCAGCTCCTTACTCACCCCGCCTCGCCCTCCCGCGGGCCTCACGCTCTGCCAGCGCCGGGCCTGCCGGGCCTACCGCAGCCGCCCACCTCTCGCACCCCCGCGGCCAACCGGCCGGGCCGGAGCGGCTCCCGCGCAACGGCCGCGCCGCGCTGACAGGCAGCTGCGGAACCGCCCCCCCGCGCATGCGCCACAGCGGAGCACGCGCACTGAGAGGGCACGCACTCGGCGCGGCGGGATACCATGTTTCCTCAGCTGCCGCTGGGGGCGTTCGTTTTTGAAGGGCTGCCAAACCGCTGTCTGTGAGGTGAACGCTGTCTCCTAGAGACGGGCTGCCCGGCTGCGAGCCCTCTCTCGGCTGCTTGTACCCTCTTCCCACAGACGAAATAAATTGACCCCACTCGTCGTTGCCACTCGGCTTGTTCTCCACAGAGCTGGTCTTGGCGGGGACTGGCTCGCCTCCCTCATTTCCTCTCTCTCATTTCGTCTCCTCAGCGCTTCCCGCTTGTCGGGTTGGCGCTTCTTAAACATGCTTCCAAAAGTTGGGCTTCCGCTTTCCCTGTCAATGCTTCCCTTGACTCAGGGTAGCGCCTTTTTCACCAGCGATTGGGGTCAACTGTAGGTGCTGCTTAAGAAGAACAAGTGGGGAGCCAGACAATTGACTCGAGAAGCTGCTGATACAAGTAATTAGGACACAGATATTTATTCATTGGTAAAACTGTAGTAGCATGTTGCTCTGACAAATGCTCAGTCAGCATTTAAGAAAAATTAATTGTATAACTTTTTGGTCCACCGCCTTCTTAAATCGTGCCATGAATTGTGCAGTACTTTTATAAAAACCTTCCAGGAGATATGTCAGCACTGTGGGATACAAGATAAAATTATCTGTAAAATTTAGTATATGCATAATTTTATTCTTGCAAGTAGCTTTATTGTAAGTAAAGTTACACATGTACTGAATACATACAGACTTCATTTGAGACCACATACCTACAAGAACTGGGATCTCAAATACACAACACCAGTCAGACAGTTATGTTCATGGAAAATGCAGAGAGGGTGGTTTACAGCATGACTACGAACTGTCCAGCATGTATTTTGGAGGCCTCTGGAGGGGAAGCATAAGGAAATCTTTTTGATGGTGTCCTGCTTAATCACGTTCCTTACTCAACCAAAGGCTGTACACAAAATATTTTAGTAAGCCATATGAACAAAAGCAGGTAGTGTTAACAGAGCCAGTTCAGCTAATTTTAAATGCTGAATAGGAACTCAAGAAAGGTGTAGGGCTGAGCAGTGTGAACACCAGCAAGCCTTCTCTTTATGCCTAATTATGTGCAAAAGGGCCTATGTTCTATTTCCTTTCAATTCATGACCAAATTTTCTCCTTTCAGTGTTTATTTTCTGTTCCTTTTCTCCTGGATATCTACTTGAAGTTTCTTTTCATAGCATGTTTTTGTACTGCACATGTATGCAAATACTTACATGGAATATGCTTATATGGAATATGCAGATATATTAGGTATTTAGCGTGGGACAGACTAATGTCTGTCCAGAGAATGTACAGACAAAAGATTATAAGGAGCTTTTATTCCAAGAAGGAGAATGTATTTTCAAGCCAATGTCTTATAAACACATTCTCTTGTTTTATTTCTTTCCCTCAAAGGTTCTCGTAAACATGAGTGCCCTCAAGTACATACTTGATTAAACAAAAAACATACTCTGTTTAAAATGGCAGATTTGTGTTTCAGAGTTCCAAACTGTAAGTGGTAGACCCTCTGCTTCATTTTTAAAAGTTGTGTTTAGGAAAGAAAAGTATGGAAAAGCGCATATTTGAAACAAGCTCTGTGGTTTATATTCATATATAGTTGTTCTTTGTAACACACTTATTCTAACATCTGGAAAATCTGATTTCTTATGAGAAGGAAAACACCTGCAAATCTAATCTTGAGTGACAAAGAATTCCAAATAATAGTTGTTAGAATTATTGATTTGAGCTTCTGTTGGCTTTAGTGAGGACAGGTTTAGGTCTTCTTGCTGATTTTTTTTAATGACAAATGCATGGAAGAGGTGCTTTGCAATAATCCATCTATTTTTCCAATTTAAAATTTACCTTGATGCAGATTTGCATAAATATAATTGGATAAGTAGCACAGCAACAGTCTCTTTTCCTTCCTGCCTTCTGTTTATTGTAGTTCCATGATCATTTTAGACAGTGAAAGAGGGGATTTGTCCTGGTTTTGGCTGGGATAGAGTTAATTTTCTTCCTAGTAGCTGGTATAGTGCTGTGTCTTGGATTTTAGTATGAGAATAATATTGATAACACACTGATGTTTTGGCTGTTGCTAAGCGGTGTTTGCGCTAGTCAAGGACTTTTCAGCTTCCCATGCTCTGCCAGGTGCGCAAGAAAATGGGAGGAGGCACAGCCAGGATAGTTGATCCAAACTGACCAAAGGGCTATTCCATACCATATGACGTCATGCCCAGTATATAAACTGGGAGGAGTTGGCCGGGGGGGTAGCAGTCACTGCTCGGGGACTGGCTGGGCATCGGTGAGTGGGTGGTGAGCGGTTGTATCACTTTTTTTTTTCCTACCTTGGATTTTGTTGCTCTCTCTCTCCTGTTGTTTTCCTTCTCATTACCATTCATTATTATTACTACTATTATTTTGTTCCAATTATTAAACTGTTCTTATCTCAACCCACGAATTTTCTTACTTTTGCTCTTCCGATTCTCTCCCCCATCCCACCGGGGGGGAGTGAGCGAGCAGCTGCATGGTGTTTAGTTGCTGGCTGGGCCTAAACCACAACAGGGTTCCACCCTTTATCAGCTTCATTATACAATTCCTGTCCTTCCTTTTAATAAGAAAAGCATCAGTATGGCAAAGATGATGAGCTTGTTTGGTATAGTACTATTTTTTTTTTCTTGGTGAGTTAGTTAACTGGCAGTAAATCTTGATTTTGTGCATTGCACTGCCATGCAAATGCTTGTGTCAGTGCAAAGAATGGCTTGAAATGGGCAGCTGGAAGAGGAGAGAGGGCTGTGACCTCTTCTGGTGGCAGTTCCAGCTTGTGTCATCACATTGGTTGTGGAAATGCAGGTTATGGTTTAAGGGAAAAACAGGACAAAGCCACCAGCCTGCTTGAGAGGTAACTACCCATAATAATTTCTGAAATATGAACAGAATACTTATTGTTTCACAAAAATGTGAAACGGGAGTGAAGTACTAATCCATGAAACACAGTAGTCTTACATAAGAATAGATAATTTGTCAGTGTTGATGCACACTGCTAATATTTTTGTTTTATTCTAGTTATCTATAAATTAGTTACTAAGTGTAAAACATACATATAACAATAACACTCTTGGTGTCCAACATAAAAACTATGATATTGTTGCTTGATGTGCACATCTCAGTCAGTGAATTTTAACTTAAACTTCTTCAATTTTTCACTGTAGTATATTGTTGTAATACTGAATATTTTACTTTAAGACACTGGTAGTTCAGTTCTTTTTAGTATAATGAAGTGGAGCCCAAAAAACCACTAATATGACTTTTTGAAAGTGCACGGGACTGGCTTTTTTGGAGCAAACTGTGGGATCAAGACCCTATTTATATATTTTAATAGAAAACATAGCTGAGTGACATTGCTCTGCTTTGGAATGCATACCTTTTAATAGCCGTGCTCCTGAATAATTTACAGACCCCAAAATTAACAGTGACAAAATGGCAAAAAGATATTCCACCAAGAATCTAGTTTAAACTGTCAAAAAAAAAAAAAAAGTTTTAAACAGTTTTCTTACCATTCACTAGATGGCAGCTGGTCTTCAAGAATATCTGTATTTCTCCTTTCAGATCTCATAATTTGAAGGGAGTAGTCATCAGTTCTTGGAGAAATCAAATATTGTCCAGTATTGTCTTCACTCCGTTTCTAATATGAAACTGAAAAACCAGCACAGTGAGTGTTCAGATAATTTTCAGCTTCATTATTGTTTCAGCTTTTTCATGTTGGGTTTGTTGCCATTTATTTCTGGGGAAGAATGTTCCTTTATTCTTTGCTTTCATATTTAGTGGGCCAGATTACCTTATTTTTAAGGAGAATGTACAATACTCTAATAATATTCTAAAAAGAAAGAATAATATTTCTATTTTCTTTTGTATTGGGTTTTGGTAGAATAAAATAATGTTCAAAATTCCCAATTACTGTAACTCACAAAATAAAAATAACTGCATCTTGTTACAATAATTCCCTGCATA
Source organism: Mycteria americana (assembly GCF_035582795.1). Taxonomy (NCBI): domain Eukaryota; kingdom Metazoa; phylum Chordata; class Aves; order Ciconiiformes; family Ciconiidae; genus Mycteria; species Mycteria americana. The sequence goes on along the minus strand of NC_134370.1, from coordinate 59,201,146 downwards.
CAAAGTAAAAAAGATATTAAGCTGATTATATTTTTGGGAAGTTTGACTGTATCTAGTATCAGAACTGAAATTTCTATTTAAAACTGTCAAATTTACAGTGTCTTTAACATAGTCTTTTTTAATGGTAAATGGATTTGAAAATGTGCTGTGATTGTCTATTAATCAAATAAAGATAGCTCAAAGTGAGTAGATGGCATGTATATACTTTAGGGCAGGATTTTAGCATTCGTGGAGGTTCTGTGACTAAGTATAAATGGTGTGTTATACTTATGCTAGATATTGCACATTTCAAACACCAGGCTCTGTTATAACAAAACTTCAAAGATAAATTGTAAAGATGTGCTTAGAAAGGGGGTGGAAAGGGCTTTTGTATGTCTGCATGTCTTTATGGGAGGACCACCCTCAATGTGTTTACCTAATTTTCTAGTGAACATCCAGTCTTGTATCTTTATATGGAAAGAGTTCCCATTGCAGTTAGTAGGAATTTTGGATGTGCAAGGCATGTGAGGTTAGGCCCTGCATTTCTCAAAGAAGAATGCGGAAAATTTCTGCCTGCCTCCAGAAAGCTATGGCGAAGTTACTGCACCTTAGATAACATTCATGCTGCATCTCTGCTGGAAGTTATTGTCAGTACTGCAGATGCATCAGAAAAAAATATGTACCTTCACCTGAAGTCTTCCAATGGAAACTCAGTTGTCTTAGCTTAAGTTGCCAAGGAAATGATTTTATGCTAAGACACTACATTTTCTTGGGAGTGACTTGAGGCCCAACTGCACGTTGCCTTCTCTTGACACTTCTTTGGGGTGATAGCCTTTCCAAGACGGGAAAAATGGACAGCAGCAGATAATTTAAGAAGACAAATTTATCGATTTGTCAATATTTGTCTTTAGCCCCTTTTGATTACTGCTTAGAGATGCTTGGTTATCTGTTTCAGCATAATATATAATCCAGTGGTTCACTAGATCTTATTTTGGATATGGAATAGTGAGATCCTTGTGTGGTATTCAATATAGGCATGAGAGCAGACTGTGGAGAATTACAGAAGGACCATAAAAGACTGAGGGACTTAGCAGTAAAATGGCAGTTGAAATTCAGTATACATAAATGTGAACTGATGCACAAAGAGAAGAGTGATCAAAGGGAAGGGTCACTTTTATAGCATTGGGTTAGATGATTCCATGAAAATGTCAGCTCATGCTTGATGTGCAAAAAGCAAATCAAACGTTAGCGTTAACTAAAAAAGGAACAGCGAACAGAACAAAAACCATCTCAGTCCCACTGTTTAAGTTTGTGGTTCACCTGTACATTAGATATTGTGTGTACTTCTGATGTCCTCTCCCCAAAAATCTGTATTAGAACTGGGAAAGGTTCAGAGAAGGCAACAAGAATGATCAAAGGTATGGAGTGGCTTCAGTGCAAGGAATGACTAAAAGTAGGCTGTGTCTCCTCAGCACAGAAAGAAAACTTTGAGGTGGCTATGGAAGAGCTTTGCAAAATTGTAATTTGGATAGGAAATGCCTGTTTTAAGGGTCTCTTCCAATGCCAGAACAACTGATGCTACTCAGACCTGTGTTCAAAACAAAGAAAAAGAGGTAATCCATCACATGGTGGCTGGGAGATCTGTAGAACCTCACTGAAGGATGCTGTGGATGCAAAATTGTATGTAGGTGCAAGGGGAGACTGGACAAGTACTTAGAAAAGAATGCTATTCGTGAGAGTTCTCAGGATTGAGGACGTCTGCATGAGAAGAGAGGTCATAGAGGACTGCTGAAGAGCCACATTCCCATTGGTGTCAGAAACTTCTGCAAGCTGAAATCATTGGAAACTGGGAGTGTATGAGGGGGAAGTGTCATGCATGCTTATTCTGTCTATTTCTGACCACTGTCTTCTTTTTTTTCTTTTTAAAGGCACATTCTGAAAGCATCATATGCTTCTTTATTAAATTATGCAAAGAATTCTATAAAAATAATTGGTTTCAGGCATACAAAATATTAGGTACATGTTTTGTATTCACATTTTCCCACTTAGAAAATCCCACATAGCAGTTATTCAGATTAGTGTATAGTTTATATAGAATTGTATTGCAGCTTTCTAGGGATTTTCCCAGTGCTTTCTAGGAATTTTCCCAAATGCTTTCAAGGAATTCCCACTGTGGTTTCTAGGAACTTCCCTTGTGCTTTTAAAGAATTTTCAAGGATTCTCCTTAGGCTTGATAGGAATTTTCCTGCTGCTTTCTGGAAGTTTTCCTTCCTTGCTTTGTAGGGATTTCTGCCAATGCTTTCTAGGAATGTTCTATTTTCTCTTCTGCTTTCTAGGGATTTCCTGAGTGTATTCTAGGAATTTTCCTGGTGATCCGGCATGTTCCCCATGCTTTCTAGGAATTTTCCAGGTGCATCCAGGAATCCCCTCTCTGCTTTCTAGAAAGTCTTTCTAGAAGAAGAATTTCTAGGAATTCTCTCTGTGCTTTGTAGGAACATTCCTACATTCCAGAAATCTACCCAGAACCATCTAAGTATTCTCCCCAAGCTGTCTAGGAATCCTTGCCATGCCTGCTTTGAAGAGCTGGTTGAGCAGGAGCAAAACTTAAAGTACTTGGGTGTGAAGCTAGTTGTTCAGTAGATCTGTTTTCCCATCCCGAACTTAGCTTGAAAGATGTTTAACACTTTTTTTAGACTTCCCTTCCTCCATGCAACAGCTATGTTTTGTACTTTTTTCTCTCTCTTCTTTCCTCTGGTTCAGATAGATAGATTTTCTTTTTTTCCTTTTTCAGGTTTTATGAAAGGTCATATTGCTTTCTTCAGAACAACTGTATCACTTCTTCACACATTCACAGAGTATTCATGTCAGACTCTCACTTAGACTGATTTTTAGAACAGGGCTGTGTATATCATTGAGTCTTAACTTGAAAACTTCAGATAAGATCACGTAATTTACAATTTTTATTGATAGGAGATCAGTAAAAGACATTGATTTGCAAACAAATATTTGCAATATAGTGATAACACAAAGACTAAGTACTGAATCAGAAGGTAATTAAAGTAATTAAGAATGAGTTGTATGTGAAACACCTTTATTACCCTAGCTAGCATCACCTGCACTCAGGTTGTTATTTTTTCAGGTTCTTGCTTGGCTCAATCCACTAGTCAGTATACCTTTGGCTCCTGATAATAGGTTTTTATATTGGGGTTCAATGCTATAAGGAAAACAATCTTTTGTCCTTATTTGAAGTATTTTCATGGAATTTGAAATCCATTTTCTTTGGAGACAGTAGAATTAGATAAATGCATTAGCAATGAATCCAGTTGTATTAGAGTGGGAAACAATCTGCTTTTAGGAAGGGAAGCTCAATGGTTAATTATGTTAGAAAGACTTTGGTGGGTTTGTTTTTATGTCCTTTTGTTTCCTTTGGTTTTGTTCCTAAGCCCTATCAGGGCTCAGAGTGCCCCCACAGGCCTTAATGACCCTGACTGGTCTCACCTGGGGCCTCCACCCACACCTCTGCTCATGAGCCCAGGAACTCTGTTTAAGCTGAGGGTCTTCACCCTGTGATGGCCTGAACTATGTTGTAGGTGTGCCTGTCCTCAGAGCTAGCTGTGGTACAGTTATGGACCTTGTTGTCTGGGACTAACTTCCTGGCTTGCTCATGGACTTATTTTGTTGGCACAGGTTGGTCTGATGACCTGGGCTCCTGGCTGTTGTTCCTGGGCCTACGTTGCTTGGGTACTGTGGGCTTGGACTTAGGCTTGTGAGGCTGTGCCTTGCCAGCCTTTTTATCAAGTTTGGCTACTGGTTTCCTATCCCTCACAGAACTGATGGTCTCTGCTGTTCTCTGGCAAGACCTTTTTCACAGCATTGCTGACGTATCAGTGGTATACAGCAATGTGTATGTTGGAATTATTCTTTATGAATATGGACTTTCTTGTTTGGGAACTCAGTTACCTGTGAGGTTTTGTATTTTACTTGCTTGTTATCCAAGTTCTCAATAAACAGCTATCAGTTGGTATGGTGTCTGCAACTATATTCCTGAGTCGATACCCCATGCTATCATCTCTTGTTACTTATTGTTGCAGTGGCCTGTTTGTATACCTTTATAAAAGCTTTTAAGAATTTATTGTATTTTTATACACCATGAAAGTCAGATCATAAGTAATTTCTCTGTTGTCTTTAGGTGGCTAAATTATGTAAGTTATGGTAATGCACAATGGTATATGCTGGTCTCTTTATTTTTTGTGAACTCTGACTTGCTTGGTGTAAAACTGTGTCTATTGTGCTGGCTAAGTCTTACTTAAACACAAAGAATCATATGTTGTACTTCTAGACTAGGACTGTGGAAACAGTATACTTGAGCTTTATACTGTAGGTGTTTAATAACAATTGTACATTGCAACCCTGACTTCTCACTCACTAGTCTCATGTTTGCTGCTGATCATTGCTGACCTTGGGACAGCTGTTTTGTCTTTTAACTTATTAATTTAATATAAAAAAGTTTTTTCCAAATTCTTTAAGTGTCTTGTATTTTTTTTGTCAGATGTTGGAGCTTCAGAAGTAGAAGTATAAAAAGAGGTTCTTTATCTGAGGATGATCCTCTTGAAGAATAAATATGAGCAGCATTCCCTCAAAACTGGCTGAAAATCTGAAGAAAATTATACATTATGTGCAGCAATATTGACCATTAATAATGAGACTAAACAAAGTTTAAAGAAAATCTAAAAGCTACTACAAATTGCTGTCGTTCTGTCTTTTGTCAAAAGATACTTACACAAGCACATGCAATGCACAAATAGTTATTAAAATTATATAATATTAAAAACTGTTCAGCAAAGAAAAACAGAATTGTGAAGAGGGAGATGGTTGACACAATATAGACAGAATATGAGAAAAATCATCTAATACAAATATGAACATCAGTTAAACTTCATTTGGATTGCTAAAGACTGGTCCCTTATCTTCCCCTTTTTGTTCTCTTTGCTTTTACATAAATAGCCTGTGAAGCTTCTCATCTTTCACTCCCATAAGGAGCAGGGATGTGAACTATAAGTTATCTTTTTGCTATTTGCTTTCAACTATCTGAAGAAGTAATTAATTAGTAAGCAACAGTTTCATGAGATGAGCTGTTCTGAGCTTAACAGCTTTCCATTGCTGAAGGGGAGGCAGTCCTATTCCCACCTGGGTTCCCCCACTGCTTCCTTTAGTCAGCCTTAATACTTGTCTAACTACTTTGTCACTTGATTCAACGTGCTAAACTGTCAGAGAATTTTTCCTTAACTTTCTTTTTTTTGTGTGTGAGGTGCTGGTGATGAATTGGCTTACTAAAGAACAAGGTCAGTGCATGGGGGAAAGCTGGGAGGTGAGAAAAGCATAATTGCTCCTTTTGGTAGCAGTGAGCTGTTGGACTGGCTTTAGCTACTCACTGGACAGTACCTGAGAACCTGAATGGGTATCTCTTCTTCCCCATTTTTTTCATTCCTTCCCTTTTCCCTTCTAATAGCTCAATATTTTGAGTGAGGGAAAGCAAGCAGAACTGACTGAAGCATGCTGAGTAGGTGAGTAACAGCTCCATTTTGTGGCAACTTGTGAACTTTAAAAGGAACACATAAAAAAAAGTCAATTTTCTTATAGGAGAATGTTAAATTCAAAATTGCAGCTAAGAAAAGATAAGCTCAAATCTTGGGCTTCTGTATTCCAGATGTTTATTGCCCAATATTTTGACTGTGTTTTTCTTTCCCTTTTCTCTCATTCTAAAACTGACCCAGGAACAGTTTTGTGAAAATCAGTACTTTTCATGGACTACTTTCAGTTCAGTAAGTGTATTTTTTGAAGCAATGTCTGACCAGGTCTATAGATGGTTTATGTAGAAGAAGCTTTTTGATCTGCGGTCTTATGTCGGACACTTGTCCAATTGGTGAATGTATTTATTTAAACTGTAATATTAATAGTGACTCTTGTTACCACATTTTCATTGCGTATTTGGGAAAGGTAGCCTCTCCAATACTACTTGTATATTATTTTTGTAGTGCTTGTCAGAGAAACAGCTTTGGACAGCAAGGGGGTGGTAGCTTCTGCTCAAAAGTAATTGGTTTAATTATCTCATTAAATGGAATGCAGAATATTTTATTCTATTTTTAAAATAAGGAATCAAACACACTCAAAACACTACATGTGATTAAATGTTGTTATTACTATTTTTGGAGATGCACTGAAACTTGTGTGATTTCCCTAATGTACAGTGTCCTTACAAAGCTTGTTAATATTGCCACAGCAATCCTTTAGTGTTTTATTTATGCTTTTATACAAATGTTTAGGAAAAGTACAAGAAACAGAGCATTCATATAATCGTTCTTCTCTTGGAAGGGAGTGTTATTGTATGGACTTAAGGGGCATAATCAGAAGTTGCATCTAGATCACCATTTTGATTAAAGCCTGGATGGAACTATTCTTTACAAATTAGCCAATTTTCTTTCTGAACTGCTTTATTATACTTTCAGCTTCTACAAGTTCTGGAACTTGGGCACGTTCTGTGCTCGCATGTGTAACTGTTTTTTACTTTTTGAATTTGACTGCATGTGAAGTTCTACAAAATTGTTTCCACTACTCTTTAAAGCTATCTGTTGCCAAATAATTAATTTCTAATAAATTTTAGCAAGGTAAAACATCAATTTAATAGTATTAAAATTATGATTACATGTCCAAGCACCATAGGTCAGTTTAATTTATAGTTCCTAATGTCTGAAGTGCTTTTAAGAATATATTTGTCTGAAATTCTGAAACAGAAGAATGGTGCTATATTCTATTACTTAGTAAATTTTTGAAGGGCTTTGTTTTTCACTTATGCAGATTGTCAGGGTCTGTTTCTGTGAAAACTAACATGGTGTAATAATGTCTTGTAGAGAGGAAATTTAATAATGCCTTGTAGAGAGGAAATTTTTAGGTAAGTTCTTTCCCATGAGTGATTTCTGTATAGGGTGAACAAATACTGTGTTTCCAGTTCCAGTTAGTGGATGGTAAGCAGTTAATCTTACTGCTGATGTATATTTGCATTAAAAAATGGATAAACTGGTTTCTTTAATAAAACAATATGCTGGCTGAAAATGCTAATGTGGATTCTGTTAGGTTTCACAGAAATGTACTGCTGGAAAAAATATTTATCCTGTCATTGCCTGGAAACTTAGTTATAAATTACTTCCCTCGTTCTTGTTTTGGTGGTTCATACAGGAACATACTAAACATCTATTAGAATGGTTCTAAACTGAGTAAGATTAAACAGAACTTTCTTCATATGTTTTCCACTTTTTTCTTGTAAAAGGAGGACAAGGTTTCTAGAAGAGGTAATACTGTGATTTAGTTTTATAAATGTTTATTTTTGTATTACATATACTTGGTCACAAGCATGGTTGATTAAAGGTAGTTACGTTAATTCACAGCTTGCAGTAGCCTATTATTGAAAGAGTTGAAAATGAAAATTTATTAAGCTGGCATTGCTGCCATGTATACTTATCATGGAAATGAGGCCACAGTTGCTCACTGCAGGAAGAGAATTAAGTGTGCTGTTTAGAAAGAAATACAAAACAAAAAAACCCAAGCAGCCTAATTGTGGGGGCTATATGAGCACCTTCAACTTCCTGGGACAATTGAGGTCTTGGCATTACCTAAGAAATGCTGATTATGTTGGAAAATCTGACTTCAACTTAGTACCAGTAATTTGATACAGATATACCACATACAGTGGTAAATCTTGAATTCTGTTAGTTAAACTATTGTGCTCTGAACTGAGTACAATGTATTTGTTTTTTTCTGCTACACCAATTGTCTTTCAGCCATCAAATACACTACAGTATTAATAGAAGTCATCTGTGTTCCTTAAGAGGAACAAATTACAGTCAAAGTAGAAAGGGACCAAGACAGCGAAGAAAGGTCAGGAATCTTGGAATGATTTCTGCGAGGGTAGTATAAAGTAGGAAAGACAATATGAAGGGAAAAGCAGGAGTTCTTTGAACAAAAACCTGCAATTCTTCTGTCCTTACAGTGATGCATGTATTATTTATGGGAGTGTGAATGATTCTACAGATATTATTGGGTTGTTATATATCAGAATAACTGTGTATGTTTTATCCACACTTATGCATGTCTCTTGTGCTTTAGCTGAAGAGAAATTTTTGAAACTCTTTGGAGAGACAGTCAATCCAACTGCTGGTAGGAGCAATTGTCTTTGAGCAGTATAATAATTTTACCCTCTGCCTTTGGGAGGAGTCTTATGCCTTCAGCATTCCTCTTTCCTAAAACAAAGATCTTGGAACATAGTCATGCCCAAATATCAACATTTTTTCCCTTGTCATCATCCCTTAAAATTAGATTAATTATTCTAGGCTTGTATGAATTTTCACTTCTGTGTGAAAATTGTGTGTTTTTGCCTTTCTGTTTTCAAGCTGTGTTATTTTCACTTATTGCTTTTTTAATTTTTAATGCTTTTGGAATAAGTCACCTTTTCTACTTCCCACCCCAACCTTTGATTACTGAGCTTACTGATGTGAGTCTGTTATGACTTGCAGAGGAAGTGGGAATGATTTCAACACTGTCAGAAGAGTTCCATACCTCAGAAAATATTACAATGCAAAATATTTCAGAGAATGAAGTACTCTTTTAAAACATACTGACTTTCAAATACTGGCAGTTAAGTAATGTCATCCAAGTGCTGTAATGAACAGTAATGAAAGAAGACCATAGCAAGAATTTTCAGTGGCTGACTTCCTTAGCTTCTGCTAGGCCTGACTATGGAGGTTGGGAGACCTATTTTTTTTTAACAAGATGAGGTTGAAGATTCATACAGAAATAATGACTAAGTTCTATTTCCAGATTTCTGGGTGTAATGTGGAGTTCAGTAGCCTGGGCCTGAATGGAAAGTGGTTAAATTTTTGCTCATGCTGCTCCATCTTTAATGTCTTTGTTTCCATTTGTGCTTTTAGCACTTGCATCCAGCTGTATAGGTGGATGGATATATGTTGACATTTTGCTTGATAAGAAGTATTTGCTTTTTCACTTTAAAGTCAGATACCAAGTAGCAATAATTTGAATCTTTGCCATTTGCTTTTCATACTGAAGTTGGTGTAATCTGTGCTGGCTGTGTTTCCTTAGTGTTTCACATGTACATTATTGCTGTTCCATCACAAAATATACTTGCTGTAAAAGCTTTAAAGCGTAAATATTGGCAGATGCTGAAATAATCGATCTGACTTAATTCAACTATTGTGAGCTATGTGAAGCGGTTCATTATACTGATGATTCCCATGTATTCACTGTCTCAGATGCACAGATCCATTACTGTCCAAATGCCAGAAATTTCAGAAAGCATTGTTTCATGAAATGTTATGTGTTTTTCAAACAGGGCACTGTAGAAAAATTATGAACCAGGTAAGATAAGTGATGTCTATATACTGCACTTCTAAAAACTGATTTAAGTTGTCAGTCTGTTAATGAAAATCGGTCATGTTTGGTTTCTCAGGCTGTGTACTACATTTGTCTTGAATGTTCTTCTGTTTTGATGAAAGTATCTGTTGCTTGCTGTAATCTGTTTCCGCCTTCATAATCTTTGGTGATGTGACAACCGAATTTTGTCAAACATAGTTGCATCTAGCAAAAGTCAGCTAGCATATACGAGCTTGGTTGCTTAGAAGCAGCCTGGTGTCAGTATTGGTTTGGAAAAAGGGTAGAACTGTATTTAAAGGGTGAACTGGCAGTACCAGGAGAAATAAAATTCCAAAATCTACAGGAATTTTCTTTGTTAAAATTTCCCTGTGAAAACTGAGAGGGCTAGGGAGATGCTTGTCGATGGTAGGACAGCTTAAACCCTGTTATGAAAACTGTCCACATGCACTGGTCTGTTTTTTCAAAATATAGATGTTAGCTAGACTTGTACATTACTTCTGGTTAGAATTGGGTGTTGCTTAGATGCATTTCTGTTTACTTACAAAGAACACATAGTTATCTTTCTGAATGCAGAAGGAGTCTAACATTTAGAGATGGTGTTCATAGCACCTACAATTAGTGTATAAGGGACAGAGCTTTTGGATTTTCTTGAGGCCACACAGAGAATTCTTACTACTTAGTGATATCCCTCAAGAAACCTGGCAAACCCTAATAGCAATGATTTGATTTCATGAGCAGCCTACGCTTGCCTTGATTTTAGGGTAGGGACAGGTACTTAAGTGTCTCTTATTGTAATCTTAACTGAAAGGTAGCAATGGATGGGCCTCAGCCAGACCTAGTCCAATCTAATCTAGGTTCAGCATAACCTTTCATAGTGAGTTAATGTCACCATAGTATTGTGAATAAAATGACATCTTTTTGTTTTAAAATGGCATTCTCTGCATCCATAGTGCTCTAGTTCTGTCAGCTGCAGGTATACAGTACAGTATACAGCACATATTAAAAGAAAGCATCTTGTTTATTCACATTATGTTGCCTTAAGGTGATCATTCAAACTGTTCCTTTGAAACAATATCTATAGCATAAAATAGACTTTTCAAACTTAAAATAGTGGCATTGCATATAAAACTGTCATCTGATGTAATGTTCTTGGTTGTTATGGAATTTCTAGCTATTGCATCAGCAGTAGATGTATCCAAATACTTAAGTGCGTAATTTAGCAATGGCTGATACCCTTTAGAAGAGTATCAAGTCTGCCAGCCCCTCAATACTTGATTATGCTGCTTAAAATTAGTTCCCTGTTCCTTTAGCTAGTTCTGTGGAAGCTGAATTGAATTTCATAGCTACCAAATAATTGGAAATCGGTGTTTAGGTTTGTAAATCAACATCATCACTGGCTATAAAAAAGTATTTAAGGCATTGGGAGTAACCTGAAATCTGTGTGTATGTTTCTCTGGCCTTTGAAAGAGCAAATCTGAATTTAGAGAGACATTTCTAAGAATAAAGGAGGTACTGCTTGCATTAATAATTTAGAGATGTTGATGACTGCAAGGGGTCAAGAATGCAATTTCCTTGAATTTACATCAGCTTTCAGGTGTTACCAAGGCCACCCCTGTTCTTTTGTAAGTACTGTAGCTGTGTCTTATTTTGAAAAACTGCTGCCAGGATCTCTTTTTCCTAATAAAGGAGTGTTCTTTTTCTTTGATAACTTTTCCTGATGGAAGAATTACAAATTCATCCTGTCTATAATGAGATCAACTTAGTGCTATGATGCAGATGTCATAATTAGACATTGATCTTAAGTTAAATAGGTTTTTCATTGAAGTAACTAAGCAACATTCTACTGATAGTGTCTGTTTTGAGATCTTAACTTGTGCTTTAAAGGTGCTTTAGGGAGTTAGCTAACTAAACCTGTACAGAAGATTATTTGATTCAGGTACTTAACTTGTTATTTTGAAACTTCAACCTAACTAGGTATTCAAGTAGGAAGAGAGTTAGAACAAAAAAAGGGAAAGGCTAGAAGTATTTGCAATAGCAATACCTTTTTCTTTGAAGGTTTAGACTTCTCTAACTTCTTGTGCAATGAATAATCCCATTGAAGTGGAAGGTCAGAAGCATTAGAATACTTTTCTAAATTCATGTTACGTGGATTCATACTATAGCAGTCATTGGCAGTGAAAATAATATGTACTTCCTCTGCTTTGGAAGTACCCCAAGAAGCACCCCAAAGAAAACAAAAATAGAGAAGAGAAGGGGGACTGATTTTTGTGTTTCAACCTATCAAGCTAACAACGTGAGCTTAGCGATAGTTTATTACATCACCCAAATTGCTGTTGCAACTTGAAAAGCATCATGAACATCAGTAGCCTGAAGGAAATGTTGTATTTCCCGAATCTCTCCCAAAGGAGGTTCCTGTCAAGTATAGTTTAAATTGTAATTGAAAATGGTGATTAAAGTTTTTGAAAGATGAAAGTGCATAATTAAAAAGTAATAAAGCCACTTGTCAGATAGAATCTGCTAATGGTAAATGGCTGTTTGTTATTGTGCTGAACTGGTCTCTGAAGCAACATCAGTGAAATAATTAACCTATTGAGGTTGGTGGAGCTGCATCCAGTCACAGCAGATCTGATTATGACTTCAAATGTCCTTGTTGTATTTGATGGTTAGCAGAGTATGAATATATTCCTTTCTAGAATGCCATTGGTTAAAACTTGTAGTTCTTTATTTCATAAAGGTGTAGCATTAAAAGTAGAACTATTAAAATTGTTGATGCATTAATAAAAACTTCTTATCCTTGCTGTCCATCTTTATTCTCTTGAATAACACAGATTCTTTAGTTAGGAAATTCTTGGCAGTCTCTGCCTTTCAAAGAAAGAAAAAACCTAAACAACATCTAAATTAATCTCAAAGGAAACTTTAACTTTTTTCCCTCAGAGAATTCTACAAAATCAGAACTTCTGAGATAAATTACTTAAAAATTAAACTTAGCTTTCACATGAACCACAGTTTGGAGTCCAGAGTGGTAATCTGGTGAAGCAAGTTGGTATAATCACACATGGCTGAGTACACTGTTAGGAAAGTAATTTTTAGTGAAAATGTCCAGAAAGAATCCTTAAAGCATGTTAGTTCATGTAAATCATGACTAGGGAGTTACACTCATGAGACATAAGTGATGGTTCTCTCCCATAGATTGAAAAGACTGAAAAGACTGTTGATTTAATAGATCTGAAGATTAATTCTTTCTGAAGATTAATTCTTTTAGTCTGAATGTTCTAAGTAGATTTGGTTCTTGAACAAATGCTTTTGTGGAACTAAAGATTCTGTTCTTATTTTTCCAATCTTTTATGAGAAGAAAGATCTCAGTAGAAACACTCTTCCTTAAGACATGCAGTGTATGTGTTTTACCCACTTAATGCTTTGTTTCTTCACTTTTTCGGCTTTATTTTGTCAGCCTTTTTCAAAGCTGTTAGAGGTTGTGCTATTCTTGCTATGATCTTCATTTTCACTTAAGAAAACTAGGGATCACACTCTGCCATGCCCCTTCTAAGTTCTAAGTTCACTTCATTGAACTCCAAACCTGGATAAGACATAGCCACTTCCTACAAGTTTAATTAAAAGAAGAGACTTAAGTAATAGCTTGCATGTAGATCTGAACCAGCCATTGGCTATATTACCTTTACTACACCCAGCAAGAGATTGAGAATCCAAATTTGTAGAATTCTATTTGCTCCATTGGTTATAGACAACTATTTTTACAGTAGAAGCAGCTGCTCAGTAGGGGATCAGTTATCTCCCAGAGAATTAATTTGAAAAATCCTACCAACTTTAGTGGGAGTTAGACAGAGCCCTGGCAGCCAATCTAGGAAATATGCCGACTTTGCACAGAATAGAATGTAACCATTCAAAGCATATTTGCGTGAAGCTTGTGGAGTCCTACTGTGGAAGCGCCTGTGGAAAATTACTATATGCATTTATTTCTCAAATTAATGTCTGCTGATGAAATTATTTGTTCACTTTAAGAATGCATTTTTAACTATTTGCCCTGCTAAAGGCTCTGTTCTAGACTTTGAGATTTGAAAGGTCTAGCTAGAATACTGCCAGCTTGTGAAGTCACTAGTAGTCACGATTTTACTTTTGAATTCCTATAAATGTTGTGTCCTCAATTTGTTTTATTTTTTTCATCTGAAATATTGCCTTTGTATTTACAAAAGGAAAAGGAAATAATCTTGGAAAAAGTGAAAACGGGGAGATTTAAGTGATTAAAATATTTTCATATACTTGTTTTTTAAGAGGAGCTGAGGATCTCCTCCATTAATCATGTGATATCTATCTATTAGAATGACATTGAATAGAAGAGAGAGGGAGTAAATAGCTAGCTGGTACAAACTTATTGCAAGAGTGCCTACCCAGAGTATATGCCTATGTTTTTACTACATCCCAGGTTTGGTACAGAGTGAATGGATACACAGTCTCCCAGCTTCAGATTCCTCTATATCTCATAATGATTGATTGAAAAATACATCTCTGCTAAATAAAATGAAACATATTTCAGAGTAATTTAGACACTTTTTTGCTGCTTCTTTGTATTATGCATTGCATTATCTGAGGCTAATTTAAAACAGATCTTTACTAGCGTCATTTTCTATAAAAATGAACATACAATAGAGATTAGAAAGCAGTATTAAAAAATGCCAACTATAGTTGACTTCTGGAAATAAGTGTCTCCAAAACAGGAGTACTCTGAAGTTTTAGAAGTCACAGTATTTCACCCATATTCTGACTTTCAGCAGCTCTTTGGATAAGTTGCTCTCCCATCAGATAATTTCTCTCCTTTATCCCTGTAAGGAAGCCTGTAAGGAAGTAAGGATCCTCTCATCATGTGCTTTCACCAGTTTTTTTTTGTGGGGCCAGTACCTCTGCATGTTTGATGAAAATGTTTGTGCACCTTTACTTTTTATTTTAGCTTTAATGGTCAGCTGGAATTAATGTTGCAGATAAGTAATTTAAATTTCCAGTAAGTATTATTTAATAATATACATGGATGAAGTTTAGCAACCAGGCAACATGCAAACCTTCCACTTTAATGAGGTATGCTTCAGTCTGTGCTAACAGTGTAATAAACAAGGGCTTCCAGTCGGGGGATCGAGCGGGTCCTGATGAGGAGCCTATAGTACTAGGGAAAGGTGTGGTGAAAACTAGCATTGTGATAGATATCTCCTGCTGCGCTGGAGAACATGCCAGAGGGAAGATGCTTGTTTGAGAACTCCTATTGCTTCTCTTGCCAGCCAGCCCCAGGGGAGACTTCTTTGTTGTGTTGTCATGCAAACCCACCCCCCCGCCCCTTCCTGTCCCGTAACTTCATGGCCAATGTATGGTGTCAGTTCAGGGACTGTGCAAATAACACTTTATGCATGTAAACCTATCTCAACAATCTTTATGCAACAGACATGGAACAGAAAAGTGGTTTTAGGCCTATGGAGTTTGACAAAATAAAGTCATCCATGAGAAAATGCTTGACAAAATATCATGATTTAGCAGCTCAGAACCAGACATGTTCAAGTCTTCTGAACGAAAAATACGTAGGATCCAGAGTGTTACCCTTGGAGTGTTACCCACTACCCTTGGAGTGTGCTGGTGCCTCACCAGGAGAGTGTAACAATTTGTTCAGGGCTTCTGTGTTTCGCTTCCTCTTCATAGTGATAACTTGGATGATGTTTTTGTATGTTGTAGCAGATGCACTTTTGCAAGAATTGGAAAAGAACAAATTTGACATCAACTTTTTTATTATTTATTTTGTCTCTAATATGCACTGTAAAAGGATTTATAAATAACTTATTGACATTTTAAAATTTTTATAGCTTAGACTTGAAAAGACTTTTTTGAAAAAATGTAATAAAATTACAGTAGTGAGGATAATGTATAGTAGAATAATAAGATAAATCAAATGTACATTCTAAAAGGAAATGCAAAGAAGCTTTATTTTCAGATATTTCATCCTTTCTTTCAAATTAGAATTTATAGCTGTTGTAGCAGTTAAGCTAAAGTTATCTTGTAAAAAGTTATACTGAATTTAAATGATCCACAAAGTCCCTTTATGTATGGGCAAATGAACCTGTGCGGCTTGTGCTGCACTTTACAGTTCTTTCAACATAAGTGCCTTCTCTGCACCTGCCTTGCAGTGACATCTGCTGGGAAAAGCAGGAAGCCTTGCAACTGCAACAGTTTGGAATGAGAGTTAATTGCAAATAAAGAGTGTAAGTATCCTTTTTCCAAGCATGTGTATATTTCCCTATGCTCAAATCTAGTGCTGATGATAAGATGTAATACAGAGCATTTAAATACTAATTTTTTAAATGAAACACAAATCAGTTAGAATTACAGTGGTTTCTTTCTTAGCCACAGCCATATATATTATTGACATATTAAGGAATAATTACAAAATACCCATAATGCTAAACTTGTGACTTAAAATATTTTGAGTGTCATAATGACATATATACCAGAGAAATGCTTATTTCTTTTTTTTCTTCGAATTTTACAGGTGATATATAACTCAATTTTTTTCTGAAATGTATTTTGATGATATTTTTCTTTCAGAACAAATTTTGATCTGTGTTTAATATCTATATGTCAGTTAACACAGTAGCTTGAAACAAATAAAGAGAAATATTTCTGTGTTCAGGATAAATAGGCATTCAAAGGTAATTTATCGATGACAATACACAGTGAGTCTTTCTGGTACATGGTGATACTTGTGCCAACCTTAACACTGAAAAGACTTGAAAAGTAGGGAAAAATCTAAGTGATGCAGAGGAGAAACTGCATTTTATTTTAGGAGAATTTTGGAAGTGAAAAATGCCATTTTTGGTAGTCAGGCAGTGTGTGGAGATGGAGACAGGACAAGAAGTTAAGAGTTGTCCCTGTCCTCAAGTAACCCAATGAAATGAAAGTGGCATTATAAATATTTAAAAAGAATACTTTAAAGGGGGAAGTATTACGGAAGAGAATAAAGTAAATATTTTCAATAATGTTATGAAGTAACATTATGAAAACACTTTGAGCATGCATACTTTTATTTATGGATGATAACTAAGAACTGTAGGTTTGGATTACTAGCTCAGGGCAGCCATGTGCTAGTGGCATGATTTAGTCCCATTATTAGAGCTTCACTTGAACTGCTTGAAGGTTGCATGTGGCTCAAGAACCACAAACGGGCCATGCCTGCATTACATGACCATAATGGAGCTCTCTGGACTTTATATAAACAGATAACTCTAACGTGCTCCAATTTTTAAAAATGCTTGAAATATTTTTAACTTCTGAGCTTGCTTTTCCCTCGTTTCCTCTTGAATGCCTCTGAAAACCAGTCAAATGTGTAACAAAACACAGCAAGATGTAAGAAAAGTAAAACACATGGGATACTGGGGGGAAGAAAAGATCTTGTGTCCGTTCTCCCATGTTTATGGAGAATTTGTGCTTTCTCTTCAGTGTGGGCAAATCTGTTGTTGTGCCCATGGTGAGAGACAAAGTAATTACTCTTGGCAGCAATACAAGTAGTTAGGAGTTGGGGGTCTCAAAGGTGTAGTGTAAACAAACTCAAGCTAGTTTTAATCTTAGACAAAATATGTAAAAGTAGCAGGTTGGCTGTGGCAGCATAGAGCTCTGTAGAGTGCATGAAATTAAACCCAGAAACAGTTCTCTGCTGTGCTTTTATCCTTACAGGCAGTGTAGGTGCACATGAATATCATGAAAAACAAAAATCTTGTCTCCAAAGCCACAACTTATTTTCAAAAAGTTATGCAACTTATTTTCAAAACGTTATTGTTCATTATAGAAATTCAACTACCATAGCTACCTAAACAGAGCTCTACTGTGTCAGTGCCTTCTGCATAAGCACTGTGTTGGCTCAGAACACACTAATGCAACTTACTTAACAGGAAACTAAAATAAGCTCCCTCTCTCTTACAACTGCAATTGCTATGGTATCAGAGTGCTATGTAGTCATTAAGGTATTTATCTCACATAATAGAGCTGAATGTGTCTAACATGATTATTTCAGTGCAAAACTTAAATACTGAAGTAAATCTATAACGTAGACTTCCCTTAGGACCTTTCAATGTACATGGTGGGGTGCCATGGCTAAGTGGAAGTAGCATTATTTTTCATCCCGGGAGGCAGGAAAAATACACACGTTGAAATACTACAGTTGGTTATGTCTCTAGTATCTATGGAGATGCTGTGTAAGTGCTGTTAAACAACTGCAAATGACAAACATCACTTCATGGAAAGAGCATTCTTCTGAGCTGACAGCCTCAAGGCTAGATTCTGAAAGAAACAGTGCAGTAGTATTGCTGATCTCCTTACTGCGGTTATCAAGTTTTCAGTTCAAGACTTTCCTTTAAGTCACTAGTAAAATGTTACCATTCTAATAACTGTAAAGAAACATTATTTTTAGAATTATGTCAAAGACAAGTTTTCTGACACATCACATGCAAAGTATTCGTGGAGAATTTGAGCCATTGATTTTGAAGGGAGACATTTAAATGAAACGGCAATAAATTTGAGGAAGCCATTTTCTTTGGTTTATTTCAAGGGAGACATCTGATTTGAAAAGCTGGGTTGCTTTCCATTTTGTTAATGTGTAACAGTAATGTAGAAAGATTGACAGTAATAGATCACTTTGGATGGGGGAAAAAACTTGTTTTAGCAAATGTTTTCTCAAAAAAAAGTTATTTTACATGTACCAGCTTCAAAGAAAGTCATAAAAATGTAATGGTTATTGGATATTGGGCTGAGAATGAATTTTTTTTTTTTTAATAAAATAAGTATTGACCATATGTGTGTTAGAAATGGAAAGAGCTTACTGTAGCCAAGGAGTTCAAACCCAAGAATGCTGGACAAGGTTTTTCAAACTTTGCATGGAGCAATATATTTATTCAGAAAATAGGCTTATAGCCTGAATAATTACAGGATTTAGCCCTTTAACCTGTAACTGGGCTGCTTATCAGTGGGAAACCACTTCTGAGAAATGTCAAGAGGTTTTTAAGTAACAGTGGTAAACTGTAGTTTGGAAAATATGTAAAATAGGTAGATTTTTCATAGAAAACTTAAGATGTCTTCCAAATACTTTGTAAGTTGGAGTCGTGATTCAGAGTATTACAAACATTGAGGAAAGTATAGACAATTGACTTATACAGGTAATTAAGATTTTTTTTAGTTGGAAACTAGATGAAGGACTGCAAACAATTTATCAACCCTAACTGGATGTACATTGAATTGGTGGAAACTGCAGCAACACTTCTGAGACTGGTGGCAGATTTACATACTTTTGAACAATAGCTTGGAGTTGTTTGTATGTTAATTCAAATCAGATATGCTTTTTAATGATCTGAAAAATGCTAAATAATTTTATGGAATACTTAATGCCAGTAGGTTTACATTCAGAATGAATTCTTTTAATCTCAAAGAATGGGGTTTTGTGGCAAGACAGTTTCTTTAATGAAAGCGCTATATATTCCTTAAATGTTTTGCTGATGCTGGTGCTCACTTATCTTCATGTTTAATGTCGTAGTTTTGCCATAGAAGTGATAACCAGGTGAACAACTGACAATCTGAAGTGTTCATTGGTGACAAGTAAGAAAACAATATTGCAGTTGATGACTTAACTATGAGATTATTTTACTGAAGTCTAATAACTGTTTGTATGCATTTTATACTGTTGAGTTATACATTTGAAATGCCAAGCGATATTTTCTCAGTTTTACTTTTGAACAAGTTCAGAAAAAAATTGTGCTGAGATATGAACTAGCTTGATATGATTACAATTCAAGATCTTTTACTTTACTCCGTTGTTTCTATATGACAGTACTACTCTTGAACAGAGTGGTTAGGGCAACATTCAATATCATTGTGTACTGATATGGTCCTATGGAGCTACTGTATTTTTGTGTGCTGTTTGTATTGCCCTAACTTATTCTCTTCTAAAAGCTAAAACCATCCTAATTTTGTTCAGTATGTACAGCAATGTAGCTGTTAGTGCTCAGCTTTCCAAGTTTAATGCTCCTTTAATATAATTTTATTAGGCAATTAATGAATTCCTACAAAAATGAGAATCACAAACGCAGATGTGTGTGATACAATGCCGACCTTAGTGAATGTGTAATGTAGTGTAAAATGTGTGTAAAAACAAACAAATGAGATTGCATTTGGGGAGGTGTGAATTCTTATCTTGCTGCTTCTGTGGTGGTCCTCATCTAACAAAGCGTTTTAAATGTGTATCTATCTGTGTGGGAATTTTATAGGAACGGTGGCAAACTGTCCAGTGATTAGTACTGTAACCTGGAGGGTGTAAGGCCTGGTTCAGTTTCCTGCTACAGACTTTTCACAATGTCTGAGCAAGGTGATAAGTGGATATTGATTCTTATAACATCAAAATGAGATGTTGTTCTCAATAAGAGACTACATGAAGTTTTACACAAAGATTACTGGAATTGTGAATTGCAGCTAATTAATTTGCTTTGTTTCCTATTGCTATGCTGAAAATCCTTAAACTAAATACACTAATGGTCTGAGATTTCTGGAATCCATATAGATACATTTTTTTGTTAAAATTCAATCATCGGGTTAATTTCCTGGGTTGTTTTTTCTTTTTCAACCAAACTAGTAGAAATGCAATGAAAATCTTCTAGAAATGTGTAACTTTTACAGGGTAAAACTTTGTTCCACTTAAAAATAACAAGAGATAGCTGCTGCTAACCTCAAGAATTTATATCTTTTTTATGTAACACTATATAGAGAAAAGAAACTATTATCCCAAGCTGTTTGTAGCTGCTTTATCTATGGGCCATTGCTAATCTTCTTGATTATGACATTTCATATCTTATCATATGTAGAAATCCATGCAGTAGAGGTACTTAAACTTAGGTATTTCAGTGTGCTCTAAAGGGGAACTCTTAGAAGCTATGCAGCAAACTTCTTGAAAGAGATCACATCACCAGTCCTTTTTCAGCTGTCCTTGATTCTTAGTGACTTACGTGTGTAATAATGAGTGTTAGTGTTCTCTGAAAGATCTAGTAAATAAAAACATGGATATGAGCTGTCATAGTTGTGTGTTTATAGATACATTTTTAAACGGAGGAGATTAAAACTCACAGGATTACAGCCCTAATTATGCAGTATCAAATTCATAAAGTCAGCTAAGTATTTATTTTTATTCCTTGAGTCAGATATAAAAATAGAACAACACAGCCCATGATCTTAAGTGGTATTTTAAGAAGCCTGAGCTTAAACACAAACTGAAACGCCTCTTTTCTCTTGCTGTGTTTTAAGTGAAACAATGTATCCAAAGAGAATTCAGAAGTCGTAAATGTGTATTAGTGAGTAGAACTTGAAACTGCTTTTTAGATGACCCAGTTGCTGAAGCAGACTAAAATTTGGCCTCTTAAGTTACTTGATAGTATCTGTTGTATGGCCAAAGCAGATGGACTGCTTGATGCTCAGCATTTTTTTCCCTGTCCTCTCTGATGTCTTGCCCTTAATCTTTCACCACTTGTACACCACATGCACCAGACAAAGCATCCATCAATGCAGTTAGTCATAACCAGATAAGCAAGATCAAAATTCCGGATTTCTGGTATCTTCAGCTCTACTCTATTTGCAAAATTTTTGCTTATAAACAGATGCTAGCAGTTCTAATTCAAATCTTCTCTCAAAATGTCTTTGTATAACACACCATATTAAAATCATGCTGCTGTTATTAGTGACACATGTAATTCACACACAGAGCAGTAATGAAAAGCAGTCCAGTCACTTTTGAGTTTCGTATGCTGTCATAATTACAATTATATTCTTTGCATCACACAAGTGAAATTTGAATGAATAGGATCCTTACTGGGAAGAATATTACAGACAATCTCTGTTCTTGTACTTTTCTTTCTTTTTGAGTGTTCCCCAAACATTTCTTCTAATAGATTTGACAAAACTGGCAACACATTCACTTTTTCATTAGCAACAGATTCTATTATTAAATAGTTTGAAAATTCAATAATACAGAGCCTAGATCCACTGTCCTTATATAGTAAATGATGTGGGTAGTTCTCAATCTTCAAAAGCTGTTCTATATTTGAATATATTTGAATATCTGTCCATATGCATCTATGCTGTAAGTGCATCTGTCCCGATATTAAAAACAGAATTTCTTTCCTTCATAACTCTCTTCCTTCTCATTCAATGCATGAAGATAGTGGTACTATCTTGTTTTATTTCTATTGTCCAGTACAGACACATTACTCCATTGTCCAAAGTTTTTAAAAATATGGCTGCTTTTCCTTTCATATTTTAGGCATGTAAACTCAGTAAGGTTATATAAATGTCTGAGTGATCTCATGCATTTGATGGAGTTCTCTTGTCCCGTTCTTGTTATGGCTGAGGATATATGTCTGATGCCAGGGTGATTCTCCTCGGCTGGGACTTTCCTCATTATTTTTTCCTTCCAAACACAGAAGTATGGTGTTAAGGAGCTAATGGGTCTCCAGTCAGTCTGTAATTTGTAAGATACTCAGGTGATCTGTGGAATGAGGTACCTTTACAGTTGTGAAGACAATTAAAATGTTGTCTTTTTTTAGGTTTTGTCTTAAGTATAATATTTAACACAGATGCTATGTACACAAAACCAGAACTTTGTAATTTGATTTATTTAGTGTCTTCTAAGAAGTTTTTTGTCTTCTAATAATTTTTGTTATTGTTCTACAAAACTGAACTGTTGGAAAACTGTGGGAGATGCAAGTGCGTTTTATAATGGGAAATGACCATTTAACAGAGGGATGCTACTAGTGGGCTTCATACCCAGCAAAGGTGATATAATGTAGGGACCTGAAACTTTCTGGAAATAAGCAAGCCATTGCACAGACCAACTAGCTGTTACTACTGAGAAGGTAAGACTTTAACTTCTACCCTAACCTTATCAGTTATCTGCAGTAGCTCACTTCAGTGATTACATTTTATTTTATGAAAAAATGTTCTGTTTACATTGGCTTCTGACTCGTATTTTACCCGTCAGGACATGAAAAACTCCTTTAATAGTGAGCATTGTGGATTTGATGCTCAGTAGTTTTTGAGATGACTCTCTGCTCATTCATTTGAGGGACTTCCTCTATGGTAAGGATGTTCTTGGTGAGAGAACATCATCATCAGTTTCTTTGGATTTCTCCTTCTGAATGGCACCTAGTCATTGCTGATGGAAGGGTGCTAAGTAGAGGTGTACATCTCTTCCGCTTTCAGTGTGAGCAAGTTTTATTCTATCTGTAGACAATGTTATTGGCAATGGGCATCTATTTGATATGGATATAAACTTGTGTTTACACATGGATTAATTTTGATTCTCATCATCAGTTTGGTATCTATCCCAGGATTATGATAGATATGTGATAACCTGAGATTGAGGCTCCCTTTCTGGTCTGTCTTTCTCCTCTTGTGAGGAATGAGGTGGGTTACCGTATCTGTACGTTTGAAAGCTGAACTGATGCTTGGCTGTTACAATGACCAGAGATTCTTACAGGAGCTCTTTCTATGTTGTCTGTCCCTCTGTATACTTTCACAGGTTTTGGACCTATTTATACTTGGCAGTGCATTTTAGTGCCTTACTGGTGAAGGTGTGTCTATTTGATTCAGAAAGGTAGAACCAAAACAGAATTGCTGATGTTCTACATTGCTGCTTCTCCAGTCTCTCAGCAGACATTTTATGTAATGCCAAGAAGGTGACTGTTAATGGACTTATGGAAATAGTGCCTCAATTTGCACAATTAAAATTTAAAATGACAATTTTTGGGTTCACAGAAAAGGAATAGATTTATAATTTCTGATTTTTCAGGATTCCTGTTTCTAGGCCATCTTTGGTTTTAAATCAAGATATCTTAAAGAAATTTTAATTTTACAATGGCCTAGAAACATTACCAGAAAAAAGTACTTTCTTTGGAGAACGAAGATACTTTGTGAGGTTACTAAGTTCAGTTCATTTGGACATTAGATTTCACATGAAACATCTAGAATTAGTATGAGATAGTCCTGCAGCAGAAGGACTGTGTTCAGACAATCAGGCACCCTAAACACTGGTGGTCTCAGTCTTTCTGTTTCAATGATTGGATCAAAATCTGTCATAAGACCATGAGCTCCTCTGTGATAAGAATGCAATCAAGTAAATAAAGCTACATCACTGACAATACCAAAGAAAATGTGTGTGCATTCTTTGCATCTGAAGAAGAGCCTGCTGGAGCTCATGCACATTTTCATAAGGCATCATAATGGCAGAGATGCACAGAAATACCTTCGTATTTGGAAAAGTGGTTCCACAGTTTCTGTTCACATGGAGGACTCAATACCACTTAAAATAATTTTGACAATGTGGGGGTTATTTCTTGGATGTCAGTCACAGTCCCTGTGTACAACCACTTAAAGATAAAAGTGAAACTTACTAGTTACAGGAATCCTTCAAGATGTTGTACATATGCATGCTCCACTTTCATTGTCCTTCAGAGTCTTTCAGAATCTTCCTCAGGTCTTTTTGTTTCCAAGTTTTGCTTTGGAGAGAGGCCTGAGGTGGTGCTTAGTTCGTTTCACCCTAATATGCTCAACATGGGGAAAGAATTCACCTGGGTAACTGGGCATAGCATGTCTCTGAGAACCCCTGACTAGTGTAAGCAGTTCTCTTTTCATGATCAAAGTTTTTCATGTTGATAGAGTAAGTTGTAGGTTTTTTGGTATTCTTGGTTTGTATTTTTCTTTTTCTTTTTAATATGCATGTAAAACCTCTGGGATACACTTACAAATGAAGCACATAATTTAGTATGGAAGTAATGTTTACATGTTTTTTGGTGGACTTCACAATAGACTAGAAAATTAAGCAAAAGAAGTATATTAACACAGTTGTCAGAACAACAGTATATTTTGCATAATTTTTCACAAAAAATACTATATATAAAGGGCAGAGCTAGATCCTACAAAAAAGGTATCATGCCAAAAGTATATCTAGGAATGGCAATGGAAAAACTTGCTACTGTTTTTGCCTTCAAAATTTTGTACTGTAGGCTACCCATGGAAGGTTAATATAGTTCAGATACACAGATATAGTAGCAAATGCTTATTTTGACTGAGCAATTTTGCAATATTGGATGTCACTTGTGGTGCATATTGGCAATGTCTGGCATCATTGTCATACTTCAGGGATAAGAGGATGATCTCTATACTGCACAGCTAACTTCCTGCTGATTTATTTTCCCTAGTGTTCTGCTCACAGTGGAATATACGGTAGCTTAATAATACCTGTGGTTCTTTTCCTTACAAACATCTTTCCCCAGCCACACAACATAGCCAATAAACAAATTCATTTCACAGGGTTATGAATTTCTTGAGTTCTTTTTAGTGTCCACAGTAGCTTCCTTTGGGTTTGCCTAACAATCTTCATACTAAGGGCATATGTTTAATGAAGGGTTATTCATATTGGTTTCCCTGAATGTTTCTGGTTTTTAGAAAAAACTTTGAATTAAACTACAAATATTAAAAAAAAAAAATTAAATACTTTTGAGATTACTTGTCATGGCTTTCTCTCAATTGATTAAGAACCCTAAAATATAAAAGGCTATGATTATGTTGCAATTTGAATACATTTGCTAGCATTTAAACTTATTTTTTTGTTCTTGTTAAAATTAATTTTTTTACAACCACAACATAACTGAAAATTGTCACCCTTTATCCCTTTGTATTTGGATTAAAACCTTTTCTCCAAAAGATAAGTATTACCGACAGTTTTGAGTATATTCCTGTAATCATCTCCCATAGCTCTTCTGATATGCTATGAGTAATTTTATTTTAGAGTTATTTTGTCTTAAAACATAAATATTTGAAATATGTAGCTCACACTTTTCTGACTACAAAAGTATGCTCAAAAAAGGAAAGCTGAAGTAATGTCCTTCTGATAATCTCAAAGCCAGAAACCTTGTAGAATGCCTCTGAAAGGGCATCTGGCATTAAAGAGAAATGAGGAAAGGTGAGAGGATTCAGTCTGGAATTGATTACTGAACTGGCAAAACTTAAATTGTGTTTTGAAGTATTTTATTCCACTGCTATTTTGTAATTCCTCTAGATTTTTTTCAAGTCTCAAAAATGACCATTTGCAGACCTTTTGAGTGTTGCACTCTTTGGCACTTAATGCATACAGAATAGGTTCTCTTGTACTAATACCAGATGTCAATACTTTCCTGACTTGTCCCATTTCAGACTAAAAGGTCCAAGTTGTTCAGCTGCCTTTAAGTATTCCTGTTCTGCAAAAAACATTCAATTCCTTGCTCTTGTATTGCTAGGACCTGGATGCCTGGTAGCACCAGTCCTGTTTTGACTGGCATTTATATAGTAAGGCATTTGATTTGGCATAAGTTGGGGTTTTTTTGCATAGGTTAGAATTTATTGCCATATTTTTTTTCTGTTTGACTGTAGGGAAGATAGTGGTTTGGGGAAAGACAGAATCATCCTACAAATCTGCTTGGTACACAGGATGAAGTGTAGGGGGAAGATCTCCAGCTGAGGATCTGCCCATAGGAATCTTGATGATATACAGACAACTTTGCTGATACTTTTGGGTTCTCTTTGATCCAAATTCTTAGCTCATGAGATGTCAACACTTATTTTTCATTTTCACATCAACTGTTATGTTTTCACTCCAACTCCCTGACAGCTTTAGACTGTCTGGTCATGCTATAGGAGGAATGAAAAGAACGGTTTTATCATGGACAGAATATCACTGGTACTGTCTCCTACTGCTTTTCCTGTTTCTTTTGGAATGGAAGACCTATTTTAATGGTTTGTAGGAGGTTGATGGGCCCCAGATATCTTTGGGGAGTTAATAATAAAACACAGAAAATATAGCCTGTCTTGGAAACTTAGGAGAAAACTGTTTTGTCTTATGAAAGTGATGCTTTTTCTTGTAAATTTGGATCCTGTGCTCTTGCTGTATTAGAGTAGGCTTGTTCAAACCAATAGGAGGAATTGTATTCGTAATGTGAATGAAAATAGACCCATATAAAGTGCATGAAGCCTCTTTATTTTTTACCAGAAAAGGAATAAAAGATCACTCTACATTCTTTTAATTTTCTGACTGTTTAGATACTGGAACTTCATAATTTTATAAGCATTCATGAAGTTGTATTTTGCTTATTGCTACTTTTAGTAATTGTTACTTTTAGTAGAATCTTGGCTAGAATAAATAGTAGTGTCATTTGGGCTATAAACAGATGAAAGACTTAAAAATTGGTCTGCTGCATATATTTAACATATATGCAGCTAGTTAAAAGCTATAAAACTATTGGAATGCATCAGATGTTTGTTATAGAACACTTACACAATTAATTTATTTGAACATATTCTATAAGCCCTGTGGACAGGGAAGTGCTTATAGTCAGTTGTGATTCTATTCTATTTAGGAATGGAG
Source organism: Mycteria americana (assembly GCF_035582795.1). Taxonomy (NCBI): domain Eukaryota; kingdom Metazoa; phylum Chordata; class Aves; order Ciconiiformes; family Ciconiidae; genus Mycteria; species Mycteria americana. The sequence continues at coordinate 59,174,250 of NC_134370.1, read as the reverse complement.
CAGAATGACAATTAATCTTTTTGGATATAGTTACTGCCCCAGGATTATAACGACAAAGCAGTCAAAGTATTATATGGTGCCAAAGGTTATCAGTAAGTTCACCAAACTCATCAAGGAAATATTAGTAGTTTTACTATGAACAAAGGTCTTTAATAATCAGAGGTCCCAATGTTTAGGTAGATTTCTAAAGGCTTATTCAGAATTCCTCTGTCTGTGGATGTCCAGCACATATATATATTTCTTAATTATTTAAAGGAACATGGTTTAAAATAATGCTTACTGAAAACTAACTTGCTTTGAAAGAATTTTCAGTGGCAGGAGTTGTAAAGATACTTTTGAAGCTTTGAAAGTCATACTGGATGAGGGAAATGAAGCTTCAGATGCTGTGATGAGGGGTATCTGTACACAGCACAGTGTGCATAGGCTAACCAGCCTGTGCAGGTCATTCCACTAATTTAACTTTACTGCTTCTAAATATGGGGTAGCATATTAGCAGTTAAGATGCCTCTACCTCTACTGGCACTGTATTGTGCTGTCCCTTACCAAAAGTGATGGATGGTTTGTATGGAGCTATGAATGTCTTTTTCAAGAGCCTATTAATTTCCTGTGTGGAAAAACTCAAAATATTTGGTATTTCACATGTATGAATATGGATTTTCTGTTTACTTAAGCTGCTGTGTCTGATTCTATTCTCAGTCAGTATGGAGGCTTTAGTGATTGCAGTGCTTTCCAGGCAGACTCTTCTGTGGAATTTTATGTTATAAAGGGAAATTAACATGTTATGAAATGGGTTTCATAATAAACTTCAGACTTAGACTTTTTTATGTTGAAGCTACATATTTACAAAGAGTTTCCTTATTAATAGAAATTTAATGTATGAATACATGTTTGGTCCCTACCTTGCAATTCTCTCCCCATCCTTGCCAAACTTGCTGAAAATATTAGTTAGGTGACCTCTGACAAAAGTGTGTGTAGATGGGAAAGCACAAAAGTAGTGGTCCAGACAACTGTTTATACTGAATGTGCCCAAGTCCAGGCTTGCTCATTTCCAAATGAATATTTACAGCTTCAAAAAAAAAAAAGACTTCCAATAATGCTAGACACTTGGGTTTGTCAGCTAGAGAGACTGAAATACGGGAAGTCCTACAGAATGCTGTATAGAAGCATACGGTTACAACTTAATGTTGGGTTTAGATATGTTTTGATATGTAAATTTATTTTTAAATTGATGATTTTTAAATTAAATGAGTATTTTCTATATAAAGCCACTGTAGTTAACATTTCTTAATTTTATATAACTAAGTTAAATGTATGAGCACCCAAACACATGTACAGGAGCACATACTCTTTAATGTGAACTTAAGGTATGTGGCATTGCCACACAAAATACTTGCACATATAAAAACATGTTTGTTTTATGGAAGTGAGTTTTACACTTTCAAATTTGTGGATTCAATGGGCATCATTTCCACATCATGAGAGGAATTTACTTGCTTCTTGAGTAAGCATGATCGTGGTTTGCCTCTTACAGTTCTAACACCAAATTTGTGCATGTAAAGGTTTTATGTTGATTCCTTCTACTGTTGTTAGTTTAAAAGGCCTTGAAATAGAAAGCTCTTTTTCATAGATGGAAAGTCACAGTAAAAAGTTTTAGCATTGTGTTTATTTACGGAAGTGTCAGACTGGTTTACTAGTACCTTACATTTTTTTTTTTAAATCTTCCTCGAGCTAGATTCTTTAGAAATCAAAAGCAAGGCTTTGTAAATCACAGTGATGTGTTACTGTTTGCAAATAGTATTCACGTGAAGCCAGACACTGTTTCTTTGCTTAAGAGCTGTCTCTCCTCTTCCATCCATAAGAAAAGAATTTCAGTACCAAATATGGAACCACAACTTTGACTTACCTGACTCTGTTTCACAGGATGTTATAGATATCCATTGCTAGCAAGTAGCTGGGATTTTTAATAGTGCTTATTGGTTCCTTTTGAATGTTGCCTGTCAGGTTTCATGGTGACTTATTACTTCCAAGGAAGGCAGTCCACAATTCAGTGTCTTCATACTGATTAACTGGAACAGGGTTGCTTAATTTTTGTATTGAGCACAACTTGATAGCCAAGCTTTTGTTGGGATTAGTACTCTTTAGTCGTCGATTTCATACTTAACAGATGAACAGTAGATTGTCTAGGCAGTGTCATTTAGATATGAGTGAACTATGATATATAGCATTCATTTGGGATAGAAAACTGAAGACTGTGGATCTAAGATTCCATTTAGATTGCTAGTAAAGATTAGAACTTCCATCCTGATCAACTTCTATCTTGACCTAAGCTTTGTTCTACAAATTATCTGGAGAAATAATACCGAAGATAATTACGTTTCCTACAACTCTTTTCTTTAAAGATTATCCAAATGCATTAGCACACCTGTAAAACTAAATAAAATTAAGTTAAATATGCTGCAACTAATATACATTTCCCCACTTAAGATAAAGTACAGAAGACAATAGAAATGGAAAACTAGTGCATTCTGGCTCTAGATGAAAATGCTGCTATTGAACTCTTTCCAGAACAACATGTACTTGGATCAGTATTAAAGGGAAGTATTGTGCATGTCTAAGCCAAATGACCTAGTACATTGATAGTGCAGAGCATATTTCACAGTTATACAAATACCTAAACTGTTTTTTCAGTCCATAAAACAAGTAAATTAGAATTTAACCTAAAAGCAAAGCAAACCTGTCTGCCTTGCATATTTTTGCTCTGAAATTGACTCCAGTAGCTCAGTACTGTTATATTACTGTTAGAGAAGCACTGTATTAACTCTTAATGATTTCAGGAATCAAGATATGTGACATGCTCCTCTATTGACATTAAAGAACCCCTCAAAGCTGCATTGTTACACCTGCTGTGCCTTTAGGTAAAAATGTCAATAGGCTTCCACTTTATTTCAGTTCTTAAAGTAATATTTATCAATGAACGAGGCTTTTTCCTCCATTATAATGAATGCTAATACAGAAGATCATTGCAACTGCTGGCAACAGGAAATATTTTTCAAGGAAGTGAAAAAGAGCCTATTGTCTCATTTCTGCTTTCATTTCATTTATCTACATCTTTCACATTGCTTTGCTTGTTTTCATTTCCTTTCTCTGTCAACCACTATTTTTGCTTTGTACTCATGCATGCAGTGGTTTGTCAAAGGCTGTTTTAGTCTATAGGAATCACTGAGGAATCTTGTGGAAAAAATTAAATACTTATGTCACCAATTAAAGAAATGAAATTTCATACCTTCCTTTAAAGAAGGCTTGTTAATAAATGAGCACACTGTCAACTTCCGTAGATGATATTAAGCATCCATTTTGTATTTTAATGCTAGTTTTTATACCACTGTAAGTTTAATTATCTGTAACTTAAAGCATTAATTTTGAACGTTTTCTTTTACATAGAATACAGAACGAAAAACGGATGAGTGTAAGAGTGACATCATTAAACTTCAAACTATGTATGTTTTGTAGTGCTTGTGGCAAAAAAAGATACTGTGATCAAACACCAATATGATCTGGATAAAATTTAAGGTCCTACACTTTAAGGTGGTACATGGATGTATAGAAAACTTGCTAATTTGTGCGGATCTACCTTAAACAGGTTAAAAAGACTGCAGGTCTGCTCACAAACATAGCTCTATGTTAAAGTGATCATATTTATTAATATAATATTTCTATTCTGCACATCACAAAATCAGGGTATCTTAGTAAATTGGTATCACTGATGCCAATTTTTGGCCACATCTTTACATTGGGCAAGTATTTGTTTATTTGTTTATCATCAGAATTTTCACCTTATTTTTCTTTCCTGTCCTTTTTGTTTTCCTTCTGGTTTGTTTTCATTTTATAACTTGGAGTGTAGGGATGAATTATTCTAAATATTAAAAGCCACTTTTTTCTTATTGTGGAGTTTAAGAATTATTGCTTGAGAAGACTGCTTAAGAACTAATATTCTTACATCCTAGGGTATTGTATTTGGTTTTATTATTTTGTAACAGTCTCATATTATGTTAAACTATCAAACTATGTTTTAAAAACCTAGTAAGCTTTTGGAAATGACAATACTGTAGCCTATAGGTCAGTTAAGTCAACTAGGCTGACCTGATGAAGGGATTTTTTCCACATCAACACTGGAGGATAATAAATTGAGGAATTTTCACACATTCTATTCCTTCCCAATGTCTTCAGCCTTAACCCCCCATTTGTTTTCACAGAATCACAGAATCGTATAGGTTGGAAAAGACCTTTAAGATCATCGAGTCCAACCGTAAACCTAACACTACCAAGACCACCACTATACCATGTCCCTAAGCACCTCATCCAAACGTCTTCTAAATACCTCCAGGGATGGCGACTCCACCACTTCCCTGGGCAGCCTGTTCCAATGCTTGATAACCCTTTCAGTGAAGTAAAATTTCCTAATATCCAGTCTAAACCTCCCCTGGTGCAACTTGAGGCCATTTCCTCTTGTCCTATCACTTGTTACCTGGGAGAAGAGACCGACCCCCACCTCTCTACAGCCTCCTTTCAGGTAGTTGTAGAGAGCGATAAGGTCTCCCCTGAGCCTCCTTTTCTCCAGGCTAAACAACCCCAGTTCCCTCAGCCTCTCCTCATAAGACTTGTTCTCCAGACCCTTCACCAGCTTCGTTGCCCTTCTCTGGACACACTCCAGCCCCTCAATGTCTCTCTTGTAGTGAGGGGCCCAAAACTGAACACAGTATTCGAGGTGCGGCCTCACCCGTGCCGAGTACAGGGGCACGATCACTTCCCTAGTCCTGCTGGCCACGCTGTTTTTGATACAAGCCAGGATGCCATTGGCTTTCTTGGCCACCTGGGCACACTGCTGGCTCGTATTCAGGCGGCTGTCAACCAACACCCCCAGGTCCTTTTCCACCGCACAGCTTTCCAGCCACTCTTCCCCAAGCCTGTAGCATTGCATGGGGTTGTTGTGGCCCAAGTGCAGGACCTTGCACTCAGCCTTGTTGAACCTCATACAGTTGGCCCCAGCCCATCGATCCAGCCTGTCCAGGTCCCTCTGCAGAGCCTTCCTCCCCTCAAGCAGATCAACACCCCTGCCCAACTTGGTGTCATCTGCAAACTTACTGAGGGTGCACTTGATCCCTTCATCCAGATCATCAATAAAGATATTAAACAGAACTGGCCCCAACACAGAGCCCTGGGGGACACCACTTGTGACCGGCTGCCAACTGGAGTAAACTCCATTCACCACCACTCTTTGGGCCCAGCCATCCAGCCAGTTCTTTACCCAGAGAAGAGTACACCCATCCAAGCCATGAGCAGCCAGTTTCTCCAGGAGAATGCTGTGGGAAACCATGTCAAAGGCTTTACTGAAGTCTAGATAGACAACATCCACAGCCTTCCCCTCATCCACTAGGTGGGTCACCTTGTCATAGAAGGAGATCAGATTGGTCAAGCAGGACCTGCCTTTCCTGAACCCATGCTGTCTGGGCTTGATCCCTTGGTTATTCTCTACGTGCCGTGTAATGGCACTCAAGATGATCTGCTCCATCAGCTTCCCCGGCACCGAGGTCAGGCTGACAGGCCTGTAGTTCCCCAGATCCTCCTTCTGGCCCTTCTTGTAGATGGGCATCACATTAGCTAATCTCCAGTCAGCAGGGACCTCCCCAGTTAGCCGGGACTGCTGGTAAATGATGGAAATGGGCTTGGTGAGCACATCTGCCAGTTCCTTCAGTACTCTCGGGTGGATCTCATCAGGCCCCATAGACTTGTGAGTGTCTAAGTGGTGCAGCAGGTCACTCACCATTTCTCCCTGGATTATGGGGGCTCCATTCTGGTCCCCGTCCCTGTCTTCCAACTCCAGGGGCTGGGTACCCAGAGAACAATTGGCCCTGCTATTAAAGACTGAGGCAAAGAAGGCATTAAGTACCTCAGCCTTTTCCTCATCCTTGGTCACTGTGTTCCCTCCCCCATCTACTAGGGGCTGGAGATTCTCCTTAGCTCTCCTTTTGCTGCTAATGTATTTGAAGAAGTGTTTTTTGTTGTCTTTTACAGCAGCAGCCAGATTGAGCTCTAGCTCAGCTTTGGCCCTTCTAATTTTCTCCCTGCACAACCTCGCTACACCTTTGTAGTCCTCCTGAGTTGCCTGCCCCTTCTTCCAGAGGTCGTAGACTCTTCTCTTTTTCCTGAGTTCGAGCCAGAGCTCTCTATTCAGCCAGGCCGGTCTTCTTCCCCACCGGCTTGTCTTTTGGCACCTGGGGACAGCCTGCTCTTATGCCTTTAGGACTTCCTCCTTAAAGAATGTCCAGCCTTCCTGGACTCCTTTGCCCTTTAGGGCTGCCTCCCAGGGGACTCTCTCGACCAGTCTCCTAAATAGGCCAAAGTCTGCCCTCCGGAAGTCTAAGGTGGCAGTTTTGCTGACCCCCCTCACTGCTTCTCCACGTATCAAAAACTCTATCATTTCATGATCACTCTGCCCAAGACAGCCTCCAACCATCACATGGCTCACAAGTCCTTCTCTGTTGGTGAACAAGAGGTCCAGCGGGGCACCTTCCCTCGTTGGCTCACTCACCAGCTGTGTCAGGAAGTTATCTGCCACACACTCCAGGAACCTCCTAGACTGTTTCCTCTCTGCTGTGTTGTATTTCCAGCAGACATCCGGTAGGTTGAAGTCCCCCACAAGAACAAGGGCTAGCGATCGTGAGGCTTCTCCCAGCTGCTTATAGAATAGTTCATCTGCCTCCTCATCCTGGTTGGGTGGTCTGTAACAGACTCCCACCACAATATCTGCCTTGTTGGCCTTCCCCCTGATTCTTACCCATAGACACTCCACCCTATCGTCACCATCATTAAGCTCTAAACTATCCAGACACTCCCTGATGTATAGGGCTACCCCACCACCTCTCCTGCCTTGCCTATCCCTCCTGAAGAGTTTATAGCCATCCATCGCCGCACTCCAGTTGTGCGAGTCATCTCACCATGTTTCCGTGATGGCAACCATATCATAGTTTTCCTGAGGTACAATGGCTTCCAACTCCTCCTGCTTGTTGCCCATGCTGCGTGCATTGGTGTAGAGGCACTTCAGCTGGGCTGTCGTCCGTGTCTCCTTCATAGAGGAACACCCCTTGTGTGCTTTGACGTGTTTCACTGGCATTTCCCTCTTGGCTCCTATTGCCTCAGTATCCCCTAGCTCAACTCTGTTCGACTTCGGCTGTGCCCCGGCGTACCCCGCACATCTCGGAGACACAGGCCGAGTGCCCTCGCTGGCACCCGCTCCCTCTAACCGTGGCACGTCATCCCTCAGCTTCCCTCGGGCAAGCCTGATATTACTCCCCTCCCCCTTCAAGTCTAGTTTAAAGCTCTGTCAATGAGCCCTGCAAGTTCCTGTGCGAAGATTCTCTTTCCCCTTTGAGAAAGATGAATCCCATCAGATGCCAGCAAACCTGCTGCTGTGTAGGCCATCCCGTTGTCAAAAAACCCAAGTCCGTGGTGATGACACCAGCCACGGAGCCATGAGTTGATAGACTGGGTGTCTCTGTTCCTTCTAGTGGCACTGCCCACAACTGGAAGGAGAGAGGAGAAAATAACCTGTGCTCCAGAGTCCCTTACTAGCCATTTCCATTAATAATCTTACTAGCCCTTTCCATTAATAATCTGAAGCAACCTTCCCTTGACTCAAGTGCAGCTCCTTAAAACACTCTTGAGCTATAGCTGTGTGGCCTTGAGGAGAAGTAGGAAACAAACCCTTCAGCTTTCACTGTTCTGAAGAGTCCCTTAGCATTATAAGTACATTTTGAAATATGCCCTATTGCTCTCAACACGCAGAATTTTGTTATTCTTTAACTTCAAACATTTATATACTATTTTTGTTAATCCTTTGTCCTCTTCCCTCAGTTATATTATCTTCTAGTATTTTGTAGAGAAATGGTACAAACAAGAAATCTTTAATTTCTAGTTAAGTTTAAAGTTTTGGAATGTCTCAGAATTCCAGGTTATAGTCTTATATTTATTATTCATTATATGTTTTCTTGAAACTGCTATCTGGAATATTTGGTGACCTTTCATTATAACAGTATTTAACACAAGTAATATTTATTACTCAAATCTGGAATGTCTTTAACTCTAAAGAGAACCAATTGCTTAGGTCAGAGTAGTAGCCATCAGTTTTATGACTGAGCCAACTGAACTTTGTAATTTTTTTTTCACAGATGTGACATTTCTGGTATTTTCCAGACAATACAGTACTAATTTTAAATTAAAACTAATTTTATATACATGGAATACATTATACTGGAGTACAGTTATACGACCGTCCTCTGTAGTATAACTGCAAAATTATATCACTTGTCTTCCACAATAAATATTTTATATACCTTATCTGTAAAGAATATTTATGTATTTTTTCAGATAAGATCAAAATTCTTGGTCAGGACATTATATTTTGAAAGAACCATCGGGTTCTCATGCTGGTCTGTCACACAAAGTCATGATGCCATGCATTTATACATTGTACATGTGTGCCACGGACATATACCTCAGTTAACCCTTTAACATATTGACACCAGTCTAGCTTGTTGGTATAGCACTTTACCTCATCTACTTAGTTGTAATGAAAAGCAAGGCTGTATTACTTGAGTTAGAGAATGGCTGTTTTAATAGTCAGACTCTTTTACAAAGTTCTACAATGCATTGCTGTGTGGGATATTGATGTTTTCTAAATTTCTTGAATAGCTTGAAGTTTCATTCTCTGAGGCCAGAAAAGGACATGATATAACTCCTATTGTTCAATTCTAACTTTAAAATGTTCCTAGTTCCATTTATAGCTTTTGCACCACTACCCTGACCATGGAAAGTATTTGCTAGGCCCTCCTACAATTATTTTCCAAAACATGTCTGCTTTTAACTGTGAAATGCAAAAGGTAGACCTAAATGATAGTTTTTATTGGCTGGTAGTTTCCTTTGAGTCCCTTTCCAGTGTTCCTGTTAAGTTTCCTGTTTGTTTATTTACACTTGGGATATACTGAAAATTCTTTAACTTATATGAAATACATTTTAAACAAAGATATAAACAATGAAAGAAACTGATTAATGATAACTAAAAACCTGGTTATTTCTTGAATATCATAACATAAAAATAATTCTATCACTTTTCTGAACTGATCTTTGACTGATTCTGATTGGGGTCATATTATAACAGTTTATTATAAGATCCACTCATAAACCTCATTTTTTGAAGGTCTGACACCCTCTTAAAAACTGCTTCTTACTAGTTGCTGGCAAATGAAAAGTTTTTCTGGAGTTGCTAAGGAAAAGGGCAGGAAGTAGCAAGTGTGTTTGGCTGGATAGATATGGATGCCAGTGGAATCAGAGTTCGACTTTTGAATCGACTCTCAGTTGGTCCCACTCATGGTACAAAGATCATTATGAACATATATTCTGGATGGACAGATTAAGGCAGTTGATGTGTAGGGGTCTGAGTATCAGAAACTTACTTCCTGACATGGAGGTCTCAGCTAGAATACCAAGGTTCCTGCTCTGAAGGAGTGGGGAAAGTCAGGGTACCTATTAGGGAATACAATAGAGAGTTGATTTCCTTGCAGATGATTTCTACAGAGGTCTGGGAAATAGGAACTTGTTAGCATCTTGTTGTTTTTACGTATTGTAAAGTTCTGCCAAACTCTTTAGGAGTGTTATTCCTTTTAATAAGACTCTCCCTCCTCCCTATTGCTTGTTGGGTATAGATTTTGGTCTTTTAAGACACTAAGTAATCACCTATTGTGGGAGGGAGGGTCAGATTTTCCTCTACAGACTAAACTGGGACTTGCATTTTGTTTGTTTTTCTTTCCCATTTCATATGAACAGAAGGGTTTTGCTGTTAGTATAAGCACTTTAATGCCCAATGGAGGTAAAAATGGTATGTGATATTTCTAGAACTGAAGCTGAGTTAAGGCTTTCTCTAGCAGGAATTGTATCAATGGGAGAAGATATTGGAAGTCTTCACAAATGTGTTTGATACCTTTCTTCCTTTTAGAAGAGAAGGAAGATTTCTATGAATTCCATTAAAATGAATGAACTGAATCTGTTTAGGCTTCAAACAGTCTACTTGGAGTTATGGCATATGTTTTAGAAGCTAGTTACATTTAAAGGTAATGAAATTGTGGCATGCTGCTTAATCTGCATTTATTTTTATTCACTTGTGTATTTTGATAAACAGGGAGATTGTTACAGTTGTTTAATAAGTCAAGGAGGATGTAGCAGGAGAACAGTGTGGCATAGCTGAGTTTTAAACTTCATTTGAAGGATTATGGTAATTCATTACGTAAGGTAATTCATTACATATTATAAACATAAGGACTTGATTTGACTGATCTATGTGAGTTTAAAATTCTTTTACGTTATCATGAATACATGGTAGCAAATATGGGCTTTCTCATTGCTTTTGTTTCATTGTGTTGGAGATGCTTGTAGCTTGAATGAAACCGTTTTCCTGTGTTTTAGTCAAAATTGTTTGATGTTAACTAGGATGAATTTCAAGGAATGTGATGTCCTTTCTTGGAATATAGAAAAGGGTTTCTTAAGACTCTGTTTATACATTACATGGCACTTATTTCTAAACTCATGCATGACTTCACAAACAAAAGTTTTGTGGGAAGAATATTAAATTATTAGTCCCCAAAACTTTAAGCTTTGTTTTCAGGACTTACTAAGCACAGAGGCTATGCTGGACAGTACAAAGGGTCTTTTTGTAATGGTATTATTTACAAGCTTTTAATAACAATGAAAATATGAGCTTTATATCTTGAATAAATCTCATTCTTTGGTCTACAAAACAAAAAGGGTAGTTTTGCCTAAATAATTTATACAATTGTTAAACTCATGCAAATACTTTTAACACTGGAACAGATATTTATACTAAACTGGGGTTCATTTCTTTAGTTTCTTATTAGAATTTTATAGGCATTATGATTTTTCCAAGTAAGGATAATCTAAAAATATCAGAAGCTGTGCATACTTTGGTCTTATTTCTGGATGAAAGTATAGTATATGGCATTTTGCATTTAATACAGTCTTGCCTAGCAGTCTGATTTTTGACTGCTGTTGTGATCTGTTTTATGTAACTTATGGCAAGTTTACATATTTTCATGACTGTTAATACTAAATTCTATACTAGCAAAAGGTTTAGGAGTCCTTTACAAGGGAACATCCAATACCATGTGGTCATTTTGACAACTTATCATGAAATGGAAAAGGAAAAAAAAAATCTGTTGAGCAAAATATCCATGTTTTAGTACTTATTCTCCTGATAGCATACAGGACTGGAAGTGTATTTATGTTTATCTTAATTTAAAAAAGTTCTCAAAATGAAGAAGTGAAATCAAAGACTTCAGTCACAAATCCTTATTTTTAAAAATGAAACGATAGGGTAGCCAAACTCAAGTGTGGATTTAGCAAGGAATTAGTCGTAAATCCCACTATCCTATCGTCGTCCGTGCCCTATTATCATCAGTCACTGTAGTGTTTTGAGCTCTTTTAAGTGACATGGGTGAGACTGGACAAACTATACTTTGTTAACGTCGCATTCCTTAACCTGCAAGAGTTCATTGTTGATTCTTTGCTTTCCTATGGTAAAAGGCTTAGCTTCTTATGTGCAGTGACTTTTGGGCTATAAATCAGTAAAAGCATTTTACAAATGAATAATCTAGAGTAAAAAAAAAGGTAAGGTAAGTTAGCCATATAACACTTAAGAGGAACGGAGATGAAATTCAGGAATTCTAGCTTGCAGTCAGCCTAGGTAGCTGTGAACAGACCCCATTACACTTATTCTGCTGTACTATAGAATCTTCTGGTGTTGAGATGTTTAAAATTATTTGTTTTCACATCATGCTGGTGTAAAAAGAACCACTGAATAACTGAGACTTATTTCTGTATACCAAATGGCAGTTACTTACTTTTAAGGTTTTTTTTACTGTGACAAAAGAGACTACCAAAATTAGCACTGCTGAGGAGTCAGCTGCTCAGCCTTATCCAACAACAGCTCCATTAATCTTTAAAGGCTTCTGGTTTTCTTTTTACTGTAATTAGCCAGTGTAAATTGAACTATATGAGGGAAATACAGTGATATGTTAACAGCTTGACTAGCACAGGCAAATAGGTAAATGATAGTCCCAGCAAGCAGATCAAAGCAGTACGTCCATTTTACTCAACTTCAGTTTGTCCCCATAGATTAGTTTTATGGTCAAAAAATCAAAAGAGATTCTTTCAAAGGGCTATTCAGTGCACACAGGTTTAGCACCACTTCTGAATGTAGTTCTCCAGAGGAATTTCTCTGTGAAGAGATGGAGATTTTAAAGATAGCAATGTTACAGGCCAATTTAGCCAGCCAATGCAGATGTCTAAAACTGAATGGTGTGGCACAGAGCCTAAACCTGAAGCTCTAAAGCTTATGCTTTATATTCAGATTTGACTGTGGCAAGTGTGGGGTACCTCGACTATATCAATCAGACTAAATAATGACTTAAACTTAAAATTCAGATTATCCTGCTAAAAGTTCTTACTCATTTTTTCTGAAATATTTACTTATTAAACAGTTATTTCATGTGAATTATGTATATGTTAAATATTTACTTATTAAACAGTTTTTTCGTGTGAATTATGTATATATTAATCTAAGTATCAGCCTAGAAGAAAATTTTTGTGATCAGCTTTAAAACATTGAAAATAGTAATGAAGAAAATAAGTAACCAGTGATGTACATATAACACAAAACATAAAGCTCATGATAGAGGATTTTTGTCTAAGTGAAAACAATCTGCCAGGAAAAGAAATGTTTGTGTGATGTATTGCAGTCTGATGGGAGATCTTAGATGACATCTCTAGTAACAATTTTCATATGAAAGAACTTATTTCTATCAAAATGAAATACATACGTTTTTGGAGGTGAAAGCAAATGTGCTTTAGATTGTGTAACAGGCAATTATTGCACATTGCATTGAGCTACACAGTTTAGTGATCTTATGTTAACCAGTGTAGTTCAGTTTTGACATCTTATATTGCACTTCACTCAGCCTTCAGGGTATGTGAATTAAGGACAAATGGTTTGTTAATTTGGAACCAGTGACCAAACTTGGGGTACTTTATTTATATCACCTCTGTATATGTGGGTGGCCTGTGATTTCACTCTCAGCTTTCTGTTCCTGCAAGCTGTAGGTTGCCATCTCTGTTGTCACTGTAGAAGAATTGATTCCAGTTGGCTGCTACAAGTGTTTGCTTTTGTCTTACATCACATGATGTCCAAGATGCTGTTAATGGAATCTCTTTAGAATATCTTGCCATCTGCTGCATAGTACTGTATGTTTGCTGGTTTTTCCAAATTTGAGCATTGCCTAATTAGGACAATGGAAAAAATTAAACAAAAGTTGAGGGGGAAAAAGTAATGGGACAGCTGAAAAGAATCACTGGCATTCCAATACACTCTTTAAATAAACACAAGCTGTGTTCCATGGTTAAACATGCACTGTACTTGTCTTGAGCCTCAGTTTTCTGTCTGCGGTATACAGCATTTAGCCAGACGATCATTTCTATTTTTGCCAAAACATTTAGAGAAATAGAGTGTTCTATCATAATGCCACTGAAAATGCAGCCTGGCTTTATAGCACAACAGAATTAGGAGCTCAATCACAAGCAGAATACTAGAAATATGAATTTTTCACTCCTCCCCTCCTATTTTCTTGAAAATCTGAGTATTTCACTGTGAAGAAGTTTTTTAGGGAAATGCTTGACAGGTGGATGTTTCAAAGGACAGGTAACATCATTTCACTGTTAATGCTGTCCATTTGATCCCAAGAGCAGGTTTGTTTTATTGTGATAGCTTAACAATGATGTTTCTTTATAGGGGAAAAACAATTATCAGGTGAATCTGGAACCTGAGCTCTAAAGAGTAATGAGACATGTCCTTTGCTATGTGTAGTCTTTGTTTAAAAGCAAAGATATGGATCTTATTGGCCAGTTTTCTGTTTATTAGTCTTTTTTATTATCTGCAGATTTAATTAGAGTTCTTTATTTGTAGTGCATAAGGCTGTCTTACTTCTCTGAGCCAACCAATGCAAGGACCCTAGGAGGTATTCATGCGTCAAATTTGGCACCTGATGTAATCAGCTAAAACTAAGCTAGGAACTCTCCTCAGCTTCCCCCTGAAGTCAGTGGAGATAAATTTTAAGATCCTTTAACAAGTGATTCAGAGAAGTCTTGCATGTCTGCTGACTTCTCTTTAATGGCTACAATTGCAGGTTGGAGAACCTGCCTGACAAAGTCAGGTGCCTAAAGTGTTATGAATGTTTCTTTTTCTCTCCTCTCATTTGTAGACACTCAGCTTATATGTTTATGAGCCCCCAACAGCTGAAATGAGGTGACTGCCACATCAGTCCTGTCACAGGACAGTAAGATAACTACTTCATATTGTAAGATTAATGTCAATATTGCTTCTTCATTCATGACAGGCAATCTAAAATTTTGATGTAGCTCATCTTGGCAGAACTTGTGCGACACCAGCAACTTCTACGTTTTACCTCTGTTTACCTGCTTCGTCTCTCCCTTGTGTATTTGGACTGCTGAATTTTTCACAATGTCTTTATAAAATGCCTGGCTGTCAGCACCACCACTATGAAAATAAATTTAATAATTATATTTGTATCTACAGAATACCACTTCATAAGTTTTAGTTGAACTTGATTCTTATGATATGAAAAGGTTTGCTTGTCTTCTGCTTAGAGGGAAGAATGTTATTCCAGAGTGATACACAATGTTAAAAAAAAAAAAATTACACCTAGTCCTTATTGGATGTTAGCCCTAAGAATTCTCTCCCTCTCTCGTTTTTATTTTTCAGGGGAAGATGCTAGTGAAACTCCTAAAAACAAGTTAGATAAATTCATAGGAGTTCTTCTTTGGGAAGTTAGTAAGTACTCTCTGAATAATGAAAATATGCTACTTCAAGGTTGTGTGTTGTGACACTGGTGTTTTGCCATGGTTGTTTTTACATGTTGAGGGGAACGCCCCCATCCCCAAACTCCCCCCAAGCCCCCTTCGCTTTCTTATCAATCTTTCAACTCCTAACATATGCACATTTTGTATGAGTGTATAACAGCTGTGAGTCACCAGTTCTGTGCCTCTGAGCAGAGGATAAGTGATATTAGCAGTGCAGGTACCTAGCTTAGTGCATATGCATGAATTTTTGAAGGTACCTTCTGATAAATCAGGCTTCTACATAGAGAGTTAAATCAGTGGGTAGAATCCCATGAATATTCAAAGAGATAATAAACTCCAGAAGGTTGTGTTATCCCTCCTAACACAGTACTGAAATAATTGGCATTTCAGAATCTGCGGTTTTTTATATTTGATTATATAATCTCAATTTGCTTCAAGGAGATTGAAAAAACAGTTTATCGTACTTAGAATAGCATTCCTTCATTCTATAGACTGCAACTCAAAATGTGATGCCACGACGAGTTCTCCATTAATGTGAAAATACATGGAAAGTTAATCAGTGTTGCTGACTTACCAGCTGCTCCACAAATAGGATTGTGTTTATAATTGTGATGTTGAATTCTACTTATGTTGTGTTCTTTTAATCTTGTTGCAGTACTTGTTCCCTATTTGTCTACCTGAGTCTGAAAAATTACCCAAAGAAACATGTATTGTAAAATTGATTTCTATTTTATATTTTTGATAACTTTTGTTTTGTAGCTGAAATATACGATAGCCTTGGCTGAAAAATAGAAATTAATGAGGTATAGAATGATATTTAGAAATGACAAAGTTGTATTAAAGCATAGTCCTTATTAAATAAGCATTTAAAATTAAAAATTGACTAATAGGGAATTTTATAACTAATTTTTCTGAGCTTTCAAGATAACATAATAAAACAAATTACTCTAGAATAGTAAATAAAGTATTGGTTTTTTTCTGTGAACACGTTTTCTGGGTGAGCTATTTAAGTAAATTCTAATTGGATATAAGTCTTTACATATCTTATGGCTCTACTCTTTTTTGCTCTTGCCAGTGATGTTGCATGCTAACCTCACAGTATGAACATTACTGCTTCAGATAACTTAAACTATGTACTCATTGTTTTACTCCATTATTAAAAAAAAAGTGGAAAGCATGATTATCAAGACAAAACCTACAGATATAAGTGCCATATACTATGGTGATGCTTATCTTTGAAGTGCTCAGGTTGCTTTGTGTTTCTACTCCAAAAAGATCAGACATTCTGCCTTGGTTTTGCATCATCTAAGTCAACTGGAGGTAGTGTTCTACAAGCTGCTATATATACTGACAAAATTCAGGTGGGCCATTTTAGTTCCTTTATTAATCCAGCTTGTTTTAATTAAAAATAATTTTAAAAATCTATATAGTAACATTTGTGGAAGGAGCAGTTTCATTGCTGCTGCTGGTATACATCTTAACTAGGATGAAGTAAAGACTACACCAATAATTAAATGGTTCCCTTTTGAACTTTAATTACCATTGATTTCAGAAGGTATTTTGAAAAAAGTTGTTATAGGTAAGGTTCCAACTTCTTATTGAAAATTCATATAGATAAGCATATGTTTTAAAAAAAATCCTTTCCATTGTATTAATCTATTATGGAGAAATAAGTGTAAGAACAACATCTGTTTAATACATATTCATTAACATATACAGATTTTTATTCACTTGCCATTTCTGTCTTTCTAGAGCTTTTGCTCCCTTCTTTTCTTCCTCTGATTTTGAGCTTCAGAGCAAAAGACTATTCCAAAGAAACAAATGACTATGATTCAAGAAAAACTGTCTAATCTCTGTCAACAGGAAAGAAGAGAACAGAAAGAGGAATGTAGGAAAAGTAGTGAGAAAATACCCAATAAAAGAAATAAACAAGACTTTTGAAAGCAAGATTTGTAGAGAAACTAAGATGGTCTGAGCCTCCTTATTTGATTTAAAAGTGTAGTATGCTTAAGCTAAAGTTAGGTTCTTGGACTTGAGATTTAAAAATGGCCAGGGTCGTGCAAAGATTAGCTACCATTTGCAACTTGTGAAATTATAACCCAAAATATTAATAACTTTGAGACTATATACTTTTTATGAAACTTGGAAACAAGATGGACTGAGAAAACTGGATCTGTAAGTGAAACTGGACTGGAAGTTTCACTCCATGTTACACATCCTTTCTCATACTGAAATGTTGTTTTTCATAATGATATCTTTTGTTCCTTTAAAAAATACATTTAGACTATTTCTGTGTAATGGCTAATTTTTTTATTGGTATGTACAATAAAATTGTAATTAGACCTGGGAGATCAAACAACCCTTTAAAAAAACCCACACAAAAAGCCCAACAAAAATGATAACACTTTTTGTTTTAAATTCTTGTCTCCTTTTTCAGTTAGAAATCCAGATGATCAGATAAAGCTTTATTGTAAAAGGGCAGATACCATTGTATTGTAACAACTTGATCCATCCAATGGAGTATTAATGTCTTCAGCATCCAACTGTCTTGGTGTAAATGCTTCTGCTTGAGATTTTAATTCGGAAACCCCCTTAAACAGTCAACATGTTCAATTTAAATTAGAGGCTTAAAATTACATGGTTTGAATATTCTTCTTAGTGTAAACACAGGTTTAAATGCAGGAGGACTTCCTGAATCAGGACTAAAATGTTTTCTTGCTGTAAAGTTAGCCAAATGTTGTAAGTATTTTGTGTTCCCAGAGCTGATTAGAGAACTAAATCTACTTAAACAATATGGGCTCTGAGGTTTTCTGCTAATATTTAAAACACTTAGAATATTTACATTGTGCAAGTAATCCATATCTCAGAATTTGTAGTTTGAAATCAGTGCAAGTCTATGAATGTGAATACAAATTATCCAGTTTCACGTTATTTAAAAAAGTATGCTCTCTTTGCGTGTTTTCAGGGGTCTCCCCTAATGTGAACTTAAAGGAAAACTGGATAAAAATCTCATTTCTTTAAGAATTCATGTTGTCTATAAGTGTCCATGCTTAATGCAAACCATTCCATGATTTTTAAAATATGTCTGTGACATTACTAAACCATCATAACATATACTTAATATGGGTTACAAACATAACTATTGTTTTCCTCTCTGTCACAGAGCTTTCTTTTAATCTTTTCCAGAAGGCCAACATGTTTTATATGAAAGCAAAGCTGGAATCATAAGCCTCTGATCTTTTTTACAGTTCCCTGGATGCTAAAACCTTGAGTTTCCATACTTACTCTGTAAGGTTAAGACGGGGCTGTATGTGTGTGTGGCCAGGGTACAGCTGCCATCTGGATAAGGGAACAACACAGTGGTATGGCTGAAACCACAGTGTATTGTACAGCGTGCACACACTAAATGAGATGATGATGGCTGGCAAGACTTGTTCCTTTAACCTCTTTCTGTCAGCTTGCACCTGTGTCTTTATAGTCAGTCCGTCTCTCTCCTTTCCCTTTCTCTGTCTCTTCCTCTCTCCTTTCCTTCCACTCTCTCTCCCCTATGCTCCTGCAATTTTTTTTCCCAAACAAGTATGTTTTTCCCTTAATATTTCATTTATTCAGCTACAAAACTTTGTTACTTTGTAGTCCATCAGTTTTTGATGTTTAATGTTCCTCTTTGTTTTTTCATTGTAATATCTTACACCAGAATATAGGGAATGATCAAGCTACATTGTTGTTGGTGAAGCACACAACAGTTTGTTTTCTTGACATGTTTAAGGTGAAAAACATTTCCTGACATAATTCATGAAGTGATCTTTGCACTTCAAAGACATTTACTCACTGAAATTTTAAGTTATAAATAATGCAGTATATTTTGCTTAATAAAAATGCCTTGTGTGCAGAAGAGTACAGTAAAAGTTTTGAATCCCATCACATGCATAGTAATATTGATATTCAAGAAATAAGTTATCTGTGGATTTTTGAGTCTGGTGGTCGACCTTAGGACTTTCCCCAGTGCAGTTGTAATGGGCATGGGTCTTTGGAATAGCAACATGAAGGATGAAAATCATCATCACATCTGTTTCTTAATAAGTTTGGAAGTCTTGCAATTTGGCAGTAAAGTATATGTATCTATGTGTACTGGCCAATATTTACTTAAGGATATAATTATTTTCCTAGGTGTTAACTAAAGCTCAGAATTATCTTGGGGCTTATTGCAAGGAAAACATAATTCACTTGGCCATGAAACACTAATGTGGAAGTGTTTTAATCACAGATTGTTCTGTCTTTTCCAAACACTTAATATAATTTGTTGCAGTTCTCCTAGTACTTATGAATTTGGGCATCAGACTTATTTTGATGGCTTGATGATGATATCTAGATTGAAGTTCCTCTTTTTCGCTTATATTCTAGTACCAATTTCCTGATTTTCAAAGTTAATATTCCTCTTATGTAACAGTTATGATGCACATCAAGTGAGTAGAAATTATATTTCCCTGAATATTTTCATCATTATTGTAACTGCTATTATTGTAGCATAGTTTGATTAAAGTGTAACTCTGAAGGATCTGATATAGAACACTGGCCATTTTGTGCTTTATGTAGGTATCTTTGGAGAAAGGTCACAATGTAAATGGTTCTACTGATGAGCATGTATAATACCTGCAGAGGCTACTCATCTGCGCTTGGGGAAATTGAGTTCTTTGCATATGATTGTAATATATCTTTAGAGAATATTTATGATACTATAAGGTGAGATATAATGGTACAGTACATTTATTTAGTCATTTTGAATATTGCTGGAAACTGTGTTTTATATTCTCTGGATATTATGTTGAAGCTGGTTTATGACGAAAGTTCTTGGAACTCATATTCTAAATTGAATATTGATCCTTAATAACAAGCTCTAAATCTCTAAACTTAGAGAATTATGCAATTTATTGTAAGACTGATTCCACAGAATTTTATTTTGTGATTCTGAGTAACACTCTGTGACAAGACAATGTGTTCTGTGAGAAAGAATGGAGCTTATGATGTCCCCAAACAGAACAATAAGGATACCTGGGAATCTCCGTTATTCCTTTGATTTTAATTTTTCCCCTCAATGCCTTTCTTGCTGTTTCTCTGCTTTGCTGATTTGTGTCTTTAGAATGAGAATTCCTTAAGCTTTTGCAAATATATTTGTACAGTTGGTATCATAATAGGAGCCTAATTTCAATGGTGTACTTTAAGTGCTGTACTACAAATAATAATTATGTATTTCAGGTGAAAGGGCATCTTTAGTCCTCAAATAAGTACAAAAAATGGTGTAACTATATCGGACAATTTATACTGTTATAATAATGAAATATTGTCAGGATAAATTACCTGTGAAATGAGGTCACTTCAATTGCCATCACATTAAAATGGCATTAATATCTCCCAAACTGCCATGAATATCAGTTACTCCCGCCATATGCTGACAGGTGCGATGAAGGAGACTTTCATAATGACTGGTCACACAGTGATGAAGTACATAAAGAACTCTGGGAAGTAAATGCGAGCAACGCTTTTTCTGTCCTTCCAGACCAAATATCCCAAATGAATTCCTTTCTCTTAGAGGAAAAAAATAATTCCATTCAGTAAGAGTCTATCTGTTAGTTTTGTTAGTTTAACTAGAACTATGCAGACTTGTTTTGTCTTATTTTGCTTTGTAAAGAAAATTTCCTTTTCCACTGTTTTAAATATATGAAAAAAATCGCATGTGTATTGAAGTGTCTTGAAGCCCATATGGTCCCAGGGTTTGGTTATTTGCCAGTCTTCTTAAAAGTACACACAAAAGCTATGTTAAAAGGATCACATTAATGATGCAAAGACAGCTTCAAGAATTGTTGGCCTTTGTCATTACCTAACCAAAGTTCGAGTTCTACCTCTTTCTGAATACAATCTTTAATTACTTTTCTACAGCTTTTGTTTATAAGATGTTTGAATTATTAATTTTGAAGGATAGGAGAGTTCCACAAGTGAATTGTGTTTTTTTAATATATTAATATTTTCTCTCCAAGGGTGCACCTCTCTTATTGCAAAAGAAGAAAGAAATGTAACGGGTGATTAAGGCTTTTTTGGGGGTTAGTGTGAATATAAATTCCTTAATATAAATGGTGCTGAGATAGTGTAGTAATAAATGATAGAAAGATCTAAAAATGGAAATAGAGTATACTGTTTTCAGAATAATTGGATCAGTGATTGTACTTGCATATTAATTGCTTCAGTGTCTGCATCTATTGCCATTTGCCATACTGCAGTGATTTAGGTAGGGTTCTTATTTTTGCATTTGGGTCAGCTGGCTTTCTCTTGACCATCAGAAAGGGTTGCTGACAGGCCGTATAATTAAGACTGTCCCTTTTCAGTCTGTTTGGGTCTACCTTAGCTCTGAGGAAAATATTTCAGGAAAAGTGCAGCTCTTCCTTGCCTAGAGCTCAAGAAGTCACCCTGTGTGGTTGCAATAGCTGCTGTCTGATTGTGCTGTGGATCCTGGGTACTACTAGCCAGTCTCACTGTATGCGCAGGGAGGCAGACTTAATTTGCTTGTACAGATGGGTCATGCAGCATGTGTACAGTAGATGCTGTCTGTTCATGTCAAACAGTGTGTGTGCTTGCAGCTGGCTGCTGAGGCCACTTCCTAACTGTTTTAAAATGTTTTAAAATGACAGTGTGCTCATTTGTTCTTTGGAGATGGTGCGTGAGCATTCTCATCAGTGCAGATGATGACATCTGAAAAGTGACAAGCGCCACAAATAACAGAGATTCCTAGACACTGTAGTATTCAGCTTTGCCATGCCTAACAGTCCAGCAGTCTCTTAACAGCCCACCCGTGCATGCACAAAGAACCTTTGTACATCTAAATATGTTATGTTGATAATAGATTCCTGAAGAGTACTCAAGTGCCTTTGAATGGTCTGTCATTGGAGATATAAGGCTCAGGTATACTTGGACAGTAGACTCTTCAGATCTTATAACCTTCAGAGCATAACTAATCTCTTAGCAGCATGTGATTTTTCAAGGTTTTTAACTGAACTAAGTGTTATAGGCATTTCAGTCTTGGTTTTATAGGTAACATACTATAAATCTAAAAATGGAAGATATACTGGCAAGAGTTACTCTTTCATTTCTGCTTGTAATGTACATGTGGTATCAACGTTATATGTTATATCAAAATGCATAGTTTAGACTGTGAAAATCTGTTTTGCTAAATCAATTTTATTTTTTATTGTTTCATAATGTACTTGAAATCATTGGACAAGCAGATGCAAAATACAGGGGGAAAATCCAGCATAAATACTAATCATGGAGGATTAGGACTTGAGAGAACATATTGTCAGAATGAGATAAGAACAGTATAAAATAAGTATAATGATTCTTTTTCTCTCGGAAATATGTTAGTGTAAGATAAATTCATGGGGGTACAGTATGTATTATCACAGTCTTTTTCACTATGTAATATAGAGACCTGAATGCTAGTGATGTATATTATTTTACCAAGCAACATGATGCAGTTTAACAAATGATACATAGGAAAATTTAAAATTATTAGTGGTCAATGCTACCATCAAGTATTTTAATCCACTTGAATTCCGCCACTTCTCTGAAGTCATCTGTAAACAGACAAGTGAGCCTGATTTGCACTTCATTCCTCTTTGGAACGAACAACTTTAACAGAAAAATGAAAAGGAAAAAAAAAGAAAGTAAGAAGGATTTACCTGCACTAAATTTAAAGGAGCTGAATTAAGAAACCCCAAATTCATCCTAGTTATTTCTGAGGAATAATTTAGGCAACTTTTATATTACTGAAGCTTAAAATAAATGTTTTAAAATCACTGAGGATGGAGAGACTACCTGGTGAACGAGCGGACAAATGGCTTCTGACTTGGGTGTTACCAATTCCTTTCCCTCCCGCATTCACTGTGAAGCTTTTAATAAAGTCTCTGTAATCCTGCAGTAATTTCCACTGCGTTAGAGTTGCCATAAAGACCGTTTTTACGCACGGAAAGATCCATCTCAAACTTGTTATTAGTGAATGTGCATCGTCCTTGGATGTGAAATTACTCGATAAATAAGTATACTACAATATTCTCTCTTATTCAAGACTGTGGAAGTAGGTGAAAATTTTTAAAAGTAGTTTCCTGCTTTAGCTAATAACTTTCGTGCCCCTTTTGTGTATCACGGCACGCCTAACCGTTCACCCTCATACAGCCAGGACAGTTCTTGTTTCCCTCGTAGCACGTCGCCTCTGTCCCCGCGGTGGCGCTGGGCTGGCGAGCGCTCGTCCCCTTTCATGGCCGACTCGTCCAGCAGGTGGCCGTCGCAGAGCACGAGTCGGCCTTTCCCGGGGCAGCCCCGCCGCGCCGGGCGGGCCCTTCCCGCGCTGCGCTGCGGCACAGCCGGGCTGCTGGCCGGGTTGCCATATGGCATCATCGTGCCCTGCACGTACGCGCTGAACACTGTTTCTCAAGGAGAAGTTTAAAACTTTCCTGCAAAAACTGGGTATGGTGGGAAAAGACAAACCCACCTCTGCTAACCGACGTTTATTTCAGAGTTTCGTGACTATTGTTCTACTATCGTTACTGCTCTTGCTGTTGACTGCTGTTACTGTTGATACTGCCTACTTTTGTACGAGCTTATTCTTTGAATTGCTAACTGAGCAGCCTTTTGAGAAACATACATACATTTTTGGAATAAAGCATCAAGACATGATCTGTGAAGATCGGATCTGTGTTGTGTTGTGGGCATTTTTAGAATTTGGATATGCTGAGACTAGTTTCCTTTAAGTCTATACTATTAAAATTTAAGAAAGTAAGCTGAGTAATTTCTAAAATAAAATAACTAAAATGAAATAATAGATGTCTGTAACAACATTTTAATTATTCCAATACTAACAGTTACTAAAAGGGCAAAAAAAGGGAAAATAACAGAAACCAATTCAATTTAATAAAGATCTCCATGAGATATGAGCACTCAGATGTGCCCTACTGCTATAATATTCTACCAACTAATTGTCTATATAGTAGGTCAGCTAGCATGTATTGTGACAAAACATTCTTAAATAAGTGTTATGCTATAGGAATAAGACATTTAGAAAACACTTATAAAAAACCCCTCCCTACGCATATTCCATCTGTAAAGGTGTCCCATCCAAGGAGAGCTTCTAAATAACACTTTAATTTGCAGCTATATCAGCATGATTTTGTAGAACTTACCAATAAATCTTTCCTTGCTGTTAAAAGAAAATTTCCTTTGCCTGGGAAAAAGCAATCCAGTAGGCTCAGAAGGATGTCAAGTAAGCTCATATAACCCAGTGCTTGTTCTATTGTCCTTATTTCAACTTATACTTTTATCCTTTCATATTCCTTTTCTACTTATAGAGCATTATGGTATATTCATACAAAAAACATCCTGGCAATGGGATTAACATTCAGTTTTAATAAATTTCTACTGAACAGCTTTATCTCAGCCACAAATTTAAACTTAAACAAAACATTTAGAAAACAAAAAACAAAGAGATTCCAGGCCAAAAAATAATTCTAATACTAAAATAAAAAATAACTTTAATGTTAAAGGCGAGCCAGATCTGTAGGCAGACTCTCTGGTGACACCTCTAAGTCATTGTCAGGTGGCCGTGTTCCTTTCTTACCCTCTTTTTTTTCTTTAAAGGAAGCAAAAGAATACCTATTTGGACAAAATGAAGAACTTTATGATTCTCAGTTGCCCTGTGGAAAAAGTGCAAAAGTCAAACTAGGGCTCATTTTGGGACGAGTCTGTCATTGGTAGTTAATTAATACCTTAGTAGTTAATGGTTATGGCCTGGTAAGTAGGTTTATCGTGTTCTGTCCTTTCACTCCCACTCCAATTGTATATGTGTTCTGCTCCAGGAAAGCCAGGGTTTTTTTTCTCCAGGACTGCTCTGATCTTAAAAAAAAATGTTTTCAGATTGTTTGGAAAAGAAACAAAATTAGTATTCTGTACAGGTTTAAAAACAAATTTTACTAAAGAGGTTGTAGTCAACAATGTTTCACACAATCTTATCCATTCTTAATTAAAATAAACCGTTGCTGCTATTAAATGCTTGTGTGGGAGTAGCAGCCCAGGACCAATGCGAATTAACTGAAATGCAAGTAGGCAGATGTAGTACAACTATTTTTTTCTCATTTTGCTTAAGAGCACAACCTGACCTTAAAATCATTAGTACATCAAATTAATGTCATTAAGTTACCTCCAGTGGATTTTCTAAATATTGGCATTTTAGGGGAATGCCAAAACAATTTGCTTTGATTAGAAAATCTGGTTCCTGTCATAAGAACGAGCTTGTGATCCTTTCATGTACTTGGGGTTTGAACTCTTGAACAAAAATCAAAGTTTTTTTATTTACTAATTTAATACCGCTTCAGGCTTCATTCATGAGAATGGGGCTGCATTAGAAGATACAAGTTAGCAGTTCTAGTCTCCACCTGTTCTTCTGACTCTTCTTGAGTCTGCAATGCATGCTTTCCTTGTTTCTGTGCATTTTTCCTCATATTTCACTGCCATATCCTGTGATTTGCAGCACTCCAAAATTTCTGAGATTCCTACTTTCTAATTTCAGAAAGATTCTTTACATTATATTTTAATGTAACAATTTTCACAAGAAATTAAATCCTATGATATATATGCAGATGCTACAGAATTTGTGTTACTGGCCACATTCCCTGTGTGGTTAGCTGTAATATTAAATATAAATCCAAAAGAGAACTGTCTGAGGGTATGGCCGAACATTATGTAATGGTAATTGCAGAAGTTAACAATGGGACGTTCTTCCAAGTACTGAATTGGAGAAACACACATTCCTGTACTAAATGCCTATTGAGTTGATAGTTCCATTTAGTAAGTCTTTTTGTTTACTCTTTAATCCTTACAGTGTCAACCGGAAAGCTGCATGTTTTTCTCAAGTAGCCAATTTTAGGAAGGAGTTTTCTTTTAGCATTTAGTAGGTAAAAGTGAAAGCAAATATTTTTGCAAGAAAATGTGTTTTATAATCTTATTGTGTGTGTGTTGGTTATATATGCTATATTTGTGTTTACATACACATAAGAGGATGATTTATGATGCTGAATAGGAATGAGGTTTTCTGCTTAATGCTTCAGTTGCTTAAAATTCCTTTGACTTTGCTACAAAAGAAGGTACCCTACTCATTAAATGCAAGGAATTACCAACATCATGTTGTCTTATAATAGTTGTGAAACCAGCTGACTTACCAGAAGTTTTCAGGCTCTTGGTATTGAGGCTGATTTGGAGAAAATTCTTAGAACTTGACTGTGTGTGTATAACTGACTTGCCGTTGAGTCACGCCTTTACAAAAAGCATGAGTTTCAGAGCTGATTGGGAAACACAGGAAGGCAGTCACATTGGCAGTAGGAGATGGAGCTAATGACATCAGCATGATCAAAAGTAAGGGGAAATTTAGAATTTAAACTGTCAATAAAAATAATGGTTTATTAATGAATTTGTATTTATAGCAGGCCTATCACTTAGACCTTTTATTTGAAGAATTGCTTTTCCTTTTATGGAAAAAATAAAACCAACTCAGATCAACCTTTATACCATTATTTGGCACTTGAAAGGAACTAAGATAAAGAAATAAATAGTTTGCATGGGGTGAATTTACACTGAGTCAGACCAAATAACTGTCTAATCCAGGGTCCTATCTTCAGCAGTGACCAAGAGCGGACACCTAGGAAAGAGCAAAAGAAGAGGGCAACCATTCAAAGTTGCTTGTGCAGCATCCTCCACTCTTTGTGTCTCAGGAAGATGTGTTTTCTTTGTGCTTACGAGTTCTTGATGTTTTTTTGTCCTATAACTTTGGTCATCTTTTAAATACGTGGGAAATTATAGCTTCCACAATACCCTCCGAATGGTTGCTATTTTCCTAAAATGCAAGGTTACTGTTAGTTACAAATGTTTACGTTAAACATAGGTAGTGGAATATGACTGAAGGACTTGTTCAAGTTGGCCGTATTTCTCAAACTGGGAGGCTGATAGCTGTTACTATTATGCAATTTTTTTAAATGCCCCATCGGTTAGGTGTAGAACACAGCCCACGTAGCAACTGAGAGTATGAGTAGAATTCTTATCCTCTGCCTGCCAGCATGGACTTTCTTTTCATTCAAGGCATTTACTAAGTAAGTACTGCATTGAATCCTCTTAACTGCCATCCTGAAAGCTCAGTTTTTGTCTTGCTTTAAGGAGAATATTTGACTAACAAATGATGCATCTCCTGCTGTCAGCTGAAATATTTCTTTCATTGCTTTATTTTGCTCATAGCTGCTCTTTGGAATAAAAATAATCCAAGTCTGTTGCACAAAAATGTAGTTATTTTACCCACTCTGAACTGAACTACCAAATGCTGGACCTGGTAGGACTCCTACTGTATTACTGTTCAGAGGCACCATGAGCCTCAGAATGCAGTAGAGGATATCCTTATTTGGGTCTCATTTAATTGCATGCAGGCATCTCAGTCAGAATTAATGTTTCAAGAAAGTAGAATACCATTGTATTAAACATTATGTTTTGATATCCTGTAAAATTTCCCATCTGACTGATGTTGCTACTCAGAATGCAGCGTGGTGGGATCAGAACATCAGACACTTTAAGCATAGAAAATGCTTTATACTTCAGTTAATATTAGTAACTGCTCTGTTTATTTTACTATCAGATACTTGGAAGTTCCTTTTTACAGTACAATAGCTATGTGAGACTATATAGTAAATATATAACTTTCTAATTAATTAATGGACAGTCATAAAATGATACAAGGTGACTTCATGATGAATAATGGCCTGAGCTGCTTGCTTACATTGTTTCATCTTGCTCCTACTAGCCTTGCCCTGTAAATTTGTCAGAACCTCAAATTCCAACGGCATATTGTTGAAGCAGGAAAAACAGCAGAATAAGACTCCACAAAAAATTCACGAAATGGCCTGTTCTGTAACAGTTTCATTTTTAAGTTTTGCTGTTGCCATCTAAACCTGGAAAGGGTTATGGTTAGTATAAAGTTAAATTGCAATTGAAATGGTCTTCCAGATGGAAAGGCGAAGAATTAAAGAGGATGTGGAAGGAGAAAGAAGAGAAACTGTGGATTAGATAAAAAATAATCATAACAAAAAATTAGTTTGCACAGGGAGCTTCTTACGTTCCTGGGATGGGAGTGACTGTATAAGTGAGTCATGAAAGCAAGTGTTGATGTGAGACAATTCCCTCTTTGATAAACACTTTTGGCTCTTATTTCAAATTTCTTTAGTCTAGGACAATGTTTTCCATTGACAGTAATTACATCTATTGCCTGAAACTGTCTATGTGGTAGCTTAATAAGATGACATCTGTTTTTCAGCTATATAGTAGAAATAAGTTTCCTCCCTCTTTGCTTGCAGGTGCACACATAGGAGTTGGCGTCAGTGGCCAGGAAGGAATGGAAGCAGTCTTGGCCAGTGACTGTCTTCCCAGTTCAAATACCTTCAGCGGCTCTTGCAGATTCATGGCAGGCATTCTTGTTTGAGAACGTGCAAGTTCTTGTGTTATTTCTTCTACAAAAACTTTGCTTTCACACTGCTACATTTCTGGTTTGTCTTCTGTGGCTTCTCTGCTCAGGGTTGTTTCTGATTTCTAATTTTATAAATGAACGAAACAGCGATTTGTACACTTTAGGTACCTAGAAGTACAAGTACTAGAAGTCAGAAGAATGAGTCAGGCAATCTAAATGTTTGAGTACAATTGTTTTGGAAGTTAAAATAATTATTATTTCTTTTTTTGTTTTGAAAACACAAATGTATTTGCAGTTATTACACTGAATGATTCTCTTCATTTTCCAAGTTTAAGACATACCATTTTCATATGTGATACACCTCTGCTGTAGAAGGAAAAGAGAACCATATGGTCTGCTTTAATGGTAAATCCCGGGGCTTGTCTGCGTGGTTGTAAGGAGTGTGTAGATAAGCCATGACGAAATGACTGCCCCTAACTAAACTAGATCCACTACAAAAGACGTCCAGTAAGCAATTATACTGAAGTAAAGAGCTGTCTTGGAATTTCATGCTTTTTTAGACACAACCTAGATTTCTTACCTCTTTTTTTCTAATGCTTGCTCTGTGGGCATTTTTCTCCAGGAAACATTAAATTGATGATTTAAGAAATATTGAAGGGGACCAAGACTGGAGTCCTTGTAAGCTAAACATCATGTTTTAAAAATTATTAATGTTGGACTGAGAGAGTTTTATGGGAGACTATATTTGGAGATATTTAATCGGAGTCCTGAATTTTGTCTCCTGAGCATTTCAAATATATTTTATGAGAATGAAGATTTAACCTCCCTGTTTCAAAATTTCTTCACTTAGTGACATTATATATCCAAAGGAAAAAAAAAATCTTTTAAAACCAATATTTAATAGATTAAGAATTATTTCTTATTTCTATGAATAGATTATTTTTTAAAATTTTGTATGCTAGATTCTATAGACTCTAAGCAAACAGGGATTTTGATCTGTCTCTTGAAAATTCTTTGCTGTTCAGAATCTTCCACCTCTGTTTAGGAGCTTTTACTAGACCTTAAAAATGGCCATACTAGTCAGACCAATGGCCTTCTTGTCTTGTCAGAAGCCTCTTTTCAAGTATCCAACAGGAAACGACTATAGAAGAGTATAAAACTGGGGCAAATATATAATGATACTTTCTCATGTTACTTTCATAGCTTCCACCAATGTGCAGCCAAAGGACTTTCTGAACAAAAGGTGGTGGTTTGTTTAATAAGTGTTGAAGGTTTTGTCTTGGAACACTTGCAACGTACAGCAGTAACTTCTACAACTTAAGATTCCTTTCCCTGTTGCACCTTCTGTCTACTACTTTAATTTAAGGCCCCTTAGTCCTTGCCACTGAATTCATCATGATTTTATAGACAACTTTCCTCTATACTTGCTCACTTCTTTCCTAGCTGAAAAGTCCTAGTCCACTTTAGTGTCTGATAAATCAAATGGTGATTGGAATATCCTCTTGTGAGATACTGAAAAGTACTTAGGCAATAAGTGTGTAGCTTTGGTTATTAAGGTGGGTTGATCTAGCAGGGAGGAAGAATGAAAAAAGAAATGAGCCTTCCTTGAATGCCTTGAAGCATAGGTTTTTCCTGTCCACATGTAACTCCTGAAACCAGATAGAGGAATTGGGGAAAAATTCTGAACTGCAGCTGCAATGCATGTTCCAAAAGTTATACAGAGGTAACTTTAGAAGAGGAAACCACTCCTAATGCTACTGGCATGGTTCCAGAAAAGAGAGAATCAAGGATTGTGTGAAAGCATGAATAATTGTGAAAATATGTTAGTGTTCTGAGCCTTGGGAAATAACCTTTCTATGTCTGTAGAAGGGGATGTTTTTCAATAATTGCAGCAATTAAACATTTGATTACAATTTCTAGAATTACACAATATTGCAAAGCTTTTAGTGAACACTAGAACAACCAGTATGCTTCACACAAGTATTTTTGCTCTTTTGGCTCACCTTAGCAAATGTAATACACAAGCTTTTATTGTTTGTCTTTTGTTTGTTTTTTCTCAGAAGGGTTAAAAAAAACACCACCACACTTAAATTTTGTATCTATATGATTTGTTGTTAGGGCTTTTTTCCGGAGTTTTGGTTTGATTCAAATTTGAAGAGATTTTCAGACTCGTTTTGACTACCTGCCTTTTTTATTAATCTTTCATATTCTTATCAATGAGCTGTGCTTAGTGTGATATAGAAGAGACATAATGTTTGTTGAAAATGAAAGGGCTTTGATTGTAGGCTAAAGATATAGATTTAGATGTAGACTTTAGAAGAAGTGCTATGGGTATTTTCCTACTTGCTCATTCAGAAAATGGAAGTCTGTAGAATAAAATTAAAGAAAACATTTAGCATATAGTCAACTGCCAGCATACTAAAAATCCTTCAGTCTTGTTACAAAAAAATCTAGCACTTAAGCTTTTGTATTCAGGAGGCTGGCATGTATGCATCATGCTCAGGTAATTGCTACTTTGCACTATTTCACATTGTTGGCACAGTAGACTTTGATTACTGTTGGTCTCTGGTTTTGTCCTTCATTCTGTCCTAACCAAAATTCCTTGGTAGGTGGGCTGTATACACCAGGTGACATTTTCTGAAAATTTTCTGGAATGTAATCTTCTGGTGATATGTGCATCTGAAAGCTGTTCTCTCGTGTGGTTGTGTGATACTAAATACTGATGGTTGGGCAACTGAGGCTAATAGTGCAGTAGTGTCGTTTATCTGGCATTCACTGATAGGATGTTCCTTATGCTTTTTTTGCCTGATCCAATTTCAAACCTGATTATTTTAGTTCCTGTTTTAGGAGTATATAGTATAAATTCTCCTATATAATAAGTATAAATTCTCCTTTAATACTAAGTATAGTAAGAATAATTTGTATAGTAAGTGTAAAATCTCCTTGTATGACTTGCATACAGGAATTGTGCAGTGCAATATTCTTTCCCCTGCTCTGATCTACCTGTTTTGAAAAACAAGCCTAACTGCAAGCTCTATAAAGAAGCAAGCATCCCGTAAAATAAGGGTTATTATTCACAAAAGTTTTCAGCTTGGTTTGTGAGCAGATCTGTATCAGCTTTAATGAACTACATGAACAGAAACTAGGATAAGTTTCCAGAATTCCTACAAAATGCAAACTCAAACTTTGAGAAACTGTTGCATATGAAAACATTGCTAGACTTTGAATCCATGACAACCTGCAACTTATGTTTGTATATTGTGAATATTTGAGGTCAGCAGATATGTTGCTACATCAGCTTCAGGAACTTGTGGGATTAGTTTTACATCTTTGATTCAGACTGTTTCACATCACACAGCTAGCCTTGGCTAGGACTCATTTTGGAGACTTATAGATAATTGTCCTAGACAAGGCTTCCTCAGTATCCAGTGGAGTGAGGGAGAGGCCTCCATGAATGACTATTTAAATGGGGTCACTGAATACACTGAGAATTTTGTAAGTTGTATTGCTAGGAAATGATTGTAGCTTCAAATTGCTCTGAAGGTGTAGGCAAAAGGTAAAACAGCTGCTTGTCGAGGATCTTACTTTTACACTTAGTTCAGTTGTGGCCAGTTTTTATCTGGTGGATCCAGGTATCCTTCTTTGCTTTGTCACTTAAGACGTAGCCAGTTTGCCCAATGGTTGTAAGAGAATGACTTGAATGGAAGGTGGCTGTATCACATACCTGAACTCTAACAAGCAACACAACTCTCTGGGATAGTAACACTTTTAGTAAATAATCTTTTGTCACTGTTACTTTCAGACTGTGTATGTACTTAAAGCCTTTTTCTTGTATAGAGAAATGCTTATTGAATATTTTACTTGTACTAATTATTCCATTTTATGTTACTAGGACTATACAATGATAAACCACTAAATCATTAGATATCTTTTACTGTGTTGGTTATGGAAGTTCATATATTCTGATAGAGGATATTGTCTTCTCTTATTCCAAGAAACTATCAATGGAAATCTTTAAAATGGTTTTGTTGCATATTTTTTTGCATAAATCTGTCATCATTTTAGACTGTTTATGGTCCACAATTTATCACCCTCTTCAATATTGTCTATACTTTGCTGCCTGTACTAGATATGGGGTTATTTGACCAGGTACACTTCTATTTGATGTTCAAAATACAAGTAGTAATTTGACAATAACAACATTGTGACAAGTGCTAAAGTGGTCCCAGCATCAGGGGACAGGCCTTTGAAGAGGCTACTTAAGGATTCCTGTTTTTTCGATTGCTTTGGATGTCATATCCATAGCTTAGGCAATGAATTATGTAGGAGCTGAGGATTTATGGATAATGTTTTTTGCTGATGCTATAACTTTCTTGCCCTGATTCATTCCTCCTGTCCTGAGGATGTGATGAGTGGATATAGTACAGAAATTACTGGAGGGTTTTTTTGGCAGAACAATGTCTATGAGATGTAGAAGGTGAAGGCATATGTAGAAGGTAGGCAGATGTAGAAGGCATCTCATATGCTAGTGCTAAACACAATCAAGTGCAAAGAAGACATAGTAGTTAAGGATATTCTTCTCTTTGCTCATATTTAAAGACATAGACTAATAATATCAAGCTCAATAAGATCTGCTTATGCTTTTTCTTATCAAGAGGGCTATGGGAAACATATCATCTGGAAGGAATGTGTACATCAGTAACTCACATTTGTCATCAGGGTTATTGAGGACCATGCATAACACCACCAGTGGATTGATAATTTACTTAAGGGTACAACAGAGACAGTGAGTAAT
The DNA here is from genome assembly GCF_035582795.1 of Mycteria americana. NCBI lineage: Eukaryota > Metazoa > Chordata > Aves > Ciconiiformes > Ciconiidae > Mycteria > Mycteria americana. The sequence continues at coordinate 59,140,921 of NC_134370.1, read as the reverse complement.
TTTAGTAGTGACAGAAATCTGAAACTTTGAGTCAAACAGGAAAAACAATTTTTTCCTAAGTTTCAACTATTTATTTTCTAAAATTATTGCTGTATCTTCACACTGTTTGCTATTTTGATAGCACTGAGCTCAGCATTACTGTTTGCAAAAGACTGGGCTCAGGTGATTAACCATCTGCATTTCTGGGGCATGTTCAGTAGTACTGGGAAGATGATTATTCCAGAGGCTATTCCTTTTATTTCTTTTATTTCTCTGAAAATTTACCTTAGCAAAATAACATACATTGCTCATTAAAGAGGTAAAGCATTGAATGGATAATTTTCCATATTAAAAGATGAATGCGGTGTTCATATATTTGTATTAGATATCTAACCTGAGATCTTTATTTAATTCTGTATATACTTACACTCAATAGAGACATTATTCATTTGCATTCAAATGCATTGTTAGGATAAACTGAAATTTAATTATTTTGCATTATTAGAAAATGCATACATGGATTTAAGATTTTGAAACATGTTGAAGTCTTTTTAAGTCAACTGTTTTCAAAAGGTACTGCCTTTTTAAGGACAAAATTTATAGGTACTGGTGATATCTTTTGTTAAATCAAATTAGTGTAGCTGCAAAGTGAATTTTAGGGTATACAAACCCTTTCTTAGGATTTGACTTTGCATTGTGAAAGTTTTTTCTCCCCAAACTATATCACATAACCTCTGTGTGTAATTCAGTAATCATCTATTATCAATGGCTCATCTAAAGTGCTTTTCTATGTTAGACAGACATAATATTCCTATGAAATTAAGCTCTCATACATCAGCTCTCATTTAGACTTTTAAAATATTTTTCAAAGCTGAGGTGTATTGGCGAGAAAAGAAATGCAAGCTGCACACGTAAGTATGTACCAATAGTTTTGCAGAGCATGCTGCAATTTTATCTTGTGAGGTGCTTCTGAACCAAACATCCGAGTGTCAATTTTTTCCACCAAAGAACACTCATCAATAACCTTTTTATGACATTCATTCTTTTGATCTAATAAATTCCTGTTTCTTGATTATTAACAGAGACATTTTCATTTAAGGGATACCAAAAGGTGCCCTCGATAATGTTCAGTTCTGCCTCAGACATTTTTCCCATTCTGTTCCATGGATGTATGCCATGGTGCCTTTGCAGTTTGCTTTCTCATAGCCCTCAGAAAGACTGTTTTATATTTGCTTAATTCACATGAGTTTGCTTTCTAATGCACTGCCTTAAATAGTGGCCTTTAAGAAGAGAGGCAGTCATGTGTCTGATATATTATTTGATTCAATTAAGTGCTTTATTAATCTGTATTGGATCTATTAATCTGTCTTTTGAATTATTACATTGCAATGATCTTTGCAATATGAGACTTGCATAAACAACATCTTATGCATAACCTTTTCTGCTGAGATGCTGTTTGGAAGTTTCTAAATCCACAACTTTAAGCTTTGCAGCTCATTTTCAGGACATTATTGTAAAATGTACTATTGCATTTTCTTTTGTGATAAGGATGAATACATCCAATGTAATCACTCTGTGCTGAACAAGATACATTGCTCCATCTAGCAGCTGCCTTTTAGTGGCTGTATTCTTTCCCTAAAGTTCTAAGTTGGATGTCCTACTCCCTTATTTAGCATATTTTCTGAACATGCTTTCTAATAAAATCAGAATTTCGATTTGACTTTCCAAGATTAAACAGTAGCTAATAATTCCTAAATACGGTTATATGGAGAATACAGCTATCCTCCATAGCTGTCATAATTATGTATTAATAGCCTTATCCTGTATAGCTCACAATTTAGGTTCCTCCTGCACTTTGAAGCCTTGTTAGGCTTCATGCTATACAGCTTCAGTTGTCCATGTTTCATGAGAAATTAAGTCAGATAAATAATTTGGCACTTTCTGCAGTTTAAAATTTTCATCAAAATTTATGTGACTGTCAGGAAAGAATTCAAGCATTTGGTAAAGTTTTTGTTAAATTATACATTTGCTTATTAATTGGCTACTTGCACTTTTAAAATAGCTCTCCATAACAAATTCCTTTTGTTGTATAAAGCAGCTGCTCAGGATTAATGTCACATCAGTGTTTCATGCTCCAGAAAAAAGATAGATGAGTAAAGCTCAACCTCAAATGTCAGTGAGCTCTTTGTTTTTACAACAGAAATCTTTTTAAAGTGATCGAAACAGCTCTGTCAGGTTAGATGAAGAAAGAAAATCAATTACTTGAATACTATAGTGCTTTACCAGTGGCTTCTTTTTGTTAAATATAACTCTCTTAGTTAATGTTAAGTGTCATTATGATGAATAGGAACTACTTGCAGTTGATTGCAATAGCAAGAGTTGATCATTGCGTTATATGCTGAGCACCTTTTTCTGACACTTAATCTGGCTCATTGACAGTCAATTTAATTTTCTTACTCTAGGATGCCATATGCAAGAGGCATGCAAGCAATCCATTTGACAGCAAAATAACACACCTAATGTATCTATATTGAAGTTTTCTATTACTGCCTGTTAATGAATTATTCAGGACTTCCACATTATTTATTTGTAACTTTTTTGGAAGGCTAGTTAAAGCATGAAAGACTGGAGGAAGGAAAAATCTATGCCTGTCTTTGAGAAGGGAGAGAAAGCAGGTACAATATTATAGACAAGTCAACTTTGATTCAGTTCCCATAAAAAGAAATGTTATCACAAACAACCAAAGTATTTGTAAAAACCTGAAAAATGAGATGATTAACAGTCAGAACAAATTTGTCATGGGGAAATTGTACCAAACTAGTTTAATTTCTGTCTGCCAGAGTGTTAGCAGGCCTTGTGGCTAGCGGATAAGCAGTTTGACATATATCTTGACTTTGAGGTTCTTGTTGCAGTCTTATAAGCAGGCTGATGAAATTTAGTCTTGATGCATCTACTGTAAGGTGGGCACTGGTCTGTTTTGTGGAAGTATTTGGAGTTAGGTATCAATGCTTTTCTCTCAAAATGGAAAGTTAAATATTGAGTAGAGTTTGGCAGGAATCAGTCTTGGGTCAGATGCTACGTAATATTTTCATTAATGATCTGGATGACGGAATAGAAGACTTACTCACTGAATTTGCATGTGAGATGAAGCTGGAGGGCATTGAGGTTTTATTCTAGGACAGGATTTAAATTGAAAATTGTCTTTGCAAGCTGGGAGGCACTCTGAGGAAAAAAGTAGAATACAAGTAACAGGGATGACAGCAAGCTCCCCCACTTAGAATTTAGGAGAGATCTGCTGCCTAAATACCTTGATGGCAACAATTGGGTAAGTAACAGTTTTGTGGAAAAAGATCTTGCTGTTATGGTGTGCTAAGAATCAATGTGAGTTGACAGTGCTACAAAGTTATAAGAAAGTGAGCTATCTTACAGGGTCCATAATGAGGATGACATTATGCATGTCATAATGCATGCATCATGTGAAGTAATCAGTCTGGTCTGTTTAGGATTGGTATGGCATCAACTTTAGTACGATCATTTTTTGCTGTCACATTTAAGGGAAGATGTAAACCATTGAAGAGAATACCAAGGTGAAGAACAAGAATGAGTAAGTGTTTAGGAAACATGACTTACAAGGAAAGAGAAGTGGAATTGTGCTTTCTTCACTTACAAAAGCAAGCTTTTATATCAGTCCTTGGATATGTAAAAGGCTGTTGCAAAACCAAAATTCATTTATGTCTCTTGTGAATAAGATGCATAAATGCAGCTAAATTAAATTAGATAGTTGGTAAATTAAGACAGTGGGGAAGAGAATACATTTTCTGAGATGGTGGATTATCCATCATTCATGACATTTCCAGCAATTTCTTAGGTACACTTCATACTATTTTGGGGCAGAAGGTGGTCTAGATGATGTCTTGAGTCCTTTCAAGTCCCAAGATTCCATGGAAACGGTTTTATTTATTTACTTATTGATTTTATTGGGTAACATTTGGTTTCAATCTTGAGTGTGATTTTGACGGAAAAGCCATTGCATATGGAAATGTTTGATTCTTGCTTATCTCTGTGCAAGAAGCACCTGTAGTAATGATGACTTATAAGCAACTTAGCTCAGTGACTTATAAGCTCAACTTGGCTTAGGTCAGTGAAAATACATTTAATTCAGAGTGGTATATACACATAGCTGTATGATGTATCAGTATACACCTGGATAAGATCTGGGGTGCCTGCTAAAATGAAATAAAGATGTCATGTTGTTTGCTACTTCCAGAAAGTAAAATATTTACGTCGAAAGATGGAAGTACTGCAAATAAATTGAGAATGAGGAAAAAATGGTATTACTTATAGAAATATGGAGAGGAAGTAGAGCTTCTTGATGTGTTACCATTCATAATCCTGTAGTCTTGCTATATCTCAAACTGCTTCTGGGTGTCAAGATAACATCTTTAGCCAAAAGCTGTTTATAAATCAGGGTAAATTACTTTAAAAATAATTATGTAGTCTGTGTCATTTGCACACTGGATCAAATAATGCATCGGAAGATAATTAATCCCATGCACTATTTTGTTATTTTGATTTATATTAAAATTCTCCATTGAATTTGTAATGGGTAAGAAAGCAAGTTAATATTTTTGGGTTTAGCATAGCCATTTCATCCCAATACCGACAGGAAAGGTGACACTAACTTCACCATTTGCTTTGAAATCTGTATACTTAATTTGTATACGTAATCTGTACACTTAAAATATTCTGAAAAGCTAAATTATTTGTGGAATAAACAAAAAATTAACTTTCTACAGTTAATTTTCATGAAATACATCAATGACAACTCAGAAGTTAGATTGTACAATAATATACAGGATGTGGTAATGTTGTAATAAGGTATTATTCATTCGTCTTGGGAAAGTCTGAGAACAAGTCTTACTCAATGTAATAATTTTTTTAAAAAACCCAAACAACCAAAAAATCCCAAACCCAAAACACGACCCTGTCTTTTACTTCATAGGTCAAGAGTTCCATTTTTTGCTGTGAAGCAGATTGATTTCAGTAGATTTCATTTTTAAGTCGCTGAGTAATGTTCTGTAAGGATTAATGTTTAAGAATTTCCCCTTGGAATAATTCTGTTCATGTGTTTTTGGTAGTCCTCATGAGGAGATATTGTTCTATAAAGAAATAGCTTTCACAATACCGTTGATGTGCTGATAGGGGTTTTTTTGGGGGGGTGGGGAAGTGAGGGTGCATTAAGGATGCCATGTTAACATTTCAAAAAGTTATGATATTACATCTTTAATGTATGGACATTTGTATTATAACAGTATTGTATTTGCATATTTGTTCTTTCAAATGAACAATGCTCAGAGAATACTGTTTTTTCTCCTGTTATCGTTCAGTGTGCTGTTCCCTTTTTTGCAGACATTCTCACTGTGTCCCTCCAGAGGATAATTGACCTCTTCCTAAAAAAAAGTCTGAGACAGGGCAACTGAAACACCTTGTGAGAATGTTTCTTTCTTTCTGACTCTGAAGGAAGTAATTGAACTAGTTCAGGTTACACATCTAAAAGTTAGATGTCTAGAATTAGTTAAACTGAATACCACTCATGAGTGCCTCAGGCTGGGCACCTAGAAAATTGAGAAACTTGTACACTGTGAGAAAGTAATGCTTTTCAGTCTTTAATGTAAATAAATGATTTAATATTAATAAAATGGGGAGATAATTTGCCTCCTTACTAATGATGCAGAATTCCAAACAGGCCCAAGAGCCACAGCAGTAGTAATAACATGATGGTAAGACAATTTGACAGGACACTCCTACCCAGAAATAGGACACTCAGAGTATGTGTGAAAGGGCAAGGATAGCACTGATGTTAGAAAGGAAATAGTACCAGCAATGCAGAAAAGTTTATTTTCTTTGCTTAACTTTGTCTATAACATTCATGTAACTTACAATAATAGTGTAAAAATAATTATTCCAGTATGAAGACTCAACCAAGTCTTTGGGTAAGTAGTTCATGATACTGGCTGAAGTTTGTTTGCCTAGGTTGTCTTATTTGTTGCCTAAAATCTGAATGCTTTACACTGAAGGAGGATATCAGTCTTACATGTTTTGTAATCAGCCTGTAAAGGCCTCTGCTCTTCAACTTTATTTGAAGGATGCTGCCTATATAAAAACATGGTAGTGTCTGGCTGTGCTACAAAGCAAGTTCACAAGTGTGCTGAAAGAACTCGGGCTGTTTGTGCATCTCTTCAGAAGAAAAATGTAGGTAGGGTTTAGATGAAAGCTGCTGCTTGTTTCACTAGACCAGTTAGGAGAGAATTTGGCTGATAACATATGATCACAGTTTTCAGGAAAAAAAGGGTTACATAAGCTTATTTAAAAATACAATAGAACTGTGCATTCAGAGAATGAGATAAAGGCTTTTGGTATTAGGGAGCTCAATCCAAAGGAAAACAATTGGCTGTATTTTTGACAGAGGACACTCTTATGATTTCTGTAGGTTGTCAGCCCTGAAGCTCATTCAGATGGCATGGTGTGCAATGGAACACATGAAATAAATTGCAAACCTGGCATCAAAGGAAAAATAAGAGTATAGGAAATTTGTGCTCAATTTTTTCCACTTTCAATTAATATACTGGTGGTGGTTAAGGAAACTACCTGAAGGAACAGAAATTTCAGAGTAAATGAATTCCGCTAAAGCTCCAGGGAAACGTAGACAGCAGGCAGAGCTGTAGGAACTTGATGTCACAGTGGAGTTGGTGTTTTGTGACAAACATAAGGTGAATACAGTGTGCTATTCTGTAAGCATTTATAAGAGCTTCTTTGTTCACTTAAAGCCCAGTTGGACTGGATGCTTATTGTATTTCAACTCCTAATGAGGACAAGATGAGGTCATGAATATCCATGATAAACATGAGTATATACCTATGCTTTGAGGAACACTGCTGATCTACAGGGCCTTTTTTCTTGGCTAATGAATCATAGAATGGTTTGGATTGGAAGGGATCTTTAAAGATCATCTAGTCCAACCCCCTGCTACTGGCAGTGACATCTTTCACTAGATAGGTTACTCAAAGCCCTATCCAACTTCACCTTCAACACTTCCAATGATGAGGCAACCACAGCTTCTCTGGGCAACCTGTTCCAGTGACTCAGCACCCTCATTGTAAAAAAAATTTCTTCCTTATTATCCAGTCTAAATCCTACCCCCTTTCAGTTTAAAACTGCCCCTTGTCCTGTCACTGCAGGCCCTGGTAAAAAGTCTCTCTCCATCTTTCTTAGAAGCCCCTTTAAGTATTGAAAGGTCTCCCCAGAGCCTTCTCTTCTCCAGGCTAATCCCTAATTCTCTGTCTTCATAGGAGAGGTATTCCAGCCCTGATCATTTTTGTGGCCCTCTTCTGGACCTGCTCTAACAGGTCCATGCCTGTCTTGTGCTGGGGACCCCAGAGCTGGATACAGGACTCCAGGTGGGGTCTCACAAGAGCAAAGTAGAGGGGGTAGAATTACCTCCCTTGACCTGCTGGCCATGCTTCTTCTTATGCAGCCCAGGATACAATTGGCTTTCCAGGCTGCAAGCACATGTTGCCAGCTCATATCCAATTTTTCATCCACCGGTATCCCCAAGTCCTTTTCCACAGGGGTGCTCTCAATCCCTTCATCCCCCAGCCTGTATTGATATTGGGGTTTGCACCAACCTGGTGCAGGACCTTGTGCTTGGCCTTGTTGAATTTCATGAGGTTCACATGGGCCCACTCCTCAAGCCTGTCAAGGTCCCTCTGGATGGCGTCCCTTCTCTCAAGGTATCAACTACACCATTCAACTTGGTGTCATGCAAACTTGCTGAGGGTGCACTCAATCCCATTGTCTGTGATTGATGAAGATATTAAATAGTATTGGTCCCAGTATGGACCAATACTGAGGGACACCACTCATTACTGGTTTCCATTTGGACATTGACCTGTTGCATGTAACTCTTTGGATGTGGCCATTGAGCCAACTCTTTATCTAACAGTCCATCCATCAAGTCCATATCTCCAGCTTAGAGGCAAGAATGTTGTGTGGGGGACTGTCAAAGAAGTCCGGGGAGATGACATCAATTGCTCTTCTTGTATTGGGTTTGCATGGCAAGGTTTTGGTAGTGGGGGGGCTTACAGGGGTGGCTTCTGTGCGAAGCTGCTAGAAGATTCCCCTGTGTCCAATAGAGCCAATGCCAGCTGGCTCCAAGATGGACCCGCTGCTGGCCAAGGCTGAGCCAATCAGCGATGGTGGTAGCCCCTCTGGGATAACATATTTAAGAAGGGGGAAAAAAACCTGAGCAATTGCAGCTGGAGAGAGGAGTGAGAATGAGAGAGACAACTCTGCAGACATCAAGGTCAGTGAAGAAGGAGGGAGAGGAGGTGCTCCAGGCACTGGAGCAGAGATTCCCCTGCATCCCGTGGTAAAGACCATGGTGAGGCAGGGTGTCCCCCTGCAGCCCATGGAGGTTAATAGTGGAGCAGATATCCACCTGCAGCCTATGGAGGACCCCACGCCGGAGCAGGTGAATGCCCAAAGAGGCTGTGGCCCCATGGGAAGCCTACATTGGAGCAGGTTTGCTGGCAGGACTTCGGACCCATGCTGGAGCAGTCTGTTCCTGAAGGACTGCATCCCGTGGAAGGGACAGACGCTGGAGCAGTTTGTGCAGAACTGCAGCCTGTGGGAAGAATCACGTTGGAGAAGTTTGTTGGAAGACTGTTTCCCATGGGAGGGACCCCATGCTGGAGCAGCGGAAGAGTGTGAGGGGTCCTCCCTCTGAGGAAGGAGGAGTGGCAGAAACAATGTGTGATGAACTGACCGCAACCCCCATTCCCCATCCCCCTACGCTGCTGGGGGGGGGAGGAGGTAGAGAAAATCGGGAGTAAAGTTAAGCCCAGGAAGAAGGGAGGGGTGAGGGAAAGGTGTTTTTAAGATTTGGCTTTATTTCTCATTACCCTACTCTGATTTGATTGGTAATAAATTAAACTAATTTCCCTGAGTTGAGCCTGTTTTGTCTGTGATGGTAATTGGTGAACGAGCTCTCCCTGTCCTTATCTTGACCCACAAGCCTTTCATTATATTTTCTCTCCCCTGTCCAGTTGAGGAGGGGAGCGACAGAGTGGCTTTGGGCACCTGGTGTTCAGCGAGGGTCAACCCACCACACTTTCCTTGTCCACTGATGCAGTCACTCCATCATATAAGGCCACTAGATTAGTCAGGCATGATTTGTCCTTGGTGAAGCCATGTTGGCTGTCTCTAATCCCCTCCCTGTGTTCCATATGCTTTGATATAACTTCCAGAAGGATCTGTGCCATGATCTTACTGGGCACTGAAGTGAGGCTGACTGGTTGGTAGTTCCCAGGGTCCTCATTATCCTTTTAAAAAATGGGTGTGATATTCCCATTTTTCCAGTCACTGGTGACTTTGCCTGACTGCCATGACTTTTCAAATATGATGGAGAATGGCTTGGCAACTAAATCAGCCAGTTCCCTCAGGACCCTGGGGATGCATCTCATCAGGTCTGATGGACTTGTTTATGTAATGAAACTGTCAATTGAATGAATTGAGACACATGGTCATTTATGCAGTTCTATATAGAACAAAAATTTTGCAGGATATCCCTTCTCAGCCTGTCTTCATCAGTCCCATCTTCTTGCCTTCCTTTTGGTTTCACATGGAGTCTTTCAGTATCTATAAATAGGAATGCTAATAGATGTACTGTTCTTGAAATTTTTTTAAGGAAACAAAAACCTGACAATCTCTCCCCCAAATCTATCTGCGATAGCAAGGATTTACTTTATGTGATGTTGAACAATTTATGGCTCCTGGGCTGCATTTTTCCAGTGGTCTAAGACTGATTTATCTGTATCTAATTCAATGAACATAGGGGTCTGAATTCTGAAGTGGCTAGAGCCTACTTTGTACACTAATAGTGATGTAGGCTGCCTTTAAGACTTGTGTATGGGGTTCCAGAAGATCATTTTACGGTATGTTGGGCTGAAATAATGATTCTGACACTGTTTTATTGCTGTGATGCCAATAACAAGAGGATAAGAGCACGTATGTCTGTCTGTTTCCCAAATGTCACACTACCTCCTAAGGTGTGTTTCTGGTATAAGTTAGAATCATATAATATTATAAATTATATTATAAATTATCTGGTATAAATTAATCTGGGCCACAGCAACCCCATGCAATGCTACAGTCTTGGGGAAGAGTGGCTGGAAAGCTGTGCGGTGGAAAAGGACCTGGGGGTGTTGGTTGACAGCCGCCTGAATACGAGCCAGCAGTGTGCCCAGGTGGCCAAGAAAGCCAATGGCATCCTGGCTTGTATCAGAAATAGCGTGGCCAGCAGGAGTAGGGCAGTGATCGTGCCCCTGTACTCGGCACTGGTGAGGCCACACCTTGAATCCTGTGTTCAGTTTTGGGCCCCTCACTACAAGAGAGACATTGAGGGGCTGGAGCGTGTCCAGAGAAGGGCAATGAAGCTGGTGAAGGGTCTGGAGAACAAGTCTTATGAGGAGCGGCTGAGGGAGCTGGGGTTGTTTAGCCTGGAGAAAAGGAGGCTGAGGGGAGACCTTATCGCTCTCTACAACTACCTGAAAGGAGGTTGTAGAGAGGTGGGGGTCGGTCTCTTCTCCCAGGTAACAAGTGATAGGATGGGAGGAAATGGCCTCAAGTTGCACCAGGGGAGGTTTAGACTGGATATTAGGAAATTTTACTTCCCTGAAAGGGTTATCAAGCATTGGAACAGGCTGCCCAGGGAAGTGGTGGAGTCGCCATCCCTGGAGGTATTTAGAAGACGTTTGGATGAGGTGCTTAGGGACATGGTGTAGTGGTGGACTTGGCAGTGTTAGGTTTACGGTTGGACTCGATGATCTTAAGGGTCTTTTCCAACCTATATGATTCTGTGATTCTGTGAAAACAGCCATTTGGCCACTGAAATAGTTATAGCTGGGAAACAATCTTGTGCATAATAAGACCAAGATTAGGAGTCCTCTACAGTGATATTACACTATCTTTTTACATCCTTTCTTCAATTGCATTATTTACTCCTTGGCTAAAGCTTTTTTGTGTGTTACTTGGTTATCACTGTGATACTGTAATAGTCCTCCCTGCACTGAATTATTGGGTATTTCTCAACTACAAATGCATCACTACAAATTTCCAAAAAATGTTTTTTGTAATTAAACTGTTTCCAGTTTACTTTACTTTGCTTACATTATCTGGTTAGGCAATCATTGTCTGGAACATAATAAAATAATCTAAACTACTGTTCTTGTAAGAATAAACCAAACAATAATGAATATGCCATTGTTTCCTTAGGGACATTCTTCGAACATTTCAATGAAAAAGTTGAGAAAACATGAAGAGAAATCAATAGAATATGGAAATCATGTTGCCATAAAGGAGTATTTGAACAGTATATTTCATTCAAAATGCTTATAGAATGTTAAAGAATTAAATAAAATGTAAACAATAAAAGATTTCCTATGGCAGGAAGCCTTTAAGGCAAAAGTGTAATGAATCATGTGAGGAGTATTGCTCAAGTGCAGTTCCTGTTCTTAAAATCAAATGAGCTAGACCTTTACCAAATTGTGGTATTTTAAGTGTGTGCTTGTGTGTACACACATGTATGTGTGCAACATTTTTATTCAGTCTACTGTAGACGTAGTTAAACTAGATTAACCTAGCACATGTACTGCAAACAGTGCAACAGCATTTTTTTACTGTAATCAGTGGCAGGCTTTTGAAAGGCAGAGTAAATACACAAACAATATGGCTGCAATAAGGCTCACTGCCACAGGTAGATACACCCTACTAGCTGATCTTGAGCTAGCCACTTTAAAGCTAATGGTATGGGTAGCTGAAATTACATTTCTAAACATTTTTCAAGTATGTTGCATTAATTTCTGTTCCTAAATGAGGCCTTTAAATCTCTTGCCATACAAATAATGACAACTCCCCCCCAAACCAAATACCCCCCCCAACAGCAAGAGATATGCTAACTCTTCTCTAAAGCAGACTGCAAAAAGCATTTCATATTATTAATGCTTCTGTGTTTAGAATAGACTTCATAGATTAAGTCATGGTTGAAAAGATGGTGCTTTCTCTTGCTGGTAGTCTACCTGTATGTAAATGAGTCATAAATGTTCTGTGCCTCGCTATATATACCTCAAATATATTTGCCTTCCCGCTGAAAGCAATGGCAAAACCCCAAAGACTGTCTTGGTAAATTGTTGGATGTCACTGTTCGGCTAGAATGAAAATATGATTTAAAAATGCCTATTTTCTTTCCTTCACAAATCTTTAATTGACTTTCCTGTTCTTTTGACTATGAACTTCTCAACGAAGGGCTACCTTTTCCTGAATTCCTAGAAAACTGTTAGTATATTCTGTGAACAGCTATGGACAAATAACACAATAAGTGGCTAACCCTGAATAGCCACTATTTTTTAATAGACCTTAAGGTATATTGCAAAAAATATTACTTTACCCAATAAGCTTGGGCCTGGAGTGGGGTATGTTGTGCATTATACACATTTTTTCTTGCCCTAAACTAAGCTGTTGGAGTTCCTTTAGAATATAAGACAACATAAGGATGTGGTTTAGGTTGCTGCCAACTATATCCAGACTGAGAAGAGCTGTGGAAAATTTTAATTTTCTGGAGGAGGTATGACTTGGATGCACCAAATCCTTGTTGCAAAGGGATTTTAAACCTTTAAGTGTCTGGCAGATGAATTATGTCAGAAAGGAAGAACTATAAATGATTAGAATGAATGCATGATCTATGTGGAATAAAATAATAAAACTAGTGATCTTATTACTAGGAGAATGAATGTAAATGTAGAAAGCAAAGTCTACTAAAAACAAATGTCCAAGTTCAACAGCATGTTGACTTTTATGGGAGGCCTACTACATATAAGAGACAGCTAAAGAAGATTTTAAAACAAAAGAATTGTACAAGTGATTTTCAGTAATTTACAATTATCTGTCTTTTCTTTCCTAATGCAAGGACATAACAATTGTGTGTACAGCAAAGATACATAACTAATGAATTTACTTTACTGACCTGCAGAAAGGAGCAGGATTGTAACTAATCTTACACATGTACACTGGCTTACAGTCTTAATGAGGTTGTAAATTTGCTTTGGGGCATGATGCATGATTATTCAAAACTATTTACATGACTAGAAGGTCCCAGGAGCATGAAATTCAGAAATATTCCTGTGGTTTTGCTCATGGCACCTAAAAATGTAATTAATTAACCTACTTTATATGCATCCTAGTTAAAACCATAAAATAAAGGAAATTATCTGAATTCTTCAAACGCAGTGGTAAAGTTTCCTGTAATTATTCTTTCTGCTGTACAAGCGGAGGACTTAAAGTTTACCCTATGCTAATGTTAATTATTCTTAGGCAAGCATTCTACATTGGAGTGTGTTATTTTCTACAAGCTCAGTCGCTGATTTCCTGTCTGTAGTCTATTGTGTTGTACACAGTAATGCACAATGTCCTGTGGACCATTTGGTAAAATTGCTCAAAGGAGGGTCAGGCCTGAAATAGGTATGGTTTGCAAGTGAAGACATTATTCATGGGAGGTTGTGCAGCTCCAGATTTATGACAGTGCTGTGTTTCATTAGCACAAATTTGAAAAGAATCACCAGCTTGGCAAATGAAATGAAGAGGTGTATAAGGGAAAGGAATAACACTCAGCTCCAGATCCCATTCTAGCTTGATTACAGCCTGTCTTTAGGATTAGAACTACGTTGTTTGGGTTTTTTGTTGTTGGTTCATGGTGCTGAAGAAATTTTTTTTCCATTTGGGGGACAGTTACAGTAGTGAGCTTTGAAATGTATAAAAGTTTAGGCTGAGAATACAGGTGTTCCAATGACCAGTTTACCAGAGGGGAGAAGTATGAGCCTGAACATATTTGCTTCACAGGCTTGCTGTCAAGCTAAACTCTGCTAATTTTCAGAAAAATCTTATGGAGATTTGGATCCTGTTGATTCTAGGGCTGCCAGAACTTTTACTGCTTTTGCATATATAGAGATAATAAAAAGATGACCTTTTCCTTCCCCCAAAAGTGGCTATGGGAAGAATTGTATTAACAGAAATAGCAGGTTTAGAATGCTTTTTATCAATGGGGTCTATGCTGCACAAACTTTTAGAACAGTATTTCACCTTAAGGTAATAGTCATAGTTACTTGCATGACACTGAAGCAGTGATAGGTCATGCAAGGGATTTGAGGATTCAGCCTTTTCAAATTTGGTATATATATGAAAATACCATTTCCAATATAAAACTCAAATCTAAATCTCAAAGACCAGATGCTGGTCTGTAGTGCTGTCGTAACATCAAAGAATGGAAGTTGATATAGATGACCTATAGAATTGACTACAGATTGAAGGCTAGTGCTGAAAACCAGTTCCTCCTATATTGTGCAATCAGCTTGCAAAGTATTAGAATGCTCTTATGGATTAAAAAAAAATATTAAAATGAGAACAGTGTTTTTCTGTTTGACCTTAGAAGAATCTAGGATACAAAAATTACCATGGGTTAAATCTTGTCTTTCTTATATTTGTATAATTCCATTAGCCATACGGGATAGAACAGGATATAGCTTAAGCATTTCCAGAACCCATTGTTGCTTCTCCTTTGGATTACTTAGATCTTGCATCAGAGGTATTCTGTGCTTATTTCCTTCCTTCCTAGAGTAAATGGGCAGGGATTAGAGGGAGATTTTGCTTTACTTTACCTGCTACTCATTAACCAAGCAACTGAGATACTGCAAGTGCATAATTGCTGATAGTGATGAATTGCTGCCTTCCTCCCGAAGGACAGGGAAGAGCTATTAATTTGAGGAGTGTATCTGAAGCATATTTTCTTTCTTTAACAGTTGGTCGCATATCTTCCCAGGATTGTAATGAAAAGCTTCTATTTTCTGTAGCACTTAATAGCACAGCATATAAAGGTTTTCCTTTTTAATAAAAAAAGTATTTTCTGTTATTTTTATCTTAATGGCCTGAAAAAATGATGCACGCATGTGCAGGCGGGAACTGAGGTTTTTCCAGTGAACTTGTTATGACAGTTTTCTTCGTAGAATTATAAATATTGGCAGTTATTTCCTTAGTGTCAGTTAAAGTTCTTATAGTTGTTCCCAGCTTTGCTCTAATGCCACGAGTATATCTTTTAAGCAAAATGTGCTCTGTACTAAATTGCTTTCTTTAGAGTGTTTCTAATAGAAATGTCCCTGCCACATGTATCTGCTTGGTCTGTGTAATCTCTTGTAGAATGTTTTCTGGTGTTGAACTGACTGTATGTTTAAGCAAGCATGCTTTAGTTTTTGCATCGGTGCCAGTAATTAATAGCTTGGGGTATCCCCAGTTAATTTTGGGGACAACCAAGTTTTAACGAGATGTATGCAATCAGGCATTTGATTGTGTGTAATATTAAAGAAAAACATTATTTGCAGAAAAAAGCACAGGCAGGATTTGGGTGATATGTAGCCCTCAAACCAGTGCTCAGCACAGGGGGAGTGTAATACTTAGAAATCCAGCTTCTCTGAAGTAAATGAAAATATTCCACTGCCTGCAAGGGATAGCGAGTGAGGAGAAAAATAATCTAGGACTTATCCTTCTGTGGATCGTCATCTGTAGCATGGATATGTGTATCCAATCAGGCATATATATATTTATATATTTCTTTATATATATATATAAATGTTTATATGCATATATGTGCTAAGGGGGAAGGGAGATGTTCTTTAGTCTGCTTCACAAAATGACTTCATTTCTTTATTAACAAAACATGGTTTATTCACACACAAGCCAGGAAAAACAAAGTGTCCTTTGCTAATCCTGCAGTTTTGTTATTGGTTTTCCCACCTCATGTGTGAGTGGAATTGAGGTTGTCACCTCATTGTGGTCAGTTCCACACCTTTGTCAGGGTAAACAGCATGCAAACTTGTATAAGCAGCATCTGAGCCAAGGCCCTTTTATAAACCAAACTTTAATTTGTTGTTGTTTTGGCATCTGTGAATGTGTGTGTGAGACCATGTGGGCTGGCTGTGGAAGAAACACTATAAAAACTAACAGTGGAATGTTCATCTGGTGATGTTCTGCGTTATTTATGAAAACTTGGGGCCCAATCCTGCCACCTTTTCTCACACTAACCATCCCACTAATGTCAGCCAGTGATTATACTTCTTTAAGGATGACTTATGCACATAAAAGTTTACTGGATTTGGTATATGGATGGAATTTTCAAACTTCATAAGGGAATTAGGTAAGCCGTGTCCCCTGACATCCATTGGATGTTGAAGTGCAATCTGTGTCTTTGGAATTAAACAAAAACTAAGTTGATATGAACTAGGGGGATAAAGTCTTTGTATTTAGTTGTATCTTTTATTTTATAGGTGTTCACTATAAGGACCTGGTTGTGGGAGTTACCAAAGAAACGTAAAGGTGAGAAGTGGGTTGCAGACTCTCCTACTGGTGTCCAGTCCTTGGTAAAACAAGGATTAAAAGTGTAAGTGAAACATAAAGCTGACAAAGAAGCAAAGAGCTCTGCTGAGCAATATAAAGAAGTCGGAACAGTAATTAATGTTGTGAAAACTATATTTGGTTCAGACATTGTTTTAAAGGTTTGTCATTTGGTGTGAATAATGTAACCATATTTACTCTGAAGACCCAAAGTTTCTTTTCATACTTGTACCAAATTAGTTGAATTACCTATAGTATGAAATCATTCAGCAAGCAGATGTAGCTTCATATACTTGCAGTAAAGGAATAGATATTTTGTATGCCAGCGCTGTAGACTTCTATTAAATTTCTTTTGCATTAGAGACCTTGTTTTGTGTCTGTCCCAGACCATTCTATTAGTGATCTCTTAGCTTGTGTAACCTTTAGCCAGATAAGTCACCTGCCCGACTGGTGGAATTCTGGTCACTTAATGCAAATTAATTTAGTCTACTTTTATTTACTCTTGCTGGTCCTAGAGCCTCAATCCTGTGCCAGGATCTGTTACACTACATCTGTACGTAGTAAAGTGAACATATTGAGAGCATAGTAGTGGGCAGCACAAGGGAAAAGATTCTATGTGATTTTTTTAAAGCTGAATCTTAAATTAGACTTAATACTAGCTTAAATTATTATTAGTAGTATGTTTAATTAAACAAGCACAGTGTTTTGTGTCCAAGCTTAAATGAGGATCTAGGAGTGCATGAAGCAACTTTGCTCAAGAAAAATGCAACACTTGTCAGCCTTATCTATCCAGCTCAGAACCCAGTCCTCCTGACAAACTTACTGAATGCAAAGCTACAGTTCTATAAATGGACTAAGTTGCTCAAGGATATGATGCCCTTAGCATGATGGCCAATATTTGCAGCGTACTACCAGACAATAACAGTCGTGCACTACTTGCATGTTATTCTTGCATGCCAGATCATACTGGATTATTGTTTGTCCTGCTGTGGGCTTTACCAGACAGGTAGAATTATCTCAGAAGGGAGACTAGAGCAATGCTGGCAGTTTCTAGAACCTGCTTTCCAGACAGGCACTAGCAGAGGAGGAGCCAGCTGAAATATTGTCTACATGAAGCAAAAACAGAGCTAGCAGAGGATGGTTTTCCTCACCAGTTGGGGCACCCAGCACAACCCAGAGAAGGGAGTGAAAAAACCTAAGTGAATTAACCTAATCTGTGTCAGCTAAATGTGATCATCAATTTAGAAACTAGAGCAGTTTGAGCTTTATGAATACTCCCCCATTTTCTGGCTTCCACTTTACACAAGCAGTCCTAAAGCAATGGTTTTGACCACTTTACCAAAATCTTGAACTTTTTTTTAGGGCTTATGTATCATGTTTTCTTTTTTTCTGCTGTTTAAGCATCACTCTCTCTTTTTGTAAAATACACTATACATGCCCTTTCTAAGAACAATAGCTATTATAGGTATAAAGCAAAACTCAGTTTAGTGAATCCATTGAGACATATGGTAAGAAATTCCATCAACAGCATGATAAATGTGTCTTATATTTGGCATAGCTTTAACATACCACTTTTTATTATTTTTCCATTATAATCTCTCACATAAGTAGGAGTGTAATATCAGATTGTTTGCAAAGGAAAGTGCGAACTGATCACAACATGCAAACAGGATTGTCTTAGCTTGGAGTGGAACCTATAACACTGTCTTTGAAGTTGCTGTGTTTATTTTGAGGCCTGGCCCTGGGGACAGTATGAACTGGTTAAAAGAATCTGTTACCCTTCCTAAACTTGCAGCCTCTGACAACTAAAGGTGCAAAATTCTCCCTGCTAGTTTTGAACTCTGGTTCCCCACATAGTATCACATTGCATTACTGGCCAAACAGTCAAGACCAGTCATCATTCAGTAAAAGACACATTTTGAAACAATTCAGATTTGGAACTCATTTCAAAGCCATTTGGATTTCTATAAGGAACTCGTTAAAAAAAAAAAAAAACAAACCCACAAACAACTAGTTTAAATACTGAACCAATTATTTATGTACATAGGCTACATATTGAAATGGTTTAAAATTTGAACCAGTTCATCTCAAGCAGAATCAATTTGGTAAATATATCCAACACATAAGTGCTTCTTTGAACAAGTCTTTTTCCCTGCCACTTGCTGCCTTGCCGCTGATGTTTATTCAGAAATATTCTGAAAACAGTTTTTCATATCACTGCTTATGATATCATAGCATTCCACTGTGGAGATACAGAGTGAACGTAGTCTTCTGTTTTCCATGTCATGCTTAACATGCTATACCAAAGTAATTTTATGTGTTTCTTTTCTGCTCTCTGTATATCCAAAAATGTTAAGTGCTCTTTTATAGCAAGAAGATTATTTGGGCCCATCCCTGGGCCACTCCTGCTTAGCTGTTAACATCCTATATACAAAAGAGAAACAACTCTTTCCTGGGACTTTTATTTGTGCAAAACCTGTCCAGGACTCAAATATCTAAGTGTCTTGAGAATCAGTAAACAATAAGCTTAACTTTTAGTGTTAAATTGTAAAAATCTATATCTTTATGCAAGACTTTCTTTAAATCTTGACTAGTTTTAATAAGATACAGCTGGTCTGATGTACTCAGAGGCTAAAGCCTTTATCATAGTACGTCTAACAAAACAGCAATGGGACATCTAGGGAGTTAAGCTGAATCAAACCATAAGTAGTTTGCTTTCTTTAAATCTGAACAATTCAAACCAAGATGTCATGTTGCTTTATAGGAGACCTGTTTAGCAAAGAGAGTTGGCACTTACTGCAGTCTGCAGAGCAGCAATTTGTTCTCCCTTCTTTTCCCCACTAGAGGTGAATACTAAGCTGCTATTGACGGGAAAGAACTGGTTCATTCTCTTGGGTACCTGTATTCTCATGCTTAGAGTGCCCTGTAAGTGCTTGAGGTCACATCAGCTTTCACCCAAACCTTGCCTCAATTCCAATATAACTCTGTGTCATCATGTGCATGTTTATGTTCTGTGCCATGCATGTGCAGGTTTAGACTTGCCAAGGAGAAGGGAGCTAAGAGAAATTCAATACTCTTCACCATGTTCTTCTATTTCCCACTTTACTGTCACAGTGCTGTCACCACTGGTTTCCAATGAGTTTCAGTTGCCGGTGTTTCTCTTGACCCTCAGCCTCGCATCCTACATTGAGGGAGCTGGAACTATATTGGGATGCTGTTTTAAGAATATGACAGCTAAGAAAAGACAAGGTTAATATCTTGTGTTTTAAGTTTTCTGATGTCAAGGTTTCTCACATCATCCCATGTGAAACCTCACTCTGGTTCTGATGGAACTATCTCTAGGCAGATGGTGACCGTGACACCTTTGTGCAAGTACCCACCCTGACTCTTGTTGGCAGGCTCAGCACAATGATGCAAAGCAGTTCTTTTCTGTGACCCCTGTCTACATGCAGGTGGATGGAAACAGGTTGGTTTATTATGTATCCTACCCGGTTTGGCCCTCCACACTTTCAGGAAATCATAGGAAATAATCTACCAGTAATTTTTCCCTCTTGGAATAAGATTGACCCAGTAGAGAGGTCCACCTCCTAGTATTTCTTATTTCCATACCCTCTGAATCCATACAGTCTATGGACCTTTTAATACACCTATTAAATATCTTATAAAATACCAGTGTTCAAATTTCTCCGTGTTTTCCCTTCTGGCAGTGAGTGTGTCTAGGATGAGCTAACTCATCAGTATGGTGGGAGCAAGTGAAAGCTAAGTAAGTGAGAAACTCCTGTTAATGATTAAAAAAAAAAGGGGGATTCTGCTACTGCTTTAGTCCTTCCAGACCCCTCAGACTAAAACTTTTTAATTATTCTTACCTGCAAAATATAAATTATCAGGGTCTTTATGTCTTTGAGAGAAAACACAAAGAAGTGGCTAATGAGCAAAACTGTGCAGAAGTAAGCAGTTAATTTCAGTATGAACTGAATTAGTGTCTGGCTATCTAAACTGAGATAGCTGGAGATGAGTAAACTATCCAGTAACAAACATTATAGCATAGGAAAAGGGTAAGGTTATGGCCCTTTTGCTCTCTCAATAGCAAAAAATCCACAGAATAGGATTCAGTAATGATTCCTAAAGAAGGAAAAGGGAACTAAAAACTCATATGCTTGTATTTGGAGAGCTTTGATGTGGCATTTTCATTCCCTGGTGTTTTCAAACCAGATTTTTGTAGTCAGACTAAACTGAGGCATATTATACAAGCCAGAAATTATCTTTTCACTTTCTGTCCATATTTGAGAATGAAAAAAGCGAGGTGAGATAAGTTGGTGAGCAGTAAGGTGTGTTGATGAAGACCAGCTGCGAGTTAGCTGACAGCAAACGAGGATTAGCAATTTTTTTTCCCCAGAGGAAAGTGATGTTAATTCAGCACTATCAGGAGTAACAGTATTGGAGAGCTAGAAAAATCCTTTAACTGTATCACATCTGGGCTGAAAAACAAAGTAAAACTTCTAGAGATCTAATAGATGTCTGATGCATCTCTATGCAAACAATAACCTAAATGACAGGCTTTCTCGTGATTAATATATACATATAGCCTTCCCACATCTCTAGGGACACAAAACAAGACCTTGTCCTGTACCTGTGAAAAAAAAAATAAGGTCTGCTTTCCTTTCCAGCTTGGTGCAGTTTTTCATCTGACCTGTGTAAGGTTTGAACTGGATCAGATATGACGAAAGGCCTTCATCCACAGTATAACAGTTTGGTTCAGTAGATTCGCTCCTTCATTTGTATCTCTGTAAGGAAATTATGACCTCACACTTCAAATGACCTTTAAGAGGAAACATTTCCTACTTACCTATTCCCAAAGCCAAATTATGTTTATGATGGGGATTATGTGGTGTTTGCAATTGAAGGAGACTGGACCTCGTGACTTAGATTGGGCCCTTCAGTTGCATCTTCTTATCTTATTAAAAGGGGTATTTTTCTCTTTTGTTGCAGAAGGACATGAAGCTAAACAAATCACTTTTCATGTAGTCAGCCACAGTGAACTTAAGAGGGGAAAAAATTACAAGCCATGATAATGTCAGCAGTCAATATTGTTTCTCTTTACAGAACCATAAACAAAATCATGAAACTAGTCTCTAAAAGGTCTTGATGACAGCTCTGGTAAACTTAAGCAATCTGGCTACGAAGATGAATGGTATTTTCCTGTTGCACATTCTCTCTCTCTGAAGCTATTTAAATCTAATTAACCTAGTGTCAAACTTTCTGATTTCCCTCCAGTGTTCTAACACAAGGCCCTAATTGTTGAGGGTTTTTTTTTTAATACCAACTTATCTTAAAATGTTTGTTTTTAACATTTATCCTTTTATTTGCCTGTAGACCAAAATAAATTATTACCTCAGGATTGTATGGCTATGACAATGAAGCAGATGGTATCCACAGAAAAAAACCCAATTTTTTGACTAATACAGAAAGCATGTGTATACAGTGACTGTCCTGCCCTTGCTCAATTTGGGTATTAGCAATTCTCATTTTTGCCAGTCTCATTTCCTTCCACTGGGTGAAATTTCACTTCAGTGAAGCCAGTAGAAATTTTGCCATTAACTTCAGTAGGAAAAATTATCGCTCACCGTTAGCTACAAAATACTAATTTTGTAGAGTTGTCTAGAAATTCCCAGAATGACTGCATATCTTATCCCGCAGTACTGACAATGGACCAACTTCTCTGCCATCTGTAGCCAAGGAATCAGGAGAGTTGCACTGGATGCACTCTGCTTCAGCATTTAGATCACTGATGTTAAACTGGTTTTATATCTGTTACCCTTCTAGGATAAAGAGGATTTTACTCTATGCCCAGCTTAGTTTTATTTTAAACTTTGAAAGAAGGAGAAAAAGGTTTTACGTAAGAAAACTATAAAGATGGAAAAAGAGTTTTCCGAGTGTTCAATTTGTCTAAGGAAAATCTTGAAGTTGCTTGGCCTTTTGGCCAAGTAAAGCACTAAGAAACCCATAGTTAACTGGCCTGAAAAATCTTCCTTTAACAAAACAAGCCCAAAACAACAGCAACCCCCCTTCAAATTACAGCATATCTGCAGCACTTGTGAAGAAATCAGTGATTCTTTCCTTAATTCCCCAATAAGTAAAAAACAAACAAACAAACAAACCTCCCCAAAAAACCCAAAACCCAAAACAACCCCACCCACCAAAAACTCCACTAGTATTAGATGTTGCTATCAAAAAAGCCTCCTGTAACAAAAATATATTCTTTATTCTAGTGTGGTCTATATAGCTACAAAAGGTTGACATAAGACAGCATTTTAGTGAATATTTTCTGGGGTACCTCCTGTTCTCCAAACGAGGAACAATAAATTGAAAATATTTGTGAGCAATAGCTTATTGGGAGATAAGTTGTACAGGAATGCTTAAGCAGCACTATGAATGCAGCTTATGTTTCAAACATACTTCCTTGTGAAGGTAACTGAAAGGTTTGCCCTATTTTCCAGTTCTTGTAAAGTTTATATAATCATCAACTTGTTACTTTAGCAAGGGAATCTGTGCTGTAAATTCCTGGAATAGCTATGAGCAGCCCTGTACACTGTCCACATTCTGTGCAAGTGGGATGACAGTCAAGTATAGGCATGTCAGCTGAACCACAGAATTAAAAATAAATAATTCAAATATTGCAGTTGCAAGAAGCACTTTATGCTATGAGTCACCACCTTTGGTATGCATTCTTTTCCCAGCATTTGTCCTCCATCAAAAATTTACTTTTCAAGCCACTGGTATAAATTGGAATGACTTTTGAATATATTGTTTCAAAATTTATTGCTTTAAGATGTCCATTATACTATTGTTGTTATGAGGCTTCTATTAATTATCTAATTGATTTGTCTCAAGAGGTTTTGGTTCTGCTTCTGTAATTTGTATACTGACATTTGAACTCCAGTGAGTGTGATATTTCATGGCATATTTTTGGCATGGATACTTGAATGTTTTCTCATCTGAGGGTGTCACTACCTATCTACAACATTATCTGTTTACATGTTAGAGGTACAAATCAGTAGTGCTGGCACCTAATCCTTTTGGCAGGGATTTTACTGGTCAGATAACGGCAGCAGGACAAGTTTCTCCTGTGAAGGTACAGTTGCTACAACTGATATTTACAGAGTAAAATTTCGCACTGGAAAGCTAGACTACTAGTGTAACAAGGCAATTCAGCTCTCCCATGTGACCCTTCTAAGAGATAAGTAATAGTGTTTGATTTCTTACGATTTTATTTAGGTTTGCTGGATGGTACTGGCTTTAGACACTTGAGCCATCCTGTAAAAATTGACTTAACTGCATTTGAGCATTTCTGAATGCAGAATTTTCTTGACCAGAACCTTTTAAGACTTCCCCAGGGGGTCAGGACTGGATTGTTCACAGGATGTTGGATTAGATCTGCTTCTAATCCAAAAAGGATGTTGGATCATCCAACATCCAACATCCAAACATCCAACATCCAACATCCAAAAAGGATGTTGGATTAGATCTGCTTCTGCTTGGCAGGACACTAAGATCAAGGACTCTTCCTGTCTGTTCTCACCTGCCTTAAATGCAGTACAGCCAAGGGCAATTGAAGTTTGTAGGTGAATGTATTATGTATATTCTGGTTCTGCCTTTAATTTATTTTTGGCAAATGCTCGATTGATTGCAATTATTTTAAGTGTAAAAATACCTTGAATCACATGACACCTCAGAAGGACACTCACTGTTTTTTTAAGGATCTTAAAACAGTCTATTTTTTCATTCTGAGACTGAACTCTGCCTTCTGATACCCATTTCAGCATACCTGTCAGAATTCATATCTGAGAAGAGCTATAGTAAAGAAAAACACTTGCATAGTTGGGCAAATAGGTTAGCATCCTTTGTTATCAGACTTTGGGTTAAGGTCCATGTCCTGTGGAACAGAAGTGTCCCTAGTCATGTTTTGTTTAACTTAATGTTTTTCGAACTTATTTCTATGTCGTTTTCTACATATGGCATCTTTTGTACCGATGACCACCTGCTCTTATAGCCTAAACCAGCTGTTTAACTATGTTGCGTTGTTGAGATAAGATTTTTTTTTTTTTAATTCCCTGAAGTACTTACAGTTTTTAGCCTATGATGCTCTTTAAAGTTCAAGTGCTTTTGAAGATAAAGCATACTGCAGGCACAGCATGTGATGGAATAAGTGAACATAGAATGCACTTTACTCTCTGTTTGATCTCTCTAGATGCTGATAATTGGTGGTGGCGTTGCTGGGCTGGCTGCAGCAGGAGCTGCCAGAGCAATGGGAGTTACTGTCAGGGGATTTGATACCAGGTAGTGTAAGAAAATATGGCTTAGAATCTAGAACACTGCTTAGCACTTTATAAAATATTCTGGTCAAGGTTCTGCTCTCCTTTGCACTGAAGGATGTTCTTTGAAAACAATCTGCCAGGTTTCTCTGTGTCACAGGCAAAAGAGTCTTAACTTGCAGAATTTTTACTTGATTTATTGCTAATTAACACAAACTTCAAATTACTGATTTGAATATTCAGGAAAAGAGAATATAATTTAAAAAACCCCTTAAATATGCTTCTTCCCTACTTCCCAGGCCCAACTTAAGCCAAACATCATCTTCCTCCTTCCCTTTTCCTAGTCTCAACTTCCCTCGTTTTCCCTGCATGTTACACTCCGTCCATCTCCATTCCTTTGCGTGTGGGGTTGTATGCAACTGTTTCTGACCCACCCCTCACAGCTGCCCCTGCCCCAGCATGGGTCACCCCTGGGCTGTGATCCCTCAGGTATGGAATTCCCTTTGGTATGGAATGCCTGCTTCCGAGAGTGTCTCACCAGATGCCTGTCTCCTCAGCGCTCCATGTGTCTCTTTATATATCTCTTCACATCTACCCTAGCAGCTACGGCTCACACGTGAGCAGGGGTGCCACATGCTGCCTTGGCAGCTTTTGGTGTGTGAGAGGGTGTTTCCATGGGTCTCAGAGGCGGCTGGAAGATGGCACAGGGTAGTTCATGGCCTTCTCCTGTTCAGGTCACCTCTGCAGACCCTGCCGCCAAACCTCGCAATTTATGCCCACTACAGCGCTCACACATGAACTGATTAGGCACTCGTGCATGTAATAATTGGGTGTTCATGGGTAAATTAATTGTGTGCTCATGTGTTAACACTGCAATTTACGTTGAGGATGCTGGTGGCCGCCTTTGCCACAAGGGCACATTGCTGGTTCCTGGTCAACGTGGTGTGCACAAAGACCCCAGGTCTTTTTCTACAAAGCTGCTTTCCAGTCATTGGTCCCAAGCCTGTATTGGTACATGGTTTTATTCCTCCCCAGGTTTCTAGCTGGCATTCTGCTATAGATCCTGTATTCCTGCCAGTCTAATTGCTTCATATTCAAACTTTCAAAAACTGGAAAACGAATCATAATAATTTTGGGTAGAAATCCTGTTATGTCATTCAGTCCATTCCTCTGCCAGTGTAATCCATTAACTACAGTCCCTTTTATTTGAATAGTCAAGTTTGCGTCCCAAGCGACTGAACTTCTGTGGTTCCTCTCACATCCTTTGGGAATCTATTTACTTGTAGTCAGGAAATACCTTTTTTCTTTCCATTTTATTCAGACAGTTATATAGATGTGAATGATTCTACCTTGAAGTCTGGGGACTGTTCACCTGGCCCCCATCAAAATAAAATGGGAATCTGCACAAGAACAGCTGTTCCTCTGCATGTATGAGATTGAGTTGGGACCTTAGTATTGTAGCAGTGATGAGTAGTACTGCAATTCTAAACATATGTCAATAATGAATATAATAGAATTATTATGGACTAACTACTGCAATATCTACAGCAAAAAATGAAAGCACTACAAAAAGTCTTTAGTAATCCATATAAATTATAATATACTTTAACACACAACAGAGAAAATGTGCCGTTTAATTGCTGCAGAACTTATCGTAAGTCGTTTATCCAAGGGAACAGCAACTCTCATTACTTAAGAAGGCAGGTAGGTTTTTCTAATGAAGTTATTAAATTGTATGCTTTGAGCACTGACTACTTAGCAAAACCAGCCTTTTTTTAGTTTGGACAAACTAACTTCAGTTTTTCTTTAGTAAAATAAACACCCAGGTAAGTATTTTTGCATGTATGAAACTAATTTTTAGTGATCAGTTTATTTTTGAAATTTTTGTTTGAAATAAAGTTTAGAAGCTGCTGAAGTAAAGCTGATAAATAAGTTGGCACAGCCTGATTTGCCTAGTGCTTATTAAAAGCTGACTCTTGCCCGTTTTCTTTTAACAGATCTAGTTATGATGAGAGAGTCTGTTAACTACTGTGGTCTTGTCTCTGTTAACACAGCAGTGATTGTTTTTATAAAAATATAAAAAAAAATGTAATACTGTATTTGTCATCTCCGTTATTTTTGCTTGGGCCTCCAGGACTGGAACAGCTTAAATTCCTTGGAGCAGAATCTCTAGGAGGAGATAACTGCTGAAACAGGAAAGGGTGTTGGAGGCTATGCAAAAGAAATGTCCCAAGAATACATTGAAGCAAACCTGGTATTATTTGCCAAACAGTGTAAAGAAGTGGATATTGATATTAGTACAGCTCTTATTCCAGGTAAGATACTGCTTATAACTATTGCACAGCCTAAATATATGTCCCTATTAGTATAACATGCTTTGTGAAATATGCATGTATCTAGATATATAGTAAAAACTATCAATGAGTAAAGGCTTCAGGATTAGGTTTTATTTAATTTTTATTCAATGGTTTAGAGTATTTCCTTCTCTTTGCTAATGATTTCCTAGTAATTTTCAATTCAGACACAATGTGATTAATATTTTATATTTACTTGTGAAAGCATCCATGTGTATTACGTATCTCCCTGTTTACCCTCTTTATTTCTAGTAACAATTATTAAACTTGTTTGGTTTGCTTTCTTAAACATGAAATTGGGGAAGAAAGCTCCAATTCTAATCACTAAGAGTGGGATGGAGTCAATGAAAGAATGGTCAGTAATTATGGAGCTGAGGCTGGAGGTGAAGTAGAAATTACTCATCCTGCAGAACTTTACATTTGTAAGGTGTGTAGATTATACATCAGCATTTAGAAATAACTGATGTGCAGAGAAAATACAGATAATGTCAGTGTTGCTCTAACAAATGAAAAAGTAATTATATTATAGTAATAAAGACTGTATTTCCTTGAAGCCACTGCAAGTCTGTCATGGAATTCTTACCAATGTGTCGTGGGGTAATAAAGCAGAGTCTTTCATAAGCAGTGAAACCACAAATTGGAATATTATCCAGACACCATTCCATCTTTGAATGTTTTATGCATTGTGACTTTTATAAGCATGGTAACATCATTTTTAACAATGATATCCATAAATGTCCTTAAATTCATCACTAGAGCTTTATTAACAAGGATTTTGAGTGTACCATTCCAAATATAGAAAAATATAGAAAAATATAGGTATTTGTTTAATTTCAATATTTAAAAAAAGTGTTCTGTGTCACTATTTTACAATATGAATGGTAGATTTGAACACATTACCATTCAGAGGATTACTATTTTTAGATGAAGACCAAGTTCAGGTGTGATCTGGAAAAGAGAAGTCATGCAGTGTATAACAGTAAGCTGATATAAAGGTGCAATTATTTGTCTGCCACCAGAGCACATGTTAGAGTATTGTCTAAACAGTTCAAGTTTTACCAGTTGTTTTTTCTTCAGAACAGTGCAGTCCTAAGTGGTGATATACCTAAGATGATGGGAGACCATTTTGAAATGTGTGAAGATGTAATCAGTTTTAAACTTTTTCTTTCATTATCTCTTCAGGGGTCACATTTGCAATGTATTTGTTTAGTTACAAGGATATTTTTCTTTTTGAATGGAAGATTATTTTTCTGTAATGATCTGGTTCTAGCAGTTAAAACTTGAAGAATGGCAAACATATAAAACTGATGATATGAAGTGTTTGTAGACTTGCTGGCCTACACTGATGTTCTTCTACAATGGCCTAGCTTTGTCTCTTGATTTTTTTGCATCTGCAGCTTTGTGCTCAATTGGTTGTCAAAACTATTCTCAATTTGTAATGTGGGGGCCAGATTAAAGATAGTTAAATTTGCATAATTCCCAACTCTACGTTTAGTATAACCGAGAATAAATTTGCTATCAGCATCTTCTCTTAACAGGAGAAGTCCAGTTATGCCTTTTTCTTTGGGGGGAATAACTATTTCTGCTAATTTTCTGTTGAATATTTGAACTGAAATACTTAGATTTTATGTAGATCTTGCAAATTTAAATACTCCTGTTATTGAACCATTTCCAAGTGTTTTGTTCTGGGTCAGGTTGTATGTGCCTGAGCTGATCTAATGTCACATATAATCAACAGTTTGGATATTGGTTTCCTCTCCTCCCCACGTGTGCTACCTAGACTGGCATGTCCCATGTTGCACTATGTTTGTGTTGGGGTAGTGGTGGGCTTTAGGCACACAGAAGGCCTGCATCTATGCTGTAGGGCTCAAAGGTTTGTTCAATCTACTAATTTAAATGCCCAGCTTACATAGTGAAAAACTTACCCAAGTTGTGAGAGTCCTGTAGTGTGAAAACACTTCAAATACTATTGTGCATGAGAAAAATCCTCTATGCACCTACTATTCTCTACCTTACTCTCTTCAGTAATAACTATAGCGCTGTATTTTCCGTCTTTCTAGTACTGTGTCATTTGTTCTCCTTTGTAAAGACCCATTATTTGAAGCAATTAAAAATGCTATCATTTCAGTATGTGAGAATTTACCTGAGGAGGAAAAGTCTCTCATCAGGTACCAACTTGGGAAGTGGACTATAAAGCAATAGAAGACTACTTGCAGCCTTCACTGTCTTCCAGGTAGTAGATGCATACATTGGCCTGTTCTGGAAAGCTAGGTGAAAAGAACAGTCCAGCTAAAATTTTACCTTGTATTGACTTCTATGGCTGCCATACTTCACTATCATGTCATGACTTACTCCAGGATGTGTATTGAAGCTAACATGTGTGGCTGCATATGGGATGAACTGGCAACTGCAATGTCCAGATGCCTATCCTGGAATGATGCAACGAAAGAAAGAAACAATAATTTAGGGTACAGTGTTCAAGATCAGAATTCAATATAAGTTGTTTTCAGAGCATGGCATTAGAATTCTTTTGTGGTTTTTTGAATGTTCTGCATTCATAATAATATGAAGGGATGTTAAAGACACATGATCTTAATCCAGATCTACTTGCAAAGAATTTAAGTTTTGAAGGTATTTCTATGTTCTTCCTTGGGATTGACTGGAGTGCAATTAATCTGTGAAACACATTGTGCAATGTGATTCTTATCAGACAATCATGAGGTTTTTTTGAATTTGAAGAAGTAGTTGATTTCTTATTCTCAAAAATAAGCACCATATGGTTTTGTAACCAGTTCCCTGACTGGCCTCCCAGCTCATTCAGTCTCTGGCTTCCTGACAAAATTGCTGACTTTCTTTGGTCATGCATCAGAGTAAGCTATTAGTTTTAAACAGAATCCTTAACTTGTAAAAGAAAGCTTTAGTAACTTATGTCTGTAGTAATATGCAAATTTGATTTACTAGCATGTATAAAACAGGCATCAGATCTGTGGAGAACACGTGAAAAGTTTCCAATACATGAAAGCTCTGACAACTATTTATTTTTCTTTCTCATCAGGGTGTGGTGAACACTGGTTACAAGGACTTGCCAAGTAGAATGGCTACTCAAGCCAGTAGCCTTTATTCCAATAACATCTTGAAATTATTAAAGCTGTTTCTCCTGAGCAAGAAGATTTTTACTTGAACAAAAGGACAATTTAGATTATGGGGCTATTGATCATGTCACTACAGGAATTTTGGTAATGAAGGTGAGTTTCAACACCACTTAAACATTTTTGATAAAAACATATAAAATGTGTTGTATGAAAGCAGTGATTTTGTTAGTGAGTTTAGTAATTCCAAAGAAACGTTATTGTTCAATGTCTACGTGATAATGTGGTGAAGATAATTTCTTGCATATTTCAAGACCTAAAATATGGGGTAAAAAGAGATTTATAAAAATTTTCATACTGTAAAATTACTGTTGTACTTTAAACTCATGTTTTTAAAGAATGTGTTACTGAGAATCAGCCCATCTCCTGAGCTACTGAACTGTGCCTTAAGCAATATGACTTCAAGTGCTAGACAGTTTATGGACTCAAATCAGTATGTATTGAACAAAGGTGCTGACAAGTAGGAATAGGTGAGCTGTGTGTGATACTCAAAAGGACTTCAAGTAATGCAACTACTTCAAAGACCAAATGGTTTGATGACACTTACTATGTCTTTGTGCCAAGGTCAGGAGAGGTAGAGCATTGTTGCTTATAAAGATACACTGGTTTTCTATTGAAACAAGCCAGGGTTTAGCCTCAGAATATGAAATGTATTTCAACCCTGATATGATGTCATTAGGCTATATCATGTGTAGTCTCTGTTGTAATAGCAGTAGCCCTCATACCTTCCTAGATCCTTTGGCCCCTTATTCTGGGAGGAGAAAAGGAACTAGATATACAGTTAAATCAGGAGGAAGCCTTAAGATCTGTGAAAACTGATATTACTTGTATGTTGGCTGCAATTTTCTGTATGCAAGATGTTTCTTGAGATAGACTGATTCTTTTTCAGTTAAGTTTATTTTGGATATAGTAAAGAGGAAAGCTTAATTTCTGTAGTCATGGTGACTTGAAGATTGACAGGAATCCATATTTGCCTGCAGGCAGCATTAAACCAAAGTACAGTCATGCTAAGCATTTAAATATTGGCAGACTGGAATTACTGTTTGGCTAAGAAAGTGTTTGTAAAGAGAAGCATATTCATGTTCAGCTTTTAAGGAATGTAGTCTAGGATTTAGGTAGGTTTTCTTGTTTAATGTTTGTTTTCTGGGCTTTTCTTGTGTGTGTGTTTTTGAGTTTTTGTTGTTCCCCCCCGTCAAGTGTATTATATCTGAAATATATCAGGCCAGATTTGGTGCAGTAAGAACACAAAGATGGTTCTTACAACTGACTGAATACAATGGTCGGTGCTATTTTATGGACCAAGGTTTATCATAATCAGCATAAGGTAAAGGCCAAATCCCATTCTATTTACTCATGTGAGTCATCCCACTAATTTCAGAAGGACAAATGAGTAACCATGACAGAACTTTGCCTAAAGGGTCACTCCATAATATAATCAAAGGCAAGATACAATAGGAATCCATCATAATG